>NC_080843.1:58607833-59971047 GCF_030435755.1 Ochotona princeps | reverse complement strand
CCATATAACTCTGAGGGCTTCTGAGCAGCCCCGCTGGCTTTCACCAACTGGCCTTGACCCTGAAATTATTCTGATACACTCTAGACAGCAGCAGCTTTCTTGCATACTTCCAGAATCTACAAAGAAAAGACTGGAAATCCATGAGCCACTGAACATCTTGTATAAAGTCAGCCTGAAAAGGGTGGTGAGCACTGTGGCTTTAAGGAAGCTGCTGGAAGCAGACATGTGTCTGCACCTGCTGTTGGGTAGATGGGGGCAGTCATACCCCACCTTGATGGAGAAAATGTAATATAGAAAAAGTGTGGATGACCACGGGTGTCAGGTTCAGCTCTTTACCACCTAACTCATTTAGGGAAGTGTAGCTCGGTTTTCTTAGATGCAAAATGGCTATAATAATAATAGAAATCTTCTAGGGAAATATGACTCAGAATTGAAATGTGTAAAGTCTTTAAAAACAGTGATTGGCACTTATTTGACTGCTTGATGGATGCGAGCTTTCATAGATGGCATTATGATGAAGTAGCCGACAAGCCAAATGCCAAATATGTTATTTAATTTGTTAACCACAGCATGGTTTTGTCAGCCAGATTTTACAAGTGAGGAAGATGAATTTCAACAAGGCCAAAATACTTTCTGGGGTAACAGACACAGACCTGATATTCAGAGCTGATCGCTGGCCATGGGCCACCCTGCTGTTTCCCTGGTTTCCTGCCTTGGGAACCTTGCCTGGACTCTGGCCTACTTCCTTCTCTACATTCTCCTGAGCCCCAGGAAATGCCTGCCTGTCTGCATAGAGACCCTGTGGTCCCCAAGACTTGGATAAGCGAAGAGTCCTCCTGGGGTTTCCCTTCCCGCTGATTGTTGTCTATTCCTTGCTGGTGGCTCGCCTTGATACAGTAGCCGCTCTTGTAGCATCTGCCTCAACTCAAGAAGTGGCTCTAACTCCAGGTTCCTCTCTACCTGCTCTGCTTTACTGAAATGATTAATACAGCTCTACATTTAAACAAAATAATATGTTCAAACAAAAAAAATTGTAAGTAAAATGAAGAGCAAGTTTCAGCCTGGCTATTAAGGCTTTTGCATCCTACATGAAAGCTCCTGAGTTTGTTCCTGCAGCTGCTAACTCCAGCTTCCTGCTGGTGCAGATCCTGGGAGGTAATTGGATTCCTGCTATACATATGGGAAGCCTGGATTTCATTCCTGGCTGCTAGCTCTGGCTCTGACCCAGTCAAGCTGTTGTTGGATTTGAGGAGGGAACCTGGGGATAGGAGGCTCTCTCTCTCTCTCTCATTCTCTCCCTCTCTCTCTCTCTCTCTCTCTCTCTCTCCATATATATATGTGTGTGTGTGTGTGTGTGTGTGTGTATGTATAGATAGATATAGATATAGATATAGATTGATATATATATATCCCTTCTTTGTCTCCAAAATAAAGTGTTTAAATTACTATTTAGATGACTAGAGCATAACCCCATGAAGCTTGGGCACATGAATACCAAAACAAAGCAATGCAAAAAGCCATCATGCATTTCTCTGGTGTTTGATTTTCCAGTTTGTCTGTTAAAGGCAGCAGAGTGGGCCCAAGAGCAATTTCTGAAACTTTAAGTGTGCACGAGTCTCCTTGGATTTCTCTGAAATGCAGAGCCTGACCAAGAGAAACTGGGAAGGGGTTGGTGTTCTGCCAGCTGCCGGCTCCCAGGTGAAGCCCATGCTACCGCCTGCATGCATCATTTTGTATTGAAATGGTCAGTCTTCTTGTCTGTTCTCCATTTGGGGAGCTGGATGTCATGGAAGCACAATAATATTTCCTTTCTTATTTGGTGTCTCTGGGGCCAGCACATGGTAGGTGCTTCATTTATGATGTGTGTGAGCAAGCAGGTTCTTCTTCTGCCCCATCCCAATGTTCCTCACACCACACATCAGGAGTGAACTGGATATTCTTAATTCAAGTCATAGACACTAGAGTGCCGAGCCCGAAACTTCAGCTTAAGCAGAAGGGGGAGGAGCAGAGATATGGGGAGCACAGCAGGAATGTTGTGTTGAGTAGAATGTCCCTGCCACCTTTATTCAGTGTCACTGCCTAAGTTACGAGCGCCGCGCACGGAGTCTGGACCTCCCACACAAAGCCTTTGTTCTTAGTTTCTCCTCCGGTTTCTGTATTTTGTCAACTTGTTTTACCTTCATCTTAAACCGTGGTAAAATGCACATCATAGAAAGCTGAGTGTCTTAAACTTGTTCAAGTGCTCAGGTTGGTGGCTCCATCAGTCAAACTGTTGTGCCATCACCACCACCATCCATCTTCCATGTCGGCTTCTAATGTCTGTTTTTATGAGTTTGATTATGCCAGATATGTCATTTAAATGGATTTAAGCAATACTCATCTTTTTGTGGTTGGCCAGTCTCTTTCAGCATATCTATATGATATTATGTGTCTGCATTTCTTTCCTGTTTGTGGCTGATTCATATTCCACTGTGCTTATGGATTGTGTTTTGTTTATATGTTCATCTGTCAGTAAACACTTGGTGGTTTCCACATTTTGCTGTTGCAAAGAATTGCTCTAAATATATTCAGTTATGTGTCCTGAGGCCCTGTTTTCGCATCAATAGCTCAAAAACTTGATTTTTAAATTTTAATTTATAAATAATACTTTTATATATTATATATTTACAGGGTATAATGTGACATTTGGATAGATGTTTATTTATAATTTTTTAAAGATTTATTTATTTTTATTGCAAAGCCAAATATACAGAGAGGAGGAGAGACAGAGAGGAAGATTTTCCGTCCGACGATTCACTCCCCAAGTGGCTGCAATGGCCAGAACTGAGCCGATCCGAAGCCAGGAGCCCGGAGCTTTTTCCAGGTCTCCCACACGGGTGCAGAGTCCCAAGGCTTTGGGCCATCCTTGATTGCTTTCCCAGGCCACAGGCAGGGAGCTGGATGGGAAGTGGGGCCACCGGGATTAGAACCGACATCCATATGGAATCCCAGAGCATTCAAGGCAAGGACTTTAGCTACTAGGTTGTCGCACTGGGCCCTATCTATAAATTTTTTTAACGTTGTTGTTTATTTTGGAAGGAGAGAAAGAGACAGTGCGATCAATGATTGGTTCACTCCCCAAATACCAAAAATGGGATTGGGCCAGGTCTAAGCCAGAAGCCACAAACTCAATCCAGCCTCCCAGTGAGTGTCAGGGACCCAGCCATCAGAGCTACCCTTGGTGCACATTAGCAGGAAATGGGAAGAGGAGTGGAGCAGGATCTGGATGCAGTTCTAAGCATCCTAACCTGTGTCTTAACCACTAGACCAAACACCCAAATATTTTTATCTGTTCATTTCACTTATTTGAAAGAGACACAGTGAAAGAGCTTCCATCTGCTGGGCTGGTTCACTCCTCAAATTATGGGCCAAGCCACAGCCAGAAGCCTGGAACTCAGCAGGTCTCCCAGGTGGGTGACAGGGACCCAAATACTTGAGCCATTACCTGACTGCCTCCTAGGTTTTGCATCAGAACAAAGCCAAACCAGAAGTATAGTTGGAATGATTTAAACACACATACATGCACACACACACTCCTTAGGTGAAAACCATGGATTTGAATTTCTACTTGTCTTTGAGCAATAAATATCTAGAACCAAGAGAAATTTGCAGCAGCTTTCTGGATCATTCTAGAGATAATGAAAAACTTGCAGGAAGTTCTGGGGAATGGGGGCATTTTGGAGGGCAGGAACCTCTCAGCCATTCCTGAGTTGCTAGAGGTAACAAACCCATCCGTAGATGCTGCCTTCACTGGGCTGTGCCATCCAGCCTGAAACAAGGGGAAAATTGGAGTGAGAAAGGAGAACCTCGTATTCATTTGGCTTTCAGACATTCTCACTGCTTCATTCCCTGAGAGCTGAACCGAGCCCAGCCCTCACTGGGCGTCGGAGGCTTAGAGCCTCACGCCATGAGCCAGCTCAGTGGCCAACACTAGATACTCGTAATGGTTATTGAGCTTCTATTGGGCTCAAGGGCGTGTGTCCACCTTACACCAGAAGGAAACACTGCCATGCCTCTTACCAATGAAAGCACAGGCCAGGACAGGTTAGGAAACTCAGTGAAGCTCACAGAGAATGGTGGCTCTGGATCCAAATTAGGACATGAATGAATACACACATCACATTGGGGCAAATTATGCATTTTATTCATGCATGTAAATGATATAGCTACACTTCTCTAAACTATTAATTTTACTTGATTTAATTGATCCAGAGTAATTGCACATATATTGGGATCCAAATGACATTTCAAGACCAGCATACAATGTATAATGATGTGTGTTTTTAGCTTATCTGTCTCCTCAGGCATTTATCATTTCTTCCTGCTGGAAACATTAAAAATCTTCTCTGCCAGCCATTTTGATATATTCAATTAATTTCTGTCAACCATAGTCACCTGACTGTGCTACGGAACATTCCGAGTTGCCCCTCCTCCTCAGCTGCACCCCTGTTCCCATGAACCGTCCTCTCCCTGCTCCTGACCACTTCCCAGGTTCTGGTGGTCACGATCTTGCTCTCTACCTGCCTGAGAGCAATTTCTCTTAGCTTCCCTGTGCTGGTGCAATCATGAGGCTTTGTAGCCCTGGTTTGTTTAGCTTAATACACTGTTCTCTAGGGGCGTGGCAGGAGTCATGAAACGGACTCCCATTTTGAAACAGTGTGCTCGCCATGACCTTGTCCTGCCTTTCCGTCTTGGCAGGGAAAGGGCTTAGCAGGTCTCAGCCTAGCAGCATTTGGGAGCCAAGGCGAAAGCAATGAAGACATGGGAGTTGAAAGGGGTTGTCGTCTGTCTGAAACTGTTTGCTTTTCACCCTTAATGATGACTCCAGTACAAAGGCAGTATTTGCCTTAGTCACTCGGAAATATTCATGATCAAAGATCAAATAACTAGTTCCTAATGTAGTCTAGGCTTATCTTAAAACGAAGCTAATGATTTAAGTATCTATGTGATTTCACAACTAAATCCTCTCATCATTTTGTGTTGTAATGACTTATGTATCCAAGTGTTATAATGGTGAGTTTGACTGGTCACATTTACTTATTTCACTGCAGTTTGAGTAGTCACACCATAACCAGGAAGCTAAAACTGCAGGGATGAGTGAGGCACGGCTAAACTCACCTTCTTTTCTGCAGTTCAGTTATCTCTAGCTTAAGGTATTTGTGACAAACTGAGGTGAGAAAATACTAATTGGAAAGTGCCAGCAATAAGTTATTCACGGGTTGTAAACTGCACACCATCTTAAGAAACATAGTGAGACCTCTCTCACCCACGCCTCCAGCACAAGGGCACCTGAGTTATGCCATTGTCTTCAGAGTACATTGCCAGCCTGGTGGTGACCAGATAACCTTCTGAGTTATCCAGTTAACATAGTTACAGTGCTGTGTCTGGACTTGGAGACTCTGAGCTTTTAGGCATCTACTGGGCGTGTTTGAGAGTATCACCGGAGGATAAGAGGGGCTGCTTGTGTTTCTCACGTGTGGCCTGGTTAGGGAGAGGAGTTTATCAAGCAGGGATACTGCCAGCATCTCTTGCGTGTGAATGCTGGCAGCAGAGCTGGGGGGTAAGACGTGTTCCACACAGCTGCAGTGCCATGATAACTGGTATGCTCTGTGATGAGGCTTCAGCCCGGTCCAGCCCTTCAAGTGCCTCTGCGTCCTCAAAGGCAGATTAAATTATGTTACACAGTCATGTTATTCAGGTCATTTTATTACAGTCAGGCTTGCAGACGTAATGCGTGGATGGGTTATACATTCAGCTCAGGCGGCCTCCTTTTCTGATCTTGCCCAATGACTAGTTTTTGAGCTGCCCAGCGTTCAGAAACTTATTCTACAGAATCCTGGAGAGAAATAATAATTCTCCCAACCAATGCCATTTCTAAATTGAAACTCTTGTATGTTTCCTTTGATTTGGCAGGGACTCACTGAAAGAAAATCCAAAGACGTCAAAATCAGGTGATTTTCCAATCAAACATTGATCAGTTTTGGAGGCTAAGGAAAGTGTTGCACTGTCTTTTGTATCATCACAAAAGTAATCAAAACTGCAAACTCCCAGGGTGTGCTGCACACAAACACCGAACAATGGCCCCAGAAAACATCCGTCAGACTGTGGGCTGTTGAGGGAATAGGGAAATGGCTCTGAGCAAAAAAATAAAGGTGCTTCATTGTCTGTAACTTAACTCTATCATAAGCCTGCTTGGGGGAGAATGTGAAACCCACCTTGGGATGAACCTCAGAAGGGATCTGACTCCCCACCACCCACATCAGGCACCCGCCCTTCTGATGTTGATGCCAGGTCAGTAGATGAATGGCAAGGGGGGGGGGGACACAGGATGATGCTGGGAGCCCCCTGTCCTGCTCTCCACCCACCCTCTGCTTGCTTGTCTCTGAACCCATCACATCCACAGAGGCACCTATGTATGTCCCACTGGTGTCAGCACATCCTTGGGGCCTCATGCACATTCATTGGGTGAACGAACGAGGAAAAACAAATGCAACAGTGACTCCCTTTTCCCTTTCTTTCCTTCAGGACCTTTTGATAGTTGGTCCTTAGGACAAGGGACGAAAAGGTCCCTCCCAGCTGATGAGGGCACCACCTTCGATCTTCCCAGGTGCCCCCACCTCACTGTTTTATCTTGCCTAGTCCTGTTGTGGGTGTAGGCAGGGCAGGACTGAGGGAGAGCCACACAGAATCCGAGCGATTGGGATCTTTTTTCCAGTCCATTCCTTGTTTTGCCCCTTCTCCATCCCCCTCTCTTCTCGCCCATAGCCCTGAGCATCAGCACCTGCACCCCCCTTTCCTTCTCAGGAACGCTCCTGCTCTATGAGCCCTGGCCCTGCTTCAGACCCAGCCCCCAAAACCCAACCAGTGCAGATGTCTTACAAGGTGAAGAGTGCTTAAAAGCTTGGTGAAAGAGAAAGCAGGAAGCATTTTAGAATCTCCATCAGGGGTCGGATTTAAAAGCTCTCAAAATCAGATCTGACAATCTCAGGAAAAAGATAATGACATGGGTTTCTAAGAAACCAAGCTGGGGGACAGGGAGTGGATGCTGTGTTTTTCAACCTCAGAGTAGATATTCTCCCTCCTGCTCTTGACCTACATGTGGGTCACAGTCTTGTATGCTAGCCCTTCTGCAGGGGTTGAGGGAAACAGGCAGTGGGGAGAGACCCCAGAAGTCTGTGTGGCCACAGCCCCCTGTGCCCCCTGCAGCAGCTGCTTGCTCTCTAAGACTGTGATTGTCAAGGACAATCATCCAGAAAGAAATGGTTGGAGCTGTCCCTGCTTGCAGCTGTATGTAAGACACACACACACACACACACACACACACACACACACTGCAGCATAGCAAAGGCAGCCCAGGCTGCCAGCTCAGCCTGTGCATTCCCTGTGCTTGGATATTCACAGCCACAACAGCAGGAACCGGCTCTGTGTATCAGAGAGTGAGGCAGACACATCATCCTTCACCCCGTTGACTGAAGCCAAGGGTCAGCCTATGGCCGCACCATGTGTGAGCTTCAGCATATGGAAAATCAACGTTCTGCAAGAAAACGAATTTGCATTTGGATATTTTTATTAGCAATGTGGAGATATAGAAAGGCTACTTAGACTGTTTGTAGGGCGAAAAGAGAAAGCTTGCATGCTTCATGACAAAGTCAAGATTCAGTTGGAATAATGAGTTGGCTAAATTTAGTCAGGATGAGGCAGAAGTCTAAATTTTTTATTACATAAATTCAGAAGCAGTAAGACGTGAATTAGTAATAGTTTATATGTATAGTGGTTGATTGTGTCATCTGTGGAGGCGACAGGATTTTTCTTGGGCTTGGAGAGGGGAAGTAGGGAGGAGATGGGAAGGAAAATTCCAGACCCACCAATCAGCAGACAGTGATTCCACTAGACAAGATCTACCCATTACATCAAGAATGAATTTAATCCATTTTCTCACCAAAGGGACTTGGAGTTCTTGTAAAATCAAATTAACTCCTAGGGCCCAAATGAAAGATAGCTAGTACACGTTGCCACTAAGAGCAAGCACTGACTCCAGGCCACCCTAAGGACCATGGCACTTCTGGGTCACACTCTCTTCCCTTAGCCCACCAGAAGGATTAATGTGGTACAAATACGGTGACCCTGTAAGGACATATTTTAGGGGCTTCTTTCAAAAGGTTATAACTGTGGTAGACCCATGAGCAGCAGCACAACTCTTTCCTAATGTTGGTGGGAGGGTGTGTGACATCTGCAATTGTCTCTGCTTTGTCATAGATATGTGGAACTGACCAACTACTGTGATTATAAAGACTACCGGGAAACCATATTGAGCAAACCAATGCTGTTCTTTATTAATGTGTTGACCAAAAAGGACACTTCAAAAGGTAGGTCTAGAAACATTTTTTATTTAGGGACTGACTTACTGGAAAAGGGGCAGGGTGGAAGGCACCTTGTGACGATGCCAGCATCCTGGAGCCCGGTGCGTGAGGCCAACTGGAGCCTTGCACAAACCTCTGGAAACAGCATCTACACACCCTAGAGCAGAAGTCCCCTGTCTCAGAGCTTTGTTCCCACCTCCTGTGTAGGTAAGAAGTGACCCAACATTCTGAGCTTTCCAGGCCCTAGCTCCTGTCTAGGCAGAGAATGGTCTGATATTCTGAGTCTTTAGAGTGACAGAATGACTGGAGTCGTGAGGCTACAATGTGCTGTATTACACACTAAATACTTCTGAGGGGTGCTCTAGTATGATTAATTGGCACAATACCCCTGTAGGAACAACCTTCATCCAAATGGGAATAGTTTTGAGTATTAAAGTCATCTTAGCTGCATGGAAGTACAATCCAGGTCTCTAAGGCAGGTGGCAGAAATGAACCCACTTGAACCCTTTGAAGTCCTGTTGCCTGGCAGGACTTGAACCCAGGCCCTGTCCTGTGGGGTGTGCAAATATTACTGATGTCTTCACCAGTGGTTCAAATGTCTGCCTTCCCATTTTATAGGTGGGGAAACTAAGATAAATAAATAGCATCTGTAAATGATTTTATGCTTCATGCTCTGGTGCTAGCATTTCACATTCTTCTTGCTTCTTCCAAGAAATCAGATCATCTGGTAAAATTAACTGTTTAATATTTTCCTTCCTATACCTGCTTAGTGTGATATGTGAGGAAAATCTTAGATATAATGTTGTATGATACTGGTAGATTTCTTGAACTTGCTTCTAAATAACATTCTTTAAATGAGTCCATGCTAATAAGAAGCAATCCAGCAATTTCAGAGTCTTTCTCAGACATCCACACTCATTCAGATCCTCCTTATTTCCTAATTCAAAGTCATGACACTCTCCCTGCTGAGACAGGCAGGTGCAGGATACACAGTAGCAAGCGCTGCTTATTAGAACATCTGAGCTCTGCCTGTTCTTCGGCTTACTGAAGTCCACCCAGCCAGAGCCCTCTCTAGGAGCAGGACTCCCAGCTGCATCAAGGACACCCCCTGGGCCAACCACTCAGGACGAATCTAAAGAATCAGAATCCCCACCTTGTTTTCATTTGAAGTGAAAATACAGAGAGGGACACAGGTGATCTTGCTGGGTGATGTTGTATGACAAGTCTTGTAGAAGGTACAGAAATAAGTACTGGATAACTAGGAGAAAAGTCATAAAACAAAGACATTTTATGATACAGAAACCCAAGATGGTCAAAGTTTAAATTGTGATTAAGGCAACGTGTCCAGTTTGAAACCCGTCATTGTTTGAAACCTGAACTTTTGCAAAAAATTTAAAAAGCAACCATTCCCTGCAGACTAGTACTAAAGCTAAGGCTAAATGTTAGAAGTTTGTCATAATAAACATACAGAGAGATCAGGTTTGCAAAGGTGCATGCCACCACCTACTGTTGTGCAGGGCACAACCTGCTCAGTCAGCACAAATTCGGGATAAGACTGCCTTATGGTTTGGTCCTTGTGAAATGTAATTCAAGTGGTGGATGTTTTGTGGCATGTAGGTTAAGCCACTGCTTGGGATGCCTGCATCTAATATTGGACTGATGGTCCAAGTTCCAGCTACTCTGAATGTCTGATTCAGCTTCCATTACACACTTGGAATATAGCAGATTATTGGTTCATGCCACTGATGTGCAAGATCCAGATGAAATTCCTGGCTCTTGACTTTGGCCTGGCTTTGCCATAGCTGTTGTGGACATTTGGGGAATGTATCAGAGGATGGAAAAAATCTCCCTTTCTCATTCTTTATAACCATGCCTTTCAAGTAAATAAGTAAATTTTCTAAAATATCTTCAAAAGGAGGCACTTCAAGGTATCAAATAGCTTGCTTGTTTTAACTGTTTGTCCATCTTTTGTCTTAAAGATACAAAGTAATGTATACACAAAGTGCCTGCCCCCACCAAATAATTGGAAAGAAAGAAAAACATAGGTAGAAAAAGCAAGAGAAACAAGCTTAGCTCAAAATTCATTCCTTGCAAATATAAACCCTTATTGGAAAGACCAGAGGTTTGGCTCTGAGATGTCTCAAGACTGGAACACAGTCCTCGATTCTCAAACCACTCGTGGCTGGCCCAGAGGGAGGGTGACGCAAATCTCTGTGTCGCCTTGGGGAAATGCTTAAGGTCATTGAGCTTGATTCTGAGGACTGCAAAAATGGAAAGGTTGCTTGCTGGTGCCATTTCACATTTCCTGATGAATCAGCAACCTTCCCACTGCTTCAATTATGTGGAGTTGGACAGAAAGGCAGAAGGGATTAATAAAGCAAAATGGACAGTGACAACAGAAACAACTGTTCGCCGGGATAGGTGCATTTTGAAACAATGGGAGGCATATTTGGATTTGTGACAGGGCTAAGGGCACAGAGGAGACACCTCATTATTATCAAACCACCTCATTATTAGAACCCAGAGAATATTAGTTTGCTGAAGAGACTAGGAAGAGCTGCAGGAACACAGGACATGGAAATCCTGGGCAGCTTTCTCACCAGAGCCTGCTGATTTTCTGCTTTGCATGTGAAGCAATGTCACAGACCGCTAAGCAGTGATTCAGACATCCAGCAAGGTGAGGGCATGAGAGCAGCTGGCTGGATTCTGCACGCTCTTTCTTGTGCATCCACGGAGGCTTTGTTCTCTTCCGTGACAATCAGAGTGTGGAACCTGTAATTTGTCAGACTTGGTGATGAACCGCAGCCTGGGGAAGCTGATAACCTAGTCTGCCTTTTGTTTTTCCTAAAGATTTATTTATTTTTTGTTGGCAAGCCAGATACACAGAGAGGAGAGAGAGAGAGGAAGATCTTCTGCCCACTGATTCACTCCCCAAGCAACCCAACAGCCATAGCTGAGCCGATCCGAATTGAAGCCAGGAGCATCCTCCAGGTCTCCCACATGGGTGCAGGGTCCCAAGGCTTTGGGCTGTCCTCTACTGCCTTCCCAGGCCACAAGCAAGGAGCTGGATGGGAACTGGCGCCCATATGTGATCCTAGCACGTACAAGCCTACTGTACAAGGCCACTAGGCTACTGCGCCAGGCCCTGGTCTAGTCTGCTGTTACAACAGCCCAGAGCTCCCTCACCAGTCTGGGAAATTCTTGGAAGCATTTCTGAAACACCTGCTTGGGCTTTGCAGTGAGGGTCTGAGGGAGGCCAGATGGGAATAAAACCTCCTAGGAAGGTGGGAAGCGCTGGACAGATCCTTGAAGAAGCATGTTAATATCTCCCGTCCACGCTTCTGTCTGAATCCCGCTTGCTGATTTCTAGAGAAGACGTACGCATTTCTGGTGAACACGAGGCACCCCAAGATTCGAAGACAGATAGAGCAGGGCATGGACACGGTCATCTCCTCAGTGATTGGAGAAAGTTACCGACTCCAGGTAAGCCTGGGCCTGTCTGAATCCAGGGCGTCCAAGCCCACGGGGAACCTGTGTATTTACACTAAGAATCCAGTGCCTAGCGCCTTTGCCTAACTCCGGCTGATCCCCTGCCTCGGTCTGCAAACCATTTGTATTCCTGAAACCACAAGTTGTACTGAACCCAACAGATGTGGGACTTCAAAAGCTTCATGACAAACAGGATTAAAAGATAAGGCTTATTTTGGTGCCAACTAAACTGAAATACATGTAGATGAGAAGGCCTTCAAAAAGTGGGAAAAGGTCTGTTATGAAAATATGATGTATGACTTTCAAAATTCCACCCAAATCAGCATATTCCTTAATTCAATTGTTTCACACGCTTTTTGAAGTATGCTTTGGTCCCACGCATGAATACATATGATAAAGTTTAATTTACAAATGGAGTACAGTTAAAGATTACCAACAATAATAAAATTGGACCAATATAATACTATCAAACAATACAATAAAATTTATTTAAGGCTTACTCATTTTGGGGGGGAATTTTTCATTTCATCTTTTGGAGACCTGGTAATTAAAACTGTTCAAAATGAAGGCACAGAGAAAGTAGGACTATTGTGTGTCCGGTCACTTTATTCTTTATCACATCATATTGCTACCTATATGGTGAACTCAGTTTCTAGTACTTGCTACAGATGGGATAAAAATCAGTTTTGACCACACAGTTCAATATCTTTAGATGGCATATGAAACACAAAGATCTACTAAAAAAAAAAAAGGGACAACATTTTTTGGTTAAAGGGAAATGAAAGGCATAGCATTTTGGATGCCTGGGCGGCTGTTCATCCCGACCCATCAACCCGACATTCGTCTCTATCCTGTCAATTCTGTGCTTCTCTTTTTCAGTTTGATTTTCAGGAAGTAGTGAAGAATTTTTTCCCTCCAGGAAACAAGGTGGTTAATGGAGAAAACTTGACTTTTGCATATGAGTTCAAAGCTGATGCATTATTCGATTTCTTCTATTGGTTTGGGCTCAGCAATTCCACTGTGAAAGTGGATGGAAGAGTCCTGAATTTGTCAAGCACCAGTCCTGAGAAGAAGGAGACAATTAAGTTATTTCTGGAAAAAATGAGCGAACCTTTAATTCGAAGGAGCAGTTTCTCTGACCGGAAATTCAGTGTCACTTCCAGAGGTATGGTGAAAATTCTCGCGAGTATGTGAGATGTGGTTGGAGAGAGGTTAGAACGACCTAGTGGAAAGAGGGTGGTCAATTAAATGGAAAGGCAAGACATACTGAACAAAGAGAGAGCCAGGGCCCAGCACAGTGGCCTAGTGGCTAAAGTTATTGCCTTGCATGCACCGGGATCCCATATGGGCATTGGTTCTAATCCTGGTGGTCCCACTTCCCATTCAGCTCCATGTTTGTGCCCTGGGAAAGCAGTGCAGGAGGCCCAAAGCCTTGGGACCCAGCACCCACATGGGAGACCCAGAAGAGGCTTCGGGCTCCTGGCTTTGGATCAGCACAGCTCTGGCCATTGCAGACACTTAGGGAGTGAATCATCAAACAGAAGATCTTTCTCTCTTTCTCTGCTCCTCTCTGTATATCTGAATTTCCAATGAAAATAAATCTTAAAAAAAAAAAAGAGAGAGAGAGATATCCCACCATGTAATGCAGAAAGCTAGAAGAAATGTTCACTCCCCAAAAGCAATAAACTAGCTTCTCTGTAGATGTTTTATAAATTTCATATTTAATTATGATTTGTTATTTAATATGAATGAGTAAAATAAATTAATAATAATTTGAAATTTCGAAGTGACCATTGATACTCATTTAAACATTAACAGGAGTTTAATTGTGAACGAATGTTGTTTTCTCTATGTGTGTACTCCGGGTATAAGACTGTCAGCTATTAGTTGGGGCTCCAGATTTGTATCTTTAATATTTGGGAGGGTCCCCCAGACCCCGAAAGACCATGAGAGGAGGACTCTGGACATGTCACTGGGAGCTGTCAACAGCCTGGGGTAGGTTCCACGTGGCTCAGGTAGGAGACTTGCACCCCATATTCTCTGGAGGCCTGTTCTCTGTCGCCTGCTGGTCTGCACCTTGGATCAGGACCCAGGAGGATAAATAGAGGAAGCCAGTGTCCTCCAAGTTCAGGTGTAAAATACAGCCTTCATTGATGGCTTTATCAGCAGATGCTTCTTCCACTGATTGTAGCAATAATGCTTACTCCTGGCCACTTGTTGTCCTGCAAGTGATCTCTTTCTCCCTCTTCCCTGTCCTCATTTCCTCTCTGTCTATGTGTTTTCTTCTTTCTCTCTGTTCCTCTCTTCTCTCGCCATCTTGGCCTCTGCCCATCCTCTTCTCTCCTTCTGTTTTTGTAAATCTCTATTTCCTTCTACACTGCTTTAGCTAACTCTGTCTCATTCCCTGTGTCTCTCTCTGTGTCTGCTTTCCTTCAGGTTGCACTACTTGATCTGTGAGATGTTGCTGTGCCCTGCCTCACTGTAGCCGCAGGGGTGATTAGATGGGTGTTCTGTGGGAAGATGAACTGCAGCTCTGTGACTAAAGTATCACAGACATCTGATCCTCCAACACACTCAGCTTTCCCCGTGGGCTGCAGCAGCCCTGGAAGAGTCAGCTGGACTCAACATGGCTTACCTTCTGTCCCCTAAGCTGACATCTCTGGGAAGCCAAGGAGCCTGGGCTGAGGTTGGGCAGTGCTTGCTTGCAACTTTACTCTGAGCCAGCTGTGGGGCCATTTCAGCAGTGGAGCAGGCAATAGGGTCCTTCTTGAAAGCTGTCACAAGCACTCCAGATGCCACAGCCAAGAAACACTTGCTGCCTTAGCTAGCAGGCTGAGCCTGGCTCCCAGCCCCTTGGCATTGCACAGGGCCACAGTGATAACCCAGCTGCAATTTCCTCAAAACCTGACCTCTGTCCTGGACATCTATTTCCCTAATTGGGCTTTGTGCCATCAAGTGAGAAAGAGTTCACACTGCTCACTGTGGATGAAGTCTAACCCCTAAGAAAGTAAGTGGCAATCACATCCCAGTGATAAATGAAGGGCAATGTATTTCTGTTTAACTTCTGGAGATTTTTTGAGAAAGACAGCATCCTCTGTTTTGTATTAAAATGATTGGGCTTTATGAGTTTTAAAGACATTGTTGGTTTTTTGAATTTTTGTTTTAGCAGTGCTGTTAATGACACATGCCTTGTTTATTCCATTTTAGGTTCAATAGATGACGTTTTCAACTGCAATCTGTCACCCAGATCATCCTTGACGGAGCCTCTTTTGGTAGAATTCCCATTTCCCCGCGTTCTAGAATCCGACGAGACACCCACACAGTTGATCTGATTGGACTGAACCAGTCCAATATGCTTGGCCTGAGCCGGACTGCAGGTTGAAGGGACAAGAGGAAATGAGAGGCAGACGCTTCCACCTGCTTGTAAACCCGTCTCCTCCACGGCTTCCACCGAGGGTGCTTTTGTTCCTTTTTTCTTGATGCCTTGGCAGGCCCAAAGCATCTGAGTCCCTTAAAGATTATGGCTACCTGGATAGAAAGGTTTAGCCCCATGGCATAGCTGGCTAGTGATGGTGATGGTGGGGTAATATTCACTATGTTGAATCCTTTACTCTTCAAAGATACAGAGCAGCACTGCACATTTTGTCCAGGACCCCACTCTCTCAGAGTTTCCCTGGCAGTCACTGTGGGTATTGTCGGACCTGGGTGTCAACTTAACATGCTTTCTAGGTGAGAAGTTGACTCTGCTTGGGACATCCTTGTGTGCACCCAATCCCAGGGAGTATAAGGCTCACTGTACTGTTGTCTTGTAAACCCTAGATGAGCACTAAGCCTGTTCCATCATTCAAGGGCAGACAGGTGTGATTTTCATCCTTCACATGTGTGTACATTCAAGGCAAAGCTTGCTGGTGCAGCAGCCAGGTTGCTAGGAAGGTAATTCTGCCACCCACTGAACTGTGAACTCACTCGACCTGCCACATAGGATGAGGCCAGGTCATGTGAGATCAAGTGACAATGGGATGGAAAGCACGCACACTGTCCTCTTTGTGAAAACACATGATGTGAGCTGGGTATTTTAAATAAGCTTTTTAGCAATCCTAACACAAGAAGCAAAACAGCATGTTCCAAAGCTACCACAGCACATTGTTATAGCAGTGCATTTTTCATCGCGTAACTGTAGCAGAATTCTTCAAAAGCAAAAGAATCAGTCTACCAACATACATAAACTTGCATGAATGAATCACTCTGCAAGCTTGTAACGAGGAAAAGTTATGGATCCTGAGAATGGTTTTTCTGTATTTTTAGAAGTGCTCCTGTGTGACACATTTTGCTACTACTGCGGGCCCTTCCATTTATATTGGAAATGTTATATACTATGTGTGCACGACTAAAACTTTCTTTTTTTAGCATTCAACCTAGAAATGATTAAACCTGTGACCAAAGTTGCGTGTGTGATGTCTCCATTGCAATTTGGAGAGGGAGGAGTACGCTAAATCAGAGAAAAGAGTAGTGGTTTGCACAGTTGTGTTTTCAAGAAGAGCCTGTGGAAGAAAAAAAATATAATGGATTTTGAAAAAGGGGCTGGAAGTTGAGAGGGATCTTCTATAAAGGAGAAAGGGAGTACTGCTAATAATAGATGAGGACAAACATTGACTATTGAAACTCAGTAAAAAATGAAGAGTAGAAGAATAAGATTTATATGGTGCAAATAAACCTTAAATGGACATAACTATTAAGTGCTTTCCAAAGGAACTATAAGTTCCATAGACAATTTTGACCAGGAAGATTTTTTTTATGTTTCTAATTTGAGAACAAGTACCAGTGATCACTGTAGGGATAGAATAAGGTCTGGAAGTTTCTTGTATCATTACAGACCCTTCCAGGGTTGGGCATATTTAGCCTGGTGGTTATAACTCTACTAAGAGTCCCACACCCAACATCATAGTACCTGGGTTTAATGCCTGGTCCCAACTGCTGACCCCAGCTTCTGTAGGTGTGCATCACAGTAGTGATGACTCAGGTAAGTGGGTCTCTGCTATCCCTGTGGGAGGCCTGCACTGAGTTCCTGGCACTGGCTAGGCCCAGTTCCAGCCACTGCAGGTATCTGAGGAATGTACCAGAGGACAGGAATGCCTCCCTCTGCCTCTCTTCCTCATTTCTTTGTCTCTCAGATACACAAATAAATAATCTTGCTTTGTTTTGCCCTGTGTTTTTAAGTATTAGAAAAGTATATTTACAAAGAGAAATAAAAACAGAGAAAAGATCTTCCATCTGCCGGTTCACTCCCCAAATGCTGCAATGGCCAGAGCTGCGCTGATGTGAAGCCAGGAGCCAGGCTCTTCTGGTCTCCCATATAGTACAGGGTTCCAATAGTTTGGATCATCCTCTACTGCCTTCCCTGGCCACAAGCAGGGAGCAGGTTGGGAAGTAGATCAGCCAGGACATGAACAGGCAGACCCATATGGGATCCTGGTGCTTACAAGGAGAGGATTAGCCAATTGAGCCATCGCTCCAGGTCAACAAATGAATTTCTTTTTAATCTTTTTTTAGTTGACTCTGAATGAAGTGCAGTCATTCAATATTCACTTAGCAAGATTCTATCAACTGTGTATAAGAAATACATACCGCAGTAGTGTATTTTATTAGCAAACATCACAATGATGTGATTTCGGGCAATCTAAAGTTGATGAAAAATCTAGAAACAGATTTTCTTCAGTAAAAGAGTCTCCCATCTAGGTACAAATGAGGACTAATGCAGATATTTTATTATTTAAGATCAATAGGAATCTGTAGGACAGTGACCTAAGCAGTTCATCTACTCTTCATTCCTCCCATTTGTTTTAACACATATGCTACCACGTGCCATATGTTGAGATGGGTCCCAGCCTAAAAAGATGCCTAAAGCATCAACCCTGCTCTTGCTTTCACTTTGACCTATTTCTTCTCATCAGATTAGAAAGGCAGAGACACACAGAGAATTTCCACCTGCTGATTCTCGCCCTGACTGGCTCGATCTGGATCTCCCCCATGGGTGGCAAGGATCTCCAGTCACTTGTATCATCATCTGCTATACCCCAAGGCATGCATTAGTAGAAAGCTGGATTAAAGGCCAAGAAATCAGAACTGGCAAAAGACACTCCAGTAAGGAATACAGACATTCCAAGTGGTGACTTAACAGCTGTATCAGGCACACCTGCCTTTTTATTTTTAAAAAATTATTTACTTACTTATTTGTGAGGCACAGAAATAGAGTGCTGGTATCTGGTTCACTTCCCAAATGCCCGGAACAGCCAGGGCTGGACCAAGCTGAAGCCAGGAGTTGGGACCTCCATCCAGCTCTGACACAAGCACCAGCTGTTGCCTACAGGGTGAGCACTGGCAGAAACCAGCAGCAGTTCCATGGCTCCAGCCCCATTACCCTGACATAGGATGCAAACGAACTACACAGCACATCAGTCACTGGCCCAAATGTCTGCCTCCATCCTTGCTTTCCCATAGCTCTCCATCTTGGTAAAATCTGACAGACGTACAGGCTAAAAAAACAATGAAGTAAATGTAATGAGAAAAATTCAGGAAGGAAAATGTCTCACACACCTGTGATTCAATTTTAGAGAGAAGATTTTAAAAAGACAACTGAAATTTATTTTTATTTTTTTTTTTAAAGATTTTATTGTTATTGGAAAGCCGGATATACAGAGAGGAGGAGAGACAGAGAGGAAGATCCTCCATCCGATGTTTCACTCCCCAAGTGAGCCGCAATGGGCCGGTACGCGCCAATCCGATGCCAGGACCAGGAACCTCTTCCAGGTCTCCCACGCGGGTGCAGGGTCCCAATGCATTGGGCCGTCCTCAACTGCTTTCCCAGGCCACAAGCAGGGAGCTGGATGGGAAGTGGAGCTGCCGGGATTAGAACCGGCGCCCATATGGGATCCCGGGGCTTTCAAGGCGAGGACTTTAGCCACTAGGCCACACCGCCGGGCCCTGAAATTTATTTTTAAACCAAATACATAAGGATTGATGTATCCAGGTGATTGGTTTATGCAAACTCTCAATAACCTCAAAGACAATTTATTCATAAGGAATGCAAGGACAGAAATCATTTACACAATGCGGGAATGGGGTGGTTTCTCATGACCTGGGGGTCATAGTTTAAAATCTCTTGCTCATCTTGCTCTTTACACTTGACCTCTGAACTTTGTTACTCCCCTTCCATTTTAAGTTACTCCTAGTCCCTCACTCCCGGGTGGACACTGTCTTTTCAAGAAGCTAAGCCTAGAGCCGTCTATACTTACTGTCTCCTCTCCCCTATCTTTACTGCTTCACATCCTGTTCTCTCTGTGTGTGTAAATGCAAAAGGACATTGGTTTTAATCATTTCCATGGAAACAACTAATTAACACTTAACCCACTCAATGCAACTATTCTTAACTGCTCGGGAGCAAATCTGTGGAAGGCGTATCAGTGTGCTAGAGGTGTTCATTTGTAAAGGATTCACTTACTTTGGCAGGATGGTGTGGCTCTAAGTTTCTTCTCCTTCCTGGAGAAAGGGGCCTTCGTATCACCCACTCAATGTGTCTTCCCTGGTTCAGATGAAGTCCCAGCTTCCTGACATGCCCTGCAGGGACTGCCATCTCTACATCCTGACCACCCAAACACCTCAGGGACTATGGGTGGCACGGGTTATTCTTTGCCACCTAGGTCCAAACATCCTCCAGGACTCACCACAGGCCTCTCCCTGCCCAGAAAGTTTTTTCCTAGAGTGTTCAGGATATGGCCCCTCTTTGGTATCACATGCAACCCATATTTATTGCATAGGTAGTATTTGTCTGAAGGACTAGGAAAGGCAAAAACGTCATGGAGAGGGGTCCCCTCCAGCAGCCCAAATTCCAAAGCAGGGCTAGTGTTCTCCTGCTCACCGTAAAATGGAACCACTCTAAAAATACATTTGGAGGTACACATAAAAATGATTTAAAAAAAAAAGAATGAAGATGAGAACATCCATCAGACAAAAGGAAGCCATTCCTTGGGTTCGTGTGGCTTTGCCATGGAAGGATTATGGGTACAATAATTCATCTCACGGTCCCATAAGGTGGATTCTACTCTCCTCATTCAGCAGCCTGAGAAACCAGGACCCAGAGACGCACCTGCTGCACTTCCGTGGGAAGTGACAGAGAGCACCTCCCGCTCACTGCATTCAGTGCAGACCCCCCACCACTTCACAGCTTGCCACATTGAGGCAAATTAAGATATTAATACGAATCCACTTGTTATATGCTATGTACTTTCAGTGCTCTATTTTAAAAATCTATTTATCTGCAACTCTGCTATGCTAATTAGCTCTACCATTTCCAGACAGTTAATCTGTTATTGGGTGCTACTGTCTTAATTTAGATGCCACTTACTAAATCCTAATTTAGATTCACTCCTTTTAATAACAGCAACAGAAGTCTTTGCCTTCTAATGTGTTTCACCATTCATCATTGCTTTACATTTTGAGAGTCTAAAATGTGTAATATTCCTCCCATTATATGGGTGGATCTGTACTGCACAGATTCTAGGTTAGCTCTTTTTAAAGAAATTCCTTGCATATGTCACAGGATATTTGTGTTCATGCTTGTTCTGTTTCCTTTAAAGTCATCCTTTGTTAGACTTTAAAGTTCACCTAAGGTCCTGTATTGGAATGACCCCTTCAAGGACAAGGAGTCATTGTCAAGTGCACTCTAAAGCAGTTGGCAACATTATCTCATGCACATTTCCTGCTTTCTCTTTTCACCCACCTGGCTCATACCTGTGGGCACTCAGTACTTACTAAGCAGTTCCCAGTATACATCAAGCTACCAGGCAGTTACCAAGAATACAGTGTATATCAAAATGCTTGTGGCCAAAATAGAATTTAAAAAGAAGTTTACTCAGGTGAAAAAAATTATAATGCATAAATAGGAGGAGATCTTCCAAAATTCATGAAAACTGGGTTTCAGGGGGAAAAAATCCACTGGTTCACTGGCCAAATGTGGCCACTGTGGGGAGATGGACCAGGTTCAAGGCAGGAGCTGGAACTCCACGGGAGTCTCTCATGTGAGCCATTCTGTGCCACCTCCCAGGGTCTGCACTAGCAGGAAGCAGACGTCTGGAGCCAGAGGGAAGCACAGAACTAGGTAAGTCTCATGTAGAAAAGAGGTGCCTTACCCTGCTTCTTGATCACTAAGCCAAAAGAAGGTTCTAGTGATCTCTGGGATGACGATGAAAGCCCCTCCGTATCCAGTGAAAACTCTAACACAGGTGGGGTGGAAGACAACGCAGCCCGTGAGCGTAGGAGGACAAGGAAATCAGCAATCACAGCACACCTGGGTTTGTAGTCGGAGGAAAGGCTGCTGGGCAGAAGGAGGCCTCCTGATTCCTGAGTCTGAGAGAACCCCATGGCAGCTTTTCACTCCCCGCCTCTGCTCCTGTTTACACTTACTTTCTTGAGATCCGCCCCCCCCCCCAACTCAGTTTTGTTCCTATTCCTTGCAAAGATCATGGCAGCTTTATCCACCTGTTGAGCAGCAGTGACGAGTGGATGAAAATTCACCGTGTCAAATCTGAAACTGCAGTTTCGGTTAATCTTCCACCCTACTTGGTCCTTCTTAACGGTGGGGAAAGTTCGCTGCAACTTGTGCGTGACAGCACGGTGTCCAGTGGGACTAGCAACACTTCTACGCACTTTCTGCTCCCCACCCCTGCGCAGCGCAGAGTTCAGCGCTTGCCACTGCGCGCCTGCCAGGGAAACACTGGGGCCGAAGTTCCACTGCAGGGGAACACGACCTGCGTCTCCATGGCGACGCGTCACAGAGCGGCCAAGCGTCACAAGGCGCATCGCCCAAGCACCCAGGGCCGACCCTTCGGAGTCTTCCGCAGCAGCCCGAGCTGAGCTGCAACCGCATCCCGGGGCAGAATGGCTCAGCCTGAGCCCCAGGCTGCGTGTCCTTCTGTATGCGACCACAAGCTCCGGACAAGTAAGACTTAGGACCCCATAGGTGTGCAGGGGAGGCACTGGGGGTGGCCCCACCTCTCTCCCCTGGCTGAAAGGGCATTGTTAGGGCAAGCACGCTTTGGTCTATCAGGCGATGCCCCCTTCTTAGGGATGGGAGGTGAGAGAGGTGGTAAGCCCGTCAGGAGGGTATATTCTCATGACCTTGCCCCTCTCCTGCCTGCCAAGCCTCCTCCCTAAACTCGCAGTGCTTTAGGACTTCCAGGAAATGCCTGGTTTAGCACTAGCGAAGCACTAGGTGCCTTTTCAGGGCTCTGGGCAAAGAATACAAGCTTAGGAAACAGCAGGACAATAGGGGCTGGGGGACCAGCGAGCAGGCCAGGTGGATTCACAGCCCCTGCCCCTACTCCCACCCGTGCCTGGCTAGGGCAGAGGCTGGGCCCTCACTGCTCTGGCTGCCAGCAGCTTCTAGCCTTTCAAGAGAGCTGGCATTTAACAGATGGGCGACTCGGTGCCCTCCTACCACTGCAGCCGCCATGGGTTTCCCAGCTCCACTCTCTGTGTGTGGAGGGAGAGCCAGTCTCAGGGCACCCGTGAAGCAGTACCATGCAGTCAGCTCCCTGCGGCCCTCGCCATGGCAGTGCTGGGTCCTTGCTGCCACCTGAAGGGATTCACACTGCTTACAAAGCTCCAGGTCAGAGGACTGTGCTCCCAAGAGCATGCATAGCATGTGCATTTCTTTCTCATTCATCCCTTTGTAAATTAAGAATGGACGTCGACTATAATTCATACAGAGAATCAAACAGCTTTCTAAATGATGGCAAGGCTGGCAGAGGGTGGGGATGTTTGATCCTAGGTTTCTTGCTACTGCTTTCAAATTCCTTCTTCTCTTTCCTAGCCATCATGTCTTGGCTTCTTGATTTTTAAAGATTTCTTGATTTATTTGAAAAGCAGAGTTTCAGAGAAAGAGAGAGACAGAGAGAAATGAAGAAAGGGGAGAGAGATCTCTCTGCTAGCTCACATTTCTAAATGGCCACAACATCTGGGCTTGGACCAGGCAGAATCCAGGAGCCTGGAACTCTATGCAGGTTTCCCATGTGGATGGCAGGGGCCCAAGTACTGGGCCATATTCTGGGAGCTGGATAAGAATGGAGCAGCTGGCACTAGTGCCCAAAGGGGATGCCAGCATTGCAGGCAGCAGCTTAACTCACCACACCACAGTGGCCATCCTTCTTGATTTCTTTCACTGTGTCTTCTCCTCCTTGCCTGGAGGCCTTAGAGTCCTTCAATAATAGTCCTGCTGGGATTACCTCCTCCATGTGAGTGACCATTACCCGTCACAGGGCTTCACGTGCACCGATGACCCCAATCTTGGACTCTCACTTGGAATTTTCTCCTAATGTTCAGACTCGAATATCCACCTGTCTCCTAGATTAGTTCCCTTTGGCTGTCACAGAAAAGCCTCCAAACTCAGCAGCCTTGGAGACTTCCAGGAGATTTGCTGCTCAGCTTCCTTGGAACTAGTCCACTCACCGACTCTTCAATTCTACTATTCTAAAGTTTTCCTTCTCCAGGTATTTGATTCTTCCTCTCCAGTGTTGGATTTATTTAAGTTGGCTAACTTACAATACTAAACTTGATTATTTAGGTTAGCTAACATGGACAGTGAAAGAGACAGTGCCCTTAAATCCTTTAGCTCTTCTGATGCTTCTAATAGCCAGGCTGGATCAGGCCTAAGTCAGCGCCTGGCACTCCATCCAGGCCTCCCACACGGGTGGCAGGGACCTACGTTCTGCAGTCATTCCCTGCTGCCTCATGGGGAACATATTATCAAGAGGCCAGAATCAGGAGTGGATCAGGGACTGCAACCCAGGCATCTCAATGTGAGATAGGAGCATTCCAAAAGGTGCTTTTAACCACTATGCTCAGACTTCCAAAATCTTAAGTCTTTAATAGCCACCTTGTGCCAGCCCAGCCTCTACTTCTGGGAGAGCCATCCTCCAAGAGGTGGGCTTGATGTGTTGCTGCCAAGCTTTGGTGCAAAAATCAAAAGTCATTGCTGATGATGGGACTCTCACTGCGTGTGTTACTTTCCTGGGACTGTTATGCAAAGCCACACCCTGGTGACTGGAAACAAGAATGCATTCCTTCTGGCTCTAAAAACAAGGAGTCCAAATGTGATGGTGTAGACAGGGCTCTGTCCCCTCTGGAGGCTCCAGGGGAGAAGCCTTACTTGCTTCTCCCAGCTTGTGTTGGCTACTGGCATTCTTGCCAGGTGGCTGCAATGCTGTCTCTGCTCCCAACATCACACCTCCTTATTCTCTTCTACCCACATCAAGTCTTCCAGTTAGAAGGTCCCTTGTAACTGCATTTAGGGTTCATGACAACAACCCAAGATGACTTTCTTGTCTCTAGACCCTTAGTTACCTGGGCAAAAACCCTTTTCCCCATAAGGATGGAGATACAGGCCATGGAGATTATCACGTGGACATATCTTTTGGGGAAGGCATGGCTTCCGCACACTACAAGGACTTAACATTTGTTAATACCTGTAATCCTCTAAACACTATGAGGTTAAATTATTAGGTACCGATAATACTTATCTACCAGGTTACTGTGAGAATAAACCAAAAGAATGTATATGAAAATGTATTAGTTTCTGTTTTGTAATACATTCGGAGTTTTACAATAGGAGGGAACTTCAAAAGCTTGTGGAAATGGAATTAAAAGATAAATTCATTTGGCACTAAATTAATTTAAAACCCACATATAATTTTTTTAAAGATTTATTTATCGGAAAAGTATAGCAGCAGAGGATATGTTGGGGACACACACACAGAGGTATTTCATCTACCAACTGTCTCAAAACGACTGCAACAGCTGGGACTGGGATGTATCCCAGCCAGGAGTCCAGACCTCCATCCAGGTCTGCCACGTAGGTGCAGAAGCCCAAATACATAGACTGTCTTCTGTTGTTTTTTCAGGTGCATTAGCAGAGATCTCGATTTGAAGCAAAGTAGCCAGGACTTGAGCCAGGCACATGAATATGCTATACGTGAATTGCAAGAGGTAGCATAACCCACAGTACCAGCTTTCCAAAAAAGTTAAGATCTTAATTACACACAGATCTCATTTTTTTTGCACAAGATTTTTAAATTCCATTTCTCACAAAGTTTTTCGAATGCCCTTGCATGTTTTTATAATAGCAAACACTTCCAATAAATGTAGCCTTGGGAGAGAGCAGGTTGGGAGAGAGGCACTTGGGAGAGAGCCAGGACAGGCAGATCTCACCAAGTCCTTTCTTCTTTACTTCAGTCACAACGGTTTGCTTGTCACAGCTTAGGTTCTTATACTTTCCACTTTTTTTTCTATAATATACTTTATTCCATATCTTCCCAGTTCCCTGTTAAACTCTTACCAAGCTAAATTTTGGATACTGTTTCATCCAAAGTCCCTTCTGGACCTACCTGTGTGATTTCTTCCTATTCAGGCATAACAAGTCAAAGATTCATCAGGTTGCCTGTGACACACAGGACAGCAGCACAATTTCAGACTTGTATTCTTGGGACATAGGGTCTCTTCCTAGCCTAGGCTATCGCCAAGATGAAAGCCAGTGCTCTAGATCCTAGGGCTGAGGTCTAGGGAGGGACTGAGGACTTGTGCAGAAAGATCAGAGAATGAGGAATGACAACATCATGGAAAAGGTGGCTATGAAGCTACAGAAAAGGCGTGGAGATTCTACTAGCCCTTGAGGAGAAGGCTAAAGGAAGCAGACACCAAGAGGACACATTAATGACAATTTGAAATTTTTGTACTTATTAAAAGGCAGAGTCTCTCTCTCTCTGTCACACACACGCACACACACACACACATACACACACATCTTCCATCTTCTAATTCAATCCCCAATACCTACAACAGCCAAGGCCAGACCAGCCAGAAGCCAAGACCCCAGAACCTTATCTCTATCTCCCTCGCAGGTGCCAGGGGCCCAAGTACCTAAGCAGTCATCTGCCGCTTCCCAGCATGCATTAGCAGGAAGGTGGGTCTGAAGCCGAATATCAGCGGCTTAAAACAAGCATTCCAATGAGAGGTGCAAGCATCGTAAGTGGCAGCTTAATCCATGGCAACGCAATGTCCACATCTTTTTAAAAGTAATATTTGTTTATTGATTTGTGTTTATTCGAAAGTCGCAGTGAAAGTGAACACTGTGAATTTTTTTAAAAAAAAACTTCTCATAATGAAGAGGATCAATTTCAAGGGCACACTTTATTTTCAAAAGAATTGTCAGTAGATGTAGAATGCCAAGAAATACAGACCTAGCAATGATATCTGTAACAAGAGGAAAAAATCATTCAATACAAAATTAAAGGCAATTGCACTGTGCATCCCCATGGATTAGGATTAAGGTGAGGAAGGACTAGGGAACTGTCCTTAGGTAACACAGGGCGAGGGAGCCTGCTTGGCCCAGGTTCTGAAGGCAGGCAGGCAGCCAGCCATGCCACTGTGGCCCTGCAGACTCCTGGAAAGGGAACAGGCACTTGGCGAGTGACAGCTGACAGCTGCCTCTGCTGAGTGGGGGAAGGCCATAGACAGGGCACCAAGAGGGGCAGCTTGCTGGCCCACTTAGCTAATGGCAAGACGCCACCTGCAGGGCTATTCTGCCAGGGCTTTCGAAGCATATTTGAATGAGGCAGAAAAGTCTTGGCCCGAGTTCATTGGTGAAGTAAGAAGAAGGCAAAAGAATGTATGGCCTCTGTGTCTAGAATCTTTCCTAATCCCTGCCGAACTCCCAGCCCCAGACACTAGCCTGCTTCACCACGTCTTCCCACTGACTCTCTGCATGTAAGGTTCTTGTACCAGGCAAGTCCTCACTTCTGATATTGGATAAAATACATTCAGGCATAAAATGATTCCCTCTACACCCAGAGTCTTGAGTCACTTCCAGTGGAGTGGGATTCGAGAGGAAACAGGTGGACTGGGGTCAGCCAAAGTACAGTTGTGGACAACCAGGCCGAGGCCTCAATTCACTGGGGGAAACTTCCGAATGGAGGTCATGCTTGAACCCATGTGAATGCAGAACAGGGTCACAGATGTGCAAATCTGGCTATCTTATTGGATGTGAGGGCCTGTGAAATCATTAACTGACAACTGTCTGGGCCACTGTTTTTTTCAGTGTTCCATACTGAAGCCTTCGGTTCCATCTGCTCCACTTCCTGTCCAGTTCCCTATTAATGCACTTGGGAAAGCAGCAGAAGGAGGTCTGAGTACTTCTGCCACCCAAGTGGAGTTCTGAGCTGATGACTTTGACCTGGCCTAGTCCTGGCTGTCACAGGCATTTGGGGAATGAACCAGTAGATAATCAAGCTGTGTGTGTGTGTGTGTGTGTGTGTGTGTGTGTGTCTATCTTTCTGTGTCTCATTTTGCCTTTCAAATAAATCTTTCACAGAACCTGAAAACAAGAGATTGGGGAATGAATAACATAAATGACAGAAACTGTAATTGTTCAGCCAGGACACTCTATGCTAGATGGGTTTATAGAGGGTTTTTTGTGTTTGTTTGTTTTGAGTACTGGAGAATTGAAGACAGGTACTCTGTTGCAATTGTCAGAGGCTGCAGGAGGAGGAACACATGTACATGAAGTGAGGTGGCTACAGTATTGTAGGAATGCAAGCACAGGGCCTAGACAGCAGCATTCTTCAAAAATTAAAGATATTTGGGCAGCTGCTCTGACACAATGTTAAGCCATCACTTGGGACACTCACCGTCCCTTCTCAGAATGCCAGTTTGAGGGTCAGCTGCTCCACTCTCATCTAGCTCCTTGCTAGTGCAAGTGGGAAGCAGCAGTTGATGATCCAAACACTTGGACTCCTGACACCCATGTGGGGGACTCAGATGGAGTTCCTGGCTCCTGGCTCTGGCCTGCCCATGCCTGGTCATTATGGCCATTTAGGGAGTGAACCAGCAGATAGAAGATCTCTATTTTCTTATCTCCCTTTTCTCTCCCTCTCTGCCCCACTTTCAAATACATAAGTACATCTTTAAATGTAGACATTTTAACCCACGTTCTTGTAGAATATGGAAAGCAATAGTAGCTGCCCAAATATGAAGAATGAGATAATGATTACACTTTAAATGTACATAGTGAGGAATATGGTTTATGACTGCCAGGTAGATGCCTGAGACCATGGATAGTACTGGATCCCAGAAGCAAGCACTGCACCACCTGCCAAGTGACTAAGAAGTAGCATCCATAGCATGGACACATTGGATAAAGGAGTGAGTTACAGCCTGGGCAGGACTGAGGGAGTTGGTGCAAGACTTCCTCTTGCTTACTCAGAATGGCAGTGACTTAAAATTAAATTATTAATTCCAGCACTTACCATTTAATCATTTTGGAACACAGCTGACCACCAGGAACTAACACGTGTTGATGAGGAGGGACTGCTGAGTTACCAAGACTTTGGGTGGTACTGTATTGAAAACAGGAAGCTATGGTAGATAATTGTGGCTGTTCCTGGCCACCTAATGGTACATGCTCAGCTGGTTTCTTCTTGAAACCATCTGGGAGTGGTTGCCACTGGCAGTCCCTTTCACCTGGAAACCCTTTCAACATCTCTCTGGCTCTTCCTACCACCCTCTCAGCTGGCTCCTCCTCCTGATCTCGGAGTGGCCCAGGCATCAGTCTCTGAACTCTCATAGCTGGATTCCCTCCCTTGTGGATCTCATCCAACTTTCTAGATGTGGAGAACATTGACATTGCATGATTGTGCACAGGCATTCCACAGGATGTATCAGAGCTGCCCCAGCTGAGCTAGCAGTGTATGGTCTAGGCCATTGTCAGTGTCAGAAACACAACAGGATACGTGGTGTCATATGTATTCCTGCCTTTTTGCCAAATAAAGTGGTCAGAACTAAAACCCTACATGTCTTTGTGTTTATAGATGTCTACAAAACCTTGATGTGATTACATCCACATGTATACAAGGGTGGAGAGAAATAAGCCTGATTGTTAACATGAGCTACTTGGGAGGGAGGAGAGGGGTGGAAGGTGACAACAGGTAGGGAGAGGAAGAAGGGAGAAGGTATCCAGGAAAAAAATTGGTAAATCTGATAGGTTTCCCTGTTGTAAAATCATTTCATCTTTACAGAGGCATATCTCTTATAGCGCATGCAAAATTAGCCACCAAAGTTTAGCAGTTCCCCTACCATCTTAAGTAGACATAATGAGATAGAATTTGAAATGAACTGCTACTTTGGGTGGGGGGGGCGGTATAAATTTAACGTGTGCCTTGAATTCCTTAAAACAGCATTCTGAAAGCTCAGGAAAAAACAATAGACTCTTTCTGACAATGAAATTAAGCTTCCCTCTTATTAAGGTTTGTTAGTTGACCTTTATTTCTAAAGTTAAATTAATATGCAAAGTATTTTTTGTCTTGCAACGTTATTTTGCTGGCTAAAAAAGCATTCAATCAACAGTCTGGATTGTCACATTGAAAATGATTTTGTTTTCCTGCAGCTGTAAACAACTGGGATCCCTATGCCACCACAATGAGGACAGCCTTCACACCGAAATCAGGAGCAGCACCTGCATTAATTCGGTAGATCTCCAATTCAGATTAATACACACACTCTAATTTGTTCGCTTGTCTTCTGTTATTCAGAATCCAAAACAAATAGACTAATTAGAGAAGGCTGATGAAAATGCACTGAGGTGAGGAGGATCTCTCTTCTTTCAGGAGACACCCCATCTTCCAGATCCCTCCCAGGAGATGTCTTCCCCCTTGCTTTTTCTTTTTATATTCACTTTGCAAATAAAACTTTTGCTCTGCTTCAAATAATACGCACTGGGGGACAAACTCCTGTGTACATAGTTCCCCAAGCATCAGCGAGAGGGCCTCCCCTCTAACAGTAGCCAGACCTTTTACCAGAAAACCAAGGAAGTTCCCGCCCTAGTTTTAAATAAAGTTACTGTGTGCTGTGGGCTATATCTGTTGGTTCATAGGATTGTGTTACCCAAATGTGAAGTGCGACTTGAATCCAATCCTTACATGCAGTCACAGGCAGTCAATGAACATTGAACCAATGATGGAGTGGATGTCATTATCACCACTACACACAACACTCATCTTAGGGCAAAAAGCCACAGCCTGCTTGTCCTGGCATCCGCCCTCCAGCGACTGCAGCGACAGCTGCTTTTCATTCACTTCTACCTGCCGTGAGAGCACCTCAGCTTCCTTCCTCACTCACTTTCCCCTCAGCGTTTGCCAGCCTTCCCGAAAGTGTTGGGCTCCCAGACTCCTTGTTTCTGAGCTGGTTTTCCTGCTGAAGTGCTTTATCTCCAATCACTGGAAGATTTACCCTCCAACTGTAATGAACACGCCAGGTTCCCTGACAGCCACAGTTATCTCAAGACCTATTCTGGAGGAAAGCCAGAAACAGATTCTAGAACAGGGGTCTTCAAACCCACCTATTTTTAATGTTGTCATGAATAATTCAGCATAAAGTTTAAAAAGTGTAGAATATGAAACTTCCTGACTCAATTGACCATTGCTCCTGATACAAGTGCCAGCATCCCGTATGTGCACTGGTTTGAACCATGGCTGCTCCACTTCCCATCAAGCTCCTTGCTATGGCCTTGGAAATCAGCAGAGGATGGCCCAAAACCTTGAAACCACACACCCCCATGGGAGACCTAGAAGAAGCACTTAGCTCCCAGCTCCGGACTGACCCAGCTTAGATCATCGAAGCCATCTGTGGTGTGAGTCAGTAGGTGGAAGATCTTTCTGTCTCTCCTTGTCTCTGATAAACCGCCACTGCAATGAAAAATAAGCAAATCTTCAAAAAAGAAGGAAAGAAAGAGGAAAGATGAAACTTCCAGCCCATCCTAAAAACTGACTTTAAAATAAAAATTTCAACAGAACCAATATGTTCTAAATGCTTTAGCAAATTAGCACTTCCAGAATCCCTGAAAAAAATGAATAATCAATTTATTTTATTCCTTTTCCTCATTGGACTCTTACTCCCACTCCCCTATTCCTCCTTCTGTAAGACATTTTTTGTTTGAAAGCAATTTATTGATCTGTCTGTTATACTTCTTTGCGATTATTTTACAATATTAATTGAAATTAATTTTTAAGCATGTTCTATGGCTCCAAGTATTGAGTTATCACGGTTATTCTTAGCACACAATGGCTCAAAGCAATAAATACATTGCAGTGTTAGTAATTATTAGCTGCAAAGTGTATTTTTTCAGAACTGCATTTTAACGAGATAAATGGGGCTGTTTGTTTTTGCTCATGTAGTCAATTCTGAGTGTTGTTTTTTAAATTAGACTGCAATACAGTAGGCATCATTTTTCTGCTTTTTTTTTTTTCAGTTTCTATTGCTGAAGAATCTTGCTCGGGTCTGTATTGTAGATGTGAATGGAGGAGATTTCTATACAGCAAGTTTCTTTCTTTTGCTAAGCTCTTAAGTTCTACACCAGAAATCACGAAGTGATTTTTAATAACAAATCAACTGACAATATTCTGGTTAGTTTCTCCTTCCATTTTACTGGAAGCTTTTAATGCCATAATTTGTCATTTGTATGTTGGGTTAGTCCACATATCAATTTCTGAGAAATATGCTAAAAATCACACCTTACTAAGTGACTAAGAAATTACACCTGTTATTCTTTCACTTGCATACAATCTGTTTAATATTATATACTTAAACAGGACTTGAAGAGTGAAATCATTGGTTTTAATGTTTTCTGAGACCATATTTTTAAAATAAAAGCCTTTCTACATCATATACTTTCAACATACTTTTTATCAAAAGCTTGGAAATGAAGGTTTAGCTCATCCAATTTACATCATTTTTACCTTTTTGGAAAAATCAGTTCTTGTCAAGCCAATGAGTGAAATTAGGTCTACCTCCCATCACATTAAAATCTAGCTATACTCTTAGGTCAAATAGATATTAACACGGCCCAGCGTGGTAGCCTAATGGGTAAAGTCCTCATTTTGCACGCGCCAGGATCCCATACGGGCACTGGTTCATGTCACGGCAGCCTGCTTCCCATCCAGCTTCCTGCTTGTGGCCTGGGAAAGCAGTTGAGGATGACCCAAAACCTTGGGAACCTAAACCTACGTGGGAGACCTGGAAGAAGCTCCTGGTTCCTGGTTTTGAATCAGCTTAGCTCCAACTGTGGCAGCCACTTCAGCAATGAACCAGTGGATGAAAGATTTTTCTCTATCTCCTCTTCTTTGTATATCTGCCTTTCCAATAAAAATAAATAAATCTTTAAAAAATAGATATTAACATATTTTAAGGAAAAGTATGGAAACTACTGTAAAATAAATTATGGAATGCATATTTCAAGGAAGATTATTATAAGTAGACAAGGGAAATGTGAAACCAAGTATGAAATGAATAATGATATCCAAATTAACAAAAGTATGCCATAAAATATGAAGCTAAATGTGTAAGCTATCCATAATAAAAATATTATGGAGCATAATAAAAATACGTAATTTACTTGTCTAAACATTTTCTCATGTATATATAACTCTAATGCTTGAGACTTTTTGGAGTAAATAACAATTGTGTAAAAATCTCAATTTTATTAGATATGTAAATCAAGCATGTGCTATGATTTAGTAAAAGAGAAAGTTATACATAGGGAACATTAATTGTTCTGACAAACCAAAATATATTTTGATTTGTTATTAAATTCATAATAAAACATAAAATGAATATTTTGCTAAGTTGGAGTAAATATTTTATAATGTTACCAGATTAAAGAGAAGGTTCAAATATCTGACAACATGATGAAAACAACCAGTGAATCTTTAAAAACTTTCTAGTCTGAGATACGTGTGGACCAGGAGTTCAAGACCCCAGTAAAGACCTCAGTGGCTCCCTTTGGAATTCTGGGCTCTGTTCCCAGCTTCAGAGCCTCACCCTACCTTCCTGTTAGCTCATATTTTCTTCTTCTTTTAAGATTTATTTATTTTTATTGGTAAGTCAGATACACAGAGAGGAGGAGAGGCAGAGAGGAAGATCTTCCATCTGCTGATTCACTCCCCAATGGCCAGAGCTGAGCTAATCTGAAGCCAGGAGTCAGGAGCGTCTTCTGGATCTTCCACGCAGAAGCAGGATCTCAAGGCTTTGGACCATCCTCTATTGCTTTCCCAGACCACAGGCAGGGAGCTGGATTGGAAGCGGGGCCACCAGGATTAGAATCGGCACCCATTTGGGATCCCAGTGCATGCAAGGCAAGGACTTTAGCCACTAGACTACCATGCCTGGCCCCAGCTCAGATCTTGAGAAGCTCAAACACCTGGGTTCCTGCTATCCACATGGGCGACTTAGATGAACATATCCATTTCCCAGCTCTGGTCCTGGTCCAGACCAGGCAATATGGGCAGTTTGGGAATGAGCAGGCAGAAGGCAACTCAGGCTATCTGTCTCTCACATAAAAACAAATCAACATAAAACCAGGGAGAGACCTTGGTAGTCTTGGAATAGACTGTGGTTATATTTACAGCAGTTGCCAACACAAAGCTGTACAGTAGGGACTCAGACATGCCTTTTATTCCAGCCAAGGACATGTCCTTGGAGGAATTTTTTGTTTGTTTTGTTTTTCAAGATTTATTTAATTTTATTGGAAAGGCAGATTTACAGAGAGAAGGAGAGACAGAAAGATCTTCCAGCTATTGGTTTGTTCCACAAATTGCCAGAATGGCTGGAGCTGAGCTAATCCAAAACAGGTGCCAGGAGGCTCTTCCAGGTCTCCCACAGTCTCCCACACAGGTGCAAGGTCCCAAGGCTTTGGGTGGGTCATCCTCCTCTGCTTTGCTAGGCCACAGGCAGAAGCTGTTTGGGAAGCGGAGCAGCTAGGACACGAACTGGCACCCCATATCAGATGCCAGCACTTGCAGGAGGAGGACTCACCAATTGAGTTATCATGGCTGGCCTAGGGAAATGCTTTTAAAAGGCTGAAAGATGTCTGCCGCTGATATGCCAAGAGGAGTCCTTTTTAGGCATACTGTGTCTTCTCCTGTCCTCTCAAGGGCCTTTCCTTAAAGAAAGAGATGATCATTTTGTAATTGTTAGGAGACGAGAAACTAGACCTCACTGTCAGCCATGCCTCTCTGTGATGCACCCATGCAGAGCACAGGCAGTAGTACCCCAGTTGTAGCACAACCTTGCACTGTACAGAGACACCCATGGCATAGAAAGGTCTGAGCGCTTGGCTTGTAGTTGTGTAGAACTTGGGTTATAAGCAGCCTTGTCAAAAATCACTCTGACCCAATTTCCCTCCACTGGGTGCTGCTCTTGGTTGGAAATCTATTCACTGCAGTGAGCTCCTATGGCCACTTGGGAAAGGGATCATAGGGAAAAGTATGCGGGAAGAAAGAAAGTATCTGTGTAACAGCCAAGTTTATTTCCAGCCAGATACTTGCAGGAAATTGAGATCTGGAAATTGATTCCTTTAAAGCTATTTGTGAAATGCGTCTTTTGGAAAATCTTCCATTTACATCTGAATGACAGAGAAATCATCAATCATGCAGATGTTTCCAACTTCCCAGATGTTTGTCGCTTGCAGGCATTAACCTGAACCTACCCAGCCCCTCCTATTAAAATGTCAGTAGATGGGCAGGCATTTAGCTTAGCCTGAACACTTGGGTTCAGATCCTGGCTCCTAACTCCAGCTTCTTGCTGATGCAGACTCCGGGAGGCACCGCGTGATGGTCAGGAGCTCGAGATCCTGCCATGCCCGGAGGAGTCATGCTTGGTGTTCTCAACCTCAGCCTGGCACAGATCTGGCCACTGCAGGCATTTGTGGCAGTGACTTGGTGGATGGGACCCCCGCCCCCCTCCTTTATCAGGCTCCTTTTCCTGCCTCTCAAATAGACAATTTTTAAAAAGTCAGTCTGGAGTACTTTAAACATTCACAAAGGTGTCTTCAGGTGGATCTCCAGGCATTGCCCAGTTCTAGTGTCATCAACACAGTGGTATTTTTTTGGGTGTACCCTGCACCCGCTCCTTCCACTGGAAATATTGAAGCAATTACAAGACAGCGTATCATTTCAATCCTAAATATTTTATATTTGTACCTAAATAATACCCTAAAATATATAACAAGACCATTATCTCATCTATAAAAAAAACATTATTCCTCATTGCCAATCTTCCAACCAGCAACAAAATTCATTAAAGTTGAATTAAAAAATGAATTCAAACAAGGCTCATATATGGCTTTTGGTTGTATATCTTCCCATTTATGTAGTCCACAGGATTTTTTTTAGCAGTTTCTTCAGTGATGAAAGTTTCCTTGTTCTGATTTTTTTCCTGAATTTATCCCCATGTGCATATAAAATATTCCTCCCCTTATGCACCTGATATTCTAAAAACTTATTGATTCATATTCCACTTTTCAAAATATGTATTTGAGAGGGATACAGAGAAGTGTGGAGAAAGGGGAGAGACAGAAATAGAGTGGTGGGGGAGAGGTAAATACATTAGTTCATTGCCCAGGTATCTGCAATGGCCAGGGCTGGACCAGGGCCAACGCTAGGAGCTGGGAACTCAGTTCATGTCTCCCACATAGGTGGCAAGAAGCCCAGCTAAATCAACCATCCCTTCTGCTTCCCAGAGGCTGAGCCAGGAATTAAACAAAGTGCTTCAAGATGGGATGTGGGAATCTTAACCACCAGGCCAAATGTTCATCCCAAATATTTAACAGATGATGTTCTGTGTAGTCCTCCAGAAGCCCATCACATGTGAGGTGAATGATCAGTGCTGGCCATTGTCTTGATGTATTGTTTCATTAGGGACTTGCAAATCAGTGATAAGCTGATCATCACAGCTTTCACATTTTTTAGTTGAAATATTTCCATTTTCCTTTTTCTGTTAATTTTATTTTTAAATTGTTTGCATAGTTGAGAGGGATGCACACCATATAGCCCTGTGATTGGGATGAGGAGGGTCAGATACTGTGGAAGGTAAATGGGATACATGTTTCAGTTTTTGCTTTTGTTCCTGCTTATCAGCAGGGGAAGAGAAGGTGGGTCCTCTCTTTGCTGTCAAACTACATCAGCTCCGGGGGGTGGAGGGAGCTCATTTGATGACACCTCAGAGATCTCAATGTTAGGAAGCGTGTTCCGAGGCTCTTACTGGAGTGCTTTTGATAGTTCTAAGAATTTTTTGATTTCATTGCTCCAGGGTTGAGAAATTTTTTCCAAAGCCTATTGGTTGACAAAGTCCAAATGTGCGGAATGTTTCATGCATTTGCATGTCATCTTTGCACAGGGGCCATATTGATCTCTGATTCATTCCAATCTTATGTGCTGCCAAGGTGAGTTCCATTTTCCTTTTTTCAGCTGGATTACTTTGGTTATGCCAAAGTGCTCTTTGGGAGAAAACCCTGTTTTAAAAAACGGCAAAATTAGTTTTGTGTCGCTGTTTTTTTTTTCATTTTATACCTCTTATGCTTATGTTAGGAGTCACCCTAAGACACAAGATTATTTCTTTTCAAGAGAATTTGGAGGTTAAACTACTTCTGGTATCAAATATTGAGTCAATTGATCTTTAAAAAAACATCTAACAAAACAATTTGGTGTGTATATATTGCTCTGAGAATTGGCATTTAAGCACTCTAACTTGTACTGTTTTCTTGTAGTCAAAAAAGCATCCGAAGATTAGGATACACCTACTCACTAAGCGACCCCATGCCCAATCAGACCCTGTACAATGATGAATATGTTTGGAAATCATATTCTAAGGATGACTTGCTCAAAAATGGGACTTCAAGAAAAACCAGGCATCACAAATCCCATCCCAAACAAGTAAGATATTGCCAAGAGCCTGTCATATTCTGTAACCATGGGATTCATGGTGCTTCTAAAAGTCCTTCCCGCCTATCTTCTCCCATTTACTTGTAACTACTTTTCTATCCACTAGGGTTTAAAAAAAAAAACTTCTAAAAATGGAAGCACAATTCATATACCATGAAATGTGAACAATTTATAGCACTCAGTACTTTCACGTTGTGTCACTACTCTAGCTTATTCCACATTTTCATCATATAGCAGGAATCTATATCCCTTAAGCAACTCTCCCATCTCTCCCTACTCTCCCATCTCCAGGCCCTGGAAATCACCAATCTGCTTTCTAAGTCCATTGATTCCTTATTCTGGAGGTTTACATGTGGAGTCACACAACGGGAATCTTTGCTGCCTGGCATCTTGCACCTAGGAGGACATTTTTAAGGTGCATCCATCAGGTAGCAAGTGTCAGTCCTTCCTTTCTTTTCATGGTACCACAGTCAGTCTATTCGTGTACCTGCTGATGGAAGTGTGAACTGATCCTACCTTTTGGCTACTGAAAACAGTGTTGCTATGAAAGGGCATAGGCAAGCCCTGGTGTTTGTTTCATGTACTCTCAAACCTTCATATCTTCATCAGTCTTTGTCTCTGTGTAAAATGCCCTCCTCTTGTCCACCAGGAAAACTGTGTTCTTTATAGGAAGGCGTAAAGATAGCCGTTTCTTGCTCCCCTTCCCACTAGATGCAAGCAACTGCTCTCCCCTTTGTGCTTTCTTGGCACTGGGCACTGGGCACTAAGGGCAATACTCACTTGCAGTATGCGGTTTAATTTCCTTGATTGCCTCAGGGGCACAGTCACTTGGTTACATGCAGTATACCAAATGGCGGTAGAGTGGACAGGTTCTGGTGACCAGAGTGACAAAAAAGAGGAAAGAGGGAAGGATGATGACCTGGATCGGGGGTGCATGTTGGGTTTACTAAGATGGACCAGAGTGGAAGATCAAATTGGGGAGGAAGGAAATAGAGCAAAACATGAGTTTAGTTGAAAATTTGTTTGTTGATATTTATGTGACTATCAGATAATTGAACATACAGGCTTGGAGCTCCAGTGAAAGAGATGGGCAGGCTGGAACTTTAGACCTGGAGTCGCTAGGATGTACCCATAGGCCCTATTTAACTTGGCTTCTCAGAGTGCCCATTTATCATCTTTTTACCTCAAATATGCTCCTGAAAATTTTAATTTAAAATCTAAGAGTGGGCCAAACATGATGACTCAATTGGCTATTTCTCCCCATTGCAAGTGCCTGGAGCCCATATAGGCATCAGTTGGCATCCTGACTCCTTTGTTTTCCATCCAGCTACCTGACTACGGCCAGAGAAAGCAGTAGAGGATGGCCCAAAGCCTTGGGACCCTGCTCTCCTGCATGGGAGATTCAGAAGAAGCACCAGGCTCTGGATTGGCTCAGCTCTGGCCATTGCAGTCATTTAGGGGGTGAATCAGCAGACAGAAGATCTTTCTCTCTGTCTCTCCTCCTCTCTGTGTATCTGACTTTCCAATAAACATGAAGAAATCTTAAGAGAAAAAGAGAGAGAAAAGAAATGAAGGCACTGATGGCAACCACTGAGTAGCAACTGCAGAAGACCTTGAGGCTGTATGCGATAAGTGAGCGAGATAAACTGAAGTAGACTAAAAGGAAAAGAGTTGAGAGGGTCCAGGGAAAGTTACATAGAGCAGAGGTGAGTGCAGGTGCAGTGTCTAAAGGATGGGGCAATGGGCTTTGGGTTTTTCAAGGTGATAGGAAGCAAGGTATGAAACAGGGAACATGGAAAGAGGAGGTAGAAGTTTCAAGTATAATTTTTAAAACCTGCTTAGAGACAGAGAAAGTGCCTCCCTCCCCATTCTTCAGGCTCCTCCCCAGGCCACAGAGAAATGTGGCCACTGTCTCTGTCAGGTCTAGAATTTACACAGTCTCAGTTAGGTCGAGAATTCGCATGTGAGTTTTCTTCTCTTGGTTTTTCTTAAACAACTGTTTTTCACCTAGCTGAAAAGCAGGGAGGGAGATGTCCTCTGGTTTACTCCCTAAACGCATACAACAGCAGGGACTGGGCCATGTCCAAAGCCAGTAGTTAGAGCTCCATCTGGGTCACCTGTGTGGGTGGTAAGGGCCCAAGCATTTGAATCATCATTTGCTGCCTCCAAGGATCATTAACAGGAAGTGGAATGAAGTGGTGGAGCTGGGACTCCCTTCCCAGGTATTCCAATATGGAGACTGGAAAAACCTCCTGTAAGATTTCTGGTTGAATGCATAACTCTTTGGAGCTAGTAATCACATTTTCTCATCATCAATATGAAAATTCAAAAATGCGCTGGGTGCCTGGATTATAGCTAGGGAAGACAATAGCTCCCAGTGACTGGTTCTCCACATACCAGTGTGGTGGGTGGGTGTGATGGATTTTAAAGACTCCATTTTCACACACATTGGTAGTCTCTATTCCATCGGAATGAATCTACATGAATTTTCTTGAAACCTGTGTTTACACTGTTAGGACTTGTTTCTATGGACACTACCTAAAGGCCAACAACGGACAGCACCAAAGAGCTGCCTGCCTTGGAATATCCCTGCTTCGGTGGAGGAAGTTAGGCAGGCGCTGTCCAATCAGTTTGTTTCCTGTACCAGGAGAGACTTTGTGGATGTATCAAAAGGTAAACCTCTTTGCTCTTCTCTTTTCCCTGATCATGAGCTGGTCCTGGGTGGCTGCAAGGAACTCACAGTCTACATGTGACACAGGCAACTTTACAAATGCAGTCGGGTATAAATGGGTGTATGGGGTAAGAAATGCAGGTTGCTGTGGCTGCAGAATGGAACGTGAAACCTAATGAGGTGGAGTACCCAAGGACAGGTCAGAAATGGTTTGCCTTCCTGGGCCTGACTGATGCAGAGACATCAGCTGAGCGAAGGCCTAGGCGAGACTGCTGTTGCAGGATCCCTAAGCCCTCAATGACATTTGAAGAACTTAGAACGAATGGGGTAGACTTGGAGGTGTGGATGGAATGAAGAAAAGCAATGGTGTGGGCAAAGATACTGCAATCTTGAAGGATGCCATGAGGCCTGCTAGGGAGTTCAGGGCTTATCCCAGGAGTGGCTCAAAAGTTTTTACTAAGGGAGTGACACAGTTGAGCTGTGAGCTCCAGAAACCTCCCCTCTGGCTGCAGAATGCAAAAGGGCGGTGGCTGAAAGACAAGGCCCGTCAGAGCCTGCTCAGTTAGTCCAGGAGGTGCGTGGTGACGGGGAGCAGGGCAGGGGCATGCATCTCAGGCCATCATGTGCAGGGTGATGGCATGGGCATTTTAGGAGATAAAACACTCCATAAGTGGGGACTGTGACTGTTGGGGACAGATGACTTGGTGTCACAACATCCATTCCAGTGGATTCCTCATGGATGATGAAAAGAAATCATGATTGAACAAATGGGAGAATGGGAAGGGTGGGTGATTGACAGTTGTTGTAAGTGGAGCCAGCATGTGACAAGTGGGCTCAAGGCTTTGAAGCTAGGCAGTCTGGCTCCCTTTGCTAAAAACACTTTATCCACAGCTAAAGTTCTTTAAAGGATCAAGTTATACACATTGCTTTCCATTGGTAACTTTGTGGTTACTGAAAATTACAATTTAATTTTATTAAACTTTGATTACTCAAGAGCTTATGAGGAAATAATAGCTTTGTACCCTGCTCCACCTTCAGTCCTAGTCCCATTTCCCATTGGTAATAAATTCAGTCCTTCTATTTTTGTCACTTTATGTGATCCTTGATTTTTAAAAACATTTTATTTTTATTTGGCATGCAGTTACAGAGAGGAGACACACACAGAGAGAAAGAGAATCTGACATCTGCTGATTCACTTCCCAAATGGCTGCAACAGTCAGAACTGAGTTGATCTGAAGCCAGGAGCTTCTTCCAGATCTGCCATGTTGGTGCAGGGGCCCAAGGACTTGAGCCATCCTCTAATGCTTTCCCAGGCCTCAAGCTGGGAGCTGCATCATAAGTGGAGCAGCTGGGACATGAACCAGTGTCCAAATGGGATACTGGAACTGTAGGCAGAGGCATCCTCAGTATTTGTTAATCATTGCTTCTATGGCTTTTCCTTGACCTCATCAATTTTAGGTACTGTTTTACAGTAGTGGAGGATTTGGCCTTCCCATACCTCTTACTGCTTCCCCTCCTTCTATCATCTCAATAGGCTTATGTTTCAAATTCTTTGGCTAAATTGAATTGCTAGCATTTGTATTGTGATTATGATCATATGACATATTGGAAATCTCAATGTGATAATTAAACATTTATTGTTGAGTTAGATTGTATTTCACCGTATTTTTTACATTTTTTTTTTTTTTTTTACTTTTTCTTCTCTGCTGTTTTCTTTTTACAAAAGTTAATAATTGGGGCCTGGCACGATAGTGTAGCAGTAAAGTCCTCACTTGAATATGCCAGGATCCCATAGGGGCACTGTTCTAATCCCAGCAGCTCCGCTTCTCATCCAGGTCCCTGTCTGTGGCCTGGGAAGGCAGTTGAGGATGGCCCAAAGCTTTGGGACCCTTCACCCACGTGGGAGACCTGGAAGAAGCCTCTGGCTCCTGGCTTCAGATTGGCTCAGTTTCAGCTGTTGCGGCCACTTGGGGAGTGGACCATCGGATGGGAGATCTTCCTCTCTGTCTCTTCAATCTGTATATCTGACTATCCAATAAAAATAAATAAATCTTTTTAAAAAATTAATAATTAACCTTTTCCCTAATTTTCTATGAACTTGTTAGCAATATTTCCTGAATATTTTGCAAGCACAGCTTCAGACAGTGTAGCCATACTGAGATCAATCTTGAAGATCTTTGCTGACACCTTTCATTCTCCAGTCTGGATTTGTTGCTCCGTGGATTTCTTGGCTTCTCATGCCCTGGGACTTGCTTTTATATGATTCTGGGAACTTCTTTGGCCTCTCTTTTGGCTGGGTTTCCCAGCTTCCTACTCCAGCTCTTCTTCCTCCTCTTCCTCCCCATCCCTTATTTCACTAAAGTACATCTTCGGATAGCTTCCCAAAGAAGGGCGCATGAGACGAATTTTTTTGTTTGTTTGTTCTTGCCAATCTAGAAACATCACTTTCTTCATTACATTTATGGGATAGCTTAATTGGATATATAACTCTAGGTTGACAGTTATTTCCCTGAGAATGCATTCTTCCGTATGTTATCTGGCATCCAGGATTTCCATGTTGGAAGCTAATTCCTAATCCTCTTGTGTTTTCCCCTTCTGGAAACACTTCAGGCCTCCTCTTCATTTCTTATATTCTGGAATTTCACTGTTATGGGTCTTAGTAAGTTTTTTGTCATCATGCTAGGCCTTTTTAATCTGTGATGACCTAAAGTAATTTTTTTCCTATGTGAGTTCTTTATTTTTTCTCTCATCTCTGTTCTCTGACTCTTGCTAATTGGATTGATATCCTAATTTTCTAATCTTTCCCAGTATCTTTCTATTTGTACTTTATTCTGTTTATTTGAAGACTCTTTACTTTTTAATGCAGCTCTTTTTTTTTAATTATTTATTATTTAACTTCATTAATTACATTGTATTATGTGACACAGTTACATAGATACTTGGGTTCTCCCACCCCTCCCCAAACCCTCCCACCATGGTGGATTCCTCCACCTTGTTGCATAACCACAGCTCAAGTTCAGTTGAGATTCCCCCATTGCAAGCGTATACCAAACATAGAGTCCAGCTCTTTTATTGAATTTTTAAAAATCGTTTATTTGAGAGGTGAAAAATAGGGGGCAGTAGAGAGCGAGCGAGCTCCTCTACCTACCGATACACTCCCAAAACAATTGCAGTGACCACGTTTGAGCCAGGACTGAATCCAGGAGCCAGGAACTTGATCCAGGTTTCCCATGTAGGTGTTAGGGACCCAAGTACTTTGGTCTGGAGCCAGGAACCAGAGCTGGGAATCAAACCCACGTCCTTTGATGTGGGATTTAGGCATCATAACCAGTGTCTTAATTTCTAGGCTAGACAATTGCCCTTAGCGAATTTTTAATTTTAGTTCTCATATTTTTAATTTCTATGTACTTTCTTCTTCTTTTTCATTATTTTTTCAAAGAACATCAACCCATTATGTTATAAGCACAGTAGTTATCTTAAAATTTTTAGGATACTTAAACAATACACTAAATGTTTAGCATGTTCACATGTTCCCAGCATTACTCCTAGTTTCTCTGAGTATCTTGCAATCTAGTGAAGCTAATAAAACTTAATCTTCCTTCTGTGGGCCTTTCTTTTTTTTTATTAATTATTTTGCATTATGTGACAGGTTCATAGGCTCTGGGAATCCCCCCACCCCACCCCACACCCCCTCCCCCTGGTGGATTCCTCCACCTTGATGCAGTATTACAGTTCAAATTCAATCAAGATTCTTTCCTTGCAAACGTATACCAAGCATAGAGTCCAGCTACTTATTGTCCAGATGGGTTGAACAGTTTCTTGGGGAGACCATTTCTGGTCCGAAGTTAGAGCTGGTAGAATATCATCCCAGTCAATTAAGAGTCCCAATATAACATCAACAGCAATTTGCAACATTATGGAATTGACATGGTTTTGAGTAATCAGTATGTTAAAAAAAAAAAAAAAAAAAGCAAGTTCTTAACCACAACCTCTGATTAGCCCATTGACATTTCAATTTTAGTTTATATACAGGACCGGCTGCTATATACCTTAAAATGGCTATAAGGTACCATTCAGCTGTCTCGTGTCTATTTCATTTTAGTATTTAGCCATTGGTTGTGTTGAAGTATAATTTTGCTGATCTTGGCAGATTTTAGGATAATCTAGACTGGCTTGTAACTAACAAGACAATTGTCGACAATTAAGGTGCAGAACATTTTTTGGGGGGGAGTGTGCAGGAAAATCCTCAACACCACGGTGAGGAGTGACTAATCTTTGTGTCCCACCCAGTGAGGCATGAGTCAATCCACGCCAGCTCTTTCCTGTCAGATTCCAAGCTCTACTTTTTGTTGTTTGTCTATTTATTTTAGGTTTTTTTAGTTTGTATGATTGTTTGTTTGCTGTGAGGGGTTTTCGGAGCGATCCCGATGGTCATCGCGAGAGAGGGTGGGGGTCCAGAGGTGGAGCCAGGTTCAGACCAGAGAAAGCTCTCCTCCCTGGTCCCGAAGGACGTTTATTGTTCTTCTGTTTCTGCGGACCACTCAGGGCTTCTGGTTGTCTTTCCAATGACGTTGGTTTCTGCACGGTAGTGTTTGGACTTCTTCCATCCCCTGCGGAAGCTCCGGTTGGGGGTGGGTGACCTCAGAGTACTCGGCCTCCGAGGGCATCCAATTCCCTGTGGCCTCCTAGGCAGTTGGGATATAGTCCTTGTTGCTCATATTAATAGTTTGTGGTGAAGGTCTGGGAGTCTTCATGGCTGGGATCCAAGCTTCCTCCTTACCACCTGCTCCACTCTGGAGTGCCCCCCTGCTCCACGCACATGACCTCCTGTTAAGAGGTTGTCAGGATCGCACTGTGGGCATTTCTTAAAGTAGATCTTACTTTAAGAATATTAAGCCCCAGAGCTCAGAAAACCTACAAAGGAGGTAGGCACACAGCTCACAGCTGCTGGATAACCACACAGAAATACTTTCCAGTTCCTTCTCTGGATAATCAATCTGCTGCCCGATGCACCCATGGAACCGCCTCAATTTCCCACCTTGCTCCATCCTCTTCACTGCAGCTTTCCAGCCACACTGGCCACATTTCAATTCCTGTGCACATTGTCCCCTGGCCTGTAATGCTGTTCCCCAATCCCTCTGTGGGTGCACTTGGTCCTTCTGTAGACCCCAGCCTTTATGTCCCCTCCTAGTGAGATATTTTCCCTTCCTATGTTATCTGAAAAGCCATGTCGCTATCCCAGTGGCAGTTTGCATTTGGAAATCATGTGTTACTGATTCTTGCCTTTTGATTGTTTTTGTTTTGCTGTTGCTTGCACTATTCATTCAGTAAGCTCCCCAAAGGTCTTCATTCCCCTAGAACCTGGAGCAGTGCCTGGTACACAGAAGTAAATGTCTGCTGAGTGGCAGGGAGGATATAGAGGAGGAATCTGATTTTTAAATGTACTGATTGGTTTGAGAGGCTTACAGAAAGAAAGAGACAAGGAAAGCAACAGTCCATTCACTGGCTCACTCTTCAAATGCCCACAGAGCCCAAGGCTGGCTTGGAGTCAAGGTTGGGAACTGAGAGATCAATCCGGGTCTCCCATGGGTGGGCAGGAACCCAGATGCTTGAACCATCTCCTCTGCCTGCAAGGATCTGAATTAGCAGGAAGCTGGAGTCACGAATAGGAATCAGGAATTAAATCCAGTGACAAACATGAAACATGGGCATCTTAGCCACTAGGCTAAATTCGTACTCTAGGAATTACCCTTTAAAAAAGAAAGATCTAATTAAAAAAATTTTAAAGACAGTATTACAGAGAGGGAGAGATACACCAGGAGATCTTCTATCTGCTAGTTCACTCACCAAATGGCAGCAACAGCCAGAACTGGGCTGGTCTGAAGCCAGGAGTCAGGAGCATCTTCCAGGTCTTCTACGTGGGTGAGAAGAACCAAGGTCTTGGACCATTCTCCACTGCTTTCCCAAGCCATTAGCTGGGAACTAGACCAGACGTGGAGAAGCAAGGATTGTAACCAGCACCCATATTGGATGCCAGCACCACAGGCAGCAGCTGTATTCATGGTGCCATGATGTCAGTCCCGAAAGTGCCCTTTTGGAAGTTAGAGTCTCACAGAATTAAAAGACCTCTGCAGAGAAACATTATGGGCTGTGGAAGAAGCATTTGAAATGTCAGCATTCTTAAAAGGTGTCTTGGAGCTTCTGGTCAAAGTCATTTACTCAGTGTGAGTAAATTATGATTTCCCTTGCGCAGACAAATAACCTGCTCATGTCAAGATTCCCCCTAAATCTCTCACCTCCATCTGCCTCACTCCACCCCCACAGCCCTGGCTTAGCTCAGACTACCAATGTCTCTCTGAGGGATGACCTCCAAGTCTCCTTTTCAGTTTTGTTCCTTTACCCCAATCTCATGTTACTTTCATCATGTTTTTCTGGATGTGCTGATGGTTGTCACCTTATGGCTTATACCCCTTCAGGGACTTCCTGTTGTCCTGGGGGTTAAAGCTAAGAATCTTAACCTCTATGATCCATATCACCTGGTCCCTGCATGGGTCTTGCCCACCCATGCCAGCACCTGTATCCACGGAGAAGACCACTGTCCCTACTTCAGACTCACTGTACCGTGTGGTCTCATTGCTTCTGCCCTGGGGAGCACTTTTCCATTCCTTCTTGCAACCTATAACTGACTTTCCATAATTTTATTCTTATAAGTGTGCTTTGTTGATATCTTGGTGGCCTTTTCTGATCCCCAACTTTGGGCCATCCTTCCCTTTTCTGTAGGACTCCTCATGCGACAACTGTCACAGTCTATTTTTATGTGTCACTAATACTTTAAGTTTCCTGTGGTAGCTTTATAGCCTCGTTGTTGAATTCAGGCAGAGGAGTGATGAGAACTAAAAAGGGCTCACTTGTACATTCACGCCTGGAGGACTTGGCTTGGATGAGTTGGATCCGCTGATGAAAGCAACAGAATTAGTTCTCACTTGGCTGTGGATTATGTATCCATGGTCCTAATGACTCAGAATGGTCTTTGCTTACGCTTTAAAATATGTATCTCTACAGATGCTACACCTAATTTTTAAAAAGAATTATTTTGAAAGAGAGATATACAGGGAGAGCCAGAGTGACAGAAATACACATAGAGCTCGAGAGTGCCCCATCCATGGCTTCACTCTCTAAATTCCTGCAGCAGTGAGGATTGAATCACACCAAAGCCTGGAGCTGGAAACTCAATCCAGATTTCTCATGTGGTAGCAGGGACCCACGTGGTGCTGCTCAAGGTGTGTACTAGCTGGAAGCTGGAAATGGGATCAGAGCTTGCACTCAACTCAGTCACTCTGATACAAGATGTGGCTTTATCAAGCAGCTGCTTAACCTCTGAGGCAAACCACCACACCATACCTAGTCTTAAATGGGCTGCTTTCTTTCCTCTGGGCAAACTAGTATTGTATCATAGTTGGCAGAGAGAAAAGAAAGAAGCCAAGGGATGTGAGCCTTCAAGGGACAGGGATGTTACCTGAGGCAGCCTAGGTATAGCTGAGCACGGAACTCAGATTTGCTCTGGATTCTGTTTTTTTTGTTTGTTTGTTTGTTTTTTCTCTGTGGGTGTCAATCCCACTAAGGGGCTTTAGGTTTTGATTGGGAAACTTTTCTAAATGATTCCTGCATTAGCTTACTAGCATGAGGTTTTCTAACAGCTACAAGAGCCCTAGCTGGAAAGAACGGTGCACACTTGGCAAAGAACACTGCATAGTTAACCAGGAGACTCCGGAAGCATGCATCACATGGGCGATCAGTAGCACATGCTCAGATACTGCTCATCCACAGTAATTTCATTCCTAGGTTTTTGTTGTTCACTCATTAATTTAGTAAAGAGTTCATGAGACCTAGTCCTGTGATAAGTACTGAAGATCCTGGTCATAAAAGGAATTCGAAGTCTGGATCCCGATTTGGTCTTCTCTGGGTTTTCTTCTTCACCATGCTTCTTATTGGCTCACTGTGGACCATGTGCCTTAGACACCTGGGACCCTGTCCTGCTAGTGCCAATGTGGCCTCTCCTGCTTCCCCTCATACTCCTCTCCGCCTGCTGTGCCAACATCATCACCGTATTTCGAACACACTCTATGCATGTTCAGCTTCTGTGTTGATGCCCTTGGCTGTGTCTGCCTTTCCATCCCTTTACCTCCCGTCCCCACACAGCCCATCCCTCCTTCTCCCTGGGCTTCACAGCACCTGTACAGAGCTCCCAGTCAGCATGTTTAAGCACACAGGCAGTCTCATCACAACGTGAGCCCCTAGGGTTCATGTCAACAGGTTCTCAATGTCTGCAGTGAGATGCAGCAGGTGGGTTTAGAGATCCCCCTCCAAGCAATCCTGATTTCCCACTGTGTGAGGGTTGCAAGACTTATCCCACTCAGTATCCGTTCATTGTGCAGATGAATTCCAATCACACATCTTGGGAGAGCGCGGTGACTTCATTGTCCATAACCTTGACGTGTTACACAGAACACCTGCAAGAACTGAAAATATTTCCTGCTGAAGGGTGGTTCCAGGGGAGTTACAAGTTTCAAGCATTTCAACAGAAACTCTTCTACAAGACTCCAGGCACTAGTAAATGACAGAAACCAAGTGATATGTGGAAGTTTCCAGAATCAATGTCAGAAAGTTTCAGAAATGTCATTAAGTGCTGCCCCAAGTCAGAATGTTGGAGCTTTAGTGTCTGAGGTGGGTTGTGAGGGCCCATGGCACCTAAGTCCTCACTCCATGGGGGAATCCAAAGTAAGAGACTGCAGTTTAGGGGAACCCTCTCCTCTCTTCTGTGGGTCTAGAAGGTGGTCAATATGAAATGCTCTCAACTGCTGGTAGATGCAATTATGCATCCTTCTGCGTGCAATGTATACCAGTAGATGCCATCACAAATCACTTGTTAAATGATGCACATTAGGATTTATTCTGCAAAGACCACTGCAAAACTAATTAGAAAAAGAATTGAATTCTAAGTCAATAGTAATTTGCGCTGTTAGGACATTGCTCATAAAACTCACGTTTTTAACAGCTTTGTCCTTTTGAGTAGAGTGTGTGTGGTATATGATGGGTCTCTGAACTGAGACTTTGCAGTCAAACTTAGAAATGAAGTCATCATGAGTGAACTGCTGCATGATTCTCTCTTTGGAATTGGGCAATGTTTGAGGGCCTACTGTTTGACCAGTGTTTCATAGATTGTAAGGATCATACAGTTAATGAATGTTACCGATAAATGATCCTGTCATTCTAAAGGCAGTGATGTAACCCACCTTTCCATCAATAAAGGACTAAGATCCTGGTAGTTCTTATCCAGGTGAGGGGAATAATATATGCCATTCCATCCTCCAGGGCTGCCTGATTAAGCAAATAAGAAATACAGGGACCCGGTTAAATTTGAATAATGCTGCACAGTAGAAAATGGATACCTAAGCATACTTACACTGAAAAAAATTATTCATTGTTTATCTGAAGCTCAAATTTAACTGATGTGGTTCTCCTAGCCATACCCAGCCAGAACAGCTCTCACTCTGGCTTCCCGGCTCTACCCAAGGCACCTGGCAGACCCGGTGCAGTGATCACCGGGTGCCTTCTGAATTCACGTCAAGCAGAATCAAAGAACACTTGCCACAGGGACACGAATGTATCCATCAGAAACCACTACCATGGAGCAGTAGGTTAAGCCACCACTTGGGATGCCCATGTCAGCATGCCAGTTTAAGACCATTCACTCCACTTTCAACCCCACACCCTGCTACTGTGCCTGGAAAACAGTGGAGGATGGCTCAAGTACTTGGGTCTCTGTTACTCACACAGGAAACCCAAACAGAGGTCTTGGTTTAAACTGGACTAGCCCTGGTTGTGGCCATCTGGGGAGTGAATCAAATGGTGAAAGATTTTCCTCTCTCTCTCTCTCTCTCACCTTCTGTCTATCCCTCTGTGTGTGTGTGTGTGTCTAATCTTCCAAGTAAGTAATGAATAATTTAACACAGTGAAATCATAAAGAATGTTTTGACAAAAGCCATTGCTTATTGCAGCTGGTGCTGTGGCATAGTTTGGGTGTATTCCCAGGAATAGCTGAATCATAAGGTAGATCTATATTTCAATTTCTGAGGAATCACCATACTGTCTTCCACGATGGTTGTACCAGTTTGCATCCCTACCAACAGTGTGCTGGAGGACATTTTCTCCACACCCCTGTCAGTATTTGCTATTTTTTTTATTTTGGCAGTAAAAATTGTTTTAAAAGAGAGAGAAAGAAACCACTCTTAACCATGTGGGTCTGTGAAAGTGCTTCAAAAAGTTTATGGAAAATGGAATTAAAGAGTAGTATAATTTAGTGCAGGAATTTTGAAATCCTTACTGGTGTCTTTTCATCGCTTGCGTTTTTAATGAAAGATTTTCATCCATTTTTAAGAAGTTGGTTTTATTTCAGAGAAATAAAATGACTTGCTGATTCATTTCTCACAAACTTACAACATATAGGGCTAGGAATTCAACCCAGGTTCAGTGTGGGCGGCAGAAACAAGACTACCTGAGTACTGCTGCTGCCTTCCAGGTACACATTAGCAGGAATCTGGGGTCAGGAGCCAGAGACAGGAATTGATCTCAGGCACTCTGATGTGAGTGTGTGCATCTTAACTTCTGACTTACTGCTGCTAAACTTACCTTCTAATTCAATTTTTGTGTACTTACTGAATTATGCTTATATTCTGTCTGTGCTTGACAAAGCCAGAAGTTCTTTTTGGTTAATATATGCATAAAAAGTAGTTTGATTTTACCTACAAATACAGGAAGAGTAGGATTTAGCGGAAATCATTGGAAGCTGCCGCCACCAGCAGAGTGGAAAGCTCACTAGAAACAGCTGCTAGGAGTCACCATTGCCTCTGCTTCTACCCTAACCCAGCTCTGAAGGTTAAGAAAAGCTCACCAGCGTCTCTGGAAAGCAAAAAGTTGATCCGCCGACCACTTGACACTGAGTTTCGACGGAATTATCAAACTCCAGCTAAAATCCCAGAGTTGCAGGATTTCAGCTTCAGATACGGGTGCTACTCAAGTTTGCCCATCGCTTCTCAGGGTCTAGGTAAGTGTGCCTGTAGCCTGGAACCAACATCATGGGGACCATGCCTTGCTACAGGCACCTCAATGCAGACAGCAGTGGTAGCCAGTTTTGACTGCAGGGATGGAGAAAGCCATGATTGTAGAAAGAAACTGGAGCCCGGGCCATGGATGTGGCTGCCAACATCAAACCCAGCAGAAGAGGGCTTTTTGCTTGGGCTGTGATCCCATCAAAGCCCCTGGCTGGAAAGGGCAGCAGTAGAGGGTAGGGACCACTTCCTCTTTGCATAAGGAAGGACCAGTTGCTGTGAAGTGACAAAAAAAAAGACTGAATAGAAGTCAGAGAAGACTTGTCAGTTATCCCCCTGTTGGGTCTGCACAGGGTACACCTGGCAAGCATGTCCAGATTTGGCATCCACCACTGAAGGGAGTGTTCTTTGTGATCCTCATTCTTGGTGTTTCCAACATAGAAGTTTTTAAAATGTCACGACTGTGCCACCTCCAAGTTACTGGTTAGAATGATAACTGGATGTTTATCTGAGACTGACTTATTCCTGAGTGCAACTGGGTTCAAGCAGTACTGGAGACTTACAGAGAAGAGGTGAAGTGGTGAAGCCAGTACTGAAGACTCAGCAAGTGGGGGAGCTTGCTAGCCCAGGAACGACCAGTCTAGAGTCTCAGGTCATGTGACAATCTCCTCCACCCGTTGGCACATGATTCTGTCCCTGGCACAGTTCAGGAGAGTACCACTCCCTTAAGGCAAATTTTCCATTGTCAAATGTCCAGCTAAAAACCCAACAGTTTAAGTAGTTCTTGCTCAAATACCATCTGTTGTTGGTTCTTCTTCCAGTTGAAGTCCACTGGCATAACTTGCTCCATGAAAACCTCATCATGTACAGGTGAAACTCATGACAGGCTACGCATACACATTCCCTTTTCCAACCAAGACACATTCTTCTCAGGATGTAGCAGCAAATCTTTTATGTTGGGTCCCTCCATTTGACCAACAGCTCCTTCCAAGGGGACACTTAGAACTGGAAACTGTAGCTAAAATGTATTCTTCAAGTTTACAACAAAGATTGGGAAAGCTGTGGAAATTCGGTTTTCACATCATGTCTTTGTTAATTTTTTTCATGACATTCCATGAATATCAGAGCCCACATCAAATGAGCATTATTCAGAATCAAATACAAGTGATTTGGTCTGTCCACACCTCACATATCATCATCATTCTCCCAAACTGCTTATTCTAAAACAACCAGGTGCCCAGAGTGATCTCTTAGTGTACCAGGAGATGCCCTGACAGAAAAAGAAACTTCCCTGTGGCTGTTGGGTACTAGACAAGTGGCTGTTGGACACTGCCACCCTAACACAGTGACCTGCAGAACAAATGAGTTCAGAAAGAACTTCCATTCTGAAAATGATGATCAACTTTGACGTCCAGTTGCTACAACCACTCCCAACAGTCGCTGTCAGAAGTCCCAGCCACTCAGTAGAATCTGTCAGTGGAGGAATCTGTAGAATGGGGCACCTGGGTTGCAGTACCATGAAGGAAGCTGATTACACTCCAGGCAGGGCAGAGAGTGTTTGCTGAGCTTGGCACCTCTGTGTGTTCTGCAGTCCCCTCTGTGCTGCACAGCTTCATGAGGAATCAAGAACGCACCAAGAAGCAGACCATATACCAGAGTGACTACGGAAAGGATTACCTGGACATCTTAATGATCTTAAACTCCTTTAATCCCTCCCAAATCAAAGAGTACCTTCAGGGCATTTCCTTCAAAGGTAAGATGAGGTTTGAAGTTACCACTTTGTGCATTTACAGATTATTATTTTATGCCAAGTAGTAATTGCTTCAACTTCTTGAAAAAAGATTTATTATTTATTTGAAAGGCAGATGACAGAACAGGAACGAGACAGATTTTTCATCTGCTGGTTCACTCTGCAAATGACTGCAATGGCCAAGGCTGGGCTAGGCTGAAGGAAGGAGCCTGGAATTCCACATATGTACCATGGATCCAAGTACTTAGTCTATCCTCCACTGCTTTCCTAGGTGTTTTAGCAGAGAGCAGGATCCCAAGTAGAACAGCCATGACCTAAACCTGTGCTCCAATATGGGATGCTGGTGTCAAAAATTGTGGCTTAACCAACTGCACCACAACACTGGCCCTAACTGTTTCAATTTTTCATTCAAGTTGAATACCTACAAAAAGAAAAACATCACCTTAAAAATCCCATTTTACTGTGTAAACTTGAATCCATTGGCTTTAAGGATAGCGTTCATTCACTTTTGGTTTCCTCGTACCTATGTTTGAATTGCCTGCAGACATTTCTTTCCTACCACTAACTGACTTCTCCAGCAGATATGGCACTATCTGACAGCTTTGCTGTATTCTATTGAATCTTGATTTCTTGTTTGGTGTGGTACTTTTTTTGGACAGGATTTTTAAGATTTGTGAAAAATCTCCATGTATCACTTCTCATAATGGCATTGCTTTTCATGTTTGCTTTCTACTTCCCTCTTTAACAGTATGTATGTTTTTTTTTCTTTCTTTCTCTCTCTCTCTCAAAAGACATATTTACTTATTTGAAAGGCAGAGCAACAGAGATATTCCATCCATTGGTTCACTCCCTAGCTGGGACTGGGCCAACCCAAAGCCAGAACCTAGGAGTAACTACTCCATGCTGGTCTCCCATGTGGGTGGCAGACACCAAGGTACTTAAGCCATTATCCACTTTCTCAGATGCACTAACAAGGAGCTGGATTAGAAGTGGGGTAGCTGGGACACAGACTGCGGTTCCAATGCCAGTGTTGCAAGCAGCAACTTAGCCCACTGCACCACAATGCTGGTCCAAGTTTGTATGTTTTCTAATGTACATAATATATTCAATTAAATCAATAAGTACCTCTATAATGAGATGTGTGCTTACAAATGAGGAGGGATGGGGTGTGTGATTTTTTTGCAGAAGTATTGAGAGGCAGCTGTAGGGAGAGTCTGATTTTGAACATGTATGAGAGGTCTTCAAAAAGCTCATGGCAAATGTGTTTGACAAAAAACTGAGGCAGACACTTGAAAATATTTTCACACAACAATAAATGTATCTTCTGATTTTGCTTTCTGTGAGCCTTTGAAGAGACCCTGGTGTAAGCCAAGGCTCTCATGTTCTTCTGTCCCCGACAGCTCATCTCATACACCCCACTATGTGCTCTAGGCCACTTGGCCACTCTAGTCTGTCTTCTGCCCAGATACTCAGCAGCCCTCCGATGACCCTTGTCTCCCACCTGACTCTCTTGGATCCCCATTAGCTCCTTACTTGTCCGCCACAATGAGAAGAGCTTTCTCCTTTGTGGTTCTCTCTGATGTCTGGCAGGATCTGCTATCTCAGACAAGCATGAAACTGTACAGTAAATGAGCCTGAGAAGGAGGGGTGTGTGTGTGTGTGTGTGTGTGTGTGTGTGTGTAGGAAAAAAGTGGGTATTTCCCTGTCCTCGGATAGCTGAAGTGTTGAACTTCAGCGAAGTACAAGCAGCAAGTGTTTGGCCTAATGTAGAGGCAGAAGTTTGTGTTTTTTTTCATGTGAGCTTCATTCTTTTCAAAGATGCCTGTGAGATAGACAGACACTTCAGAAGGAAACCAGGAGGCTTTGGGGGGTGTCTTTTGGCCCCATCCTTCCGGAAAGCAGAGCAGGGGCTCAACACCAGCTCAGCAGCCCTGCTGTCCTTGTCCCAGCATTGGTGTGTGGATCAAAATCATACTGTGTGCTCTACAACAGACCTTCCCATCTTTAGCTGGCCAGCCTGTTGACCCCTTAGAAAGATGATCTGCCTGCCTTAAGCAGGTGCTCCCACCTGCCCAGGGAGTTTCAAGTAGATCCACCTGTCACATCCTTGCCTCCATGGACACCAGAGGCTGCACCTCGGTCTCCTGAAGTCTGTGTTCTGTATAACAGAGCCCCAGTGGTGTCCCCTAGGGCTGAACAGGGGACTCCTCTATGTACTCAGGCAGCCTCTGCTCAAGCTATACCTACATTTTCCACAGTACTCAAGACCAGCTGACCCTTCCAGAAACAAACTCCGTCTATCCAGCTTGGCTTTTCTTCCACACAGGTCAGATGTGCAAGCCAACAAGGTTAACTGAGGATAGAGTTGGCTTTTTGTCCTTCTTCACTCTGGATTTCCTGTCTTAAGGGAGCACAGAGAGCAGGTTCCTAAGGTTCATGCCTCAGAACTTTGCTCTCTTGTATTGTCTTGCCTGGTGTAGGACCTGCTTTCCCTGGGATGCAGTTTCCCTTCCCTGGTTCTGCTTTGGTTGGCTGCCCCACTGGTGCCATTATGTTGGATCCTGAGCAGCAGGCAGGAGGTTCCCTTTAAATTCTTACATTTGCAACCTCTGTCACTTAATAGTGTCAGGGATGACACTTATGCTTTCTGCCTTGTGAATGTGTCTGCAGAGTTCTCTTGCAGCAGGGTTGAAAAAAACACGCAGAGAATAAGGAACTTGGCAGGTGGCAGAGACTGAATTAACATAGGCTCTGCATTAGTCATTCTCCTGGGTTATCCCTCAGGGTAGGAAGCCCTACCAAAATAAGAGCTGGAGACTGAAAATTACAGAGAGAGAGAGAGAGAGAGAGAGAGAGAGAGAGAGAGAACCACAGCCTTCTCCTAAAGATAGTGGCCCCTAAGCCAGGGAGGAGAGGGAGATAGCCTGGTGAGATTTCATGTGAGAGGTCAATGAAAAAAACTCCAGAAAAACAAAAGACGAGGGGGAAGAGAACAGCTGTAGAACAGTTTGCACTAGTGTTCGTGTTATCAGTATTTGGTGCGGGTTGAGTCTGCTCAGTCTGAACATGAAATCCAAAATCTGAATCTCTCTGAGCATTAGATGATGCCCAAGCTAAAAATCCCACAACTGCCATTGGGTCACAGCCAAAATACATAAAATCACCCTCAGGTGATGAGTGTAAGAGCACATGAAATACCAATGAATTTTGTGTTTTGACTTGGGTCCCAGCTCCAACAAAGGATGTATGCCCAAAAGTATAAAGAATATAAAAACATTCAAAATCCAAAACTCTTTTGGTCCCAAGCACTTAGGATAAAGAATTCACACCCTGTATTGAGTTTATTTGTAACCAGAGGAGATTGAACTATGTGTCTTTAGTGGCTGTTCTACTTTCCAGATTCACTTTTGTTCCCAAAATCTGATTCAGACCACCGAAGTCCTACTCTTTGGGCATCATTATCTCATCGGTAAAGTCTACCTCACCTACCCACTTTCTTTTCACCTGTCTGCAATCTGTTTTTGGTGGGGTTATTCAGCTTTTATTCCCTCATCTCTTCCTCCAACTGAAACTCTTATGAATACAGCTGGCAAGAAGATACTTCTTCCTGGCTGTGACTTGGGAGTAAGAACTTGCCTGCATTTACTGGAGCAAGTGTTTAGTCTAATGGATAAGATGCTCATTCCATAGCAGAGTACCCATTCCCAGCTCCAGCCCCTGATTCTAGCTTCCTGCCCATGAAGACCCTGGAAAGTAGCAGTTGATGCTCCAGGACTTAGTCTGAGGGACTGAGTCCCAAGTTTTCAGTTTCTACCCAGCCCAGCCTGGGTTGTTGTAGGCATTTAGGCATTTGAAAAACAAACCATCAGACAAGGTTCTCTCTCTCTCTCTCTCTCTCCTTCTCCCCTTTCTTTTCTCTCTTGGTCTCTCAAAGTCTGCACACTCATTAAATTTCACTAATTGAATACCTATAATGCTCATTTGATTCAATGATCAGCAAACACCAAACCTGTCTTCCCTAGAAACTCACTGTTGGGTATGGGAGATGGTGAAACAGGGTCATCATTGCAGTCATGGAGGTCACACTTGGGGTGAATGAGTGGCCAATGAGAGCCAGGCCCATCCCTGCTTGTTGACAGGAGATGGGGGAAGGCTGCTAGAGCCTGTATTCTCCAAGTCTCAGAGATGAATCTGACAAGGAAAGGCAAGGCCATTGCCACAGAGGGAACAGCATAAACGACATCACAGGGATGTGATCTGCATCTACATCTTCTGAATACAGGTAGTGTTTAAACCACAGCTGGCAGCCTTTGTGTACAATCATGCAAGCTGATGATGAATTAGAACATGCTTTCATCTTCTTCCTAAATCATGCCAAATGTGATTCATCTTTGACGTCAGAAAAGAGGAATTCTTTTTTTATTTGCTTATTTTAAAACATTTAGCATAAGGTACAAAAATAGAGACAATGGTTAAAAGAAAAAGAACTGGCAACAGCAACTGTTGACAACAGAAAGTGTTGTTCCCAGACACTGTGATGGGATTATTGAAGCATGTGATCCCTTTGGGAACAGATCTGGCAGTTTCTCATAGCATTCGACAAGAACCTACTCTACCACTCAGAATTCTACTTCTGGGTATTTTCCAAAGAGCAAAGGAAATATATATCCACAGAAGGACTTGTACAAAAATATGTATAGCCAGTTTGTTCTTAGGAGCCTGAACTAGCCACAACCCAAATTCTCTGAACAGGAAGGACAGGATAAATGAGCTGGGATATATTCACACAGTGAGATACTGCTCAATAACAACAACAAAGGAACAAATGGTGGGTGACTACAACAAATGTGTGAATTTCAGATGCTGGGTGGGAGGAAGCCAGACACCAAAGGATGCCTTCTGTATGATTTCATGCCTTTAAAGTCTATGACAGACAAAACCTTCGGCTGTGATGGGAGAAAGTGCAGCAGTTGTCTTGGGGCAGGAAATGTTGGCCAGAAAGCAGCTGTCTCCAAGTCTTAGCTTTGGTCCAGCCTAGACATAACTGGCATTTGGGAAGTGAACCAGTAGATTACAGTTTTATTTTCTGTCGGTCTCAATATTGGTCTCTATATCTCTAATAATATTTTTTAATTGAAATTTTTTCAAAGAAAAAAAGCAAGATTAAATGTGGGATCAAAAAACTGAGAATACAATTACAGAAAACTGGAACAACGCATACACACACACACACACACACATCTCTGGCCTACAGATCCTCACCTGGCATTTCAGACATTACGCTGAATGACATAAACATGACAACATGTTATCACCTTCATTTGCTTCTTTCTGCTTTTGGCTGTACAGCTGACCATTTCTGAGAGTGAACAAAGTTTTACAACCATCTCACTCTGTGCCATGAAGTAAAATGAATCAGTAATTAGAATTGGGGGATCAAAATGGTTATGGAAAAATGAAGCTAAAAGTTAAATTTGTTATAGTACAAAAACATTTTGAAATCCATGCATTGTTTTTCCATAAAAAGCATTTTGTATGATTTTTTGAAGGCCCCTTGTAGATAGATGCTTAGGATCAGATAAGATTCCTTCCTTCTGCAGGTAAGAAATGAAGGCCATGGTCTTGCCAGAGTCCAATAGTGCAAAAATAGCAAAGCCAGGAAAGCTCTGTGGTGCAGCCGGTTAAGCAGCAGCCTTGGACATCTGCTAGTTTGAGTCCTGGCTGCTTGGCTCCTGATGCCAGCTTCCTGCAATACACACCCTGGGAGGCAGCAGTGATGGCCTGAGGACTAGGTCTCTGCCACCCACATGGGAAACATGGATGGAGTTCCTGGCTCCTCATTTCAGCGCCCCCCCAAGCCTATCCCTCTAGCTCTATGAGACCTTTGGGGAGCAAATTCACAGATGAGAACACCTTTCTCTCTCTTACTCTCGTTCTACTTTTCTTATATATTTAAAAAATAATGATGACATGTTTTGGATATAAAAATATCTCTGGCGTATGCAAATTTTGGAATAGTCTCAAATGTTTAGCATCATTGCCTATTCCTGGGCACCCAGTAATAACGGGATAAATCTACCATTTGTTGAGTGTCTTTGATAGGGAAATTCTGCCCAGGTGCTTTGCACACAGCATCCCTTCCAGTAACTGTGTAAGGAAGGACTATGACCTGTCTTGCAAGGTGAATAATTAAAGAATTGGAAGGTCCAATGGCTTGCTAATTCTTGCCGGCACAGAACTGAACCTGTGTTTGCTTTGTTCTAAAATCCACAATGTTCTCAGTAAGCCAGCTATTCCTTTAAAGATTAAGCTTACTCTTCTTACTAATGATTATGTAACCAGCCTTTCAGATTATTAGACACAACCTCTTTGATTATTTTGGTCTCCTAACAAATCTGTTTATCTAGTGTCATATAATCATATATTCCACCTTTTTAGAATGTTCCCATTTTAGCATTTAAAGACTTACACGGAAATTGTCATCCCATTTTTTTTCAGACAGACAAATTCTTGATCGCTTTATTCGTTCTCACTGTGGCATTGACAAAGGAAAGAAATGAAAGAGGAAAATAGTTCAGATGAAGACAATCTCAAAAATCGCTGGAACCACTGGAACCTGCCTGGTCATTCTCTTACTGATCAAGGAAAAATAAGATGGAAATTGTCTCAAATGTGCTGTGATAGTCATGCGTTTGTGTATCTTGTTGTGTTTTATTTTTAAGCAATGAAATCATTGAAGGCTACAAATGTTCCCCTGAACACAGCTTTAGCTATATCCTAAAAGTTTGACATAACATTTTTTTCCTTTTTTCTTTTAGATCCTTAATTTGTGCTTTAATTTCAATCTTTCTAAGAAACAAGAATTATGTGGGAGGGATTTCTTAATTCCTCAATAATTAGACAAGTTGAACACATTTTATCATTGATCTCTGTTGAATTGAAGGAAAATAATGGTGTAAAGTTACCCCAAATTTTCTCTAGTGCTATTGATCTAAATTATGATTTGTGTTATGTAAATTAAAAAAAACATTTTTATTTGTTATATCTTTAAATCCTTCATATCTTTGCTTATGTACTTGAACCGCCAAGCCCTGAAAGGATATTAAAATTATCCTGCAGTAGACTTTATGTTGTCCATTTCTTCCTGGGTTTCTGAGGTTTGTTTCCTAGCTGTGCTTGCAGCACCTACTGCTGAGCAGCGGCCCATTCTCCTTAGGATCAGGAAACAAATATTAAAATATGAGTAGCCCCTTCATGTCATAAATGTTTACTGAGCATCTTCTATGTGTCAGGCAATGTTTTAGGTGATGGGAACAACACTCTAATGAAAGAAGGAGCTAGAGCTTACCTCCCAGTTGGAGGGTCTGAAGGCATCATTTAACCTGAGACTTCAAAATCGAAGACATGCTGCAATACCTTTCCAGGCTTGGAGAGCTAAAACAAGGTACAGGCCACCAAGACAGGGCATGTCTTGTGCTTTAGGACGAGTAGAAGGCAACGAAGCTGATGTGAGTTGGCTGGGGACAAGAGACACACAAAAGAAGATTAAGAATGCTGAGTGCCATTGTATCCAGATAGATGGGCTTTTGTATTGTCCTAGTTATTGCATCCCAGAATATTCAATAAATATCTACTGATTCAAGTCATAGATCAACCATGAATACACTTTTGCTCTAGTTCTCATCTTCAAACTGATAACAAAGCTCTGTGCAGCTGCCGTGTCTTTCTGAGATGCAAGACACTTTCTATTTCTTCCACACCTAGGAATCCCAAGTGCAATCACTGACCTTCTAAATGACTTGTTTTCAACTCTCACATGCTGAAATTCATTCTTTATGGGGCCAGTGCAGTGGCACATCAGGCTAGTCCTCTGCCTGTGGTGCTGACATCCCACATGGGCTCTGGTTTGTGTCCCAGCTATTCCACTTCTGATTCAACTCTGCTGATAGCCTAGGAAGGCAGCAGAGAATACTCCAAGTCCTTGGACCCCGAACCCACATGGGTGACCCAGAAGAAGCCCCTGGCTCCCTGCTTCAGATCAGCCCAGATCTGGAGGTTACAGCCATCTGAGGAGTCAACCAACAGTTGGAAGACTTTTATACAACTTTGCGCTGTAGAGGACTATGGACTTTCGATAAAAGCATATTGTTACCTACCCCCATTGTAGTATTGTACAGAATAGTCTTACTGTCCCAAAATATCCTTTGTGCCTCACCTATCCAACACGCTTCTCTTCTGCTCAAACTCCTAATTGCTTCTTTGGTGATTGTTTCAGTAATCTGGGGGTAGGACAGACAAGAAAAGCCAACATCACCCCCTTTTACATGGAGCAGACCACCTATGGATGTCTATTGTCATCTGTCCTCCACAGAAGGTTCTAGAACTTGTCAGTGACTGGCCACAATAGAACCAGAAATTCTATTTGTAACTACACTATGAAGATGTACTCTCTGACAGACTTTTACTTTAGGTACTGCAGTAGTGTTGTCTTGTTCCAATTCGGTTTTGTTTGTTTGTTTGTTTGTTTGTTTGTTTGTTTAAGATTACTGAAAAAGCAGAGTTACAAAAAGAGAGAGAATGGGTGAGTGAGAGAGGGATCCATCTTTCTCTGCTGGTTCACTCTCTAAATCAGCACAACAGTTGGAGCTAGGCCAGACGAAAACTAAAAGCTGAAAACCCCATTCAGGCCTTCCAAGTGGGTGAGGGGGCCAAAGGCTTTGGGCCCCCTTGGGCTTGTTTCCCAAGCAAGCTGGAAAGTAAAACAAACAGGACTTGAACTGGTGTCCATATGGGATGACGGTGTTGCAGGCAGGAGAATGACTCACTGTACCATGGTGGAGGTCTTTATTCCCAATTCTTCATCTCTCCCTGCATCCACACCCTTGACCGTATCACCTGGCAGCCCATCCTAACGAGGATGGAGTCACAGCCCTTGACTTGAAGGTTCAGCCATACAACTTTCTCAGGTCAGTGAGATGTGGGCAAACATAGCCCTGTGCTACCTGTTCACCTCACAAGGAGGATGAAGAGAACTACTCCAGCTGATCTACCCCAGGCATCCACAAAGTGTGAGTGAGACATAAACCTTTGATTGCATGCTACTCGGGCTAATGAAACACTAGCTAATACAGGCACCATTTTAATGAAGATGAGATGCTTCCAGAACCTCCAAAGTGAGATATGATTCATTTCCATCTCTTAACGATACAAAGTCTGGTCACCTCTAACAGTCATGCAATCATTTAAAAGGGGGTTTTTAAAACAAGGGAATGTTATTTGGACCTAAATTTGTACAATTTCATTGCAAGTGTTGTTTTCTATCACAGATATAAAATGAGATTTCAGTTGTATTTGGAAAAAGTCAATAAAAATGATACAAATTAAGAAAATAAGTAAAATCTTTAATAAAATTTGATATGAAAAAGCAAAAAGCAAAAAATTTTAAAAAAGAGAGTGGTTGTAGTTCTTTTACATTAGACCTGCTTAGTGGCAAAGGCATTTTCTTTTTTTTTAAGACTTATTTTATTTTTGCTTGAAACAGAGATTTACAGAGAGAGGAAGAGACAAAGATCTTTTTCCATCCACTGGTTAGCTCCCCAAGTGGCCACAATGGCTGGAACCGAGCTGATCTGAAACCAGGAGCCAGGAGCTTCCCCCAAGCTTCCTATGCAGGTGTAGGATCCCAAGGCTCCGGGCCATTTCCTCTGCCCTCCCAGGCCACAAGCATGAAGTTGGATGGGAAGTGAAGCAATCAGGACACGAACTGGTGTCCATATGGAATCCCAGCGCATGCAAGGTCAGCACTTTAGCCTCTAGGCTACCGTGACTAGTAACGGCATTTTCAACATTGGACCCATCACAGGTGCTCATGAGGCCAGAGCCACTGTGTATTTCAATGTGCATAGGATGGAAATGTTTCCCTGGATAGAGCTCTTTCTCAGAGTGGGGTAGCTACATACCTCATGTACATACATAGCATGAGTTCTACTACTAATTTCAAGGAGAGTCATTTCCAACACATAATTTTTTCTGAAAGTTTCTGTTATATGGTATCCTCTCCAAAATTCTCTGATTTTTCTCCATATTGTTTCAGAAATTTTCTACAAATCAAAAATGGCATCACTTAAAATTGAAGATTACTGCAATTTGTTTTTAAAAGTAGGACATAGAATGCAATGGATTATACATAGTTGAATTTCAATCTGTGCTAAAATCTCCCTTAGTCCAAGTGTATGAGACAGTAGCAATGCTTCTAACCTCAGCTGCGTGACAGAATGACCTGGAAGGATTTTAAAGCCCTGATGCTCAAGCCACTCTGTGGACCAATCTGAAATTTCTGGGAACAGCAGTAGATGTTTGTGCTTCTTCCCAAGTGGGAGCCAGGGGAATGATCTAGTACATGAAATGCACCTGCTAAGATTTGGTTGGTAACTTAATCAAAGTCTAGGTAGGAAGCAGGATCCACTCCATTTGTTTAGAATGATGGGTCTTAAATGAAGGGACTACCTGTGAGGGCACAAAGTAGGGACATGGCTTGGAAGCTGGTGGCAGAAACAAACCATCACTTCCTATAGGTATGGATGGAGCAGGGTACTGGAGTCCAGTGAGTGCCACAGCTATACTACAGCCACCATCCCTTGGAGACAGTTACCATGGAGGGACAGAGCCACTGAAGATCCATGACACAGGACATGTGGGCAAGAAATATGGCAGTCATGCTTCTCCTGTCCTCTGAGAAAATGTAATCTCCATCAAGCCCAGGGAACAGAGGGCTCGGCACCTGTAGCACAGAGTGGACTAGACATGGATGCCAATGGGGATTCGCAAGCTGCACAAAATATGATCTGCACAGCTGGCCAAGTTACTGCTCCCAAACCAAGGGCCAAGAATTGAAAATTCCTGCTGAATGGACTTAAACATTTTAAATCCAAAGAAAAATCATTTATTAAAAATGATTATTATAAGATAAACATTTTTCTGAAGTGGTCATTTTTGTGCAGTGGGTTTGAGCTGCCACTTAACATGCCAGCCTCCAATACAGGAGTGCCTCCATTTCCAGTTCAGCTTCGTGCTAATGTGCCTGGGATGCTTTCCCCAAGGTTCATCAATCCCTCCTGACAGCTTCCAGCTGGGCCATGGGGGGATTCTCCCCAGAGAGAAGGAACTCCCCGACACCTGCAGGCCCCTGGGATCCACACTCCCTTGCCAGCCCACACCCATTCGCCATCACATTATGTTCTTGCTGACTTCTGAGATCCACCTGCCAAGGTACCAGGTAAGCAGTGCCCCATTTCTCCCTGTGGGCACCTGAGAGTCTACAGATTTGCTTGCCTTTCTGAGAGGTCCAAGAGTTGTTGTGTTGCAGTTTATCCAGTTTTCTGTTGATGTTGTGCTCATAAAGGTAGGAACAACATAGTTACTGGCTCTCTAGATGCCTGAGTAGAAACTAAAAAGTATTAAGTAGGGTTTTTCGTTTGAAATTCTCTATCTGCTAACAGTTTTCTATAAACCCACAGCTTTCAAACCTGCAGTTGAAGTGCCTCTTAGCTAGGAGTGGCCAAAAGGCATCACCTCATGATACCTTGCCTAGGGAATTGCTACTTACACACTTGGCCAGTTTGGGGATCAGTGGCTCTCTAACACAGTTTAGCTTAATATGACAAATATTATTTTAATAATTAACTCTTTCTAATTATATAATTTGCATTTATAATTAATCAGCTATTAATTAATCAGCTTTAAAATATTTAAGAAGCAGAACTACAGAGAGGAGGAGAGGTAGAAAAAGTGGATGGAGATATTCCATCTATTGGTTCATTCCCCAGATTTCTTCAATGGTCAAAGTCAGAAGCCTACAGCATGGGTGGCACGGGCCCAGGCATTTGGACCACCTTTCCACTGCTTTCCCAGGTGCAGCAGCAGGAAGCTGGATCAGAAGTGGAGTATCCAAGATTCACCAAGCACTCTTATGGGATACTGGCATTACACGCGGTGGCTTAAACTGTTGTGCCCCAATTCTGGCTGTGAGCTCTATTTTTTAGTTTGTGACTATAAACCCCAACAAAAAAAAAAAAAAACCCTGAATAATGCTTAATTAGAAATGTGCTATAAACCCACATGAGGAAAAGCCACAGAACTCACTAAGAGAAATAAGCAATTCTCGAGCAATGAAGAAGCCAGGCTGTAAGTTTCAATATCTCAAAAAGCCACTTCTTCCTAGACTGATCCATAAATTCAGTACCAACAGAACTTCTTCTTTTTTTCCTTTTTTCTTAAATTTTACTTCTTTTTATTATTATCATTTTATGATACAGTTCCGTAAGCCCTGGGACTTACCTATCCCCTCCCCAATTCTTTCCCCCTTACTGAATTCCCCTATGTCACGACTCTAGTACAGTTCTTCATACACAGTCATATGTCCATCATTACAGGCATGGACAATGGCGGAGAGTCCAGAATCCTATTTTCAAGATATAGTAATCAGTTTCATTGGGAGTCCATCTTTGTCTGGAAGTAGAGACCCGTACTACATTGTATCCTCACATCTGGATATGATAGTCTTCATTACACAGTTACTGTACATCCCCTTAAATGAAAAGCCTAAAGCAAAATCAACAACAGCAAGAAAAAAAGACATAACACCATGAAGTTAAACAACATGCCACTGAATAACTAATGTGTCACTGAAGAAATGAATAAGAAAATCAAGAACCTTCTTGAAGAAAACGATGCTACTGTATGATCTATGAGTCACTGAAGAATTTAATCAGACCGCCCTACAAATGATACTTGGGGATGTTCTCTTGACAGAGAAAAGGAATAGTGCCCACCAAACCAAAGGCAAATGCGAAAAAAATCCCAGTAAGGTGACAACAGAAGAATAAATGAACAACCCATTGCTGAAATGACAGGATCAAATTACCACCCATTCATTGTTAACCCTGAATGTAAATGGATTAAATTCATCAATCAAACATCATAGATTAGTAGACTGTATTAAAAAAAAAATCTGTTTGTTGCCTGCATGAGATACATTTCACCAACAAAGGTCAGCAAAAACTATATCTCAAGGATTTTGATTTTTTTGTCAGTTTTATCTCTTCAAAACACCAATAGAACTTCTAACAGTGCTAACAGTGGTTTTTCATAAGCTGTGTCAGTGATTGTGTGTGCATGTGTGTAACTTCTTGTAACTTTTTGTAACTTCACAAGAAATTCTAAAGGTCACTTGGAAGGAATAAATCCCAAGAATAATCAGGAAAATTTTGATAAAGAAGGTAAACAATTAGGCGAACTTTGTTCCTACAAATATTAAAATGCATTATGAAGTCATGACATTAAACTATGCTTCAGGTTTGAGAAACAATGAGCAGATTAGCGGGACAAAAATAGGCTTTGGAAAAAGAAATAAATACATATGAAAACTCAGTATTTGAGAACGATGTCAACAAAAGTGATGGGGATAAAAAGAATAATGAAATGTTATTGAAAAGCAAATCTTTGAAGCAAAAAAAAAACTGCATCTGCATAAAATAAAATAAAAATAAATTCCAAGTAGACAAAATCAATAAACAAAAACAAAAGAAATTATCCACATACTTTAAAACGTACATTTTAAATATGTAGCTAGGGGAGTCCTTTCTAAACATACTGTAAAACCCAAAAATTTAAATAGCAAGACAAATGAATCGGTCTCCCTAAGCACTGAAGTCTTCACTAAGGCCTAAATAACATCTCTGAGCCCTGAAACAGTGCCCTTGAAAGTGCTTAGGAGACAAATGCCCGAGCAAGGGTTTGCTTTGTATACAGTGAAGTAGTTTCAGTAGCAGTAGCACGAACACATTCAATGGAACAAGGGGCAAAGCTTGCCTCTATCGGCCAAGGTTGAGTCAGACACTGTTGGCAAGGCAGGGATGTGCATTAGTTCCCCAAAATAGCTATAGGTAGGAACCATGCACTAAGTTGTCCAAAACGCAGATTCATTGTTTCCCAATTCTGGGGGCTGGAAGTGGTCAATGAAGGAAAGGCAGGCCCGCGCCCTCTGAACCTTCAGGGGAGGATGACCCTTCCGGCTTCTGGGAGTCCCAAGGCTGGTAGATACATCACTCCCATGTGTGCTTCTCTTGTTCTGTGGCCTCCCCATGGCCTGATTCTGTCTCCACACAGCTACCTTCTCATAGGGATTCCAATCCTCTTGGATTAGGGCCCCTCAAATCCAGCATGAACTCATCTTCACAGGATAACAGCTGCAAAGAGGGTCTTTGCAAATAAGATCTCATCCACAGGTAATGAGGGTTAGGAGTTCCACATACCTCGTTGGGGAGCCAGCTCTACTCCTAATGAGGAACAGTCTGGCAATATGCTTTAGAGTTCCACTTTTACAAATTTACCCCAATGGGACCTTTCCTACAAACAAGAAACATTATTTGGCTAAGGTTTGTTGTTTTGATTGTTCATGGAAGTGTGACATAAAGCCACTGAGAAACGCCAACAACCTTGATGTACCTTAGTAGAAGACTGATAAGTAGATTCAGAATGAAGCAGCATATACACACTCAGGTCTGTATTTGTCTGTAGGGAAACACAGTCCAGATATCCTGTTAAGTGAAAAGAGTAGGTTCCAAAATTGTGTGATCATACAGCTTCACCTAGAGAGCCTGAAAGAGTAGTGATTAGGGAAAGGAGGGAGGGCAGAGAGGTCGGCTCCACCTTCCTGGCACGGAGCAGGCTTTCGACAGGACACAATTCCCAGGAGCTGAAAAGGGCTAATGAGACAAAATGAACAAGCAAACCAATCTCCACAGATGTACGCCATAGTGAGGAATTGGCTTCAGAGTTCTCTACTAGATGATATCTGGCTTGCAATATTTAAAGTTAGAGCATCACTGCACTTTTTATAAAAAAGGAAAGATTGTATTGGGTAACTTTGTATTAAGACAATGAAACTTCTGAATCATCTGATTTTATACTTTTAAAAAGGTGGTTTTAACTCTCCATTTTGGAGGCTTAACAGCATGACACTTGTATTGATTCATTCTGGGGTGAGCTTTGTCACCTCCTGGCAGAAGGCTGAGGTCTGGCAGAGTCCCAGAATGACACAAAGCAGCATCACGTGGCAAAGAGACATGGAGCTCATGTGCACCTGTGTCTAAGAGGATGTCAACATGGTCTCGGAGGAGGGAAGGGAGTGGGAGTCAGAGGGGCCAGAGCCACCTCTGGGGTAATGGCGATGACTCTGGACTTTCCTTTGAATGAGGTGAGGCACCTGGCATCTTTTTGAGTACAGAACTGACACTATCCAGCTTCTTTCCTAAAGGCCACTGTCTACAGCGAATGTATTCTAGGGTACGTACATGTAGTGATTGGGTAATCGAGGTTCCAGTGCAAATGGCAGATGTCAACCCAAATATAAGTTATGATTATAATTGATTGCACCCTGTTTGGACAAGATGTGGGTTCAGATTAGCACAGCTCTGGCTGTTGTCACCATTTGGAGAGTGAAACAGTGGGTGAAAGATCTCCCTGTCTTTGTCTCTGCCTCTCCCTCTTTGCTTCTCTGTGGCTCTGCTTTTTCAAATAAATAAATAAAACTTGAAAACCAGGGCCTGGCGGCGTGGCCTAGCGGCTAAAGTCCTCGCCTTGAACGCACTGGGATCCCATATGGGCACCAGTTCTAATCCTGGCAGCTCCACTTCCCATCCAGCTCCCTGCCTGTGGCCTGGGAAAGCAGTCAAGGACGGCCCAGTGCTTTGCCCAGTGCTTTGGGTTCCTGCACCCGCGTGGGAGACCTGGAGGAGGTTCCTGGTTCCCGGCTTCGGATCGGCACAGCACCGGCCCGTTGCGGCTCACTTGGGGAGCGAATCATTGGACGGAAGATCTTCCTCTCTGTCTCTCCTCTTCTCTGTATATCTGACTTTGTAATGAAAATAAATAAATCTTTAAAAGAAATTGAGGGCCCGGCGGCGTGGTCTAGTGGCTAAAGTCCTCGCCTTGAAAGCCCTGGGATCCCATATGGGCGCCGGTTCTAATCCCGGCAGCTCCACTTCCCATCCAGCTCCCTGCTTGTGGCCTGGGAAAGCAGTCGAGGATGGCCCAATGCATTGGGACCCTGCACCCGCGTGGGAGACCTGGAAGAGGTTCCTGGTCCCGGCATCGGTTTGGCGCGTACCGGCCCGTTGCGGCTCACTTGGGGAGTGAAACATCGGATGGAAGATCTTCCTCTCTGTCTCTCCTCCTCTCTGTATATCCGGCTTTTCAGTAATAATAATAAAAAAAAAAAAAGAAATTGAAAACCAGAGAGAGAATTGTTTTCCTTTTCGTTTGTTCCCTGACATTTCTTGCCCTCCCTATAACCCCACACAAGCATCAGTTACTATCACTGTGATGGGATTAAGAGCCCCAGGGAGGAGTGAAGAGAGAAGCAAGCTACCCTGGGACTCTAGTTATAAAGTCCAGTCCAGACAGTGCACGATCAGCCTCCACTGAGGGAGACCTCTTCGACAGTGGCTGCTCCCAGCAGAAAGTCAACATAAGTTTTCTCCAACCAGGCATATCTCAGAGTCTCAGTAATTCCTCCCAGAACCAGGTAGACACGATTCTAATCAACAAAGGAATCCCCAGGGACTTTGCTGTCTGATATCATGAATTGGAGAGGACGAAGAACAAGTTCTGCTTTGGGAAGGTTAGAAACATCTCGTGTTAACAGGTAAGAAATTGTTCTCTTTGTTCTTAAAATTTTCCCTCTTAGGTTTCTAGAATCATCTATAATTCTGATAGCTAGGGGTAGACACACAGCTGTTTGCTATAAACATGAATGCCATCCAGTGACTATTTACATTGCCAAGGAAGCAGGTTTTGTACTCAGGAAGATGGTGGAAGGAGTTTTGTCCCATTCATTGGCACCTGACCACACTCCTCATTCAATCTGGCATGCACAATAATGCATTAGCAATGCATCCAGCTCCTGTGGTTTTAACTCACTGTTGTTATGGAAGTTTGTCCTTGTAATCAGAATCTCTGGCTTGATAACTTAATTGCACTTAAAAAAATCTCTTGAATTTGAGTAAATCCTGAGAATATCATGCAAGTTTTTCATTAATGTAAAATTAAAACTCTTTCAGAAGCATTAATTGAATAAACAGAACACTACTTAAAGAGCTGTGAGGACATCCCAACCCATTTGAAGATACAGACTGAGCAGCCATTATCTCAGGTTCTGGTTGATTAGGGTATTAAATGTCACTTCAAACATTTTGACTTCAGGGTGCTTTATATTGCAGTTTCTACATAATCTTCTTGTATTCATGACCATTAGGCTTCAACTTTTTTTCTCTCATATTGCTCTTTCATGAGTCTTTCCTTTTCTTTGTTAGCAGGAAACTAAGTTCTAGAGGTTTTTTAACTTGGTCTTATCTCAGCCCATCTTTTTAACTAACCAAGTGCATATGAAATGCCATAATGAACAATAATCGATTTCTTTTTTTATGTACTTAAGTTTTTCATTGTATTTGAAAGGCAAAGAGACATAGACAGAGAAAGATTTTCTATGTACTAGTTCTCCCCATGAATGCCTGGAACAGCCGGAGCTGAGCCAGACTAAATAAAGGCAGGGTTCTAGAACTCCATTCAGATCTCCCTCATGGGTCACTGGGATCCCAGTTACAGGATCATCACCCACTGCCTCCCAGCACATACGTCGGTAGGAAGCTGGATCAGAAGCAGAGCAGCTGGGAGTCACATCAAGCACTCCATTAGAGATGCAGGCATTCCAGGTGATGATTCAACTCCTGCACCAAAGGCTGGCTTTGCCCATTCCCTTTAAGGTGACCAAGCTAAATCATGCTCTTATTTGCAAGAAAAAAAAACAGTCTTTTAAAAAGATTTATGTATTTTCATTGGAAAGACGTATTTACAGAGAGAAGGAGAGGCAGATAGATCTTTCATCCACTGTTTCACTTCCAAAATGACCATAACAGCTAGAACTGAGCCGATCCAAAGCCAAGAACCAGGAGCAGCTTCTGGGTCTCCCACATGAATACAGGGTCTCAAAGCTATAGGCCATGCTCTGCTGTTTTCCTGGGCCACAAGCAGGGAGTTGGAAGGGAAGTGGAGCAGCTAGCTTACGAACTGGCACTCATTTTGGATCCCAGCACTTATAAGGGAAGTATTAGCCAATTGAGCCATCATGGTAGACCTGAAAAAGTTTCTGATTGCTGAAGAAAACAAACTACAAACATAACTATTAAGTTAATGCTAAAATTGACAAATAATAGTCTAAAAGATTTGGTAATGACTGTTTCTTCAAATAAAAGAGACCCTAAGTTGTGGGTTAAGCATCCCTTCCTGATCTTGTGAATTCACAAGCACCAGTTAAATCACAGAAAAGCCACCATGCTTAAACATTTAGAAAAGTCTTTACCTTACAATGCAGATTCTGTAGCACAGAGTTCTTCACAGTTTGTTAATTCAGTGTGTGAGTTAAGTCCAATATTCTTTCTATTCTCACAGTGTGGGATTTTGTCCTCATCTTTGTTCTGGTTACAACAGGATGCCAATGTCTCCATCCAGAAGCCACATGTAGGGGGGGAAGAAAAACTCAGTTTTCTTTATTTTTGTCTCTTTTAATGTTGGCAACGCCCGCGTTGCCACGTACCCCGAGCCGAGCGGAGGGACTAGGGTTACAAAAAAGACAACGCACAAGACAACACAACACGCAGTACACCGAATGCCGATCGATGATAGATTGATCTTTATTGCAGCTCCAGGCTTTCTTTTATACTCTCCCTAGCTCCTCCCAGTGTTTATCCAGTCCTCAAGGGACCACCCTAAATCCTCGAGTTCCTCCCTGTAGTGGCCACCCTAAATCCCTTGAGTTTTATCCAATCCCTTGGCAGATAACTTGACAAATAGGAAGCAGGAACTTGCGGTTAAGCCAGTGGCTAGATGTATCAGGCCAAAATTACCAATCCTGTTATGCTCTGAGAAACAAGCTAAGCTGTGGAGTTAATCCTTGGGAGACCGGGGCCTGCATTTTAAGAGTGTGGAAACTTTGAGATCCACTTAGTGGGCATCCACTCACAGGTGATTGGCCAAAGCCATGTCACATGCTCATGCAGGACAGATGCGTGCACAGTAGGACCCATTGAGACTCATGATCTGCATTTTCTCTGGATAAGCCTTGTGACCGGGGATGTTGAGAGGGACTCAGAGATACTCCTCTTATCTTCTGCATCATCAGTGACTTTGATTGCAACCATGTTGGGAAGATGGAGAGGTATATCGGATAGTCACTGCTGCTTAAGCACCTACAAAATCCTGTTGGTAAACAATAATGATCATTTGCTCTACACGTATCTGCAGCTTGGCTGCAGTGATTTGTGTAGGCTGCGGTGGGAATTAAAGCCACCCATTAATTTGGCTGAGTTTGACAGGGATGACTCTGTCTTGTGTGTATTCTTTCGGATCCTAGATGATGGGGCAGCAGCCACGTGAGGCAGATGCTTCTCATGGTTATTATGAAAGCACAAGAGGGGAAGTGAAGACTCTTGAACTTTTATATGTATATATATATTTTTTAATTTCTTTTAAAATTATTATCATCATTCTATGATACAGTTCCATAGGCCCTGGGATTTCCCCTGCCCCTACCTCGGCCCCATCGAATTCCCCTATATAATTACTATAGCATAGCTCTTCATAAACAGTCACATGTTCATCATTGAGGACATGGACAATGGCAGAGTTCAGCATCCTATTGTCAAGATATTGCTAATAGTTTCATTAGTAGTTCATCTTTGGTCTGGAAGTAGAGATGCACACTGCACTGCATCCTCACATCTGGAAATGATAGTCTCCATTACAGTCACCACACATCCCTCTTAAATGAAAGGTGACTATACAAACTCAACAATAGGAAGAAAAATAGAAATTTACAACACAATGATTTTCTCAAGAGGTTTTGATAGTTCAACAGTCCTGAATTGCTGGCGATCCTGCCACTCCAATCACGATGAAATCTCTCTGGAATCCACTGGTTGCTATAGTCCACCTTAGTGTCTCTGTCTGCCCAAATCTTCACTACCAACAATTGGCTGGGGTAGTTGATCAATTTGTTCTGTCCTCTGTCCTCTGCCATGGTACCAGGTATCCTCTGGAGGCTGCAACGTACTGCCATATACTACATGTACATTTGGATATGCTGTCAACTGTTCCGTCTGAGCAACTGAGGTCCGGCTCTGATGCAGCCACTCCCACAGTCAGCCCATGGAACCTGCAATTCCCTCCACAGTTAGGGTTCTGAGTCCAGCAATTCATTTGGTAGGGGATCGCCCAAGAAACCTCATCTGAGGCCATTCCAGACCTGATTCTTGTGTATGTTTGCCAATACAGGGTCCGTTACAGTCTGCCACCCAAAAGAGCCTATGCACACACTGGTAGTTGCAATTGCTGGGTCAGATCTGTCTCCAGCCCCATGTTTTACAGAACCCAGTGGGAATTTGAGCCCAGTCTGATCCTGCCCACCACATACCCGGCCTTCATTTAAACCAGTGGGAGCTGCAGTCTAGTTGGAGTAACCCACAAAAACCTCCACCAAGCCCGCCCCTACCCTGGTTCCTGTGCTTGCCAGTATATACAGCAGACTGGTCTGGTCTGTCCCACATCCCATTCAGCTCTCATACAAGTTCCAGTCTACACTGTTGCTAGTGGGTGCTACCATCTGTCTAAGCTATGTCTGAACCTGACAGAATTTGGCCCCTGTGCCAGCATCTGCCAGCTGATGCTGTGGCAAAGTCCAATCAATCCACACCAACACTGGCCTATGAATGTACCAGAAGGTGCAGTCAACCCAGCCTGGCTTTTCCCTGATCCAGCTCACATGTAGGCCATCAGATATGGCCCTGCCCAGCCTGGTGTGCCCCCATCCCAGCTCTCATGCTCACCAGTGAGAGTGGTAGTCCAGCAGGGGTGCCCTTGCAGCCCCCTCACTGGGGCCATCCCCACCCCCACCCCCAGATTTCACATGTGCTGGTTGGGTGCTACAGCCCAGTCTGGCACAGCCCCCTCACCTCGGCATTTGCCAGTGGGTGCTGAAGTCTGGCCAGGCCAGGCCAGGCCCATCCCCAATTCCAACTCATGCTGGTGGGGATTCTAACCAGTCCCCAGTCCTGGCCCTCATGTGGACTGGCTGGTATTGTGCCCTTATCTGGCCTGACCCATACTCCATTCTGGCACTCGGATTCACCAGTTGATGATATGGACTGATGATTGCCTGTCCCCAACCTGCAACAAATGTATGCTGGAGGGTACTATATTTTGGCCTGGTCTGGGCTGCTCCCCATCTTGCACTCACCTGCAGGGAGCGTGCCTTGACAAAAGAGTTTCCCAGGCTCCTCCATCTGGATCTCTCCCAATGCCAGATCTTGCCCACACCAGTAGGTCCATGGGCCCTTTTCAGTCCATGTCCTGTTCTAGCAGGAACAGTGGCCCTTTTTACCAGGCCTCATCCATTCTGGTTCTTGTTGTTGGGCGCTACTGCACCCAGACACAGCTCACACATGGCTCAGCAGAGGCAGAGACCTGGCCTAGCCAATTCTGTATCTACCCTGGTTCTCACAAGCACCACTGGGTGCTGGATTCTAGCCCAGTCTGGTGCATCCCATATCCAGCCCACACACATGCTGAGGGATTCTGCAGTTATATCCAGACCAGACCGCAGCCCCCACCATGGTCCTTGTGCTCACCAGTGGGGATCACAACATACCCAGAGAGTCCCCTTTGCTCCCCAGTCAGGCTTGCTCCCCTCCACATATCTCATGTGTGCCAGCGGATGCTCTGACCTGGCCTGGCATAGCCCCCATCTATCTTAGCCTTTGCCTTCAGATGTTGTAGCCTGGCCTGACCTAGCCAGCCCCCAGTCCCAACTCTCACTGGCAGGTGTTACAACCTGGCCCTGCTCAGTCTACTCCCATCTCTGGCTCATGTGAACCCTAAGCAGGTGTGATACCCTAGTCTAGCATGACCTGCACTCCAAGCTGGTTTCTGCACTTGTCAGTGGGCTAAGATCTGTTTGGCACTGTCCGGGTCTGCCCCCTTCCAAAACCAACCCACATACTTGCCAATGGGTGGGGCTTTGTTGCCCAGCTTGCTGCCCAGCTAGGTCTGGAACACGTGCTCACCAGTGGGAGCTATGGCTCAGTAGGGGAGTCTCCCAAGTTCCCCACTCAGCTCACTCCCAAACCCAGATCTCACATGCTCCAGCAGGTGCTAGGCCCTTGTCCAGCATAGCCTGCCCCTCCATCTTGGCCTTTGTATGAGCTGGTGGATGTTGCAAGCTGGCCCGCACTACACCCTGTGTTAGGATGCACATGCAGGTGCTGCAGCTTAGACTTGCCAAGCCTACTCACAGCCCCAGTACTCGTGAGTGTTGGAGGGTTCCATGTTCAATCCTAGCTTAGCCAATCACCACCCCAATTCTTGAGCTAACCAGCAGACTTGTATTTTCATAGGGTTGGGCCCACATATCCCCAATAGAGTCTACCCCCGGGGCCTGGTTCCCTCATGTGCTGGTTAGAGTCATTGCCCTGCCTAATGTGACCTGTCCCCTGTTCCAACATTTAATCAGGTATTTGTATCTAGCTCTGCTAGTCAGACCCCCAGCCATAGCTTTCATGTGGTACGGCGTGTGGTTGTCAGTGTTGTTCTGCACTAACAAGCCCATCCCAGGACTCTCATGTGGGCTGGTGAATCAGTCTGACCCATACAGATCTTCCAATCTCTCCCCTCCATACCACCAGGTCTCAGTCCCCTCACTTACTAGCCAGTACAGTTGCCCTGTTCTTACGTGTCCCTCAGAATTCATTCCTCACTTGCACATATGTGTCTGTATTCATGGATGTCCCTAGGCAATGTTTCGTCACCCCCAAGACCTCAGAGCTCATCGCTGGGCGGCCAAGTGGCAAAGCAAAATAAAGATTGTGCCGGCTGCTTAAAAAGCAGCCAGGGGTGGGCTGCTTCCTCTGTTCATCCCCGAAGATTGGCCAATGAAGTAGAGTTCCACTTTGCATGCTCAAACCAACAACTCTTGAGCATTTTTAAATACATGAGCAGGGGACCATCATAGTGGCCTAGCAACCAATCTTCTGCCGCTAGTGCGAGCATCCCATTTGGGCACTGGTTCACGTCCCAAATGTTCCCCTTCCCATCCAGCTCCCTGCTTATGGCCTAGGAGAGCAACAGAGGGTGTTTTATGTCCTTGGGCCTCAGAACCCAGGTGGGAGACTTAGAGAAAGCTCCTGGCACCTGGTTTCAGATCAGCTCAGTTCTGGCCATTGCAGCCACTTAAGAAGTGAACTCTCATGTGAAGAAGATTGCTTTATTTCTGTCTGTTCATCTCTCTGTAAGTCTTCCCATCAAAAAAAATCTTTAAAAAATGCAGGTTCAAAACTGATGCCCTGCCATTTCTCATAATTCATCAAAGTGAGCTACAAGACCAAACCCAAAATCAAGGGCAAAACATGTTGCCTTTTGGGGAAGACTCCACAGAAGTATGAGGCAGGATGTGGATCCCAGGAAAGCGAGGAACCTAGGCAATGCTGCTACCTTCCTAAGATACATTCCCCACGGTAGAAATCAAAAAAGAAACCCTGGGCTCAGGATGATCCAACCAAGTCCAGGGTGGAGCTTCTATTCCTGGCTGCTTCTCCCTGTAACTCAAAGTGCACCTTATGGTCCCTTTGGAACAGACTACCCAGAGCAGCTTCCATCCCTCCCCAATCCATTTGTTACTCCTTCAATAACATCCTGACTACTTTCCGGGCTGGTGTCCTGGATGTTGATTCCTCTAGAATGGTTGTTATGGGAAACATTTCATTTCACATCTTCTGACACAATTTGCTGCCTTTCCAAGACTGGAAGAGAGAGAGAGAGACAGAGAGAGAGAGAGAGGCTCCTAGTCCGATGGCTGTAAGGGATAATGAGTAATTTATTCAGAGCCATATACAAATCAGACTATAGTCTTCCAGACAGAATCAATAATATAATTTTAAGCCCACACACACTTACAAATGCTAGCACTCTGGCGCAGCTGGGTTGCCATGGGCAACCAGGGCATACCAGCTCATGATCTGAAACGCGTACTGTCTCCCAGTCCGGCAAGGGAGCACTGCAAACAGGATTCAAGGAAGCCCAGAGCGTTCTTGTTGGCTCTGATCTGGCTGCCACACAAATGCACCCCTGTGATGGTCTGGATTAGTGCTTGTCTGAACTGCTCAGCTTTATTTAAACTGCTATTTGCACAAGACTTCTGCAATATCCCTTCCATGGTTGTGTCTAAGGAGGTGGGGGCAGAAGAGGCAGGTGAAGGAGTTTCAGGCAGAGAGCAAGCAACTAGAATTCCACCTGCAAGCACTCTGATCAACAGCTGAGGGATGAGACTAGAGTCACAGGATAGGGGACAGGCTGGTGGCTGAACTGGGGGGCTGAATCCAGTGGACCTGAGAGGACCCGAGCAGGTGTTGGGAGCTGACACATGGTGACCGGTGCCAGGGATGGGAGCCTGAAGTGGGAAGGCAGGAAGGGGCAAGGAGAGGGTAGTGACAGCCACTTGGAGCCTAGGCAGGTCCCATGAATCAGATTGGAGTACACGGAAGTGACTCATGATGGCTTCATTTTAGACATATCCATACCAACCTGACACCATTGGCAAGGGAGCCTAACTTAGGAAATTGTCCAGTAAGGAAGCCACTGACACCCACGAGGACTGGGACATCACATAAGAATGAGGGAATTTTTAAAAACATATTGAGTTGTAAGATATGATTACCTGACCTGACCTACCCTTCTGCCCCCTCTCCTTACACACACACACACACACACACACACACACACACACTGGTGATGATCATATACAAAGGAGAGCAGAGAGGAACCTGGCTACACCCCACACCCACAGCCGAACCAGCTCAACCCTGACTGTAACCAGGCTTATGCCTTAGTTTACACACCTGTTGCTGCAAGGGGGTGAGGCCTCAGGTGGCAGCAGTATGAGCAGAGGTTGCATGTGGGATGTGGTTGGCACAGACACCCACAAACCTGGGCCTTGTGAGTTGAGGTGGGGACCTATCAAGGAGAGGGTTTCAAGTGCAACAGAGCAAGGGTAAAGAGTGCCTTGGAGACCACCTGATGCATCCACCTCACTTCATATGACACACATGTGAAGATTCCAGAAGTTATATGATTTGCATAGGGGTGAAAAAGCAGAACGGCTAGTGACAGACAGTTAGCCAGGACCAATACTGTGAGCTGGGCTGCAGGCAGAACAGTGCATGAAGGAAGGAGCTGTCAGAAAGGTGATCTGGGATCCGGAAGGAAGAAGGATCACAGAGAACAGCACAGAGGGCACTAAAACTTCCAGCTTGAGGCCCACAGTGACACAACAAGAGAAAGATTGGATCACTTGGGGACTGGGAGGCTAAGAGGGATGAACAGAGAGAATCAGCAAAACACAAGACTGAACTGAGTTTAGGCATCCGGTCCATGCTGCTGCTGCTTCCAAAAGAATGGGGAAGAAGGAATAAGAAGTAGCTCACATGAGAGGCTGGGCAGCTGGTAGGAAGCTGGCTCCTTCCCAGGAAGGGAGGCTGGGCTGGCTTGTACTTGCAGTGTTGTGTGAGCCAACCAGCCAATGAAGCTACCCTGGGTGTGCGGAAGAAGTGGGGTCTCTGCTCTGAACCCTCACACTTAGACAAGCCCCATTGCCACTGGCTCCTTTCGGGTGGGGGAAGGCTGGCTCTAGCTCCTGTTCTTTTTTAAGCCCTCTGGCTTCGTATTTCCCCATATCTGCTTCCAGACGATGCTATTAACTGCATGCAGAGTCTCCTCTCAATCACTAGCCTTGGCCGTCACTTTAGACACCTGACTTCTTGTGCGCCTCGACTTCAGTAGATTTCTGACTGACACCAGACACTCTCAGCCCAGCCTCTCACGAGGGACTCCTTTGCTGAGTGGCACCATCCTGCTGTGATCCCCTAGGCTCCAGGCCTGCTTCCACTGGCCTGAAGGATCTCCATACTTGGGTATCCAAAAGTAGCTTGGATCCCACCTGCCCCACATTCTAGTGCTTCTCTCATTTTCCTGATAACCATGTTCCAGGACTCAACAGCCATACTTCTTGGCCTCAGCCTCCACAGTCCCAGAATCCTATGATTTCATATGCCCATGCCCTGCCTCCATCCTCACTTGGCACACTGCCCCTCTTCCCTGGCTGTCACCCACATACTCTGTTCCTTCTAGTCTCTCTGTGCTTCTGATGATGGAGCAGTCTGAGTGCCTTGCTGAGGTGACACTCCATTTCCTTAAGGACAAAACCCAACTTCCTTGGTCCAGTGTGCATTTTCCTTCAGGATCCAACGTTTATGAAGTATACGGCCTCATTTCTTTCCTCTCCCCTGCTGCCCTGGATGGTATCAGAACTGCACCCGTGCTGAACAATTTCCAGTTCAGAACTCTACCCAACACCCAGTTCCTGGCTGCCCCCACACTGCTTTACATGTCTGTCTCTGCAACACCATCTCTCTTGTCTGTCCCAAAGCTAACAGTTATCCTGCCAAGCTTCTCCTTTGGGAAGTGCCTCCACACCTCACCTTGCACTTCCTTTCTGTCACTGTAGGGCTGAGATGGTACTTACTGCAGTGTTCCTGGCTTGCCAGTCTGTCCTCTGTTTTATCTTTATTGTCTCATCATCCAGCAGGATCATTTGGTAGCTGTACACTAATAATGCAGGTCCAAGGAAAGCAATAAATGAAGGATAAGTGATGTTTTCCCACCATTCACTGTCACCCACATTCTGTAGGGTCTGTCCCCAATGTGTAGCAGAATTGTGAGTCAGGAGCAAATGGCTTTCATAGGCTGACTGGGCTTTGAGGGGCAGATTCTGCTAAGCCGAATGATATCAGGATAGCAATAGGATTCAGGGTCAGGATGGAACCTAAAAATTCCTTGGCTCACCTTCTCATTGTAGAGATGGGGAGCATGGCCAAAGTCACATGACTAGACCATGAGAAAGCCACTGGAACACATATCTGACCTGGAGTTCAATGGTCTTTCCCATACAAACTTTGGGTATTTACATACCAGGTGATAACAAAATAGGTGGTCATTTTCTGGTTATAAAATAAGTGATCATTGTGAAAAATTATAAATTGATTATATTCAGCCACTGTGGGAACAGAACATGGAGATGGAAACAGGAACCATGTGTGGAGTCTTCACCAAAGAAACAATTCGTTTCTCCAGCTTGTTTGTTTTTTTTTTTAATTGCTAAGAACAGAAATTTCTTCCAATAAGTCAAGGCAAAGGTTGTTGTGACGGAGATGCTGGTGGAATAACCAGAAATCTCATGGAAATGCCAGAACAGGAAGCTGTCTTGGGCTGGGATGAGGAGTGTCCTTGATCTCAAAGGACATCTAGGGACACAGAGAGCCAGTAGCTGAGATCTCTACTCCAGACAGGCCCACCTGTCACACAGCTCAGCTCCCTCCTGATGTCTGCACTTTGTCTTGCTGCCATGCCCTGAGGGCTTTTTAGATGCTCCAAACTTGAAAGATACTCGCACAGGTCCTGCCTACCTAACCAGAGTGTTCTGGTTGATAGATATTCTTTATACCTCATCCATCAGCAGTGGGTCAGAGAGTCAAGGGCACACAGCCAGCCTCATGGAGGAGAGGAGAAAGCACTGGATTAGATAATAGTAATCACCATCATCATCATTGCTGACATGGAGCAGCTGCTGTGTGCTTTGTGCTGCTCACAATGCTGAACACAACACAGCAGTGTATGGTGGCAACCACTTCATAGCTGGGGAAACAAATACCATTGAGCATACACCTGCAGCTGCTTACTCTACTGCCCCGAGCACAAAGTCCCTGCAACACTTCATTTCCTATCATTCCCTTGCCTCATCAGTCCACTTCAAGCAGAGGGCCAAGGCTTTCATTCAGCTTGCCTGAAATATTTTAGTTAAATGCCTCATGCTTCAAAGCCACCCCAGCTCCCCCAGTGATCCAAATCTCACTGTTTCTCCATTTCCCTTCAGCTCTCCCCCAATTTGTCCACCATGCCCCAGAAAAGTCTGCCTTGGGTGTTTGGTGTACAGGTCCCACCACTGATGGAGGAAGGCATCCTTCCTGTAACAACAAAGCATTACTAAGATGCTTCCAGCCTTCTGACTCAAAGGGGTGCCCAGCCACATCCACTGGTCCCGAATCCTGCAGCTACTTGCAGCTTTCTCTAATGCGATCTTGGTGGGAAGGGGCACCCACTGAGCCTGAGACCCCTTTTCCTTTCCCTAGAGACAATAATATAGGAAAGATGCAATAAGATTACAAGCTTCTGTTGCCTTATTTGGCAAAGAGATGAGCTCCTTAATTCCTGTATTTCAAAAAGCTCCAGTGAGCAAGATCTTTCAAGGGGCTAGCAGGTGTTACTCTAAGTTAAGATAACAAAGGAGCTCAGAACCTAAGAAGTCTAAAATTTCATGAGCGATCTTCAGAAAGTTCATGGGAAATGGAATTAGAATATCAGTTTATTTTGGCACAACAATTTTTTTAGATCTACGCATATGAATGCTCTCCAAAAGATTCACTGGAAGGAATATTTTGAAAAATCTATGCATAGACTTCAGAATCCAGGGCAAAGAAATAAACTTGTCTCCTCACTCCATTTTTCGCAAACTTTATGACATCATTCGCATTACTGTCCCCTTCCTTTCCTTAAAATGGAGGAGGAAACCAATTTCTCTCCAACACCCTTGAGGGGTTTCCTGAGCAGCCTTGCAATACTGTAATACAATCAATAGTAATTAGGATTATTGTGCAAACAACTCGCCATGTATATCTAATTACTCTGTGTTACAACACAAATTAGCATGAAACACATGTCAGATTCACTTTGTGGTGGGCTTTATTTAATCTTTAACTTCCGTGGTTTTTACTTTGAAATTTACTGCTTCCTAGTTACATGTTCTGCTCAGAAAGGAAGATGTTTAAGAAACTAGGGGTCCTGGGGCTAACATGTTTCACCTTTTTTTTCTCGAGGACAAGGGGGGTTCTTGGGAGGCTATGTTCATTATCGGGTCAGTCTAGGCTGACACCTGCCCCTATCCCAAAAAAAGCCCTGTCCACTGCCTGCCGGTGGCAGCTGGGGAAGTGGGAAATGGATGGGCCCCCCTGTCTTTCCCAGACCCCTAACAATATGCTGTCTGGGGTGGGGTCTACGCAGCATCCTCAACTCAGCACTGATCTTGGAGGAGCCAAGGAGGCTGCCGGCTCAGACTTGCTCAGCTGGGCCTCGGCCTTGGAGGGAGCAGGTGTTTCCGAGAGCCGTGGTACCTACCTGGCTGCTGAGGGCCTGCCTGACGCGAGAGAGGATGAGCCCGCACTCGGGCAGACCTGGCACGGAGCCTGAGCGCAGGAAAGGTAAGTGGGCTGCCGGGAGGGCCTCACCTTTCCCGGCGGGAGCGCTTTGTCGGGCAGGGCTCTGGAACTGGGCTGGGATCCTTCAGGCACCGCCAGGTCAGCCCTCCCCCGTGGTGAAGGCACTTTTCAGCCGGTCTGTATCCGTTGCCTGCCTAAACAAATCCCACCCCACCACCTGGCCCTTGGTACCTCTCCCTGAGCAGCCGCTCCGCACCTTCCCAACCTGCGCAGCTTCCGGTTTACTGTCCGGCTCTCTCAATCCCTTACTTTACAAGGTGACAGTTGCCTGCCTCCGCTGATCAAACTTATACAAACACATTGTGAGTAAAAGTAAATTCCAATGATCTCTTTGACTTGATTCAAATTCAATAAGTAGTTATGGAATTATAATATATCTTATCTTATCCTATCTTATATTATATTGGTATTATATATTAATATAATACCAATATAATATAATATATTAATATTATATTATATATTATATATTAATATAATACCAATATAATATAATATATTCCATATATATGGAATATAATGTATTATATATTATACATTATATTAATATTATATATTAATATATGTATTAGGATATTAGTGTAAATATTAGTATATTAGTATATATTATATGTAATTATATATTATATATGATAGTATATATAAGATTATATAATAAATGTAAGTATATTAGTATATTATAATATAATATATATAATATATGTATTAGTGTGTGACACACACTAAGCCCAGGGGCAGGGTGCGGAAAATCCAGCTAAGACCAAACCTGGCCCCTCCACCAGCTCAATGTTTCCTCTAAGGAGACATGTTTAGGTAGTACATCACGAGGGGTTTTTTTGAATTTATTTTTATTTGAAAGGCAAGTTTTACAGAGAGAGAAAGAGAGAGTTCTTCCATCCACTGATTCACTCTCCAATGGTCACAATGGCCAGAGCTGAGCCAATCCAAAGCCAGGAGCCAGGAACTTCTTCTGGGTCTCTAACGTGGGTGCAGGGTCCCAAGGTTTTAGGCCATCCTCTATTGCTTTTCTCAGACCATAAGCAGGGGACTGGACAGGAGGTGGAGCAACTGGGACACTGTTGTACTCAAGCCAATACAAAGGAGAGCCATGTACTGTTTAAGATTTGCAAGTCCTTTGTTAGCAATAATAGAGAAAGGGTTCCTGCCACCCAAACAACTCTCAACTCTGAAGTATAGAATAGTGGGTTTATAAAGGCAAAAACCACAAACCAGATGGGGTTCAGGGAGACTGAGTTAATAGCTGTGTAAGTGCTGAGTTCTGATGTACAACCAGTTGCAGTCAAGAAATCTGAAATCTGTGAGCCCCGTGTGATGAGCCTATCAGCCAGAAGGAGCCTCACAGGAGCCCCTGCATACTGAAGTCATCGGTGCCACCCCACTCCCATCTGCCTCTTTAAACTATCAGAGGATGATGAGCTTTGTGAATCATTTCCGGGTGTCCAGCCAGGATGCTTGTTTTACTGGGTTAACCTGAGGGAGAGAGATCACTGCCATCCATTGGTTCACTGTCCCTAACACCAGGAATACCAGCCAAGTCCGCTGTGTGGGTGGAGGAACCCAATTCCTTCATCCATCACCTGCTGTCCTCCTCCCCATCCCTCTCCCCTGACTCACAACACACATTAGTAGAAGCTGGAGTCGGGGAGCTGCGCATCACATCCAGGCGTGCCTATTTGGGCACTAACATGCTAACTGCATGCTCCCATTTTTGTTGATTGAGGTAGAACTACTAGGAAAGTGTCTTGTTGAATGACTGCGATTTGAAGAGCTGAACAAAACAAACATCTGGGAAACCATCACTACAATAACCCATGCCCTCTAAAGGTTTCCTTGGGTCCTGTTCTGTCCATATGTGGTAGAACATTTAGCATGAGATCTAAACTATTAACCAGTTTGTAAGACCAGAAGGTGCTATGCCATATACCATACCTTTAGCGCTAATTCATGTTGCCCATCTGAAGCTTTGTGAAAGTTCCTCAAAAAGTTAAAAACAAGGGTCCAACATGGAGGCCTCGTGACTAAATTCTCACCTTGCCACTGCCAGGATTCTATATGGGCACTGGGTCGTGTCCCAGTTGTTTCACTTCCCATCCAGCTTCCTGCTTTTGGCATGGGAAAGCTGTAGAGGATGGCCCAAAGACCTGGGAATCTGTTCCTGTGTGGGAGACCCAGAGGATTCTGCTGGCTCCTGGCTTCAGATCAGCTCAGCTTTAGCTATTGCAGCCACTTGGAGAGTGAGCCAGCAGGCAGAAGATCTTTCTCTCTGTCTCTCCTTCTCTCTGTGAATCTGCCTTTCCAATAAAAAAATAAAAAATTTTTTTGAAGTTAATAATAGAACCACCACTTGGTCCAGCAACCCCACTTCTGGGTATACACCTCAAATAAATGAAATCCAGATTCCATGTCCACAGTGGTGCCATGCACAGTAACCAAGATCCAGAAACAACCCAGCCTGGCTTTGGATTCTTTGCTTGTTGGGTACACCAACACAGCGAACACAGTTTTCCCAAGCCATGCTGCTTATTGCTGGATGGTTTGGGGATGCTCCAGAGGCCGGAGGTTCCCTGTTGCCATCTTCAAGCAGTGACAGGATCTGAAGCTGCTGCTGTGAGGTGTGTGGGCCAGTGCAGGCTCTTCAGGAGGATGCAAGTGATGCCACCTCAAAGCAAGGATGGCCTAAGAGGCATGTATGCAGCTGTGGGGAAATAGGCACTCAGCAGCTATATTTGATTTGCCTTAGAACATGCAGGAGCTAGGGTTGCTCATAGAGCAGATTATTGGCTTCGGATACAGGAGATGAAGACGTTGCCAGCCTTCCCACTCACTTCTTTGTTGACAGACAGCAGGAAGCCGCACAGGGGAGGCAGGAGGAGGTGGCAGCGCTGGCAAATTTAAGAGCTGCTCTTAGTTTGTCATCAGCGCCTCCAGTCTGCTTACCTCACTGAAGGCCCAGATTGGTTCCCACCCCCCATCACTCTAGGTCAGTCTCCTCATATAATACTCTTCTGCTTTTCAAAGCCTACACAGGAAAAATTCTACAAGATTCTTTCTCATCCAAGTGTAAAAGGCTCAACAGGAGCTCCCATCGACTTTGGCAGATGTTTTTGTGTTTCAGCAAAGTTCTAGCTGGATTGTCTAATTCCAGTCTGGGGTCAGGGGCAGAACTGGGAATGGAACCCAGTCATTCCCAAAGGAGATATAGGCATCCCAGGCAGCTGTTCAACTGTTGCCCCAAACACCCACCCCCACCAGAGTTAGCATTTTAAAATAATATTTATTTATTTGAAAGAAATGGAGAAAGAGAGAGAGCCAGCACTTTCCTTCATTGTTTCAGTCCCCCAAATGATCACAATTACCAGAACAAGGTGCCAGTCCCAAACAAGGAACCAGGAGTTTCTTCCAGGTCTCCCACATGAGTGCAGGGGCCCAAGGACTTGGGCCATCCTCTGCTGGTGCTTTCCTGGGTACATTAGCAAGGAGTGGAGCAACTGGCACTCAGATGCCAGCATTGCAAGCAGAAGCTTTATCCACTATGCCACAATGCTGGACCCCAGAGTTAGCATTTCACACATGGGGTGATGCTATGGCATGGCAGGTAAAGCCACTGCCTGTGATGCCAGCATCCTATATGGGTACCAGTTCATATCCAGGCTGTTTCACTTCTTATCTAGCTCTTTGCTAATAATCTGGGGAAAACAGTAGAGCATAATCAAAGTGGCCCCTTCCACTCATTTGTTAGTCCTGAAGGAAACTCCTGGCTCAACCATGGTCATTATGACCATCTGGGAGTGGAGTAGCAGATGGAAGATCTCCCTCTCTCACTGTAACTCAACTTGCTAATAAATAAATAAGTCTTAAAAAAAAAAAGAAAGAACAAATGCTTGTGAGCCCAGCGCAATGACCTAATGACTGAATGCTCACCTTGTGCACGCTGGGATCCCACGTGGGCGCTGCTTCATGTCCTGGCTGCTTTGCTACCCATCCAACTCCCTGCCTGTGGCCTGGGAAAGCAGTAGAGGACAGCCCAAAGCCTTGGGACCCTGCACCCGCGTGGAAGAACCAGAAGCTGCTCTTGGCTCCTGGCTTTGTATAAACTCAGCTCCGGTCATTACAGCCACTTCACGAGTGAACCAGCCTCTCCTTCTCTCTATAAATCTTCCTTTCAATAAAAATAAATAAATCTTTTTAAACATGCATGCATCAAGTATACACTATACTGAAGGTGAGACGTTAGTGATACTCAGTAGAGAACAGGGAGATTTGACTGTTCAAAGCCACTGCCATTACTTTTAGCCATTTTAAGAGAATAACAAGGGAAGAGTGCATCTGAGTGAAGAGAACTTTGATGTTCACCTTGTAGGGACACACCACTTGTGCCAGTCCAGTCTGGTTTTGAGATTGAATGTGAAGAGGCCTGAGTGGTGGTGGCCATAGGAAGGAACTGGAAGGCTACATCCTCTTCATCTGCTCATCTGTCTGGATTCTGCCTGGGCCTACCTGGCACCTCCGGCAGAGGGAGGAGAGCAGACAGAGGAGCTGGACTGAGTGAGCCATGAGACCCGATTCCAGCCCTGTGGAGGTTGCTGGGGGATGTGGGAGAATTGCATGAACCTGTCCATGCCTGAGTTTCCATCCAGGAGAGACGATGCGAGTATCACCCTTGCACACTGCATGTAAAACACCCAGCACCTGGAACCTGATAAGGAGCTCACCAAGAGGCAACACTGAGTGTCAGGGCTACCTCAGCCTGCATGAATTGCTTTTAAATGAAAGCTACATGTCTGATCTTCCAGCTTATGGCCCAAGGAATGAACCTCTCTTCTAAGCCTCAAATTGTGATACTTTTGAATATTCCTGACACCAATGCCCAGGTCCTTCTTGACTCCTTCTGTCACCAGTGATGTCATGGGCTTGTCTCTGCTTTTTCTTAAATGCAGGAGGAGCTTTCAGAATGGAGGCCTGGAATCCTCTCCATTTCAACTCTGAGAACCTCCCCCCACCCCACTCAAACCTCTTGGCGTCACTTTCTCTTTTAGAATCTTAAACCCCATGGATCATGTCTATTTCCTGAAGCTGTAGAGACAGACACTCAGGAAACATTTTCAAAAGGATACTTTATTCGATTAATTAGCCAATTCCCTTGTTTTAGATGTGAAATTATCCCTAAACCACTCAGACAGAGGAGACTCTTAGCAGGAGAAGCAAAGAGATGTCAGGGTTGTAACAATAGGAGAGCTCATTTGCAATGCAAATGAGCAACCAGCAGACAAATGAATCCTTATGGGAAAACCACTTTCATCATAACACCGGCTTGCTCTGGGGAGGCTGATATGTAAGGACAAGCAGAATCAGAGCTCCCTGGATCCCCTCTAACAGTGTCGATTAGGGAATTATCCAGGTAGCTTTTCTATGAAATTGCATTTGAATGAAACAAAATGCATTGCCCGGCAGTAGATAATATCTTTAAAAATCAAATCCACAATTGCGAGCTGCGTTAGTTATGGTTGTCACTAAAGCTATGATAGTTTGGATATAAAATAGTCAGCCTTTTCCCTCTGTTTTTATTTGTAGGAAAACAAGTCATTCAAGCTTTTTAGCGATACAATGTGACTGGCTATCAAGGCAGTTATGAATTTCCAAGCTCTGCCAAGCACGGGAGCACCCAGAAGGGACATATGCTTTCTCTGCTTTGTGTTCCAAATTTGCTTTAAAAGCATGCAATTATGTGAAGACCTGATTTATATTTCTCAAAGAAATGCACAATAATGGCCCTGTTTTGTAGCTGTGTTGCTCCAAAATGTATTTATACGGCTGCCTTTGCAAAAGAAGTTGGCTAATGATCACTGGATTTTCACTTGCAGGCGTGACATATGGAAATGTGATGAGGTTTGTGAGATTGATAAACTGTTGGCTGAAGAGCAATGGGAATGGAGTTCACATAGTTTGGAACCCAGAACTTGACACATTTCTGGTTGCCTTACCTGTCTCCTGACTTTTGTAGAGTTTGGGAAGTGAGGGACAGGAAGGTCACTGTTTGGTATCCAGGAGAGAAGATGACCTGGGGGACAAAGAGCAGCCTTGCTACAGGTATGCCCTGCCCTTGTGGCGCAGGTGCAGTCCGGTGCTGTGAGAGTGTTTGTCAGTATGGCGGTCAGATGTTGTGAGGGGAGGAAATGAGCCCCTTTGTACATTACACAATTGTACTGACTTTAGAGTCTAACCTTCATTACTGGTATTGATAATAACCCTCACAGCCACTCTCCTGTGGGCAGTCACTCCCGGGTCCCTGCCTGCTACTTGGTAGGCATGGCTTAGGGCTTGCCTCCCCATGACCTGAGGCTTCCAGCCCCACACGTGGAGCGTGACCTCCCACATGACTAGAAGGTCAACGGGGATACACGTAAAACATGACCTCTGACATGACCATAAAGTAAAAGGAAATAGACGTGCCTTAGAGCCAATTACAGTGTCTTTGGTGAACGGGAGGTGTGCTGGAAGACGCCCTTCTACCCTCCACTTCCTTAGCCGTTAAAACTTGTTGCTTGTGTATAATAAAGTAGACATTCCTCACCAGCTTGTCTCCAGTGGTTCTTATGGCTGAAGAACACTGTCACCTCACCCTCGGTGACGGTGACGTTGGGGCCTGCTGGCAGGATTAAACCCCAAGAATCTCTCTCAGCAGCCATTTCTAATCAATTCAGAGATGAGTTAGTCTCTTTCTGGATTGGGAAACAGCTGCCTAAGAAGAAGGACAACTATTGTTATTATTAATGTTATTATTTTGCAGTAACGGGGGTGAGAAAAGTAAAAAGGCCAATGCCATATTATGAGATTATTAGTAGACAAGTGATTGTCACAGTGTAAAATTTTAGGAAATAGCAAAGCTTAGAGAAAAAGACATTTGGAGGTAGCAGAAAGACGGAAGTTACCAGTAGGGGTAATATACCTACAATATGTTTGGATTCCGTTTTACATATCTATTGTTGCCTTGTTATATTAGGAATAAACATGCCTTGCACAGTTTGGAAACTAATCAAGCATGCATATTGTATATTTAGAATTATAAAGGTTCTGAAAAATTGAGATAATAGTATATGGTGTCAGCTTTTCATCACTACAACAAATACCTGAGAGAAGCTACTTATGAAGGACTAGGGTTTATCTCACCTTGTGGTCCTGGAGGTTCCCAATCTAAAATCGAGCCAGTCCCATTGGTCTGGTGTTCAATGAGGCAGTGGGTGGTGAACCCAACAGAGACGATGCATCCATGGTGAGTGAAGAAGCAGAGAGAGCTGCAAGCCTAATGCTCTGCTTCTATTAGCAACCTTCTCAATGAAACCATCCTGCACAAGTAAGCTCCCAGAGCTAAAAACCTCCCACCACCACCCCATAGTTAGACCTCATCTCCATGTATTAACCAGTACCATTCACCCATGAATATAATATGCCTTTGGGGACCAAGCATTTAATACATGGGCCTAGCCCAGCTCATATCTTCCCTGTAATTCTTCAGTCTAAGCAAATAATTTTTAAATCATCATCACCATCATCATAATTTACATCTAGGGTTTCAGAAAGAAATCACATGCATGTTCTTAGAGCTAGACCTTCCTTGTTTGCACTTAATAAAGCTCTCTTCTGCTTTTGGGGGGGTTTCAGAGAAGGTCTTACCAAAGACAATTTTGAATTTGTTCAGTGGTGATGTCTTTTCCCTGGTGAGGGAAATCGGCATGCACACACACACACACACACACACACACACACACACACACTGCCCCTGGTTGATGCAGTTGTTTTTCCATGCATTTTAACACTGCTGAGATCTTTTGCTTTAGCCATTTTTTGAACGTTACCTTGTAAATTTAGGTCTTGCCAGAAGAACCCTACATGGAATTTTTAATCTGACACTTCAGACTGACTGCTTTCTCTGCTCTTGAGTTAGGTTTCCCATTTCATTCCTTGATGAGCAAAAACAAAAAGCAGGAAAATTACAAGGTGTTTCCATTTCACCCCGTGGCGGGTCCAGGTGGCTTCAGCATGTGTCCGGTATGCAGAGACTTTGGAAGAGGATCCTACTGGGGAAGAAGCTAACCACTTCCTTTGGTATCTTCCTGAGACCTCATGCGAAGGTGCTAGAACTGCAGAGCTTGACTTGACTATACGGGCCCCCTGTCAAGCCACATGGTTAGAGCTTTTATTTAGGAACTCCTAATTGTTGAGGTCGTAGCTAAGAAACATAAGTGAGAAGGAGACATCCTCTGGTGATTGCTTATTGAGCCAAGGGCAATTAGTAAAAGAGGTCTGACTTCCCTACCTACCCAGAGTACACAAGCCTCTAGCCACAGCCTGGGAGAATCTACCCCAGCCAGAGGTGGCCGGCCAGTTCCCTCTAGGACTCTACCTGCGTCAGCTTGGGTGTGATGGGACAGGGCAGAGGAAGTGGTCAAGGCCACTCCAGAGCGCAAGACCCCAGGAGGAGACACTTCTGTCATGTCAGTCTCATTTCTGATGCTCATTAGCTTCCTCCTCTCTCAGACAAGTCAGTTTCTCTCCGTTCCCCCTCTCCTCCCTGATTTTCTCACCTCCTCCTTCCTTTGAGCCCAGTGTTGCCAACCCCAGCCCAGAATTTAAGGCCAGGGAGTCAAGTGAACTGGAGAGGAGACTTGGAACAATGAGGGTGGAAACATTTAAAGTGTTTCTCAGAGGCTCAGCTATCCCCTAACTCAGAGAGAAAGAGGTGTTATGAGCCTCTAGAAATCATGTTTGTGTGGGTGTTGTTATTATCATTGCGCTTTTAATTTCTTTTCTTTATGTTTCTATGAGATAGAACATCAAGTGAGCCTTGAAGAGCTGCAGCGTTTACATGCACTGCTTCAGGTAGGAATTGGCCAGGTGACCTTTGGAAATGTCCCTGTGAATAATGTGACTTTCCCCCTAATGGTTGCTTTTTTCCATGAAAGTACAGTTCTTTTCATTTCTGTAAAATAGCCAAGAAAAAAAATGTTTAATTGGCGCTTCTTAATGGAATTAGAAACAAATGGTAAATGTGTCAGAGAAATGGACAAAAGAGATATAACATGTTAGAGGTTGACAGAGTTTAGGTAAGTCTAATTAAGCTTTCAATTTTTAGTACTGTTGATCCTAGACTAAGCAAAATCAACTATGTTCATAGCTAATTATTCTTTTTTTTTTTTTTTTTTTTTTTTTTTTGCTTCCAGTAGTTTGAAAAGAGAGGAAGACAGCTGTTGGATATGGAAACTTTCACATGCATAATGAGGCAGAGTCTGAAGTCACAGAATAAAGTAAATGGATTTTACAAAGTGGGATTATTGAAACCACTGTGAAAGTCCCAACCGTATGAACCAATTAAGCTTAATGATCTGTCCATAAGATCACCCTCAGCTTTAAACTCTAATTTCTGCTAAGACCTATCTGATTTACAGGATAATCTATATAGGAAAGTATTTTTACATTACCTATTCCTTCAGGCTAAGAAGATATTTAGACTTTTCTTGAAAGGAGAGGGGGTGAGGAAGATGTTTATTAGACCTCATTTATTGGTATATTTGTTTTTTCCAAAGGGTTTGTGACTTTCCCTGTCCCTAGCCTGCGGGAATGAAACACGTATAACATTCTGCCATCTTGGTTAGCCCAGTTGTTTGTCAAGAATGTGAAATCTTCACGAAAATGGTCATATTCATAAGATAAAATGCAAATTGTCAAGGAGCACATTGCTTATGCTCTATTTGTGAAGATCTGTGCTTACATGTTAAAGTACAGAAAAGAATTGTTCAAGGTAGAACTCTACCAACCTGTCCTTGGAGTGTAAATAAAACATACCTGGCCAGCTGCAGGCCAGTGAAGTCCCCAGCTGGCCCGTCCTTAGCAAAAGCACCTCTGACCACTGTGGGAGTGTGGATGTGGGCAGAGTGTCACCTCTGTGGGGAAGGAATCTTACGCATACTTCTGTTGCCCACCCTGCCCACTGCCCCGTCTTGGTCTGTTTGGACTATAACAAATGCCACAGACTGGGTGGTTTACAAATGACAGAACTTTATTCTTCAGTTCTGAGACCTGAGGAGTTCAAGGGAAAGTGCTGGCCCAGCCGCTGTCTGATCTAGTCCCTTCCTGCTTCACGGGCAGCACTCTCCCATTGTGCTCTCACATGGTGGGTGGGGTGAGGGGTCGCAGGTCCCTTTTATAAAGGCACTAATCCCCTTCATGAGCTCACCACACCCCTGCCCCAACTCCTAACACATCCTTTTGTGAGTTAGGGTGGCACTATAGGAATTGAGGGCGGGGGCTGGGAGGACAGAACATTCAGACCATAGCACCTCTTGTGTAAAGCTAAAGAGCTTGCATTGAGAAAAGAGGTGAGTGTTTCTAAATGGATGGACTACTGGAGCTGGTGCTGTGGGTTAGTGATTTAAACCACCATCTGCAGCATGAGCCTCCCATATGAGAGCCAATTTGCGTCCCAGCTATTCCATGCTCCATGCAGCTCTCTGCTTATGTCCTGGGAAACTAACAAAGGATGGCCCAAGTTACCCATGTGGGAGACCCAGTATAAGTTCCTGGCTTCTGGTCCACTCAGTCATGACCATTGTAGTCATTTGGGAAGTATATCATCAGATGGAAGATCTGCCCCACCCCTTTTCTTATCTCTGACTCTGCCTTTCAAATAAATAAATCCCTAAGAAGTAATAACACCCCAGATCTTTTCAACGGAAGCCATCGAATCATCTGTATCTTCAGAATTCCTGCCTGCTTGATCGCCTACCTGTTCCCTTGTGGGCTCATTCTCTGGGTCAGCGTATACTGGGACAGACTCTGTTCTAGCTCCTATGGTACAAAGTTAGGGAAGATGCCACCTCTGCCGTGTGGGGACATCACAGCCACCCCAGAACCAGCCACAAACACTGTGGGAGCATCTAACCTGGACCAGAGTGTCAGGAGAGAAGAATTCCTTGCTCTGCAAAGGAGAGAGAGGCAAGCAAAGTTTTCCAGGCAGAGGGAACAGTATTTGCAGGAACCCAGAGGCAACAGCCTGCATGACACCTGCTATGCACATCCAGGGGAGCATGTATGAGGCAAGGCTAGAAGCAATCATTATCCAGGACCATTTGTGCCATGAGAGATGTTACGCAGCACCACCAAGGAGCCATGACGCTTTTGTTTCTTTCATCACATATTAATCAGGCAGTTTCTGATTTCAAACTATGTGTTCCTGCTGCCTCGGGGTCTTCAAAGACTTTAGCAGTTGCCAAAATGTCAGCACAGCTGTGCTACAGAGGCGGTCGCAGTACTATTTTGTAGCTGGAAACACGGAGGTGTGGAGAATATGAATCACTGTTCTGAGCCCTCAGCTACCAAGAAATCAATGGAGATTCCAACTCTGGACGATCGTTGTCTGCATTAGAATTAGATTTAGCCAAAGGTGGCAGAAAACCCTCCAACATCAAGGCCCAGTTAGAGAAGGAGGTTTTTCTTCTCTCATGTAAAACATTATGGGTCAAGGGGTTTCATAATATCATTGGGGATCATACTCCTCCTCATCTGCTGACATCCCACCCTCAGCATTGAATTCCGCCCCATGGCACAATATGGCTGTTTGGATGCCAGCTGACTTGACCATTCAGCCAGGAGGAAAGTGGAAGTGACTGGGAAAAGACTGAACCCTTCCCTTTCGTGACAATTCTCAGAAGCTGCCCAAGACACTTGCATTTTCAACTTAATCCTGTGTCTCTCCCAGCTGCAAAGCAGGCAGGTAAATGTTATCTGCGTCTTGGGAAATATGAACTAGCTTAAAACTGGGCATCCTATTAGCCAAGAAGAATGACCGAAGGCAGCAACTGACCCCCTAGAGTTTTCCCGTGATTCAAAGATTTCATATGCTGGTACATGCAATGCACGAAGAATCAGCTCCTATACTCTTCTGGAAAATGCTGACTCAGTGAAAATTCCATGCAAATCAGGGAGAGAGGGCACTAGAGACCACAGCCAGGAAGGGTAGAATGCCAAGGATGAATATTTCAGATCCAGCTGGCAGTTAGAATGACAGCGCTCTCAAGCCAGAAGCAAGCCAAACCATTGGTGTTCAATCTGTTTCTTCAATCTATGGAGTTGGTAACTTGGTGACCCCCAGCATCACACATAATTCTGTCAAGTAGGTTTCAGTTATGTGCCCTTCTTGGTTGCAACAGATTGAACACCAATGGTATGCTAAGCACACAGGCAGGTGTGAGATTTCCCAGCAGAAATGTGTGTTCTTTGATGAGGGCACAGAGAAGCAAACCAACAGAGTTAAGAGAGAGAGAGAGAGACTGTCAAGAGTCTGCGTTAGTGGGAATCTTCAGTCAGGAGATACAGCTGAGCATGGAGCCTAGGCACACCAATGTGGGACAAGGATGTCTTAACCAGTGCCATAACCACTAGGCCAAAAGCTGCCCTTAGTTAAAAAAAATTTTAAATCAGGGACCAATATCATAGTGTAGCAAGTAATGCCACAATCTACAATGCCAGAATCCCATATGAGCACTCATTTGAGTCTCAGCTATTCCACTTCTGATCCAGCTATGTGCTAATGCTCCTTCAAAAGCAATGAAAGATGGCCCAAGTGCTAGGGCCCTTGAACCCACATGGGAAAACTGGAAGAGGCTAATGGCTTTAGACTGGCCCAGCTCTGGCCAAAGCCATCTGGGGAGTGAATCAGCAGATTAAAGATCTCTCTCTCTCTGTCTCTCTCTGTCTCTCTCTCTCTGTCTCTCTCTTTTAGCTCTACTTTCAAATTAAAATAAATTAATCTTTTAAAAAACTGACCAAGCTGAGTAGTAAGGCACCTGTATTCATACCTTCAGTCAATTCCCCAGCCAAATTAAATACACACACACACACACACACAAACATGCACACACACACACGCACATGAGCACTTTTGTTGTCACCCAGTTTGAAAAGAAATGTTCAGGGTTTCAGGAAGGAAAATGAAAGACTCTAGCCAAAAAGCTTTGAAGGAAATGAAGAGAAAAAGATTTTCCTGCCCCAGAGATATTCTCACCCCTTCCCTCTCTGACCACAGAACCATTTTTCCACAGATTTACCATCACGAGTCTAGGTGAGGTCACTGTCCTGGTAGAATGGACAGCTCGACTTCCCCAGTTTGCAAAAGAAGATGAACAATAGAACCTGCCTCCTTTGGTTATCATGGGCTACATGTGAAGGTTTACATTGCACAGAGCATGCTGCATGCTCAGTAATAGTCACTGTCATGATCTCCATCCTTCACATCCTCCTTAGAGAAAGACTGGCAGGAGAAGCAAGCCCCAGGGACTCAGCCACTCAGGCATCCCTGATTATCACCCCCAAGGTTTTGGTAGCCAGGTTCAGGTGCTAACAATGCTTCCATGTCCCAGAACAGAGTTATCTATGTCATCCTAGGAAAGAACGCTTTTGAAAGGCAGAGACTGTGAGTGCTTAATGAGTTGTCCTTTGCTCTCCAGAATGGCCTCTACCATGTATCTGCAGCTGGAGTGCGCCAAGCAAGCAGCCGCGTGGGCCCTCCAGAGGCAGGCTGCCTTTCTGCTGCCTGCTGTGCAGCAGGGGCTGTCCCACGGGGCTCTGTGCCACGCATTCTCTCCATGCCCGATGACACCTTAATCACCATCAGAGAAGATGGAGCTATTTATTTCTGGTCCCTGCAGCTGAAGTTGAAAAGGAGAAAGTGGATTTTTGTATGTGATTTTCATTTGATAAGGATGCTGAGTGCTACAGTTTGATTTTATTTGCTATTTTAAACGGCTCCTTAAGTGGCATGATTACATAAATTGTGTCCTTGAATATAATGTATTCATGTTGGATTTTGCTAGTCTATGGAATGCAAATAAAATATGATCTCTATATGTAGTACTGGATAAGGCTCAACTTGCTTCTAAAACCAGATGGAGTGCTGAATTACACAGGATTTCGTCATATAATTGATCTTACGCCTTAATGAATGGCAAATGGAAAAGAACATTCTCTTTTCCCCTCCATTAATGGTTATTTCCATTTAGGCCACTATGCTAGTGTGTCTCTTCAGTGGACTTAATGAATTACAGAATCACACATCAGAAGGCAAAAAGCATTAGGAAGTATGCTTAGGAGCATCAGTGCCTGGCCTGTTTCAGGCTGTATTCTGTCTTTAAAGTCATTCTTCTATTATCACACTAATAGATAGTTGAGCCCTAATCAAAATCAAATCTCAGCACAGGGTACTGAAGGATGCGGAACCCCAAGCTCTGCCCTCAGGAACCACTGGCAACACAAGTCCTAGCTGCTCTCACCGCTGCGGCTGCAAAGTAAGTCCTCCTTAGAGGGAGGGAATCAACTCGACTCCTCAAGTCTATGTAACAAGTTCTTTCACTTGAAAGAGAAGATGAACTGAAGACAGTTCTGTAATGTGAAACATGCACATTATGAGCAAGAATGACATGAGACAACTAAAGGTGTTTTCTCCATTCCCACCCTTCAATCCTTAAGGACAAGCCTGTCGGTCGGAAGCCCAGAAGGGTGACAGATGCCATCAGCATGCCAGTGTACAACAAACTGATCACTGGGACTGCGTAAGTACCATAGTTTAGGGAATCCGTGTTCACATAGCCCACGTGGCTACTCTCCCTCACCTGCCCTTTCATTCCCCAAGGTTTTAATTACCCATGGTAAATGAGGGTCCCAAAATATGCAATGAAAACTTTATGAAAAAAATCGGCTTAACTTTCATTACACTGCGTTCAGTGTTCTATTTTGTTGTTAGGTATTGTTGATTTTCCTGACTATACCTAATTTACACATTGAACTTTGGCTAAATTATATAGACGCATACAGCTAGGATGTCACACACTCCCTCGGGGTCCTGGGATATGCCCCTTGTGCATAAACGGAAACTATTAGACACCTTGGTGGTGGGAGGATAAAGTCATGAGACCCTCCCCCCCCCCCAGATACCAATAAGTATCTGTGAGTAGAAGCTACTACACTGGTGATGGCTTTATTTGGCCTATAATGTCATTGCCTCAAATACAAAGGGCCAAGTACTTCTGGAGTGAAAGTACGGGCAAGATAAGAAAAACCTAAGTTTTAGTAATTTTTAGCATACTGTATTTTAAATTCAAAGTGGAATTCCCATCTTATTATCCACTAAGTTTGAGTCCCAAGTGCTCTGACACAAAAGACAAAATTCACATCGCGAAGGTAATGCTGCCCACTGTAGAAGTACCACCAACAGTACCACCCAACTCAGGTTGGGCAGGGAGATCCACAAGGCTTTGATCCAGGCAACATGAGGGAACTAAGATGTGTAATTAGCCGTCATGATGTATTTCAGTAATGATGCCAGGGCAAAGGGGGTGTAGCTTGGTGGGAAGGAAATTTGGGAAACTTCTGGTCAAGGAGCAAAGAAAAAATAAAGGCAACACTGGGAGAGTGAGCTATGATCCTGTCTGAAGGCTCAGCCTGGGAGGGGCATGGCTATGGAGGACAGGCTGTGAGGAGGGCAGAGCTTGAGGAGAATAGCTATAATTCTGTCCACTGAAACACCCCGATGCTGGCTGGAAGCCCAGCCCCAAGAGTTTTCTTCTCTCCTTCTTATTTCTTCCAAAAGTCATGGGTTCTCTGTGCCTTAACCACTTTTGTGAATATTACTGCAGATCACCCAGATTATGAAGTTGAATTCATTTTAATGTTAAGTTTAATGATTTTCACATATTCACTAATCTATTATTCTCCTAATTGACAATTATTAATATGTCAGTATAGCCAACTAATAAATAGTAGCTATTTTAAAATGAAAAACGTAAATCCCACATTTAGGCTTAAGAATTCAGTCTACTTTTCCATTAAAAAGTATGCTCAGTAATTTTATCATGTGTTTTTCACACATAGAAGTCCAGGGCTTGGAAAAGTGGCTTACTAGACACTATGGGCTGAAGAATCAGAAGTTTGAGGCTCTCTGAGGTTGCCAATTTCTAACAGCAGCTGATTGTGAGCCCTCAGCAAGTTCCGGCATTGGACCCACCTATCACCTTCCTGAATCCCCCAAATCCTCCTGAAACCCAGGACTTGTTAGGGTCCCCTTTTACAGATAATTGGACTGAGTGGTGATCTGGGGGTCTGTATCTCCATGTCCTGGAATCCAGGGCCCAGGTTGCAAGAAACTGCGCCCACTGCTAAAAGAGAATGGTTAGCACATGACCAGGTCCAGAGCCATGCCAAAAAGAGGTGTGCAGATGATAGGCACTGGGAGGGAGACCTCAAGTTCAGGTGCTGTGGAATTGTGGGGCACACAAAGCATTTCTGTAGAGGTGAAGTAGAACTGTTAAAGTTTACTATGTGTATGCTCATTTGTTTTTGTTTTTTCTTTTTCTTTTTTCTTTTTTTAGAAGCCATGAGATCCAGCTGCATGAGCTGTCAAACTTTGCCTTACTCTCAGATAGGTGGCCTGGAAGCTGTGCCTCTGAAATTGGACTACTGGTAAGACTGGCAGTGGGAGGCACTGGGCTGTGCACCAGGACCTCCTCTCCTCTTTCCCTGGGAAGAAGCTATGTTCCAGCAGAACATGCCCAAGTTCCACATGGCCAGTCACAACTGTGTCCCAGGAGAGACCATCCCACACTGAGAAGGAGAGAGAAGCCAGAGGGGTGACATTTATTTTTAGAGTCATGTGATTGGCCGGACTAATTTTTCTGAGGTGCAAATCTCATCACTCAGTACTTCTGCATGGTTGCCCATTCCTACTTCTTAATAGCTAGAACATAATTCCCAAGATTGTATAATACATAGAAAAGAGATTTACTTGGCTTATGATCCTAGAGGCTGGAAAATCCAAGAGCATAATGCCAGCGTCTGCATGGGCTTCTGGTGAGGGCCCTGTCCTGCTTGCACTCAGGTGGAAAGCAAAAGAGAAGACAGAGTATGTGTTGACTTGCTTAATAATAACTGACTTTCAGGCTACAAACCAAGTCTCAGGAGCCCACTTCCTTGACCCAAGCACCTCCCACAAGGCTCCACTTCCCAACATTGCTAACTCAGGAGCTGAGCCTTGACACGAGTTCTGGTGGGGACAAAACATATTCAGAGCATACCAGGTGACACCCAAGCCTGCTTTGCTTTTCCATACCTCAACTTCACTGTGTCTTCAAGCCATTGAAGAGTGTTTCCCACTGAACAGACAACCCTGAACTTGGTCAGACGCTGACACGTCATTCACACTTACTTCTTCCCCCATACATCCATTCCATGCTGGGTTTTTTTTCTTTTATTTCATTTTTATTTGAAAGAGAATGACTGAGAGAGACAGAGAGGCAGAGAGAGAGAGAGATCTTCCATCTTTTGGTTCAGCACCATCCAATGGCTGCAACAGTCTTGAAGCCAGGAGCCAGGAGACTCCTCCGGCATCACAGGGAAAGGTCTAACATATTATATACAGGAGCAACACCCATCCCAAGATACTTGTTGAATACCTACTTTGTACCAGTATTGCTGGACATTAGGGATACACACACCAATATGACGTCTCCTAGCTTACCTTGATGATGTTCCTTTCCCAGTCACCTTAGCTAACTACAGTCCCCGGACCTCATTCCTTCGGTTTACTGCTGATCTCACAAGCTTTAAGTGTAAGTGAGGAACGGTTTGTCTGTTAGCTTTCTTATTCACTAGTCTGGGAAGGTCTATTATTTCCCCCACTGTAACTTTAGTCAGGCATAGACTATACCTACTCCTGAGGATTCTTTCAGTGCATCAGTAGTCAAGAATCTCTGAAGTCAAGTGTCAGTTGAAATCCTGGGAAGTTGTTTTAATTGCTTGTGCCTTGCCCTCCTGATCTTTAAAATTGGTATAATAAAAACAGAAACAGCACCTACCTCATCAGACTGTTGGAGGGTTCATGAAGTCTGGCAACAAGCCTTTGCCAGTGCTGGGTTCTGTCACTACCATGGTTACACAAACGCTTGGCAGGATGGGACTGGCTAGAGAGCACTCCAAGATGATGACAGTTCTGGGAACACCATGGGCCCAGGAAGTCATGGGGACTTTGCTCGATTCTCAGAACTCCACACTCCGTGTGTGTGTGCACGCATGCGTGTGTGTGCATGCGCATGTGTGCAGATGTCTGCTGTGGACTAAAGATTCCAGGATTAAACTCATAACCTAAAGAAGAGTCCTCTCACAGTGTCAGGACTAAAAGCCACCTCCTCGAGCACTTCAGCCAAAGAAACTATTTTTATTGTTGTCTCGGAGGCTGGAAGTTCACTGTGTGTTTCTGGAGAATGCTCTCAGCCTAGTTCAGAGCTGGCTGCCCTTCCAGCATGGGTTCACACTAGGGAGAGAGACAGGGGGATCCAGAGTCTTGTGTGAAAACAGTTATATCATCTTACCCACAGGGCTTTACCTCCAAATGTCACTAGCATGGGGGTGATGAGGATAACAGAAGAATGGGGGAAAGAGGCATAGCTGTTCGGTACACAGCAGTGAGTATTTCCTGACAGCGCTGTGCGCTTGAACCATGTCTTTTCTCCAATGGTATGTATGATCCAATGCTATCAGCCCGTGGGGCCCTCTACTGATGATGCCACGCTCCGACTGCAGTCTGAGGCGGGCCATCCCGAGCAGTCAGGAGTGAGCTTCCAGACACTTCTCTGCTGGAATAGAAGCCAGCTCTCTCTGTCTTGCTTTCTGATCTGTAACTCCCACCAGTAGAAACCCAATGTGAAAAAGTGCTTTTAACTCATCATAGAACTCTCACAGGTGTGTGAGGGAGGGCTTGTGCCCCTGTGTCACCCTAAATCTATGCTTGAAATATCTGATTTGTTCTTTACAGAGTTCCAGCCAAGCTCCCAGAGCATAAACTGTGCATTTTGTCTCCATTTCCTCTCACCCAGGCCTAATCACTTAGAGCAGCATTAGGAACAACATGGTATTTATCATAATCTCCCAGGAGAGGCAAGTTCTGGTAAGCACAATGATGACTAGTTACGGGGCCCAAATGCTCCAGGGAGCATTAATCATGTGTCTGCATACATTTGTGGGAACACATTGTAAGCTAATCACCACGTACAACACTCTATCATTACCTTGAGTAGATGAGTTGTGGCCACAATGCAACTTCCTCGTTGTTGCTTTTGCATCATTATAGACACACTCCAGGGTGTACCTCAGCCTGAAAAAGCTTAGAGACCAACGTACCACAGGGAGGTAAGAGAAATATTGGAAAAGTGATTAATAGGCAAATACTTGCCTTGGATTGTAGAAGACAGCCAATCGCAGTTTCCTGCCTAAACAAATAAAAACCTTCTCAAAAAGACATTTTTTAATCCCAGTCTGTGTTACTGTCAATCTGTCTGCTAACCTAAGGTAAAACATTGGGTTCTGTGGATATAGAATAACAACAGCAAACCAAAAGCATTTCACTAGAGTGCAGGATATTAGCCTAATCCACAGAATTTCTTTGTAGAAAAACTTAAAATTTTAGAGTTTATAAATTCTAAAATAAAATATATATATTTACACACACATACACAAATACATATGTATGTATATATAAAAGAAAGAGACCAGAGAAGGATGGGCTTCACATGGAAGTTTGTGACATTCCTGGACTATCATGTGTACAAAAATGTTTTCACCTTGGACCCTGCTTCTCCATGAAACAAACTTTAAGCACAGATTTAAAAACACTGGTTTCAGAGTTGACAGCTGGTCAAGCAAATAAGGGACAAGATGCTCACATTTCGTGTTAGAGCAACTGGGTTCAAATGCCAGCTCCAGATCCCAGTTCCGGTTTCCTGCTAATGCATACCCTGGGAGGCAGCAGCCTTAGTGCTTGGGTTCCTGCTGCTCATGTGAGAGACCTGGATGACTTCAGGCTGGCCTATCCCTGGCTGTTAGGGGCACCTGGGGAATGAGCCAGCAGATGCTCGTGCTCTCTCGCTCGGTTGCTCTCTCTCTCTCTCTGCCTCTCAGATAATTTAAACCTTTCTAAAAAATAAACATACAAAGCATTGCTTTCTCATCAGGTTGGCGCCCTTGTGGGAGAGGTAGATAGGCCAGCCCCCTTTGTTTCCCTTCTCTTTTTCTTTTTTCCAAATATTCATTTGTTTTATTGGAAAGGCAGATGAACAGAGAGAAAGATCTTCTGTCCACTGGTTCACCCCACCAAATGGCCACAATGGCCAGAGCTGCCAATGCTGAGCCAAAGCCAGGAGCCTCTTCTGGGTCTCCTATGCAGGTACAGGGTCCAAAGGCTTTGGGCTGTTCTTTGCTGCTTTCCCAAGACAAACAGGGAGCTGGATGGGAAGTGGAGAAGCTGGCACTCAAACCAGTGCCCATGTGACATCTTTGCACACAGAAGATGAGAATCTAGCCACTAGACTCTGACTTTGTAAATTGAGACTAAGAGTTGGGAAGAGAGGAGCACTGGGTGTGGAGGGACCTTCAGGATGGTGTGGAGGTGCTGAACACGGAGGCTTACAGCAAGGCTTTTCAAGGGATTTGTCTTGGAACTGGAGACAACAGAGGGGGCAGATCCAGCTCCCAAGTCCACAGAGGCAGAGGAGGTGCACCCGGTGACATGAACGAGCAGAGGGAAGGGAATGAGATGGGTTGGATTTTTTGGAATCTTCAAGCATGTGGGACTGGAGGACCCCTTCGAAGGAGAGAAAGCAGAGAGGATTAGAAAAGACAAAAAGCTTTGCTAAGGAATGGCCACATGTGCTCTGCTCAGGACCTTGTCCTACTTTCTAAACACGGTGTTGTAGGAGACAGGGGCCATGCATCAACCTGTAACCAGAGAGACTGAGGCAGAGGATGGCTGACCCTCACAGGCAGCTGGGGCACTGCCTTCTGTGACATGTGGGGTCTCCTCCTCTGGGGCCATGAGTGAACACAATGAGGGGTGGGCGTAGCAAGTGTAGTGCACATCCAACAGCTGTCAGGCTCAGGGAGCTTACCCAGAGGAGACACATGGGAGATCACAAGCAAAACCTCAGGAATCCAGAGCTTTGCCAGGGGCTGCGTCTACTGGCCTCGATGCTGACAGGACGTGCAGGCTCAAGGTGAGGCAGCGAGGTTCCTTCTGAGCCTGGGCCAATGGAGTCACTCAGTGCTGGGATGTGGGCGCAGAATGTGCTCAGTCTCCAAGATCAGATCTTAAGACCCCTTCCATTTGCTCTTCTCCTACTCATCCCATTCTGCCATCCTACCCACCATAGCCACAGAGAAGGACCACCCAAGCTCCCCTGCTGTGGCCCTCAGGTCAGCTGGAGACACCCCTCCTTGAGCCTTCCTGGCTGTGCCTCTCTGTGGAACTTCCCTCGAGTACAGCCCACTGCAATTACACATAGCAAATGTGGCCCCACTGATCTTGGTTGCGCTCTGGGTCTTATGAGCTCAGAGGCTGAGGATGGAGTGGAGGTTGGAGGCAGTGACTGGCATGCTCACCTGGAGCAAACCCACAGCCCCACCTAAATCCCAGCAGTCTCTGGAGATTTTCAGGCAATCATCCCCAAGGCCCAGTGTGCTCCTTTGCCCCCATGCCAAATCTGTAGTTCGCCTTCTTTCTTCTGTCTCCTCAAATCCCCCACAAACACTCCCCATCTCCACCTCAGATAATGGCCTTGTTCCTGCATTCATTAAGAACATTGAAGCAATTGGGAGCACCCACCAGCTCCCACCCATCACTTTACCTGTGTGCCTGCGTCATGAGATCCGCTTTCTTGCTGTCTACACCGCATGGCCACCCGAGCTCTGTGTGAAGCAGATCTCCCCACCTAGGCACCAGACCCCAACCTCTCTCACCTCCTCAACAATAACTCTACTACCAAACTCCCTGCATGTGCAACTTTTTTCTTCACACTATACTCTCTGTTGGTTATTACAAACACTGTTGTCTCCCCACCCTGAACAATCCAAGAAACTCTATTCCCTGTATGTTCTGCCAGCCAACGTCCTATTTCTTGGTAGCAAAATTCCTTAAAAGAACCAAAATCTCAGCCCGCAATCTATTCTGATAAAAGCTCCCTTGCCCACCTGCTCAAGCTGTTCCTGCCCCAGTTACTGACAGGCCCCATGTGGAATGCCATCGGCTATGCCTCGGAGCTTCCCCAGCATCCCTCATCAGCCATGTCTGGGCTAGCTGATTCTTATACTTTCTTCATTTGTTTCCTTGGGCCCTGGACTTTTGATTCTCCTTCTGTTTTCCTGGTGCTCTTTTGGTTCTCCCCATCCTATCCCTGACCTCATACCCTTGGAGCACCCTCAGCCTCCTCCGTCAGTCCTCTTCTCTCCACGCCTGCTCTGTTGGATGATCTCCAGGCTCTTGGCTGTGAACACCACTGATGTACCCATGACCCTCACACCTTGGGTCTTCAGCACATATCTGTCTCCCAAATTTCAGATTCCTTCTTCTCACCATCTCTACCTTAAAGTTGGCCAGACACGTCCAAGCACCAGCAAAGTGATTCTGTTCCTATAACCCTCCTCATGGCACCTCTGCTCTAGGCCCCTTAGCGTCTTACCTCTCCCTGCACCTGTGAACAGTTCTACAGAGTCACTGACTCTCCGCCTGCATGTCTACTCAACTTCCACTTATTTGTAATCATTTCTGTTGTTATTTAATTGAAGAAGCAGATAAGCAGCGCTCACATCCACTGATTCATTCCTCAAAAACCTGCAGTGGTTAGAACTAAGACAGACTGATGCTGGGAGTCAACAACCCAATCCAAATCCTTTGTGTGAATGGCAGGAGTACAGTCACTTATGCCGACCTCATTCCCCTCAGCGTCTGTAAGCATGGAACTAGTCAGGATACAGAGATGGGAATCAACCCTGGGTGCTCTGGTACAGAACATGGACATCTTAAACACCAAACAGCTTGCCCGTTAGGCTGAACATCTGCCCTTTCCTCCCTCTATTCCTGCCGTCTCAAAGATCTAATTGAGACATCATTCATTTGCAAAGCTTTTGCTAATCTCATGATCTAGTATTACTTTTTTTTCTCTGGGCCTCTGCAGTATTTGATTTACATCTTTCTTCCAAACATTAACACCCTCTGTCTTGCAGCATAGTCTGCAACATTCATTCACTCCACAGAAAATGTAGAGAGGCCATGGTGGGATGTAGGTATAGGAAAACTTCCAGTGTACAAAATAATCGTCAAGGAGTGGTTACTCAAGCAGGGGGAGACTGACAATGAACAATCAATGTTATGAAAAAATAAATGATGCATTGGGTTGGAAAGTGAAAAGGGCTATGGGCAAGAAGAAAAAAATAATGCTCCGTTGTCTGCATGTAGGGGCTCTCAGTTGTAGTATCGAGTAAGGTGGGAAGGGAAGATGAGAAGGTAACATTCATGTTAAGATCTGATGTAGCCAGAACTGGGAGCCAAGGAAGCCATGGGGATATGTGATGAGGAAAGCCCAGAGAGCAACATTTGTGCAAAGCCCATAAGTGGGGCATACCCCTTGCTGAAACATTCAGCAATCATACTGACATATCTGGTCTTCTGCCACGTTCCCATCAAACCACCACTTCCTTGTTTTGTGCCCCCATCATCTCTCACCAGACCTAGGGCACTGAGGCAAATCCATTTTGCTCTTGTGTGTCTTCATGACAGCAGCATTACTGACCGATACCAGCTGTCTTCTTCCTTGACCTTTGCTGTGCCTCATCTCTGGTTCTGCTATACAGGCTGCTCCCACTCCACTCCTTGGGTCGTCGTCTCAGCTTCTCCTTGTACCACACTTTCTAAGTTTATGTTTCCCTTTCCATGGTTTTGGCCATGATTTATGATCTATTTCCTGATTCCTTCCCTCTAAACACTTGATCGCATTCATGGGGATGTCCAACAGCCCTTTCAAACTTGTAGTATCACAATAGCTGTATTCAGCAGCTTTCCTGGAGTTTTCTGTCTCCATAAGTTAGATCAGTCTCCATTTCCCCATGCATATTAGGAATCTTGGAATTCTCTCTAGTTCCAAACTGACTCTTCATCTTCCAAACAATGAACAGTTCTTGCCCTTTCTCCCCTTGTTTCCATTTCAGTGTCCCATTCTGTGTTCCCATCATTTTCTATACATTTTAGTTAACTGATGCATGGTTCCCAATCTCTTCTCCTTGCACTGGAACCTGCCATCCATGGGCAGATCCAAGTACGCTCTGCTTAGCAGCCCAATGAAGTTCGGTTTCTATTGCAGTGGGCAAGGCTTTTCAGCACACTGATGCTTTCATTGTGGTGCACAGCCACTCCCATCTGCCTTGAGGTGCAAGAGGGATCAGTATTACCATTGGGATTTCATCCAAGTTGACCTTAACACATATTCTGGCTCTCACAAGACATGGCAATTCCCCATGACACCCAAATAAGCTTTCTTACATAGTGGAGAGCTACAATGCCTGAGCACAACCTTTGGTCTGAGTTGGGCACACAATAAGTGATAGTGCCTGGTATTCTTTCCCCTAGCTGAGTAATAAGTTGGAAGCATCAATGAACTGTTGACAATGATTCTAGAAGGACAGGAATCTGACATCAATAGCTAGAGCCATCAGGGTACACTATAACAGTACAGGTCTTTCTCCCTTTTGTGTCTCAAAGCACTCCTCGCCTTGATCGACAGCTTTCATTGGCCTGTCTCGCTAGCACCTTTGCTAACTGGGAGTTGATGGCTCTTCAGTAAATCACAGACTTGTTCTACATTTTACCCGTCTGCATTCCAGAGACAGAGAAACAAATGATGATTTGTGTGTGAATGTGTGTGTGTGTGTACGTACACGCACATGTGTGTGTTAATCAAAATCAGTTCCAACATAGTAAGCGCATTCAAGGTTTGTCAGAAATTGACTCTTTTGTTATAATGCTTCACAATTTGGAAAAGTTCAAAGAAGGAAAATTTTAAGCCAATCCAAGCATTGCTTGAAAACTTCCAGTCCCTGAGCACCCTTGTTCCGACCATCGGACACCTGTCACTTGACTCTGAGCTAGGTAAGGCCCTGTCCTAAGCATCCTGTGGCAACTCTGGGTTATTTGATAAAACAAAATAGTCTCATGGGTAGCCCAACTACCATCAGAGGAGTGAAATTTTTCCTTGTTGTCCCAAGTGACCAAATAATATGGTAAAGATACACAGACTAAGATCAGTATGGTGGTGCAGCAAGTGAAGCCGGTTCTTGCATCCTCTATTGGATCCCTGCTTGAGTCCCAGCTGCTCTGTTTCTGATTGTGTTCCCTACCTGTGCACCTAGGAAAGCAACAGAAGATGGCCCTAGGGCTTGGACTCTTGCCACCCATATGGGAGACCTGGGAGGAGTTCCTGGCTGTTTGCTCTGGCATACATGGTCCAGTCATGTAAGCTGCAGTCATCTGAGGAGTGAATCAACAGATAGAAGATCTCTTTAAAATATTTATTCATTTATTTATTTTAGATCTCCCGTCTGATGGTTCACTTCCCAAGTGGCCGCAATGGCAGGTGCTAAGCCTATCCGGAAACAGGAGCCAGGAGCCTTTTCCGTATCTCCCATGCAGGCGCAGGGTCCCAAGGTTTTGGGCTGACCTCCACTGCTCTCCCAGGCCATAAGCAGAGAGCTGGATGGGAAGTGGAGCAGCCAGGATATGAACCAGGCACCCATATGGGATTCCAGCACATGCAAGGCGAGGACTTTAGTTAGTAGGCTATTGTGCCATGCCCAGAAGATAGCTTTCTCTCTCTCTCTCTCTCTCTCTCTCTCTCTCTCACTGCTTTGTCAAATGAAGAAAGCTTTTATAAAATGAAGCATATTAGCTTAAGATGGAAATTTCCAAAGAGAGAAGGAATGATCAGTCCAAAATGGGGCTTCTTTGCATCTTAAGAAGAAATCAGAGACATTCTGTTTGTCGACTCTGTCCTTTGAGGTCCTTTGAGACTGCTGCCTCTGCCTGTGTGCGGCTGCTTCCGTGGTAATATATTTCAGCCCCCCTCCCTCCCAGAACTTGGTCTCTTGCCAGAGCTGCAGAGTGAGACGAATCATTTCTGGGCTCTCTTCCTCAAGATGGATGCATCTACAAGATTTTTCTGGCAGAAACACCACTGGGGTCTGTTTTTCTTCCTTTGGGCAGCCAGTGACTTCACACTTGGAAAGCAGGATCGTGGGCTGCATTTGGGAAGGAGTGCCCAGCACAGACAGCAACCCAGAAGGCAGTTCTCACCATGCTGCCCCAGCTATGCTATGATAAGAGGGTATCAGGATCCAGAGGCAGAAATTCCTGAAAGACAAGCCAGAGACACTACCGCCGTATGCTGCCCCATATTTTAATGTACTTAGAATCCTGTTAGAACTGCAAGTATCAGGCCTTCACTTTACATATGCAGGAAACCAAACCTCCTCGATTTTCTAAAATCAGGCTCCATTCTGTTTTGAGTTCCCATCACTCCCCCACAATACCAGTCCTTTCAGGGACTTCCTTGCCTCCTGCTGGAGCCCTTTGGCTCAGATCCAAGGCCCTACACTAGGCTGTCATGGCATTGCCTGCCTGGAGCACACTTGGCTACCCCTCATAGGAGACCCAGAGCCCCCTGGAACCCTCAGCTTCCCTCCTTCCTCCCCCTCCCTCTCCTCTTCCTAATTTCTCCTCAGCCCAGAAGGATTCCCTTGAGTGCTGGAGACAATCTTCTTCCTTTATGTCTCTCCTACAAAACTATATCCCTGCCCTCTAGGCCCTCCCTGACTCAGTTTCTACTCCCCCTGTTCAGGCCACTGGACCCTCAAACAACCCTGCCACCAGGGCCTTTGGCTTTTTCATTATCTCCTCCCGGTATATTTTTCCCTCAGAAATCACATGGCTCACTCCAGCGTCATTCAGACCACCCTTCGTGAAGACACACTCCCCACATCTGTCTTTCACCACCATCCTGCCCTCATAGCAAGGACTTTCTCTCTCATATTCCCAGGACCCAAAAATGTGCCAGGCTTATAGAGAATAAGTATCTCTACCCCCAAAATCCAAAATGCTCCAAAGTCTAAAACTTTCTGAGCACTGACATGACACTACAGGTGAAAAATTCCACACTCAACCTCGTGTAATGGCTCACAATCGAAGCAGAGGCACATGATAAATATTTCATGAAATTACCTGCAAGCCATATGGGTAAAGTGCATATGAAATGTCAGTGAGTACTGTGTGTTCAGGTTTGTTTCATCCCCAAGATATCTTATTCAATATTCCCAACTCTGAAAAAAAATCCAAAGTCTCAAACATAATTGGTCCCACACTGTTTGGGTAATGCATGCTCAACCTGTAGCAGATGTTCCATCAGTATTTGTAAAATGAAGGCCCGCACAGATTGTAGGAGTGCTCGGACTGTGCCAGGCATCATGCAGATGCCAGCATTCACTCAGCTGGAAGCAAAGCCACAGGGGTAAAGGGATAGCCCTGAGTCTGCTGATGACTGGGACTCTGAGTCAAGGAGGTCACAAGCAATGTGTGTGGTGGTAGTGGTGAGGGGTGTGGTGGGAGTTCAAAGACCAAAAGAGGGAGTCTACAACCTCTAGGACCAGCCATGGCAGTGGCTGAGGCATTGGCCTTGGAAGTCAGGCAGCCAAAGGTGCATGCTAGCCCCCCTGAAGGTATGGGAACAGCATTCTATTAGACAACATGTCCTGCAGATGCTGGGTCATCTTTCAGCACATCCCCCCACAACAATGAAACATGGTTCAATGAGCCAATCCAAATACACTGTGATACAGAATCAAGAGAGGATGTTTTCTAAGACAGTGACTTCTACATCAGGTACAGGCACTGTTTGAGGGCTGGGCATGCAGTAGTGAAAGAAACAGACCCTGGGCTTTTATGGAACACAAACAGGATAGGAGACAAGCAGTATACACAATCCATAGGCAATATGTCATGGAGTGGGGACAAAAGAGGGACTAGAGTGCAGGTGTAGCATAGAGGAGGGGCAGGGCAGAGTTCACTGGACAACCCTGGGAGGGATCTGGAAAGACAGCAGCAAGGAGTACAGCATGCACACTGGGAAAGTCACAACCATTAGCATAGAGAGTAGAGGGATGTCGAGGCCTCCCATGCTCAGCCAGGTGCTGGAACTTAGAGAGACCAGACTCAAGGGAAGTAGCTAGAAAGACAAGGACCCAGAATTTGCGATGGTTTTCATGTCCAGGACATCGCCGTTGGTTGATTGATTAAAAGGACTCCGTGGAAAGTGGAAGAAAAAGCTCAATGGGAAACACTGCCAAGAGACAATAAGAAGGAAACAGAGACATCAGCAAGTCACATGGCTGTGCCAGGATGGAGAAAAGCGGAGCAATGGTTAGAAGGCGAAAGGAATTGAGACACGTTTTTCTTTTCCTCAGTGGGGGGAAATACAGAGTAGAGCTCAATGGGAACGCTCCAGAAAAAACTAGGAATTTTAGGATGCAGTGGAGAGAGAAGAGGGAAGCCGGGCTGCAGCCCGGCTAGGCAAGAGATGAGGGACCAGTAGACAAGGTTGGGTGGGATGTGGAGGCCTGGCTAGAGGGACCCCAGGAAAGGCAGACGTAAGTCCAGGTCCAGTATGTATCTCCCAGGAAGATCTCACTCAGCCTGGCCTCACTCAGCTCAGCTCTGTGGCTCGGCTCCAGCCCCATTCTCACATGTATATAAACAGCAGGCAGGTGTAGATTCTACTGTCACCAAGGGTGTTTGTTTTGCCATGCAACAGCAACAAAGGAGAGCTAGGAAGCAATAATGGCCCATTCCATTGAAGCCAGATATGAAGGAAAACGGGACATGAAGGGGTCAGAGACAGTGAAAATGTGTCAGGCTGAATGGATGGGAAGTTCCATCATGACAACTGGAGTAGAGAGCCATACACGGGAAAGACCAGGAATAGAATGTTTGACATTGAGAGTGGGGTCTTGGTGACTACTTAAAACAAAACCAGTGGCATAACATGGCAATGAGCAGCTGAAGTATGGTGGAAGACAAGACTACCTGAAGGCCTGATGGAGTGATAGATCAGTAGTTGGGAAGGATCACTAACAACTGATGTTAAGATCACCAAGGATGACAAAACGGTAGCACTCAAAGAATGATGGTGCACAAAGAGCTGAACTATCTACTTAAAATTTTTTGTGAAAAGATAGATGTTTATGTATTTTAATGGTTCCAATGGGATGTTTTGATAGCTTGGTAAACACCCACAGATTCTTTGTTTTCTTGAGGGATATTGATGATGTCTTTGTTTTGGTAACTCACTCCACTGTTGGATCACTCCCAGCCTGTATGGATTGCACTGGTCATTGCTGCAAGAGGGACAAGTGAACTTGACTCTTCCCTCTCTTTCTCTTTTCCTCTCTGTCTGAAGTAGAAAGAACCTTGACCTCAGCCTATCCAAAGACATAAAAATTTCCAAATATATGAAAAAAGCATCTGTGTTTCTGGATGGAAAAAAGATGCTATGTAATATGAAGATGTGCACGAGTTAATGTCAAATTCAATGAATTCCAACCAAAATCCCTATGTGATTGCGTTGGAGTTTAACAAGTTGATTCTGCAATGAATTTAGATGAGTAAATATGTGATAAGGGCCAAGAAGGTGTTGCAAGAGAATGTTAAGGAAGGAATGGAGCCCTAGCTGTCAGACCACCTTAAAGTCACAGTAAATAAAAACAGTAAAATACTGAGGGCAGAGTTACCAACAAGCAACATTTCTGTTCAGTAAAAGATCAAAGTGTAAACATTTCCAGGGTAGATAACCTAGACCTATTTATATTCTTGAACATTATTAAGAACATTGACTAAAAGAGGATTTGGCGATACTTAGATCAATGAGTAGGGAATACAATAAAAGGTCATGCACACATACACGTTTAAGGATGAGAGTGAAGGCATATATATAAATATGAAGTCATTGAACAAAATACAAATAGCATAAACCTCTCAGTACTATGTGCAAATCAACAGTGAGGTTCCGCCAGGGTTTCCGCAATACCAAAGGGGAAGAAAAGTTAAGCAACATCCACTGTATGCTTTGTAGTGTCTGAAAGGTGAGAACTCAGGCACTTAAAAGTCATGCATGCAAATTCCTGACACTGGCAAGGGCAACAAATGCCTCCAGTGAATGGACACCTCCTATCTTTGGAGCCAAAAGAGCAATAAGCAATAAGGTCTGATATACACGGACAAATGCATTCACTGCATGTGGTGAGACTGCATGGTATCAGGCGGTCTCATCCATGCAGTCTTGGCATTTCCCAGATGTGGGCAGAGCCTCCAGCTCTGGCACCTGCCTCGTGTTCACCAAGTAATTCCTGAGTCTTGCAGACACTGCTGATGGTTGAGGGGCCTCCAGCTAGAGCACGGCTGTCCCTGCCCACCAGCCCCCTCTTCATCTTCTCCTCCTCTTCTTCCTCCTCCTGCTCTCCCCAGGCCTCTGCGTCTGCCTGCTGGCCACCTGTGTCCTCTGATGAGCACCCCCTACTGCATTCAAGCCCTTTTCCAACAGGGGAGCTATTGTCTCCCTGTGGTCCTGGCCCCAGCTGGTGGCCCCCCAAACCCATAGCATCTCCTCAAGGTGGGCACTGCAGCAATCCCACTATGAGAACCCAGCTTCTGCCCAAGCACCGCCCTTGCCATCCCCATCAGTTACAGAGCTCAGGGAGCCAGTCAGTCGCTCTTTTCCTCTCCCCTTCCCTTCCATGTTAGAGAAATCTCTGCCTCTCTGCCCAGGATGGCCACTGTGATTTAGCACCTCCTCCACAAGAGGTTGCTGAGACAGGGCACTTCCCTGAAGTTCTCTCTTGGTTTCCGTACTTTAAAAAAAAAAAAAATCAGTCTCATTTTCATCACAAATTTGCACAGAAGTCAACAATTCAGGGAAGAGAATCTGAAGTCAATTGTGAGCCAGGCGCAAAGTAAGCAAGTGGCTCCATCCAAGAAAGCTACTTCAGTGGGGCCAAGTTTGGGGTCAAGGACCTGTGCCCAGTTCCGGCCTGCCCCAGTGTGCTCTCCCCGGGGTCTGACGTGGGATTGTCTTTGTCTTCTCTGCTCTAGTGGTGGACTCGGACAAGTGCCTGATTCTCTATGGTAAAGACCAGGTGTGTGGCCCCATGGGAGGAGAGTATTAAGTGTTCCCCTGCCACCTTCTCTGGAGGGCGATGGGGACAGCTGCCTCCAAAGCCGACATGAGAAGAGAGGAACCTAAATACCGAAAGGCAGCGCTCTGACACTCAATCCTGCCTGACGGCCCGCGTGGGATCTCCCGCAGGTACGTGCCTAGCGCCTCCTCTCCACTCCACATCACGCCCCGCCAGGTGGGTGTGAGCACTGCTCTCTGTGAGAACCAGGAAACGAACGAACAGGAAGGTGTTGCCAGTTGCCCCGGGTCCTCTGCTCCTAGGCAGTGGCCGAGCTGGGATGGGGCCACAGCAGGTTGGCGTTAGCAGCGTTCAAGTAAGCCAGGATCTGCGTAGACGCGGCAAGTGGGCATGGGAACAAGGGCAACTGTGAGAGTGCCAACTGGGAACACAGCAGAAGTGGCAGCTGCGTGGCCTCACCCTGCAGGGCTTGGTGAGGACAAGGGAAGGGAAGTGGGGAGGACATGAGGGAAGAAACATTTCTCCAGAGTTAGGGATCAGACTGAAATTCCCTGGGGAGAGACGGAGAGGCGAAAACACACTCTGGTGTGGGCTGCTTCCCAGCCCAGGCTCTTTCGGAAGAACAGGTTGGCCTGGGCAGTGGCAGGAGCGTGCAGGATCCCGGACTCAAGGGCAAACTAGAGGAGAAATAAAAAGGGCGCTCGAAGGCGCTTAAATACAGCTGCCCCCAAGACCAACCTCCCCCGCTGCTGCCTCCCTCACAATCTCCCTTCCAGAGGTTTAATGCAGCTTCCCCCCCTACAACCACAAAATGTGAAGGGCCAGGGACAGTACAGGTGGGCTCGCCTACAGACCCAGGTCATCACCACCATGTGGTGATGCGTGCATCGCACAACTCAAGGGGGTACCCTTCACCCAGATCTTGGACGTGAATGGAGCCTCTACATGGAACCCAGGCAAGCCTCCAAGGCTGGAATTGCTCCAGATGAATGCTGGCCCGGGGACAGGTCAGTCAGTCACGTCCTTGGGCTTGCCAGCCTGAGGGCGACCATGTGGGAGGAGGTTTCTCCTTTTCCCTTGCAGCTCTGCTGGATGCTGTCCAGCCTGGTCACTGCCCTCCAGTGGAAGCCAGGGAGGGAAGCCAGGCGCGCAGGCTGTTCATTAGCATTCAAGTTCATTGGTAAAAATGCAAATGATTCCTTCCGCTTCATACTCCCGACAGACTGTGCTGGTGGCAGTAGCGGGCTGCTCCCTGCACCTGTCATCGCTGCAGCATGGCTCCTTGGTATAAAAGGCCTGCCACCCTTCAGGTGGATGCGTAGCAGCCGGCACCAGTCCAGTCGGGTGAAGACTCGGTCGCCCACTGCCCCCTAGTGGACGAAAAGGGAGTGCGGCGGTAGCCACAGAACGCGTTCCTGCTTCCGTTCAGGTTCCTAGCCCACCAGGATTGCATTTTATCTCTCATCCAGTTCGCTGCTTCTGCTGCCTTGACCTTTGTTCCCAATGTCTGCGGTTCTTAATTAACAGCCTTGAAATGGAATAGCATGTCAATCAAGGGTGACTCTTTGTGGAGGCATGCTTGAGTGTTAAGAAGTCATGAAATTTCCAAGCAGTCATTAAGGTCTTGTGTGATGCTCATTCTAAAAATCAAATTATCTTCAGGCTGGGGAGAAAGAAAACTGTAAATGAAGGTGGCATTAAAGGGCTCCTGTTGCCGTCCAGCACACGGACAGGTGCACGAGAGAGGAGCAAGATTTTTTTCTTAAAGAGGAAGCACCAACACTGCTTTGTCATCTGATATGTTCCCTGATCATCTTTTTTCAGGTTTACAGGTTTTCCCACTTCACATGTTCCTTGATGGTCATGCATCTGTGTAACTGGGAACCCGGATGCACTTAGCCTATGGAAGCCAGGCTTGCAATGAACTGACAAAGACCAGGGGGTGGTGGGTCATCATCAGCCACACCAAAAGCTGCTAACGATGCAAAATGGTCCCCAGGGCTGCTTTCCACTGTTGCACCTGTCCCAGGACTATTCACTTAAAGATTATTCAATACTATCCCTTATCATTCTGTTCAACATATGAAGGAACTGTTTTTTAAAACACATGTATGTATGCATATATGTATATATGTGTGTGTACTTATGCATGTATTTGAAAGTCAAAAGTCACAGAGAGGGAGAGATACAGAGAGATTGGTTCACTCCCCAGATGGCCACTATGATCAGGGCAGTGCTAAGTCAAAGGTAGGAGCCCGGAGCTTCCTCCAGGTCTCCCACATGGGTGGCAAGAGCCCAAGCACTTGAGCCATCTTCCACTGCTTTCTCAGGCGCAACAACAGGAAGCTGGATCAGAAGTGGAGAAGCCAGGGCTCGAACAAGAGCTCATATACGATGGCGGTATCTCAGGCAGAGGCTTGATTTTCTGTGCTAACAGGTGGCCTGTGTCTCTTTAGGTTAATACATGGACTTTCATGCCCTTTCTGAGCCATTTCTTCATTGCTAGCTAGGGCTTGAACTTGAATTTCCCTGATTTCACTGTTGTCACCTTCAGCACATCTAAGGTGCTTTATCAAGTCCTTCACATGGGTTCTCAGACTCTCTGCTGGGAGAATAGAGGCCACCATGTCACCAACAGCATTCCTTGCATGGCAGGATTACTGCTCAACTGGCACGTTTGAATAGTGCCCAGTCTCTACCACCCTGAGCAGTATCAGGAATCTTCAGTGTTTCATTCAAAACAGTAGCAGGATGGCGTCTGAGCAAGACTTAGGGGGACAGATGCTCGGTATCCCTCTCAGGCAGGCTTGTTCAGTTCATTCACTTATTTCAGGCCGATTATAGGGCAACCTCGGCCACCAGGGATAGGAAACACTTAGGGAAGCACTTCGGAGTTCTCCAGAAGTGAATGTGGTCTTGTTCAGGAGCGGCCAGGAAGTGTGGCTGGTGGTGTGTCAGCTTCTTCCCCTGGGTGTGGTGGGGCAAGGGATGGCTGCCAGCCTGGGGGGGGGGTACCCAAGGTGGGGTGGGGGCTGCTACAGACCCCAGAAAATCCCACCCATAGGGGGAACTTGTTAATACAATAATAGACATAAAATAGGCTCAGAGGGACCCCACTGGATCTGACCTTATTTCAATCAGTATATTTCCTAGACCTCATGGGGTCATGTGGACTACCCCCTGGCATCTCTCACCAGCATTTTCAGAATGTCAGCTCTACCGAACTCCCCGAGGCAAGCCAGAATTTTCTGCTAGGATGTAATGGAAGGCATGGTTGAAGGCTAAGAATGGTCTTTCACCTGCCTTGGGAATTTTTCAGCCGATCCAGTAAAGTCCAGACAAGAGTGCTCATTTAAAACACACACACATAGAACACAGCCAGTATTCCTGCTTCCTAACCACATCCTGCTGCCTTATACTGTTAAACTCACCTGCCCATGCCAGTGCTCCCGGGGGTGCATGGAGCGGTACAGTGGGCTGATGGGAACAGAGTCCCTGTTCAAGCTGCCTTCACTCAGCCACCACACCACACACCACGCCCAATCCCATTGAAGTCTGGCCAAGCAGCTCCCTGGTGACATGGAGCATGTAATTCCGTAAAGATTTTAAACCCACTGCTGTGGCTGTCACCAGGCCTTTCATGTCCCAGTCCAGACAGACGCATGATTGAAGAAAGGAACCATCAGAACTGTGTCACACCGACCATCTGGAAAGTGGCCAACCACTCATTTAGCGAATTACTCGATTCTGACGCAGCTGCGGTGTCTCAGCCTCGACGCTGCGAAGATGGATTACACGAGTCTTCTCCCTGCATTTGTCTCAAGCTGCCTGGAAGCTTAAAAAGGCTGCTAATGCACAACAAGGCACTTGACCCTGCATGATTTCCCACCCCCAGGGGAGCTCCCATCACGTCCTGGGTCAGCCCTTCCTCTGCAACAAGGGCACCTTGCCTTGTGTCTGCCTTAATGAAGTCCACCTTGATTAAAAATGCCATTAAGCTCCAGAGCGTTCAGCCTCCACCACTGTCAATGTTAGCACCCCCTCCCATACCACCCCCCACGCAGGGGCCCCTGGCCTGGTAGCGAGAGGTGTCCCTGGGAGTAGGGGAGGGGACTGCAGATCCCACATCTCTGCAAAATGAAGGGTGTCATTCGACGGCTGCTGCTTGTTGGCAAAGATGGGTCCCCTTCATCAGTGGAAAAGGTCGACAAAGCCCCAGAAAGGATCTGAGTAAGAGTGGGAAGCAGGGCAGTTTCAGAGTGGCAATGAACCCTCAGTTTCATCTTGGTGTCCTTTCTTCTGGGGGAGGAAATGGGAGACGGAAGGCCAGCGGGGCTAAGCAGTTTATCGTCAGGATGTCACTGGTCACCCTGGCCTGGCTCCGGTTATTATCTCTTATTTACCAGGACAGATAATCCTGGTGACCACAGCTTTCATAAATCGCTAAACTCATTTGGGATCATAGTATTATTCAGTCTGGAAGCCAGAAGCCAAAGTCAGGGAGCGCTTATCAAATCAGTGTCACGTGCTCAAGCCTCAGCCAGACCCACTGCAAAGGAAACACAAGGCCACAGCAAATGGTGTTTGTTGGGAGACAAAACGGAGCACAGATGGTGGTGTTGCGCGCAGTGAGTGGTGCGGTGCGCAGACTGTGCAACCAAATCCCTGGAGCAGTTTTGGGCAAATCTTCACCTGAGCTTACTCATTTGTCTAATAAGGTGGATATTTACCTGCTGGGGTGATTTTTAGGAGTCGTTGCAACAGTCCTTACACATGACAGAGCGTCAAAACATTCTCAGAAAATGTGCCTTGTCTTTTAATTCCGTTTTCCCATGCACACTTTTATTCAAGATTTTTCTTAAATTTATTTGAAACGCAGAATGATAGGAGAGAGCGGTCTCCCATCCACTGGTTCATACCACTAATGTCCGGCCGGGGCCCAGAAGTCTATCTGGTTCTCCAACATGAGTAGCAAAGGCCACCGTTCACTCCCAAGCACATTTACAGGGAGCTGGATCATTGGTGGATTCGCCAAACAGGCTCTTCGGTGTGGCATGTCAGCACTGCAGATGATGGCTTAACTCACAACAGCACACTGCTGTCTCCCCACAAATCTTTTAAAATACTTTTATATAGTAAGAACTCAATAAATGCCACTAACAGAAGCCACAGGTTGTATGAGATTGACCATAAATATCAAGGAATTCCGAAGAAATTAAGAACCTCTTGGACAGAGACCAGTGAGGCAGTGTTTATGGAGCTGAAGGAGATACAACCTATGGGTAGAGAAAGGGTATTGAGCTGGTGCTCAGCTGTGCCCGAGGAAAGAGTTCCCACCTGAGAGGTGAGAGGGCAGAAGTGCTGATTGAACGCCGGGGGAACTCACTGAGGACACTGGAAGTCAGGCGGAAGGGTCATGACTTAGCCTAATGGATGATGGAGACCCATTATGATTTGTTTCATGAGAAAGTAGCAGATTGAGAGCCCTAGGTTGGAAAGATTTACATGGGGTCTGTGAACTTGATGGTTTTCTAGAGAAACACAAGGTTGGGGGATGGGGTGCAAAGCCATGCACTATTCCGGGTCTGATGGATGATGGTTTGGTGTGGAGGTGTCTGTGCTGGACAGGACAGAATAAAGCGGGAGTTCTTCCTACGCTAGACAGGCCTGATGCCTACTGAGCCCCAGGCAGGAGAGGGAAGAAAAAGGACAGTGAGGCTGGATTGCATAGCACCTTTCCCATGTCTTGCAGTCGCTGAGCTAGGCACCTGCTCAATCGTTCTTGTTTCAGGAGAAAGGAAGGTGAGGAAGCAGATAGAGTTACATGGCTTTCCTCCTGGATGAGTGAAGGCTGTAGATGTGATGTTGTGTATGTTGAAACTGAGGTGACCAGGACATGCTGTGTGGCATAGTAGGTTGATCCTCTATTATACTGTCATCTTGTATGGGCCTCTGTTTGAGTCCAGGCTGCTTCACTTCTGAGCCAGCTTCCTGCCAATGTGCCTTGGAAAGCAGCGGATGATGGCTCAGGTTCTAGGGCCCCTGAACCCATGTGGGAGACTAAAGAAGTTCCAGGTTCCCAATTCTGGCTGTTGTGGCCATTTGGAAAAGTGAACCAGCAGATGGATGAGACATGTGTGTGGGGGGTGGGGGAGGGTAACCTGCCTTTCCAATGAAAATAAACCAAAGAAAAAAGAAAATAAAAGAAAGCGAGCTGACCTTAAAACGGTCAAAGTCCTCCAAGTGGAAGACCCTGCAGAAGTGTGTCGGGGGCTCAGAGAAGAAATACAGACTTAGCTTGGGGAAGATGGCTTAGCCATGAGGTTCAGGGAGTCCTGGGTTGGGGCAAGGGGTAGAGTTACACTCTCAGGGAAGGTGCTGAGAGGAGCCAAGAGGCAGCAGGGACCAAGGGAGAAGGGATGCCAGGCAGGAGATGGTGATGGGCAGCTGAGCCACCAGGAGATTAGGAAGGAAGGAAGACTAAGAAAACCCCATTGGCAACTGGGCAGTGGGGGAGTCCGGAGAGAAGCCAGACTGTAGGCACCAGGGAAGAAGTGTGGCATGACAAAACGATGTGGTTACCAGGGGAGACGTGGAGGATAGGTGACTGCTTGAAATGAAGTGGGTTTCTCGATGGTCCCCTAATGGCATGAAAAAGCAACAGAATCCAATGATGCTGATGTTATTCCTCTAGCAGGTGATGCGCTGGGGAAATCTCAGTCAAGATACTTGATTCAGCATTGCTGGGGGAATGTCCTACTGAGGTTAAATAATCATCTCTACAAGCTGGGCTGCCATTTGTGCCCAGATTGTGGTTGCTGAAAAAGAAAATGACAGCATATTCTATGAGCTCAATGCACTATGAACTTTGACTCTTAGTTCAAGGCTGATCTACCTGAGCAGCCAGTCCACATTTCTCTTGCCAAATTCAGCTCTCCTAGTTAGAACTGCTGTACCTTGAGCACTGCATCCAACCTCTTTCTCCCTCATTCTTCCCAGCTGTAAAATGGAAAGTTGCCAACCCCATTGGACTATTTTGAAGGTAGAATGAAATTATGCGTGCCAAGCACTTAGTGAATGAAGTGCCAGTGTCTTACACATACACAGGAATCTCTTCTCTGGTCACACTGACACTCAGAATGCTGTGGTAGCTGCCACCAGCACGGCAACAGAGGCTATTTCACAACAGACACAGCATGTTCGGCGATATTCATGTGTTGCAATGATGCCAGGGTTTTCCTATAAATCCAATGTCATCCCCAGAACAGGTCACTGTGGGAAATGTGCTGGTGTCACCAGGTCCCTCCAAGGTTAGGGGGAGCTCCTGGTGACCCTGAGTCCTGGCCTTTAAACAGTACATCTGGCCAGGTGCCTGTTCCCTTCAGGCTGTGACAGCCCCAGTGTCTCTCAAATGTGGAAGGCTAGCTGTTTGGGGGAAAAACAGAGAAGCCTGCAAAACTATCCATTTCCCTTTTAGTAAAAAGCATTGTCTAGCAAGCTAGCTAGTTAACTCTCTAGCTCTCTATCTATCTGAAACGGAGAGAGAGTGAGTGAGAAATAGTACTTCATCCACTGTCCAATTGCCTGTATCAGCCAAGTCTGAACCAGACTGAACCAGCAGCCCAGAACTCCATCCGGGTCTCCTACGTGGGTGGCAGTTGCCCAAGTACTGGGGCTGTGATCTGCCCCCTCCAAGGCACATTAGCAGGGAGCTAGACTTCATCCCTGGCATCCTGACATGGAATGTCACCCTCCCAAGCAATGACTTAACCCCGCTGCACCACATTGCTCACAACCCTTCTCCCATTCTCTTGATAACAGAAAATGTTGCTTGCTGTTTCAACTGAGGGAATACAAGCTTTGAATGTGTGGGACATCGAAGGGATGTAGTACATTTTTCTCATCTGAAAAAAACTTTTCTTTGTGTACTGTGTTGCAGGGATGTGTGAATATTCTGTCTCTTGCATCTGTGGGTGAACTATTAAGGTAAATATTGGAGCTCAGGTATAATTTGAAAACAAGGGAAACTTTACTGTTTGGAGCAGAGGAGAAGATAGATCGCATTATGTGACTAAGGGTGGAAAAGGAGACCCAGCAAATCCTCTCAAGATACAGCATTTGGGCTTGCTTCTCCTCCATCTGTCCAGTTCTCCCAGCCGGTTACTTCATGTCCCCACCTCCCAAGAGTGTATGTCATTTCTAAGTGCTGAGATCCCCTGTTGTAGCTACAGTGTTGCATGATGAGCCTCCAACATCGTGGCATTTATTCATTCATTACCAAAAAAAAAAATTTTGAGAGCATAACAGGTGCACTCTCTTGAGTCCTCAGGATAGAGCAGTGAAACCAGTCACAGAAAGCAAGAGGAGCATTTCATATAAGAATGGTCAGATATGACCTGTCCAGTCTGTCTGAGTTAGGCAGGAAATTTCTCCTAAGAGGTTCCTTTACATGCATTCAATGAATGTGCTCCCAACTGGGGAAGACCCAAGCTCCCCTGAGACAGTAGTCCCTGGGGAAGACAGTGAGGGAGTGCCCATGCAGAGGATTTCATTGGTGATGCTTGGAGGTGCCACAGGTCACTTCTGCCACCCTCCGCAAGTGAGTCCTGAGGCCAGCTCCATTGCAGTGGAAGGAAATGAGACAAGCACAGAAAGAGAAGCAGGTGTGGTGAACGGCTAACCAGCTCTTGCCCCCAGCCTAAAAATGGAACAGCATGCTGTATGAGGGCATCTCAGAAGGTTTGGTGGAAAATGAGTATGATCTTTTTCATTCCAGTTTGCACAGACTCTGGGAAGGACCCTCAGTGTGTCTGCTGGGATCATTCTGCTTATGATGAGAAATGCCCTCTGCCCCCGGGAAGCCTTTCTTCCGACTGCCTCTCACTATCCTGCCTTGTTCTGTGGCACTCTGCACAGCCCATCACGGGCTCTGTCATGAGTCATCTGCAGGCACGGCTCCTGCTCACCCTCCTCAGTGCCCAGCCTCACAGTCTCTGCACCAGGGGTGGATCGTTTCCTCCACCACAGCCATGCAAACTTCTCCTTTTATTTAGTCCTCCAGTTCAGTTTCAAGTCTTCCACAAAGTCTCTCCGATGGCGAGCATATGGCCCTCCTTCCACAACACTCATTACATCGCACCAGCAGTCTTTCTCATTCAGCATCCCGTTGTTAAGTTTCACAGACACTCAGGGTTCTGGCGGGATGCACACTGCTAGAGAGGAGGCTGTGTGGCTCCTGGTAGGCACTCCATGCACAGCCTCTAGGAAAGCAGGGAGTGAGGGAGCCATGGCCTAGGAGCCCAGGGTTCTGCTCTTCATCCAGATGTTCCCTGCACCTTGGCTTTGGCCAAGCACCGCCTCTGCCTCCACAACCTGCTTCACAATCTACAGTCACACCTGCAGCACCTTTCACATTCCATGAGGCAATTCCAGTGCATCCAGAAGGAGAACAAGCGCCATCAGCCACCTGCAGACCCTCCAGGAGGTGACACACCTGGGTGCCTTGCAACATACCTCTGGTGGCAAAGCCCTCTATGGTGTGAGGAGGACTAGAAGGTGACAGTGTGGGAAACTGGAGAGCTTTCTGAAAATGAGCAAAACGGCCAAGTCAAGGATGGAGATTCAAGTTCTGCTTACAGTAATATTTAGGAAGTATAAACTACAGGAGTAGATCATTATCCTAATGGTTCAGATATCCACGCCCACGTCCCAACCTCCGGGTTGGATTCCTGCTCTGGCTCCTGGAGATCACTTTCTACCTGTGCAATCTTGGGAAGCAACATAATGGCTGCAGTCACTCCTGCCACTCACACGAGAGACCTGGACCAAGTTCCCAGCTCCTGGTTCCAATCTTGGCCCAGACCCTGCCACTGCAGGCATTCGGAGAGTGAAACAAATAGGCTTACACACTCTCTCTCTCTCTCTCTCTCTCTCTCTCCCCCGCTTCTCTCTCATAAGTAAATTAAATGTGAACAAAATGAAGCTTCACATTCATCCAGTAACGCCCTCAGACATCACCCTCACTAACACCCCTCATATAGAAACCCACAAGACTTCCATAGCTACACCCATGGAGACTTGTATAGACACCCCCCAGGACCCCCAAATCATCTTAAAATACATCCTGACACACTAGTCGACACCCCAAACACAACCTTTGCTAATCCCATGTCAGTTCCCAAACACATTTGCTAATTTCACTCCCACACACCTGCCACAAAAGAGATACCTCCTCAGAAGTATCTTGTATGACTAACACACACATAGGCATAACCCCACAATCAGACTTTCTTCACAGTGCCAGGTATATGAATGTATACCTTCACATACATCAAACACACACACATATACACACACACACTCACACACACTACCTTTTATACACACAGTTACCCACGCACATGCCCTGTGCAAACACACACACCCCTAGTGTGCACAATCACCCACACCTCCCCTATGCTCAGAGTAACTCACAACTAACCTTTGTACAGTCACCCCCACACATCCCTATGTACACACTCACACACATCCCCTGTGTGTACATACATTTACCCACATATCGTACCTGTACTCACCCTCTGTATGCAAACACATAGCTACCCATTCACACCCCTGTTTACACAAACACGTCACTGACACACACCCGCTAGATATATGCAGTCACCGGTACACAACCTGTGCTCACATCCAGTCACACACACACACACACACACACACACACACACACACACCACTTGGCTCACTCAATCAGCTACACTTATCCCCTATGCATACACAGTCACATACTCTTCTTACACACAGTTACCAACACATATTCCATGGGCACACGTAGTTACCCACACACATCTCTGTTTCTGCAGTCATGAACCCATAGCCTGTGCTACACATGCATGCACATACACACACTGCGCTGCTCACACATCCCCTGTGTGTACACACAATCACAACACATGACCACTGCTCACTCTTGCTCTCCTCACACACACAATCACTCTGCCCACACCCAGTCACTCATACACATTCCTTATTTATGCACACATGCTTCAACACTCAGCTCCTATGCACTCACACAGTCACCCACACATAGCCTAGGCTCACATAAGCACACACTATATTCACACACATTCTCGTGTGCTAAGACAATCACCCACACATAGCTTGTACACACACACACAGAAAGACACTGCTCTGCTCACACATATACCCTTTGTGCACACACACACTCCACACACATCCACACACTCACTTTCCCTGCATATACACAAGTTGGAAACAATTTAGACATACAAGTGGCCATAGTCCCTGCTCCCCACTCCCAGCCTCTCTGTCTTCTCCCCAAGGGGTGACCCTTCCCCTTCACAGAGACCCTCAGCATGCAGAGTGTACCCTCAGACAGATGAATAAGGACAGATGCACTGTCGCCTGACAGAACCGGGTGAAGACCGGGTGAAGAACAGACACCCTGTTTCCATCTGCAGATGGCCAACCCAGGCAGTCTCCCTGCCGTCATCTACAGAAGTCAGCAAAACCCACTTGCTGTTAACTTCTGGGATTACAGGACATACTCCGGTCCCAAGAAGATCTCATGGGCAATGCCAAGGATACAGTCTCCCATTGGTCTGCTGACCCCCTCCTAAGCAGGCGCGTAGGCATTTCCTGGTCATGATTTCCAAAAAAGAGGAGAGCAGTGCTAAGACCGCAGTGTGGCTCCTGGGAAACACTGGGTCAGCAGCATTGTCAGGGACCTGTGTGTTCTGAACCCTGCGAGGCAGCCAGCTTTCCCTCCTGCCTTCGGCAGTCCTGCTCCCTCTGCTGCCAGAGCAGAGCTGGGCCCCTCTGGCTGGCTCTGCAGCGGATGGTTCCGACAATCCAGAAGTTGACAAAGAGAAGTGATGCCTCCAAAAGATCCTTAGGATTTTGTCAGAAACTAGACGTTTCCAAAGAGGGCCATAGGAAGGTGGGTGTTGGAAGGAGGTGGAGACAGTCCCAAAAACCAAGCAAGATGATGGATGAAGGGTTTAGACTGCAGGAAATAGCCTAACCAGCTGGCAGCCATCTGGGAGCGGTGAAGAAAGGGAAAGAACAAAGTTGTTGAATTTTCAGCAAGTGGGCCCAGTGTCTCCCGAGAGGAGGTTTCTGTTTTGAGGATCTGCAGAGACACCACATGCTTGGCAGCCAGGAAAAGGGAAGATGAAGTGGTTTCCCAGGACTGGACTGCAGGGTTCAGTCTAAAGCAGAAGAGCTAAGGACATTCCCTTGTATATAAAGATGTTATTCAGGCACTCAGCATCCCACAGAAACCTGGAGGATCGTGTTTCTAAAACTAATATCTCCATATCTTTTCCATCTATCAACAATTGGCATCTCTTTTCCCCTGACCCTGGTTGGCACCACTATCGTTTCATTCATTGTCCATGCCTGCTAGATCATCTTCCATTCCTAGGCCATTGCCCACCTCGTCCTGAGAGTCTTATGTCTGTCTTCACTCTAACTCTCACCCCTCCTCACCCTGCCAATGACCACTGCTCTATCTCAGCCTGTTATTCTCATCAAAACCAACTTGTAATCTCCTTGGTCTCAATTTCAAATCTCTGCATATCACACCCATTTTCACTGAGTGTTTTTTGGTAGGAAAAAAGCGTATGTAATTTATTAATCTAGCAAATATTGATCAAATCTGTACTGTGTGTATGTCTTTGTCCCTACTGGTTGGATCACGTTAATCAACAAAGCAGAACCCTCTATTCTCATGGAGCTACAGACTAGTAGGAGGTGAAAGATAAGCCATGTAACAAAATATATGGTATTGTTTAAGGTGATCCATGCTGTGAACAGAACAGGTCAGAGTAAGGTAGCCAGATATGACTTACATGCACATGTGTAGACATGTTATGAACACATGTATGTATGGCTTTTGGTAAAGCATCCAGGATGGGCCTGATTGAGAGGTTGTGTTACAGCCAAAGAAAGTGAGGATGGGAGCCACATGGGTATTGGGAGGAATAGCATTTCTTGCAAAGAGAAAGATCAGACATTCCCTAAAGTGGAACATACTTGGAGGATTCAAGGAATGGCAAGCAGGCTAGGATGACTGGGGAAAGAGAGGTTCCAGTAGGAGTGGAAACCATGAAGTAGAGGGCTAAGGCACAGCAGGTGACAAGGAGATCTGGGCTAGAGTGGTGCATCGACTTTGTTATACTCGAGGTGTATTTCTCTCTCACTCCTCATAGCGAGGAAGTTTCTTGACAATGATTCTCAAGATTAACTTCCACGTGACCTGTAAGGTTTTGGTGATGGAACCAGTAGCAAGCTCTCCCCCAAACTTCACTGCTTCACCCAGCCCTTTCCTGCACTGGAGTACACAGTACGTCACTGTGGGACATCAGTCAAACTAACAACAAAAGCATGTTTCCCCAGAGGGTTTCTGTAACTCCAATACTGGAACAAGTTTAAAGTAAGCAGAATTGTAAAGGAGAGCTTCAGAGAATACCAAGGGAAAGGGCTCTGGTAGACAAGGTGTCCACCATGTAGCTCTCTGAGAATGCAATGTACTCCATCATATCACTGTGAACGTTTTCTCTGTGTTACTCCTGCCTACATAAAGGAGACCTCCTTTCTCACATGACAGTGCCTTCAAAGTAGGACCAGCATGCATGGCAGTAGGGATTGGAATGTATTTGGTCTTCTTGGCAGCAGTTCTGCAGACTGGAAGGCAATGAATCAATCCCTTCAAAAGTCTGAAGGGGAGGCCCTGGCATGATAGCCTAGTGACTAAATCCTAGCCTTGCATCACCTGGGATCTCATATAGGCGCCAGTTTGTGTCCCGGATGTTCCACTTTCCATCCAGCTCCCTGCTTATGGCCTGGGAAAGCAGTTGAGGATGTCCCAAGGCCTTGGAACCCTGCACCCAAGTGGGAGACCTAGAAGAAGCTCCAGGCTCCTGGCATTGGAGTGGCTCAGCTCCAGCTGTTGCAGTCAGTTGGGGAGGGAACCAGCAGATGGAAGATCTTTCTATACATATCTCTTTCTCTCTGTATGTCTGCATTTTCAACAAAAATAAGACAAAATAAATCTTAGGAAAAAAAGTCTGAAGGAGGAGCTGGCACCATGGATCAAGACACTGTCTACAGTGCCGGCACCCCATAAGGGTGCTGGTTCAAGTGCTCTGCTCCCAATTCAGTTCCCTGCCAATGCACCTGGGAAAACAGAGGAAGATGGCTCAAGTGCTTGGGTACCTGCGCTCACATCAGAGACCCACAAGAAACTCCTGGCTCCTGGCCATTCCGGTTATTTGGGGAGTGAATCAGCAGATGGAAGATCTTTATCTCTATGTCATGTCTATCCTTCTCTGTGTAACTCTGCCTTTCATATAAATAAAATAAATCTTTCAAAAACAAAAGACTTTGGAGGGAAAATATATCCCATGTTAAAGGCCATTTTAAACCCAAGCTTCAAAAATTTCACTACCAAAAGTCACTGAAAGATTTCTCCTAGAAAAAGCGGCAGAAAAATGGAAGAACTCACATACCAGACACAGGAAAAACAGTGATAAGCAGGAGCAGACAGCATCCCTTGGTTGACAGAGAGCAGCCAGAACCCTCCAGAGGGCAATAGTGAAGGGTTGGGTTCCTGACAGAGATATTCAGTGAAGAACATTACATACACACAACACAAGCCAAGAAGAAAAGCCGAAGGACAATGCCCTGAACCAGAAACCCAGGAGCAAGTGATGTGGGAGTGCTCCTTGAGACATGCACTGAAGACCCAAAAACCCACCTAAAATGAGCAAGTTGGAAGGCCTGCGCACGTGAAAATACAGCAGTCAGCCACCCAGGCTTGTGAACTGACTGCCTCTCTGAGCACTGGAAAACAATACCATGATTTTTTTTTAAGTCATTTTCCTTTTTTAATATTTTTCACATTTTCATTAATATAAAGAAGAGGTTTAATATATTTCAGAAATACAATTCTAAGAACATAGTGATACTTCCCTGCCTCCTCCTTCCTGTCTTCATTTGTTTGTCTTTTAATGTGGTAATAGTATATTTTCAATTTACTTTATGATCATGGATTTAGTACTTCACTAAATATAGTGTTCAACAAGTAAAAAGTAGAAAGGCCACAGGGATCTACACAAGGGCTATAAATAATAATCAAATTGCAAGACATTAATTTCACTCTTATTCACTGAGCTTTTTTGTTTTGTACTCTATATGTGTTAGCTATTACAAATCAGAGAACACATGTGATATTTGTCCTTTGGAGTCTGGCTATTTCACTACACATAATAGTCTCAGCTGCATCCATTTTGTTGCAAAACATACTGTCTTATTCTTTTTCTACGGCTGAGTAGTATTCCATCTTGTATCTATACCATATTTTCTTTATCCAGTCATTTGTCATCTTGTCTACTAAGTCTTCCCTTCTCTGATGTTTCTGGGTTTTTCCATTTGCCCTTCATTTGGAGATAGAGGGACATCCTGGCACTCTCCTCCCTGCTGTGAGGGCTTAATATTGGGCACCATAGGTGCAGCACAACCCACCAAGATCTTGTCCACTGACATTACCACCCAGCGTCCAGTCACACATTGCTCATTCTTCACCAATAAACTGTTTGGACCAAATTTCTAGGCTTCTTTTATTGCTGAATTTCATTTTACTTTCCTTTGCATCCTTCTTTTATTTGGCTGGAACAGTTTCAAATGCTGATGCTGACATTCAACAGAAGATCTCTGTCTCTCTCTCTCTCTCTCTCTCTCTCTCTCTCTCTCTCTCTCTCTCTCCTCTCAACCTTGTATCACCGATGCGTTTAGCAGTGCTTCTCTGTATTCATCCAAGTCTCAGATAAGAATGTTGGATAGGGTCCAGCTGAGAACACAGTCCTATGGCATATCAATAACACCTCCCCGCACCAGGATGAAATACACCTGGTTCATCTTGGGGTTGAAATACAAAAGAAAAAGAAAAATGCTGGTAATAACAGTTCCAGGAATTGTCCCTTTGAAGAAGCACAGTGGGACAATGAACAATATCTTTCAGTTGCATCTGGGTAAAAAAAAAAAAAAAAGAATGAATTTGTTCAAGTCTTGCCTTAATATGACCAGACCCTTCCCCTATCTTGCACATACACACACAGTGAGAGAAAGAGAGGGAGAAACAACTGCTGAGTGTATCTCCCAGGAGTCATGGAACTGGGGCTCCTGAATGTCCTTGCCTTTGTGCAGTGCAGGTTTGGCTCCATGGACCACACAAAGACTCCATCTGCTTCCCAGGGATCCTGGGTGGCAACCTCACACTTGAGTACCCATTGTATCAGTAACCTCCTCCAGTCTCCGTTCCCCCTTGAAAGATTCTTGTTGGAGCTTACATTAAGTGTTGTGAATATTCAACATGTCATTGGATCCCATCCAGGGCCAACACTCAGCTGCTGATCCAAATGCACTTCAGTTCAGCAAGCCAGCCCCATGGAAGAGCTGGTGCCCAGATCTAACCAGACCGGAATCATGAAGGTTGAAAAAAAGAGAAAAAACTTGAGAGAGGGGAGACTTCATCTCTCCTGCAGACATCTTCAAAAGAGAAGAATAGCTCTTGTTATGAATCCCCTGGAAAGCCTCTCTGCTTCACGCTGGCTGGAGACTCAAAACCAGACAAGGACTCTTCCCTGAATTCAGAAGCCATTGGTAGGGAATAAAGAAGCTATTATTAGAATGAAAAAGCTACAATAATATTCCCTTTTTGGAGACTTGGTTCTCACCAGTAAATTCACACTCACAAGGCTCAATTCATCTTTCCAAGGAGTAATTGCAAGAAGCTGAAGGCATGTTCTCCCCCTTGAGCTTTGTTTCGTGAAGAAAGAGTGCACATTTCAGATCAGTAACTTGCTGTGTCTACTCAGCATTGCCATCTCCTGAGTAGCACCCACTCCACCCGTTGGCGTGGCTGGTGTTTCTCTTCTGCCTCATTTTCTATCTCAGAAAGTTCTTCCCGGAAATCACACATATCCAGGGAAAGGCAACATAAATACATAGACAGTGAATGAATTATGAGGAAGAGGTTAATAGAAGAGAGCCAGAAAGGCTTTTTACGGAGGAAAACTTCCATGGAAGAAAATTTGTTGACCAGAAAAAAAAAGGGGGTGGAGCTGGAGGATTCTGGGAGTACCATGAAGGAAGGAGCAGGCTGGAGTGACATATGTGATATTTGCTCCATTTTTGAAGAACAGACATTTTTTAAACCAACAATACCAGACTTTTTAAACCGCTTTTTGAAAAAAAGTGACTTTTCAACAAGAGATGTTTCTTTTAACCAGTGGGATGTGGCACGGTGGACACGGTGCATACTATTGTAGAAGCCAAGTGAATGTACACAATAGACTCTTCCTCAATGGATAATTCACAGGTACGATAAAGGTTGTCAAGTAGCTCTGGTTGCTGAGGGGTCCAAATCTGAAAACAGAAACAAGCGGTGCATTCTGGGAGCCCTGAAGGCTGCAGACTGAGATCCACTCAATCAGCCAACTTCTTGGACCCTTTTGCTTGGGAGGGTGGTGGCTGCAGGGATTCGTGCAAAATACTCTGGAAACTCAAGAAGATCCCAATGGGAAGGTGCCTCCAAGTGCTTGAGGAGACCTGAGAGGAAGCCCACTTGGGCAGAAGGCCAATCATTTTGAATAAGAGCATGCTCAACCTGTATGAGAGGAAAGAATACAATATTGGGACTGCCTTGGGGGAACCATGTGCTTCTCCAGTGGCTGGCTGTGTGCGTGGAAACATCTGCCCTAAAGAGTCAGGGATATGTGGATCAGAATTTTGATTATGTTTCCTCCAATGTTTTCAGTCACCTCAAAGATCTCTCACAGCTCGAAGCCTGTGCCCCTTTTCTAGTTCTGAGAATGTCCACTGTGGACTGTTGATTGCAATAGGTACTGTCCATGAAGAATTCTTCAACCTGAAACCCAAATCCCTCAGGGTTGAATCCTGACTCTGCAACTTGCTGACTCGACCAGCTTATTTCTCTTTCTTGGATCGCAGTTTCTTTATCCTTGAAAAGGGGACAATACTGCCTATCTCACAGGGTTACTTTGAGGGTAAGTGGGATTATTAAGTGTATACTGTATGAAATGGTGCTTGGAACATCGAAAGAACTTCACATTTGTTATCTTGAAGTCACAAGGGACTTAGAGTTGTTGGTTAAGAATGTTAGGCTATAAATGGCTGCCGGCATTTATTTAGTGTTTTGATGGAGGTTTTATGAGCTTCCGGTTTCCATCGTGTCACTTCCGTGCCCTTAGCATGTCAGCTTTTTGTTCTTTAGTTCATGACCTCATGATCCCACAACAACTGCAATAGCTCCAGAGATCTCAAGTATGTTTGAAATCTTCAAGAAGAGGGGAAAAGCAAAACAAAGAGATTACAGCAGGGAGATAGAGCGAGAGTAGGAGGAGAGAGACTATATCACTCCAGTCTCACGTTTTATTAGGAAGTAAAATCTTTTCCCAGAACTCCCCTGCCGATTTCCCTTCTACATCGCATCACACAATGCCTGGGAAATCTGGGCATCTCTTCCATGGCCCTGTTAGCAGACAAGAAAGGGCAGAGGGCCTGTCAGACAGACAGCCTAGAGTCCTCCACAGTCCATCATCCTCTTTGTACCAGCTGTTCCCTGTCCTCCCTAACTGTAGGAAGGACAGCCTGACTCAGCGCTCTTGATTCGGGAACTTTTCCAAATGGAGGGGTGGGGACACAAGGGACTGGTGGGGGCATCACTGACGCCATCATCTGTCTTCAAGCACTGAGCAAGACCTACTTTGCAGATCAGACTTTAAAAGCCCCCTGCTATCTCCTCAAAGGAGCCCCGTGTTCAGCTAGCACAGAGCTGGGGAGGGGCTGGATCCTACAGCTTGTCCGGGCCTTGGGGGAAGAGAAAGGCAGCAGGCATCCGGACACCCAGCTTTGCTGGAGTTCCCCCCAGGCAGCACTCAAAGCCTCCGACGTCCCAAAGATGAGGCAGCTGGCCTCGGAGAGGGACACGTGAACACGAGGAGGGGAGGTGCACCTGGAGAGCTGGCCTGAGATGCAGGCCACTAGTGACGAAGGGTGGCAGGGCCTCTCACCTCTGATGTGGCTGCCTATTTCCTTAGGACCTGGAAGAAGATGCCCAGGGTGGAGCAGATGTCAAGCGTCACCGTTGAGAATGCCGTCAGCTCTGTGAACAGCAGTTATCTCCATTGGAAAGTGCATGCCGACTGGGTTACTCAGGTAAATAAATAAATACATAAATAAATGGTAGGGAATCAGGCCCCTCTCCCTGCAATTACCCAGGAATTAAAATTAGAGTAAAATCTACACCCTAGGAAGTCCTCACTAGCCCCTGAGAGCTCATCATAAACCCGGCTGAAACACACAGAATGGTACAGAGTGATGGATATCTGGGGTCTAGCAGCTAGTGGAACTTCCTGTGGGATTGGTTTGGGCTTCTTGCTCCAGGTACTGTATAGTGGTAGATGTGTTTTCCTTCCTCTTGTAGAGTTAACTCAAGTGGCCAGTGCACCTCAGGACCCATACTGCAGTTATGACTATGCCATGGATCCCTGCTGGCTCTCAGAGGACAAAGAGGGATTTCCCAAGTGCATAAAGGAGCAAGGCACTGAGCTTCAGGGAGGGTCGCAGGGGCCTGCCAAGGACCCTCCCTTCTTTCTAAACACACCCAACTTACACCAGGTACAGATGATTCTTTTTTTCTTTCTGAAGATTTATTTATCCACTTGAAAGGAGGTCACAGAGATGGAGATAAAAAGAGAGAGAGATTTTTCTATCTGCTTCTCTAGTCCCCAAATGACCACAATAACTAGAGCTGAATCAATCCGAAGCTAGAAGCCTGGCACTCCATCAAGGTCTCCCATGTGGGAGCAGGGGCACAGCAATGGGCCCATCTTCTGCTGCTTTCCCAGTAACAGGCTCTGCCACAACACTGGCCCCAAGAAAGGTCTTCAAAAACTATTTATTTTATTTTATGTAATAGGTAGAGTTACAGAGAGAGAGAGCACTGAAGAGAGTTCTTCCAACCTCTGGTTCACTCTCCAGATGGTTGAAGTAGGCTAAACCAATATGAAGCCAGAAGCCTGGAGCTTATTCTGAGTCTTCCACATGAGTACAGGGTTCACACACTTGAGCCATCCTCTGCTGTTTTCCCAGGCACATTAGCAGGAAGCTGGATCACAAACGGAGCAGCAGAGTCTCAAACCAACATCTATATGGGATGCTGGCACAGCAGGCAATGGCTTTACCCATTATGTTACAGTACTGCCACCCCCACCCAAGAAAATTCTTAATGAAGGAAAATTCTGAAGGAAAAAGTGACAAGAAATATCATTGCATAAAAGGGGAAAAATTGGAAAATCACTAAACATATTTGACGAGTAAAAATGAAAATTAAAGGGGATGAAAACTTGGACCAACATAGTGGCATTTGTCTGAAAAATGAAAACCAATAAACTTCCTTTTATAAAAAAGATTTATTTCATTTATTTTTATTGGAAAGGCGGATATACAGAGAGGAGGAGAGACAGAGAGGAAGATCTTCCATCTGATGGTTCACTCCCCAAGTGACCACAATGGCTGGAGATGGGCCAATCCAAAGCCAGGAGCCAGGAGCTCTTCTGGGTATCCCATGCAGGTGCAGGGTTCCTAAGCCTTGGGCCATCCTCGACCACTCTCCCAGGCCACAAGCAGGAAGCTGGATGGGAAGCAGGGCTGCTGGGACTAGAACCTGTAACCAAATGGGATCCCGGCACGTGCAAGGCGAGGACTTTAATCTCTACGCTATCGCGCCAGGCCCCAACAAATAAACTTTCAAACACAAACTGAAGGGAAAAAAAATGCCAATCTTGCAGTAGAAGGCAAATGTGAATGAAGAAAACTAGATCCAAGATGACAAAATAAGCATCATAATAATGCGATGTGTTTCTTAGGGGTTGTTGGAACAATGCTGTTTTTCTCTTCAAGCTGATTGAAGAGCAATTCCCATATTATAAAATTTGCCCATCTTAATTGTACAGTTTATGGACTGCTAGCAAGTCTAGCGACTTGTGCAATTATCACCATAATTCAATTTGAGAACATTTTCATCACTCCAATTAAGATCTGCTCATTCCCACCCCAGCTCCAGGCAACATTCATCGATATCTCTGTAGATTCATCTTCCGTAGCCCACTGCAAGTACAATCGTACTGCACATAACACTGGAGCCTAGCCCCTCCCACCTGGCATCCTGAAGCCTTGCTTTTTGTTGTGCATGGACGTTTTGTCCCCTTGAATTACCTGCTCCCAAACACCACTCTGCTGAACAGCTCGCCTCCTCATGGCTCTCATGTTGGCCCTTTGTGCCAGAGAAGGCAGAAGACTCAACACCAAGCTGCAGAGCAAGTGCTAGCTGAGGGAGGAGCTGGTGGGGACAGTCGGGTTGGGCAAAGTAGGACTGGCCTCTTGGGGAGGAAACCAAGGACAGCCTTGAGACCAGCACGTGGGAGAGTCCTCCAGGGTCTGCTGTCCTGTTGTGCCCCGCACCCCAGAACTATGTGCATGGCCTTGCTCCAAAAGAGGCCTCCACATGGGCCACAAATGGTGGTGAGGAGCCTTACCCAACAGACAAGAGGCACAGCACACTTCTGGAAACCACCCTGCTGTACCCTGGCACTTGTCACAAGTTCCAGGTGCCTATCCTCCCTCCAGACTCATTGGTCTTTTCCTGGTTTCTTTGGCTGCACACCTTGGGAGTTTAGAAGCAGAGACTGTCTTTTCTGCAGCCTTTTCTGCGTTCAGCAATGCAGCTGCAACACCTCACGAGTAAGTTCAGGCCACACTTGGGCAGTTAACATGCTGTTCTCCCCAGCACCATCCTGGCCTAACACAATAGACATGCTCCTTTTCTGGTTTTGTTTTTGTTTTGTTTTAAGATTTGTTTTATTTGAAAGGCAGATTTTGCAGTGAGAAGAGAGGCAGAAAGGGTCTTCCCGCCGCTGCTTCACTCCTCAAATGGTTACAGCTCTAAGAGCTGAGCTGAGCCAAAGCCAACAGCCAGGGACCTCTGCTGGATCTCTCACATGGGTGAAGAATCATCCTCTGCTGCTTTCCCAGACAGGTGGATGAGAAGTGGAGCAGCTGGAACCTGGACCGTTGCCCATAAGGGATGCTGCTGCCACAGGGTAGAGAATTAGCCTGTTGAACCCGACATACTCATTTTCTTAACAAGGGCTTGGGCTGGGGAAGATGGTCAACCAAGAGGGATAGACCCCAACTCCCATCATGTCTGGTGTCTCCCAGTTGAGGCTATCCCTGGCACACGGCCCTGGTACACCAGTCCCTAGCCCCCAAATCTGTCTCAGCTCTTCTTTTGAAAGGAAGAGAAGAAATGGTCTTTTATGCATCACCACCCCCTGAGTCTGATACTCAGAAGTGCTTCCAATTTAAAGATGATTTCCAGGGAAGGACGAATTATTTCCTCTGTGAAAGCCCCTGCGGCTCTGTGGGCAGCATTCCGATTTTCTCAGAAAAGAAAATCTTAAAAAGGCACTAGAAACTTCAGCACGGTCTGGCAGACAGAAACCCCGGGACTTGTTTGTTCTGCTGTCAGCCTGGAGCGATGGCAGCAGGAAGAGCCGGGGCAGCCGCCGCCGCCTCCATCTCCACCAGGCGGCCTCCACGCCTGCCCATGCAGCTGTGTGTTTGCCAAGAGCCTTCCTCTGCCTGAACAAGGGCTTCTTCTCCCCCTCAGGAAACGGGGTTCACAGGAAGGAACGATGAGGAGGGGATATGGTGAGCGCCTGGTCCTCCACGCGGCATGGGAGCTTCATCTTAATTAGCACCCTCTCACTCGTCTGGTTTCTAGCTGAAACCAGAAACAAGGCTGTAAGTGCCATCATTTCCAGCTCTGACAATGAGCTCCTGTTCTCTTCATCTGTGCAGCCTTCATTTCCTGGGCTGGCCCCCTCCTTACTAGTTCCTTTCTAGTTCCTGCCTCGCAGCAGGCCACCCGCCCTTGACTCAGGACTCCCAGGGAAAGCCAGGAACCTAGGCTCCTTTCCTTCCGCTCCTCTCCTTCCGAGTGTGCCTTGTGTTCTATCAGCCTCACCCTCAGAAGGCTGCAAGAGAGGCAGAGCGAGGGAGGGTTTCCTACACTCACACACCAAGAGCTCCATTCCTAGAGGGAGAGGTAACAGCCAAATCCATGTCACAGAATGCCAGCATCCGCTGTGTGGGTACTTCTAGTAAGCTACATAGTCTGTTTGCTTTGAAATTACAGTGAGAGACAGACAGAGAGATCTTCCATCTGCTTGCTCACTCCCCAGATGCTCCTAAGAACTGGGCCAAGCCAGGCTGAAGCCAGGTGCTGAACTCAGTCTACATGGCTGGAAGGGGCTCAAGTACTTGAGTACATAGTCTGCTACCTTTTGGGGTACACATCAGCAACAAGCTGGATTAAAAATAGAGCCAGTCCCCAGCCAGGCACTGCAATAGGGGATGGAAGCATCCCCAACAACTTACCCAGCTGCACCAAATGTCCACCCCAAAGCCTATGCTATTTGTGGGGTACCATGGGGGAAGACATGTAAAATGCAGAATCTCAGGTTGCACCTCAGAACTACCGAATCACAGTTGGCATTTAAAAAAAAAAAAGGCTGCAGTGATCTGTGTGCGTTGCATGCCAAAGTGAAACCCTTTCATATGTATGTAAGGATATGGAGGATCAACAGAAAAAAGAGACATCTCCCATCCATTGGTTCACTCCCCAAATGTCTACATTAGCTAGGACTGAGCCAGAAGCTGGGTGCTCCATCAGGATTTCCCATATAGGCAACAGGGACCCACATTTTGAGCCATGACCTGCTGTCTACAGAGAACTGTGTGAGCAGGAGGCTGTTATAGGAATCAAGCTGAGGCCCTCTGACATGGGCATCTCAACAGCTAGGCTACAAGTAGGCTCCCAAGCCTTCTTGAAGCAGCCTGAGAAAGGAAGCAGGGAAGAGCTGCCTAGCTCCCAGATAAAGGGATGCCAAAGAGAAGCAGAGGGAGTTAGATCGGCGATGTTTTGGCCAGTGGTCCCTTAAGCTTGCAATGGAGATGAAAATCCCTAAAACCTAGTGATGTTGTTACCATTGTGACATCACAGTAAACACAGTGTGTGTGTGTGTGTGTGTGTGTGTGTGTGTGTGTGTGTATGTGAGAGAGAGAGAGAGAGAGAGAGAGAGAGAGAGAGAGAGAGAGAAACACAGTTACTGCCCAAAAAGGTATACCCCAATTATCTGCTCTGCCTTACACTCAATAATGACAGTAAACTGTTACCAGTGGCTAATGCATATGTTATATTTTTAGCAGTTAGAGTGTACTCCTTCTACTTTAAAAAAAGGCTGGCTATCAAACAGGACGCTGAACTGCAGCGGCTACCTCATATATCTTGAACTGACAATCTTCTGACAGCCTCAAGAGGCCACACAGAGAGACCACCTACACCAGAAAAAGCAGATGGAGAATCATCTCTTGGTTCATTTTCTCCAAACCCACAACAGCTTGAGCTGGGCTTGAACCAAAGCCAGGAACCAGCGACTCAGTCCAGGCATCTAGTTGCTTGACCTCTGCTGTCCCTGCGGAGGTCTACAATGGCAGAAAGTTAGAATCAGGTCATGGAGCTCAAAACCAAATCAAAGTACCCAAGAGGTCTTAACAGGTAAGTTAAAAACATGCTCCTTAGCTCCCTTTGAAGTGACTCAGAAATCAGTCACTTTCATCAAACAGTGGCAGCCATTTCTGCCCAATGCCTCCCAGCCCAGACATGCCTAAGCATTTCTGAGATCTGGGGAAAGGTGGAAATCCACATTTTCCTTCTGTTTATCTCTAAAGTCCAGCTCCATTTGCCACTGAACATTGTGGAAACTCAGCACGGTTTTGTGCCCAAGATCTCAGCCTAGTCTAAAGGCCCACCAGGCTTCCTTCTGGGTGAGGAGTCTGCCTGCAGGCCCCTTCCCACTCCCTGGTGCATAGCTAGAGAGCGCACATTATCTTCCAAGTACATCTCTGACTCATCGATGTTGAAATCACTGAAGTGTTAGAAAAAGCCATGCAGACCTTAAAAAGTTTGTTAGAAACTTTAGTTTGAATTTTGTGTTATTTAGAAATATGATTTTCTGAAATGACAATGGAAATGAATCCTAAGAAACTCAAGTTCAGCCTTGAACCTTTGGCACTCAAGCAAATACCAAGGCAGTATGTGTTTGGGCGGATCAAAAGCAGTGATTCCTTGTGCAGGAGTTGGAGCTTTGCCAGTTAAGCTGCCATCGGGACACTAACAATCCCTATTGGAGAGCCAGGGACTAGAGGCACGGCTCCTTTCCCCACTCCAGCTGCCCACTAAAGTATCCACTGGGAGGCAGTGATGATGGTTCATTAATTGGGCCCTTGCCACCCATGTGGGAAGCATAATTGAGTTATAGTCATCCTGGCCCAGCCCCAGCTGTTGTAGGCATTTGGGGAGTGAACCAGCAAATGGGAGCTCTCTACCCACTGTCTTGATGTCCCAAATCTCAGACAGCACTGATTCCAGAACAAGAAACCTCGAGTTCTAGCCCTGTCTCAGCCACTGACAGGGCTGTCATGGCAGGTCTTAGTTGTCAGCTCAGGTCCCCAGGGGCCTCACTCAGCTATGAGGGTCGTGTCTGTGTTCTCTTTCTCCTCGTGTCACAGAGAGCCTGAGACATGGAAGTGGGTCACAGCTCTCAGCTACAAAAACCTCATCAAACAAGTTATTGTTGAGAGCCAGACAGCCATGTGATGGAAAGGAGCAGCCCTCAGAGCTACAGCATCCTCATGACTTTTTATTGGATCTGTACAACGGGCCAGGTGGGATGCTCAGATGAAGAGAATGGACTCAGAGAGCTTTGGAGGAAAGCCCTACAAAGAGTTGCCCATACCTGTACCTCATAGCTCTTCTCTTCTAAGAAACACTCCAGCGTGGTCTTTGACCCCACAGTACCACCAAAATGGCTGTGACAAGGGTTGTCAATGCCCTCTCCAATGGTAGATCCAATGAGCCCTCTCTTTCACATTTGCCCTGCCAGCTGATCACTCCAGCTTTCTCTACATCCTTCTCTCATTTGACCAGGGGCTCCCCTGGTTTTCCTTCCTCTTAAGTCTCCCTGGCTTTTTCCTCCAAGGCTCCCTGCCTTCATGCAGGAGCCAGTGTTCAGTGTTTGGCTGTCTTCCCTTTTGTGCCAGCAGCGTTCCCATGGCGGTCGCCTCCAGCGCCGCTCAGAGTCTGTTCCCTCCCACACTCAGCCCCTCCCTGAACGGCAGTCTACTATGTCCAGTTACCGTGGCTTGCCAAAGGACATCTCCACCACATAGATCAAAACCAAGTCCAAACCCGAGCCCAGATCTTCTCCTTCACCTGTTCCACCGTCTTTCCCTCCGCCCCACCCAGTTAGTGATGAATTCATGAGGCTGAAAACTTATTGGTCCTCATTGACTTCGTTCTCTCCCAATCCATATCAACTTGTGGGCTCTGCCTTCACTGCACACACACACACACACACACACACACACACACGCAGCAACCGCTTCTCACAGCCCCACAGCTAGTTACACAAACTGCCTTCTCTTCTCAGGAGAACTTTTGAGTTCTCCCTCTGCCTCCATCCTTCCAGAGAGACCCGGGAATACCAGAAGCCAGATCCCCTGAAATCCTTCAGCAAACCCCCATCTGACTCACAGTAGAAGAAAAAGTCTTGCTGGGAGCTTTTGACCTAGAAGTTAAGATGTAGATGATCCTACCTACATCCCACATCACAATGCTTGGGTTGGAAATCTGACTCTAGCTTCCTGCCCACACAAGTCCTGGGAGGCAGCAGATGATGGCTGCAGCAATTGGGTTCTTGCTGCCCACATGAAAGACCTGGAGTACAGTTTCTAATTCAGGTTGACACCTGTCTAGCTGAGATCATCACAGGCATTTGGAGAGTGAACCAGCAAGTGAAAGCTCATTCTCTGTCTCTCTACCTATCAAATCTAAATGTTTTTTTTTTTAAGTCAAATTTCTGCCAAGCCCTGTATGATTAACCCAGACCCGTTTTCCTCTGGCCTCATTTCCAGCTCCCATCCCTTCCTCACTCTGTTCCAGCTGCACCAATTGCCTTGAATATATCTAGTCTTTCCCACTAATGTCCCCTCATTATGGAAGCTTCTCCCAGCAAATGTCCTTTGAGTTCACATCTAAATTTGTGTCTTCACTCAAATGCCATTTCTCAATGAGGCATACCTTGCCCAATTGGTATAATGTATATTGCAACTACCCAACCCATGCTCTTGGCATTATAATGCCATTACCTGGCTTAACTTTGCTTAAACTCCCACATCTAGTCACCTTTTGATACTCTATGTGTATTACATCATCTATTATGACTGTTGTTTGCAACTGATCTTTCAAAGACACTGCTGTGTCTCAAGTGCTTACAACAGTGCATGGCATGTAATAAATGCTCAAGAAACACCTGCTTCATGAACATATTTGTGAAGTCAGAAACAGCCACCACGCTCTCCCTCCCAAGCAGTGCCCTAGGCATCCCAGTCCAAGTGGAGTCAGGGTGCAGCCTCCCATGGTTCCCATGCCTGCTGCAATGAAGTGTGTATCCAAGCCCTGCCTCCCCCTTGAGGGCCCTGGCACCAGCTCTCATCCCTAAGGGGTTGCTGGAGAGCCACAATGATGCCAGCAAACAAAGCAGCTAAGTCATCCCATCCTGCTGACTCCCTTTGAGTGGTTCTCACCTCCACTTCTGGATCCTTCCTCCACTTACGCCTGGACTTTAAAACCAGATTGAGAACCAGCTAAATCCATTCCCATACAGAGACCTCAGACCAGAAGATGGGAAACCTCAGCAAAGGAACCCAGATTGCTGAGAGCACTCTGGATCTGGGAGGAGCTCCAAGCACCTTGTGTATCTAGAGCAGGAAACCCTGGCTTCATTTTTGCTATGAATGAACACGAAAGCAACCTGCGTCTCCATCACAGCCAGAGTGAAACCAGGGCTGTGACTTGTGTCCTTGAGTGTGGTTCCCATCTGTGGCCACAGATCTGAGGGCTTGCCTCCACCCCCACTGGGGAATCCAGTGAAGGGAGACAGGTAGGACACAGGGAAGGACAGGCAAAGAGAGGCCTCCAGATGCACCTTAAAATAGAGGAATGAAAGTATGAGCCTCAGAGGAATACACTCAGCATGTGACTGACCACTCATGATGCTCTAAGCCAGTGGCTGTGAAAGTACTGTGTGGGGCAACTTTGTGGCTAGAAGCTAAAATGGACAGGCCTCCTACCTAGACCCTGAGCTCCAGAGACCTATCTGCTGGTTAGTGTGCTGGAGGCCTGAACCCACCTTAACTCTGATCCAGGTTTCCATGGTGATTACTTAAACTTCTCATCTTCCTTCCTTTAGACCTTAGAGGGGAGCTCTGCTCACTGGTTTCCATGACAACCATTTAAACGTGTATTCCTGTCTGGCTCTGTTGGAAATGAACTGCTAGAGATCATGCAAATGAACTAGCTGTTCTCCCTTTACTTTTAAAAGATGAAGTAAAATAAAAATAAAGTGACACAGCTGCTTAGAAGTTTCAGGTCATGAATAAAAAAAAAAGTTCGAAATGTGTTCAACTACATTCAGAGGAGGGCTTGCACTTTGCTTTGACATTATAAGTGCCCACCTAGGTTCTCAGGCTGACCATCATGAGCCATAGTCCCCAGGATCCTCCCTTCTCTCTGCCGGGCAACTGAAGCCCTGCAGGTTCAAGGCTGCTTGTCTTTCCATCGTATATTAAAGGAGGAAGGGAAAGAATGAATAGCCAGCCACCCTACCCAACCCGGCCCTTGGCTGCTGTGGACGGCAGGGTTGGCACCTCCATTTGTTGTCAGTATTCTAGCCAGGGGTGACCCAGGACTCCAGCTGCGACCCCAAAAGCGCAGAGTCACATACCCTTATGATTTGCAAAAGAAGCCATGTTCTCCATGGCAGCTTCCACAGGAAGCAGGCTCTCTGGGCTGTGGACCAGGCACAAGGGAAGTGCTCCCAAGTCCAAGGAGCACAGGGCTCTTCCTGCTTCCTGGACATTTCCGTGGCCCCCATCACAGCCATATGCCCCTTAATCAGGGGTTCCACGGGGCAGCAGTGGGCCAAGTCAGCCACGGACAGACTCTTTAGAATTTATTTCAAAGTTGAACCTCAGCATTTGAAACTCTGGAAGCTTCTAACAAACAAAATCCCACTTCTCTTGAAAAGTCAGCAGATCTGCTTGACAAGGACCTGCAGATGATCTGCATCTGTCCTGCCAGACGACTCTGTGTGAACTTTTCTGAACAGCAAATTCCTCTCCGTGAATCCTGGAAAATTGTTGGATTTGGAACTTGGAGAAAAGGGCACAGAATTCATACAAACCCAATTACCCCTCAACTCATGGCTGAAAGTGTGAATGATGAGAGAAAGTTCTTATTTAGTAGGGAATGGGCAAGAGGGAAATGACGGCTTCCACTCCAAATCTTTCCTCCCCATGATTTCTAGCCACTTTGACAAGGCCAAGACTGGAGACTGGGGTAAACCAGATGCTCAGGGTGGGAACTGGTGCTAGTGAGTGTGTCCAGGTCTCCAGTGTGATCTACTGGGATCTCTGTCTGAAACCATGGCAGCACCTGCAGTGGCTTCTGTGGGATGCTGCTCTTTCAAGTCCCGTGTTCAGTCTATACATCATTTGGCTGAGAACATCTGTCAAAATAATTGACAATTCGTTGGTTGTCAACCAATTGGTTGGTCAACCTAAGGGGTCGTAAACGAGGAGTCAGATTGGATTGGGTTTAATACTGGGCCACTTTGTTCATGGTAAGTTTCTGAACTTCTCAGAGCCTGAGTCTTCTTACCTGTAAGGTAAGCTCCAGGTAAAAGAGATGTATCTGTCTTACTGAATTTCTAAAAGGCTCAAATAAGATTGTTGTTGGATGGGCCCGGCAGCATGGCTTAGCAGCTAAAGTTCTCGCCTTGAATGCGCCGGGATCCCATATGGGCGCCAGTTCTAATCCCAGCAGCTCCACTTCCCATCCAGCTGCTTGCTTGTGGCCTGGGAAAGCAATTGAGGACGGCCCAAAGCTTTGGGACCCTGCACCCATGCGGGAGACCTGAAAGAGGTTCCTGGTTCCCGGCTTCGGATCAGCGCAGCACCAGCCGTTGCGGCTCACTTGGGGAGTGAATCATCGGACGGAAGATCTTCCTCTCTGTCTCTCCTCCTCTCTGTATATCCGCCTTTCCAATAAAAATAAATAAATCTTAAAAAAAAATAAATAAAGATTGTTGTTGGAGAGACCCAGGCACCTGGTAGAGATTTAATAAACTTTTTCTCCAGGTGCCATGATATTCTTTCTGTTATCTCTTTTCCCTGGAGGACTTTCCTATCCCCTTTCCAGAGAAAGAGATTTTTAAAAAAGATTTATTTGGGCCCAGTGGCGTGGCCTAGTGGCTAAAGTCCTCGCCTTGAATGTGCCGGGATCCCATATGGGCGCCAGTTCTAATCCCGGCAGCTCCACTTCCCATCCAGTTCCCTCCTTGTGGCCTGGGAAAGCAGGAGAGGACAGCCCAAAGCTTTGGGACCCTGCACCCGTGTGGGAGACCCGGAAGAGGTTCCAGGTTCCTGGCATTGGACCGGCGCGCACCGGCCCGTTGCAGCTCACTTGGGGAGTGAATCATCGGATGGAAGATCTTCCTCTCTGTCTCTCCTCCTCCGTGTATATCCAGCTTTCCAATAATAATTAAAAATCTTCAAAAAAAAGATTTATTTATTTATTATTTAAAATTATTGTTTTAAAAAGATTTGTTTATTTATTTGTATTGGAAATGCAGGTGTATAGAGAGAAGGAGAGACAGAGAGAAAAAGAGCTCCCATCCATTGGTTCACTCCCCTAAATGATCGCAATGACCTAAGCTGAACTGAACTGAAGCCAGGAGCCTCTCTCAGGTCTCCCACATAGGTGCAGGGGTCCAATGCTATGGGCCATCCTCCATTGCTTTCCAGGCCATCCCAGTGCCCATGCGGGATGCCAGTGCTTGCAGGTGGAGTATTAGCCAGATGAGCCATTATGCTGGCCCCAGAAAATTCTTATTTTTCATCATTTTTGTTCTTCAGATCATCTGGGGAAGAAAACACTAGTCATCAGTTAAAACGAACCCTGAGTCTTGACACATCAGCAACTTGTCAGGAAATTAAGTTATTCTATTAAGAAATTGTGTTTTACTTTCCTGTGAATGTTCTTAGGGTGTACTATGAGAACAACAAATGTTAAGCAAAACATGAAGTATATAAGCCATGTCAGAAAGGATGTCAAGGCAAGAAAAGGCCACACCTTCTTTGGCATGCCCCAAAGGCGAGCAGAATGTAATCAAACAGTTGTTCGGATCTGCAGAGGAGTCAAGGCATTTTCCTTCTGTGAGAGAAAGAACTTGCTGCTGACAGGTGGCACGGATTGAATTGTCAGAGTCTGGAATCCTTATCTACTGGGGTAAGTTGTCCCTTCCCCAGCCAAGAGTGCATTGGGGTAACTAGATCTGTGGAAGTAGCGATAGGGATCGTTAACTCCCTGTTCAAATGATGTCCAAAATTAAGCTCCGTGCACACAGCCTGGAAATTTTCTGCTTGTGGCCTTGAGGCAAGTCCTATGATTGGGGTTATTAAAGGCCAAGGCCAGTACCTTGTAAAGACATAAAGCGGGTGGGTATGGCTTTTGTTCGCCCCGCCACCGTCTTCCCTGCTGTGTGTGGGAAACAGTGCAGCAAGTGCTTGGGGGTTTTGCTGTGTGAGATGTATTTTCAGTGTGCTTTGCTCAAGTGCACAGTGAGTTCTCCACTGGAGTTGGTTAGCAACATTAGGATTAATGATTCTAACCATCCCCCACCTCACTTGGGGTATAACAGAACTGACACAAAAAGGCAGGTGCTGCTGACAGAAGACCATGGAGATTGTTCTGGAAAGCCTGGAGCTTTGATAGCAGGATTGCATGCATCGTGGAAATGACGTTTTCATTATCATCCCTCTATACTCATTGCGCTCTTCAGCACCAGGCCATACCTTTCCTGGGGCACTACTGAGCATGTGTTCAGAGAAGACTTTCTTGATGGCAACAAGAACTACCCTCTTGTGGAGCAGCTGTTTGGTGCCTTGTCTCCGACCCTCCCTTCCATCCACTTACACCTGAAGCCCAGGAAGTGAAATAACTTAGGGCAAACTCAGACTTCAAAGGCCAGCTTGGCACTCCCCCAGGAGTGTGGCAAATGGGCAACTGATAATGGAAAGTCACAGAGGATGTGCCGATGTCCCAGCTGAGCCACTCTTTGAGGTAGCCATGGGGGACCTGGTGGGAGTGCGGGGCTGGGGGAGTTGTCACTTCAGGGCTGTGGAGGAAGGGGATCATTGGATCCGATTATGTCTCTGCTGTCTGTAGCCAGGTGATCTTGACCTGGGGCTACAGCCTTTTCCTCATCCACAGTGGTGATGACAAAAGTAATTGGAAATATTTAAAATGAAAGAATTCACGTGAACTGCCCTGCACAAACATTAGATGCATAAAGTGAAAGAAAAATTACTTCCCGCCCACGCCTATTATCTTAGACTCCTATTTGATAATTAAGAATAATTTTCATACTTTCCAATGACTTGGTTATGAAAAGATACATGCTGCCCCCTTTGACTCCAGCCCTTCTTTTCTTATCTCTACCTCCTCACCTTCCCACTGCACAATCAGCTCCTGAAAATAAACTTCACTTACAAAGCCATTACCACCATGCTATAAAAGCAGTGTATTTCAAGTAGGTTATGGAGGAGCCAGAGTTGAAGCACAGCAATTTAAGGCACCGCCTGCAATGCCAGCATCGCTTATGAGCATCAGTCCATTTCTAGTACAGTTCCCTGATAATGTGTTTGTGAAGCCAGCAGAAGAGGGTCCAAGTGTTTGGGCCCCTGCCACCCATGTAAGAGGCTTGGGTGGAGTTCCAGGTTTTGGTCTGGCCCAGTCCTGGCCATTATACATCTATCTCTGTCTTGCCCTCTCTCACTGTCATCCTTCCTTTCAAATAAACAAGTAATTCTTTCTAAACATTTTGGACAATGGGATTAAAAGATAAGTTGATTATGGTGCAGGAAAATTTTGAATTCCATATGAGTATTTCCATCATACATGTTTTCCATGAACTTTTTGAAGACCTCCCCCACCTACAGTTCACCCCAGCAGCACAAAGCAACACCAGCCTGTCCCGGATTCTATTCCACCCCACCCTTGAGCATTCCTTTTATAGGGTAGTGTCAGCAGTTGGAGAAACAAAACCCCAGGCGTCATCTCACCCGGGGATCTGTTGCTATAACTGGGTATTATTTGCTCCAGTCTTTTCATCTCGTAAGGTACTCACTTGTGGGTTGTGGGATGTCAGAGGGAGACATAGCCCTCCTCCAGGCAGAACAGAACGGCCAGATCTGGGCCAAGTTTAGTCTTTTTTTTTTTTTTTTTTTTACTTTAGAAAGAGCAGACAGAACTCTTTGTGCTCATCTGTTTTTTGTTTTTTTTTCTTTTTCCATTTTAGAAAACCAACAGGTCTGCTGAGAAGCCACATGGCTCCAGTGATCTATGTCCACGTGTCTGCGGAAGATGACAAAATATTTTCCCTGTCCACCGACAACACAGCTAAAGTCTTTCCTCTTTTGAGTTTGATGCATTGTCTAGAATGGAGAAGGCATCTTTTCATGTTTGACAGCTTGGCAGAGGCTCAAATGGGGTCAGCTGACGTGAGCTTGCTTTGCAAAAGGAGGACATACAGGCGATAGGACTTGGGGGAAACTTTCCATTCCTGAGGTTTAGGATTGGGGTGAGTAAACCCTGCTCACGTTATCCCTGTCCCAAATACAAGTACAACAAAAAAGTTCTTGGAAAGTGGAACTAAAAGGTAGCTTTATCTTGGTGTAAAATAAAATTGAAATTCTTGCACATAGGAGGTCTTCCAAAAAGTGATGAAAACGCATATAATGAAAAACCAATGCCTGCATGTTAAAATTGCCTACACCAAAATAAATCTATCTGCTCGTTCCATCTTCTGTGGCCCATTTGGTGCCGTCTTTTAATCCCCTGGTGTTTGGAAGCTGAAGAAGAGGAGTTGGAGGTGGGATGGCAGCCCTGGGGAAGCAGCAGCTTCTTGCCCTCCAGGGACATCAGCTTCTGTGGCAATGCAGTCGAACATTTCCAGCCCCAGTGGAGGTGGCAATACCACCATTTCAGTTTGCTTGCCTTTGCTCCTCGCAACCTCCAACATCTTGTCCGTCAGGATTTGGTTATGTTGTGCCCTTCATACTGCAGTCTCACTGACATGCATCTTCCCTGGTTTACATATTTCCCAGTAAATATGGTGTGCATTCACAACCCATCTACCTTCTCTCAGCGGACTGTCCCAGGACCAACGGGAAAAAATGTGGAAAGAAGCAGTGCAATGTGTTGTGGGAAGCAGAGGAGGCAGGTGTCACTGCTTCCTGTACCTGCATAAGCCAGTCTCCTGACCAGCCACATCAGAGAGAACTTCTAGATGTCCCAGGATGAATTGTGGGCCACCATGACCCAAGATTTATATGTTCAGGTTTTAACTCCCAGTGCCTAGAGAGTGACTACATTTGCAAATAGGGTCTTTTGCTGGGGCGGCGGGGAGGAATTTTATTTAGTTAGGAAAACAGAGTGTAAGGGCATGAGAGGTAGGGGAAGAGAGATTTTCCATCTGTTGGTTCACTCCCCCAAAAGTCAGTAGCTGCAAGTTTTGGACCAACTCAAGGCCGGGAGCCAGGAACTCCACATAAATGATTGGGGCCCAGACACTTGGTCATCTTCCACTGCTGTCCTAGATTCACTGTTCACACAGCCAGATCAGAAGCATAGCAGCCAGCACTTGAACCAACACCTTAATAAGGGATGCCAGTATTAAAGGCCAAGGCTTAACCCACCATATCACAATGCCAGCACCCAGATAGGGCCTTATGATACCTAATTATTGCTAATTAATGCCATTAAAGTATGCCTTAATCCAGTCCCTGGTGTGCTTATAAAAAGAGGAGATGCTAAAACAATCCACAGGCTGAAGACTGCTTCTGTAAGGGGAATTGCAAAAACAGATACCTTGTCATCTATAATCCAAGGAGACACCAATGCTGCAGACACCTTGATCTTGAGTTGTCTGCCTCAAGAACTGTGAGAAAAAAAGACTTGTGTTGTTTCAGCAGCCCAGTCTCCAGCAAGTCAGCTCGGGTTATGCTTCACTGCCATGAAAATTTGACACAACCTTGTTAAAAGAAACTCAGCCTACAGGACTTTCAGCAGTTTGGAATGGTCACAAAGGTTGCTGGCCTGGGTGGAGAGACCCACACCACTTCTCTTTGGCTCCCCAACAGCCATGTTGTGCCAGCCAGTACCATCTTTCACTTGGCTGTTCCAAAAAGCTCCAGACTGATCTTGCTTCAGCCCTGACCTTGTTGGGAACTGCTGGCCACACAACAGCATAACATTCCTATCAAAATGAAAGTTATATTGCGTCATTCTTAAATCTCACCTCCACCTGTATTAAAAAAAATAACAACAAACAAAAGCCTGTGTCCAGGCCATAATCCACCTTCCTCATGCTGTCACATTGCCACCCTGACCTCACCTCCATGACTTCCAGGACAGGGCTTTTGTGCTTGTTCTTCCCTCTGTCTACAACAGTCCACTAGTGCCTGACTCACCCTGTTAACTCTATTAGCCATCTCTTTGAATGTCACCTTAGTGTCATCATTCGTGATCAACCTGTTAGAAACAGGAGACAATTTTTCTTGGATCTTCTTCTCACCCCTTCCTGCCTTCTGTTCTACCAAGCATCTGTCACTAGCTAGTGCATTGGATATTTCTTTATTCACTTTGTTTTCCAGCACCCCTTTCCTTCCTCCCCCACCCCCAGTATGTTAAAATCTCTACAATAACAAGGAACTTTGGCTTTCTTTGCAGGTTCTGCTATGCTCAGAGCACAGGTACATGGTAGGCACTCGGTGGAGATTGACAGAATGAATGCATCAGGCCTGCTCATTTGATCGCAGAGTAGGCAAGTCTGCCATATTTGTTTTCTGCTTTTAATCCACTAGAAGTTAGTATTTCTATGTTCTTCTACAGAAATATATGTCTAATTATATGTGCTACCAAGATCCACTTGGGGTTATTAAGTGACCTTTGGAAATTCCAAACTATATGAATGCCAAAACACAGTTAGTCCAAAGGGTTTCAGAAAAGGAATTGAAGACAGGCAACAGAAGATAGAGGCAAGAGGTCTAGTGATGTGTTGGACAAAGTTCTAAAAACAAAAGAGAAGGAAACACAAGCAAGACATAATGCAACATCGTGGCCACAACACAACAGTGCTCAGAGAAAGATGGGTAGATACAAGCACCTACAAAAAAAAAAAAAAAGATTCTCAAATCAGTTACTGCATTTTCCACTTTAACATACTTGAAAAAAGAATAAACTAAATGCAACACAAGCCAAAAAAGGTAAATAATAATTATTAGAGTAGAAATAAAATTGAGAATAGAAAAATACTATAAAAATTAATAGGATCAAATTTTGATTTTTTAAAAGATGTATTCATTTTTATTGGAAAGATAGTTTCACAGAGAGAGTAGAGAGAAAGATATATCACCCACTGGCTCACTCTCCAAATGGCTGCAACAGCTGGGACTGAGCCAACCTGATGGCAGGATCCAGAATCCAGGAGCTTCCTGCAGGCCTCCCATGCAGGTGTGGTTCCCAAGCCTTTGGGCCATCCTCTACTGCCTTCCCAGGCCATAAGCAGAGAGCTAAGTAGGAACTGAGTATCTGGGACATGAACCGGTGTTCAAATTCTGGAGCTGGCTCAATGGCTAAATTCTTACCCTGCAAGCACCAGCATCCCATATGGACACTAGTTCATGGCTCAGCTACTCCACTTCCCATCCAACTCCCTGCTTATGGCTTAGGAAAGTAGCAGAAAATGGTCCAAATTCTTTGGCCCCTTCACCTGTGTCAGAGAGCTGGAAGAAGCTCCAGATACCTGGCTTCAGATAGACTCAGCTTTGGGCATTGTGGCTCTTTGAGGGAGGGAACCAGCAGACGGTAGATCTTTTCCTCTGTGCCCATGCTTCTCTCTGTAAGTTTGCCTTTTCAATAAAAATAAATCAATCTTTTTAAAATGTATGATCAATATTGCAAACTTTTACCTACTCTGAATAGGGACAGGAGGAAGGAGAGAAGACCGATATTGTTAAGACCCAGCCTGCAAGATGGGACATTACTAGCAACCTTTAAAAAAAAGAAGTTACTTTAATAAAATACTACGAACAATTGTAATGTGAACAGATTGAATAACCTAGGTAAGTTACACACATTTCATGATAGACAGAAGCTATTTAAACTAGATCAAGAAAGGAAAGAAAATCCAAGTAACAAGAGATTGGATTACTAATTAAAGCACATACATACAGAAGAGCAAGACTCAGATGACATCACTGGTGAATTCTTTCAAAATTTTAAATAATTAACAACAGTTCTTCACACAATCTTTTTTAAAGGAAAAAAAAAAAAAACAGGCAGAATCACTCCAACTCATTTAATGAACCTAACACCAAAGACTACACAAGAAAAAAAAAATCAATAACTGTAATGATCTTAGATGCAAAACTCTTTTTTTTAACTTTAGATTATGTTTACATCATTTATTAGGGTGGGAAGGATCAAAGATTAGGGGAAAGTGAGTGAAACCATTTTTTCCATTTCTTCTTCCTGTATGTGGGGGGAGAGGGGAGAAAAAGGGAGAGAAACCACATCCAGTTTCTGAACCGCCTCAGCACCTCGCTAGATGTAAAACTCTTAAACAAAATACTAACAGACTGAACCCAACCACATATAAAAATAGGTATTCCAGACGACCAAGTGAGATTTATTCCAAGAACACGGTGTGGGTCAACATATGAAAATCAAGTAATAATACTTGATTTTCTGTGCCTATTATCTTACGTTATCTTAATAGGCACAGAAAAACATTTGACAAAATCCAAACATTTTCATAAAAACTCACTCAACAATCTAGAAATAGAAAAAAACGACCCCCTAGCTGTAGGCAACTGCCTAGGGTGCCTTGTGCCTAGGCCAAGTGTTACACTGCTGGAAGAAAAGCAGCCAGTAACTGATGAGCATTCTGTACCTGGTTAATGCCGAATTTGTGTTAACTATACCAGTGTGCCAGAACAGTTGTTTATTCTTTTTTAGCATTGTTATTATTTTAAATATATGTGGGAAAGGTAAGGAACACTGAGCCGGGACATGTCACCCTGGCTGCAGACTGCCCGGGGAAGAAGGTCTGGGACATACTGGAGTAGGAGTAGCCGAGGGCATGTTTGATAAGGGAAGAATGACTTCTGGAATGTTCCATGGACCACACCACTGCACTTGCAGGTAGGCGAGGGAGCTGAGACTGAGTGGTTTAGAGATAGATAAACAAAAGGGCATTTCTTGGTCAGGCCAAGGTAGCTGCCCATGAGGAGACTTGGGCTGGGCTAAATAGCATCACCTTCCACCTACTGGCACATACAAAAGCTGGGGCTGAGGTGGCACACGTGGCTGAACTAGGCCACAGTACCCTCCGGCAAGTGTTGTAGCAGGGGTGGGCCATTACAGGCTGGGCTGTAGCACCCACCAGAACACGAGAGAACCAGATCTAGGAGCAGATTCTATAGGGGAATTATGGGCTTGCCTCTGAAACTGCATCATCTGCTGGTTTACACAGAGAACTGGGAGTGGGGACAGGCCAGGCTGGACCACAGAACTCCCCTGACAGGAATCCACCTGACACTCATGGGAGCCGGGGCTGGGAGGAGCTGGGTAAAGCCAGGCTGAAGCATCTGCCAGCACATGCCGCAGCTGAGACTGAGGGCAGACCATTCCAAGCATGCATGGGATCCAGAACTGGAAGCAGGCCTACTAGGGGAACCGAGGGAACTCCTCTACTAGGCCACAGCATGGGAACTAAGGCTGGGGGAGAGCCAGATCACGCAGGGCTACAGCACCTGCGGGCATGCACAAGAGCCAGAACCCTGGCTGGACTAGTCTACCACACCTGCCAGTGAGAGCTGAGACAGCTGACAGGCCGTGCCAGGCTGGGTGGAAGCACCTGCCAGCATGCATAAGACCCGGGACTGGTAGGGGAACTCTCCTCTATTCAGTAAGCCACTGGAGGACCTTTTTTTTGTAACGTTTTATTTTCTTTGTAATATTATTTACATAAATAGCTATGCTGGTCAACTGTTACAGTTAACGCAAAGTTGGCATTAAGCAGGCCGTGAATGCCCGCCTTCCTCCCAAGAAATGTAACACTTGTCTAGATACAAGGCAATCTTGGCAGTTTTCTATAGCTGGGATAACAATTTCAAATTATACTTAATGAGAAGGAACTTGCATCCACAATGCAAAGAACTCTGAATGCTCAGTGATGGAAACACAAAATAAACCAACTAAAAATGGACAAAATGTTCAAATAGATGGTTTTCTTTTTCAGTCATACCAACCAAGAATGTGGTAAAATACCTGACATTATTAGTCAAAAGGAAAATCAAGCCGAAATCATATTACTTTATTCTTACTAGGATGGCTAAAACTGGTAGACAGCTCGAAATGTTGGCAAGGATGAGGAGAAACTGGAGCCCTTTCACCTTACTGGTGGGAAATTAAATTATACAGTTACTTGGGAAAATATTTTGACGTCTCAAAAAAATATATTCAAAGATTTCTTTAGCTGAAAGGCAGTGCAATGGAGCAAGATGGCAGAATCATCCTCTGGGTTCACTCCCGAAATGCTCGCAGGAACTGAGTTTGGACCCAGACCAAAGCCAGGAAGCAGAAACTTTATGTGAGTCTCCCACATGGATGGCAGTGACCCCAGCACTTGGAATGTCCTCCACTACCTTCCCAGGAGCATTAGCAGAAAGTTTTATGAGACGCAGAAGAGCTGGGACTCCTGTATGGAATGCAGGTATGCCAGGTTTAACTGCATCGTGATGCCTACCCCACTTCTCAAATTACCATTTGACCCAGCAACTACACTCACAGGGTTATCCCCAAGAGAGTTAAAATAATGCATTTGCACAAACATTTGTATATGAATATTCACAGAAACATTAATTATAGTGATCTCAAAATAAAAATGACTGAAGTGCCCATCTTCCAGTGAATGAGGTGTGTGTATACAGTGGAGTGGTCCTACTGCGCCATGGGTGAACCCTGCAAACACAATGTGATGTCAAGGCCAGTCACAAAAACCCACATACACGTAAAGTATCCAGAATAGTCAACTGATACAGTCAGAAAGTAGCTTGAAAGTTAGTGAAGGCTGGGGTGAAGCAGGAAGCGGGAGCATTTCCTACTGGATGCTGATTTCCTTTTGGAGATTACGAAAATGCCAAGGGTCAGGCAGTGGTGATGCTTACATGACTGTGCGGACATACGGCAAACTGCAGACTTGGACTTTGAAAATGTGAACTTTAGGTTGTGTGAGTTCGACCATAAATAAAGCTGTTATATAGTAAGGAATGTAGGGATTAAGAGTGACATCAAGTGCCAGGCACTGTGATATAGTGCGTTAGACTGCCACCTGCAATACTGGCATCCCATATGGGTGCTGGTTCAAATCTCAGTTGCTGTTTCTGACCCACTCCCTGCTAATGCACCTAAGAAAGCAAAAGAAGGTGGCACAAATCCTTGTGCCCTGCACCCACAGGAGACACCAGTAAGACACTTCTGATGCTTGGCTACAACATGGCCCAGCCCTGGCAGTCGCTGCCATTTGGGAAGTGAATCAGAGGATGGAACACTTCTCTCTCACTCACTCACTCATTTCTCTCCTCTGTTTCTCCCTCTCTGTATCTTTTCAAATAAAATATTTAAAAAAGAAATGGCGAGAGTGACATCAAAGTTTAGGATGTCAGCCAAAAAAACTAAAACTGGGAATATGGCTCTGGGAGTGGGATGCGTGAGGCCAGGAGCTTAGCTGTGAATAGAGTTGTTCTGAGCTTAGGGTGAGGTCAGGCTAGAGACATACATTTGGCAGCCATTAGCATTTAGATGGAATTTTAAGCCGGTGGAATGGATCAGATCACAGAGGCTGTGAGAGAGCAGAAGAGAAAAAAGCCTCGAAGACAAGAAAAAAAAGCAAAGATGAAGAAAAAGGCATGCTGGGGCCCTGGGCTGCACTGGAGGCTTCTCTGCTGGCCCGCTGGGACTCCTGGAGAGCTTAGAGTCCATCCGGTGGTGATGTGAGGAGATGGAGATCACAGTCGGGTATACAGCCAGGACCCAAACTCCATGCAGTCAGTCCTCTGAAGAAGCATGATAAAAATGGGAAGACTTATGAAATATGATTTCTGATTTATTTGGAAAATCAGATTCACCCAAAGATATCCAAAACCACAGAGACTCATGTTTTAATGAGCTTTTCTTTTTTAAGGTTCAGCCCTCAGATTATCATCATTTTGTATGTGGGAACACATCTTCCGTCCTATTTCCTTTCCCCACTGCCTCTCAACTTTCTTCCCATCTAAACTCATGATTACAAGATTAGCATCTTGCCTGAGATGATTCAGGCATATTGAATCCCTTCCCAATATGTATTTAAAATATATTGAAATCCTATCTTAGAAATATGGTGTGTAAGTTATTTTGGAATATATCATTGCTGTCAAATAAAAACTAATCAACTAGGAGCCAAACAGCTAGATTTCTAGCATGCCTGATCAGATAGTCTTCATTCTTTGAATTGATTTCTCAACCCAAATATTTTACTCCTTTAAATCATAGGGACACGGAAAACATTTCAGGAGTCTGCTAGCTTCTGGCATTCTCGAAAGCAGAACAGCGTGACAGATGCAGATTTCCTTTTTCAGTTGTTAATTTTTGGTGCATGTAAAACTGCTTATCAGAGAGGGCTATTCTGTGTGGCTGGAAATTAGGATGAGAGAAAGTTGTTTCTCATAAGTGGTAGCAGACAGCCCGTGGTTTTCACTGGGCAGCGCAATGGGAGTTTGCTCTACCCTTTGTAATGATTCCCACACCACCAGTGCTCCTGGCAAGTGGGGGCTTATGGTCCCCCAACTCACAGAGCAGGCCTTCCAGCTGGTAGCCCACCTGTCTTAGGGCCTCCTGGTCCTCTTCATTCACATGTAGGGGTGATTAAGGAGGACTGGAAACTCTTCCCTTCCTCTCACATTCTGTTGCTGTGTCCGGGACCACCCTGGGTACACAGGAAATTGGGGAGTGCCTAACGGAGCAGCCGCTTTCTGGCAACAATGTTTACCTGTGAGCCAAGGAGCATGGATTTAGTTTTAGGCAGAGTTGGGGTGTGGGGGAATAAGACACAGACAGAAAGTTTTGGAGACATACAACATTGGGCTGACACTGTAAGATTAAGTAATTCACAATAATTGCTTCTGAGCCTTTTGGCTAAGATCAAGTAATTCACAACAAGCTAGGTGACCTGGGTGAATTAGCCACATCTGTAGAATTAGGCTATTTATTTCTTTCAGATGCAGGGTTATTCATCTCCAAAATGAAAGAACCACTTTGCACAAGGATACTTCAAGAAGTTCATAGAGAAGGAATTTCAAAGACAATGCTATTTTCATGTGGAAAGTTTCAGAATACAGAGAGAGTTTTTTTTTAAGTAATATACATTTTCACGTACTTTCTGAAGATTCCTCTTATGGAGGAATTACTATTTCCCAAAAAACTTTTAAAATTGCCTTTGTAGTTTTCCTCATTAAAGGTATCATAGGGGCTCATACAGTGGTATAGCAAGGCAACGTTCACCTGTGGTGCTGGCATCCCATATGGGCACCTGACTGTGTCCCAGCTGCCTCATTTCCCACCCAGCTCCCTGCTCATGGCCTGGGAAACGAGTCAAGAAAGGCCCAAGTCCTTAGGACCCAGAACCCATGTGGGAGACCCAGAAGAGGCTCCTGCCTCCTGGCTTCAGATCAATTCAGGTCCAGGTATTGCGGCCACTTGGGGAGTGAACCAGCAAATGAAAGATATTTATCTATCTGTCTGTCATCTATCTATCTTTCCTTTTCTCTCTCTCCATATGTGTGTATATATATATGTGTGTGTGTGTATGCCTACACATATGCCCTTCAAATAAAAATAAACTTAAAATGATATGATAAAGATATCATCAGATCATTGGATAGACAGCCTCACCTGGGGTGGAGAGGGGACTGTCATTCAGTGCCCCCTGCCTGTCCCTCTCATTTCTGCTCTGTGATATACATGGCCTCCTACAGCAGAGAGCTTTCCTCCTTCCAAGCAACAGGAACACAGGTCCTCATAGCCTTGAACACAAGCCAACTCCAACTAGCATACGCAGAAGTGTAGTTACATTGCAGTATGCATCTCTACTCCCGAATCAAACATGGGCTCCCAATGAAACGGTTAAAATGTATCTTGACAGTAGGACACTTGACTTTCTACCATTGTCTATACCTACAATGTCAGAATACACTTAACTAACAGAATGATGGACTTGTGACTGTTGCTGAAGGACTATACTATTGTTATAATATAGGGGGACACAGTAGGAGGGAATGGGGAGGCTGGAAGAGAAAATCCCTGAGCCTATGGAACTGTATCATGAAAAAAAATTTTAATAATTAATTTTTTAAAAATCCCAACTCCAGTTTCACTATCAGCTCTGGACAGAAAAACCTGAGGGAATGTTGCAGCCTAGCCCAAGGCTTAGGTGCCATGTCTCTCACCAGCAGTCAGAGAGGTAAAGCAAGGTGCAGCTCAGACGATGGCCAAGTCCACAGACCCAGGGTGTGGCAGCTGCCTTTACGTGTGGGATTTGATGCCAGCTTGATGGTTCTACCTCAACTTCAGCCCCTGCTGTCTCTTCCCCTTTCCTTCTTGGCGGGTCTCTGTATACCATCCCAGTGCTCCAAAAGCTTCAAAATTAACTGAGACCGGGAGAGAGAAAAAGATGGCCGACTGCAGACAGCTGGTGTAGGGTGGAGTAGGGAAGGAGGGGAGCCGATCCAGCAGAGAAACAGGCCAGGAGGTGCGAAACTGTAGGGAGAAGAACGAGAAGGTCACTGGAGTCCACTAAAGCAAGAAGATCTACACAGCGTGAAGGAACAGCCGCAAAAAGTAGGAAAGAAAATACAGCACGCCGCGAGAAACCTGGTGAGTCACGATCCCAGGCAGGGGGAAGGCGGCGGAGGCTCAACCGCCCCAGGGAAAACAGAGGCGGCTGGAAGGATAGGCGCCCACACCGACAGGGGCACCAGTCCCCTGGAAGGCAGGAGCCCCCAGAGGAGGCTACTGGACTGATCATTGGGTGCATCATCCCTGCAGAAGTGGAGGAAAAGCAGGGGAGATTTCCCAGAGGCTTGCCTACCCGCTGCTCAGCGGCTGAGGGAGAGTGCAGAGGGAACAGGAGCAGCACTGTGGGACTGGGGCTCAGAGATCCCCATATCGGCTCCGAGCTGTGGACTGGCTGTGGGAGAGTCAGTGGATCCTGTTGCTGGACTCGCCCTGAGCCCCAGAGGCTGGGCAACGCTAGACAGGGCCTCACGTCCTGGGCAGAGGAGCAGACTAGTGGGGGCACATCTCACCTCAAGGGCTCTGTGCCTCTCAGAGATCCGCTTCTACCCTTGAGAGAGTGCAGCTGAGGAAGTGGCTTCTTCAGGGCAGAGTCCCCAGCTGGGCTCAGCTAGAGAGGCCAGACCAGAGCGGGCTCAGCTGAACTGGCCGGACAGGTTTTCCCAGCAGGAGCCCACTCGGAAAGACCTGCGGTGTTGCAGCCCTCAGCGGAGTTTGGCACTGGGGCCGCGGAGATTTCCAGCCCAGCACAGGCCGGGGTTGGGGATTTTAGACTCCGAGCAGCAGGAGCCCCTGCTGTGCTAACCTCAAGCCCTGAAGGAGAGTCTCGGCTCAGCACTGAGGCGGAGACCCCCGCTGTATTAGCCTTGTGACCCAAAGCCCAGGCGCGGCTCAGCAGAGTGAATCTGTAGGGCACTGCCTTTGAGAGGGAGCCACAGGGGAAGGGGCCTGGCACTAGGGCTGGCCCACAAAGCCTCCTGACCCAGCTCAGGGCTGTGATCTACAGACCCTGAAAGCAGCTGGTGACTCAGGCAGTAAGCCCTGCTGGGCTCAGCCGGAGACCCCAAACCAGAGCCGGCTCAGCTGAATCACCGCTAAAATCTCAAAACAACAAGAAGCAAAAACACAATGAGGAGAAGTATCAGAAAAAGCAATGACCCAGAGGAAAGATCAAGCACTCCCTCCCAATACAACCAAAAACTAATCTCAATATCTGAGATGCAAGATGAAGACATAGAGGAACTATCAGATAAGGACTTTAAGAAGCTAATGATGAAATTCGTCAGAGAGAGTGAAAAGCGCTGGGAAGAGTCTAAGGCATTCGAAAACCATATCACTGCAGAAATAAATCAAATCAAAAAGGGAATCCTCGATATAGAGCACAAAATTGAAAGCCTAACCAACAGAATGAACACAGCAGAGGACAGAATATCAGAATTGGAAGACAATCAGAATGAAAGGCAGCAGCTCATCAAACAGTTGGAGACAAATCTAGAGAAAGCCAATAGGTCCATACAGGAAATGAAAGACAACCTCAAAAAATCAAATATTAGAATAATAGGCCTTCCCGAAGGAGTGGAAAAGGAGACAGGCTTGCAACGGGTGCTCAATGAGATAATACAGGAGAACTTCCAGAATATTGGAAATATAAATCCAGCACAAATCCAGGAAGGGCAAAGAACCCCCAGGAGATACGACCCAAACAAATCGTCTCCCAGACATGTGGTCCTCAAGCTACCTTCAAGTGAATACAAGGAAACCATTCTAAGACAAGTAAGAAAAAAGGATAAGATTACTTTCAGGGGAAGGGAAATCAGGATCACAGCCGACCTATCAGAAGAAACGCTCCAAGCAAGGAGAGAATGGGGTAAAACCTATCAAATCCTGAAACAAAACAACTGCCAACCAAGAATAATGTACCCAGCAAAGCTCTCATTTATATTTGAGAATGAAATCAAATACTTCAACAGTAAAGAGAAACTCGAAGAATACATCAACACGAAACCAGCTCTGGAAAATCTCCTCAGGAAGGTGCTAAACCCAGAAAGAAAAAATACAAACCAAAATCAAAGATGGCAAATGGGAAGACCTCCCCACTAAAATCCATACAAGAAAAGTCAACCAATCAAGAACTCTAATAGTCGCAAATACACACTTGCATACTTACACTCATGGCAGCCCAAAACCAATTCCTTTCAATATTATCTCTAAACACAAATGGCTTAAACTCACCAATCAAAAGGTATAGATTAACGGAATGGATCATCAAACAGCACCCAACTATATGTTGTCTACAAGAGACACATCTAACCAGAAAATCCTGTAAGAAATTTAAAGTGAAAGGATGGAAAAAGACATTTCATGCCAATGGACGAGAAAAAAAGGCTGGCGTAGCTGTTCTAATCTCAGATGACCTAGACTTCAAGCTGACAGACATCAAAAAGGACAGAGAAGGACATTATATATTGGTGAAGGGACTGATCCATCAAGAAGTAATTACAATCGTGAACATATATGCACCTAATTCCAATGCGCCTAGCTTCGTGAAGCAACTACTTACAGACTTAAGGGGAGACATAGATACACACACAATAATAGTGGGTGATCTTAACACCCCACTAACAACTATAGACAGATCAACAAAACAAAAACTCAACAAAGAAACAACAGAGCTCGTACAAACATTAGAACAACTAGACTTGGTAGACATTTATAGAATTTTTTATCCTAAGACCACAGATTATACATTTTTTTCAGCAGTGCATGGCACCTTCTCCAGGATCGACCACATGATAGGACACAAAGCAAATCTAAATAACTTCAAAAAGATAGGAATCATACCATGTACCCTCTCAGACCACCACGGAATGAAACTGGAAATCAGCAATTCAAAATGTCCCAGGAAATATAGAAACTCTTGGAGGCTGAACAATATGCTATTAAACGAACAATGGGTCAGAGAAGAAATTAAAGATGAGATAAAAAAATTTATGGAAACCAATGAAAACTCTGACACAACATTCCAAAACTTGTGGGACACTGCCAAAGCAGTGCTACGGGGTAAACTCATCGCAATTGGAGCTCATGTCAAGGCCCAAGAGAGTCGCCAAATACAGGAACTAACCACACACCTCCAGGAATTGGAAAAGCAGCAGCAGATGAGCCCCACACACAACAGGAAACAAGAAATCATCAAAACAAGGGAGGAAATCAACCAGATAGAAATAAAAAAAACCATACACAAAATCAACAAATCAAAAAGCTGGTTTTTTGAAAAGATAAACAAAATAGACACCCCGCTGGCCCGACTGACAAAGAAAAAACAAGAGAAAGCAAGAATTAACAGCATCAAAGATGAAAAAGGCAACATAACAACAGACATTACAACCATTAAGAACATAATCAGAAATTACTACAAAGCACTGTACTCCAACAAATCAGAAGACCACCAAGAAATGGAAAAGTTCTTAGACTCACACAACCTGCCAAAACTTAGCCCAGAGGCAACAATCAACCTGAACAAACCCATAACTGAAGCAGAGATTGAATCAGTGATTAAAGACCTTCCAACAAAGAAAAGCCCAGGCCCAGACGGCTTCACTACAGAATTCTACAAAACATTCCGAACAGAACTAACTCCAATCCTCTACAAACTCTTCAAAACAATAGAAAAGGAAGCAACCCTTCCAAACTCATTCTATGAAGCCAACATTACCTTAATCCCAAAACCGGGCAGAGATCCTACAGAGAAAGAAAACTACAGACCTATCTCTTTGATGAACATTGATGCTAAGATTCTCAACAAAATCCTAGCCAACAGAATTCAAAAACACATCAGACAGATCATTCATCCAGATCAAGTAGGATTCATCCCTGGAATGCAGGGATGGTTCAACATTCGCAAATCCATAAATGTGATACACCACATCCAAAAACTGAAAAACAAGAATCACATGATAGTATCAATAGATGCAGAAAAAGCTTTCGACAAAATTCAGCACAACTTCCTGCTAAAGACCCTAACCAAGGTAGGCATAGATGGAAAAATCCACAACATAATCAAAGCAATATATGAAAAACCCAATGCCAGCATCATACTGAATGGAGAAAAACTGGAACCCTTCCCACTGAGATCTGGAACAAGACAGGGATGTCCGCTTTCTCCGCTGCTATTCAACATAGTTCTAGAGGTACTCGCTGAGGCCATAAGACAAGAAAAAGAAATCAAAGGAATCCAAATGGGAAATGAAGAAGTCAAGCTTTCACTATATGCAGATGACATGATTCTTTATATGGAAGAGCCAAAAGGCTCAACACAGAGACTACTAGAACTTATACGAGAGTTCGGTAGAGTGGCAGGGTACAAAATTAATGAACAAAAATCAACAGCCATAGTGTATGCTAACAGCCCCAAGTTGGAAAAAGATCTAACCAGCAAGATACCATTCAAAGTAACAAAGGAAAGCATGAAGTATCTGGGAATTAACCTAACCAAAAATGTAGGAGACCTATTCGAGGAAAACTACAAACTACTTAAAAAAGAAATTGAACAAGATCTAGAAAGATGGAGTAACATCCCATGCTCCTGGATAGGTAAAATCAATATCATTAAAATGTCTATACTGCCAAAGGCAATATATACATTCAACGCAATCCCAATCAAATTGCCCAAAACATTCTTCACAGACCTGGAAACAATGATTCAAAGGTTCATCTGGAAACACAAAAAACCACGAATAGCTAGAACCATTCTCAAGAACAGGAAGTTAGCAGGGGGAATCACAGTTCCGGACCTCTGGACATACTATAGGGCAGTGGTTATCAAAACAGCCTGGTACTGGCACAAAAATAGAGAAGAAGATCAATGGAGCAGAATAGAAACACCAGATGGGAACCCACAGAAATACAGCCAAATAATCTTTGACAAAAAGACAAACGACAACCCAGGCAAATGGGAAGGTCTGTTCAATAAATGCTGTTGGGACAACTGGTTGATAGCCTGCAGGAACAAAAAGATAGACCCACATCTCTCACCATATACTAAGATCAAATCCAAATGGATAAAAGATTTAAACCTACATCCAGAAACCTTCAAACTTTTGGAAGAAAATGTTGGAAACACACTGGAACACTTAGGGGTAGGCCCTCACTTCCTAAAAAAGACTCCAAATGCAGTAGAAATCAAGACCAAAATAAACAATTGGGACCTCATCAAACTAAGAAGCTTCTGTACAGCTAGAGAAACAATCAACAAAGTAAAAAGGCAACCCACAGAATGGGAGAAGATCTTTGCACACGACATAGGTGATAGAGGGCTGATCTCCAGAATATACAAAGAGCTACAAAACAACCAAAATGTCAAAACAAACAAGCCACTCAAGAAATGGGCACGGGAAATGGGCAAACACTTCACAAAGGAACAAACCCAAATGGCAAATAAACATATGAAAAAATGCTCAAGTTCCCTGGCAATAAGGGAAATCCAAATTAAAACATCAATGAGGTACCACCTAACGCCAGTAAGACTGGCCCACATGAATAAAAGCACCAACGACACTTGTTGGCGAGGTTGCGGGGAAAAGGGAACCCTACTCCACTGCTGGTGGGGCTGCAGGCTGGTACAGCCTCTATGGAAATCAGTATGGAGAACATTCAAACAACTCAAATACAACATACCGTATGACCCGGCAATAGCACTCCTAGGAATATATCCAGAACACTTGTTTTATGAGAAACCAACATGCACTCCTATGCTCATAGCAGCACAATCAGTAATTGCAAAGACATGGAAGCAACCAAAATGCCCATCAACAGAGGATTGGATAAGAAAGCTATGGTTCATCTACTCCATGGAATACTACTCAGCTATTAAACAAAACAAAATGCAGTTCTTTGTGGCCAAATGGGCCAAACTGGAAACCATAATGCTAAGGGAAATGAGCCAATCCCAAAAGGTTAAATACCACATGTTTGCCTTAATTTAAGATGACACGATGTTATGTATAACAAGTTATGTTATGAATGTTATATGTTGTGTATAAACCTAAATTGAAATGTCAATGAGGTGGTCACAGAAGGTGGATAAGAAATCGCATTTACTTTTACCATATTGGTTACTCGTTACTATGTCAATTAATTCCATGGTGATGTAAATTTTTGCTGATGGTATGTTGGAGCTTTTAATTGATCGGGATGATAGTCTGCTGGCTCTGTCTTCAGACCAGAGAGTGTATACCTAAGAAGCCGTTGAACTTATCTGGACAATAAGATGCTGGACTCTATGTTTGGTATATGCTTGCAATGGGGGAATCTCAACTGAACTTGAACTGTGGTTATGCAACAAGGTGGAGGAATCCACCATGGTGGGAGGGTTTGGGGAGGGGTGGGGAGAATCCCAGTACCTATGAAACTGTGTCACATAATACAATGTAATTAATGAATTTAAAATAAAATTAAAAAAAAAAAAAAAAAAGAAAAGAAAATAACTTAAGGCAAAAAAAAAAAAAAAAAAAAAAAAAATAATGACCTTCCGGGCCTGGCAGCATGGCCTAGCGGCTAAAGTCCTTGCCTTGAACATGCCTGGGATCCCATATGGGTGCCGGTTCTAATGCCAGCAGCTCCACTTCCCATCCAGCTTCCTGCTTGTGGCCTGGGAAAGCAGTCGAGGACGGCCCAGCACTTTGGGACCCTGCACCCACGTGGGAGACCTGGAAGAGGTTCCAGGTTCCTGGCTTCGGATCGGTGCAGCAGCACCAGCCGTTGCACTCACTTGGGGGAGTGAATCTTCGGATGGAAGATCTTCCTCTCTGTCTCTCCCCTTCTCTGTATATCTGACTTTGTAATAAAAATAAATAAATCTTAAAAAAAATGACCTTCCTTCTAAGTCCTGTCCCATACTTCCACACAATAGTTAACAGATGGCATCAGACATACATGGATTTCAGTCCAAGTTCTGCTTCTTCCTACTTGTATATCTTATTAACCTGGCAAGTTTTCATATGCCTCTTTACATAAAAATAAGGTCCTGGAATATAATTATGACTCAAATTCTAATAACTATTATTAACTTTATACCTTTTATTGTTATCTCTGACTGCTTATTGAAGATCTCTACCTAGAGAATCTATTCTTAAATCAGACTCAACAAGCTCTTTGTCATCACTTAGCATTCAGTAAAATTGAGTATAAAAGAAAATCCAAAATATAGGCCCAGATAATGCTAAGTTTTTTTTTTCTCTCTTGTACAAATAAATTTCAGAAAAGCGGTTTGCGGCTAGAACCTCCTCCTTGGTCATTAGAAGTCCCTGTGATGTGGCTTCCACCCCCACTGTTGCCTCAGCATCAATATTATTGCTGGACCTCCATGTTTGTACATGATCAGCAATAAGAATGAGGCCAAAGCCAAGTAGTACACCTGCAGATGAGGTTCCTTCTTTCATGAAGCCTAAGACAACCCCATCGCTTCCATCTTATCACCCAGGACCTCGTCACATGGCTGCAACCAATGAGAGAAACTGAGGACACCTCTAACTGAGCTCATTCTAATCATGAATAGAGGAATCTGATACCGAAAAAGAAAGGGAGAATACATATTGTATAGGTAACTGTAAGAATTTACCATTTAAATAAGCCATTTGATGTCACTTAAACATGTTCCCTTCTCTAGAGTTTTTAAAACATTAGCATGCTCCCCATCACCAGTTCAGACAAGAAATAGTTGCATTTCTAATGCCTTTCTCTTCTCTGGCACCCACATCAAACCAGTTGCTAAATGCAATGTTTACAACCCCTCCTTTTCCAATCATGTTACTACCTCACCTAAACCACAGAATGATCTTCCAGATGCTCTTGCCACTTTGGGTCTCTCTCCTTCTGATCTCTTTTAAGGACTACGACCTGGTTATTTTGTAGAAGCAGAGCTCTGATCATGCCAATTCCTTCTTGCTAAGTGACCAGAAAATCTGCAATGCATGAGGAAAAACTCCAAATTCTTAGTCTGGTAGTAAGTTCTTGTGACCTAACTTGTTTTACTACCTTGGAGAAATAACTGGATATTCCAGTTACAGTGAGCTCATGGATATTGTGCTTAGCCTGTACAACTTCATCCATGATGTTCTTTCTCCACTGTTACTATACTGTTGGGTTCTACCAGACACAGATGCTGGAGCGACCAGTGAAAGGTACATGGTTTACCTGGGAAATGTTCTCAGTAATGAAATGGGACTCGAGAAGAGAAGGAAAGTGTAACAATGGCTGCATTAATGAGCAGGTTACCACTGTCAAGCTTTGGAGCACAATCCTGGTGAGGACTCTGGAAAACATGTGGGTAAAACATCAAACTCTTATCCTAGAAGAGAACAGGATGGCTAGGACTTATATTCAAAGATTCTTTCCCATTGTCCGAGCTAAGGGCTATACATGAACTATTAAACATTTTTCATTCCACTGCGGAAAATGTGTAGAGCCAAGCAGGCTCCTCTGGTTCCAGAGAAAGCCCTAAGGCAAAGAAGCAGGAAGGTGCTGGTATCTGACTTGGAAAACCATCAGCATGCTAGGAACCACCCAGACCCATAATTGTACTTAGGTGGGTAGCACATCTTAACATCAGCTACAAGGACCAAACCCCATGTAAACTAACTTCAAACACTTTTCAAAGCAACTCCTCCTTGAAGCCTTCTCTCATCTTCCAAATTTTAATTTTTTGATCTCACTTGATCTCTCTCCATTGGATCACTCCTTTTGATTTGCGGACCCATAACATACAGCTCATCAGACTGTGTGTATCCTAAAAATAACCTTTGTATGTAACTGTTTAAGTACAAAATGTTTAATTGTAAAAGATGTATCACCTTTCAAATAATGTACTTCCACTTTACAAAATAAATTTATCTTGGTAATCAAAAAAAAAAAAAAAAAAAAAATTAACTGAGACCTTCAGCTCTACCACTTCCTCTACCTCTTCCTTCTCTCAACAACCTTCTATCCTGACATGAGGATAGATGGATCCCCCAAGAGGTTTAAGCGGCTGATCACAGCTGGAAAAGAGCATCCCCCAGCGCATCAATATTCCAAAGAGGAGGCAGGATGCCCCCTTGAACAAGCCGCCCTCAGGGCCACCCTTTCCATGGCTCTGGTCTGCCTTGATCACTCCTCTCTCCTTCATTGACCCTTTCCGCCCAGGAAGCACAGCTGACCCCTAAATAAAGATACACTGGTACTTTCAAAATGAGTCTGCTCACTGCTGGGAAGAACAATGGACAATAAACTCAGAGTGTCAGTAGGACAAATTGGAGTCTGGCTTCAGCAATAAAGGCTGCAGCTCTCATCACAGCTGAACTGTCTCCCGGAGGCAGGAAGGAGCGCAAGCAGCCCAGCACCACCAAGCACCTGCTGCCCACCCTGGTCCCTGTATTCACCTGTGCTGCCCTGGAGGGGCACAGTCTGAGACTGACTGGCAGTCCCGCTGTGTACTCACTCGCTCGCTGGGTTAACTTGGGTCAGTCATTTAACTCCCTGAGACTCACTGACACTGATGTGAGAGAAGGCTGATTGGCTAGAACTGCTGCTGTAATGTACCACTAGCTGGGGGCTGAAACAACAGGTCTGTGTTCCCTAATACTCTGGGGCTGGAAATCTGAGGTCAGGGTCAAGGTGCCAGCAGGGTTGGGTGCTTTGGAGGGTGGTAGTGCAGAGTTGGTCTCTGGACCTCCCCTGGCCATCTTCAGCATTCCGTGTTGGATTGTTGCATCTTTAGTGTCATCTTCAGGTGACATTCTCCCTCTGAGTGGGAACACCTCCAATTTTTCCCTTCTTAGAAGGAGCCCAGTCATATTGTACTGGGGGCCCAGCCTACTCCAGTGTTATCTCTTAATGAATGGCATTTGTAATGACCTTGCTTGCAAATAAGACCCCATTCTCAAGCCCCACTGGGAATCTCAACACAGGACTTTGGTGGGGGACACAGCGTAACCCTACAACAACGATCAAATGAAGGAATGTAGGTGAAGCATGTGATATAATGGTGATACACATGAGCCCATGTCTTTCTGACAACTGTGAGTTTCCCAGCTCCGCCCTCAGAGTATGACCATTCCTTGCACCCTGCACCAGGTCACAGTACCCTAAGATAAGACAAGACCCAGGGCATGATTTACCCATCAGTCATCACAAGTGACTGACCAAGAAACTGAGGGAGTACAGGGACTTTTCCAAAGTCATACAGCCACTGGCAGAGCGCTGGGGTTCCATCAGGACCTCCATGCCTCTCAGCCAATTGCCACCTGAAGTTTGTCCCTTGTGTCCTCTAAGTACTTATTGGAGACTGACTTTCAGAAGTTGTATTAAGAAATGGGAACTGGGCCCGGTGGCGTGGCCTAGAGGCTAAAGTCCTCACCTTGAAAGCCCCGGGATCCCATATGGGCGCCGGTTCTAATCCCGGCAGCTCCAATTCCCATACAGGTCCCTGCTTGTGGCCTGGGAAAGCAGTCAAGGACTGCCCAATGCATTGGGACACTGCACCCACGTGGGAGACCCGGAAGAGGCTCCATGTTCCCGGCTTCAGATCGGCGCGCATCGGCCCGTTGCGGCTCACTTGGGGAGTGAATCATCGGACGGAAGATCTTCCTCTCTGTCTCTCCTTCTCTGTGTATATCTGGCTGTAATAAAATGAATAAATCTTAAAAAAAAAAAAAAAAAAAGAAATGGGAACTTACTTGGGGGACAGAGGTAGTTCTGCAAAACAAATTAGACCCATGGTGGCTGCTCCCGTATGAAAGCCGAAACCATAGGAAGAGACGTCACTGGTTTCTCACCAGAGGTGAGGGGGTAAAGCTGAGCTCTTTGGGTGACATAACCCTGATGTCCCCGCTCCTGGGAAAACTTCCACATAAGCAGGGACCTAGACCACAGCCTTTCGCATCTGGAGCCTTTACAACCAACCAAGGAGAAGTAGCCTCTATTTCTTTTTGGTGGACTGAGTGTAGAGCAGTGATAAAACCAGTCAAGGTAAACCAGACCTCACATGAGAGAGCACCTTGGGAAGCACCACGCTAAAGTTGCACGATGGCCTCTGACCAAATCTTCTGCTTGTTCCTCAGATTTGGAACCTAGAGACCCACACCTGCTTCTTTATGGCTTCATCCAAGGCCAGTGGTCTCCAGGGGGAGCCCTCAGCCTGCCTCTATCTCCCCAGTTCCAGGGCCCTGTGTGTGGCACTCCTCCACCTGAAACTGAGGTATGAGATTGTCTCCTGGACTCCAAGGACTTGACCCATCAGAGGGCTTCTGTAGAAGGTGGGGCCACTGTCTTCAACCTTTTCTGCTTAATGTTCTACTGCTCAGGTCTCTCAGGTCCCCCACTCCCAGGCCTTGTACCCCTAGACTGCCATGTGTCTTTGGTGAGCTCTCTGTAACATTTTCTTTAAAGTCTTCAGGCACCACTTTCCTACAGGATGATACTTCAGAAAGTTCATGAGAAATGAAGCAAAAAACTAAGGATGCATTCAAAAAGTTCTCTGCCTAGCAATATCCTAAAAGAGGACAAGGAGAAATGGCAGGATCGTCCCCCCAAATAGCTATAAACTCCAGGACTAAGCCTGTTCCAAGCCAGGAGCCTGGAACTCCTTCAAGATCTCCCTCAAAAGTGGCAGGGACCTGAACACTTGGGCCATGTTTTGTTGCTTTCCCTGGCATGTTAGATGGGAACTGTCAAGCTGCCAGGATCTGAATCAGCATTCAGCCATTGGACGCCAATATCAAACATAGTGTTTAACCTGTTATGCCTACATATTCAACCCTCCTGCCCTTCTCCAGTAGTAAATTGTTCAAACTTTCAGCAGTCCCTGGTCATCAATCAGAATGGTGGAAGCCAAGCAGAGATAGCGCTGGAGAGCCTGTCCACATGTGACAGCCTGTATGATGCTCCACATCTGAAATTCTCCAAAGCAGGACAGTCTTTCAGGGATTACACAAGCTTAAGTGATGAGGCAGGTTCCTATGGAAGGTCTCCTTAGTGGGTATCTACTTCCCAGAGCCTCTGTATCTAAGAGCATCAGTGCCTAGAGACCCATATGCCCTAGATTTCCTAGACAGCAAGTGCATCTTGCATCTCTTGGCACATTTTTACCAGCCCCATTCCCAAAGCCTGCTCCTCTATAAGGAGAATGAGTCTAAGCCACCCAGTGAGCCTTCCCTTGGCAGTGAACAGCATGAGCTGCAGGTACCCATCTCCATCCTGTCTCCTGGTCTTTCTCATTCCTCTTTCAGGCACCCACTAGTCATCTAGTGCAGCCCTGGAGTCATACAGATGAGCAGAGGCCTAGAGAAGGGACCCATGGAAACAAGAAGCACAGCTGGACCCTTTATCCTGATTCTGTGAGCTCACTGCTTTCGACTTGCACCATGCTGTTCCCACTCAACAAGCAAAGTTCTCCAGAGCATCGGGAAGGAGACACTCAGTTCTAACAAGTAAAAATCAGACAATAGGAGGCACACTAGCAAGTCTTCCTCCTTCATAGCATGCAAAGTGGCTGCTTTCGTTGGTCCTGAGAGACCCAGTGACAGAATGGTAAGTCGTTTCCCTTCTCTTGGGCTGGCAGGAACAGCAGGGGCAGCACCTGCATTTTCAGCACTGAGAGAATCTCTTTGTGTTGGGGAAATTCAACCATGATTATTGCCTGCTCAGAGCCGCAGTGTAACCTCCTCTTGTTTCACATTATCCTTTCCTGCTCTCTGGGGTAAATCCAGTCTTCATAGCATGTCAGCAGCTTTTCTCTTCAGTGTGCAGCAAGATTATACATGAGCTAATAAAGGCTACAGGAAGGTCATTAGCGCAAACTCAGTTTGCATAACTCAAAGTCTAGTACTCTGACAATGGAGACTGGATTTCCCAGGCCAAAAATCCGGAGACATCACCAGTGGTTTTTCTCAGTTTGGGAAAATAGCTATGGGAAATGTCTTGTGTACATGAATGAAGGTACTTCCAGAACTGTGGAAAATGGAGTTTAAAAGTGTTGATTTTAGTGCAAAAATATTTTCATCTCCATGCATAATGTGTTCAAGACATGCATTTTTCATGCATCTTTTAAAGACTCCCTCATATCATACTCAGAAGTAAAGTCGCATGTCAAAAAGTAACTTTATGGAGGTGAGTGCTCGATGCAGCTGTGAGGCTGATACTGGAGATGCGCACAGGGAGGCCTCGGGTTCAAGTCCTGGTTCCAGCGTCTGGGTCTGTTCAGTCTCGTGCAATGCTCATCATGAGAAGCAGCAGGTGCTTGAGTTCCTGCCCACCACATGGGAGACCTGGATTGAGTTCCTAGCTCCTGGTTTTACCCTGGCTCAGCACTGGCTGTTGGAGGCACCTGCTGATGCAAGAGCTCTTTCGCTCTCTCTCTCTTTTTCCCTGCCTTTCAAATAGATCATTTTTTGAAAAACTAACTTTATGGGAAGGTTGTTGTTGTTGTTGTTGTTGTTATTGATGTGGCTGTTATGAAATGATGTCAATCCATGAACCAAAGGTTCATCTGGAAACACAAAAAACCACGGATAGCTAGAACCATCCTGAAGAACAGGAAGTTAGCAGGGGGAATCACAGTTCCGGACCTCTGGACATACTATAGGGCAGTGGTTTTCAAAACAGCCTGGTACTGGCACAAAGATAGAGAAGATCAATGGAGCAGAATAGAAACACCAGAAGGGAGCCCAAACAGGTACAGCCAAATAATCTTTGACAAAAAGACAAACGACAATCCAGGCAAATGGGAAGGTCTGTTCAATAAATGCTGTTGGGACAACTGGTTAATAGCCTGCAGAAACAAAAAGCTAGATCCACATCTCTCACCATACACTAAGATCAGATCTAAATGCATAACAGATCTAAACCTACATCCAGAAACCTTCAAACTTTTGGAAGAAAACGTTGGAAACACAATGCAACAATTAGGGGTAGGCCCTCACTTCCTAAAAAAGACTCCAAAAGCAGTAGAAATCGAGACCAAAATAAACAATTGGGACCTCATCAAACTAAGAAGCTTCTGTACAGCTAGAGAAACAATCAACAAAGTAAAAAGGCAACCCACAGAATGGGAGAAGATCTTCGCACACGACATAGGTGATAGAGGGCTAATCTCCAGAATATACAAAGAGCTACAAAGCAACCAAAATGTCAAAACAAACAAGCCACTCAAGAAATGGGCACGGGTTGGAAAATGTTTTCTCCGCATTTCTCCATGCTTGTCTCTTCTGACATTTAGTATCTATGCTATAGGAAACTCAGTGACTGTATCTTTAGCTTTCCTAATGAGTTTGTGTTTAAAAATCAGAGCCTAAATTACTTAAAAGGAACCATCGAATTGTGTGCATTCTGCTATGCTTGTCTAAAAGCCAACTTTACCTGTTTAGTTAAAATAAATATTTATGGCTAAATTCAAAAAAAAAAAAAAGATGGGCACGGGAAATGGGCAAACACTTCACAAAGGAACAAACCCAAATGGCAAATAAACATATGAAAAAATGCTCAAGTTCCCTGGCAATAAGGGAAATCCAAATTAAAACATCAACGAGGTACCACCTAACGCCAGTAAGACTGGCCCACATGAATAAAAGCACCAACAACACTTGTTGGCGAGGTTGTGGGGCGAAAAGGGAACCCTACTCCACTGCTGGTGGGGCTGCAGGCTGGTACAGCCTCTATGGAAATCAGTATGGAGAATATTCAAACAACTCAAAATCAACATACCGTATGATCCAGCAATAGCACTCCTAGGAATATATCCAGAACACTTGTTTTATGAGAAACCAACATGCACTCCTATGCTCATAGCAGCACAATCAGTAATTGCAAAAACATGGAAGCAACCAAAATGCCCATCAACAGAGGATTGGATAAGAAAGCTATGGTTCATCTACTCCATGGAATACTACTCAGCTATTAAAAAAAACAAAATGCAGTTCTTTGTGGCCAAATGGGCCAAACTGGAAACCATAATGCTAAGGGAAATGAGCCAATCCCAAAAGGTTAAATACCACATGTTTGCCTTAATTTAAGATGATATGATGTTATGTATAACATGTTATGTTATGAATGTTATATGTTGTGTATAAACTAAAATTGAAGTATAGGTGAGGTGGTCACAGAAGGTGGCTAGGAACTCGCATTTACTTTTAACATATTGGTTACTCATTACTATGTCAATTAATTCCATAATGATGTAAATTTTTGCTGATGGTATGTTGGAGCTTTCAATTGACTGGGATGATACTCTGCTGGCTCTGTCTTCAGACCAGAAAGGGTATACCTAAGAAGCCGTTGAACTTGACCGGACAATAAGATGCTGGACTCTATGTTTGGTATATGCTTGCAATGGGGGAATCTCAACTGAACTTGAGCTGTGGTTATGCAACAAGGTGGAGGAATCCACCATGGTGGGAGGGTTTGGGGAGGGGTGGGGAGAACCCAAGTACCTATGAAACTATGTCACATAATACAATGTAATTAATGAATTAAAAATAATAAATAATAAGAAAAAGATCAACTCCCACCTGCCCTCTACTCCCAGTGCACACATATATAATTCACCTCCCTTTCCTTAGTGCAAGAAAGAAGTTGCAATGGCAAATGTGTAGAGGTGAGAAAGATGCTTCACCATATGGCAAGTTTCTTTGCCATGTTAAAGGTTGTCAAGGAAGGTTATAAGATGGCACACCTTCTCAAGGACAATGAACCAGACAAAAAAAAAAGAAATGATGTCAATCCGAAAAACAGTAATATTATTTCAACCCCAAACAGCCTGTATCTCATGCAATAAGACATTGTGAAGTAATCAATGAACCACTATCGATATGAGTCAGATTGCTTATGATCTACATCAAAGAATTGTAAAACCTAATATACTTGCAAGGCCCTACGCTACTCAGAAATGGGGAGGGAGAGCAGAGAAATCTTACTTCACCATAGAAGGTGTGAGGAAGACGGGAAGTATAACATATTAGGATCATAACTGGTAACTCATAGACAACAGACTCGAATTAGCATTAGACAATAGCAAAACTACAAAGGCACATGGGGGAATCAGCAGTAAACAACCTCTTAACAGGAGGTCATACGCATAGAGCAGGGGGGGACCCCAGAGTGGAGCAGGAGGACAGGAGGAGGCTTGTATCCCAACCCTGAAGACTTCCAGACCCTCACCAAGGACTTTCAGTACGAGCACCGAGGACTACATCCCAACTGCCAAGGAGACCACGGGGAAATGGAGTGTCTTCGGAGGCCAAGAACTCTGAGGTCACCCACTCCCATTTGGATCTACCACATGGGATGGAAGAAGCCCAAATCCTACCCCGCAGGAGCCAATGTCATCGGAATAACAGCCACGAGCCCTGAGTGGTCCGCAGAAACAGAAGAACAGTAAACTGCCTTTAGGACTAGGGAGAGAAGCTTTCTCTGGTCCTTGCCTGGTTCCGACTTTGGGTCCCTACCCTCTCTTGCAATGACCATCAGCATGGCTCCAGAAACCCCTCAAAACAAACAAACAAGCAAACAAACAAACCAGCAAACAAACTAGAATGGATAGTCAGAGAACAACAAGGAAAGCTTAGAATCAGACAGGAAACAGTCAGCGGGGATGCACTTATAACTCACTGGGTAGGACACAAAGATTAGTTACTCCTCACTGGGATATTGAAGATTTCTCTGCACACCCCTCCTAAAACTGTTCACCTAAACTGTTGACATATGTCTTGTTAGAGTTATAGAGTTAGACTACCCGAAAAACAGCCAGGTTCAGCAAAATCGTGCTTCAACGCTGTGAACTGCTAAATACTAAAATTAAAATAGACATGAGACAGCTGAATAGTAATCTATAGCCATTTTAAGGTGTATAGCACCCGGTTGTATATAAACTAATAATTGAAATGTCAATGTAGAAGTCACAGGATGTCGTTCAGAACTTGCATTCTTTTTTTTTTTTTTCTCTTTTAACATATTGGTTACTCAATACCATGTCAACTAATTCCATAACGTTATAAATTGTTACTGATGTCATGTCAGGGCTTTTTATTGATCGGGGTGATACTCTGCCGGCTCTACCTTCAGACCAGAGATGGTCTCCCCAAGAAACCGTTGAACTTATCTGGACAATAAGATGCTGGACTTTATGCTTGGTAGATGCTTGCAATGAAAGAATCTCAACTGAATTGGAACAGTGGCAATGCAGCAAGGTGAAGGAATCCACCATGGGAGGGGGGAGTGGTGGAGGGAGAAACCCAGTGCCTATAAAACTGTAACATAATGCAATGTAATCAACAAAATATTAATTAATTCATTAATTTTTTTAAGAAAGAAAGAAACTAACTTTATGGGAAGGTGACTCTCCTGCCTGGCACCAGAACAAGTCTGAAAGGTGAGGCCCCAGCTTGTGACTGTGCACCCCACCCCAACCCTCCCACTGCTGACTGCTTGCTCAGACCATGAATCAGGCCTGTGCGCATCAGGCAGGCCCGCGCAGGGCAGATACTCAATCCTTGTCACAGCCAAATGGGGAAGCCAAAGCAACTAACTGAGAAATGAAGCACCCATCAGTCAGATTGCTGTTTGTTCTACATGACAGACTTGTGTGGAATAAACAGCCTATTTGATTGATTTGTGGAATTGTTTTCTCTGGAGGTTTCTTTGGTGTTTTGTTTGTTTGGCATAAAATGATGAAAATCCCACTGTGTGGCAAACGTAGTATCAAACCCTAGCACTAGCTAATACCCCTGTGCTAGCTAACACTGCAGCCCCATTCTGGCTCTGACACTCAAGAGTGTGTGGACTAGTTGAACTTGACTGGACAATAAGATGCTGGACTCTATGTTTGGTATATGCTTGCAATGGGGGAATCTCAACTGAACTTGAACTGTGGTTATGCAACAAGGTGGAGGAATCCACCATGGTGGGAGGGTTTGGGGAGGGGTGGGGAGAATCCAAGTTCCTATGAAACTGTGTCACATAATACAATGTAATTAATGAATTAAAAATAATAAATAAATAAATAAAAAGAAAAAAAAGAGTGTGTGGCCTCATCAATAAAGAAGGTTCAGGGTTGGGCGGGGCAGGGAGAGATGCCAGGGAGCTCAGGCCCTTCCTCCCAGCCAGAAGAAAGGGCACTGAGGCTACACAGCCAGCTGTTGCAGTTTGGCGCTGGACTCCCAAGGCCTCCTTCTGCCCAGCCAGGAGCAAGCCCTGAGACCATCCACAGAAAACTCCTACATGTCCTTTTGTCAAATCCTACTCTTCCTTGAGAAAGATGCTGGCTGGAGCTGGCACTGTGATACAGTGAGTTAAGCTGCTTCTTACAATGCTAGCATTCCATACAGGAGGACTGGTTGGAGTCCAGGCTGCTCTACTTCTGATCCAGTTCCCGCTAATGCTCCAGGGAAGGCAGGAGGGCCTGAACCTGTGCTATCCATGCAGGAGGACGTGGATGGAGTTCCAGGTTTATAGCTTCAACCTGGCCCAGCTCTGGCCATGGCAGTCACTTGGGGAGTGAGCCAGAAGATGGAAAACCTGTCTGCTATCTCTTGTATAACTCTACCTTTCAAATAAAGTTTTTAAAATAAATACATGAATAAATAAAATCTTTAAAAGGTCCTATCCATGTCAGGCATTGTCAGGACTCCAAGCCTGAGGCCTGGAACCCAACACAGGCTCTGCTGTGCTTTGGAGCTACAGAGGGGAGGGACAGTAAAGAGAGGCTGGTGCCCTGGCACTGAGAATTGACGTTTGCAGTAAGTATGCACTGCATGTGCCACTCACTTCATGCAGAAATCTCATAAAGAGTTGCTTTGGCAGAGGGGGAAGTGCACCCAGTAGTCAGTCTGTGCTTCATGGCAACTCCCTGAGAAGGCCACTCCTGGGACAAGACCCTGTGACCCAGACAGCCAGGAATGCTTAACCTGTCCCCACTATGAGCCAATGAGTGCTGCCTTTCAGGACCACTAGATTCAAAATGGGCTGATGGTTTGTGTTTGTTTCCATCCTTTGGTGGGAAGGGCAGTTTGGATAAACAGTGAAGAAGTGTGAATAAACAGTCTGTAGGGCTCAGCGCAATGGACTCAATTGGCTAATCCTCCAAGCACAGGCATCCCACATGGAGCCAATTCATGTCCCAGCTGTTCCGCTTCCCTTCCAACTCCATGCTTGTGGCCTGGGAAAGCAACAGAGAATGACCCAGGGCCATGGGACCCTGCATCTGCGTGGGAATTCAGGCATAAGCTCCTGGATCTTGACTCCAGATCAGCTCAGCTCCAGCAGTAGCGACTATTTGGGGAGTGAACCAGCAGATGGAAAATCTTCTTGTCTGTGTCTCCTTCTCTCCATAAATCTGCCTTTCCAATTAAAATAAAATTAAATATTTTTTTAAAAGACTTAGGCTGTAGTCTCACAATGCCAGAATCCTCCTTCTCTAGAGAAAACAAGGGTTCTCTGGTATCCTGTGTAGCAGCCACAAAGTTCATCACTTTCCAAGGACATCCAATCCACAAGGTGCTGATGCTGTTGTCGATGGTCTCTTGCTTAATTCTCTAAAACTCCTTTCCCAGGGGGATCGTTCTCCCTACATTACAGGCAGGGAGGTTGGGGTTTGGGGCAGTCAGGGAATTTGCCTAGGTCCCAGCCCCCTGTGGGTTGACCCTAAAGCCCTTCCTCAGTAGCCATTCTGGAGCAGAGCAGTAGACACCTCCACCTGGGCACCTGGGCACCTGGGCCAGGCAATCAGCTCAGCTGTGCACCCTCCCTGTTTTTCATGTGCAAGATCTGTCCCAGAGCTGCACCTGACACTTTCCCATCAAGAGCCTGTGATGTGCCTTCAGGAACGTGGTCAGCTGCTCCAAAGCATCATGAGCATGCACTCCTGCTCTCTGTGTGCAATTGTGGTCCAGCCCCTCTGCCCTCTTCTAGGAGCTGGATGCTGTATTCTGGGGACAGCCTGTGGCTAACAATAAATTAGAGGAAGAGAAGGTCTACTGTATCAGTGACCAGATCTCATGTGAGTAGTCTTCTATGAAAGTCACAGGAAAGGGCCTATGTATTCCCCGTGGTTTGCAGCGTGAGCTATTTGGGAGGCACATCTTGGTAATATTGTTTCACTGCAATTATTCCTATGGTGCAAAATGATGACTACACCCAGGAGCCTGTCATTCTAATCCATTATGAAGAGACAAAGCCTTCTCCACTTCCCCACTTCTCATGGGACCACTCCTGCCTCCATGCCTGATTAGCAACATCAAATTGGCTCCAAGCAAGAGGGTGTGTAATCAGAGCTTGTGAATAAGAAACATGCACACAGTCTGTGATGCATATTCTTCCAGTCCTGTATTCATAGCAGGCCACACCCCAGCCACTCTCATGGTGTTGGCATGTCCTAGAATCTTCTCATAGGAAATCAGTTCCTTTCTGAATTGCTGGCAAGTAGCTTAGGCATGTGGTCACACCTTCTTTTCTGCTGCTTGCCAGAGCCCAGCTTGCCCAGTGTTTAGGTTCTACAGGACTTGAGTGCATCAGGCATGTCCTTTTTCACATTCGCACTCACTCTGGCCACTCTCTCACTGAGCCTGCGTTGTATTCACCCAGATTCCTGCTCCAAGGATAGCTGATTGTTGTGATTATACTAAGGATTTAAAACTTGGAACATTCAGTTTATTGACCAAAAAACAATTTTCAAGATTTGTTTATTTATTTTAAAGGTAGAGAGAGACACACACAGAAAGAGAAATGAGAGAATCTTTCATGTACAATTTCACTCCCCAGATGGTCTCAAAAGCTCAAACGCCCAGAGCGAGGGTAGGCCAAAGCCAGGAGCTTGCAACTCCTTTCAGGTCTCCCACATGGGTGCAGGGGTCCAAGCCTGTAGACCATCCTCCACTGGTTTGCTAGACACATTAGCAGAGATGTAGATTGGCAATGAAGCAGCCAGAACTCTAATAGGCAGTGGTATGGGATGCCAGCGTGGCAGACTACAGCTTAACTAGCTGCGCCCAACACTGACCAACCCACCTCACCTACCCAAAAAAGCTTTTCAACAGTGGTTCATTCACAAAGCATTTCAAAGAAGGCTCAAGTGAACTCCTGCCTATTTGGAATTCACATACAATAGGAATAATCTTTTCTCTGTACTTAATCAGAATTTCAGACCCCATGCAGCCAACTTTCTGACCTGCGGCTCTGTCCTACATTTTTTCAACCTACACCTTTGAAGTCTCCTACCTCCTCCTCTTATCCTACACACACCTACGTCATCCTTCAAGGTGCAACTCAAGTGCCATCTCCTCATAAATCTTTCTTCCCTCCCTGACTTATCCCCACTGGCCCCTTTCTTGACCACCCACGGGTTGCATCCCCCATCACAGTGTCGGGAACTACCATTGCATCTGCGACAATTCTTCCAAATCTTCAAGGCCAGGAATCACGGCATCTGTGGGTCTCCTTCTTTTCCCTCCTGCTCTGCCAAAGTCCTCCTTCTTCAAGGTCAAGCTCAGAGACCACCTCCTCTGAGAGACTTGCCTGGATTCCACTATGCTCAGGCAGCAGGATGGATGACCTCATTAGCCCTTGGGCTTCTGATTTTCCAGCAGCCTCCTTTCATGCATTACTTGTGATAAGCATAACTCCCCTGCAAGGGATAGTAAGTACATGTTGAACTGAGATATAAGTACTTTTGCAGCTGTTATTGTGAAAACCATGTAGGTCTTAAGCTCTACAACATTCATCAAATGAAATTATTGGTTTGGGTATCTGCTCACTTTGCAGATATGGCACTGTGGGAAATCTTTATGATATCATAATCCCCACAGTTACAATCCATAGCATATAGACAACATTGCACACATAACATTGAGTTGTTGTGGGGTTTTTTAAAGATTTATTTTTAAATTTTTATTGCGAAGTCAGATATACAGAGAGCAGGAGAGACAGAAAGGAAGATCTTCCATCCGTTGATTCATTCTCCAAGTGGCCACAACAGCCGGTACTGTGCCAATTCGAAGCCGAGATCCAGGAACTTCCTTCGGGTCTCCCATGGAGGTGCAGGGTCCCAAGACTTTGGACTATCCTTGATTTCTTTCCCAGGCCACAAGCAGGAAGCTGGATGGGAAGCAGGGTTGCCGTGATTAAAACCGGTGCCCATATAGGATCCTGGTGCATTCAAGGTGAGGACTTAAGCTGCTAGGCCACTGCACCAGGCCCTGCATACATAACATTGTGGAAGAGACAATTCATGGAGCTTAACTTTGAATACCAGTATACCAAATTCTGCCCACTTGCTCATATACCTAAAATGGTTAAAGACCACCAACTTTGAGCACCTTTAAAAATCTTTGAAAATATGCAGTGAAAAACAATGCAGATTCAGTTAAACCTCTACAATCTATTGGGCCCAGCACTGTGGTGCACCAAGCTAAGCTGCTGCCTGCAATGATGGCATGGCCTATGGGAGAGCCAGTTCATGTCCCAGCTGCTTCTTTTCTAATCCAGATCCTTGGGAAAAGCAATAGAAGATGACTCAAATCTTTAGGCCCCTGCTACCCATGTCGGACACCTGGAAGAAGCTCCTAGCCCCTGGCTTCAGCTTGATCAACTCTGGGTCATTGCAGCCATTTGGAGAGAAGCAGAAGATGGAAGATAACTCTCTCTCTCTTTGTCCTCCCTCTCTCTTTCTGTAATTCTACCTTTCAAATAAATCTTTTAAAAATTTGCAATATATTGCATATCAACCACATTTTATATATAAATAATCATGTCTTAGTTTACTCTGTAAGAATAACATAAATAGGGGCTGATGCTGTGGCACAGTAAGTTACATCACTGCCTGAGATACTGGCATCCTGTATGAGTGCCAATTTAAATCCTACCTGCTCCATTTCCCATCCAGCCCCCGGTAATGTGTCCTGGCAAAGCAGCAGAAGATGGACCAAATACTTGTGCCCTTGCCACCCATGTGGGAGACCGGATGGAGCTCCACACCACTGCCTTTGGCCTGGCTTGGCCCTGGATAATGCAGCTATTTGTGGAGTAAAGCAATGAAATCAAAAATTTACATTTCTTTCTCTATATGTAACTCTGCCTTTCAAATTATAAATAAATCTTTTTAAAAAGTCAACATCTTTTAAAATAGAATAACAAAAATAAATTTTCATGAGCTGCTTAAGACTATAGATTTTATTTAAATTATTATAAAATCGGGAGTGAACATTTGGCACAGAAATTGGGACTCCACTTGAGATACTTACACCTTGCATCAGAATGCCTGTGTTCAAACACCAGCTCTGCTTCCCATTCCAGCTTCATTCTCATGTATCCCATGGAAGGCAGTAGTTGATGGTTCAGGCTCTTGGGTCTCTGTCACCTACATGAGAGATCTGGATTGAGTTCTGGGATCCCAGCTTCAACCTGGCTCAGCCCTGGCTGTTACAGTCATCTGAAGAGTAAACACTCAAGTGGAAGATTCTCTCTCCCTCTCCCTTTCAAGTAAAAGCAAATAAAGGTTAAGTTTTAATATAAAAATTTTAGTGAGTTTAGGATGTGCTTTTATTTCAATTTGTTTGATTGATGGAGGAGCAGGTACACCTCCAACAGAGTAAATGGCGCCTTTAGACCCTTCTCGCCTCTGTTAATTGAACTCCGAAGTCGTATTGGAGATATTTTCATCACTTCAGTCTTCTACTTCTGCTGTCAGCAGCAGTAATTGGCTTTGGGCTTTATTTGCTTTTAAAAAACAGATGTGTCTTTTAGCCACTGAACAAAAGACCTGAGTATTGAAAGGCAGGTTGGGAGAAACGAGGACGCCCTTCATTCCGGCTCCTGAGCTAACAGCCCAGGCCACACACCACCACTGGGTTATTCTTAATGTTTTCATATATAAAGGGAGCCAATTTAATGCATTTCAAATATGCAGTTTTAAGAGAATCCTGTTTCTTCCCATCCAGTATCTCACTGCCTGACAATAAGTATTAAATTCAGATCTGCATTGAACTGCATTGCAAACCACTGCACATTGGAGAACTTTGGATATTTGCAAATGACTGATAGGATGAAGCAAGTTCCATTCCTGCCAAGAAGCTATTGCAGTGTTATGGAGAACACCTGGAGACTGGACGCCACTGGGAAGCCTGGTGTTACAAGAGCAGCAAGAGAAGGGAGCAAAGTGAGTACCACTGAGAATCAGTTCACGGGACTGAAAATCAGCAACAATGCAAGTGACAGAAAGAGTATTAACTAGTTCTGAGGAAGGACACTCATGATTGCTCCTGCCCGAGATGCACAGCATTCAACAGATTTGATATTTGGAAGCTTCCCTTTCAATGTTGCCCAAGGGATTGGGGCTATAAGAAAGTAAATATTTGTTGGGGTTCATCAGAGTGAGTAAGCTCAGAAGGCTGGGGACTTAGGAGATACATCCTCCCAAAAATCAAGATGGCATTCTCACTGGATTTTGTTCTGGTGGCAAATGGATCCCACTGCTGAAAAGTTAATCCGCATCTAAGTCTACCAGGTCAGTTGTGCACCATGTGATTCTAGAATCTTCCAGACATCTCACCAAGTACTATGGACCAAACTGTATACCTAAAAATTAATCTGTTGGAGTCCTAACCACCAGTATCTAGGGTTGTGGTTTGGAGTCAGAGCTGTCAGAAGGTAATTATGTTCACGTGAGACCCTTGGGGTGAGCCGTGATCCAAGCTAATGGATGTGCTCCTAAGACAAAATTGGAATACAGAGCAAGACCGAGTGTGTGTGCACACAGAGAAAAAGCTGAGGAAGGACCTCACAAGGAATGAGTTTCTATTAGCTCATGAGTATGACCTTGGAAGAAAGTAGACCCTTCCACCACCACACATTGGCCCTGTAGTCTCCAGACGAGGGACAAGAAGCATTTGATGTTGAAGCCACCCAGTCTGTGTTTTTTTCAAGGCAGTCTTAAGAAGCTAATACCCTTGGGGAAATCAGCTTGTACTGGAAGTGCAGATACTTCCAGCATAGATTTTCACCTGTAATATCTATGATGCTGGACTTCCAATTGCAAACTCCCTTTCATTAGCTAGCAAGTAACTCCATGTCACTTTCTCCCAACTTCCTGTTGCAGATAGTGAGAGTGTGGGATCTTGAGACAGAAAGACAATGGTCTGAATTTATTGGGGCTCACGGCAATGCTGGCATCACTTTACTGACCTTTGACTCTGATGGAAGAAGGTATGCACCTCCTCTAGGGTCATGAACGAACTGATGGGATAACCCCTGACCTGCTAAAGGGTCTGTCTGTCTCCTAGGCTGATTACAGGAGGCAGGGATGGCTGTCTGAAAATATGGAACTACAACAATGGGCACTGCCTGCACACGCTGAAGCATGGTAAGTCACTTCTTGCTAAGGGGTTCCAGAAAATAATCAGGCAGAATTAGGTATTCATAGTAACTGTTGAAGAAACCAAAAGAGAGGACTCAGGAAAAGGCTAACAACCTCATACCTTTTTTCCTGTCATTCCACTTTACTTAATGACTCTAAACCTGCATTTAGTAGGAATACAATTTACATAAGTGTATGTGCCCTCAACTATGCCTGACACTTTTGTTCATTTACAATCTGATACATAATTGTTGCTGTTTTTTCGGAGGAATTATTTATGTTGTATTTGAAACGCAGACTTACAGAGAGAAAACATAGAGAGACAGAGATTTTCCATGCACTGGTTCACTCCCCAAGTGAGCAGAACTGAGCTGATCTGAAGCTAGAAACCAGGAACTTCTTCCAGGTCTTCCACATGGCACAGGTTCCCAAGGACTTGGGCCATCCTCCGCTGCTATCTAAGGCCTTAAGCAGGTAGCTGGGTTAGAAGTGGAGCAGCCCTCTACGGCCATACCACCCTGAACGCGCCCAGTCTCATCTGATCTTGGAAGCTAAGCAGGGTCCGGCCTGGTTAGTACTTGGATGGGAGAAGTGGAGCAGCCGGGCCCAGCGTGGTACCCTAGTGACTAAAGTCCTCACCTTGCATTGCTGGGATCCAATAAGGGTGCTGGCTCGTGTCCTGGATGCTCCTCTTCCCATCCAGCTCCCTGCTTGTGGCCTGGAAAAGCATTTAGAACATGACACAAAGTCTTGGGACCCTGTACCCATATGGGAAACCTGAAAGAAGCTCCTGATTCTTGGCTACAGATCATCTCAGCTCTGGCTAATTCAACCATTTGGTGAGTGAACCAGCAAATGAAGATCTTTTTCTCTGCCTCTCATGCTCTCTATAAATATATCTTTCCAATAAAAATAAATATATCTTCAACATCTTTAAAAAACAAAGACATCTTCCACTTGCAGTTTCACTCCTGAGGTGACCAGCTGGGAATGGGCCAGCCAAAAGCCCGGAGTCAGGAATTTCATCCAGGTCTCCCGAGAAGCCCAGTGCTTAGGCTGTCTTCCACTGCATTCCAAGGCATGTTAGCACAAAGTTAGATGAAAGTGAAGCAGCCAAGACTCCAATCCATGCTGCATAACATGATTCTGGAGTTGCAACTGGTGGTTTAACCACTTGTATTACAATGCCAGCCCCCTCAAATATATATTTTTAATCGCATTTATATTGAACATATGTAGACTTTTTTCTCATTATTATTCCCTAAACAATACGGTATTGTAACAATTGCTTATACAGCCTCTACATAGTGTTAGGTATTAAAAGTAAGCTAGAGATTATTTAAAATACACAGGAGGGTTGTGTAGGTTCAGGGCAAGCACTATGCCATTTCTGTTAAGGGACTTGAGCTTCGGAGGATGTTGGTGTCAATGGGGTTCATGAAACAAGCCCTGAGGATAGCAAAGGAAAGCAACCCTTAACTTTTCCCCAATCATCCGTTGTATTGAATCAATACATGTAAGCTGATTCAAGAATCCATGAAAAAAAATGTTCAATAAAAGGTGACGGTATGCTCTTTCCAGATGAAAAACAGAGAGAAGTCTCTGATTGTACCTACATGGAGGTGAACCAGAATAAATGAGTTGTGTACAAGCCTGAGTACAAGAAGGATGGATACAAAATTTGTCCTTGCAGAAGCCACTTAAACAACGAAGAGTATTTCCAGGAGAGAACGTGTCAAAGCATTCCCAAGGATCCCATTACACCTTGGTGGTAATTTAGACAATGTGGCCCTTCTAGACTACTGGAGCTGTTCCCTATACGTTCTGACAATTGTTCAGAATCTCCCTGTCACGGGATAGGCAGATTCAGCTCCTTGTCCCTTATGCAGGAGACATAATCAAAGTACAGGGGGGAAATAGGATTCGTTTACAAAGATTCATTAACCCCTCTCTAGGAAGGGAGAGTGAGCATGCTGGCAAGGGAGCTACGCTCAGTGAGGTTCAGGGCCATCCGTTTGTATAACCAGGAGACACAAAGGGTAGTATCTGGGGCAAGGTTTAGTGGAATATTCATGGGGAAACTGTTTGGGGACAAGTTTGAAGGCTGCTCATTTTCTCAGTTTTTTGGTAAGTGTCATGACATCAGATGCAAGATGGGAGTAGGAGCATTTCCTTAGTAATTTCATTACAGTGATGTTATAACAGATAAGAACAGGTCATCAAGGGGTGGGGAGGATGCCAGCAGTAGCCTTGTTGGCAATTCTGGACAGAGCCTTGCAGAAATCGTGATGTTCCACAGCACTTAAGCATTCTAGACAGACTCTTACAGTGGGGACTGAAGAGCTCAGCTCGTCTTCTTGGCCTAAACTATCTCCTTGGTGGCGTCATCTCCAACAGATGCTTCATTAAGAAATCCTTCAGAGCCAGGAGTGATTTAGTTCAACCACCATAAGACAAAGAACAGAAGTCTAGTCAATTCCCCCACCTCAACCCTGCCTGAAAGGGTCACTTTTTGCTGGTGCTGTCACCCCTGTGGTACAGCCACGTTCCTCGCATCAGGTGATGGCCAGGAGGACAGTAGCCCAGAGTGGCATCTGCAGGGTTTGGAATCTGAGGGATGTCTTAGCTCTGTTGCCAGGTACTTGAAGCACCGGTGGAAAGACTGACACAGACTCACCAAGTCCCAATTAATCTCATCCTTCATAAATAGCAATAGAGGTTATGTTCTCATTCTGTTCTATGACAAACCCACTCTGCAATGTCAATTTCATACAAAAATTAAGTGGGTAAAAACCTCTAGTATCAAAGTTACATCCTGTTGTTCTAGGTACATCACAGCTGTTGGATGGGACAGAAGAATAAACGTGTATTTTGTAAGTAAAGTGGTGATGTTTCAAAGTTCTCCAGATCTCTCTCTCTCCCTCTCTCTCTCTCACTTCCTCCTTCTCTCCCTCCCTCTTTCTCTTTTGCCCCCATTTTTCTTTTAAACATAGATTTTGGAAAATTCTTTCTACCTCTACTATCTGGGTCAAGGTAGGATATATGGAAACAAAAGACTTTTCTCCCTTTCCTTTATTTCTGCCCTCTTCCCTTCTCTATTTCTTCTCTTTTCACCTTGCTTGTTTCACAATTCCTTGTCTCTGGTTTTCTTTCCTGGGAAGAAATGCCAGCTAGAAAAGCTGTCAGAGCCAGAGAGAGTACCCTGGGGCCACCCATTGCTCTTCAACTGGCCTCTCATGCCTTGCCTGCTTTCCCTGCCCTTGGTACCCAGGCATTTCACGGCCCCTTCTCCCAGCTGCATCTCACACATCCTCACACCCTTGACACTTTCACTATCTGTTGTCCAACCTTTCTGTCACCCCTCACTTCCTCCTGTCTTTCTATATCCCCCAGTCTCTTTGTAATAGAGGGAATGAGATGTCCTTTCTAAGGAAACTACTGCCTCTCTCTCTCTCTCTCTCTCTCTCTCTCGCTCGCTCGCTCTGTGTGTGTGTGTGTGTGTGTGTGTGTGTGTGTGTGTGTGTGTGTGTGTTAGAAATGGGGAAGTGGATGAAGAGACAGAAACCCAAGTTCTAAATAGACATGTCACACTTTACTGCCCCTGTTTGGCATGCTGGGTGATCACAGAGTTTTCCAAACATCTCTAAACCTTGTACGTTCTTCATTTATTTCAATGTGTACCATATTTCACAGCCTAAGCCTTCCATCCTTAGAATAACTTGAGAAAAGACTAGCTGGGAAGTCTTAGTGTTGAATTCTTTGGTGGTGCAGGTTCCTAGACTGGTGGCTTTGGTTTTAGCACACACTAGAGCTATGAGTCTTATTATGAAGGCGAAGCTGTGCAGCCCATCTAAGAAGAGCTTGTCAGTTGACATATGATTTGCTGCAATGCAATCACCCACATGTCAGGAGTGGATTGCTTTTTATTCCCACTGGCATTAGGGGAATTTGCTTTGACATTTCAAAAATCTGCATGCCTGGTTAGATGAGGGGTAGGGTTATAAAATATGCCAGAGCCTTTTCTGAAGTCGGGAGCCTGTTGGCAGCTCATTTATTGCTTCTACAATGTCCTCTCTTGGCTTTGAATGCAGGATGCACCATGTGACTTCCGTCACTTTGGGGAGCCACAATCACACTAGCAGGATTACCTGGTGAGTCCCGGTTTGCTGCTTGACTCTCAGTCCACACAGTGGCACATGTGGGGAGTTTTGTTCATTGCAGGGGCTCCCCTGAATCTCTTGGGGCTCCTCAGGTGGTCACAGCCCTTTGGCAGTTCCTACCCTGGCAAAGTGTGTGTTGGACGACAGAGCCAGCAGCACTAAGCTCCCAGCAGACGTTTCCCTTTTGTGTTCATGTTGAGGCCAGAGGGTAGAATCCTTGTAGCTCTTCCCACATCCAGCTGGAAACCCCAATGTGTGGGAGAGACAGCTTAGGATGGAATGGGTGTAATTTTCCTCCAGGAAGCATCCACTTGCTGCTCCTACTTGGTGTTTATTCACTGTGCAGTTCTTAAGCAGCCAGAGCATCTAAAAGGTGATAGTCCTGCATCTTGTTAGGGGTTCAGAATGAGGGATTACCTGTGATTCCTGGCTGTTTGATACTTTCTCCAGCTGCCTGTGCTGGAATAGCTGCCCTCCAAATTATCTAGATCACACACATATCAAGGGAAAAGATCACTAGGTCAGTTCTCTGCCACTACCTCCCTACTTGAGGTATCCTAAAAATATGCCAAAAGGCACAAGTCACAGGCATGCAGATTCTATGAAGAAAGATCTTGTGGGTTTCCCGGAACCTAACCCAGTTCTTTCCTCATAGTAGTGGCCCAACAAATATGCTTTCTTTCAACTAACATCTATTGGATGCCTGTTGGGGACCAAGTGTGTTGCCACTGGAGACACATCAATGAGTATTTGAATCATGGTCCCTGTTTTCCTGAAGCTTGCAGTTTAGTGCAAGAATATACATATGCAGAAAATGCCCCAGGGAAGAAATCATGCTTGAATCCATGGACTGCTTATTCATCCTGTTTTCCATTCTTTCACACGTTTATCAAGCATTAGCCTGGTGCTATTCTTAGTGATTAGAATTAGAAGTCAAGAATCTCACAGATGGATGGGGGAGTGGGAAACTGAAGCAATAGCAAATCCTGCGATGTGACATTCAATGCAGGAGAAACATGAGGCAAGACCCATTAACATTGCTTTCACATCATACAAGGTATTCATCGACAACTAAGGTTTAGCAGAAGGAAAAGACAGTCCAGCCAAGGGAAAGGGGAAATCACAAGCAAAGTTGGGAAGGACCATGGAAAGTTTGAACAGGATATAAGAAAGAAAATGTTTGAACAGGGTATAAAGCAAAGATTGTACTTGTAGAGCTCATGGTTTATGCTACCTTGAGATGGTTAGTCATTGACTCAAAGATGGTTTCGTATAACATGGGTGCTTCATCTTCTGGAAGCATCCTTTCAGAAGCAGCATTCTGCAAACGTGCTTAACCTCAAGGGCAACCCCAACTGTCTTCTTCATTCCATGTGGGCCTATAGTTGTTCTTTCCAAAGTGAATGATAGTACAACCCCTGCCTACCCTTCTGGTACCTGTTTCCAGAACTCATCTCTATCACTCTCCTCTCTCACTTCAGGTCGTGTGGAACTTCACTGACAAGTTACCAGTCACCTGTGTTCCCAGTGGGCATTTCCCCAGTTCTACCCCTCCTTCCTTGCTGCCACTTCCTTGGGGAGCAGGGTGCAGGAGCCAGCAGCCAAGTATCCCTGCTGGGGACACAGTAGCAGGCAGGACCTTGTGTATGCTGAGGCTGGATGGCCCAGGCCCATGCTGCCTTGTCCCTTCAACGCTGCTTACCAGGCTTGAAGATATAGGGCCAGAGTTGGCAGCCAGAGAACATTACACCCATAGCAGGAGGCCTTCTCTGGTTAGAGGAGAGTTTGCAATGTGGTACCACATTTCTGAATCCAGATAGCCCCTTTGTGCAGGTAGGGGAAACACCACACTGAAAGTAGCCAGCCAGACCTGCCATGTCTAGTAAGTGGCATGACCAGATGTTGAACCTGTGCACCCCCATGATTTCTGCTCTTAACCTTTGTGCTTGTGATGCATGAGTAAATGCCACAATCCATGGCTCTGGGAGGTTGAATGTCAAGGGAAGGACAGCATTTCTTTGTATTTTTCACTCAACTATAACTGCTTAGTGGTGTGCACATAAATCTGTAGCATGTATTTCCATAAATAATTCATGTTGTTAAAAAAACACTTGAGTTACCCGGAACCCCACCAAGGACTATCAGTATGGGCATCAAGGACTACATCCCTACTGCCAAGGAGACCACGGGGAATTGGAGTGCTTTCGGAGGCCAAGAACTCTGAGGTCATCCACTCCCATTTGGATCTACCACATGGGATGGAAGAAACCCAAATCCTACCCTGCAGGAGCCAATGTCATCGGAACAACAGCCAGGAGCACTCAGTGGTCTGCAGAAACAGAAGAACAGTAAGCTTCCATCGGGACTAGGGAGAGGAGCTTTCTCTGGTCCTTACTTAGTGCCAACTTTGGATCCCCACCCTCTCTTGCAATGACCATCAGGGTCACTCTGAAGCCCCCCTCCCCACAAAAAAAAAAAAGAGAATTAGAATAGATAGACAGAAAACAACAAGGAAAGCTTAGTACCAAATAGGAAACGGTTAGCCTGGACTCACATGTGCCGTACTAGGTAGGACACAAAGATCAGTTACTCCTTACTAAGGTATTGAAGATTTCTCTGTACACCCCTCCTAAAACTGTTCTGCACCTCAACTGTTGACATAAACTTTGTTTGAGTTATAAGCCAACATGGACTATCCCAAAATCCACCAAGTTCAGTAGAAATCATACTTGAATGCTTTAAGCTGCTAAATACAAAAATGAAAATAGACACAAGACAGCTGAATAGTACCCTATAGCTATTTTAAGGTGTATAGCAGCCAGTTGTTTATAAACTAAAATTAAAATGTCAGTGAAGTAATCACAGGATGTGGTTAAAAACTTGCATTTTCTAACATATTGGTCACTCAATACCATGTCATTTAACTCCATAAGGTTGTAAGCACTTATTGATGTTATGTTATGGCTTTTAATTGGTCGGGATGATATTCTTCCAGCTCTGCCTTCAGACCAGAGATGGTCTCCCCAAGAAACTGTTGAATTTATCTGGAAAATAAGATGCTGGACACTATGCAAAGTACATGCTTGCAATGAAAGAATTATGATTGGATTTGAACTGTAACACTGAACTGTAATACTACATGAGTTACATGGTTTTTTTAATTGGAAAATTTATTTAGGGGTTTAAGGCCGTGTTAAGGTATGATTTTGGCCAGCTCTTAGGCCTAATGGCTTGAATAGAGTGTCAGAGACCAAGTGGCTTGAACAACAGAAGTGCGTTGCTCACAGTCCTGAATGTGAACATAATGAGCTCTGGCAAGGACTCCTTGCAGATAGCCACCTTTCACTGCATCCTGTCGTGGCTGAGAGAGCAAGTTCTCTGGCATCACTCCCTACAAAGGCACTAACCCTATAGTGGGAGCCCACTCTTATGACCTCATCTAACTCTAATTCCCTCTGAGGCCCCTTCTCCAGAAGTTGCCTTATTGCATACTTGGAGCACAGAGTTTCAGCAAACAAACTTTAGTGGATACAAACATTCAGTTCATAGCAGATGTGTAAATATTACTCCAATAGAAAGGACATGGAAAGAGGAGCCCAAACCTACATGTTCACAATCTGCAGAGACAAAGTGAAGAGGGGGACCTGGAAGCACAAGCCTGTGGGAAAGAGGCACCCTTTGACTTCTTTTTCAACAATTTCACAATGCCATGTCTTTGGCTGTATTCAACCAGAAGAGGTATTATTAACAGTTGCAGGTAGGTCCTCAGGGAACCCTCTGGCAAGAATATGAGGGAAAGGGAGAAAGAATAGCCCTCCAGGACCAAAAAAAAGAGTCAGCCAATTCTCTTCACATAATAACTGTCTCCGTTAGAGAATGTTGAAAGGGCCATGTTCAGGGACCGTTCAAACTTGGCAACACCTGTCTTCCGAAGCCTATTTTGGTGCCTTACCTTTCCTGAGAGTATATGTATTATCTAGCTGCTTGTTACTATTTCAAAACACCTGAGACAAGCTTCTACATAAAATGAGGCTCATGTCAGTTCACTGTTCAGAAGGCATGGGAGTTGGGCTCCATCTGGTGATGCCCTTTATACTGGCAGAGTTCCAAGGAGAGGCAGGGCATCAGGTGGCAAGAGGTAGGGATTGTGATGTCCGCCACTGTGTCTCCCTCCCTTTGCATTCAACATAAATAGGAGCCAATCATATGAACTTCATCCTCATGGGCTTATGTAATCTGAATCACATCCCAGAGGGTTCCACCTCTAAGTACCAGTGTCAGGCTAAGTTTCTGCCTTTTTAATGCCTCATAATGGAAGTCATATTCCAGTGGCTAAAACCATGGAGGATGCAGACTGTATCCAAGCCATAGCAGTACATTTCCAAACCTTTTTTTTTTCAAAAAGATTCAGGTGCTATCAATCTCCAACAGCATGCGTAAGCCCAGAACAGGACAGATGGACGCCCCATAGTGACTGAGTCATGATACATCCCACTTGAGAGTTAGACCTTGGGCTGTTGGAAAACAACCTTGGCCGGAGCTTGAGTCCTGTTGTCCATCTATCAACATTGCAGCCCCAGTGAGGCACCTTGTAAATCATCTGCCTGTTGGCAGGTTGGTGCAATAAAGAAGCTGCTGAGGGTGGCAGTTTCCTGAGAAGATCCTCAAAGATGATAAAAACTGACTATAGAAGATTCCTCCATTCTCTGGCTCAACCAAAGACAGGTGCCCACGTGGAAGGATGAGCCAGAAGAGCCCCTGAGATGGTCAGCCCTCATCCCTGCCTCAAATGTGTCATCTGTGATTTGATTTATTAAGTCTGCTGCACTCTCTCTTTCAGAACCATGGACACCAGGAGAATATCCTCTGTGTGGCCCCAAAGTCCATCCTGTCTCCTTGCCACCTCCAGCTATGATGGGAAGATTGTTATTTGGAATGTCACCTCAGGCCATATGTTCTGCAAGCTGAACATTTCCAGCCCCTCATATGACCTGGACTATGGTGAAGGTAGGTGAGTGGGCAGACCCTATGGCCACTCTGAACCTGCCCCTCATGCCTGAGGGGTGCTCAGTGCTGGGCACTCTTCGGTTAAAAGGAATTGTCCTGGCCTCACAGTTGACTTGTAGATAGAGCTTCCCAAAGCTGGAGAAGAGCTTAAGTGCTCATTTAGCTCAGCCACCTTTCTGGGTACCTGTCCATCAAAGTCCATTTTGCTGAACAGCCCACCACCTCAGAAGACCCATTTATCCATTGAAACCTGCAACAGTCCCTGTACCTCTCTGGAGCTCTTTGGCTTTGTTAGTGTACCTGCTACTTTTTAAAAAGACTGTTTATTAATGTTTATTTATTTGAGGGCTATACCGTCAGATGGAGGTCTTCCATGTCCTGGTTTCCTGTCCTATTGCCTGCAACAGCCATGGATGGGCCAGACCAAAATCATGAGTCAAGAACTCAGTACGGGTCTCCCATGTAGGTGAGAAGGTCCCAAGTACCTGAGCTGTCACCTGTTGTCTCCCAGAGTGCACATTAGCAGGAAGTTGGCCTCAGATGCACCCAATGTGGGGTGCTTGTGTCTCCTCCACACAGTGTCTTCACTGCTAGGCCAGATGCTCAACCCCGACTCCTATATGCCCCCTTCTGCTTTCTCTTTTCACGTGCCATGCATTTCCTCCACCCAGCCTGCAGCCGGCTCAGACACCAGTTCCTCAATATCTTATTCTGTTTCATGTAATCACTTGAGGCCATTCTCATCTTTTCTGCCCCCTCTGGTGCCCCAGGGTCCCCTATACCCCGGCACAGGCCTGTCGTAACTGAGTATAGTATAGTATATTCCATTGCAAACATTTCCCGCTCCATTCCATCCCTCTAATCTTTCTTCTCTAGTTTTATGTCTTCAAGTCCCTCTCTCCCTCTGCTAATGTAATCACAGGTTCAGTCATTCATTTTTTATGAAAAAAAAATACACTGAAAAACACCTGTGCTGCATCTGGCACAGTGCTAGGGACTAGGAATTTGGGGTTGTTCTCACATCTCTCTACCTCCATGTTATAAACCATTCTGTACACACCTGGGAAACAAGTGGAGGCTTTGAATATTCCACTGCTGACTCTGCTGCACTGGAAAATCAGCTGGAATCCAGAGCCAAGTGGACTTCCTTCCAAACACTTTTCTCCCATCTTCAAAGCTCAGACCCATCCTTTCCAAGCAACGGTCTACAGGAACCCATCTACCATGAAGCCCTGGCAGCAGAAGCATAAACAGTAAAACATTTGTGCATAAAATAGAGTGTTGTATCTTCAAGGTCCCAACCAGTAAATCCTCAGAGAGTTATGAGCCCTGCTCTAAGCATTTGATAATTTCCTTGCCACGGAAAGCCCTAGTGATTCACTAAATCAGAAAAGATCCTTGAGCTGCTCCCATGGGCATAACCTTGTGGGAGATGCAAAGAGGGAACCAGATCATTAGGATGCCTGGCCCCATCCTCCAAGGACTCGTGGTCTAAACTCAGAGACAAGATGTATGCATTCAACGTGGAACATGGTGCCAAAGCCATGATCTCAGCCCCAGGACTCCTTGAGTGTGACCCTGGAGAACAGCCTTTAGAAATTGACTCCAGGACATTCCGATGTCATTCTTACCTGCACACAGATTGAGGCTATTCATATCCAACCCTTGCTGTGTGTAACAATGATCGTTCTATGAAGTTCTTTGTGAGAGAATCTAAGAGCTTTCCAATATCTGGGGGAAAGCAGTGGCATTTCCTTCTAAAGGTTTGTTTTCATTGCCAGTAAGGCAAAAATAAAGTCACTGGCCAAGAATGTGATATTGACCTTTCAACCAGCAGTTCTAATTTAAAACCCTGTTTGCAGCAGCATTTATGGCTCAAGTTATATGACAGATGGCTCTGCAAAACTCTTTAGCTCCAGAAATGAAAAGACAGGCCTCACCAAGGACTCACCCCTCTGCAATGCGAACTTTGCAAGAGCAAGACATGGAGATGTGAATGCTCCACGCCCTCCCAGAAACAGGAGTCCTGGGTCTTCTTGAGAGTTGGCGAAGTCAAGACACAGTTGTCTTCCTCACATGGGGATGGTTAAGAGGTTGACATGTTTGGAAATATCTATGATTCTTCTCATGTCCTGGATTTACTTTTTTTTTTAAAGATTTATTCATTTTGGGCCCGGCGGAGTGGCCTAGCGGCTAAAGTCCTCGCCTTGAAGGCCCCGGGATCCCATGTGGGCGCCGGTTCTAATCCCGGCAGCTCCACTTCCCATCCAGCTCCCTGCTTGTGGCCTGGGAAAGCAGTCGAGGACGGCCCAATGCATTGGGACACTGCACCCGCATGGGAGACCCGGAAGAGGTTCGCATCGGCCTGTTGCGGCTCACTTGGGGGGTGAATCATCGGACGGAGGATCTTCCTCTCTGTCTCTCCTCCTCTGTGTATATCTGGCTGTAATAAAATGAATAAATCTTTAAAAAAAAAAAAAAAAAAAAAAAAAAAGATTTATTTATTTATTTTTTTTTTTTTTTTTTTTTTTTTTTTAAAGATTTATTCATTTTATTACAGCCAGATATACACAGAGGAGGAGAGACAGAGAGGAAGATCTTCCGTCCGATGTTTCACTCCCCAAGTGAGCCGCAACTGGCCGATGCGCGCTGATCCGAAGCCAGGAACCTGGAACCTCTTCCAGGTCTCCCATGCGGGTACAGGGTCCCAATGCATTGAGCCATCCTCGACTGCTTTCCCAGGCCACAAGCAGGGAGCTGGATGGGAAGTGGAGCTGCCGGGATTAGAACTGGCGCCCATATGGGATCCCGGGGCTTTCAAGGCGAGGACTTTAGCCGCTAGGCCACGCCGCCGGGCCCCTGGATTTACTTTTATTTATTGAGAGAGTGACAGAGAGTAGGAAAAGATAAAGAGAGAGAGTGTGTAATGCTCCATCAAGCTGATTCATTCCCCAGATTCCCTCAACAGCCAGGGCTGAGCTAGGAGTCAGGAACCCAAGCTGGGTCCTTTATGTGTGTGGCGGGGACCCAACACTGGACCCGAAATCTGCTACCTCCCAGGTGTGCATTAGCAGGAAGCTGGTTAAGAAAAAGAGGCAGTGTGGAATCTCAAGCACTCTGATGTGGGATGCAGGCCTCCCAAGCAAGAGCTTAACTCAATGTGCCACAATGGCCACCCCTAGACAATTCTTCTGAAGTCCGCAGAAAATACAGGGTGTAAGAGGGAAAGAAGAGACTGCATGCACAATGCCAACTTTTCAACATTCTAGCTTCATTTTTCCTCTTATCAAATTTTGTTAACTTCTTTCTTCACATTGAAGAAAAGCAAGAGTGAAAGAGATTTCAGACAAAATGGTTCATCTAAGAAAACAATACAGCAAAATTCAGTGGGTACCTCTAACATATCGGCCATTTTCCTGAGTGGTTTTCAACTCGTGTCTCATTTAGAGATTCCAAGAGACAGATATGGGTGTGCCCATTTTCCTGAAGGAACCCAAGCTTAGAGAGTTCCAGAGCAAGAGTTGTGCTGAGTGCCTTTTCCAGCATCTTCAGCATCATCCACTCCACGCAGACTTCACAGTAACGACCTAGCATTATTCTCAAAATGCCTTCTTTAGGGCCCAGTGCAGTGGCCTAGCTGTTAAAATCCTTACCTTGCATGCACTGAGATCCCATGTGGACACTGATTCTACTCCTGGCTGCTCCACTTCCCATCCAGCTCCCCTCTGTGGCCTGGGAAAGCAGTTGAGGATGGCCCAAAGCCTTGAGACCCTGTACCTGTGTGGAAGACCCGAAAGAAGCTCCTGGCTCTGGATTGGATCAGCTCTGGCCGTTGTGATCACTTGGAGAGTGAATCAGCAGATGAAAGATCTTCCTCTCTGTATATCTGACTTTCCAATAAAAATAAATAAGTATTAAAAAAAATGCCTTCTTTAGTCCATCTTAACCCCCATGAAATAAGTAGTTCCCAGATCACAGGCAGACACAACTGAGCTTTAATGAGGGGAAATACAAAGGTACTTCAAATGTTTGTAGAGAAAGTGAAATCAAGGGAGGTTTATTTTGGTGCAAGAAAATTTGAAATCCATGCACAGGTGTTTCCACACTATGGCTTTCTCGTGAATGTCAAAGAGCCCTCCTATGTAATAAGGATTTCAGGAAGAACTTTGTGTCAAGGTAAATCTACTTGTTATTCCACTTTCCATGAACTTTCTGAAGTGTCCTTGTATCCCTCTAGATATCACACAAGTAATGTAGGTAAATGGGGAAGTCAGCAGTCACCCCCATTCTTTGTGCTTCCAGCATCTCCCCAGAAACGAGTGGACAAGTGAAGGGAGTTTGTCCTCAAATCCTTTCTCCCTGTCTTGCTCCCTTGATCCAACCCTCCCAGGAGCCTAGGAGCCTAAGGAGGAGTAGTGTGATACTTTGCTCACATCACTCCTGGAGCATCCCAGGCATTTGGGAGGACAGTGAGATGAAGCAGCCAGACAGGAAGCATGGCACACATGGACAACACTCTGTTTTGGCACCTCAAGAACTCAGCCCAAGGACCACCACGAAGCACCTTATCTAGGTCCTTGGTGAAGGCAAACATAGATCTTTAGCCCCGAACTGTAGCTGTGTGCCCATGGCACATAGGATGCTTTCTGAAAGCATCTCCCACCCTCTAGGAGATGTGTGTGGGGCTTTCTCTACCAGTGTTTGTGATGGCACTGTGCTCATACCAGCACCCATGAAGTGAACAGTCCTCCTTGTCATCACCCGCCCTGGAGGACACGGCTGTGTGGCTGCCACGTCTCCTGCAGCTCCCAAGTGCACAGCACAACACGGAGCTCACTGAGAAGCAGCCAAACAAATACGGTTGAGCGATAGACGCCACCGTGAGTCATGGTGGTGAGATGTTGTAGTAACTCCATGATTCAAGCTGTTGTGACAAAACGCCATAAACCAAAGGCCTCCTAAGTGACCGAACTCTCTCAGAATTCTGGAGGCTGAAATCTGAGATTGGTAAGCCAGCATGATGGAGGTCTGGTGAGGGCCCCTCTCCTATGCACAGACACAAACCGCATCACAAAGGGCTCAACCCCCATGACATCTTTAACCTCCTGAAGTTCCCACCCCCTGATATCATCATCCAAGGACTTACAATTTCAACATAGAAGTGTCATAAGAGGGCTTCAGCCATTTAGGGCCTAACCATCCCCTTCTACATAAAACCATTGATCCTCCCTCCAGCCTGTGCCTTTGGAGCCCCCAGGCTCAAGGAGGGTAAGAGAAAGACAGCCTTTGGCCCAGACTTCCTCTTTCCAGGTTCTTTGTGGGTGTTGGAAAGTTTGGATCTTAGTTGGTTTGCAGGATTTTTTAGCAACAGGGAACATTGGAATTGGCTGTGCTAAGCACCCTGAGACAATAGGAGAGGAAGGAACCACTGTTTGTGTAGTGGGGTAGAGTCTAGAGGAGTAACAGAACTGGGAAGAAGCAGGTATGGGGCGTAGCAGGGGGTAGAAGTGGAAAGGGCAGTTATCCAGGGCTAAGCTGTGCTCTGAAGGCCTGGTTTTGCCACCTTCCTACCTCTAGAGAGCCCTCTCTGCCCAGTGCCTGTCCCATGTTTCAAGATTCCAGCAAATCTGACTTTCCAGGAGCCCACTCCAAACCTCTCTCTCCATACACACAGTAAAGCCGCCTGCTGCATAAGCTGATAACATTTTGTTCATTCCTTCCTAATATACCACGCAATTTAGGTTGGGATCTCTGCTTCTCTTCTCTCTGTAGCACTCATCTAGTTCAAAGACACACATAACAGATGGAGATAAAAATTAAGTGAACAGGGTCCAGTATAGTAGCCTAATGGCTAAAGTCTTCCACTCGCACGCACCGGGATCCCATATGGGCACCGGTTCTAATCCCGGCAGCCCTGCTTCCCATCCAGCTCCCTGCTTGTGGCCTGGGAAAGCAGTTGAGAACAGCTCAAAGCTTTGGGACCCTGCACCCGTGTGGAAGACCCAGAAGAGGCTCCAGGCTCCTGGCTCAGCTCCACCCTAACAGTCACTTGGTTAGTAAAACAATGGATGGAAGATCTTCCTCTCTGTCTCTCCTCCTGTCTGTATGTCTGACTGTCTGGTAAAAAAAAAATGATAATAATAAATAATAATAAATAAGTGAACAGGCTAGTGTGATGATTCAACTGGCTAATCTGCCTCATGCAAGTGCCAGAATCCCATATGGGCGCCAGTCCATCTCCTAGCTTTACCACTTCCCATCCAGTTCCCTGTTTGTGGCCTGGGAAAGCAGTTAAGGATGGCCCAAAGCCTTAGGACCCTGTGCCCACATGAGTGCCCTATAAGAAGCTCCTGGCTTTAGATCAGCTCAGTTCCAGTCATTATGGCCATTTGGAGAGTGAACGAAAGATTGAAGATCTTTCTCTGTCTCTCCCTCCCTATAAATCTGCCTTTCTGATAAATAAATACACACACATATATACATATTTGAAAACAATATTAAGTGAATGTGGGAATGGCCATTCCTATGGACTGAGTCCATTCCATTCCTTCCTTGGACAACAGAAGGTGGTGGTGAATGTCAAAGATGCCACAGAAATTAATCCACTTTATTCCAAGCAGGGGATTCTGGGAAGGGGGGCCCTCGGGAAGCGTCGGCCAAGCCCCAGACCCAGTTCCTGAGCACCTGTTTCATTGCTCACACCTCTCATGCCTTCCCACCTGCCCAGGTCAAATCCCTATGCCCCGCCTCTCTCCAGTCTTACAGGCCTACAGAGCTGGCATCAGGATGCCCCAGGTTGCCAGGGAGTTTAGACTCCCCATCTGACCATCCCCAACCCTGCAAGCAGGCCGGTGGGTGGGGCTGTGAGGTAACCAAGCCACTGGTGCTCCCTTTGGTTTCCAAATGTCCCTTAGTGACAAGCCCTATGGGTGAGGGAATGTGAGGAGAGCAGAGGGCGGAGGGGAAGATTGCAGAGGGGAGGAGAGGGAGCCAGCTATGAGCTAAGTGGGAAGCATAGCCCCAAAGCTTTGCTTCCTGGCCAGGCCCAGACCGAAGTGTTTCATGCCTCGCCTTCCTAAAGTCACATGTGGCCAAGATGGACTCAATGGTTGCTTTACTCATGGCCAACGGGCCAAGAGGTAAGGCCGGATGAGCAGAGAAAAGAGTGAAACCAAAACCCATGCATAGGAAAAATCCCCCTGCCCCAGCACCCGCTAAGAACTCTAGCTGATCAAAATGAACCCCACAGGGAGGGGAGAGGTGTCTGCCCCAGTGTGGGGAGAATGCAGAGGTCTCAGAGCAGGACCAGAAATTTGGGGTGCCTGGGGAACTGCACATGCCAGGCTCCCCCTCTTTGCTATCTCTCCCTCCATCCCTTCCAGGTTCCACCACCCTCTGGAGGCTGTTCAGTGGGACCAGCCTCATTGCAAACTTCATGCCTGTAAGTTGGGCAGTCAATGGATGCTAGTTTTCCAGCATTGGCTTGGGGTAGGGGTAGGGTTTATTCTAGACCAAGACTGTGAAGTCCACAGTCTCTTGAATTCACTCCCCTCCATGGGGTATCTTTCTGATGCTGGAAAATTAATAGCAATAGAACAACTAGCTCTTTTAAAATAAAAGTATTTATTTTTATTTGAAAAGTGGAATTACAGAGAGAAGAGACAGAAAGAAAGGTCTTCCATCTGCTGGCTTACTCCACAAAATGACCTTGTGGCCAGATCTGAGCTGATCCAAAGCCAGGAGCCAAGTGCTTCTTCTGGGACTCCCACATAGGTTCAAGGTCCCAAGGACTTGAGCCGTCCTCCTCTGCTTTCCCAGGCTGCAAGCAGGAAGTTGGATTGGAAGTGGAGCACCCAGGACTCAAAATGGCACCCATATGAGATTCCAGTGCTGCAGGCTGAGGCCTAGCCCTTTGTGCCATGGTGCCAGTCCCAGAACAATTAGCTCTTACATCAAGTAGACTCAGCATTTCCCTCATCATTACCTAGCAGCCAATTTTTGTCTGATCTGAGTTGTCTGTCTGTTCAACCAGTCGTGTGTGTGTGTGTGTGTGTGTGTGTGTGTGTGTCTCAGTCCAAAGGGAAAGCCCGGATCAGCATCATAGCCATAAAGGCAGAAGACAGCCTCGCCTACCTGGCAGACCAGCAAGGTTTTGTCCGCATCTACGACATCAAGGAGTATGGCCTGCAGGGACCAGGACTACAACCTCTCAAAAGTAGGCAGTGAACTGCTCCCTGGGACCCGCTGGGATGAGCACAGGATCATTTTGGGTGCAATATTCCATTTGGTAAAATTAGGTTAGGCCAAAGGAAGGGGAATGTTTTTTTAAGATCTTTTAAAAGCAGATTTAGAGAAAAAAAATGTTTTCATGAAAGTATTCAGTGTTGACAAAGATGCAGGAATCTGAGTGCTTCTATGCTCTTGAATAGAAGCCCATCGCCTTCTATTGTATGTTCTCTGAAAAGCAAGCTGATAACGCTGACCCACAGCTTTAAAGGGCAATCCACTTCTAGGGCTTTGGCTCAAAGAAGTAATACATGTGCGCAGGGTATCACTGTAAGTTTATGCATCAGCACATTGTCCATTAGATAGGGAGAGACACAGACATTCTGTGTCCAACATAAGGGGAACTGATTAACCACATGGATGGCTCATCATCGCTAAATAATGATGCGATATATGAAAACATAGTCACAGGAAAAGTACTGGTGATAAACAGTAAAATGAAAATATCAGCTCACTACAGAGAATGCCAGTGGGACTCTTTCTCCAGTAAAACAAAGAGGTATTTGCAAGCTAGAAGGTTTGGGAAGACACATCCTGGGTTTTAACAGACATTGTCTCTCTGTAAATGAGTTTTTGGATATTTTTAATGTTCTTTCTGAAAATCTATTTTTCTCTTGTTTTTGTACATATAGGTTGCATTGGTGGTAGCCCAAACCCATTTGAAGTTTTACAACCCTTTTATGCAATTATAAAAGTGCTCAAGCAGTGGGCCATAATGGAAAATGAGAAATAGTCATTGTTTTTCTGACCTCCTCTTCCACCCTAATCTCCCAAGAATGCTTCCTGGGGGGAACTGCTAATGAATTTCAATTTCCTTCCAGAAGGCTTGTGAGCACATACAGACTCTTCCAGTCATGTGCCATACAACAATGCTTTGGTCAACACTAGACTGCATGTCTATCAGGAATGTCATAAGATGGTTTTGCCTAGTAATGCAGCTTCCTGCTTTACATAAGTACACTCTATCATGTTGGCACAACAGGGAAATCGCTTGACAATGCATCCTGGCTCATTAAGCAACATGTAGCTGTTTATGCTACAGGGACACACACACACACAACACAATACTTAACTTCCAGAACTTATTTCTTCTTTTCATCCCTTAGTTTTCCAAATAAGCATATTTCATTCCAGTTCTTAACTGACTAGGAAACATGCCATCAACTAAATTTTTTAGTTCGGAAAGTAGGAGAAGTCAGAATGTAGAAATAACAATGATCTATGCATTTGTTTTGATTCTCAGTATTGGGAATGTGACTTGCCCTGAGTTGTTTTTACAATCCTTTTGGCTTACTTGCATCTATATGCTTATCAGGCTTTAAGTGCTGAAAAGAAAACCATGCTCGGGTCCTCCTTTGTGTATCTGTGGCCCCAACCTGGATTCTGGCACTGAGCAGGTGCTCACTGAACTGCTCTGGAGTTAGTGCAGCAGAGCTGGGGACCCGCATTGCCAGTGCCTCTCTGCCTGCCGGCCGCACATCCACAACCACTTTCCTCCTGCAGGAACCATGAAATGGCAGCTGGCACCATGGCACGCCAACTCACCCACCTCACTCACAGGTGTTCCGTCTTTTCATTTAGATGTGATGTTCTGGCGGGCCCATGTCGGCACAGTGACCTCATGAGTATCATTCGTGGAGTTCAAGAGTTTGTAAAAGACTAAAAGTAATTTTGGCCAAGTCAGTCCTCCCAGGAGCCCTCTGACGAGGTAGAGTCCACAGTGATTCAGTTCTGCTGTTGGTGGAAGTATGTTACCTCTGCAAAGTCATATATATATATACATATATATATATATGACTTTGCGAAGGGGAGAAAGGGATTGGAAATCTGTTTATCTGGAAAGCAGGGCAAAGGGAGAGAGAGAAAGAAGAAAAGATAGATTGTTAATCTGCTGGCTGCTATGACAGCCAGGTCTGGGTGAGATGGAAACCAAAAGCCAGGAGTTCCAAGTACTGGTATCTTCTGCTGACTTCCCAGGTGCATTGACAGGAAGCCAGATGGGAAACAGACAGCTCGGACTCCCACAGGCACCCCAATGTGACCCCAGCATTCAAGCAGTGGTTCAACCTGTAGCACCACAATACTGGCTCCTTTTATCTTTGTATATGGATGGATATGTGAATGTGTATGTATGTATAAGTGGATGGTTATTGTCCTTGAATTTCTTTGCTGGTGTAGTGTGAGTTTACACACTTAGTAAGCTTAGCACTCAGTGTGGAAGGTAGAACTTGAATTCTTTTCTAAAAAATAATATGCATAAGCTCTGGCGCAGTGGCCTAGTAGCTAAAGTCCTAGCCTTGAAAGCAGTCGAGGATGACCCATAGCCTTGGGACCCTGCACCTGCGTGGGAGACCTGGAGGAAGTTCCTGGCTCCTGGCTTCGGACTGGTGCAGCTCCAGGCATTGCGGTCACTTGCAGAGTGAATCATAGGATGGAAGATCTTTCTCTCTCCTCCTGTATATACATACATACATACATACATACATATACACACATATATATGACTTTGCAATAAAAATAAATAAATCTTTTTTTAAAACAAAAACTTTAAAAAAATATTTATTTATTCATTTATTTGAAAGCCATAGTTACCTAAAGGGCCTCAAACAGCTGCAACTGGGTCAGTCTAAAGCCAGGAGCTTCTTGCAGGTCTCCCATGTGGGTGGCAGGGACCCAAACACTTGAGCCATCCTCCACTGCTTTCCCAGGTGCATTAGCAGGGAGTTGGATGGCAAATGGAACCACCAGTTGCCCAAATGGGATGCCAGCTTTGTGGCTAGTGGTTTTATCCACTATGCCACAACACTGGTTTGGGGGCTTAGACTCTTGCTAGACGATGCTTCCCCAAACCGAGATCCACAGACCACAGGTGGTTTCCAATAGGGTATTTGAGTTGGAAAATATGGAGGAAACATGATGTGGCAGGAGGTGGCAAAATGACATTCCCAAGAGCGGTCCCAGGGACTATCCTGGCTTCATGTTCCAGTGTGAGAGGAGCCGCAACCTGTTGAGGCAATGCCTTTTCCGGGCAGCAGCAACCTTGCACACTCTCCCTCCCCCACTTCATCTCCTTAGATTGGAGCTCATCCAAGAAGACAACCTTTTGCTGTAGTCATCTCTTAACCACACCGTGCGCGTGTGGAGCTGGGAGGGGGCGTACATAGGTAAGGGGCGTCCGCCGGCCTCCACCTTAACCCTGGCTCGGGGCCGCTGCGGTGATGGGCATCCAGCTTACCAGGCCTTCCCAACAAAGCACTACACACCTAGGTGCTTGCCCAGTAGGCCTTTCCTTCCTCCCACTTCCAAAGGGCCCTCTTCCTGGCTTGCACACTGCCCCCTGCTGCCTGCATCCTCACACAGCAGAGGGAGCACGCGCTCTGACACTGAGTAGGAGGATCAGTAACCTTCACGACCTCCCCCAGGGGCCCCATGTCTAGATACGTGGGCTTGGAGGTGAAGACCTCCACTCATGAATCTAAGAGGGACTGGGACCCCCACTAGGTTCCTACCATTAGGTCAGCTTGTTACAACACACACACACACACACACACACTCTAATGGCAAAGTCCGACATTTAGATTTAGAGAACTCAGCATGCGACAGTGAAGCTGGGTACGGAAGTGTGTTACCCTGAGGGTCATGTCTTAGTAGGAGCAACTCAGGTTCAAGGGAGCATGTGGTGGGGCAGGACCTGGTGTGTATGGATTATAGTATCCAGCTGCAATGACTCATACTTAAAGGGACTCTGCCTGCTTTGCGTCCACTGGCTTGCGTGTCTGGAATCATGTACTAGAATGCCTTTGATGTCACTCCGCTATTATTGACTACTGAATTATTGAGTAGCTCATAAACCCTTAGGAGGCATTTTGCAGCAGATGTTGCAGTCTCCGGGGCCAGGTACCCTGAAATTGTGCTGCTGGGAACTGCAGAAGCAGAACTTAGTCCCAGCCAGGATTTAAGGAGCCCAGGCATGCTGGTGTTAAGCTTAGCCCAATTAGGAGGCAAGTTCCCTTCCATCCTCTGCCTGTAATTTAGTGATCAATCTCTATTCTTCCAGGGACCTTCGGGCAGAGGAGTCCCTGGGATATTTTCAATCCTGCCTCCTGGAACCATCCCAGAGTCCCAGATGAAATTCTGAAGCATCCACAGAGCATGCCTGTTCACCCAGTGCTGGAAGAACACGTTCCTGCCAGGCCCTTGGGGGGAAGACACGAGCAGGGCAACCTGCAGGAAGAACCTACCCAGGCTGAGGTGGGTATGGGCCCAGTCAGTTCCCCTGTATTCTGTTTGTCATTTCCAGGGAGATCAGCTTGGAATGTAGACCACACCTTGAAAAAGTCAAGGCCGACCCAGAGAACCAGCAGATGGAGGTCAGGAGGACTACCTCTCCCATCCCAAGACCAAGCCACTGACCAGGGCCAGAGGGCTTGTCAGCCCATCTGTGGCAATGGTCGGAGCTGTTCTCCCAGTACGCTCCTCTTTCTGCTGTTCTAAGCCTTGGAATACAGAAGACTTGTTCCCCAGCTATCTTGAAAAAGGATAGGCACAGCACATTCAACACATTTCATATACTCATCCTTAGTAATTGCACTCAAAAGTAGGATTTCTTAGGTGGACTTCAGCATGGTACATGCCATCTCAAAGTGCCTGGGCTGAAGCCCCACCTCAGCTCCTGATGCCAGCTCCTGCCTGAGCAAACCCTAGGAAGAAGCAGGTTATGGGTCAAGTACTTGGGTAATCTGCCACCCATGTGGGAAACCCAGATTGAGTTCCCGGCTCTTGGTCTCAGCCTGATCCAGTCCCAGGCCAATCGTGGGGCTTTGGGGAGTGAAGCAGCAAATAGAAGATCTCTCTCTCTCTTCTCTCTCTCTCTCTCTCTCTCTCTCTCTCTCTCTCTCTCTCTCTCATTTTAACATGATAATAATAAGAATAGTAAAAATACATAAAAACACAACTTCCGGAAGAATACTATAACAAGATGCTCAGTTTTATGCACAAATCTATGAAAGTCAAATCAGAGAGAAAAAAAAAATTTTTTAACAGACCAGGGTCGAAGCAGTCTTGATTTAAAACTCTGCAAAACATATGAGTTTTCAAGAAATGCCTGCCCTTTAATAAATGGAAGAGAATTTGCCATTGCTCACTGGCTGTGTTACAACTCGGAGCAGGACACCTGCTCTGCCAGCAAAATCACATCTTGGGTTTTTCCTTGGCAGCCTCCTGGAATACTGATCACACGGTATAATCCAGCCTCCGATGCTCGCTCAGAGCCTGGCCCATATCCACAATGGGAAGCACAGGGACCGGGCAAGCGCAGAGCTGGAACAGCTCCACCTCCTCGTGAGTAGCCTGCATCTCCATGATCTGTCCCCGAGGTTATCAGGAGAAGCCCACAATAGCTCCCGGGGGGACCCAGACTGTGTGGATGAAGCACTACTGGCCCAGGGAGAAATGTAATCATTTCAGGGTGCATTTGATATGAATAAAATGGATGTGTTCATTAATTCTGATAGAGCTGCACTTTGGAAAACAAAAGCTCGGCCAGGGGAAGGGTGGGGCAGGGGGATGTGGGAAGAGAGGAAGGCAGAGGGCAAGTGAGGGGAGCCTATGGATGTGGACAAGAGCCTCAGGTTGGACTTCAGGCAAAGGCAGCAGAAGTCAAACGACAAGTTGGGATGTAGGAAGGAGGGCGCTGAGAAGGCCAGTAGGAGGAGAGGTAGCGGGAGGAGGAGCATGCAATGTGGTAACATCAGGGGAATGTCTGCGTGACATCAGGATGCTGACTCTCTAAGGCTGAAGGGAGTGAGCACAGGCATTCTTGGCCACCACGATCTGGTCATGCAGGGACCTGTAAGATGCTGTGATGTTCTTTATTCCACACATTTTGACACTGAGTACCTCAGAAAGCAGTCTGCAAATGCCTTCCAAAAAAAATACACAGGAGAAAACTGAACCTGCATCCAAGGGAGCTGGCATGATGGCACAGGGCGTTCAGCTGCCTCCTGCAGTGCCTTTGTGTCAAATCCTGGCTGCTCCACCTCAAATCCAGCTCTCTGCTGATGCCAAAATGCCAAAAATGGCGCTAGCACTCAGACCTCTGTGTGCACCCACACATACTGGCAGGTGCCTTTCTGTCTAGTCATCCCTGGTTTTCGTGCTCTCCAGTGGGAGTGGTAAACCAAGAGGGAGGTGCCCACTATTTCCCTCCTAAGCCACTCCCACTCCTGGATTATGCACTCTCCAGGTGTTTCTGAGTGTGGGCTGGATAATAGGGCAGGTTGGGTTGAACTAGGTTTTCATGCCCATTGACATGTGCGAGAGTTAAATGGTATGAGCGACAGACTGAACAAGCCTGCAGTACATAGTGGCAAGCATGGGAACCAGGGTAGGGGGCAGACCTGGAGGGGGTTATGGGGAGTCGCCCCAACTAGGCTGCAGCTCCTACTGGTTTGTATGAGGGCCGAGTATGAAGTGGACAGGATCGGGCTGGACTACAACACCGATCGGTTTATGTGGAAGACAGGGCTGGAAACAGTACTGAACCAGCAATTGCAACAACCAGCATGTGCATAAGCTAACTGGGGCTATGGACTGTACTGGACCCTGTCCTGGCAATCTCACACAAGAGTCAGGTCTGGGATCATCTCAGACGAAGTTTCTTTGGCGATCCCTCCAACTGAACTGTTGATTTCAGAACCCCAACCATGAAGAGACTATGTCAGCCAGTGGATTCTGAATGGATTTCATCGTGCTTGAAATGGCGAGATTGGCAGCAATTCAGAACAGTTGAACTGTCAAAACTGCTTGAGAAGGCCCCTTGGAGCATGCCCCACATGGGGGACCTATGATGGGTGGGAGGCTGGGTGGGGCTTCTGCCTTTGTTTCTCCCCTGACCCCAGATACAAGGGGGAAAAAGTGATGATAAATAGTGTAGAAACAATGGTCTTACACACTCCTGTAGCCTTTGACCCTTTGTATCCTAATCAACTATGAAAGAGTATAAAAAGTTAAAAAAAAAAAAAAAGAAAGAAGACTCACAGGGTAGCAGCTGATTCTGAACAATGCATGGATATGGTCTTCCCTGTGTGATGCTGCCCATCACTGCCCTTACCTTTTCTTTCAAGGAGCAAGAAGAATAAAGCCATGGTATGATTCATGAATAAATAAATAAAAGAAAAAACAGACAGACCCAGAGGGGTAAATATTTGGTGATCCGGGAGTTCATGGGGAGGATCATCAACGTCTCATGGGAGACATGTTGATGTGAGAGGGTCAGCCGCGCCCTATTTAGGGGCCCACAGTGCCAGGCAGGTGGCCAGAAAGCCCCTAGCACTAAGTGATCTCATGCTTGCTTTCTTTCATTCCTCCCACCCTAGGCTGTGGGCAGAGCAGAGCAAGCCTTTGCGGAGGACACCCGAGCTGCGGTGGGCCAGCATTTACTAGGCCCTCCAGTGCCACGAGGCGGCCCGTGTGTCCACTTTCTGTCTGTCATTAGCTTGGACTTGATTGAATTCAACTTTCTCACACAGGAAAGAGGAGGAAGCGAAACTGCCCAGAGAATCGATCCTGCCACACCGAGAGCCCCAGCTGCTGTTTTCTTTCCTAGGCAGAGTCCCTTCTAGGGACATCAAGTGGTCTGACAGAAGATTGGCCCAACCAGTGCAGAAAAGAACATCCCAACAAGTGATTTCTAGCCCCATGGGCTCTGTCCCAAGGCGATTAGAGCCTTCACTTAAGTGATCAAATCAGATTAAAGGTGTATCTTCCTCAAGGCTGTTAAGTCCTTGTGTGAAAAAAGCTCAGCGTAGCTATCAGTTCCATCCCCAGCCTCGGGATCTCCAATAGTAGCTTTCCACCCCAGGCAGCAGAGGGCAGAGGGAGGCTGTCGGTCAAATGTACTGGGGTCTTCAAAAGGTCCATGGAAAATGTGTATTACCAAGAAACTATATGTGGGTTTCAATTTCTTTCTTCGCACCCAAATAAACTTGGGATTCCATTTTTTCTGAGCTTTGTGAAGCACTGTTGTTCTGTTTCCAAAGTTTGCGTTGTGCCAAATAGGCTTTGTTTTTTTGTTTGTTTGTTTGTTTATTATAAAGTCAGATATACAGAGAGGAGGAGAGACAGAGAGGAAGATCTTCTATCCGATGATTCACTCCCCAAGTGACCACAACAGCCGGTGCTATGGTGATCTGAAGCCAGGAACCAGGAACCTCCCCCGGGTCTCCCACGCGGGTGCAGGATCCCAAGGCTTTGGGCCATCCTCAACTGCATTCCCAGGCCACAAGCAGGGAGCTGGATGGGAAGTGGAGCTGCCAGGATTAGAACCAGCACCCATATGACACCCATAGCCGCTAGGCCATGCCGCGAAGCCCCAAACAGGCTTTGTTAAAGGGCCTGCATGCATTCTCTTTTTTTTTTTTTTTTTTTTTTTTCTGAGGCAGTCACTTTCTTTTTTTCTTTTTTTTTTGTTTTAATTATTTATTATTTAACTTCAGTAATTACATTGTATTGTGTGACACAGTTACATAGATACTTGGGTTCTCCCCACCCCTCCCCAAACCCTCCCACCATGGTGGATTCCTCCACCTTATTGCGTAACCACAGCTCAAGTTCAGTTGAGATTTCCCCATTGCAAGCGTATACCAAACATAGAGTCCAGCATCTTATTGTCCCGTCAAGTTCAACGGCTTCTTAGGTATACCCTCTCTGGTCTGAAGACAGAGCCAGCAGAGTATCATCCCAGTCAATTGAAAGCTCCAACATACCATCAGCAAAAATTTACATCATTATGGAATTAATTGACATAGTAATGAGTAACCAATATGTTAAAAGTAAATGCGGGTTCCCAGCCACCTTCTGTGACCACCTCACCTATACTTCAATTTTAGTTATGCATTCTCAAATGTAACCCGAATAACACCTTCTGTGAGTAGGTACTGTTACCACCCCACATTAGGAACCCAGAATCTGGGCCTCCGGGCTTATTGACTTGCTGATGGCTCACAGTCAGGGACACAGGAAAACGCAGAGCCTGGGATCCCAACAATGCTGACTCAGAGTAGCTGGGATGAACGCAAAGGCCACCACTCTCCGCCTTCCACTGCTGGCTCCCGGGCAGTCGAGTCAGAGCTGGCAGCCCCCAGCCTGAGAGATGGCAGTCGTGGGAGCAAAAGGACAGTGCAACTGCCAATTACCAAGCATGTTGTGTTCCAGTCACATCATTTCAGCCTCACAATCATTGTAGACAAGAGTGCATCCCATCTCACAGATGACAAAACTGAGCCCCAGAAAGAGACAATATTTTACCCCGAGCCATCCAAGCTAACATTTCATCACTCCTTAGATCAGTCCTCAACACTGGACTGTGAATCCCTTCCTATAAATCAAACCTACCTGGAGGTTCAAATAATTCAGGACTGCAAAACTAGGACACTTCTTGGTCTCATCCCCATTTTTGTGCCCACCAATAACCACTGCCCACTCTCTGAATAGACCCCCAGCCAGCACCCCTCTTGTACCCTGTTGAGGGGACTCTATGCTGGCCACACACCTCCCCACGGAGCAGAGTTTACAGAACTAAGGGGAAATGCACAGACTGTGTCTGCCTCTAGACCACACTCAGGTCCCAGAACCTTGAAGTCCCACACCCAGGCAGTCTCAAGTCCATGTCCTGAGCCCCACCAGCCCCCTCCAGAACCACCCCTGAGAGGAAGGGCCACACTGTCCCAGGTCCAGAGGAGCAGCTAAGCTCCAGATGTTTTCTGAGATGTAGACTGTTCCATGGTATGGAAAGTAATGTGGGTGGAGGAAGAAGAGGTTCAAGCCGGGGGCTGGGACCCTGGAACAGGTGCCTCCTGTTTGTCGTATTTACCGGGGAACTCTGAGTACTCCAAGCGGTCCGCAACCACTGACTCTAGGGCCTTTTGCAGCGCCCAGCTAAAAAGACAAAATGTTCAGCATGCCTTAAGCGTTTCTTTAACAGTTTGTTCACTTGATGCTTAGCTTAACTACCAAGCCCCATTTACCCTTAGCCTTGGAAAGGTGAGGGGCGAGCCGGCCTCTGACCTCCCCTTCCCTGTTCAGATTCCTCTAATCTCATGTTCTAAGGCCATGGTAACCTCACACCACTCCTTGCAAAGGCTGCTGGGTGCTCACTGGGCACCTTGGAGCAGCACCTTCGAGGGTTTCACCTGCCCCATGGTTGACTGTTAGCACCTATCTGTCCCCAGTTCTCAGGGACTGCTGCCTAGCTAAGTGGCCTGACTGTGCCCCAGGAGTTTACTGACCCAGCCAGCCAGGAATCCAGCCCTTGGCACCTGCCACTGGGTACTTATCAAGAACCTGTTCATTTGCAGGGACTCATGGTTACCTGTGGAAAACCCAAGATAAACAGGACAAAATGAGAGTCACTAGCTCATAGCTCTGTGGGCAACAGTGACCCAGGAGATGTTAAGTCCCATCAGGATTGTCTTCCCAGTCCCACTGCCATGCTGCTGTCTCTTCAGCCAGTTCTGTCCACAGCAGTCCCCAGGCTTCTCCAGCCTTTGCTCCACACACACACCTCCATCCAGTCCTTCTTCCCTCGTTCCTCACTACTCCTCCCCTCCTCTCTTTTCTTCCATCCTTCCCACACACTGCTTCTTTTCTGATTTATTTATTTCTATTGGAAAGGCAGATTCACAGAGAAAAGCAGAGACAGAGTTTGGTTCACTCCCCAAATGGCTGCAACAGCCAGAGCTGAGGAGTTCCAAAGCCAGGAGCCAGGAGCCTCTTCTGGGTCTCCCACACAGGTGCAACATCCCAAGGCCCTGGGCCATTCTCCACTGCTTTTCCAGGGCACTGCTTTTCCAAGCAGGAAGTTGGATTTAAGTGGAGCAACTGGGACATGAGCCAGTATGGGATACTGGCACTTGCAGGGGAAGGATTAGCCAAGTAAGGTATCGCGTTTGCCCCATCCCTTGATTTTTATAACCTCTCTCTTTAAAAGGTGCTATTTATTTCAAAGTTAGAGTTACAGAGAGAGAAGCAGGGAGAAAGAGACAATGATGTTCCATCGGCTGACTCATTCCTCAGTGGGCTGCAACAGCTGAGGCTGGGCCAGGCTGAAGCCAGAAGCCCGGAATATCTGGGTCTCCCACTTGGGGTACTGGGGCCCAAACTCTTGGCCCATTTTCTGCTGTCTTTCCCAGGGCTTCAACAGGAAGCCAAATCTTAAGTGCATGATCCAGGATACAAACTGGTGTCCATATAGGATGTTAATGTTGCAGGCAGCTGCTTTACCCACTATTCCACAATGCCAGCCCCTGGAACCCTTGATAACAGAGGAGTTTTTTCTGGTCCTTTTTAATCCTCGATTCTTCACCACGGATTGGGACCACAGCCCTGGTCACCGTCAGCCTGCTTCAGACTATTTTAACAGAGAGATCTGCATTAATGCGGTTTTGCTGAGGCCTGTGTTTCCTCCATTAACTGATCTCTCAAGGGAGTAATGCCATTATTTGGAGTCAGCAGTGTTCAGAACAAACCCATTTCTATAAATCATGCCAAGCAGAATTCCATATAGACACCTCCAAGCACCACTTCCAAATGTCTGGCCATGCTTGAAGAAAATGAGGCCAAACTCTGACCCATGGGGCAGCTTCGTGGCCTGGCCCCTCATTCTGCCCCTTCCCACTCCCTCTGCCCTGCGCAGCCAGAACCCTGCCTCTTACCCATCCCTGGACCCATCAACAGAGGTGCAGGGACGTGGCCATTGTCCTCAGTTGTCTACATCCCAGTGGGGTTGGGGGTGTGATTCCCTGGAGAAATGAGTTTGGAAAATGATGGATTAAGGAAATTTAGTGGGGACAGGCATTTAGTTAAGCCACGGCTTAGGATACCTGCTGTTAACACCAGAGTGTCTGCTTTGAGTTCCTGTTGACTGCGCTTCCAATCAGCTTCCTGCTAAAACACTTGGGATACAGTGGGTGATGGTCCAGGTACTTGGGTCTGCCACCATGGTGGAGACCTAAATGAAATTCATGGATTCTGATTCTAGCCTAGCCTAACCTGGGTTCCTGCACTCATCTGTGGAGTGAAGCAGCAGACACATGATCTCTTACCTCTCTCTCTGTCACACTACTGAGAGAGAGAGAGAGAGAGAGAGAGAGAGAGAGAGAGAGAGAGAGAGTTACCTTAGTATTTCTCTGAACTTTTAATGTGAAGAAACTTCAACATTTTTCATGAAAAACAAAATTTAAAAGTAAATTTTTGGGGAGCCAGCATAATGGCTCAACTGGCTAACTCTCTACCTGAAAGCACTAACATCCCATATAGCTGCCAGTTTAAGTCCCAGCTGCTCCACTTCCAACCCAGTTCCCTGCCTGTGGCCTGGGAAAGCAATAGATGATGGCCCAAAGGTTTGGGAAGTTGCACCCACATGGAAGACTTGGAGGAAGCTCCTGGCTCCTAGTTTCAGATCGGCTCAGCTCCGGCCATTGCAGCCATATGGGGAGTCAAACAGTGATGGAAAATCTTTCTCACTCTGTCTCTGCTTCTCTCTGTAAATCTGCCTTTCCAGTAAAAACAATCTTTTTCAATGTGTTTCTTTAACACATTTTTTAAAAAGTAAATTTTTGTGCAGAAACAATTTGAAGCACATGTATTCTTATAGACTTTCATGAGAGTTTTGAAGATCCCTAAAATGCTTGAATTTTGAAGATTTGTTACCCCAAAAAGTAAACATTCCTTCACTTTTCTAAGAACTATCTGAAGAACCCCTGTGATGTCAAACACCTAGAAAGACCTGTGCTGAGGCATTTGTCCAGGGAATCTGCTTTCCCAGTGGTCCTGTGGGGTGCATGTTCCCAGGAACAGACGTGGGGGGATGCTGCAGGAACTGCAAGCCATCTGCTCCGAGAGCCACTCCAGCCGGTCCTCTATGAGGCGTCTCTGCTCATTGTCAGCATCTTCCCCTGCAAAGTCATCACAGAGCTTCCCGTCTCCAGCTGACCCTCCCACGGCGCCTCAAAACTGACAGAGGCAGCAGAGACTGCGGCTCTCACGTCTCAGAGGCTGCGTGGGAAAGCCTGACCGTCCCCGATGCACACGCGAGAAAAGGAGCCATAGCGCAATGGCTCCCTCCAGTTCCTAAGCCAAATGGCCATGGAGGTCAGTCTGGGGCCGACAGGTCTGCGTTCCAGATCTATCCTCTTGGGTTCGATTTTGTATGTGGATGATGGCAGGTAGGGGAAGGTGTGTGCAGGATGTGTGTGGAAGGGGGTACAGGCAAGGGTTTGGAATGTGGGTGCCTGGGTCGGAGTCCGAACCTGCCCTGCCCATTGGCTCCTCCCTTGCTGAGGATGCTCCCTTGCTCCTCCAGATGCTGATATGCACCTGGGGACAAAGGGCATGAAAGCCAGGTGCTGTTTCATGGAGAGCCAAGCCCCCGGAGTGAGAGAAGGGTCCTTCCCTCCTCTGACCTAAAATTCATCCTAAGAGGCGTGAGGGACCCCGTCTAGGAGTCACTCGAGTGCCTGTCTGCCCAGGTTATTGGAGCACAGGAGCTGCCTTCTCTCCGCCCATCTAGGATAGCTCAAAGCCTCCCTGCTCAGCCTTTCCCCACACAGCCTGCCTTTTCTAGGCTTTGGGAGAAGGCAAGGGCCCACCAAAGCGGGGTGCCTGGTCTTTGCCCCACTCTTGTGCTCAGTGTGGACTGACTGGAGCTCCTGTGTTGCCAGGAAAAAGGGCAGAGCCATTCTTCTAGATCTCCAAGGCCCTGCTGTCTTGCCTCCTCCCCAGGCCTTCCTCTATCTCCTCCCCCTCCTTCACCCCTTCAGCTCTACCTAAACCTGGCCTGCCTACCCTCCCTCTAGTCTCAAGATGGCACAGAGTCTACTTGGTGGCTTCGATGCCAGCCTATAGTGTCAGAGTGTTGTGACACAGCGTCCCTCCGCTGTCTCCCAGTCTGAATCCCAGCTTCCGGTCTCTCCCTCCACTTCTGCTTCGCATGGTGGAGATTCTGGGGAAGAAATGTGCCGTGAGTGCATCTTTATCATTACCAGAGCTATGACCAAGGCCTTTGACAATGAACTTAGCTGACTGCGTTTTCCTCAACAGGCACACAACAAACACATTGGGTCTAGAAGGTCTTGCTCTGGTGAAGCAGAGACAGGAAAACACAGAGGGATTTAAGCAGCATTGGTTCTCTGTGTACTGTTACGGACAGATTCATGGCTATTCATGGATGCCATGGGCTTGTGACTGGGGCAGGACTGAAGCTAGAATTCTGGAACTCCATCTGGGGTTCGCTCACAGGGGACAGGGTCCTGAGCAGTGGGGCCATTTGTCCACTGCTTTCTTGGAGCATTGGCAGGGAGCTGGGCCATAAGTGAAGCAGCTGGGACTCAAATTAGCACTGATAAGGAATGCTGGCATCTCAGACAGTAACTTAACTCAGCATCTTGGCTTCTCCTGACAGCAGCACTCCCTGGTTTTAAGAAAGGTTCTTGGGCCCAGCGGCGTGGCCTAGCGGCTAAAGTCCTCGCCTTGAAAGCCCCGGGATCTCATATGGGCGCCGGTTCTAATCCCGGCAGCCCTGCTTCCCATCCAGCTCCCTGCCTGTGGCCTGGGAAAGCAGTCGAGGACGGCCCAAAGCTTTGGGACCCTGCACCCGCGTGTGAGACCTGGAAGAAGTTCCTGGTCCCGGCATCGGATTGGCGTGTACCGGCCCGTTGCAGCTCACTTGGGGAGTGAAACATCGGATGGAAGATCTTCCTCTCTGTCTCTCCTCCTCTCTGTATATCCGGCTTTCCAATAATAATAAAATCTTTAAAAAAAAAAAAAAGAGTAGTGAAATTGTTTAAAAAAAGAAGGGTTCTTATACTCACTTGTGGTTAGAATGGCAATTGCCATGTTCTTCCAAAGCTCATTCCTGGGTCCAGGTTGGTCCCTAGGAGGGCACCCATCACAAGCTTTCCTGAGACCCCTTGACTCTGGGAGGCAGGTGTGCCATGTGGCTGTGTCTCCCACCTGTGCAGGAAGCAAGGACACCAAAGAAGAGTCCCATGTTCTGGAATCGCAGTTGCACTATTTGATGCTTCTTGTAGCTGGTCAGATATTCTTGCTGTAAATCACCCGCTTTGAACCCTATTACTTATGAGACAAAATGAGACAGACACAGACGAGTGTGTCCTCCCATCATCTGCTCACACCCCCAAATGCCACACGATTAGGCCTGGGCTAGGACCGAAGCCAAGACCCAGGAACACAATCTAGGTCTCCTAAATACATGATGGGAACCCATCACCATTGTCTCCAGGGTCTGATGTAGCAGGATGTTGGGGCTGGGAGCAGTCGCTGGAAATCAAAGCCAGCCATTCTATCTTAGGAGGAGCTCATCCAGGCCTCCCACACAGGGAGTAAGCATCACCTGACACCTCCTGCAGTGCAGACCAGCAGGAAGCTGGAGTCATGAGGGGAACTGGGACTTGAAACCAAGTCCAACCAGTGTCTTAACTACTAGGCCAAATGATTCCTTACTTTAAAAAGATTCATTTATTTTTATTGGAAAGGCAGATATACACAGAGAAGAAGATAGGGAGAGAAAGATCTTCCATCCGCTGGTTCACTCCCCAAGTGGCTGCAATGACTGGAGCTGAGCCAATCTGAAACCAGGAGCCCAGAGCTTCTTCCACGTCTCCAATGTAGGTGCAGGGTTCCAAAACTTTGGGCCATCCTCAACTGCTTTTCCAGGCCACAAGTAGGGAGTTGGATAGTAAGTGGAGCAGCCAGGAATAGAACCAGTGCCTATATGGGATCCTGGCATGTGCAAGGTGAGGACTTTAGCCACTAGGCTACCGCACTAGGCCCAAATGGTTACTTTAAATGTTACTTTCTGGACACCAGTATGGTTCTGGGCCACACAGCATTTCCATCAACAGTGGACCATAAATACAATATAGGTTTGTACTAACACACTCTGTTAGAACCACACGATAACATCACCTAACAAAACACTTCTCAGAAAGTATCCCTATCGTAAAGTGGTATATGATGATACTGTCTAAACAGATTACTTCAGTATTAAAAAGCTTTTTTCAAAGTTCTCCAATCGAGCTATCCTTTACAGGTAACATGTATGTATAATAGCTATATAAAGCATCCAGATTCTAAATCAAAACTTAAAAATTAAGCTGATCACAGCAGCTTATACTTTTGGATTGTATTCTGGATGAAAACAATAGATGCAAAGGACATTCGGGGGGACAGTCGGGGGCCAGGGAGAGCCTGGTGTTGACTGCAGTCTCTGGATGGGGGACAGTCCCTGCTGTCTGAAGGTGCCTGGTGGAAACATGGGGCACTTACTCAGGTTTTCTGAAGAACAAGTTCGAGTGTTAAAGACTGCTCCTTTAGTATTTGCTATTATTTGACAGGAATGGATAATATTAAAAGATATTTTCTTAGTGAGAATATTATCAGAATGAAATTGCTTGTGAAGCCCTACTCAAATAATAGTAACAAATACTAAGTAAAACCAGGAGCTTGGGATCTCATGCAATGTGCCTGCTAGCAAGAACCAGTCCAAAGACTGCCAGACCAAACCTCTCACAAAGGTCAGTACAACCTGGCACAGGAAGTACTCCTACAAGCAAATATTGCTTGTGGCCATGCACTGTTTCAAAATAGCACATGGCATCTTCTTTACTGTTGAAGTTTCCCATCACCCGCTTCCTTTGAATATACCCATGGTTTCCATGTCACGTGTGGGTTCTTTTGAAATGCTCCCTGATTGTTCCCAAATGAATATTATTCTTTAAAGAGTGTGTGTGTGCGCCTGATATTTATGTACCCTTGGCAAACCAAATAACTCACAAATCTTCACAGTAGTTACATCTATGGGATAGGAAAATATTTTTGCCATCTCCTTGACTCTGAAATCATGATTCTCCAGAGACATTAAGGGCACCCCTTGCCTTTCAAAATGTTCCGAAGCCCAGCAGTGGGCAGCGAAGAGGCAGCCCTGGACACCCAGCAATAATGAATAATCTCAGGGTTTCCATTTAACCCGTAGCAGCTGGCAGTTCACCACGCTGGAAGGAAGATCCATCCTGCTTGCTGTTTTAAAAGCCACACTCCTGGGCTAGCAGGATGCTCAACTGGCTAATCCTCTACCTGCAAGTGGCAGCATCCCATATGGGTGCCGGTTCATATTTCAGCTGCTCTACAATGTCCATGGCCGGGCCCTGTGGAAGCCAGGAGCCAGGAGCTTCTTTCAGGTCTGCCATATGGGTTCAAGCACATGGGTCATTTTCTGCTGCTTTCTGAAGCACATTAGCAAGGAGCTGGATGTGGAAATGGAGCAAGTAGGACTTGATTCAACATCCAGATGTTGGCACCATTCTAGTTCTAATCCCAGCAGCTCCACTTCCCATCCAGCTTCCTGCTTGAGGCCTGGGAAAGCAGTCGAGGACAGCCCAAAGCCTTTGGACCCTGCAACCACATGGGAACCTGGAGGAGGTTTCTGGCTCCTGGCTTCGGATTGGCACAGCACCGGCCGTTGTGGCTCACTTGGGGAGTGAATCACCAGACGGAAGATCTTCCTGTCTCTCCTCCTCTCTATATCTGCCTTTGCAATAAAAATAGATCTTGAAGCAAAAAAAAATTTAAATCTTAAAAACACTCCATATCAAACGCAGTTGCTCCTATGTGGCATGTGTGCATTCTAGCCACTGCATGAAACACAGGTCCCAATCTCCTTTTGTTGAATCAAGAACAATAAAATCCAAGTAAACACTAAGGGATTTTACCCAGGAAAATGAAGCCAAGTGCCATTTGGGTGTATATAACCAACATTTCAAAGAAACTATGCTCAAAATTCACCTCTGTTCACTTAAGTGATTAGAACCACCAGTCATTTTTAGAAATAATGCCACTAAAGTGACAATTTAGGGGAAAATGAAACATAAAACCCAAACATGGCATTTACTGGTACATGTCCTGAGGACTCTGTTTTGAGTGCCACACCTATATCCCACTGCTTGAGCCTATAACACACTTTGTTTTTAAAATTTGAAACATGAATCAAGAGAAGCGGCAGGAAGGAGAAGGGGTGAAATTGGAGATTTTCCATCTGCTGGTTCACTCTACAAATGGCCACAACAGCAAGATCTGGACCAGAACAAAGTCAGCAGCCAGAGACTCCAAGGGCCCAAGGAATTGTACCACCTTCCACTGCCCTCTTGGACACCATCAGCAGAGAACTGGATTTGAAGCAGTGTGACCAGGACACCCTATGCCACAATGCCAGTCCCATTTGTATGTATCATATAGTAATTTTCTTCACATCACAACATGGGATTTTGGAAGTTTCCAAAATGTTATTTTGTGAAATACTGATTTCTCTGTAGTGACAGCACAAAAATTTCTAACGTTTCTAAATTAAACATTCAATAAATTTGACATTTTATTTTTAAAAAACTGACACTTTCTTCACTATCATCAGGTTCTATTTTGGGATAGAAGTTTTATAATTCAATAGCAGCCATCCTCTTTCCTTAAAAAGAAGTCCTGGAATTCATATTCTTAAAACCTATTCCTCTTATCTTTCGCTTTAATGATTTTCCCACGCGTGGCATACCAGCATAGTGGCTCTATCTGCCAGGATCCCACATGAGCACCTGTTTGTATCCCTGCCGCTCCACTTCCCATCCAGCTCCCTGCTTATGGTCTGGAAAAGCAGTTGAGGATGTCCCAAAGTCTTAGGGCCCTGCACCTGCGTGGGAGACCTGGAAGCAGCTCCCGATCGGCTCAGCTCTGGCCGTCGTGGCCACTTGGGGAGTGAACCAGCAGGCGGAAGATCTTTTTATCTCCTTTTCTTTGCAGATCTGCCTTCCCAATAATAAATACATAAATGTCCTCCTGACTGCAAACATGCTATACTGGCTTAACATCTCAATGGATACACTGAATGTACATTTGTCTGCACTAAACATCGAAAACGTAAGAAAATCTACAAGTTAGATACAAACTTGAAGTTTCTAAATAGTAAGACAAAGTGGAAAGAAATTATACAATGGGAAATGAAAGGGGCAAGATCATTAATGTCACATAAACATTCAGCTTTACAAGTGAGAAGCCTGACTGTAGCTCACGGAAAATACGAATTTTAAAATGGTGAGGTACACGCAAGACATACAAATGGCACATTAGCTGCTTCAGGATTGTTCTGAGTGTGAGCTTTGCCTGAGTGATTGGATTGTTGAGATTTCATTCTTCGACTCTGATACTGCCTATGTTGCCTGGGAAATTCCTAAAGCTTATGCGCTGCTCTGAAGATGAATTCCCCCTTTGTGAAGCACCTGTACTTAATAAGTAAATAGCAGTTATTAAGAGACTGGCTCCAGTTCAAGAGGGTAAGCTATTCCCTTGGAAGCAGCATGAACTGTTGTATCTTGGCGGGCACCTTGGCCCTCTGTGTTAAAGGCTCTGACATCTCCTCAACCCAACATTACAATGTGTATCAGGAAATAACAGATTAACACTCAGTGCAACATTTCTCGGAATAGCAAAATGTGAGAATTGTTATAGCCCACGAGCGGCACCAGCTACATTTTTGTATTTGTTTTTTATAATGGAATTCACCAAAGCTGTGAAGTCACAGCATCTGACTAGTCTACTTAAAGACCCCATTTACTTATTAAAAACAACAACAACAACAACAAAACGGAGTGGGGTGTAGGCAGCTGGCTTAGCAATGAAGACACCTGCTTCCCATAATCAGAGCATCTGGGCTCCAGCTCCAGCTGCTGATCCCAGCTTCTGGGGGCAAGAGGTTCAGAACTCACAGGTCCCACCTCAGCCCAGCCCTGGCTACTTACAGTGTGTGGGAGTTGATTTAAAAAAAAAAAGTCTAAATACAATATTTTCACATACTCCCATATACAAACACCTGTAAGATACATGATGTTTAGGGGAGATTAGGAAGATGTCCAATGTTAACAGTGTTATTCCCTGGGTCAAAGTTTAAGTATGTCACTTTCCAGTACAATAAAAAGATTTCAATATAATAAGCATATGCTCGTTCTCTATCTAAAGCCATTTTCATTTAGAAAAGAGAATATGTAAAACAGCTAAAAAGGAAAACTGGATTTTTCACATTCAATATCACTTCTGCTGTAACAACTAATCATTCCCCATTCCAGTTTCAAATCAGTGACAAAACCAACCGTTTAGAAATGACACCTTAAGATGAACTTTATTTTAAAGCTCATCACATTTTCAACATCAGTTACAAGATCAACATTTCTTTTTCACATCTTCACATGACAATGCAATGGATAGTGAGAGATACAATTTTAGTTTTTTTGTTCTGCATGCTGCTAACATATTTCACTAGCTTTTGTTTTTCTCAATGAATTTCTTTAACAATGTCAAAGCAAAAAGTTATAGTCTATTGGACAGAATTTTAGAAAGCCCTTATGAAATCAGACTTAGTCTTGTTTTATAAACATCCATACCACACACATGCTACAATGAAGAGCAAAATACAAGAAAACTACCTTGGCAAGAACAAATGCTTCAAAGATTTGTCACAACCCTCTTGAACAAGCAGTACAGTTTGGTTCTATTCTCCAAGACAGAAGTCAATTTCACCCTCAGTGATGCAAATGATTAACACTGCACAAAAGCTTGGTATGAAGTCACAATTCCACAGGAATCTGAAAGTCACCAAGGCAATCTTCCCTTTTAGGATCATAAAGACAACAGACCTTAAGCTTTTTTCTTTTTTCCATATAATACACAAAATTTCTAAACATCCTTAGAAAAGAAAATATAAATAGTCTCAGTATGTTATGTAGTCACATACTATGGCAAAAATATCTTATTAATTGAAAGAATAAACCAACTTAATGTTATCTAGTCCAAGTCCATATTAACTGAACTCTTCTCATTAGGGTAACACTCCCCATTCTGATGTGGAGGTTCAGCACCAAAATTATTTTTGCCTTCTAAATCTTCTTCTTTTTTATCAATATTTGGGCCATTAGGAGTTCTTTCCAGTTTAGGTGATTCAATTTTTGGTTTAGGCTGTGTTACAATGGGTTCACAAGCATTGTTCAGCTCCTAAAAACAAAACAAGCCATCAGATTAACTCAGATCCATGCAGTTCATCTTCAGCTACTTCCAGACATCCCTGACCCAATGTTTACACCTACTCCCACTATACACTCAAGAGTTTCATTTTATCATTACAACTGACCTAAGAACTTGAAGCCTGAGAAAGGTAATGATTGATCTACAACATGTCAAGGATTTGCTAGGTACTTAAGTAAAGGTTTATTTTGAAATCCATGCAAAGCTTTTTATTATGAATTTCTATGAAACTTTTTATTGAAGTTTATTTGAAAGGCAGAAGTCAACACAAAGAAGAAGAGAGACGAAGAGATCAATCCACTTGCTCATACCCCAACTGGCTGCAATGATCATGGCTGGGCCAGACCAAAAAGCCCTAAGGCAGGAGGTTCTTTTCTGGTTTCCTGTGTTACACGGGTGGGCCCAAGGACTTGGGCCATCCTCTGCTCTTTCCCAGGTACATTGGCAGACAGTGGATGAAAACTGGAGCACCCAGGAATTGAAAGGGATGCGGTAATTAACTAATTACATCTAAATGCCGGCCCATCTTTTTGAAGATCTCGCTTTACCTTACAATATTAATGGGTAAGAATTATAAACTCCCATTTCATCGGAGAGAGAAATGGTACAAAGATTAAGTAGTTTCAGGGCAAGTCAAACTAAAAAACAGAAAGTTAGAATTCAAAAGACCTACTTTTCCTTAACTCTTCCTGGTGTTTCAGTGTTATTCCAGACAGAAGGCACTTGGGAATTTCCTTCAAGCCTCGCACACCAGCAGAGCCATCTCTGAGCAGAACATTTCCTCTCCACAACACAGCAGTTCCTATCCCGCTTTTGCCCTACTTTATTTTTCTCCACAGTACTTCACACCAACTCCATTTGATGAAGAACACATAATTCTATACTGCTGCCTTCTCACTAAAATCTGAGTTCCCCAGGGGCAAGAACTGTATACATAGAGTAAGTGCTGGCACATCATAGGAGCTCAGCCAATTTGTGTGTTCCATTAAATGAATGAAAATGTAACAACTTCCAATGTCTCTGATATTTTGTGGTAGCAATTAATGAACATTAAGAATGCCATTCTTCATGAGGATAATGTGAAAGGATGGGAAAGAACTGTGTTCAAGGTCCGAGTGACGACCAATTTCAGTCTGGGAGGAAAACTAGCAGACACACGACAGGCTGCTCACCTTGATTTTTGCTTTAATTTCCTGAGCACGCACCACTGGATCCTGATCCAGACTTTTTTTAGCTTGAGCATTCATAACGTTATTCATCCACTCCATCACCTCATTTACAGATTTCTCCACCTTTTTCATTTCAGACTCATCAATATGGTTGTATTTCTCATCCTAAACAGAACCAGAGTCATTCTATAGAATTAGGTTTTTAATAGACACATGTAATTCAACCCAAATTTCTGTGAACTGCAAATGTACCTCCTTTTTATCAGCCAAATCTCTCACTTAGAATTATTTATTTATGCCTAAAAACACCTCCAACGTCAGTTCATTAAATATTTAGGCTAACTTTCTCAACACACACAGTGCGGCTCACCTTGTTTCGGAAGTCAGCTGCTATCTTGGCATAGTGTTGCAGCCTCTGCCCCAGTTCTTCAAACATTTTTGGCCTTTCTTCAGCTTCTTGAAATCGGACTTTAACTGGAGTGCCAATTTTCTAAAATACAATAAAGGACTAGTTGTAGTGATTTTATTTTTAAAACCTGTAGTTTTAGGCACAGGAGAAACAAGGGCCTACCATTAATTCTTCCAACTTGTCGACATATGCTTGCTTAGCTTGGTCCTCGCCTTCTTCATACAGCCAGTCTTCAGTCTCAGTGAGGAGTCTCAAGAAATTCTGATGGTCCTTTACATGAAACACGAAAGCATTAGCAGAAGTTCTGCTTCAGAGGCTTTTCCAACCAGAGCCACCCTCGCTCAGAGGTGCAGTCTCAGGAGAACAGGACTGCAGCTGATACCTAGTAGCTTCATGTAACACTTAACAGAGCGGGTTGAATGGCGCAACACCGCTCGATAAAGTCTGCCAAGACTGGCCGAAGGAGAATTATGGGACAAAATATTGACAAAATGCTCTCAAGAGAGCAATTTCATTAAAAAACAAAGCCAAGGGGGCAAACATTCAGTGCAGTGGCTAAGCCGCCAATGGGGTACCCTTAACACCTATACGAGAGGATGTGTTAGGCCTCAGCTACTTGCGTCCAACCCAAGTTCCTGCAAGTGAGTACCCTAGGAAGGCAAAACTCATGAATGACTCAAATACTTCAGTCCCTATTATCCATGAAGGAGATCCAAACTGAGTTCCAAAGCTCCAGGTTTCAGTCTGACCCTCCCAGGACTATTGCAGCTCCTTGGGAAGTAAACCAGCCAATCTAAGATGCCCCTCTATGTGTTTCTTTGTATCCCTCTGTCTTTCAAATAGAATGTAAGCATTTTTTTTTTTTTTAATCTTGCAGCATATTTAATAGAAAGGCAGAGTAACAACGAAAGGGAGTGACAGCAGTTATCCTCCCTCCTCTGGTTCACTTCCCAAATGCATACAACATCCAGGTTTGGGCCAAACCAAAACCGGGAGCCAGGAACTCCATCCTAGTCTCCAACATGGGTAGCAGGGGCCCTGGCCCCCAAGCCATCCTCTGCTGTATCGTCATGTAGTTAGTGCAAGAGTGGATTAGGAGCAGACCAACAAGCATTCTGATAGTGGATGCTGGTGACACAGCAGCAGCTCAACCTGTACTGCCACACTTGCCAAGAAATGGAAACATTTTCAAGAGTTAAAAGATAAGTCTGAGGGCCCAGTGCAGTAGCTAAAGTCCTCACTTTGCACATACCAGGATCACATATGGGTGCTACTTTGTGTCCCAACCGCCCCACTTCCCATCCAGCTCCCTGCTTGTGACCTGGAAAAGCAGTCGAGGACGGCCCAAAGCTGTGGGGCCTTACACCCACGTGGGAGACCTAGAGGAGGACCTAGGCTCCTGGCTTCAGATCAGTGCAGCTCCAGCTGTTGCGGCCCCTTGGGGAGTGAATTAATGGATAAAAGACCTTGTTATCTGTCTCTCCTCTCTGTACATCTGACTTTCCAATTAAAAAAAAATCATAAAAAGTCTGAGATCTTTGAAAGCAGAAATTTCTCTACTTTTGATCCTGCATAATTATGCCACACTGTTACACCTCTCTCCATGACTTTGTTGATATAATTTTTTTTCAAAGTCCAATTTATGCAATGCTCAAATGCTACCTTGGATTATTAAGTATTTTACATGAGACTGCCTGACTAAAACAAAGCTCTGAACATACCTGCTCACATATAAACTTTTCATATGGTCCACACAACTTGTCCCTGAACTCATACACATATTCCTCCACTGCATTTTTAGCATCATTTCTTTCCTTCTCCAACTTATCCTGCATTATCATCTTACCCTGTAAAGAAGCAATAAAGGTTATATCAATCTTTGCACATCTCAAACTGAATTTTAACTATTTAGAATCCAAGGTTTAAAAAAAAAAAAACAATGCTCACACACAAAAAACTAGTTAAGCGTTCATGAGACTTCTACAAAATCATTTTCTAAATATATACTGAAGTTGTTTATTTTTAATATTACATAAAAAATTACATGGTGTTTATGGTTTAACAACAAGTAAAACATTTAAGTCAACCCAGGGTTTAAATATAAATCTGTTTTCAGATCTCTAGTTGCATATTTGTTTCAAAATGGAGCTAACATTGGCTAATATGTAACAGTCACACAACTTAACTACCATATTTTTAAATTAAGGATAAATAAGTGAACTGTAATTTACTAGTAAATGTATGAGTACAATGTTTCCACCTCAGTAAAGAAAACAAAATCCCAAGTACTTCCTATGTTACTTAGAATTCCAGGTTACAAAATAGCACAATGTATTTTAAGAGTGGAGTGTCCCTAACTTCAGAAATCTAGGGAATGGCAGGGCGGGACTACAAACTTAACAACTGAGCTCCCACTGCTCTATGCTCTAGCTAAAATACTCTGCTACTTAATTCCCTCAAAAGAACTTGGCCATTTTACAACCAGGACAATCTATTGGCACAGATCCCGCATAGGTCGGAATTACAGCTATGAACTACTGAAAATACAGGTGACAGGGTCAAGAACAAAAGTATATCCCATAATTAAATTTTTGTATTTAAGTACTTACCTCTGTCTCAATATACATGTTAAGGAGATCTTTCCCTAACTGCCAGACCAAGTTTGCTTCAACAGGTAGCTCAACATTCACCACCTTTATTTTGGGTTTCTTAGCTTCTGGAGGCTGGTCAACTTTCTTTTCATTTGCCTTAAGGAAGGAAAGTAAAAACACAAATGGAGAAATTTCTAAACAATTCTTGACAAAAAGCAAAAAAAAAAAATTTCCCTAGCATACTTACTGATGACTTAGGCAAATAAAATCCCTAAAATCATAGAGCAGAAATGTGGCAGTTTTCACTGCTCATTTTAAATCAAGGTTGCAGTTAAATTTAAATGATGTAATTTCATTCCAGAACTCATCAGGGTATTTATAATATCAAACTTAAGTCCCCACCGCACTTTCGTTTTAGATCTTTAATTCCCAATTCCTTCAAAATGTTTGTCAATCCCAAAATTGAGAAGGTCAAAATTACTAAATTCTCCATATTCTCATGTTTAGAATCAGACAATAACCTAAGACAGATGTTGATCGATGCTAAGCACGTTAAGATTAAATTAATTTCTTTAATAGATGTTTTGATTCCTATATCCCAGTTATTATGCCTGCTCTAATTACATTAGCATGACCCTGATGAGTATCTTCACATTTTTCTATCACATTTGGAAATGACATAAACGGAACACACACACACACGAGCATATTTTCCTTGACTTGTCTTTGAATGCATCATTCCTCATAAGCAGCTCTGAAGGGTAAAAAGAGCAAGGAGTCTTAAAGTCAAAAATGGAAAGATGCAGCAAACACTTATAGAGGTTGAGCATCTCTTATCCAAAAACCAAACTCTTTCAGGGCTGACTTGACAAAGTGGAAAAATTCCACATCTGGCCTACCGAGACATGTCACAGTCAAAATATAGGCACTGTAAAATACCATATCAAATTCTCGTCAGCTTATGTGTATGGAAAGGACAAGAAACACCAATGAATTACACCTTTAGGCTTGGGTCCCATCCTTAAGATGTCTCACAATTATATGCAAATAACGTGAAATTTGAAACACTTCTGAGTTTCAAGTGCTTTAGATGGGGGATATTCAACCTCTAGTTTATTACAGATTTTTCAACATATGTAAATACAGGGCTAAAGAAGTAAGTATCTCCTGTGGCCTTCAATTTTCTAAATCTATTCTACATATTTCCATTTCAGAAATTACAACCAGCACAAACACACATAATCAAGGAGATCCAGATATACAACATATTAGACGATAAAGTGTGAAACGTGAACCTTCATTTGCTAGGATGGAAAAACAGAAAGAGACTATTTGATTAAAGCACCAACTATCTCTACCATTGTGTAACTAAGTTACAAAGGATATTAAAATTCTAGGCACTTAATTCACCAAAGAAACGGGACTAAAATAACTTGTCTACAACTACAGAGATGGAAGTGGGATGCATGTCTCCTGAGCTGCATTGCACTGTTTTGGAATCAAAGCACAGATCTGCCAAGTGCTGTAACCTGACCCGATAATGATCTACTCCGTGTGCAGTTCCTTGTCCTTCCTTTTAGTGCACAAGAGCCCTCCAACACGGTGAGCAGACTCTGAGGGTGCGATCCACAGGAAAGAAAATGAATCAGATGATTCCTACACCTAGCAAGGCATGGGAGTGTGACAGATACTTGGGGACAAAACAGATGGTAGCACATGCATGGCAGTTAAAATAATCACACCAAGTACTGAGGAAAACCAATCACAAAACAGCATTCAAACATGGATGGATGAGGGACCTTCCAGGAGGGTAAGATCCTGTTCCAAAGGGCCTCAGGCTTGCTAACCAAAAGACTGAGCTTCTGTCCACTGTCATGCAGCACAAGTTAGTACATGTTCAACCCATCATCGAGGGGAGTGCTACCAAAAATGAGAAGCTGTTTTCTAACTCATCACAATGATCATAATAAATATGAAGGCAGCTTTCAGAAATCAGGATTAGAACCCAAGGCTCACCTTAGGAGCTCCACAGGATCAATCAGAACAAATGCAAGTTAAAACATTAGAAAATTCTACCTAGTGTGGAATTCCATTCTAACCCTAACCATTCTGTAATTCACCTGAGGACAAAGAAACTAAGAGAAAGCTGAATTACCAACAGATCAATAACTTACATGCCACTTGTACAGAAAACAAAAGTCCTGCAACACATACACTGATCCAGAGGAGCAAAGGAACAGCAACTTCTAAGTATCATTTGACCAGAAACCCTAAAGATTTGATTAGAAACTGTCAATTTTCAAGGGATACAACATCACTTTTTAATTTAGCTTCCAATACCTACTATGGAAGCAAGACAAAAGAAATTACTTTGAAATGCAATCAGGTTTTTGATCAGAGTATAATAATTTACTTAAATTTGACAGACGGCTTGACCGGAGAGAGAAGTGTACTAGACTCCTATAGCCCATGTATTTATCATCTGATTAACTGAAGTGAAAGCTAATCAGGCAGCACTAGGATGTATCATTTCCCCTCTGGCACAGGCAGATACCTCTGCCCTTTCAGATGAGGACAAACTACACGTTCGACTCTTATTACTTGGAGTGGCAGTTAATCAAGAGAAGCTTCCAGGCCTAAAGCAGGATATGCGATTCCCTTCAGCTGAGTTTCAGTACCTCTAACTGGTTTTCATTGAAAAACACATAGAAAATTAACAAAAACAAAAAAAAAATTCTACGTAGAATAATCACTTGGTGCTTTCTCTTGAAACTGCAGATTTAATTATATCATTAACGATTACATGTTGCAACATTGTCTAATGGAATGAACTAGAAGAGTCACTCACTTTGTCAGCATCTGGGATTTTGTTTTCTTCTGAGGTAAGTTCAGGTGAAGGGGGAGACTGTGAGGTTTGCTGAGCATCAGTTTGTACCTGGGGCTGTGTTCCAGCTTCACTGTTGTCTTGCTGGATATTTTTCTGAAATGAAAGCCCAGGCACAAAGGATGTAGAAAGCAGGTGTACTTGTATAAATTTAAAAAGTTATAGGGCACCAAAGACAGTACACTTCAATTTCTGAAATCTTAATAGTTGGGGAGAAAAGGTATGGGATAAAAGCAAATGATTATAAAATACTTAAAAACTTCTTAGAAATTTGAAACCTGTAAAAAATGTTGTGAATGATAGCAGTTAATAAGTTATACAAGTAGGCATTTGAATGACGTGGTGACAATCAAGAACTCTCCGTTAAGACACTTCTACCTAATCTTGTAAACATTAACTGTCAAAAGCACAGGAGGTTAACACATCAGGCATCTTCCCCAAAACAAGTTTCCAAAACCTAATATCACCACCAGCTACCATGCACCTTGACCTATCTGCCTTTCAACTCACTGAACAGTTGTTTAAAACTGCCATCATTTCAGCTTTGAGATAATTAAATCCCTCCTCACTGTCCCACTTTCCCTTTGTGATCCAACTATTTATACTTTACAGGAGCAGAGTACAGAATAAATGCTACACACCAATTCTGGTTACAAACCTGGTAAAGAAAGTAAAGCAAAATGAACTGTGAAAGTTTTCTGCTTTTCTTTAATAGTCCTCAGTGCCCAACACATTAGCGCTGGTTCCAAGCTCCTCCCATTTGCTGAGAAGTCAGAACCATCCCAAGTTAACTACTAGAAGCAGTAGGTACCCTGAAGTCTCTCACATTTTCGTTCAATGTTTCAATATCCTAAAGCAGACACCGAAGCAGCCAGAAGCAAAGCACTCCTGCTCTCCCTAAGGAATTAAGAGACTGGAAGTGCACAGGCACTACTCGTTTAGCTCACCACATTGAAAACTTTCTGTAGTTCAGAATAAAAGGTGATATTAATATAAGAATCTTAATATTGCTTCAATGTTCTAGGACTAAGTGACCACAGGATACCAAACATTTCTTCCACATCTTAACTGAAACACTATCCTTGCCTGCCTGTTCATTTAAGCTATTTCTGACTAACTTCCAGAAATAAACTACAGTCACTGCAATAAACAGCTAGCTACCTAAAATTCTTCTGTTGACCACCTAGAACCAGCACTCGCACTAACGGAGTCTAAGATAAGATGAGCAACAACTCTTGTCTAAACAGACACTTCCTCTCTGCCTCTCACAATGCAGAAAATCACGCAAATAAAAACAAGTTGGAAGCACCAGAGCCAATTCTGCCATACAAGTAACAGAGAAATCAGCTTTAATATTTCAATTATTTCATCAGAGGAAGTAACTTTTTCAGTTGTAACATTTAACTCCAATATGTAATACACATCTTAAAAAAAAAAAAAAAAAACTAAATTGTCATAAACAAGTTACCCAAAATGCAGTTCCAGAGAATCTACTCAAAATTTACTAAATTCCAAGTTATATGTTACCAGTAACTGGTAAGAACTTATTATCCTTATTCAAAATTCTGGGAAGAATTCTCTCTAGACATTCTGCCCCTTGCCGGTGCTTCCACAGCTCAGTTCTAAGTCAATCCATGTGCAGGGGAAGGCATTCCCATACACTTACATCACTGTCTGGGTTCTCCGGGGACCTCTGATTGGGACAGTCCATGTCTGCTTCCACACAAGACGCTTCGCTGTCCTCAGCCGGGACTTTCTCCACCATAGACGCTGTTGAGATGGTGAAGATGCCGTGGGTGTTGACACGCACTTTGACTTTCACTCTAGATTTTTCTCCATCCTTCTGTGCAGAAACATTCTGAACTATGAAACGGCCTAGGACAAAAACAAATTAACCATTTAAAAATTTAATATAAACTTTAGTAAGAGATAAGAAAACAAAAACTAAAATATAAAGCTTGAAAATACTAAAATTCTAAATCGTCCCTATTCTGAACTTAAGGTCCACTAGTTTTTACTATAAGGTCCTAAAATAAAGAATTTGAATAATCTCTAGAAGTAATTTCAAGTTCTGGCACAGTAGCCTAGTGGCTAAAGTTTTCGCATTGCATGTGCCAGGATTCTACATGGGTGCAGATTCATGTCCTGGCTGCTTCCCCCACTTCCCATCCAGCTCTCTGCTTGTGGCCTGGGAAAGCAGTGAAGGACGGCCCAAAGCCTTAGGACCCTGCACCCATGTGGGAGACCTGGAGGAAGCTCCTGGCTCCTGGCTTTAGATCAATTTAGCTCTGGCTGTTGTGGCCACTTGGGGAGGGAACAAGCAGACAGAGGATTTTTCTGTCTCCTTCTCTCTGTAAATGTGCCTTGCCATTATAATAATCTTTAAAAGGCAAAGACATTGCCATTAATGGTCTTGTTAAACATTTTGCCAGTATGTAACATACTGACAAAAACCATCTTTATTTTGTCTACCCTATTTTTGTAAATAGAAAAGTATAAACTTGGGCCTAGCATGATAGCCTAGTGACTAAGTCCTCGCCTTGCATGCACCAGGATCCCATATGGGCAATGATTCATATCCTGGCTGCTTCACTTCCCATCTAGCTCCCTGCTTGCAGCCTGGGAAAGCAGCAGAGGATGGCTCAAAGCTTTGGGCTTTAAAAAGCAACTGAAAAAAAGAAAAGGAAAAGCATAAACCGTACATGGAAATCTATCAGCAAATATAGAGAAGATGATATCAAGTAAACAACGGATTTTAGTTTTAGAAAGCGTTTTAAGAAAATACTATTCTTTTGATTATATAATTAAAATATTTTTTGACTTAGGCTTTAAATAAGGGATGTGTGCCAAACTTTCAACCAATGTCTGAAATCACTCTTTGTCACGAAATGGTTCCAATGTATTACTGAGTAAGTTAGAGTACATAAACAGTGTCTGGGCTTATGCTCCTATCTGAGGGACCTGCCCCCCACCAACTCATCTATACTTACCAAGAATGAACGAGCTGGAACCACTGATGTGTCTCAACACGCTAATCCTCTACCTGTTACCATTCAAATCCCATATTGATTCCCAGCTGCTCCCTTCTAATCCAGCACCCTGCTTATGGACTGAGAAAGCAGCAGAGGATAGCTCAAATCCTTGGACTCCTGCACCCAAGTTGAATACCAAGAAGAGGCCCCTGGCTTCAGATCAGTTCAGTTGTGCCCATCGAGGCCATGTGCGGAATGGATCAGGGGATGGGAGGCAGACTTAGAACCCACTGTACACAAAGCACTGCATCAGATTTACTGACCTGGATGTAAGATGTTGTCTGTGCAAACACATAGAAAGTTACAGGCTTAACTATCAGGTTCCCAAAAGATATCAGGACAGACCCTGAAAATATGTCCGATCTCTAGCTCAGAAACTATCTGCCAAATGATTCATTTAGAGAAATAACATTTATTCTGAGGGATCCAAGAAGACTCACTAAAGAGTGGGCTATAAAATGTCTACATATATTTTTTTTAAAACAAAGTTTTTAACTTTGGAGACACATAAAATCGATATACTATACTAATGAGCTTGGGTTTTTATCATCTGTAAAATGGAGCATTATTAATGCAAATAATCCAAACTATTAAATGTTACAGAAAAAAAAAAAAAACCCTTGTGGGCCAAGTGCTCACTTGGCTAACCTCCCCCCTTCAAGCGCTGACATCCCATTGAGGTGTTGGTTGTGCCCTGGCTGCTTCAGTTCCCATCCAGCTTCCTTATCAAGCCTGGGAAAGCAGTGAAGGACGGCTCATAGCTTTGGGGCCCTGCACCCACATAGGAGACCCAGAAAAGCTCCTGGCTCCTGGCTTCGGATGGGTTCAGCTCTGGCCATCTGCAGCAACTTGGGGAGTGAACAAGTGGATATAAGATCTTTATCACTGTCTTCTCATCCTCTGTAAATTCGCCTTTTCAAGAATAAATAAATCTTGAAATAAAAAGTCAACAATTATACAGGTTACAACATTTTAGTCTTTAGTAAGTAAGCAACTAAGCAAGCCCAACTGGCCAGGTGGGGCTCACTGAAAGGATCTGGGGTAAGCATGAGTCCTAAAGGGCTACTGAAAAGTTTCAGTCCCAGTATGCGAAAAACAGTTACTTGTGGGTAAAAGTATATGCATACTGTTAAGTCTGCAAAAGGAAAGTGTACCAAAAAATATTATCTTTAGAAAAGATACATTTGAGAAGCAGTTGGCAATCTCTGAGCCAGGTTTTAATCTAAAGTAGTATTCTGCAAATGAAATTTCAAGAAAAGTTAACATGAATAGTACGAGCCATCCTTTATGCAGACAGCATCAGAATTAAGAAAAATACTAACGTGTCCCCACATGTATTATGACAGTAACAGCACAGCTAGCAAGTCATTTCATCCTTATCGGACAGTTTGCTCATCGATAAAATGAATATACATCTCAATTGCTATCATTCTAAAGAACAAGAACAGCCAAGAACAGAAAAAATTCTTAAGTTTCTACACTGAATAATAAGCTAGGCCTTTAAGAAACGCGTAAAATAAGCAAAAAAAAAAAAACCCTCATAATTCCTTACCTATCTTTGCTTCTGGATAGGGAACTGCCTGTGGATCCGAGTAGAAAGCTTCCAGCTCGAAGGGCCCCCTCCTCAGGAAGGTGAGTACTTTGGAGAAAGGAGCAGCGTGGTTTTTACCGAACACTTCATGAACGCTGGAGGGGAGAGCAGAAGGCACTCAGCAGAGCAGGTCTAAAACTGCTGTCTACCCAAACACAGGAGACCTTCTTCGACTTTGTCATTTGTAATCCCCAAACCAAAAAATACCTTGACAGGTTTCGTTGTGTATCCAAAGATGCCCAGTAAACTGATCACAGTACCACAAGAGTTCTCTTCTTTACTTTGAAATAGTGATTAAAATATATTTTCTGCTACTTACCCTTCAGTATCTTCTGAATCATGGTTCCACACCAGAGATATTGGAAAAGGAACTGCATCTGTGACAGAAAATTCTCTCACTTTGAAAGCTGGGGAAAGGATCGCACACTAAACGAGAGAGGCGGGGGAGATGTTAAAGATTAGCATGAGCCACATGAATAGCTGTCATCCACCTTTAACACAAGACAACTCTAATGGAATGAGCAACCTTAAACACACAAAAAAATGCTGTATTGTTTACTCTCTGCAGCATTATTTATCCACTAAATGCCATCCTATAATCAGAGAAATTGAGTTTTAAGATGCCAACAACTAACAGCAAGTTTTAATGTGGCTTAGGAAAAAGTTATTTCCAGAAGCTCTCAGTCACAGCAATTTCAAGTTCTTTCTCTCTTGAAGGTGTATGTACTTCTATAAAAATCTCTATTCACATCCCTTTACAAATGCCTCAGAAACTGAGCACGGTAAAATATTCCTACTTCTCAAATCATCTCATGAAGGAACAAAGGCAGATCCAAATGTGCGATAAACATCCGACAGACAGGTGCAAGGTTATATAAAAAGGACTCCACTGAACACACACCAGGGAGAGTCAACTGATGTGATTAGTACAGACTCCTTCAGGAAGAGTCCAGAACAACGTTAACCACCGAACAACAGATGAATACTCAACACTGTGCTAAACCAAGAATCACTTGGGGAGGCATATTTCATTATGAAGGAAAAAGCAAACAAACCTCCCTAAACATGATAATTACAACACAACAGATCATCACTAATAACTAGTGTCTAAATTTTCTTTTTATATGTATGGAAGAGTAGACAGCCTAAATACTTTCATTTACTGATCTCTTAGGCTAAAAAGCTGTTAACTATATCAAAACTCAAATATGTTAAGTTGAAACTTTAAAGCACTGACTTAATTTGATAATAGCCCAGTACTTTTTTTTCCCAGATTTAAAAGATGCTTCTTTTGAAGCAAAACAAAAACAAAAACAGACACCACCTCTGCTGGTTTTCCTAACACGCATTTCCCACAAACTTAAGAGTGCTTCACATACGCATGGGTTTCAAAAACTGCTTGCACCAAAGCAAACTCCCACTTCAGTTGTTATCCAATGGCTCTTTCAATTCCACTCCACTTCACGGACAACTGAGCACTTGTTTTTTTTTTGTTTTTTTTTTTGTTTTTTTATTTTCGACTGCTTTCCCAGGCCACAAGTAGGGAGCTGGATGGGAAGTGGAGCTGCCAGGATTAGAACCGGTGCCCAAAATGGGATCCCAGGGCGTTCAAGGCGAGGACTTTAGTCACTAGGCCACGCCGCCGCCGGGCCCAGGAGTATCTGTTAAATGAGTTTAGAAAATGGTTGCTTATCAAATAAGAGTGTAACATGAAGTTACCTTGGTAAAGCAAATGCACTAAATCCAGAAGTATTCAGTTAAACAAGTGCTTGGGCCCGGCGGCGTAGCCTAGTGGCTAAAGTCCTCACCTTGAACGCCCCGGGATCCCATATGGGTTGCCGGATTAGTCCCGGCAGCTCCACTTCCCATCCAGCTCCCTGCTTATGGCCTGGGAAAGCAGTCGAGGCCACAAGCAACACAACGAGGCACAGGATCAGATTACCGTATTAAGCCACCAGGACATCATAAAGTGACATTTGTTTAAGGAACGTGTTCCCATAGTACCTGCAGTGCACATCCTCTTGCTACTGCTTCATCTGCATTGAGTGTTGTACTTATATCTTTTCCGAAAAATCTGGCAATTTTTTCTTTCACAGCTGGAATCCGGGTAGTGCCTCCAACGATCTCAACAGCACTCACATCTTCTGGCTTGAGCCGAGTTTGTTCCATCAGTGAATAAAGAGGTGTTTCTATCTTTTGCAGAAGATCAGCACAGAGTTCTTCAAATTGTGACCTTAGCAAATAATTTAGAAAGCATTAAAAAGTTACTAGAAATCTAATGTTGCATTTTGTTTTAAACAATGATTCTATATCATGCCAACAAACCACCCTTCCAACTGCAGGGATCCCGGATGGATCGGATGGATCAAATTTAACCACAGAGTAGCTTCTGACGTTTTTTTGTTTTTAATGTAGAAACAGATGCAGAGAAAGGTGAAGGGAGAAAAACCAGTAACAGCATGATCAGAAGCACTCACTTTTATACTGACTGCCATTTTACTCCCTAAGTGTCTTATGTGAGCCAGTTACCGTTACTTTAAATATTTATTTCCATTCATTTCAAAACGTCTGTAAGACTATTATGCAATTCTTGGTCCCAAAATATTAAAAAAGTAGAATATATCTAAGAGCTCTAACGACAAGGACATTGACTGAAGATTTCAAAGATTCTTCCCAGAGGTATGCTCGGCTGTCACAGTGATCAACAGCCTACCCAGTCACGCTGAGGTGTCACACAATCCCAAAAATCTGCACCGACTCGGAAGCCTCAACCCAAAGTGACACCAGGGACAGAGTTTAAACAACGTGTTCCATTTATTAAACCAGTATTCAAGACATACCTGTTCATCTTTCCCGAAACATCTTTGTCATTCATAAAACATTCAATATTTAGTGGTATGTCTGTGCTATTGGAGCTCATTAGTTTCTTCAATTTTTCACACTCTTGATACAGACGAAGGAGTGCCCGAATTTTGGATTTTGCATCCAACTTATACTTAGCTTTAAATTCTGCACAGAAATGTTCCACTAACTTTTCATCAAAGTTTTTTCCTCCCAAAAAAGGATCAAAAGCTGTGCCCAGTACCTAATAAAAATTAACACAATACAATAACTATGTTATTTACAATCGTATTTCTAATGAAAATCATACACATTGCTACTTAAACAACTTAAAAAGTTTTAAGACACCTATTTTACATGAAATTTAAGTCAACAAGGACAAATGTTTATAAAATCAAATGGAATGCTACACCATTATAAGTTTTTAATGACAGTATAGAGGACTTTAAAAATGTTTTTTCTTTACTAACCAGGGAGTTCGCACGACAATTATCTCACCTTTATGTATATCAATTCCAGCAACAAACTCCCTGTTAATATCTTTATCTAAACTTCATTACCAAAAGCAAGCCTAGTTAAGAGGATTAGTAGCTTAAAGGAATAACAAATGCACTGGTAAGTTTTGGTCACTTAGTTCCAGCATAGACTTTACCTTCAGTTTTCCCTTGTTAAACGCACAGGCAGACACCTGAAAAGCTGAGTGGCCCATATCAACAAACACCACTATCCGAGGCTTCTCATCAAGGCTTGGGAGGTCCTGCTTATAAATCCCATAATTCAAAGCAACTACAAAAAATAAATATGTTTCAATTCTTTGGTTCACATTTTCCTAGGAGCTTCATTGTTACACTAAGTATATCTGCAGGAAACCCGACTACACTTGAAACAAAGGTGAAAACATTTCTTTCACATCTGACTCTACACTGACTTTCTTGGAGTTATGTATTCTTTAATTTTGAAACAATATCCTATTGCTTTACAATACATGGAGATATGATAGACAAACACGGGGTGCGAACACAAGGTAATGGGGCCACATGACACAATACTTACATTTTAACCACAACCTGCTAGTAGACTGCTCATCCAAAACAATGAGGAATTTAATACACAGTAACCACAGTTCCTCATTTTCTTTTAGAGCTGGGCCTTAGCTCTAAAATGAAATTCTTAAAATGAAATTATTTTCATTTTGATTCATCTGTAGTCTTAATTAAAATTCGAGACGACAAATGCTTTGTTCACCAACATACACAGAGTATCTATAATCATTAACTACAGTTCAGGAAATACTAGGAAAAGTAAATTTTAAATTAATACATTTCCCCATGGTAGTTGTGATACCTAGATATGTAGATTAGCACAAAACTTATTAACTAGAAAAGCAACATAAGAAACATTAAATTCAAACTAATTAATCCCAGAGTCAAAAAAGAGATTCATTCAGGCTTTCTGAAAGAAAACAGATTCACCAACTTCACAAAGTACCAATTTCTCACTAAACACAAGTATAAAGAGGTGGGCCTTTTGCTTTCAGATCTAGTGCTTGCTTAGTAAGCTCTCTAGGTACATATACAAGCAGACAGGTTCGATTAGAGCATGCAGAGTGTTCAAATTCCAGTTCAACAGTGCATTTTTCCTTCTGAACAGTTTGTTCTTACCAGCTGTCATGTCGTTCATAAGTCTCAAGCAGTTTAAACCAACAATCTGTGCAGCATCTAACACAGATCGCCTCTCCGCATCTGTGAAGAAGGACGGAACCTACAGACATAAATATTAAGAGAACAATTTCAACTGAATTACAACACAAAAATACAAATTCTTCACAAATCACTTACACTGAATCCTTAACAATGCAGCAGAACAGACACTGGTTCACCTGAGCACCAGGGCTATGAGCAGGGCGGCCTGGCTAGGTAGCAAGCTTCAGCCCAAGCAAAAACCAGGGTTGGAGCAGGATTGGCGGGGGTTCTTCAGGGTCACCAACGCAGCCACAGCAGCCACAGCAGCCACCAGTGCACCAGAGCTGAGCCTGGGACAGGTTAGAATGGGCTAGGCTGCAGCACCTGCCTGTTAGCATGAAATGAGGCTGGAGACAGGACTGACCAGACAGCTGCATCCACTGGTATGGGCACTGGCTGGTGAGGCAAACGGACCAACCTGACCCTGCACTAATTGGTGCATACAAGAGTCAAGTTTGAGGACTCTTCATGCAAGGTTTTTTGGAGTATTCCTCAACTAAGTCACTAAACTCAAACCCCGTCGTTCGGGAAAACCACAAGATAATGCGGTTCCAACCTTGGAGTGCATGTATCAGGTATGGCCTCCCTAGGTGCTGATCCCTGTACAGTGGAGAACACACTCAGATGCACACAGGGGACAAGCCACATGCCAGCTAATCTAGGCCAGCAGAGGACAGACATCAAGTGCCTCATCAGAGGATGGAAAGCAAAAAAGGTTGGACCATTGCAGATACACTTAGGTAGACCTGGTCGGCCAACACATCTTGGAAAGATCTTCTCAATTCTGGTGCAGTAGAATTGACAATGTCTAGGAACTACTAAAACCACTCAAGTAACACCCTCAGTACACTCTTCCCATGCTGAGGTCTTTAAGGGATCATCAAATGGCTGTCCCACTCCCAGGTGCTGATGTAGCCTGACAGCAAGCAGTGGCCATCTCCCCACTCCCTGACAAACAGAGTTGAAATGTTTATCTCACACACCTTCCTCCACACCACAACCCTCCCCACCCTAATCAGAGGCCCACACGGGCATGCAACCCTCAACTATATAACCAATATTAAAAGTTAATAAATTTGAAAGAGTCTAGCTAAGTAGGTGCCTGACCAAGTCAAAAAACAGAAGTTTGGCCTTCATTTCTAACAAATCACTTAACTTTCAGAAACATTAGCTACTTTTAAACACTGTTGCTAAATTATATTAGTCTTTATTAAAACCAAATTTTTAATCTGAAATAAAAATTGACTAGGAATGTTCTCGCCTTGCACGTGCCAGGATCCCATATGGGCACTGGTTTGTATCCTAGCTGCTCCACTTCCCTTCCAGGTACCTGCTTGTGGCCTGGGAAAGCAGTTGAGGACAGACCAAAAGCCTTGGGACCTGCACGAACGTGGGAGATCCAGAAGAAGCTCCTGGCTTTGGATCAGCTTAGCTCTGGCCATTGCAGCCATTTGGGGTGTGAATTAGTGGATGTAAGACCTTTCTTTCTGCAAATCTAAATTTTCAATAAAATTAAATAAAAAGATTCTTTATTGGCAAAGTTTGTTGAGCTTCCTAAAAGGCAGAAGAGTACTTGTGTTTCTAACTGTGAAGCACTTCACGTTTGTTTTTCTGATTGCTTGCTTGTTTTTTAAGATTTATTCATTTAACAGAAGGGTAGAGTTTCAGAGAACATTGAGGGAGAGACAGAGATCTTTCCCCAAAAGTGGCCAAAAGACCCAAGACTCGCATGTGCTAAAGCCAGGAGCTGCTTCTGGTTCTCCCATGAAGGGACCCCAAGCATCTGAGCTATCGTCCACTGCTTTTGCAGGCACATTACAGGGAGCTGGATCAGAAGCACAGCAGCCTACACATGAACCAGTATCATATTGGGAGCCAGCATTACAGGCAGCAGTGTAACTTGCTACACCACAACACCAGTTCCGTAGCCTATTCTTTTAGGGAAAATAAAATACCACCACATTTACAGAATCACTTAAGATGAAACTTGCTGACTTGGAAATTTTCTTTCAAAATGCTGTAAGTGCTTCAGAAAGAGATAGGGGCTACCATGTGTGAGCTGTATGTGGGTATGGACGAGCCATGGCTGGGCTCAAACATCCAACAGTAAGAACCAGAATGGGCTGAAAGTCAGTCAGGAAAGGTCACTGTTCCTGCTAGGACAGGAGGTGAACTGAGTAGGGGTGGCTCATGGATCCCCTGGTATGCACGAAATCTGGCACTGGGAGAGGTTCTGATGGAGGAGCCTGGGCAACTCCTCTGGCAGGACACAGTCCCTTCAGGTAAGCACAAGAATCATGATAGGAAACAGCCCAGAATAGGCCATGGAAAGTTTCCCACTGGCAGGGGTCAGGGGCCATGGAAAATTCCCCATTTGGCATGGGTCAGGGGCAGACCAGGTTGAATCAGTTATCCACTGGCAAATCTGAACACCAGAACAGAGTTTGGATCAACCCAGGTTCAGTCATGACAAAAACCAGTGCACATTACAGAATGCCAAGGTGAGGTTGCCTGTACCAGATGTGACCGCAGTGCCCAACAGCACATGTGAGAACCAGGAAAGGAGGGGGCGAATATGGGGGTGGTTCCCTTGCTTGACAGCCACTCCCACTGGAGAGCGTGAGCTGGGATGGGGGCAGACCAGACTAGGCAGGGCTACAACACCTGTGTGCCTCATGTGGACTAGATCAGGAAGCCAGGCTGGGCGGCTGATTGGTCCTACTGGTGCAAACAGAAATTGGAGTGGGTAAGGGATGGCTGGGCTCTGCCACAGCATCAGCTGACAGAAGCTGGCACTGGGGGCTAATTCTGTCAAGTTAAACCACAGAACTACCTGGAGAGTGCATAATCCAGGAGTGGGAGTGGTCTGGGAGGGAAATAGTGGGCTCCTCCCTCTTGGTTTACCACTCCCACTGGAGAGCACGAAAACCAGGACCAGAAGCAGGGGTGGCTAGACAGAGAGGCACCCAACATCATGTGTGTGGGCTGGATAGTGGAGCTGGTTGGGTTGAACTAGGCTCCGATGCCCACTGACATGCATGAAAGCCAAATGGGATGTGGGACAGACTGGACAAGTCTGCTACACATACTGGCAAACCAGATAAGGGGATGGGCCTGGTGGGGGTCATCATGGGTCGCTCCAACCAGGCTGCAGCTCCCACTGGTTTATGTGAGGGCCGAGTGTGTGCGGGGCAGAACCAGGCTGGACTGCAACACCCACTGGTTCCAGTGGAAGACAGCACTGGAAACAGAACCGACCCAGCAATTGCAACCACCAGCTGATAGGGGTGATGGAGTGTGCTGGACCCTGTGCTTGCTGGTACATACAAAAATCTGGTCTAGGAACACCTCAGACAAAGTTTCTTTGGGGAATCCCCCAATTGAACTGCCAGACTCAGAACCCTAACCATGAGAAGACAGAGGACAGAACAAGTCAATCAACCATCTCAGCTATATGTTGGCAGTGAAAAACTGGGCAAATGGAGACTCTAAGATGGACTATGTCAATCAGTGGATTCTTCAATGACCTCATCATGCTTGGAGTGGAGAGACTGGCAGCAACTCATAATTGTTGAACTATCAGAACCACTTGAGCAAGACCCTTGGAGCATAACCCTCATCAGGTACCTGGGGTGGGTGGGAGACTGGGTGGGGCTTCTCCCTTAAAATCCCCCTTTACCTCAGATATATGAAGGAAATAATATGGAAATAATAGTCTTGCCCATTTTCCTGTAGCCCTTGACCCTTTTTTACCCCAATTAACTATGTAAAGATTGTCAAAAATATAATAAAAAATGTAAAAGTAAAAAAGAGATTGGGGCTACCGCTGGCATTATGGCACAGCAGGTTAAGCCAACATTTGCACAGATGCCATCCTATATTGGAATGCTGGTTCAAATACCAGCTGCTCCACTTCAATCCAGCTCCCAGCTAATTGTAATTAAGCAAGCAAAAGATGACTACAGTGCCTAGGTGTGTGTCACGCATGTGGGAGACCAGGCTGCAGCTTCAGGCTTCAGCGTACTAGCTATAGTAGACATTTGGGAAGTGAACCTGTGGATAATAGACCTGTTTCTCCTCCCCATCATTCTCTCTACCGATCGAATGAACAGAATCAGATGCGGCGGGGGAGGCCAAGAGGAAAGGTGGATCCCTGATGTTCCAAATCAGAGGTTATCATTATTATGTTATTTGGCGGGGCGAGGAGTTTTGGGGGGAAAAATGAAAATGAGGGAGATGGCTAGTGGTTGGCATCCATGGACTTATGACTTAGATATTGCTTTGGTAGAACACTTTGTGGTTTGTAAAGAACCCTTTAGTCCTTTAGCCTCCTCATCTACATCCCAGAATCTGTCACGCAGACTTCTTACTGGTCTTGGCAGGTCACACTGCTTATGCCGTAGCCAGAGACTGAGCTGCAGGTAAGTTCATTACTAACACTCCTACAGAACACAACCAGAGTAGAGCAGCCAGGCATGTGGGAAAGCAGAATTCAACATGTGTCCAATCCAGGCACTCCTTCCTTGATCCTTGATAATCTAATTAGTGATTATCCACCAAAAACAGTGGGAGGGTCAGTACAAAACATGTAACTCTGTGACAAACAGGCCTTATTTTATAATTCCTAATGCACTGGATCTCAATCAAGGTGGACTGCCTTTATGAAAGGTCCCTGTGACAAGTACTCAAGCTATTGGATAATGCCAACAACCGATCGCACTGGAACACCCACGGATGACATCAGTCCACCTGTATTCTCAAAGAGCCCCAGGGGAGATTGGGATTTACACCATCAGGTAAGACTCTTCAGTGGCGCCAGCACTGTGGTCTGGGGTGTAGAGGGCAAGGACACCAGTGGTTCAAGTCCCAGCTGCTCCACTTTGATCCAGCTCCTTGCTAATGTGCTGGGAAGGCAGCGCTGGTGAGCCAGTGCTTGGGCTTCTGCACCCATACAGGAGACTGGGAAGAAAGTCCCAGCTTCACACTGGCCAGGCTCTGCCACTGCAGCCATCTGCGACCACCGTGGTAAGATGTAGTCTCTATCTCCGTCCCTCTCTCTGTAACACTGCTTTTCAAGTAAATTTTCGGAAAAAAAGAAATACCTTCACAGCTTCTGGCAAAAAAAAATATTGCTCAAACCTCATCTGAAATGCTCTGGAATACTATGCTAATATAAACCAGCAGAATTTTGATCTCCAGCAACAGAGCAGCTTTCACACATTTCATACTTAAGAGTAATGTAAAGAAGGTGATTAAAGGGCTCAGCAGCGTGGCCTAGTGGCTAAGGTCCTCGCCTTGATCCCATATGGCTGCTGGTTCTGATCCTGGCAGCTCCACTTCCTCTCTGTCTCTCCTCTTCTCAGTATATCAGACTTTGTATGGAGCTTTCAATTGACTGGGATGATGCTCTGCTGGCTCTGTCATCAGACCAGAGAGGGTATACCTAAGAAGCCGTTGAACTTGACGGGACAATAAGATGCTGGACTCTATGTTTGGTATACGCTTGCAATGGGGAAATCTCAACTGAACTTGAGCTGTGGTTATGCAACAAGGTGGAGGAATCCACCATGGTGGGAGGGTTTGGGGAGGGGTGGGGAGAACCCAAGTATCTATGTAATTGTGTCACATAATACAATGTAATTACTGAAGTTAAACAATAAATAATTTAAAATAAATAAATAAATAAATAAATAAATCTTAAAAAAAAAAAAAAAAGAAAATATCAAACTTAAAAAAAAAAAAGGTGATTAAAAAAAACATACTGTCTTGCTAAATTCTACTTACTGAGATAACACAATCTGTTACTGGTTTCTTGAGACTGTTTTCAGCAGTTTCCTTTAACTTGGTCAATAACATGGCCGTTATTTGTTCCACACTAAACAGATGCTCTTCACCCATGTACACCACCTATTTTGAGGAGGAAAAAAACATTTTGAACACTGGAATACATGTTAACACTAAGTTCCAAATTGTAGCAGTCTCTTCCACAAATCTTTTGTTTCAAAAATAAGAGTGACATAAAGGAATAAGGAAGTTTTTTTCTACAGAGGGGAGGACAGAGAAAAAAAGCTAAGGTGGAGCTCCCTCCTATTCAAACTCCTAGTCAAAACATTATAGGAAGTAGTAACTTTCCATTCTAACAGAAGCGATGAATCACTGAAATAAATATTATTGTGTGGATCACAGGACAGGAATGCCTCTGCTGGTTAAAAAAAGCTTTCTGGTTGTATTACACACACCACTGCTTGCAAGAGCAGCTCCAACTGACCTGTCTTGAACAGACCCTGGCTGGAAATATCACTGCTCCACACCATTGTACCAAGAAGTTAAAGACAAAAATTCAGATATACCGAAGAGATTACCACTGCAATAATTCTCTCAAAAGACTATGTATCTATTACACTTTAAGAGGAACTTGGGGGGAAAAAACACATCTGGTCAATTTAAGAAATTTGGCCTATTTATTAAAAAGCTAGTACTTCTCCATAACTGAATGAAATAGTCTGTGACTAAGGAGCCTAAGCTTGTTAAGCTGTATTACCTTTATTCCGACGCCACCATTTTTCATTGGAACCAGGTCATAGCTTAAGTTTTCCTTCTCCTTCTGAATATAGGGGTCATTGAATGCACGACCGTGAAACCTCTTGAAGTTAGACACTGTATTGTTTGCATGAGTGATTTGCTGCAAAGGAAGTTGGACACTGAAACTTCTTCTGTGATTTCAGGCCTTAACACCACCACTCAGTCTTTCGCACAACTCAAAGATCATTACTCCAGGAATGTACATAAATTTTCCCAGAACCTAAATTTCTTATGAATAGACCTTAGACTTTCTTCTCCTATACATGAAGAAATTCAGTAAGAGATAACAAATGGGAAGCATGTCACCACAGAATTTGAAACAGATTTCAAAATCTATAAGATAAATTTAAAATGCCAAAACCAATCACTAAAACTCTAAACAAACTAAGAACTATCATTTCATTTTGTTTCTTCTCTCACTAAAATTTAATACCTGGCAGTGGAAAATGAATAGAACTAAAAACAGTATAGCTAAAGATTTTAAGGCATTAAAAAGAGGCAAGAATTCAAAACATTCTAAATGACAAAATATTGTAGAGTAATTTTTAAAAGACATGGGGTTTTTTCATTTTAACGATTGCATGACTGCTGCATGTTTCTCAAATACAAAGTATATTTAAAGCCTTTGCTCAGCTACTTTTAGCAATCTAGTTTCCAATATGGACAGTCTCAGCTCTCAGATAAATACTTTAGCTTAGGAAAGAATGCCTGGTAGAAACTGAAATCTAGAAGGAAATATGACAAACAATTGTAAGAAATGTATTTTCTTACATCATCACTTTGGTCAAATATTCCATGTAAACTCTACATCCCAAAGTGCAACGTTACAGCATAGTTGAAAAATGTGAGAACTTCATTTAAATGAAATAAAACATGGAAAACTTTGAGTTTTAAAGTTATTAGTTTGAAAATAATGTATTTTTCTGGGCCCGGCGGCGTGGCCTATTGGCTAAAGTCCTCGCCTTGAACGCCCCGGGATCCCATGTCAGCGCCGGTTCTAATCCCGGCAGCTCCACTTCCCATCCAGCTACCTGCTTGTGGCCTGGGAAAGCAGTCAAGGACGGCCCAAAGATTTGGGACCCTGCACCCATGTGGGAGACCAGGAAGAGGTTCTAGGTTCTTGTGGCCTGGGAAAGCAGTTGAGGACGGCCCAAAGATTTGGGACACTGCACCCGCGTGGGAGACCCGGAAGAGGTTCCAGGTTCCTGACATCGGACTGTCGCGCACCAGCCGTTGCGCTCACTTGGGGAGTGAATCATCGGACTGAAGATCTTCTTCTCTGTCCCTCCTCTCTGTATATCTGACTTTGTAATAAAAATAAATAGATCTTTAAAAAAAAAAGAATGTATTTTTCTAATTATATTTTAAGATTATTTACTTTCATTAGAAAGGTATATTTACAGAGAGAAGGAGAGGCAGGGAGAAAAAACTTACATCCACCACTGATTCACTCCCCAAATGGCTCTAACAGCCAAAGCTGAGCCAAGCTGAAGCCAGCAGCCAGAGCTCCTGCTAGTTCTCCCACACAGGTTAAGGGTCCCCAGGACTTGAGCTGTCCTCCACAGCTTTCCCAGGCCATAAGCAGGGAGATGTACTGGAAGCGGAGCAGCTGGGACATGAACCCACACCCACGTGGAATGCTGACACTTGGAGGTAGAGCACTAGAGAGCTGAGTCATTGTGCCAGCCCCAACTACTTGAATACTTACATAACAGCTATTAGGGCCAGCATTGTGGCGTAGCAAGTAAAGCCACTGCCTGTGTTACCTGAATCCCATATGGGCACCAGTTCATGACTCATCCCCTCCACTTCCAATCCACAAGGGAAAAACAGTGAAGGATAGCCCAGACATGTGGGTCCCTGCTACCTATGTGTGAGATTCAGGGGAAGCTCCTGGCCTTCGCTTAGCTCAGCCGTGGCCATGGCAGCCTTCTGAGGAGTGAAAGGGCAGATGAACATCTGTCTGTCTTCCAAATACTTAAAGAAATATTACTGAAAATACAGTAACAACTCAGCAGTAGTAATTTTCAAACTATGGAAGATAAATACCTACATATTCTAAATTACTCATGATTCTAGAACTAAGAGAAACTGGGTATGGTAACCTACAGGCCAAATCTGAGCCTCCTCACAAAATAATGAAAAGATACCATGAAGTTTTAGGTCTGGTCTAACAATACTGTAAGTGGGACCACGTAAGCAACGACTCCTCTGATTGTCACCGTCTCCTTTCTGAACACGTCACTCAGGCTGTGCACCTAACCATTTCTCGGTTTTACCTTTATTACTGTGTACCTGTTCCAACACAACCAATCCTATACAGCTAAAACCTATGAAGGTTTTATTTCGTTTCTACTATTACTGTTTTAAAGAATTATTTTGTTTTCTTTCTTAACACCTCAAGAAAATCCCTTACTATTTTCCTCCAAACTCCCAAAGAATCTAGATCAGTCCTGCTCAACACAATCATTTCAGCTATAAACACAAACTACATATTAGGCTTTCTAGTAGCTACATTAAAAATAAAGGTCAGATAATTTTAATAACTTAGCCCAATATTCAACATGCTATCAACAAAAAATAACTACCGAAATACTTTCGCTTTTTAATTTCATGCAAGGTCTTTAACCTGCCATATAATTGTATTTTCATCACATTTCAACTCCCAGCAGCCACAAGTCAAGTGTTCCAACAGCTCCAGGCAGCAAATGAGTATCACCACTAAACAGCACAGGGTGAACAGTCCTCCCAGTCTTGCTTTCATTACTAAGAAACCTAAGATGCTTTTAAACACAGTTCCTTAGAAGTCCTTTTCAGAAAATGGCTCTTGACCCTTAAGTATCATGAGAAACTTCACAAGAAAAACCTCAAACGTCTGGTATGTAATTTTTATTTTTTTATTTATTTTTTTATTAAATAAAGCAAACATTTATTAAATTGATAAAAACAGTTGGTATGTAACTTTTAAAAAATACAAGTCTGCAACTTTATCAAAAGTGAAGACTAGCATACAAACTTAGTAAGAGGAAAAATAATCCGAGGATTCATAAATATGAATTACCTTCAAAAAATGCAAAAGCCTAAGCTTTGATATTTACCACACACTGTCTCTTTGAGGTTATTACTTTTAAAACTTCCTGCCTGGGCCCAGCACGGTAGCCTGCATGCGTCAGGCTCCCATATAGGCACCAGTTCATGTCCTAACAGCCTCACCTCATCCAGCTCCCCACTGATAGCCTGGGAAAGCAAAGTCTTGGGACCCTGCACCTGAGTGGGAGACCCAGAGCAGCTCTAGGTTCCTGGCTTCAGACCAGCTCAGCTCTGGCCACTGCAGCCACTTTAGGACCAAACCAGTTGATGGAAGATCTTCTGCTGTCTCTCCTCCTCTCTGTAATCTTTTTTTCTTTTAAAGATTTATTTTTATTGGAAAGTCAGGAGAGAGAGCAAGGAAGATCTTTTGTCCACTGATTCACTCCCCAAGTGGCCCCGACGGCCAGAGCTCAGCCGATCCTCCAGGAGCTTCCTCCAGGTCTCCCAAGCAGGTACAGGCTCCCAAGGCTTTGGGCCGTCCTTGACTGTCCTACCAGGCCACAAGCAGGGAGCTGGATTGGAAGTGGAACAGCTGGGACATGCACGGGCATTTATTGGGGATCCCAACCCATGCAAAACGAGGACTTTACCCACTAGGCTACCGCATCAGGCCCTCTCTGTAAATCCTTTTTTTTCTTTTTAAACATATTCTGTTTTACGATATAGTTCCATCGGTTCTGGGGTTGCCTGTGCCCTTCCCCAAGGTCCCTCCCTTTCCCGCCCCCGCACTGATTCCCCTCTAGTTTTACAATGGATGTCCTTCATGAACAGTCACAAGCCCACTGAGGTGCTGTGGAAACGCTTCCCAACAGTGGAGACATGGACACTGTCAGCGAGTCCATCATCCTACTGTTAGGATAGTTTCAATTCTGTCACTGGGAGTCCATCTCTGGTCTGTATGCACAGAGACATACAGCACTTTGTCTCCATATCTGAACATATCGTCTCTGCTACACTTCCATTATATATCCCCTAAAATATAGAACCAGTGAGCACAGTCCACATTGGGTGAAAATAGTAAGTTTCATCAACGTGATGTTAACAACCATGCTACTAAAATAAAAATGTACCACAGGAGTGGTGAAAACAGGAATCAAAAACCTTCCTGTAGGAACAGACGCTAGTGTGAGGACTTCAGGTTACCGCGTCGGGCCCTCTCTCTGTAAATCTTTTAAAAAAAAAAGAAAAAAGAGAAAACTTCCCCCTGAAAGTTTTCAGAATCCCAGCTTACCTGATTTTTAGCTGCAACTCCAATTGTTCTGTTTTTTGACCCAAACGATATGACTGATCTAGAAGAAACACAAACCAGATGTTTCAAAAATCCTGACAAGTGTCAATGTTTACGTATTAAAACAAGAGAAAATCCTAAGGCAAATCTATTCGTGGTGGTAGGGCACAGGTGCAGAACATCAGCCTACAGTTTGCTTCCTTCCGAGAAGAGGTTCCCTAACTGTTGCTCTGAAAACCCAATCCGCACCACAGCGCGACCACCCCCAAAGCATCTGCTTAGGGCTCAAGAGACTTTCAGAGATGTCAATCACTCTAGTATTTGGGCAGGCTCCCAATTATTAGAAAGTGAACATTAACCCTAAAAAGGCTTTGGAATACTTGGCCCTATGCACAGTCTCCCACTTGGCGCAAACCTAAATGTCCCCAAGGTCTGCAAGGGGGGGGCCTCCACCCCCCACTGCCTCTTCAGGAATCAACACTTTCTGTGTAAACCCTGCAGGTGTAGCTAAATTACGTCTCTGGCCCTTAAGGATTAAAAGAGGTTCCTATCTGGAAGATTCTATTTGATGGCAAATACAAACGCTGAAGAGCAAGGATCCCAACAACCAAGACTACAAGGCCGAGGGAAGGCAGTGAAGGGCAGTGGCAACAGCAGCAGAGGGCCTGGCGCTGGGATGCCACCTCTGAGCAGGCCCCCACAGGAACAGAACAGCTGAGTCTTGTGAGGGGGAGGCTCTGCATCAGAGCAATCTAATTCTGGATTAGTTACTCCTACCCAGGTACATGAGATGAGCGAAATGAGAACACTGAGGGATTAAGTAACAGGCTGAATAAAGTTTAAACATGCTGTAACTGAACCATCCTGGGTCTAAATTGCCTAAGCAGATGCTCAACACCCTCCTAAAAGCCAGGGAAGTGTTCTAGAAACTACAGCTTTGAAGTACCTCCCCAAAACTGAGTATAATGCTAAACAGTTATGCATTGGCCAAATGTTCTACTCATTCTCTCAGGAAAGAACCAAAATAATTAAATGCAAATGAGTAGACACCAGCGTCATGACGTCAATCCTTCTGCTTGGCCTGCTGCTGCCTTCGGCGTGCACCATGCGGACCATACCTGTTGTGTCTTCAGTTTCACGCAGCGCTGCAGCCAGCACCAGCGCACCCCAGATCCCCACCCCCACGCTCCTTTAAACTGCTTTCCTTTCCTCTGTTGGATCAAAGAAAACAAAGACGCAAGTGCACCTAGCCGCGGAGGCCTCGGGCACCGCCGGGGCGCGGGCCGCGGATGGGCGCGGGTAGACCCAGGGTGCGCCCAGGGAGCGGCAGCCTCGCCCGCCTGCCCCGCGCTGTCAGCCCGCTGCTCCTGTTCTCTAATTTTTTTCCCACTTATTTTCATACATGCCTATCGGGGTTCAATGTTTCATTCCACCTTTTTCATCTTGTGCTGAAGACGTTTGGGGAGGAAAAACTGATAGCTAATTTCCTAAGCAGCACATAACTGATTTTTTGCATCAGCACGCGGGCAAGGTATGCTTTCACATATTCCCGGAAAAAAATAACCTCCCTCCAAAGTTGTTTCAGAAAATACTGCGCTGCTATAAAACATGACTCTTGAACCCAGGGACGACACGCATCCGTTCCGCGAATTCTTGCACAAAAGATTCCGGAGTCTTATTGTCTGTTAAACCGCAAAATTAATACTACTACTACTACTAATAAAAATTCAGTCTGGGATTCCCCACGAATAATTCTCCCTGAGCCAAGACAGGACGTTCATTACATCTTTCAAAACGCTTCTGAACACGAAGCCCAGCAGCACTTCAGCAACCCAGAGGCGGGGGACAAGAGGTGGGTCATTCCGCGGTTGCTAACAACAATCGGCCTCCTCCCCAGACAAACGGCAGAACACAGGCTCTGGAACCTTCCAGTTCGAGATTCACGATGCGGAAGAGAGAGGAAAAAAAAGCTCCACGGTGCGCAAAGAGATGCGCGGCGGGAACGGGGGACGACGAGCTGGGGGCGGCTCAGCCAGCTCGGCTCTGAACAGCAGCTGGTGGGGGGACCCGGGGGCGGCGGCGGAAGGCGCAGGCTGCAGCCCGCCGAGAAAAGCCTCGCGACCCCCGAACACAGAGACCCAATCCTGCCCCCATGCATCCGTCCAGACGCCTCTCCCTGCAGTCGGCAGCGCCGAGCCCGCAGCCCCCCAGCCCCGCAGCTCCCCACCGCCGCCGCCAGCCCTCCAGCCCGCCCGCACGCAGGGGTCCCCACGTCCTCCAGCCCTCCTCCTCCCCTGCCTCAGCCCTATGCACCCCATGCACTTACGGGGTGCATCGGTCGCTGAACTCGTTGGCGATGGTCTCGATACCCCCCGCGCGGGCCACCGCGATGTAGCAGCTCTGCGAGCCCAGATCCAGCCCCACCACCGACATGGCCGGCTCGCGCGCGCGTGTCCTCCGCCTCGGCTCTGTGTCCTCCGATCCGCTGCCGGCTCCGGGCCACGGGGACAGACCGCTCGCTGCTCTGTCACTCGGAAGGGCGCGCGGACGGACGGCCTGCTCAGCCTCCGGCTTGCCCGCGGACGGCGGCAGCCGGCAGAAGGCGGTACGCCCGGGAGAGCGCGGGGCTCGGCCTGCGTGAGACGCTCGGCCACTCAGGCAGCTCTGCCCGGCTCGGCGGCCGCTCGCACGCACCGGCGCCGGCGCTCAACGACCGACCCAAAAGGGGAGGGCCCAATTCTTCAGTCTTATGTATCGCACTGATCAGAACTTTCCAGAATCTGCGGCATTTACTCACCGGCGCCTCCACGTGCCACTTCCGCTTCCTTCTTCTCGAGCCTTCTGGAAAGATTCTACCCAATGGGGGGCTGGTCCCCGGAGGACGGCCGCCGTTGCCATGGCAGCAGGAGAGCCGCTCGGACGCCATTGGTCAGCGAGCCGAGCTGACCTCCTTTTCCCCATGCCCGCCCTAGGAAGAACCTCTAAGCCCTCCTGCCAACACAGGCAATGGGGAGTGTCCCCCGAACTTGTAACGCTCACCGTTGGCGACTGAGGGGACCTGCAGGACCCCTAGGGGAAGCGTAAGGCGTGGAGATACACCCACTTTCTCACACACCCCCAGCCCCAGGTCATCACGTTGGCGGACCACCTGTCAGTAGAGCATGTCGGGAATTGTAGTCAGCCTGGGAGTCGTGCCCGCCTGGCCTGCTGGGATTTGCAGTCCAGGCCGCAATGTGTGCTGGGACCGGGCTTTGTCTTGGAGACTCCCTGGAGAGGCCAAGTTCTCCAGCGTTTTGGGTCGCGTTCTGTGGCAATTGGCCTTATTTTTGCTTTGAATTCGCCTCCATGATTGCCTAGGTTGCCCTTCCCCTCCACTCCGCCCCCCCCCGAAAACTGGCACCCAGCGTGGTAGGAAAAAGAACGTCCGTTTGAACTGCTTGGTTCCTGGTAGGAGTTGTATTCCTCCGGCGGAGGCAGTCTCCTGGAACAAAATGTCACAAGTGTTTTGTTTCTGTCGTTATTGTTAAGGAAAGCGGGTTTCAGTTGTGACGGCGTTGAAAGACTGTGTTGTCATCTTTGCTCACCGTGACCAAATTGCTTGAAGCAGGTCTCCTCCCAGCCTGCTGTTCTCTGAGACCGTTTATGCTTCCTAGTGGAGCCAGCTTTTTCTTTCTTTCCCTAAGAAACGTTGCTTTCACGGAAAGAACGGTGCTGCCGATGCTGTGAGATGTTTTTCATCAGACTGGGGTCTGTGGATTTGCCTGACCTCAGGCACTTAGAATTGAACACACTTGAAAAAACAAAATGTGTACCTGAATAAAGGATTGTCACCGAAAGTCAGATATCTGACTCAGGAAGAGTTTGGCAATTTCTCCTTGTCCAGTCAGACATGTAGGTTAACTCGGAGCACGCCAGGGGCTGGGATTTCTGTTGCACATAAATTATATGCACGTCTGGCGTGCCTCTGAGCTTGCTTCCCCTCAGCATGTTCGTTAATGCCGCGGAAGTTTGAAAAATAGTATCAGCCATGACTATCAGATACCCCCAGGATTGGGCTTGCTTTGGCAGCACACATACCAGCTCTCCCCAAAACTTTGTCCCACACCCACCACGCCCCGTCGATTTTCTGTTCTGTTTTACTTTGCATCTCAAAACCTTACATCAAAGTCCTTGGACCCCTAACAGTCTTGAAGAGAAAGGAACTTTAAGATTATTTGGTTGGCTTCCCACATTTTATATGAGGAAACTGCTGTGCTGAGAGGAGTGGAGCCAAGACAGATTTAGGTCAGGTTCAAATCCTGGCACCAGCTAAGATGCTTTATGTAATCTACAGCTTGTAAGAACACCAGCACTCCTGCTGTCAGGCTCCATGGGCTTGGGTAGTGCCCATCCTCCTTAGGCATCTGTTAGCCCCGTGCCCTTGAGATGACGCCCCAGCCTGCCTGTGTTTCAACTCGCCAGGTTTACGTCATGATGAAAACACATCTAGGTGGCTGAACGTCAGCATACTGCAATATTCCCTGCACACTTAATCCTCGGTAACTTTCTTTTTGCCCTCAACTTGCTCAACTGTGAAATGGGAATAATGCCTTTTTGCTGGGATTTTGGAAGGTTTGCATATAAAGGAAGCAGCTAGTATGTGCAGTCAAGCTGCAGCCCCTTTTTATTTAGTCAGCTCTCCTTAACTGGTTAACGGAATACTGGAAGGGTGAGAGATCAGAAGTGCCATATTTATTATCTAATTAGAATTCTTGTCATTTTGTTACTTTATTGTATTTATATTACATGTTGTATTTATTACATTTTTATCACACACACTATTTCTGTCACAGTGTCCAGAAGTTGGAGAATGAAATGTACACCAGAAAAACAAAATCCCTAGAAATCCTTATTATATAATTATGGATTCAAAGATTAAATATAGAATTTAAGTGGGTTGATGCTTTCTGCTCAACACCAGGATGACAGTCACTGGTTTCTGTTCCGTTTGGTTCAGAGAACAAGAAAGACCTCGAAGAATAACAATCAAAACAAAGAGGCAACATATTAGAGAGTCCCAGACTCAAACACCATTCAGAGAGCCAGCAGATAAAACAAGCTGGGGCTGGCTCCTCTGATAGGAAGGAGGCAGTGACGAAAGGGCTGGATGCGGAGATAAAGAAGTAGGGCTGACCTTTCAGCTCTGGTGTGACTCGTGTTTCGGTGGTCTCTGTATTCAACAGGCTGCCACGTGTTGGAGCTGCAGCAGTAGTACAAGGATGATTCTAAATCAAGACATCCTTTGTATGACATCCCTATCCCGCCAGTGCATCAAGCATCCAGAATGCTTAAATAGCTGAAATCATGTCCCTTTGAGCCTTTTTCCATATTTGCTCATTAAAGGGGTTATATTTTCTCATATAGTAACTTCAGATGTATTCTTGAAAAGTTAACTGGTTCTACTAAAATTCTGTTCCTATTTTAAGTTACATTAGAACGAGCATCTAAAAATAGGAATGTATGAAGAAATTGTTCAGAGAACAGAGATGTTTTTTAAAAGGTACATGTAAAAATAAGGTGACTTAGTCTAAAAAAGATCATCTTACTTCATCACAAATATAGCTAACAAAAGCTCAATGATAGGAAGGTAGCCATGAATCTGCCTCTCCAGATTCAGTGTAAACCACTTGTCCACTGAAACAGCAAGGCACACTGGCCTCCACCTATGTTAGTGTGCTTCTGTTGGTCCCACTGCCTAGAAAGTTCTTCAAGTTACATAGGTTAGTGCCTTCTCATCTTTCAAGGCTCAGGTTAGATCTCAAAACCCCTAGGCCACCAAGGGAGTTTCTGATTGCCCACCCTGCAAGAACATCACCCTTCCCAGGTTTTGTCCATCTGTTAATCGGATACCAACTCAAGCACTGAGGATAGTCACTGGGTGGCCTTTGCCAATCAATACATTCCATTTCTCTTTGGCTATAGTCATTAGTTCAGAAATGGGCACGTGGCCTACGCAAGCAGGGTGACACGCAAGACTAAGACTAAGGATACCTGGAGGTGAGGATTATTTCTCTATAACTCTCCCTCCACCTTCTTCCCCCAAGCACTGGTGTGTGATGTTGTGAGTTCCAGAACTTCCCTTGCAACAAGGAAGCTGACACACAGAGACGGAGCTAAGGACATGACAGCGGACACAGAGCGAGGACACCAGTTCGGAGACCCACTCCACCCCTGGCCATAAGCTCACTGTGTAAGTCAGCTTCCAGCGGGGCCTCGGTTACTTGTCGCCAGAAGCAAAGAACCTCCTCACAAAGATCTTTCATGCTTATCTAAATCACCATCTGGTTACTCTCTTTTGCCTTTCATTTATGTTGTTTAGAACATGCACATCACACTGTACACAGAGTGTGAATGTGTATGTGTGTGTGTTATGTGTGACTTCCTCTCTGACTTCTGCAGCTCAGGAGGGAAATGGCTGTTTTGTTTTTTCTTTACAATACTTCACAAATACTCAATTAACATCTTTGGTGTGGTGCAACCAGAGAGTAACATTCACATAACTGTGGAAAGGATATTTGTCGGCTCTCCTTGGCACCATCTGCATTTGGAGTGGGGTGTGCTTGTTTGTGTGGCCTGCCCTGTGCCCTGAACTGAGCTGAAGTGCATCCCTGGTCACCACCCACAGAGGCCAGTAGCACTGTCTGCTCTCCTCGGCCACCAGTGAAACAACCAAAAATGTCTCCAGAGAGTGCCAAATGTCCCCTAGGAATGATGGCCTTCAATCCAGAAGGCAAAAGATATATCTCAGGATTTATTTTGATTTATCGATTTGTTTGTAAAGCAGACTTACAGTGAGAAGATGCAGAGACACAAGAAATCTTGGATGCGATGGCTACCATGGCCAGGGCTGGGCCCTGTGGAAGCCAGGAGCCAGAAACTTCCTTCAGGAAGTTGGCAGGGGCTCAAGCATATGGGTCATTTTCTGCTGCTTTCTGAAACACATTAGCAAGGAGCTGGATGTGGAAATGGAGCAACTGAGACTTGAACCAACATCCAGATGTTGGCACCATGATGCTGGCCCTGATGATATGTATGTATGTGTATATATGTATATGTATATATATACACATTTTTTTTTTAAATAAAATGGGTCTAATTGTTTAGCTGGAGGGCTGGCACATTGGCTCAACTGGCTAATCCTGCATCTCCTATACCCAAATCCCATATGGGTGTGAATTCATGTCCTGGCTGCTCCATTTCCCATCTAGCTCCCTGCCTATGGCCTGGGAAGGCAGTAGAGGTCAGCCCAGTGCCTTGGGCTCCTACACCCATGTAGGAGACCCAGAAGACACTCCTGGATCCTGGCTTCAGGTTGGCTCAGTTCCAGCCATTGTGGCCATTTGGGGAGTGAACCAGTGTCTCTCCTTCTCTCGGTAAATCTCTGTAAGTTTTATTTCTAATAAAAATAAGTAAGTCTTTAATTTTCCAGATGGCAGTGGATACAGAGGAGTTAATTTTACCATTACTGCTAATAAAATTTCCATGTGCATAATGTATGTGTTGCATATCTCAGAACTATACCAAGGTAGTATAAATGATTGACATGGGGGCTCGGCGGCGTGGCCTAGTGGCTAAGGTCCTCTCCTTGATCCCATATGGCCGCTGGTTCTAATCCCGGCAGCTCCACTTCCTCTCTGTCTCTCCTCCTCTCAGTATATCTGACTTTGTAATAAAAATAAAATAAATCTTTAAAATAAATAAATAAATAAATAAATGATTGGCATGTTTAATAAACTAGATAGAATTCTTCTAAGACATATATTAAAATTTGAGGAAGAATGATAGTTAAGTGACTTATTCAGGAAGACATAGAATTATGCTTTCTTACATCATAAATTATACTTATCAGTAAGATTCTATTGAATCTCAGGAATACGCCTATTCAAATTGAAAATTGAGCCACTAAAATGATCACTATTAAACTATAATGACCATATTCCAGCAAGTTGCCCAAAATGAAGACTTATGTCCAGATGCTGTCTACTTTCATTACCAAAATGTTCCCACAGAACATATTGTGTTAATAAATAGCTCATGAATGAGGGGGAGAAGAAAATGGAGTCCTGCTTGATTTCAGAACCAAAAAGGCAAGGAGACGGGAGGCGGCCTTGCTAGGAATGGGTCGGGCAAGCCCAGCCTGTGTTAGATGCCAAACGAGGAGAAGGACTCGTTTCTCACTGGAGGAAAGCACACGTTGCTACTGTGAAAATGTTCATTGCACACTCAGTGGAGACAATGTTGATTGTGGTTTACAAGTATTTGTGGGGTTTTAAATTACTATCTTTCAGGGGCTGGCCCAATGGCACAGCAAGCTAATTCTCCATCTGGTAGACCCAAAATCTCATATGGGTGTCCATTCATGTCCCAGCTGCTGCACTTTTTTTTTTTTCTTTAAAAGATTTATTTATTTTTATTGCAAAGTCAGATATACAGAGAGGAGGAGAGACAGAGAAGATCTGATGATTCACTCCTTAAGTGGTTACAATGGTCGGAGATGAGCTGATCCAAAGCCAGGAGTCAGGAGCTTCCTTCAGGTCTCCCACGCAGGTGCAGAATCCCAAGGCTTTGGGCCGTCCTCGACTGCTTTCCCAGGCCACAAGCAGGGAACAGGATGGGAAGTGGGGCTGTTGGAATTAGAACCAGTGCCCATATTGGATCCTGAAGTGTGCAAGGTGAGGACTTTAGCTGCTAGGCTACCGCACTGAGCCTCAATTTTCTTTTGATACTGTATTGTATTACACAGAATTATGCAATATAACATGCATGTTGGGGAGTTATGAGATCTATTTATGACAAACTTAAAGTGCTACCCAAGGCTTTCAGCTGCTCCACTTCCCATCCAGCTCTCTACTTATGGCCTGGGAAGGGAGCAGAGGAAGACCCATGGACCTGGGCTCCTGCACCCACATGGGAGATCCTGAAGAATCTCCTGGCTCCTGGCTTCAGATCAGCTCAGCTCTGGCCACTGAGGTCACTTAGGGAGTGAACCCAGGGACTGAAGACCTTCTCTCTGTCTTTGCTTTTCTCTCTCTAAAAAAAATCTGCCTTTATAATAAAAACAAATAAAATCTTCTAAAAAATTAATCTCTTTTAGAAGTACACATATATCTCACTACTTTCCTTTGTCTTAACTTCCTTGAAATAATAATTAGCATAGTCACTGGAACACATTAAGTCAGTCTTATATTTGTGGTAACTGCCTTAACCATGCTATTGTAGAAGAAAAAGAAGGTATCTGAACAGCCTCGGTCAGTGTTGCCCTACATAAGATTCTGATTTTCCATGCCGAGAACTAAATTCAACACCAGAAATAGATTTTTCTTTGTTTCTTCAGCACATCGGAGCAAAGGGAAAAGCAGGAAAAGTTCGTATCTGTGTCCTTTCTGTTCAAAACTCTTGCAGGACAAACTCAAAAGTCTGTAAACCGAAGGATGAGTCACTCCGGGGCAGAGTCTTTGCATTTAAGGTTAAAAGAAGATTTCATTGTGGTAGGGGAAGTAACCCCAGACAGTTGGTGTGTTTTTCCCTTGGGCCACAGAGATTCTGAAACCAGGATATTGGCAACTGGAGAGATGTTAGCTTAGGACAGAAGTCCTTCTTGGGTGGCACATTAAGGTCTGAGAACCAAGGATGTCTAGCTCCTCAAACAAGCCACGCAAGGTGGGGGAGAGTAAAATAACTAACAGAGATCTATTTTTATTGAGCAAATCAGCTTGTTTCTAACTGACTTGGGTCAAGTGAGATGAGACCCTCCTTACAGACAGCTCAAACTGGCTGACCACCTGACTGCAAAGTTACCACATCTTGGCAAGACTGGGCCTGCCCCAGTGGCTCATTGCCTCCTGGTGGACGGCAAGAAAAATGTAGAGATAGAAGTAACAACCCTGCCAGTTAAGGTTGTTTTACTGAATTCCCTGACATAAAAGGGAAAAAGCAGTAAAAAGGACCCATTCTAAATAAGTATTCTAAAATAATTACACATACCTGTCAGTGCTCTCTACATGCATGCGATTTAAAGTGTTGAGCAAGGAGTGAAACATCAGGCAATGTGTAATTTCAATTTCCTAGAAAATACACATTGTTAGAAAATTGATACAGGTGAACCAACACTGTAGCAAAGTGGGTTAAGCCTGAGCTTGAAACATTAGTTGCTCTTCTGATCCAATCCTTACTAACGTGCTTGGGAAGACAGCAGAATATGGTGCAAGAACTTGGGCTCCCTATGGCAAACCTACATGGAGTTCCAGCCCAGCCCTGGCTGTTGCGGCTGTTTGGGAAAGTGAAGGAGCACATGAAAGATCTCTTTCTCTCTCACTTTTTTTTTTTTTTAAGATTTATTTATCTATTTTTTTAAAGATTTATTTATTTTATCACAAAATCAGATCTACAGAGAGGAGGAGAGACAGAGAGGAAGATCTTCCGTCCGATGATTCACTCCCCAAGTGAGCCACAACGACCGGTGTGCGCTGATCCGATGCCGGGAACCTGGAACTTCTTCCAGGTCTCCCACGCGAGTGCAGGGTCCCAATGCATTTGGGCCGTACTCTACTGCTTTCCCAGGCCACAAGCAGGGAGCTGGATGGGAAGTGGAGCTGCCAGGATTAGAACCGGCGTCCATATGGGCTCCCGTGCGTTCAAGGCGAGGATTTTAGCCGCTAGGCCACGCCGCTGGGCCCATCTCTCTCACTTTCTTACTCTCCACAACTCTTTCAAATAATCTTTTTTATTTCTTTTTTCAGAACACTGATATAGGTTAAATATCCTCCATCCAAAATATTTGAGATCTAAAGTGTTTTGGACTTTGATTTTTTTTTTTTTTTTTTTAATGTTTGGACATCTGCATATACCTACTGAGACAGCTTACAAACCCAAGTTTAAATGAAGAGTTTATTTCTTGGGGTGCATGTTTGACCTGGTGGTTTAAATGCACACAGCTCATGTCAGAGCACCTGCATTTGATCCCCAGCTTTGACTGACCCCAGCTTCCTGCTGTGCAGACCCTGAAAGACAGCAGAGAAGAGCGCAAAACAGGGTTCCTGTTACCCTGTGGGAGATCTGGATTGAATGCCCAGCGCCCAGCTTCTTCATCAGTTCAGACACAATAGCCCATTGCAGGCACTTTGGCAGTAAACCAGGGCATGGGTCTCCTGTCTCTCTCTCCACCATCCAACAAACTGTTTCACATATACCTTATATGCACAGCCTAAAGGTTGTTTTTAAAATACACAATATTTTACATTTGTGCAGGAAACAAAGTTTCATGGTGTATAATTTTCATGTTGTAGTATCATATCAATGCTCAGAAATTTCAGTTTTGGGAATATGCTGAATTTTTGATCAGAAATGTTCAACCAACAACCCTGAAGTCAGCTATTTCAATTCTGAAGAGTAACTCACAATTTGGTGTTTACTCTTTTTTTCTCCCTAAAAACCAATGTACTCTCATTGGTCTAACTTTCCTGCTTACGAAAGACTCTCTTAGTAGCTCACCACCTATCAGCCAATATTGCCCTTCCCCCTGAAGGGAGAAAAATGAGTCAAAATCAAACAACAGAGAGGGTCCTGAGCTCCTTACCTTGGCTTTCGTACACACCTGTGCCCAGGAGCCCCACTCCCCGTCGCCTGGGTCCAGGCACACACCTCGGAGCCAGTAGCTACCTGCCTGCTCCCAGTGCTTTTTCCTCTGGGTTCATCTGTCCATGTCCATTGCCCAAGCACTTGCCTGATGCACTGTGTCCTGCTAGTAAATGCCAGTCCTTCACCCCATTCCACCCCATCCCCACTACGCAAACCTGATTCCAAAGCTAGCTTTACTGCCTGGTAAGACAGGTGCTCCTCAGTGTTCCCAGAATGGAAATATTTGAACTAGTTTCACTCTATCTGTTGGCCCTTCACAGGCTGCAGAGAAGACAGCTAACAAAAGGCATTCTTTATGATGCAGTTCCTTTCTTTGCCACTGACAACGGGATATGAAAAATCTCTGAGACTTGGGTTTTTTTTTTTTTTTTAGGTTTTTAAAACTTATTTGAAAACCAACATGACGAAAGACGGGACAGTCAGACGGAGATCTTCCATCCAGTGGTCCACTCCCCAAATAGCTGCAGTGGCCAGCGTTGGCTGGACCAAGCTGAAACCAGAAGCAAGGAGCTTCTGTTGGATCAGAAGTGAAGAAGCCAGAACTCAAACTGTCAGGCTTACAGGATGCTGGCATCATAGCAGCGGCTTAACACAACATGCCACAACAAGGTCTCACTTTGTAACAGCTTGTGCTCTTCAGAATTAATGTACTCAAAGATATCTCCCTTAATACTCTTCAGAGGATGGAACCCCCACGGCCAGTAACCCCACAATAAGCTACACCCCTTAAAGGTGCCAACACCTCATTACCACCGTACTGGGAACCAACCTGCTGACTCTACATAAAATTTGAGGGGGGGGGGACATAAATCTCATCCAAACCATAGCACAAGGTGACTCTGTAGTTTGCCCCTGATGAGTTCGTACCACGCGGTAGGCCTTCACTTTGTACCAGGAATGTGATGGTGAACAACCTGCGTCATCTCACCTGCAGGAAACTACAGAGGAGCCAGCTGTTAAAAGCACAGCAAGGTAACAGACCTGGGCAGCAAGGCTGTGCATTCACGGTTCTCGGATCTGTCACAAGAGAACACATTGGATTCTGTGGCTGGAGTTCCAAAAAAATGAATCTGAACCCTGGCAGATGCAACCTCTCTTGGGAAACTGATCTAAATCCTTGGCAATCTTTCCTGTAAAATGTGGATAAGAAATTCTTATTGTGGTGTTGTGGGGACCAGTTAATCAAGCAAAGTAGCACGAGCACAGTGCCTGCCACACAAAGGAAGCCTGATGCGCAGCAGCTATGGCTGCTACGGGTTGTGTGGCTAATCTCTTGGCCACCGAAAGCCCTCCAGAGAGCTTCTTTGCTCTCACAATCTTCTGGTCAAACAGCAACCAAAGTCTCCACTTAACTTCCTCTTTTTTTTTTTTTATTTTGGGGGGGGTGCATTGCTTATATTGGATAATTGCTTATTTGACCAGTACACAAATTTCACAAAATGAGATCTGTGTTATAGTCTCCGTTGGAGAATCAGGTTTATAGGGATATTAGAATGCATTTTTTTTCCTCTGGTGAAACATTTATAACAATATTCTGAGTATCACAGATTTTAAATTTATTGCTGTCCTGGGAGGTTAACTCTTCTATTTGTGTGTATTTCTACTGCAATGCTCCTGTGTCCGTCCCCCTTGTGTTATTTTAACGCACATTTACATTCTGCTAATTGGATTGCTATCAAAATAGGAATATGAGGCTGGCACTATAGCTTAATAAACTAATTCTCTACCTTTAGGTGCCAGCATCCTGTATGCGTGCTAGTTTGTGTCCTGGCTCCATTTCCTAACCAGCTTCCTGCTTGTGGCCTGGGAGGCAATGAAGGGTGGTCCAAATCCTGGGGATCCTGTCCCCACATGAGAGACTTAGAGGAAGCTCCTATCTCCTGGCTTTGGATCAGCTCAGCTCCGACTGTTGCAGCCATATGGAGAGTGAACCAACAGATTTTTCTGTTACTCCTTCTCTGTAAATCTTTCAAACTAAAATTAATAAATCTTTAAAGAAATAGCAATATACTTTCTGTCTTTTAAAAGTTTTTACTGGGAGCCTAGCATGGTAGCCTAGTGGCTAAAGTTCTAATCTTGCATGCACCAGGATCCCATATGGGCACTGGTTCATGTCCTGGAGGCCCATTTCTCATCCAGTTCCCTGCTTTTGGCCTGGGAATGCAGTGGAGGATGGCCCAAAGCTTTGGGACCCTGTACTTGTGTGGGAGACCCAGATAAAGCTCTTGGCTCCTGGCTTTGGATTAGCTTAACCCCACTCTTCTACGTGGTATTGTTACCCCTTAGTGTTCAGACCTCCGGATAGCTGTGGACACCCAGGGGCCCTTTGGTGGGAGTTGTGCTAGAATTGCTTTCTTTTGAATTGGTCAATGGCATGCAACTCAGTTTTACCAGTTCTGCTGAGGGGACCCAGCACAGTAGCCTAGTGGCTAAAGTCCTCGCCTTGCACACACCAGGTTCCCATATGGGCACCAGTTCGTGTCCCGGCGGCCTCACTTCCCATCCAGTTCCCTGTTTGTGGCCTGGGAAAGCAGTCGAGATGGCCCAAAGCCTAGGGATCCTGCACCTGCATGGGAGACCTGGAGGAAGTTCCTGACTCCTGGCTTTGAATCGGCTCAGCACTGGCCATTGTGGTCACTTGAGGAGTGAATCATTGGACAGAAGATCTTCCTCTCTGTCTCTCCTCCTCTCCGTATATCTGACTTTATGATAAAAAAGTAATCAATTAGTTAATTTTTTTTTAAAAGAATCTGTTCCCTTAATTACCTGTGTTGGGAACTTGGTTTTCCATGCAGCTGTGTCAAAAGGTGGGAAGAAATTGGGTGTTTTGGTCCTAGCCTCCATGAATGGCTCAATCTAATCAGGGATTCATGGATTAACATGTTTCTGCAGGAGTGTGTCTTGCTGTGGGATGCCCCTCACCACATTCCCGCTAACCACCTGTTCCTCACCAGAGGCCAAGCTACTGCAGGAAGCATGATCTTGAACTTTCCAGTCTCCAGGGCCAAAGAAATCTCTGTGGTACATGAGCTCCATGACCTCTTGTATTTTGCAACAGCAACAGAAAATGGGCTGTGACGGGATGACAACATGGGTGATGGCAGAGCTGAGTGGGGTGGAGGTAGGAAGGTGTAGGTGTTTGCCAGAGGGTACCAATACTGAGGACATGAATGGCACCTGTGAGAAGCTGGCTGGTGTTTCTCAACGCAAAGGTTGGCATAAGGAACAAGCAATGGTTAAGTAAAAATGGTAGCATGGCAGCACAGAGCAGCAGACCAAAGAACTGTTTCCTGATTGAGAACTAAATCATTGGTAAATCTTTCAAGGACCCTTTGGCAAGAGGAATGACTTTGCAGCAATGCCTTTGTGTTATTAAATATATTCTCATAAACTGCACTCATGAAAATGTCTGTGAGCTTGTCATTGTTTTCCTAAAGAGTCAGTTCTTTCCTGTACAGAGCAATCTGGATAGACTCGATGCCTGTGGCCAGGACTTGGCAGAGCATGCCGGAGTGTGGGCTGCTTCTTGGAGTTGGTTGGTACAATACCAAGACAGTGTTCTGTGTCTCTAACTGCTTTTGGAGGAGTGGGACTCTGTGGCCCCCTGACTTGGGTCATTTACAGTACCACTGTTTCAAACCCAGTGACTACCCCAACAGGATGACAGGTGAGCTTCCCCAGGCTGGCTGCAAACCAGAACCACCCGAACCAGAAGAGCAGATGGATCATGAACAAGAAATCTCTGGCATGGCATTTGTGGGCTAAGTGTAAACCCACATCCCTCTGAGACTAGAGGAGAGAGGTGTTAAATAAACTAGATATGAGTATGCTTAGCCAGGAACAGGAGTCTTAGAAATGTGAACTTATTTTCTTTGCCACCCAGGGGAGCCAGAGATTCACAAAAATCTTATACAAAGCTGCTAGAAGCTAAAGGCTAGCACAGGAAAAAGCAGTATTTCAAGTTTGGATTTTGGTAGTTGCAGATAACAAAAAATAATGAAACAAAATAAAGCAAAAAAGCAAGAAAAGGGAACAGTATTGATTCATGTAATTTGGAAGTTTTCAGTGTATGTGTTTTATGGCCACGCATATCATTAAAATTGGATCTTTTCAAGACTTACTTATTTGAAAAACAGAGTAATAGAGAGAGCGAGAGAGAGAGATCTTGCACGTGCTCGTTCTCTCTCCAGAGTCACACCACCTAGAACCGAGCCAGGCCAAAGCCAGAAGTCAGAACCTCCATCCAAGCCTCCCACCTGGGGCGGTAGAGGCTCAGGTACTTGGGCCATCATCTGCTGCCTTCCCAGCTGCACTAATAGAAAGCTGGACCAATTCTATCCCCTGGTAACATGGTTCTCACAGTGTGGAAGAGGAGTGAGCGCGTGTGAGCACGCAGCTCTGGCAACACCGTCACCAGCTCACATTGGCAAGGATGAGGAAGACAACCTGCTTGGACCTCAAAATTGCTACAGAACTGGCACGATGGGGGCACAGACACACACCAGGCAGGCAAAGTATAAGGCCCCTAACACCTAGAGAGAAGAGACGGGCATGTGGGCAAGCAACTGCATAATTTTTCAGACAGCCTTCCAAGGTCCGCAGGAGCTAGGGACCATCTGTTAACAGCCTCATTTCGCAAAGGAGAGCTAGGCTCAGTAGGATTAAGTCACTCCCCCAAGGACAACCAGGACCTGGTGGAGTCAGGAGTTTAGATCCTGAAGCCCCTGTTTGACTGAAAGGGAAGGGAGGGCAAAGGAGCTGGGCAGGAGAGCAGGGGCCATTGACCTTGGCCCGCCATAAAGGTAGTGGGTAGGAATGTAGGCGCCTCAGGAATACAGAACAAACTTGTTTTAGGTCACTGCTTTTCTCTCGTCATCTAGAGCTGATGTCACAAACTTCCTAATGGGTAGGTTCAGAGAATGGAATTAGAGGCTAAGCGATTTATGGAGATGAGATGGGGTGAGGCTTCGGGAGGTTGGGTAGGACCCTCAGAGGTCTGATGGCACACAGAGGAGATCTTCACCCATCCCTGAGAGGAGCTACTTACTGCTGTGCGGCAGTGAGTGAGTGCAGTCCCAGTGTGTGGGGCCTTTAGCTTCTATCTCTCCATCTCCTCTGGACAGAGATCTCACTATGCAGTCTGGCCAAGGGGCTGCACCAAGTCATGTGCAGGTGGAAGCAGCTCAGAGTTGAATCTAGAAGCCCATTGGGATAAAGAGAACTAACTGGAAGGTATGGGGGTGACTTGCTTACAGACCTGATTATAAACCATGAAACCTGGAGGTCTCTGCAGAGCGTGTGTGAGAAGAAAAGTTACGCTTCTGATTTTCCTCGAGTGGAGGAGCATTTGCAGCATCTGAGTTTGTATGACCTGGAGTTGGATGGTGAGGCCAGAGGAACACAGGCCCCACTCTTGAAAATGTTATCACCTAGAACTTGACTCCAGTCATTGTAAGATCCTAGTCTGCACTCTGCAGTATATATATATATTTTAAAGATTTATTTATTTTTATTTGAAAGAGTTACAGAGAGAAGAGGAGAGAAAGAGAGGGATCTTCCATCTATTGCTTCACTCCCCACATCCTCAATCGCCAAAGATGGTCAAACCAAAGTCAGGAGCTTCTTCTGGGTCTCCCATGTGGGTGCAGGGTCCCAAGGCCTTGGACCCTTTTGCTGCTTTCCCAGACCATAAGCAGAGAGTTAGATTGAAAGTAGAGCAGCTAGGAATTGAACTGCCACTCATATGGGATTCCAGCATCATTGGCAGAGGTTTAACCTACCATATCACAGTACCAACCCTAGTAATTGATTTTATGCAGCAAATGGTTGTATGTCTTAGCTATGTTTTTCATATTATCAAAAATTCTTCTGAATTCTCATTTATGTATTTATTTGGAATGCAGAGAAACAGAGATATCTTACCTACTGGTTCTCTCCCCAGATGCCGTTTATGGTAAGGACTGAGTCAAGCTAAAGCTGGGAGCCGGGAAATCAATCTAAGACTCCCATGGAGTCTGGGGAGGGACCTCTGACTTGAGCTGCCTCCCAGGAGCACATTAGCAGGAAACTCTAAGTGGAACCAGGACTTGAACCAGGCACTGTGTGATGTAGGCATCTCAGTCAACATCTTATCCTCTACATGAAATGCCTGCCCTATTTAAGAATTTCTAAACATGTTCTGGGGCTACTGTGATGCTCAACTGGCTAATTCTCCATCTCCAGGCACCAACACCCCATATGGGTCCCATGTCATGTCCTGGCAACCCTGTTTCCCAGCCAGCTCCCTGCTTGTGGCATGGGAAAGCAGTCAAGGACAGCCCAAAGCCTTGGGACCCTGCATCCATGTGGGAGACCTGGAAGAAGCTCCTGGCTCCTGGTTTCAAATCGGCTCAGCTCCAACCATTGTAGCCACTTGGGGAGTGAATCAATGGACAGAAGATCTTCCTTTGTCTCTCCTCTTCTCTGTATATCTGACTTTGCAATAAAAATAAATAAATCTTTAAAACAACAACAACAACCAAACCAAACCAAACCAAACCAAACCAAACCAAACAAAAACCCATCTTCTTCTATGGTCCATAGTGGAACTTGCTGCCTCTTGCTCTGGCTCTCCAGGGGAATGCTGGAAGGATCCTGTTGGGATCAGAGCAGCGATTGCCCTCTGGTTTTGTGCTGTAAAACTTTCCTCATCTTCACTGTCTACTGCCATCACCTATTACCAGACGATGAGGTACAACTTGATCGTCTACATCAATGTGCTTCCCCATGGTTTGGAAGTCTCATCTCTCCTCGGAGACCTCATCTCCTCATCTCTGTTCTTGGCTTTTTGAAAGGTGAGGGAAGAGAAAGAAAGAGAGAGAGAGAGATCATCCATGCACTGGTTCACTCCCCTAAATGGCTGTACCAGGCCAAAGCAAGAAGCTAGAAAAGCCATCTAGGTCTCCTTCAGGGACAGCAGGGGCCCAAGCCCTTGGGCTATCGTCCATTGCTTTCCCAGGCTTATGAGCATGGACCTAAGTTGGAAGTGTAACAGATGCAACTTAGACAGGTTCCCCCGTAAGAGTTACTGGCTTCACAGGTGATAGCTTAATGGATGGGCCCAAGAATAGTGCCAGTTTCCCAAAATGTAATGTTACACCCAGGATCACAGTGACCTGAGAAGTCTTCAGAAATCTATTTTAATGCCCAACTAAGTTTTTCTGGCAGGTTCCTCTGCAGGATCAGGTATGAATGCAGCCCAAATACTACAATGCTAAAACATGAGATAAACTCAACCTTGTATCAGCATATTACATTGTCACAGTATGGAAACATTGTCACAGTATGGAAACATTGTCACAGTATGGAGCCTTTCATTTTTCCCACAGGGATGTTAAAGCTGAAGGCATCCAAAAAATGTCTTTTGTTTCCTCCTGTTCTACAGAGTCTGGCTGTAACATTCTCAGGAGCCTGACGTATTCTGATTTTTCTGTTCAATTGTTCAGCCAGAGCCACCTGCCACTTCAATTGATGTAACTCCTTTACTACCTTTCGGATGATGGTTGTATGATTCACCTGTGAATTTGCTTCTTCTCTGTCCAGGTGCACTTTCCCTTTAAATCTTTAGATCTGTGGTCACTTTGTGACTTTGGTCAACAGACTGTGAGTAGAAGTGCCACGTCATCTCTTGGAGAAACTCTTTAAGGCAGTGTGCAATGGACTATGTTCTCTTTAACTGGCATGGGTTTTCCTTATTGCTGAAGGTGGAGGTTGAGATTTGTTTCCATGAGACTAGCCTGGAGAGTCTCCTGCTGTCTAAATGTTGAGGACAGAAAAAAAACTTCCCATTCTTTCACAGATTATTTGAAAATAAAGCCTAATCTAGACAGAAACACATTCATAGCCACGTTTCTCCATTTCTGGATCACTCCATCACTTAAATTTTTTTTATTAGAAAGACAGATATCAGAGAGAAGGAGAAAAAGATCTTCTGTCTGGTGGTTCACTCCACAAGTGACCGCAACAGTTGGAGTGGAGCTGATCTGAAGCCAGGAGTCCAGAACTTCTTCTTGGTCTCCCATGTGGGTGCAAGGTCCTAAACATTTGGACCATCCTCTGTTGCCTTCCAACGCCACAAACGGAGCTGGATGGGAAGTGGAATAGCCAGGACACGAACTGGTGTCCATATGTGATCCTGGGAGAGATTTTAGCCACTGAGCCATCCCACTGGGCCCCTCTCCATTCCTTTTTATAAGATTTATTTATTGGGATCAGTATCGTGACACAATTAAGCCATCACCTGTAGCACCAGCATCTCATATGGGTGCCTGTTGAACTCCCATCATCCCCACTTCCATTCAGCTCCCGACTAATGAGTCTGGGAAAGCAGCAAAGGATGACTCAAGTCCTTGGGCCTTTGCACCTACTTGGGAGGTGTAGATGAAACACCTGGCTCCTGCTTCAGCCTAGCCCAGCCCTAGCTGTTGTGGCCGTTGGGAAATGAACCAGTGGATAGAAGATTCTCTCATTCTTTCTCTGCTGCTTTTCTGTCTTACAAATCATTTTTTTTTTAAAAAGTATTTTTTGAAGGGCAGAGCGATAGAAGAAGGGAGAAAGATCTTCTATTCTCTGGTTCGCTCTCAAAATGCCCACAACAGAGCTGTGCCAGGATGAACACAGGAGGCAGGAACTCTATCCGGGTCTCCCACATGAGAGGCAGAGGCCCAGACACGTGACCATCTTTCACTGCACTCCCAGGTGCATTAGCAGGGAGCTGGATGAGAAGCACAGCTGGCACTCAGACCAGCACTTTTGATGTGGGATGGTGGCACTATAAGCCATGGACGAATCTGGAGTGTAAGGGTTTCTTGTGTTTTGCTTTTTTTTTAATACATTTATTATTTATTTTTATTGCAAAGTCAGATATACAGAGAGGAGGAGAGACAGAGAGGAAGATCTTCTGTCCGATGATTCACTCCCCAGGTGACTGCAACGGCCAGTGCTGTGCCGATCCGAAGCCAGGAGCCAGAAACCTCCTCCAAGTCTCCCACGCGGGTGCAGGGTTCCAAGGCTTTGGGCCATCCTCGACTGCTTTCCCAGGCCACAAGCAGGGAGCTGGATGGGAAGTGGAGCTGCCGGGATTAGAACCAGCGCCCATATGGGATCCTAGCACGTTCAAGACTAGAACTTTAGCTGCTAGGCCATCACGCCGGGCCCTGTTTTTTGCTTTTTGAAAATTCTCAGGGTGTTAACATAAACATAAGAAAGTATGAACGTGACAGCATTCTTTAGATTAAAACAGTCTTTCTCTTTGTTCAGCATCCTACTTGCAGTGGCCTTTTAGGTGGAAGGATCTAACATTTCTTCTGTTGTGGAGAAGTTGTTTTAGAAACTTTTTTACCCAAGATCATATGTTAATGATGTTTGGAAGGTAATTAGAATGAGATGAGGTCATTGTAAGGGTGGAGGCCTTATGAAGGCATTCCTGGCTCATAAGAAGAGGAAGAGAGAACAGAGCTATGTGTTTCTTGTTTTTCTGTCCTCGAAGCCCTCCATCATGTAGATCCAGCAAGAAGACCTTCACTAGATGTTGTCTGCACGCTCCTGAACTTTTCAGCCTCCAGAATTCAGGTGCTAAATCCAGTTCGAATCTTTACAAATAATCCATTCTTTCGAAGTCAGTTATAGCAAGAGAACATGAACTAAGGCATCCTCCCTATTGCAAGTAGCCACACAGCTTACTTTGGGAAATAAGAGGTGTGCAAATACAATGCTCTTTGCTGTGCCTATTTTCACCCTGTGTCAAAGCAGCTGCTGATGCTCCAGGAAGAGGCTGCTGTGTCACTCTCAGGATGACACCAGTAAAGCTACATGTGGCCCTGGAGAGTCATGGGGTGTAAGAGAGAAAGAAATCCTTATTATGTACGCCTCTGACAGTTTGGAGTCTTGTGTTGCTTTAGTAGAGCATAATTTAACATTACAGATGCACAACATCAAACCCACAGCACTTGGAAGACCCAAATCAGTTACATAACTGAATATCACCAATCCTGGTAAAGAGGGCTTTTCCGATGGTCTCCATCTTAGGCCTTCCTCCCTGTAGTGGGCACAGTATGTGAACGCCTCTTTCTCTTTGTGCACACTCCATTTTCTGTGGGCTTTCAGAGGCTAAGGACTTGCTGGTTAGATTGATTAGGTTCCTGACCTTCCCTGAATTGTTGCTTGCTTCATTATCAAATAATACTTGAAAAAAACAGGAAAGTTTATTTTGATCACAGTATTGGTCTGTCTCGGGCCAGCAGGACACTCTGCTCCATGCTGTCTTAAAGGTCAGGATGGATAGCAGACATGTCCTTTTACTTCCTGCCTCTGCAGGGCCTTGCCCCAAGCCGATTTATCTTTCCCTGTCTCTTCAGTTACTTAGGCAGGTGGACTAGTTGTCTTAATCTTTATTTCAGTCTCTTGTCCCCACAGAGAGGAGGGCACAGGTGTACCATGGGGAAGTACACATTTTGGATTAGCCAGAAAGGAGGTGGAGTTATAATAAAGCGCTACACAGTTATGAAAAAATATTGGAGGGAGCAAAAACACGTTTGGCCTTTATGCCCTTGGGATAGTACATAAAGAATTTCCCACTAAGGCCTCCTTTCCATTGCTTTTCTTTTCCTTCTTTCCTTCATTTCTTCTTCCCTCCCTCGTTTTTTCCCTCCTTCCCTTCCTTTCTTCCCTCCTTCCCTCCTCCTTTTTTTCTTTTACTGGGTCTCCCAGATGTATGCAGCAGGCCAACCACTGGGCCATCGTCTTCTGCTTTTCCATGTACAACAGCAAGAAGCAGAATGGGAAGTATAGTAACTGGGCACTAAACCAGTGCCTATGTGGGATGCTGACACTACAACAAGCTGCCTAACTTGCAGTGCCCTGAGGTTGGTCACAGACTAATTTTTTCCTCACAAACTAATTTTTTTTAAGATTTGTTTATTTTTATTACAAAGTCAGATATACAGAGAGGAGGAGAGACAGAGAGGAAGATCTTCCATCCGATGATTCACTCCCCAGGTGACCGCAACGGCCAGTGCTGCGCTATCCGAAGCCAGGAACCAGGAACCTCTTCCGGGTCTCCCACACGGGTGCAGGGGCCCAAAGCATTGGGCCGTCCTCGACTGCTTTCCCAGGCCACAAGCAGGGAGCTGGACGGGAAGTGGAGCTGCCAGGATTAGAACCGGAGCCCATATGGGATTCTGGGCGCGTTCAAGGCGAAGACTTTAGCTGCTAGGCCACACCGCCGGGCCCACCTTGTGTGTTCTTTCTAAAGGAATTCCTTGAATTGAGGGAAAGGTACAACTGACATAAGATTCTACTCCCAGGACTGAGGGAGTCTTCTGCTTCCACAGTAGATTAGGACCTTGATGGGCTGCTTCTGCGGAATTCAGGGCTGAAGATGCCACAGTCATATAAGTCCCAGACCAATTGGAATCTAAGGTCATCATAAATTCCATGAAGAGCATGGCATCAGTAACCAACCAAAGGATTGTCACGAAGGCCACTGAGCAACCAGGAACTTGGACATGCTATAAATCCCACCCCTCTCGGCCCCAGTTTAATAAATTAAGAATCTCCATCCTTAACTCCTTGGGTATCTTCAAAATTAAGCCATAGCTGTGCAGCTCCTTGCTCTGTGATTTGCAATAAATGCCTACTTTCTTTTACTATTTCAGGGTCAGAGAGTTGGCTTTTCTGTGCATTGGGTGAGTGGACCTGGTTTGTGGGTTCTTTGACAACATTCTCGGGTAATTTGGGGTGTTGTTTGGCAAGAGTGAGACTTATTTGCCTGATGCCCAGGCAAAGCCATGGATCTTACATGCCAAGTCAATGTGACTTGGGTGGTAAGCATATAATATTTGCTTCATCTTAGCTATCTGGAACAAACCTGAATAATTCTTTGTTATCTATCTATCATCTATCAATTCCCAGAACTGTCCTTCTGAAATTAATCAGGGGCCTCCTTTCTTTTTTTTTCTTCCTTTTTCTTTTTTAATTTCAGTTTTCTCTTTTTTATTAAGGAGCCTCCTTTTCAGTATAACCTACTTCTAAAAGCATTTCTAAAGGTGTTTCTAGCCAACTAAACTTTTAAAAATAGTCATTTTCATCTCGTGTGCAAGTTGTCTCTCTTACCAAAAAATCTGACTTAAAACAAAAAAAGAATTATTTTTTTAATTGGAAAGACAATTACAGAGTTGGGGAGACGGAAAGATCTTCCATCTGTTGATTTACTCCCCAAATGGCTGCAATGGCTGGCACTGAGATGATTCGAAGCCAAGAATGTCCTCTGGGTCTTTCATGCCAGTGCAGAGTCCCAAAGACTTGGCCCACAGTCCACCAGTCCACGGTTTTCTCAATCCATAGCAGAGAATTGGGTTGGAAGTGGAGTCATTGGGATATGAGCCAGGGCCCATGAGACACTGGCACTTGCCTGTTGAGCCATTGTGCTGGCCCACAACAACCAGAATTGCTTCATTTTGTAATAAATAAATAAATAAATAAATAAATAAATAAATAAATAAAAGATTTATTTTCATTGGCAAGTTAGATATACAGACAGGAGGAGAGACAGAGAGGAAGATCTTCCATATGATAATTAACTCCCTAAGCAGCCACAATGGCCAGAGTTGAGCCAAGCCAAAGCCAGGAGCCCAGAGCATGTTCCAAGTCTCCCACATGGGTGCAGGGTCCCAAGGCTTTGGGTCATCCTCAACTGCTTTCCCAGGCCACAAGCAGGGAGCTGGATGGGAAGTGGGGCCACTGGGATCAGAACTGGCGCCCACAGGGAATCCTGCGCTTGCAAGGCGAAGACTTTAGATTTAGGCTATTGTGTCGGGTCCTAGAATTGTTTCATTTTGGAACACTTCACAAAGTTCACTTTATGAACTTTCTTGTGTTAGTATCCCAAGGCTTCTGTCATTCATGTTCTGCTCCTAAATAACCCTGATATTAACCTTTTCACAGAGCTTCTTGTTCGCTTCCATCACCAATCCACATATAAATTTCCGCACAAAAGCAGCCTTTCCAAAGACCCATGTAACATATTCATACAAATTACTGTCACCAAACAGCTCTTCGTAGAATTTTAATGTTGTCTTTGGGGAGAAGTAAACAGAAAATAAAATAAAGAACACAGGATCAGATAAGATGCTTTACAGAACTATTTCAAATCAAGCTTTTTATTGAATTAACAGAAGATGACGTTTGTGGGGGAGGATCGATTGGAATCAGGCTGGGAAATGGAACCATGGAGGCCCACACAGCATCAGCACATCCTCTGATAGCTCTGCAGGATGCTGGCCTCCCTGTGAGCAGAGGACAGCGTGGCTTCCCAGCTCACACAATGAATCAGCAGGCATTCGTGCATTGTCGCCTACCATCAGCTGTGCAACTCCAACATCCACGGGGAACATCCGAGAGGACGACAATCTAACTGCGTTTTCTAGAGATTCTGTTTCCCATAAGTGTTTCACAGTCCGATAATTCTCATAAGGAGAAGCACTGAGCCTTGAATGCCCAAACGGAATAGAATTTTCAGAAATGGAAATAGTGACTTTTTAAAATACATTCTTCTTTTTTTTCTTTCTATCTCTCTGATTCCAATCATGCTTTTGACTTTATGGGAAAACAATCTTCATGTTTGCAAATTAAGGACCCAGTTTTAGGTGACATGGTGAGGCTCAAATACTTCATTTACAAAACAAACCCAGTTCTGGATTTCTAAAAATAGCTTCAGCGTGCGGATTGGATTGTCATTTCTTTTGTGCCCAAAGGCATCAATCTGAGATGAAAATCTCTATGAGCATGACTGTAGGGGCAGTTTAAATTAAAGTCCTTTCCTAGACTCTTAAATTGCAGTTATTCAGTTAAAATACCAACATCTGTAATCTGTCATTACTGGGAGAAGTAAAGGAACTTGAAACTATTATTTTTTTCAAAAAGGTTTATTAATTTATTTGACAGGCATAGTTCCAGGGAGAAACACCTTCCTTCTGCTGATTCCTCTCTAAAACGGTCCCAATGGCCAGAGCAGGACCAGGCACACTCAGGGCGAGGTTTTAGCCACTGAGCCATCATGCTGGCCCCTGAAAAAATGATCTCTAATGTTGTTCATTCAAAAGGTATTTTGTGACTGTCACTGTGCAGATCACAATGGCAAATTAGGGTGTTGAAGCAAAGTGACAGAAGAATGTGATGCGATCAACATAAAAGAACTGGGCAGAAAATGTCTGCTCTTTGGGATGAGGGTGGGGAAAGGGTGAGCTATTGATATATAGAGGGAATATTACAATTTGCCTTTATATAGTTTCCCATTTTATGTTTAAATAAAAAAAAATGAGACTGGCATTATGGTATATCAGGTTTAGTCCAACTGTTGTGGGGGCACAAGAGAAATCATGCCAGATAAGTCTAGGATGTAGTAAGGAGTCTTTCTTAGTCAAGCTTAGTGATAACAGGACCCACTACAAATTACCAAATGACAAGTTCATTTGGCAATCCAGTCTGAATTGAAACCTGAAAGGTCATTACTCTGAAGTCCATCTGCCTCACCTCTCCTGGAACTCTTAAAAGTTCACAAATTAGAATTACAAAGCATCTTAGCATTAACATCTTCACTGACTCGCCCATGCAGTGAACAGAGGGTGTGGAGTACAGACCTATACGGGCCATGCTCAGGGACCATTTGTTCTCAGAGTTTGTTCATTAGAAGCCATAGAACAAGCAGGTATTGGGGAGGCCAAGAGTCAGGGTGCCAGAGCAATAGAAGCACATGACCAAGAGAGCGAGCCCCTCCCTATTGTGGGTCTTTATGGAGGTTAGTGAGGGGAATGGTTATGCAACAATGCAATGCCACCCCGTCTCAGGTTCCAGGTGACAACAGGTGAACATCACAGGTGGGCAGAAAGGACCACACAGGTGGTGATGGAGTGGCTTCCAAGCTCCTAACCCTGAACTAGCTGCTTAGGACCACATCACCACTGATGACACCAACATTCTATATGGGTTCTAGTTCTTTTTCTTTCTTCTTCTTTTTCCCTCAAGATTTACTTTTATTTGAAAGGCAGGTTCTACAGAGAGATGAGAGACAGAGAGAAGGTCTTCCTTCCATCTGCTGGTTCACTCCCCAAATGGCCATACTGGCCAGAATCGAGCTGTTTTGAATCTGGGAGCCAGGAACCTCCGCTGTGTCTCCCACGTTTGCAGGGTCCCAAGGACTTGAGCCATCCTGCACTGTCTTCGCAGGCCATAGGCAGAGAACGGGGTCGAAAGTGGAGTATCCGGGACACAAACCAGCACCCTCATAGAATACTAGCACCACAGGGTGAAAGATTAGCCTGTTGAGCCATATCACCAGCCCCAGAGGTGCCAGCTCTAGCTCTGGCTGCTGTGCTTCTGATTCTCTGCTGATGTGTCTGGGAAAGCAGTGGGAGATGACCCAGGTGCTTGGGCCTCTGCATCCATGTGGGCGACCCAGATGAAGCTCCCAGCTCTCAGCTTTAGCCTGACCCTGCCACGAGTTTTCTATCTTTTTGTTATTTATTTGGTTGGGAACTAGAGCAGCTGGAACACAAACTGGCATCCAAATGAGATACTGGCATCCCCCCCACAAAAAATTTAGATTAGATAGACAGAGACCAATAAGGAAAGCTTAAAAAAGACAGGAGGGCCGGGCGCCGTGGCCTAGCGGTTAAACTCCTTGCCTTGAATGCACTGGGATCCCATAGTCGCTGGTTTTAATCCTGGCAGCTCCACTTCCCATCCAGCTACCTGCTTGTGGCCTGGGAAAGCATTCAAGGACAGCCCAAAGCCTGGGACCCTGCACCCATGTGGGAGACCTGGAAGAAGCTCCTGGCTCCTGGTTTCAAATCAGCTCAGCTCCAACCATTGTAGCCGCTTGGGGAGTGAATCAATGGACGGAAGATCTTCCTCTTTCCTCTTCTCTGTATATCTGACTTTCAAAAAAAACAAATCTTAAAAAAAAAAAAAAAAACCAGACAGGAAACAGCTTGGACTTCCATATATCTAACTAGGAGGACACAAAGATTAGTTACTCCTCATTAAGGTATTACCAAGATTTCTCTGCACACCCCTCCTATGACTGTTCTGTTCCTCAATTGTTAACATATGGCTTGTTTGAGGTATAAGCCTGTTTGACTATCCTAAATTTTGTGTAGTTCAGTAGAAATCACACTTGAATACTTTAAGCTGCTAAATATATAAATGAAAATAGACACGAGACAGCTGAATAGTACCCTATAACTATTTTAAGGTGTATAGCAGCTGGTTGTGTATAAACTATAATTGAGATGTCAATGAAGTAGTTACAGGATGTGGTTAAAAACTTGCACTTTCTAACATACTGGTCACTCAGTACCATGTCAATTAACTTCATGATGTTGTAAATTGTGTTGAAGTTGTGTAGTGGCTTTTCATTGGAGGGGATAATATTCTGCAGGCTCTACTTTCAGACCAGGGATGGTTTCCCAATGAAACTGTTGAATTTATCTGGACAATAAGATGCTGGACTCTCAGCATGGTCCATGCCTGCAATGAAGGAATCATGACTGTTTATGATCTGTGCTACTGTAACAATATGAAGGAATTCAATATGGGGGGGGGAGGGCTTGGGAAAGGGTTTGGAGAATCCCAGAGCCTATGAAACTGTGTCATAAAATGAAATAAATATAGTTTAAAAAAATGAGATACTGGCAGTTGAAGAGGGAGGATTAGTCAATTAAGCCATTGCAACAGACCCAGGGACTTCTATCTTTAATTAATCTTGCTTTGCTACTGAAATTGTCTGCATGAAATTCTTTTTGTGTGAGTCAAGAACCCAAGCTGCCTTTGTCTTTTATCTGGAATGCCTCGTGACACTAAGTGGTAGTAACCCAATCACTTGAGCTGTCTCCACTGCCTCACAAAATAGGTGCTAATAAGAAGCTAGCTAGCATCAGGCATAGGGACTGGGAACTGACCCCAATTACTCTAATGTAGGATAGAGACATGTGTACTGCTAGGATAATAAGTGCCAGCTCCCTTCCCACTTCAATTTTACCTTGGATCTTGGTGCGTTTTTAGACATATATAATTAGTATGGGGGCATGTATATGATTTATAGCTATATATATGGGCAGATAAGGCACATAATTGTTGTGGTCTAGGTTTGGGCCTAATATTTATTTCCTAGGATCTTGTCCCTTACTTAAAAAGTATTTTAGGGGCCCAGCACGATGGCTCGATCTTAAATCTTAAATATTCACCTGGCGGCATTGGGATCCCATATGGATGCCTGTTCCTATCCTGGCTGCTCCACTTTCCAGCCAGATCTATGCTTGTGGCCTGGATAAGCAGTGAAGGCTGGCCCACAGCCTTGGGACCCTGCACCTACATGGGAGACCCAGAGGAAGCTCCTGGCTCCTGGTTTGGGTTGGTTCAACTCCGGCTGTTGTGGCCATTTGAGGAGTAAACCGGTGAATTGGAGAGCTTTCTCTCTGTGAATCTGATCTGTCTTTCCCATAAAAATAAATATATTTTTTAGAAAAAAGGTATTTTAGACACATGCACCCATATGGCTTAGCAAAGTGGTAAGATCGGGGATGGTTCAAGGGCTCAACTGGCTAATCCTCCACCCCCAAGAGCAGCATCCCACATGGGTGCCAGTTCATGTCCTGGCTGCTTTACTTCCCATCCAGCTCCCGGATTATGACCTGGCAAAGCAACGGAGGATGGTCCAAGTCCCTGGTACCTTGCACCCAAGTGGGAGACCCAGAAGATGCATCTGCTCTGGGCTTTGGATCAACTCAATTTGTCTGTTATGGCCATTTGGGGAGTGAATCAGCGGATGAAAGATCTTTATGTCTATTTTTCTCCGTGAACCTGATCTGCATTTCTAATAAAAATAAATAAATCTTTGGGAAAAAAAAGAGAAATTAGTAAGGTTTATTCAGAAGGTGAAGAAAATTATAAACATATGTGTTGCAGGTTTAGGGAGAGTGGGGCAAGAAGGGAAAGGTTGCTCTTTCATGCTCTGAATCGGTCTTCAGTGAATGAAAACAGAGTAAGCCCCTTCTCAGAGTGGGGTTTTAAGGGGTGTGATCACATGACACCATCCCACTGAAGTACCATGGAATGATGGGTAAGGGTCATTTGACCTAGGTGGGTTATGTGCGGCTTTCAAACTCTTGACCCTGAACTGGTTGCCTAAGCCCACATCATAACCACTTGTGTAGTGAGCACAGGGGATGGACAGTCAAAGCAGAAACACAGGAGATTCACAGTTCTTCTTCCCACAGTTTTAAGTAGCCTGTGGTCAAACGTGGTCTGAAAACAGTACATAAAAGATTTCAGAAACAAACAATTCGTATTTTTAAGCTGTGTGACATTTTGAGTAGCAAGATGAAACCTCTCACATCCTTTGTTATCATGCACGGAATCCAGTTGTATGCACACTGTATACATTCTCAGCCAGCTAGTCACTCAGTAGCCAAGTCAGTTATGCGATTTTTAAAAAAAGATTTATTTTGTTTTGAGTGGAAAGTCAGACATACAGAGAGGAGGAGAGACAGAGAGTAAGATTTTCCGTAATTGGGTGATGGGGGAGAGCGTGGAAGGGGCAGGAGGCGAACGTCAATGGTGGAGGACGCAAACCAGAACCTGGGCTACTAGGTTGAAGAATCCATTTGATCCCACGGCATTCTTAGCTTCTTATTTGGAGCCTGGGCCATGGGTGTTGATTGGCAAAATCTAGGTTAATGCCCTGCTTCCTAGCTGAGAGAGTCTGCATTATAATATAGGGAAGGGCAGGCATCTGGCAGTGTTTGGAATGCCTCTTGATATACTGCTCTACCCTGTATGGTATGAGCTCTGGGTCAGCTGTAGAGTCCAGCTTCCCAACGTGCACTCCACAAGTTATGGCTCAGGTGTTTGGGCCCCTGTCATGAATGTGGAGGACCTGGATTGCGATTTAGCTCCTATCTCCTGGCTTTAGCCCAGGCCAGGCCTGGCTGCTGTAGGCTTTTGTGGAATAAACCGGTAGTTAGAAAATGATCTTTCATTTTTGTGCGTCTTCTATCTCTCTGCTTTTCAGATTAATAAATGATGTTTTACAAAGAGACAAGCATCTGAGCCTCTAATATTTTTTATTTTTTATTATATTTTTGACAATCTTTACATAGTTAATTAGGGCACAAAGTTTCAAGGGCTACAGGAAAGTGGGTAACACTATTATTTACATATTTTTTTCCTGTATCTGGGGTAAAGGGGGAGGTAAAGGGAGAAGCCCCACCCAGTCTCCCACCCATCCCAGGTCCCTGATGTGGGGCTCTGAGGGTCTTGCTCAAGTGGTTCTGATAGTTCAACAGTTATGAATTGCTGCCAATCTCGCCATTCCAAGCATGATGAGGTCACTGAAGAATACGCTTAATGACATAGTCCATCTAAGAGTCTCCATTTGCCCAGTTCTTCACTGCCAACATATGGCTGAGGTGGTTGATTAACTTGTTCTGTCCTCTGTCTTCTCATGGTTAGGGCTCTGAGTCCGGCAGTTCAGTTGGGGAAATCCCAAAAGAAACTTTGTCTGAGGTGATCCCAGACCAGATTCTTGTGTGTACTTGGCAAGTACAGGGCCCGGTACAGTCCATCGCCCCAATCAGCTGGTATTTGCAATTGTTGGGTCGGTTCTGTTTCCAGCCCTGTCTTCTACTGGAACCAATGGGTGTTGCAGTCCAGCCTGATTCTGCTCAGCACATACTCGGGCCTCACATAAGCCAGTGGGAGCTGCAGCCTGGTTTGAGCGACCTACAAAACCCCCACCAGGCCAGCCCCTCACTGCACTCCCTGTGCATCAAAGCAGCAAGTGATGGCTCACATATCTGGGCTCCTGTCATTCATGCAGGCTTTCATTTTGAATGTTGAGTTACTGGCTTTGACCTGGCCCAGGCTTGCTTGCTGGAGGTATCTGGAGAGTGATCAGTAGATAGAAGTTCACTCCCCCCACCCTCCTTGTCTTTCTCTTTGTCTCTCTAAAGAAAAAAGATGAGTGTGGTTGCTCTAAAGTCTCTAGCAGTCTCTAGTCTGCTCTAGAGTCTCTGGCTCTCGGTTTCTTTTCTTCCCCTTTATTATTTCCCTTTCTGCTTTCCTTCCTAAAGTTCATTTAAAAGCAGAGTTAAACACACACACACACACACACACACACACACACACACACACACAGAGCTTGCATTCATTGGGTCATTCCCCAAGTGGCCACAAAGGCTGAGGCTGGGCCAGGCAAAAGCCAAGAGCTTAGGACTGCATCCAGGTCTTCTACATGGGTGGCAGCATTTGTGCCACCCAAGCACTTGTGTCAGCCTCCACTGTGTTTCCAACCACATTAGCAGGGAGTTGGAACAGAAGCGGAGCAGCCAGCACTTGAACTGGCACTTACATGGCATGTTGGATGCAGGTGGTAGTCACACAGTGTGCCACAAGGCTGGCTTCCTCTTCTGCGTCTTTGCCATGCTGTGATGCAGCCAGGGGCCCCTCACCAGGCACTGGTATTATGCTGGAGGGATCTCGCAGCTACCAGAATCGTGAACCAAATAAATCTCTTTAAAGGAAACTTTGTTGCAAAGACAAACTGGACCAAGGCAGAGACTCAAATTTCTAATTTCAGCATCATTTTTAGTTCCTTCAGGATACATTTCTAATATATTCTCAGGTTAACACTTGTATGACCCGTTTTCCTAAATCTGCAGCGATTTCTGTGACTCATGCTCTGTGAAGGTCTTGACCAGTTTCCCTGGTGTATTCAATAATACAGCCTCACCACAACACAGCAATCCTTTTATTTTATTTTATTTTATTTATTTTATTTATTCTATGTATTACTTAAAAGGCAGTGTCAGAGCAAGAGAATTTTAGAGAAACTTTGCACCTAATGTTAGCTACCCAAATGCCTGTAGCAATCAGGACTGGGCCAAGCTTAAGCCAGGAGCCAGGAACTCCATCCAAGTCTCCCTTGTGGATAACAGAAGCCCAAGCATCTGGAAGAACTTTTGCTGACCTCCAAGACATATCAGCAGGTGGTTGAGTCAGGAGCAGAGCAGCCATGACAAGATTCATTCTGATATGGGATGCCAGCATAGCGAACGTTGGCTTAACTTGCTGCACTGCAACCCTGGCCCCTTTTGATGGCGAAGGTACAGCTTTGTAAACCTGCTACTCAAGGCGTCACCAGGCGTGCCTCAGCTTTCTTCCTTCTCGAGCATAGCTCAGCCTAAGCTTTACCCCGCCTATGTAAACAAACATTTTGGTGGGGGTAAGACAAAGAAGGTAATTGCTTTCAATTCTGATCTTCACTGTTTCTCCTTGGAGTATCTGCTATTCCCTGATCTATTTTAGTTTCTGTGTTCAGCTGACCCCCAGGGACCTGCAATGAATCATGCCAGCGTCTCTTGGCAGACACAGCACAGGCTTCTCCAGCTTTCCTTCTTCCTTGTAGTTTATGGCCTTCTACAAGTAGACGCCAGACACACTCAGCAGGGAATTACCTAAACAAGACTTGCTTGCTCTCACTTCAGAGTCCACAAACAAATCAAAACCCCCCAAATATGACAATTTAGCTTAAGCAGGATACGTCCAACATCTAACGACTTAGTGCTATTTCTGAAAATTAACATTTTCAATGACACAATTATGCTATAGCTATTGTATTGCGATTGAAGCAGGGAAATTATGAAAACACATTTTTTGGGGAAAAAGAAAAGACATAAGGCATGTTTTGGCTCTAGCTTCTTCAACTCAAATGCCTGTATTTCTGAAGCAAGCATTTCCCTGTTGATAAGGGCCTTTGCTCCAGGCCTTGTCCTTTCTGACTGGGCCCTGGGTCATGCCCACAGGTGTGTTAGCTAGTTCCCCTCCGGCAGCTTGATGCCACCCAAGGCCACCAATCCTTCTCTGGCTGTTACAAACTTCAGCCACACCAGGGCCAGCACTGTGTCCCTGTGGGTTAAACTGTTGCTCATGATGCTGGCCCGGATTTGAGTCCTTGCTGTTCGCTTGTGACCCAGCTCCCTGCTGATGCACCTGGGGAGGCTGCAGAGGGCAGCCAAGGTGCTTGTACTCCGAGTTCCTGGATAGGCCCTGCCCCAGCCACTACAGCCATCTGAGGAATGAACGAACCAGTGGATGGAAGGTATCTTCATCTCTCTCCGTGTCACCCTTTCAAATAAATAAGTCATTTAAAAAAATGTAGCCATAGCAACATGCCCATCATGCTGCAAATCCTTGTCTGACTTCACTATGTATTTTCTCTAGTTAACGTTATTTCATGGTTTCAACTCAAATCTCTCCTTCCTGGAACCGTCCAAACCAGCTTTTTTTTTTTTCCTCTCAAAAATATCTCTAACCATTTCATTTGCTTGGATGTGTTCAACTGTCTTGTTCAGCCATGATTTGTGCAGTTACTCTGTAGGAATTGCAGCAAAGTAAGGCAATATGCTCTTAGCTGTACCTTTTCAAATACCCTGTGAGTTTCAAAAGGATAAAGTCTCAACCTTGTTTCATGCCATGGTATCCAGCACATCATCTTTCAGGAGCAGAAGATGGGGTATCCTAGATTGGAAACACACACATTTACCAAAAAATGGATACTGTAAACAAACTACTCGTGGATTTCACAAATATTTTAAAAAGATTTATTTATTTGCATTTGGAAGGCAGACTTACATAGAGAAAACCTTCCAGCCACTGGTTTACTCCCCAGATGGCTTCAACAGCCAGAGTTGAGCTGATTTGAAGCCAAGAGCCAGGAGCTTCTTCTGAATTTTTCATCTAGGTGCAGGGTCCCAAGGATTTGAGCCATCCTTAGCTGCTTTCCCAGGCCACAGGCAGGGTATTGGATCACAAGTGGAGCAGCTGGGACATGGACCAGTACCCATATGCCATGCTGGCAATGCAGGCTGAGGGTTACCATGCTACACCAACATGAAGTCCCTGGATTTCACAAATTTATGCACTAAAATATGCATCTCCTTAGGTTTTCTTTTATTTACCATGTTTAAAGTGGGGAGAGTTGATGCATGGGGGAATGTGGGTGGGACAAATGCTTCCAATTTTCCTTTTCTTCCCTTTTCTCCTGCATCTAGAGAAAGGAGGGAGTGAGGAGGGGGTAGGGGACTGCTCCCAGCTGCCAAACTATGCCCACTTCTTGATGTCATCTTAGAAACCTAGACGCGGAGAAGAATGTTCTGAGGGTATTATTGAGTGGTTTCAATAGTTCCGAGATGCTGTTGGTTGAAAGCATCCTTCCAGTGTCCATTGGCTGACAGAGTCCATCCAGTGCATCCACTCACCCAGACACTTGCTGCTGAAGAACCTCAGTATCAAAATCCCAACCATTTGCTCCTGGCTCATGGCTACTAAGAAACTGTATGAGCTTCCAGGCTAAATGGCCTAAGTGACCTTTAGCACTGATGGGCCCCAATTCTTATGAATCAAGGCCCACCTAAGTCTGGTTATCTCATAGGTGGCTCCAAGTAATTAAGTGGATGCTTCTCTTAGTTGCTGGAGACATAGGCTGTCCAGCCTAGATAGGTAGGGAATGTGTGATATTTCCCCTCACCTTGCAGGCCATTGTGAATTGCCCCTTTTCAAGCTATTGTGGACTGCCCCTGTAAAAACTCTATGAATGTGCTGTTCGGGGGTCACACTCCAGTATGGGGTGTCAATCACAGCTGGTCGGCCAATCAGCTGCCTGCTCTCAACCAAGAACCCGGGCTCACATGTGCTGAGCTTGAATAAACCATCCTTGTGCACTTGTATCAACTTCAGATTCCTGGTAATTTCTGGGGATCTCAAAATCTGGGCACAACACTGCCAAAGCTTGGCCTGGAGAGTTGTCAAACCCATTCTGCTCTCCATCTTCTTCTTCTTTTTTTAAGATTTATTTATTTTTATTACAAAGTCAGATATACATAGAGGAGGAGAGAAAGAAAGGAAGATCTTTCATCCGATGATTCACTCCCCAAGTGACTGCAACGGCCAGAGCTGCGGGAACCTGGAACCTCTTCCGGGTCTCCCACATGGGTGCAGGGTCCCAAATCTTTGGGCCGTCTTGACTGCTTTCCCAGGCCACAAGCAGGGAGCTGGAAGGGAAGTGGAACTGCCGTTATTAGAACCAGCGCCCATATGGGATCCTGGCACGTTCAAGGCAAGGACTTTAGCTGCTAGGCCACAGCGCCAGGCCCTCTCCATCTTCTTAGATGGCCCTCAAAGCCCTTTTTAGGCCCAAATGAGCTGGCCATCATGCCCCCCATAAGCACTTGGGCATGCCATCAACTATATAGTTATTAGCAATCCAGGCAACCCAGTCCCAATACATGTATTCCTAGGTCAGACGAGAAATCCTATCATTTTTCCCCCTGTGGCTGGAGTTCTGATTCTAGTAGTCCAGCTTTAGGGGGGTCCTCTAAGAAACCTGGGGTGATTCCAGACCTGGTTCTTTGACAGCCACGACAGGATCCAGTTCAGTCCATCACCTCCACCAGCCTATGCACACACTGCTGATTGTAGTTGCCCGGTCAGTTCTGTCCCAACACCCATGCCCCAAACAAACAGGTGCTATGGCCCAGCTCAACTCAGTATGCCAGACTTGCCCTGTGAACACCACCAGCAGGAGCTGCAGCCAAGTCGAGGCAACACTAAGTAATGCCCACCAGGCCCAAATATGTGTGCCTATATGTAAAGCAGACTAGTATTTTCAAGTTTTATTTTCCATGAACTTTCTGAAATCCCTTGTGAAGGAAGAAGGTCAAGTTCACTGACAGGAGTGTTCACCAACCCCCAGGTCTGTCCTGTTCTGGGCTGGAGGTGATACCTTCCCACTTTCAGTGGGAGGTGGGCAGAAGTGAAGTGTGATACTTTTATTGCAAGGGCCTGAATTCTGGTGGCAGCCAGCCTAGCTCTCTGACAGTGGGGAGCAGCTGGCCCAGAGGGTCTCAGCAGGCAGCTGACTTGGCATGACTAAGACTGCCTTTGTTATGTTAAGCTGCTGACATTCTGGGGTTGTTTGTTGCTAAGGCAGAACCTTGTCCCAAGAACTGATACTTATTATTTTAAATCCTTAATAATTGAGGGCTTAATGGGCTGACTGGGAGCCCAACTGGAGCTTCTTGGAAATCTTACAATCCAAATGCAACATATCTGAAGCCGAACAGGAAGGAGCCCAGCACAGTGGGTGAGAGAAAGGGCCTTGTCAGGTTGGTCAAGGATTTAGTAGTTGCTGCTGCCACAGTTTCTAAATAATGTGCTTTCCTTCTTATCTTTTCTTTAAGATTTATTTATTTTTACTGCAAAGGCAGATACATACAGAGAGAATCAGAGACAAAGATCTTCCATCCACTGGTTCACTCACCAAGTGGCCGCATTGACTGGAGCTGGGATGATCTGAAGCCAGGAGCCAGGAGATTTTTCCAGGTCTTCCATGTGAGTGCAGGGTCCCAAGGCCTTGGGCCATCCTCCGCTGCTTTCCCAGGCCACAAGCAGGGAGCTGGATGGAAGTGGAGCAGCTGGGACATGAACTGGTGTCCATATCCTGGCATGTGCAAGGCGAGGGTTAGCCTCTCACCATCACGCCGGGCCCAGTAACGTGCTTTCAGCCTCATGTTTTCAGAGTGCCCTCATGCTCTGAAAAATTCCATAAAGAGGTTTGGCTTTTGTGAGTTTTATATTTATGAATATTTACAGTATTAGAAGTGAAACTGAGGGGGTGGCATTGAGTAGTGGGTGAAGCTGCCACCTCTCACACTTGGCAGATGGTTGTCAGTTCCTATCCTGGCTGCTCTACTCGCCGTCCTCCTCCGTGTCAATGGCCTGGGAAAGCAGCAGAGGATGGCCCCAGGTCTTGGGACCCTGCTACCCCCATGGGAGACCTGATGGAGTTCCAGACTCCTGCCTTTGGCCTGGGCCAGCTTCAGCTGTTGTGCCATTTGAGGTGTGAACCAGTGGACAGAAGCCTTCTCTCCTTCCCTGTAACTATTTCAAATAAATAAATGCATCTTTTTTAAAAAAAGAAATAAAACTAAGACATTAAAATATATCTATTCTTTTTAATAACCCAGCCAATGTTGATATACTCTATTTTAATGTACTCTATATTAATGAAAATCATAGTCTAAATGAAAAAAATCAGTATCATTGCTTTATACTTTTTAAACCACTTTAAAGTTTGGTTTAACAGGAGACAAGATCACGATCTGCTTCTTTGTTTTCTCTGTTGGAATAACTTGTTTTGGACAAAGTAAATGAAGAAAATTCAGCCCCACACAGATATGCTGTTGAAAAGGGTAGCTGAACATAATTAGCCAACTACCAATGTTATGGGGTGCGAGCGAGATCACACCAGACATGTCTAAGGTTTATTAAGGAGTCTTTATTAACCAAGTTTGGTGATAATACAGCATACTAGAAATAGCAAATCACAAGTCCATATGGCAATCCAAGCAATCATAATCCAACCAAACATAACCCCAAGAGGAACAAATGGTCATTTCCCTCAAGTCCATCTGTTAAGCTGAAGACCTATGTCCTAGCTTCCCCAACAATATGTTATCCTAAGAGACACGCAATGAATAACCTGGACACACTTACAAAGCTGCAGACATTCACCTTTCCCTGGCTTCTCTGCCCACATTCCATCACTGCTAGGCCTCACCTCTCCTGGAACTCCTGACAGTACACAAAGCAGAAACAACATTACTATATCCATTGTCCCATCTAAGCAGAACACAGGGACCATGCTCAGGAGATTACCTGTCCTGGGTCAACCAAGAATCGGGGTGCCAGAGCAAAGGAAGAACCTGACCAGAAAGAGAGCAAGCCCCTGCTTCCTGGGCCTTTTAAAGGGGCTTGTGAGGGGAGTGGTTACACAGCAATGCAATACTGTCCCCTCTCAGTTGATAGGTGAGTCACAGTTGGGCAGGAGCGAATACCTAGGTGGTGTGGGGGGGGTGGTGGCTGAGGATGGAATTAACATTTCATTGCTGTTAGGACCCACCTTCAGGACAGAAGGTGGGGGACACAGCCACATTTCATTTGCCCACTGTCCATGGGTGCTGGCTATCACTGGCTGCACCCCATAACACCCATATAATCCAAACTTGTGACAGTCTCTCAAGGATCAGCTGCAGCAGCGAATCTAAAACCACAACAGATTTCAGATAGTAACATTAAAATTCATGGGTCGACCTTGAACTTTGTATGGAAATTTTATTCATGCATGGTTGTGCATCATCCATCCGCTAACTAGAAAATGTTATTCTGCCAAAGTACAAAGATATTCCACATGTTGTTGCATTTTATTCTATCATCTCAAAAGATAAAAATCATACTTGTTAACATGATCATTGATTTTATCCAAAAGTCTCCAAGAATTAGGAAACTGTGAAGCAGACCTGTAATTTCACGTGAAACTTCAGTGTTGTCTGTCAATGGCAACAAATGATTTCAGTTGTTTTCCTGAAAGTGACAGATACCCTTTGAGGAAGCATTTGCTCAGCTCCCACATAGCTGGCGTTTGTCAGCGAAGCTGGAGTTTGTCAGCGTTCTTACCTGAAAAAAATCAGCTAGTACAGTAACCAACTCAAGGCAGCTCTCAAGTGCTTCCTCTTGAAACATCAAATCTTGAGTGGCAGAGGAACCTTATGTTGTCCCTCAATTTGGACAAAAACGCAAGGGCACGTCGAAAGTTTAGATAAATATCATAAAAAACTATGTAGAAAATTAAAAGTTCTATCCATTTATCTTTCATTCACTTCCTGAATGGCCACAAAGCCAGGAGTCAGGAGCTTCATCCAGGTCCCTCACACAGGTGCAGGGGCCCAAGCACTTGACACATCAAGTGCTACTCTTTCCAGGAGCATTAGCAAGGAGCTGGGTGGAAAGAAGAGCAGCTGAGACTCGATCCAGTGTCCATATGGGATGTTAGCATCACAGGTACTGGCTTAACCCACCATGCCACACCAGCCCATTTCTATACAGATATGACATCATATCTATATTATATCTGAGAGGGATGGCTGAGCATGATGGCTCAATTGATTAATCTTTCCCTTGCATGCTCTGGCATCCCATATGGGCATCAGTTCATGTCCCAGCAGTTCCACTTCCCATCCAGCTCCTGCTTGTGGCCTGGGAAAGCAGTGGAGGATGGCTCAATGCCTTGGAATCTTCACCCACGTGGGAGACCTGGAAGATGCTCCTGGCTTCAGAATGGCACAGCTCCAGCTGTTGCAGCCATTTGGTGAGTGAACCAGTGGATGAAAGATCTTTTCTGCCTTTCCTTCCCTGAGGATCTGTGTTTCCAATAAAAATAAAATAAATATATTTTTAAGATTTATTTTATTTTGATTGGAAAGTCAGATATACAGATAGGAGGAGAGACAGAGAGGAAGATCTTCCATCTGTTGATTTACTCCCCAAGCGGCCACAACAGCTGAGAGTGAGCAGATCCAAATCCAGGAGCCAGGAGCCTCTTCTGGCTCTCCCACGCGGGTGTAGAATCCCAAGGCTTTGGGCCATCCTCAACTGATTTCCCAAATATTTTTTAAAAAGAGATAGGGCCTGGTGCAGTAACCTAGCAGCTAAAGTCCTCGCCTTGTACGCATCAGGATCCCATATGGGCACCGGTTCTAATCCTGGCAACCCTGCTTCCTATCCAACTCCCTGCTGGTGGCCTGGGAAAGCAGTCAGGAATGGCCCAAAGCCTTGGGATTCTGCACCTGCGTGGGAGACCTGGAAGAAGCTCCTGGTTCCTGGCTTCAGATTGGCTCAGCTCCAACCATTGCAGCCGCTTGGAGTGAATCATTGGACAGAAGATCTTCCTCTCTGACTCTTCTCTCTGTATCTGACTTTCCAATCAAAACTTAAAAATCCTCAAAAATAAAGAAATAAAAAAATAAGGGCTAAAGGTTTATGATGGACTGTAGCTCTTAAAAAAAATCTGAGAGGGAGAAAGAGAGATGTCATCCATTGGTTCTTTCCCCAAATGCCTACAACGGCCAGGGCCAGGTGCCAGGAACTCCCATGTGGATGGCATGAGCCTAGCTTCTTGAAACATCACCCGAGCTTCCCTGACGCATTGGCAGGAAGGCTGAGTTAGAAGTGGAGCCACCAATCAAATCCAGGTGCTACAGCGTGGCATGCAATCATCTTATCCCTGGGCCAAATGCCTGCCCCTACAATTAACTTTTAATTTCATTTCTTTTATAAACTTTTTAAGGTTCCCTTGCATTAAAAAAATATGTGTAGTCTAGCAGGTACTATATTTTCTACTGCTCCATCAAGGATCCACTTCAGTACATTTAGTGGTTCTCCCACAATAGGTACATTTTGGCATCAGTGCCATGATTAAAGTGCCATAATGCCTTGATTAGCAGATGGTACCCTTAAGCGTTGTTGTTTTTGCATTGTCAGAGGAAATCCCTCAGCGAGAGGGGGGGAAAAAAAAAGTATTATTTCCATATTGCTATAAAAACAATTTTGACTTTGAAAACCTGGAAATCCTGAAAGTCTCAGGGGCCTTGGAGACAATTTTGAGTTGCTCGACTTCGTGAAATTGCAAAGATGGCGGCAAAGCTGTCTGGAGAATTAAGTAAGACATTGCTTAACACAAAATAATGCAAGTAACATCACTCAGTACGGCACCTGGTGGACAGTACCTGTCAGCTATTGCTGTGTGGGTTGATGCTGCAAATGTACTATAGTAGTTACTTGATCATAATCTTCCTTTGTTGTCCACAGTCTCATTCCTCTGTCAATTTTCTACTTCAGTTAATTCCCTCATCTGTCCAAAGCTCCGTTTGCGCCAGTCATTGCTGACTGAATGAATGGTACAATTTATCTGACTCCTGTGATGCCTTCGTAAATTCCTTCTCCTTCTGCTGTGACTAGGTGTATTATTTTTTTTTAAAGACTTATTCATTTTATTACAACCAGATATACAGAGAGGAGGAGAGACAGAGAGGAAGATCTTCCATCCGATGTTTCATTCCCCAAGTGAGCCGCAACGGGCCGATGCGCGCCAATCCGATGCCGGGAACCAGGAACCTCTTCCGGGTCTCCCACACGGGTACAGGGTCCCAATGCATTGGGCCGTCCTCAACTGCTTCCCCAGGCCACAAGCAGGGAGCTGGATGGGAAGTGGAGCTGCCGGGATTAAAACCGGCACCCATATGGGATCCCGGGGCTTTCAAGGCGAGGACTTTAGCCGCTAGGCCACACCGCCAGGCCCTAGATGTATTATTTTTAAAAATTTTACTTGAAAATTAGGGAGAGTGAGAGACACAGAGAGAGCATCCATTTGTTGGCTCACTCCCCAGACGGCTGCAACAGCCAGGGCCGGGCTGAAGGCAGGAGCCATGAGCTGCTTCTGGGTCTCCCATGTGGGTGTAGGGCCCCAAAGGCTCTGGGCCATCCTCTGCTTTTCCCAGGTTATTAAGCAGGGAGCTGGATGGGAAGCAGAGCAGCTGGGACACAAAGTGGCACCTCTATGGGATGCCATTGATGCAGGCAGAGTATTAACCCACTATACCGCAGCACCAGCTACTGGTAAAGATCATGATTTTTCATTACAAGCAGCTCTGGCTGATGGCATCTGACCTGCCCGAGACCTAGCTTATTAATTTGTAATAGTCTTTTCACTTAAAAATAAAAAAAATTTTTTTTGGTGATGGTTCAATGAAATAGTAATGATGAGTCTTCCAAAAGTTTGTGGAAAGAACGTGTTATTGGAAAATCATGTTCAGATTTCAAATTTTGTACCAGCACGACATGCCACTCCCCCCTTCTCCATCTGTCCACAGCCTGGGGCCACAGCTGTCCTCCCACTTCTGCCGGAGGTGCTCCCCTGCCCTTCCACATTTGTACATAGGCTTTTCGGGGCTTCTGTGTTCCACACCGGCTTCTGCCTGCAAGGCAAGTCTTGATCCTTCTGATCAGACTTTGCTCTGGCGCAGAAGCACGTCTCCCTCCCAACCTCACATCACAGGACCACAGACCACTTCTGCAGAGCAGCTTTTACACCACATGGGGGCTTCCAAGGAACAGAAAATGTCCATGGCGTTAGATCTCCAGGCTTCACTTGGGGGCCTGCACAGACAGGAACCTGGAGTACAGTTCCTGGATCGCAGTGGAGAAATGTTAGGCTGGGAGATGTCCTCAGGTGAGTCTTTGGGGTCAAATCTCAGTGGAAAATCAGGTCAACAGCATGAGCTTCACCTGTTCTGTATAGCATTGGAAGTGCGTGTGCTGCCTGAGTACTCATGGTGGCGGGTAAGGGGGGAGAGCTGAGCTCTGGCTGTGGGTCTCTGCTCAGTGATGAAGGGTTTCACTCTCTTCTGATCCTGTTTCACTTGTCTCCTGGGGAGGATAAAAGTTCTCTTGCTTCCCCAAATGCTAAAGCATCAGTTGCCCACCTTTATCCAGCAGGCAGATTCTGGGGGTACTAGGACGTAGGGGTTAGCATACAACATTGCATCATGGGTCTGATACAAGTAATATAAGACCCGGACACTGAGTTCTAGGCATTCTATTTCACCATCAGATAATAGGCCTTAGTTAGTTAGATTTTATTTTAAAGATTTACTCTTTTTTGTTTGTTTTGTTTTTTGGAAAGGCAGATTTTTACAGAGAGAAGAAGTGACAAAGATCTTCCGTACGCTGGTTCACTTCCCAAGTGGCTGCAATGGCCAGAGGTGAGCTGATCCGAAGCCAGGAACCAGAACTTCCCACTGGTCTCCTACATAGGTGCAGGATCCCAAGGCTTTGGGCCATCCTCAACTGCTTTCCCAGGCCACAAGCAGGGAGGTGGAAGAGAAGTAGAACAGCTAGGGAAAGCAGTAGAGAATGGCCCAAGACCTTGGTACGCTGTACCCACACAGGAGACCTGGAAGAAGCTCCTGGCTCCTGGCTCTGTGTCTCCTTCTCTCTGTATATCTGCCTTCCAACATTAAAAAATGAAACAATCTTTTGAAAAATGGCATAGCTGCACACACTCATACACACACACACACACACACACACACACACACAGAGTCTTCCATCCACTAGTTCACTCGCTAAATGACCACAATGGCTAGAGCTGGGCCGCTCTGGAACCAGGAGCCAGGAGCTTCTTCTGGATCTCCCATGTGGGTGTAGGGCCCCAACCTCTTCAGCCTGTTCCACTGCTTTGCAAGGTGCATTAGTAGGAGCTGAACTGGAAGTGGAGCTGCTGGGACCAGAACCAGTGCCCACGTGGGATGTCAGCAGCACATCTGGTGGCCTTACTTGCTCTGCCACAGCGCTGGTCCCTTGTTTAGGTTTTGAACATAATTCCTAACAGTACTCATAAATCACAAAGCCATTTCCCTACATGGGAAGAGAAGGGCCCCTCTGAAATATGCCAACTGCCAATCTGCTCTAGCGCTGAAATCCAGTGAGGGGCCCAGGGAAGATGGGAGGAACTGGAAGAGGATGCCCTCAAGGTTCCTTCCAAGAAGCCTGGGCCTCGTTATCACCACCTCCCAATCCACCATGCTGCTTTCAGCTGATTTCTTCATGCAGTGTCTCTGCCTGCCCTCAATTTCTATCTTAGAACTTGCCATTTCTCCTTTAAGCATCTGTGCTTGGGGGCTGGATGTGGTAGCCTAGCGGCTAAAGTCCTCGCCTTGCATGTGCTGGGATCCCACATCGGCACCAGTTTGTGTTCCAGCAGCCCCACTTCCCATCTAGCTCCCTGTTTGTAGCCTGGGAAAACTGTCAAGGATGGCCCAAGGCCTTGGGACCGTGCACCCACATGGGAGACCTGAAAGGGCTCCTGGCTCCTGGTTTTGGATCGGTGCAGCTCTGGTTGTTGTGGCCACTTCGGGAGTGAATCAGTGGACAAGAATCTTCCTCTCTAACTTTCTAGTCAAAATAAATAAATCTAAAAATAAAAATGCTCTTTTAACAGTCTGTGCTTGGGGTTGGTATTGCACACAGCAGGTTAAGCAGCCACTCATGTGTTAGCATCTCATACCGGAATGCCAGCTCAAGTCTGGCTGCCCTGCTTCCGATGAGCTGCCTCCACGTCCTGAGAAGAAGTCAGTGGAATATGACCAAGTACTGTGGTACCTGCCACCATGTGCAACACTGGATGGATTGTCTCCAGGCTTTGGTCTGGCATAGTCCTGGTGGTCCTAGCCATTTGGGGAAGTGAACCAGTAGATGAAAATCTTTTTCTGCCTTTCAAATCAGTCAATCCATTTTAAAAAGATCTTATGCTAAGGTCTCAGCTTTTCTGATGGTTTTCAATGGCCTTTCCAGATCCACCTTGTCGGTGTGTCCCACAGAGTTCACATTTGTCTGCATTGCAGCTATTTATTAGGTGGTCATACAATTACTTATGAACACTTCTGTCTCCCCAACAGAACTGAGTTTTTGGGTCCAGTGCCACAGTTCATGCTTCTCAGTATCTACCCTTTAGCCCCAAGCAGAAAGTATTTACTATTGGTTGACTGACTGACTGAAAGAATGGAGTCTTGTGTTTTAGAGTTGTTCAAAGATCAGAAGCCATTCATTTGGAACTTATTCATTAGACTACTTGGCTCCCCAAAGAATCTGTTTTCTATGCTATCTGGAAAATTATTTAAAACTTCATCAATCTATTTTAATGTGTTGCAACAAGGTTTCCCCCAAAGAGAGGTGGCTCCTTGTTTTGTGTTAAGGATATGGCCTATTTTCAGAGTCAGCCTGAAGGTGGGAGCTGGAATCTGGGGTAAAAGAACCCCAGGAAGATACAAACACAGCTGGCTCCCACGTATCCCCATCAGCGCCCACGAGGTCCGTTCTTTACTGCTGAAAGCTGATGCTGCTGGTGGCTGAGGGGGCTCGGCTGCAGGGACAGTGTGCCTCACTGGGCATGCGCTGGCGTCCTCATGAGGATGTGTGCTGTGGGAACCGCTCTCACCTGCGGATGCGGAAGCAACTCCTAGCAACTCCATTTATCACATGACAAGAATAAGCGAAAGGCAATCTTTTTTAAAACGTTGAGTTACGCAGCTTTGCACCGTGCCATTTATCTATGTCTACGGTGCAAAGGAAGAGTGCCAGGCCGAGTTTATTACAGTGCACTCTCCATCATGCTCAGGGCTCCACTTCCCCTCTCCACAGCGAACACAACAGCACTCTCACTGGATGTATGCAGACAGAAACTTGAAAAACAGATTTAGAGGCAGAGTGAGAGAGAGTGAGAGACAGAGGGGCAGATGTGGGGCTTCCAACCACTGGCTGACTCTTCAGAGGAGCCAGCAATGGCTAGGGTCAGAGCCAGGGGCTTCACCCAGGTCTCCCTGGGTGGCAGGGCCCCAAACTCTTTTGCTTTTATTTAAGATTTCATTTATTTTGATTGGAAAGTCAGATAATCCGAAAGGAGTAGAGACAGAGAGGAAGATCTTCCATCCACTGATTCACTCCCCAGGTGGCCACAATGGCTGGAGCAGAGCTGATTCAAAGCCAGGAGCCAGGAGCTTCTTTGGGGTCTCAAGGCTTTGGGCCATCCTTGATTGCTTTCCCAGGCCACAAGCAGGGAGTTGGATAGGAAGTGGGTCACAGGGACATGAACTGGCACCTATACGGGATCCCGATGGTTGTAAGGTAAGGTCTTTAACTATTAGGCTATAGTGCCGGGCCCAGGGCCCCAAACTTAAGCCATCTTCTCCTGTTTTCTCAGGCCATTTTCAGGCAGTCAGATTGGAGGTGGAATAGATAGGACATGAACAGGTGCTCATTTGGAATGCTGGCATCACAGGCAGGGGCTTCATGTGTTATGTCAGAAGCAAGTCAAAAGAATGTTTTCTTTCTTTCTTTCTTTCTTTCTTTCTTTCTTTCTTTCTTTCTTTCTTTCTCTCTCTCTCCCTCCCTCCCTCCCTCCCTCTCTCTCTCTCTTTTTAAAAAGATTTATTTATTTTTGGGCCCGGCGCCGTGGCCTAGCGGCTGAAGTTCTCCCCTTTGAACGTGCGAGGATCCCATATGGGCGCCGGTTCTAATCCTGGCAGCTCCACTTCCCATCCAGCTCCCTGCTTGTGGCCTGGGAAAGCAGTTGAGGACAGCCCGATGCTTTGGGACCCTGCACCCACGTGGGAGACCCCGGGGGGAGGGTGGTTCCTGGTTCCCGGCTTCGGATCGGCGCAGCACCGGCTGTTGCGGTCACTTGGGGAGTGAATCATCGGACGGATGATCTTCCTCTCTGTCTCTCCTCCTCTCTGTATGTCTGACTTTGTAATAAAAATAAATAAATCTTTTAAAAAATATTTATTTATTTTTATTGGAAAGGCATGTTTATAGAGAGAGGAGGGAGAGAGAGATCTTCCATCTGCTGGTTTACTCCCTAAACTGCCACAATGGCTAGAACTGAGCCAACCTGAAGCCAGGAGATTCCTCTGGGTCTCCCACATGGGTGCAGGTTCCCAAGGCCATCCCCCAGTATGTTTTCAGGTCACAAATTAGGAGCTGGATCAGAAGCTGGGATACGATCCTGTACCCATATGGAATGCCATGGTTGGGGTGGAGGATTAGCCAATTGCGCCAGTCCCACAAAGAAACATTTTCTTCAAAGAAAAGCTCAGCAGTTCTGAAATTGGAAGCAATCTGTAACTTTCAATTGGCAGGTATGTTTTAGGAGTTTTCCAACAAGTGTCAAAGAGATCAACGCTGTCAAGCACACCTTAAAAAATCTTCACTCAGGAATGACCTGAAGGTGCTGTCACAGTGGGTTTATGCGTTGCTTTTGACACTGGCTTCCCACAGCAGAGTGGTGGCCGCTCCGCTTCTCATACAGCTTTATGCTGCTGCCCCTGAGAAGGCAGTGGAGCTGACCGCAGGCCCTGGGCCCCTGCCACCCATACAGGTGAACCAGATGGAGTTCCCGACCCTGGCTTTGGCTTGGCCATGACCGGGCTGTTGCAACCACTTGGGAAGTGAACCAGCAGATGGAAGATCTCTCTAATTCTGCCTTCAAAATAAACACGTACATATTTTTAAAAAAGGAAGTAAAAAGATGTCTACATTTCCTTTCCCTCCTATCAAAGTGGCATGACTTGGAGTTGCAGCTTTGGCTGAGTGGAAGAAAACGGTGCATTCGCATGAAATGGATGACCCGAAAGGACTGTTTAACATTCTATTTAAGACCCAGAGACAGATCTCAAATGCCTGCCATGCCTGTCCCCTGTGTGACGGGGACCCGATCACAAGAGCTGAACCTTCCACCTCCCAGGGGCTCGACCAGAAGAAAGCTGGACCATAGCTGGAAACGGAGGAGGATCCGGGAGCCTGAGGTGTGTCATCATGGGGCTGCCTGCTCTCTCCTGACACAAAATAACTTAGCTCCGGATTCCAAGAAGCCAGTACAAAGCAGAGGGAGACAGTGTCTCCCGAAGGCATGGAGGGTTATAAGGCTCAGGCTGGCATACACTGACTCAGCACCCACTTCTCTCTCCCCAACACCCTACTTGTACACCTGGCAGCTGGCATGAGTCCACATGCAACGGATAACCACGTGAAGGTTGTCAGACACTGGTACTGGAGGAGCTGTCTGAGGCATCCCACAGCTGCATGCCACTGAGATTCAAAAAACTAGCCAGGAACCCGCCACTGGCCCTGAACCCTTACAGAGGTTCAACAAGTTTGTCTGTGATTGCTTTTTGCTCCTTCCGCGACTCAACACACCGGGGCCAGCCCGCTCCCAGCACCACCAGGCTACACAGGCCGGTGGGGACTGCAGGGTCTCCCACGGGGCCTCCCACATCACTCCACTGCCCCACCCTCCCACTTGAGTACTTCTTATCCTACGTTTTGAATAAAATTATGCTTTCCGTCTCTCATGATGGCAACGGCTTAAAATTACACAGATACCCAATTACCTTTCCACAAACATCTATTCCAAGGAAAATTCTAGGCTGAAGTGATTGGCCACATTCCATTTAAAGAGGTAAATTAGTGAAGCTGATTAAAAACACCTTCATCAACGTCAAATGATAGAGGAATTACTGCCAACAATAGAGGAATTACTGCTCTTTTTAAAATTTTTTCAAACTAGTGGATGGTACAGCAGCAGCAGCGAAGCAAAAATGGTTCCCCCCCCTTTACTCTGGGGATAGGGGACCCCCTGCGGCCAGGGGCGCAGCGGGAGTAAGCTGGGAGCGCATGAAGGGAGACCCTCAGGAGCGGACAGCAGGGCGTGGAGACCACCGGCCGGGGGAAGCGGAGGACGGACGCCGGCCAGGATGCCCACGTCCCGGCGGAGCCGCCGCCCGTCGGGCCGGACCCCGGCCGCAGCCCCGAGCCCGGCGTGCGCTCCCGCTCCCGCTCCCGGCCGCCAGAGGGCGCGGCGTGGCGCGGCGCAGCCGGCGCGGGGAGGAGGGGAGCCGGCGGAGCAGGGTCAGGCGCGGCGGCAGGGCGGCGGCGCAGCTCGGCTCCCGGCGCGTGTCCGTGCCCGCGCCCCGCTAGGGTGCGCAGCCCCCCGCCGGCGGCATGCAGCCGCCCGCCCGCCGCGCCCGCCGCCTTGCGCTTCCTGCGCTGCTGGCGCTCCTCACCTGCTCCGTGGGTAAGTAGCGGGCGGCTCCCCCCGGGGCGCGCACGGGCGCGGCGTGGGCTTCGCGGGCTCAGTCCCCGGGGCGCGGGGAGGCGCGGGACGGCCCGGCTCTCGCGGTCCCGCCGTCCGGTTCCGGTCCTTGCCGCGCCGTGCCGGCGGCAGCGCCCTCTCGCGGCGCCCAGGTGGGACCCCCGAGGCGTCCCCGGCCGGCCCCTTCGGCCCGCGCGCTGCCCGGGACTAGCGCCTCTCCGCCTCCTTCCGCCGGCAGCGGGCGGCTGGGCGGCGAGGGCGCAGCGGCCAGCCCCCACAGGAAGCGGGAGGAACTGTGCAACTGAGAGAAACTTTGAAAGGGGCCGTGCGGCGGTCCCGCCTTCCGCCCGCGCTGCGCCCGCGCGCTCCGCGCTCGCCCGGGTCGCCCCTCTCCGCCTCCCCGGGCGCAGGGACCCCCGGCCCGCTCGCGTCCTCCCCGCTCGCTGCCCGCTTGGCACCGGCCCCGGCTCGCATTGCTCCGGCGAGGGAGGACCGCGGTGCCCGGCGCGGCCCCCCGCCAGCAGACGTGGCTGTTGGGGGGACGCGGTGGGGAGCGCTCCGGTGTCCTCCCTGCCAAACTGGCAGGTCCGAAAACGGCGCCTGCCAGCTCTCCCGCTGACAAACGAAGCTCGCTCCTTCTCCCTTCCGTTCTCCTCACAAGGGCATCTCCCCACTACCTCGCGAAACGCGGTCAAAGTTACAAAGACACCCAAGCCGGAGCCTTGTGGTTGGCTCTCTGGATGAGGTTTGTTCAAGTTTGAAGGCTTGGGCGAGAAACCCTTTCCTTTTCCGACCGTGAGGAGTTAGTCCTCTCTTCTACTTCCTTGTGTCTCCAGCCCCGGTTGGGGAAAGGCGGTGATTCCAGACGTTTTAGAAATGGCAGAGTGGTGCCGTTTGAGAAGAGATGTGGCGTCGTGCGCCGCCTCAGCCCGGACGGTCCGTTTTTGTTTGGACCTCAGCTCTGTGAAGAAGGGGGGGGGAGGGGGGTGCAGTCTGTGCCTTTTGTGCCTACCCCCTGGCATTTCCCTGGACGCTCAGTCCGGGAGGGGAAATTGAGGGCGATTAATGAATTGTGCACATGTCTAGTGAATAATGTAATTTAAGATTATGGGGGTAGCTTGGGCAGGGAAGGCTGTCGTGGTTCCTGGGGAGCAGTGGCTTTGTGGGGAAAGAGGCATGGCTACGTGGCCACTCTGGGCAAAGACCTGGAGCCTGGGGTTTTGGGAAGTTGACCCTGCCTGTGTCAGCTGGCTGGTTGCCTGGAAGGTTTGCAGATAACTGAATGGGTGGGTGGTAGCTGAAACTGGCTTTCTGCTTGCATCTTCACAGTGCCGCACTGGGCATATAATATTTGTATGTCATGTGCAATATATAGGAGGAGCAAATGCACATCACTACTGCTGTGGGATCTGTCTCGCTCCTGGGAAGGAAATATTTGTGCTACTCACATTTGGTACTGCACGGAAGGACATTAGTGGAACTACGATGTCAACACGTTTTTAGAGATGCTTATTAGCCTGGTGAAGTTGTCAGATAAGCATAATAAATAAGGCGCAAAATGCATTTAATTGTCCTGGGAGGCATTCGGGCTTTGTGATCCGGCCTTCGTGGGTGGGAAACGACAGCTGGCTGTTATCCGCGCAGGATCAGAAGTGAATCAGGAGTGCTTTTTACTGAGTTTTGCTTGCTGTGGTGTTAGGGAAGGGGGCCTCAGAGACGCAGCCCCTCTTCCAGCCTTTATGGCCTTCCTGGGAAAAAGACCGACAGGCGTGCGGCTAGTCCTGAAGGTTTAAAAATACCTGCCGTGTTTGCCCGTCAGCCTGGGCTGACGGCCTAGAGTCTCCTCATGAATGATAACATTGATTTCAGTTTTGAGAAAAAAGTCAATATAGGAAATTTATTTGAAACCCAAATGCATGTATGGGACAAAATCCACAGCAGCCTGAGTTCTAAAGATTGGTCTCCGCTTCCTTAGCTCTGGCTCAAGGGCTGGCCTCCACCTTGTGCATATAAAACCGAAGGCATTGCCATCTTGTACAGTTTTTAAGGCACTGGCTGTGTCATCGCAGAGGCTGCTAACAGCCTGTCCCTACCCCATAGCCTTGTCCCTGTCCGTTTTCTTTTTGTCTGAGAGCTTGTGTAATGGGCTCCCCGGGGAAGGGTGGGGGAATGGTGTGGCACCATTGCTCAGTGGTGTCGGGAAGGCGGTGGGTTATCTGCCCGATGGTTTGTGAGGACCTCGTGGGAAGGCTACTCACACGTGCTCATGCAGTTGGAGTGCAGGTCTTTTGGCTTCATTATGTGCAATGACTGGAGCTCTGTGGCCATCTTGTGATGGTGAGGTGACCTTGAAGATGGGGTCAGTTGTGAGGATGGTAGATTGGGAAGACAGAAGCAGCCTGTGTGCCAGGAGGAGCACAGTGCCAGCCCTGGGCCACCTGTTTCCACAATTGTGTTGCGTGAGCCTCAAAACAGCTGAACTTCCTCCTCATTGAACACCTGCGAAGAAGCTGATCTGAACCGATGGCAAAATAATAGGTATTAGCTTTTATCTTTCACATCCCTGTCTCCTCTGTGTGTGAGCCAAAATTGCATGTCTCGGCACCTGCCAGAATCATGGATGATTTTTCATTCTGAGCCAAGGTTTGCTCAGATTTTTTTCATTGCAATGAGTCAGAAATTTTAAGACCGTCAGACTTAATTCTGAGGTGGTATTTTTTTTTTAATGTTTGATTTTTGAAACCTTCTCTATTTCTTAAGCAGTGTGCAAATGTTACCAGCAGAGATGTTAATCTTTAAAAAAAATTTTTTTTAATTGCGAAGTCAGATATACAGAGAGGAGGAGAGACAGAGAGGAAGTTCTTCCATCTGATGATTCACTGCCCAAGTGACTACTATGGCCAGTGCTGAGCCAATCCGGAGCCAGGAGCCAAGAGCTCTTCTGGGTCTCCCATATGGGTGCAGCGTCCCAGAGGCTTTGGGCTGTCCTCGACTGCTTTTCCAGGTCAAAAACAGGGAGCTGGATGCGAAGTGGGGCTGCCTTGGTTAGAACCGGCGCCCATATGGGATCCTGGCGCGTTCAAGGCGAGGACTTCAGCTGCTAGGCTACCATGCTGGGCCTGAGATTTTAATCTTTAGGACAGGTTCTTTGTCAGCTGGGGAGTGCAGAACCCTTGAATTGGGCTCATGATCATGGCCTTGGTCCGGAGTTTGACTGTGTCCACCAGTCATGGTCAGGGATGTGGGGAGGTGTAGAAAGATGTTCTCACCCTTTGCGTCACTTCCTTGGAGACATTCTTGACCCAGTATTTGAGCGTGTCCTAATGGTTGCTTTCATTTGGAGCGGAAAGGGTTGGGGGTGGGCTGTTGGTGGATGAGTTGTAGAGCAAGTCAGCAAGCAGACTTCCCAGGGTTGCAGTCCTGCTCAGGGCATCTGCGTGTTCTGTGCTTTGGCGGCTCTGTGTATGATCTTTCTCTGACCTTCTGCAGAATCTTGGTGAGGAACCGTAGGCAGGAGTGTCTCCAGTTCACCCCACCCTGGTTGTGAAAAGGGAAGGGTGTTGGAGCCTGTTGGAGCTTTATCAGACCTGGTAGTGATTGAGGATCGCCCTTCCCACCCCAAGTTCCAGGTGCTGGTCGCTAAGCCACACCCAGAGGAAACAAATGAATCTTTAAAGAAGTCTTTTCTGGGATCTGGCACTTCTCTACCAGTGCCTGTGTGTCAACAGCACACAGCGCATCTCTCATCTGCACCCACCCTTTCTTTCAGCCCATTGTTCCCAGCCAGTCACTGGATTGTGGAGTTCTAATCATCTCCCACCGGGGTCACTCTGGCAGTCCTTCTTGTGGTCCCCCAAGTCTGCACTGGTCTCTTCTGACCCCTGCTGTTCAGGATGACCAGGTGAGGGTCATAAGTGGAAAACACCCTGATGGACAGCCCCTGATGTCATGCCAACTTATGACCCTCATCCGGTGGGAGACGAAGAGCAGTTCAGTTTGGAATATGTGGAGTGTGGAGCATGGCTGACCTTCAGGGATCGTGGCAGAGGTGAGGTTAGGTGTTCGGGTCTCAGAGCTTGGAGGAGAGGTCCCATTTAGTGGAGTGGGTTTCGGGGGTGATTATACTAGGACACAGTTTGCATAGGGTTTTTTTGTTTGTTTGTTTTAAGATGTATTTTTATTAGAAAGGCAGATGATATTTACGGAAAGAAGGAGAGACAGAAAGATCTTCCATCTCCTGTTTTACCCCCCAAATGCTCGCAATGGCCAGAGCTGAGCTGATCCTAATCGAAGTCAGAATCTTCCTCCAGGTCTCCCATGTGGGTGCAGGGTCCCAAGGCTTTGGGCCATCCTTGACTGCTTTCCCAGGCCACAATCAGGGAGCTGGATGGGAAGTGGAGCAGTTGGGATGTGAACTGGTGCCCTTATGGGATCCCGGCGTGTTCAAGGTGAGGATTTAGCCATAGAGCCACTGTGTTGGGACCTGTCTTGTGTTTTCTTTCCCCTTAAATAAGGGAACTATAATTGACAGAATTATTTCATTTGACCTTTTTCTCAACCTCTCTGTGTACAGGAGGTTTTATAAAAGCGAGCAGCGTTTATCAGTATAATGCAAAGCTGCAGGGTTTGAACAGACAAAACCGAATGCAAGTATTGTCAAGTAAGATTTGAATGTATCTCAGCTAGAGCAATGCCATGTCCTCCTGGGGATATGACTTATTTTCATACCTAAGAAAATATTTTATGATGGTGAGGTGATGTGTTTTAGTTTACATCATTGATTCCCGCAGGAAGCTCGAGGTCCTGTACACATCAGGGTGAATTTAGCTTCTTCAGATCCTTGGGGATCGGTGTGGAGTGGATGAAGTGAAGGAGTGTCCGTGGTGGTACCTGTTGTAAGAATAGTCCTGTTCTGTTCCCTGGAGGTGGATCCTGTCTGGCTGGCTGTCGCAGTGTGTGTGCGTAGGGTCAGTGTAGGGTGTTAAAGGAGCCTCTGTTAGAATGCTTATGCCCAGGTTCCAGCTCTGGATTGTTCTGGGCAGAGCATGTGAAATGAGGCCTGTGGGTTTGTAATCTTAGCAAGGCTTCTAGGTGGTGCACTGGCCGTGCTGTCAGGGGTGGGAGCCCCACCTGGCCACGGGAGGCCTGGTATGAACAAGTGCTGTGATTGGGTGGTTATGATGAACATCTGTAGAATGCAGAGGTGACTGATGGTTGCTCTGTCTTTACAAGGCCACGAGGAGTTGTTGTGGAGAGAGCAGGGCTTGGAACTGAGGCCCAGCGTTCATTAGTCAGGTGTTTTGTCTGCTTGGAAAGGGACCATGGAAACCTCACAACTCAAGCTCGAAGCGTTTTTCTGGTACCTGCCTCATTTGGCAGGTTGTCAAATGCTGCAGGAGGGACCATAATCTGTGGAGCGTGTGTTTTAAACACCAGAGCAGACGGTTATTAGAGCGAAAGTTTTTGGATGGCACACAAGGAAATTATAAAGGCTCAGAATGGCTCACATTGTGTATGCCAGGGGCTGAGTGGCAAGGATGGGTACCACTAAACATTTTTATAATCTGTGAAATACCCAGAAGCTAGTCATCAATTGCAGTTTGTTTGTTTGTTTACTTGAAAAACAGAGTTACAGAGAGCCACGTGGTGGAGAGGGAGAGAGAGACCGACCTTCTATGTACTGGCTCACTTCCCAAATGAGCGTAATGACTGGGGCTGTTGGGCCAGGTCAAAGCCAGGAATCAGAAACTCCACCTTGATGTCCCATGTTGGTGCAGTAGCACAAGTACTTGGACCGTCTTCTGTTATTCTGTCAGGCACATTAGCAGGGAGCTGGATAGGAAGTGGAGCAGCTAGGGCTGGAACTGGCACGAAAGGTGGTGGCCTCATCCACTATGCCTCAGCATGGCTGCCATCAGTTACACTTTCATGAAGTCAGCCTGATAAGTAACTGGTCACTGCTACACTTGCAATTTAAAGGAATTATATAATGTGTGTTCGTTTCTCACACATGCATGCTTGCCCTGTGTTCCTGTGCAGTGTGTGCTGGGCCAGGCTGCATGATTTGGGGACTTCTCTGAGCTTTTCTATGACTCAGGCTATGGGGTTTTGAATCTCTCCCCCAAAACTCTGAGTTGGGTCTTTCTGGTTTTTACGTCCTTGAGTGACTTGGGTAAATGAGACATGAGTTAAAGTACAAATGATCTTTTTTCCCTCCTACATATATGTGATTTTTACTCGCCATTTAATACCCTGCCTGTGACTATTTTTACCTTCTAGCCCTTAGAGGGTCCTAGCAAATTGATTACTAAGTAAAGAACAAGCTATATGCCAACCCCACTTTCCCATTGATGTCATTGACAGAACAGGAAGTGTGTGTAGATGGAGCAAGATCAAGTTCAGGTGGGAAGTTGGCCCAAGGAGGAACAGGTCTCTGCGCTCACTGCTGTCGTGCATCCAGGAGGCCTGGATGCCCTCCTGTGTACTTCTCTCAGTGACTGAATCACTTAAAAAAATTTGCTTTTCTTGGAAAGACAGATCTATAGAAAGGAGAGACAGAGAGAAAACGCTTCTATCCGCTGGTTCCCTCCCCAGATAGCCACAACAGCTGGAGCTGAGCCCATTCGAAGCCACAAAGAAGCCAGGAGCTTCTTCTGGGTCTCCCTTGCAGGTGCAGGGTCCGAAAGCTTTGGGCCATCCTCTGCTGCTTTTCCAGGCCACAAGCAGGGAGCTGGATGGGAAGTGCAGCAGCCAGGACATAAACCAACACACATATTGGATGCCAGCATTTGCAAGATGAGAATTTAGCCATTGAGTCATCGTGAGGGGCACCTGAATCACTTTGTTCGTATACAACCATGGAACTGTGAAAACGGGGGACCTTGGCCTCATTTGCCAAATTTTTGAACAATTTATTTGAAAGGCAGAGTTAGAGAGAGAGAGAGGGACAGACAGATCTTTTGTCTGCTGGTTCACTTCCCAAATGGGAGTGCAGCAGTTGGGGATAGGCCATTTTGAAGACAAGAGCCTGAAACTCCATCTGGATCTTCTATATGGACGGGAGGGGCTCAAGCCCTTGGGCTGTTAACTTCTGCTTTCTCAGGGGCATTAGCGGGGAACTGAATTGGAAGTGGAGCAGCTGGGACTCGAACTGATGATTGTTATAGAATACTGATGTTGCAGGTGGCGGATTAATGTGCTGTGCCACAGTGCTGGTCCCTGATATTGCCCAATTTTGCTTTGGTAGATGGTTGCACCAGCTTCTTCTTGGGCATAGCAGATGTCTTCTCCTAAGATTTTGGCACATAAGCTCCTAGCCTGGGCCAAAACTGCTCTTAACCTGAACGTACTTGTACTTACTGTCAGTTGGTGTGTAATGACCATTCAATCCATAGCAGATTGCGTATGTGATGGGTGCTGTGGATAATGTCACCTAGTGATACAGGGGCTGTCTTGGTTTGTGGACATCCTGGTAACCCCCGTGATGTGTGCTTAACTGTGGAATTGCCTGTTGACATGCTTCCTGGAACATGTACCTACCGATGAGTGCTGCTTTTGAGTGTATATAACTCCAACTGTATTTCTCGCCTCATTTAGGGAGAAGAGCAGAGGCTCTGAGGGCTGGGGGCAGCTGTCTGAGGTTAACCACTGAGGTCAGGAGCCCAGGTGGTCTGAGTCCAGGCTGTGCCTAAGCGTGTGCTATGCCACCCCCTGGCCATGCAGCAGGGTGCCTGGATGGTACAGCTTGCTGTGCTATGCTGCGCTGTGCTGCTCAGCGGAACCATGCCTTGCAAAAGGTGACACTGAAGTGTTCCTCTGCTTTGCATTTTTGTCCTTGCAATGTTGGGGTTCTGCTGCCCTGGTCCTTGGCTTCAGGCTCTGTCTCTGGGTGGGCGTGTGCAGTCTGTTCTTACTTCCCCCAGCAGGGCTCCTCAGGGAGTCGGCTGCCTTTGATGTTCCTGCTTGTATGGCTCAGGGTGTCTGGAGCCCAGTGGCACGTTCCCATGCCTCCGCTCCTCTCCTTGGTTCTCACACCTCTCACTGACCCTGCTTAGACCCTTCATCACTCAGCTCCCAGCAGGAACCAGCCCCTGACACCCACCCCCTGGGCTCCCCCTCACCTGTGGGATGTGACTTAAAGCTTGCAGTCAGTCCCTGCCACCCCACATCCTGCCGTGCCACCACTGCTCTGCAGGGGCGGCCCCCGGTCCTCTTGCCTCACTCCTTTTTGTCCCTCCCCGCGCCCCCCCCCCCCCCCCGTAGCCACTCCACACTCAACCTCAGAAATCAGCCAGAAAAGTGTTTTTAGCTGTCGCAAAAAAGCAGCCTCCTCCAGCACCAGTCCCCTTCCTTTGGTAGTGCCCATCACTTAAAGCCTCCTGTTGAGTCCCATCATGCCTCCTCCCCCCAGGGAGCCTGCCTCATCACTCCACCCTCTCCCCGCAGGTGGCCCTGCCCTGGCCAGCCAGGAATGTCAGAAGGCCTTTGATTATACAACACTGTCCCTGCTGCTGGCCCTTCCTGGTAATTCGCAGGGCTCACTTCAGACTTCCCTTCCTGGCAGCCTTTCCCAACCCCTGCAGGATGTCCCCACCTTCCAGACCCCCTGGGACTCCCATCTGACCACAGCTTGTGCACTCTGGCCTGTCTGCGGTGAGCCCCTGAGCCGTGTGGGAGCTGCCTGGTTATGTTCAGTTTCCTGGCCTCTGGCGTAGTACTTGGCACATACCGACTGTCTCTTGCTGTGGAAAAAACATCGGGATTAATTGTCATCGTGACAGTAGCTGCTGACCTCTTGGAACACACGGTCTGCCCTAGATCCTGTGATCAGAGCATCTCACATAGTAAGCCTTTTAATTCTTAGTCACCACACAGGCTGCTCCTGTCATCAGCCAGGAGTGGAGTGACAGGTGCTCCACTTCCTAGTTTAGCCAGAGTGCCCCAGGGCTACTGAAACTGCTTCCCACCCCTCCACCCCCCCATCCCCCCACCCCTGTCTGCAAGTGTGCGGATGGTGGATTTACCTTCACAGAAAGGCTGGCTGTCCCTGCCTGCAATAGCCAGGACCCAGGAACTCCAAGTATCCCACTTGAGTGGCAGGGACCTAAGTACTTGAAACATGTATTGCCACCTCCCAGGGTATGAGTTAGTAGGAAGCTGGAGTTGGCTATGAAGCTGGAACTCAGGCACTGCAGTGTGTGACGTTGGCATCCCAGGCGGTGGTCTAACGCACTGTGCCGTATGTAATGCCTGCTCTTGGAGGGTTTTCTGAACTGCCGACCCTCAGGCCTGGCTGTGTTGGGCACCTGGTTGTGGTTGTTGGAGATAGCCATCAGCTTGTTATTTCACCTTCTCAGTGTTCTTGCTCTCCTCATTTGTTTGCACCGTTTCACCTTCATTTCCATAAAGCTTGGATTTTGCCTGTAGGAATCCTGCAAATGAATTATTATTTTAAGATTGGATTTATTAGTCGTGTAGAATATTCTATGCCTTGAAAACACATTTGATTCTTTAATGATTTCCTTTGTTTGATTTAAATTATGGAAAACTAAAGATGAAACCAACTGACACTTAAAAATATGCATCTGATGGAGATCTCTTGTGACTGAGAGTAGCTGGTGCATTTCTTAGATATTACATAATTGAAATCTATCATGGGAGAAAGAAATTTTTAATTTCATAGCAGAGTGATGGCGAGAAAATGAGGGCTTTTTTTTGTAAGGGATATTTTAACTCTAGATCTGTGTATTTTTGGACAGAACTGGGATGTAGTTTAAATCTTGTCTGAATAAAGAATGATGTCTTGATGATGACAAGCAGGATTTGGGAAATTCATGTGCTTGTTGGTGATGTCTTCCTTTTCTGTGATTCCTACTTGAAACCGTTGCATTGTCAAATACAATTTGCTGCTTACTTTGATAGAGGTGACAAGTTTGTCATTTTGAGAATCAGTACCAAATAAAGACACCTTTCCTTCCCTGTGGTCTACAGGCTCAGGGCCAGGGGCCTGTCGGGTTGACGTGTAGACAGTGGCCATACAGAAGAGTGAGGTGAAAGTCTACCCTGGTTACTAGGTGTTGTCTCTGAAACCATTAAAAAGAGAAAAATCACGGTGCTTCCTGGAAGAGGCAGTTCTAAGCTGGAGATCCTTGTGTGCGTTAGGGATAGAGAGCAATTGGGGCAGGAAGTGTTGGTGGGTTCTTCCCCCAGCTTAGTATAGAGATAAAGGCAGGGAACAAGCACACACACAACAGAATCCTCATGTGCGGCAAAGCGGTAGGAAGGCCGCTGGGGAGGTAGGACAGTGGAGTCTCTGATGGGGCTGGCTTAGGGAAACGGCTTGGGCTTTTTAAGAGTTGCTTCTCGCTCTCTCTCTGCCTTCGCCTTGGCAACTCTAGAGTCTGGCTTTGCACAGCTAGCCCACCTCGTAGGTGCAGGCAGTGAACTGTGAAATGGGGTCCAACAAATGGGCACTGGTCCTGGGCCCAGCTTCAGAAAGATGGATTTTAAAATTGTTTATTCATTTGAAAGACAGAGTTACACAGAGACAAGGATAGACAGAGAAGGGGAGAGAGAGCTTTCATCTTTTGGTCCACTCCCCAGATGGCAGCAATGGCCAGAGCTGGGCCAAGAGAAAGTCAGGAGGCACGCGCTCTGTCCAGGTCTCCAGTGAGGGTAGTGGGAGCCCAAGCCTTTTGCTACTTTCCTAGGCACGTTAGCAGGAAGATGATCACAAGTGGAGCAGCTGGGGGCCTGGCACGATAGCATAATGGTTAAGGTCCTCACCTTGAACGCCCCGGGATCCCATATGGGCACTGGTTCTAATCCTGGCAACTCCACTTCCCATTCAGCTCCCAGCAAGGACAGCCCAAAGCCGTCCTTCCTTTCTGTCTCTCCTCCTCTCTGTACATCTGCCTTTCCAATAAAATAAATAAATCTTAAAAAAAACCCAAAAACAAATGGAGCAGCTGAAACTCAAGCTGGCATTCATGTGGGATGCCGGTGTCAGATTGTGGTCTTAGGCACTGTACCACTGCACCAGCCCCAAAGGAAGATGGGCTTCTAAATCAAGGTCTTGTATGAACTTGGCTACAATTTTCAATCCCACAAGTTCTCAGTATGTTGAGTATGCACATCTGTGGTGCTAAGTGATGTTAACACACTGTGTCCTCCTTGTTTGATGTTTATTAAATAATTCTATTTGGTCGAACTTTAAATGTACACAGTAGCTGGAAGGTAAGTCAAAACTGAGACAGGACACAGGATTGGTATTTAAATGACATCTGAGATTAAATGTTCCTCTCCCCTGTTTTTTTTTTAAAGAAAGATTTATTTTTGTTGGGAAGTTAAATATACAGAGAGCAGGAGAGACAGAGAGGAAGATCTTCCGTCCGATGATTCACTCCCCAAGTGACTGCAATGGCTGGAGCTGAGTTGATCTGAAGCCAGGAGTCAGGAGTCTCTTCCAAGTCTCCCACGCGGGTGCAGGGTCCCACAGCTTTGGGCTGTCCTCAACTGCTTTCCCAGACCACAAACAGGGAACCGGATGGGAAGTGGGGCTGCCAGGATTAGAATCACCACCCATATGGGATCCTGGCACATGCAAGGTGGGGACTTTAACTGCTAGGCTACCACACCAGGCTCAAATGTCCCCTTTCTTAGAGTTTGATGAGCAACTGGGCTTTGCTTTCCCGTGTGTGTGTATGTGTGTGTGTACACCAGGGTCTGTGCTGGACTAGAAGACACTAAACTCCTGCCTGCAGCTGGCTTGGTGTGCCCAGTGAGATGACTAGAAGGCCCTTGAGTGACTGTAGGCTGTAGTAAAGGCTTGCAGTCATTCATTAAGTATTGGTTGAGCTCTTGTTCTATGAGAGAACTTCAGAGCATTCTTGACAAAATGGAATTGAAAGGCAAGTATTTTGGTGCAAAGGAATATTGGAATTTGTGTAGAATATTTATTTTGTTTTATTTTTTTGACGATGTTTAATTACATAGTTGATTAAGGTAGGAAGGGTCAAGAGTTAGGGGAAAGTGGGTGAGACCATTGTTTCCACATTTTCTTTTTTCCTTTCCCTGTATCTAGGGGGTAGATAAAGGGAGAAGCTGCACCCAGCCTCCCAATCACCGCAGTACTGGGGATGGGGGACAGCCACCCCATGTCATCCCAGTGTCCCTGGGGTGGAGCATGCTCTGAGGGTTCTGCTCAGGTGGTTTTGATAGTTTGATAGCTCTGAAATGCTGTCAGTCTCGCTGACCCAAGGATGAGGAAATCCTTCCAAGGTCCATTGGCTGACATATTCTACCTTAGAGTTTCTGCTCACCCAGATATTTGCTGCCAATGCTTGGCTGGGGCAGTTGACCAATTTGTTCTGCTCTGCTTCCTTCTTCCTCTGCCATGAAACCAGATGGCCTCTGCAGACTCCAGAGGACTGCTATACCTTCCATGTGCATCTGGGTGTGCTGTCCACTGCTCCGTCTAAGCCACTGAGGAGGCCCAGCTCTGAAACTTGCACTGCACATTCAAACCACAGCTCCTGCGATTCTCCGCATGGCTGGAGTTCTGAGTCCAGTGGTTTAGTTGGGTGGATCCCCAAAGACCTTGTATGAAATGATCCCAGACCTGACTCTTGAGTATGCTTGCCAGTACAGGGTCTGGCTCTGTCAGTCACCCAAGTCAACACACTAGTCAACACACACACCCATGGCACACACTAGTAGTTACAATTGCTGGGTCAGTTCTGGCTCCTTACTGTCTCTTAGTAAACCAGTGGGTGCTGTGGCCCAGCCCAACCCTGCTCACCACACACTCAGCTCTCACATACAGCCACAGGATCTGCAGCCTAGTCAGAGTAGCCCCCAATAACTCCCGCTAGACCCATTCCAAGCCCTGGTTTCTGTGCTTGCCAGCATGTGCAGCAGACTGGTTCCATCTGTCCCACCTCCCATTCAGCTCTGGTACACATTGATGGGTGTTAAAACCTAGCTCAGTCCAACCAAACCCACTATCCACCCCACATTCATTATGGCAGGTGCCACCACCTGGCTAGCCAGGCCCGCTCCCAGCCTTGGTTCTCATCCTTACCAGTGGGAGTTTCAATCCATCAGAGAGATGCCCACGATTTCTCTACTGGACCCACTCCCAGTCCTGGATCTTATATTCTTTAGATAGTTCTTCAGTCTGGCTTGACAGGATTTCCCCCCCAGCCTGCACTTTGGCTTATGCATGCACCAGTGGGTACAGTCATTTAGCCCAGCTGGCTCACGCGCAGGCCAGAGGATGTTGAAACCCTACCCGGCCTAGTCTGCCCTGCCTCACCTGCCACAATCCCAATTCTCACACTAGCCAGTGGGAGCAGTGGCCCAGCAGGGGAACCCCCTGCACTCCTCTACTGTGCTCATACCCCCCGTACACAACCCCCAGATCTCATGGGTGCTGGTGGGTGCTGTGGCCCAGTCTGGCATAGCCTGCCTCACCTCTGTGCTGTAGCCTGGCCCGCCCCAGCCTGTCCCCAGTTGCCTCTCATGCTGGTGGGTGCTGTAGCCTAGCCTAGCCTAGCCCAGCCAGCACCCAGTCCCAACCCTCAAGTAAACTGGCTGTTGTTGTGGCCCAACCCAGCTTGTCCTGCCCTCTTCCTGGTTCTTGGATCTGCACGTGGGTGCAGAATGTTTTCAATGTGTTTTGCATAAACCTTTTGAAGGACCCTGGGCTATGCTAACTGTCCTTGGTGTGGAGTGAACAGTACATAAAGCTGTATATTCTTGCCTTATGGAACTTAAGTGAAAATATCAGGTAAATAATGAACAAGCAAACATAGAATTTGGTCATTGGAGATGAATGCCCAGGAAAGCAGGGTGAGGCGGGTGTGGAGGTGAGCGTTTCCTCTTTCCTAGGAGGTGGTCCAGGGAGGTTTTAGGATATCTGTGGTTATCTCAGTTCCACACACAGTGGTTTATTTGACTTACATTTCAATTTCACCTTGCCTTTTGAAATGTCATTCTGGAAATGGAACCGATTAAGCCGTGTTAGTCATTTGCTTCTTAGTGTGTGTGTGTTGGATGATTTCATTTGAGCCAGCTAGGGGTCATGGGGAATATGAGGCAGAGACTGGCTTGGGTTGGAAGCGTGGGAAGGACAGAACAGTTCCAGTGGGTGCAGTTACCCCTGCTTCTGAGCAGGGTCTGCGCTGAAGCTCCGGTGGGCCTGGCAAGGACACCCCTTGCATGGTGATGCGGTACTGCCCTGTGGTGCCGCCTGCACCTTTTGATGCCCGCTTCCTGTATGGCATGATCCCTTTCTCGCCAGAATGCTAACTGGAGAAAATCAATGCCCTGCAGTGCCTTCCCCTAAGCCCTGCTGGAGAAATATACTAGGTTGCTAGGTTTTGTTCCCTAAACCTTTCTCACTGTTTCACTTCACATTTGCAAAGTCTGACTGCTGTGATGTTACTATTATTTGAGTTAATGTAGAGCCTGCATGTGTCTCTAGGGCTAACTGTCTGTTTACAGGCTGCAGACATGAAGTCGTGAATGGGGCATTTGTCCTGGCTGTCTCTTCAGCTCTTTTGCCCCTACTGTGCTGTGCTGTCCCACCTCCGTTGCCCTGGTGGGAGCTCTGCTAACTCTGCAGTCCCCTGTAGCAGACCTACACCTCACTAGGAACCCAACCTACACCTCACTAGGAACCTAACCTACACCTCACCAGGAGCCTGACCTACACCTCACTCGAAACCTGACCTACACCTCACCAGGAGCCTGACCTACACCTCACCAGGAGCCTGACCTACACCTCACCAGGAACCCTGCTGGCCTGCGGTGAAAGCTCTGGCCTTGACCCCTGAGAATGGGATTCATGCTTCTCCCTGTGGAGTCCCCCAAAGGACCAGAATCAGTTTTAAACAGAAGTTTTAATTTTTTTTTTTTTTGCTTGGAAGCCCAAGCATGCATGCCTCACATCGGGAAATGGTTTTAGGCCAGAACTGAAGAAAAGCCAGCAACACCTGCTTGCAGCTGTGTTGGAACCTAAGTACAGAATCTTGTGGAAGTATTGCTGTTTTCTCCTGCTTTGTGAGACTGAACTAAATTGCTGGTTTTCATAAACAATTGTTCCTTTCTTTTTCCTTCCAGCTTTCTGTTTGGTTTCTGATGATACAAGGAAAGAAGTCCAGCCGACTCAGGTATTGACTCTGACAATCTGATTTACTGTTCTTCTCTGAGATTCTATGTGTTTTCATTAATGGGCTCTGTAACAATTTTATCGTGCAGTAGGTAGCATATTTCTTGTGTGGAGTCACATTGCTCGACATAGAATTGAAGCTATACTAGCAGCGTTTAGGTAGATTAATTTCTTTCTTTCTTTTTCAATTTTATTTTTGAAATTTATCATATAATTCTGTATAGTCTGGGATTCCGCCCCCTGTTGATTTTTCCCACGCTGTCACACTCTTCATAAGGAGTTACAGTTCTATCAGTGTGCCCCGACAATAGTGGTACAGACAATGGTCAGTCCATTATCCCATTGTCTAGATATGTCCAACACTTTGGTGGGAGTCCGTCTTTTGTTTGGAAGCAGAGATGCATGTTGCATTGTGTCTTGGCTTCTGGATATGGTAGTCTTCATTACTCTACCACTATACATTCCAATTTGCATAATGGGTTCCTTATATTAGAGAAAACATATGGTATTTCTCTTTGGGATTGACTTATTTCACTGAACATAATGGTCCCTAGTTGGGACCATCTAGTTGCAAATTGTAGAATTTCATTCTTTTTAATGGCTGAATAGTATTCTGTGGAGTAGATGTACCACAATTTCTTTAGCCACTCCTCTTTGGATGGACATCTGGGTTGCTTCTATGTCTTTGTTGTTGTAGATTGTGCTGCTGCAAATATAGGATTACGGATCCCCTTTTCACATGCAGTTTTAATTTCTTTGGGATATATTCCTAGGAGTAGGATAGCTGAATTGTATGGTAGGTTTATTTGTAATTCTCTATGCACTCTCCATACTGATTTCCATAGTGGTTTTACTAGTCTGCACTCCCACCAGCATTGAAGTAGGGTACCTTTCTCCCCACATCCATGCCAGCAGGTGTTGTTATTTGAGTTCTGAATAGAGGATAGTCTCATTGGAGTTAGGTGGTACCTCAATGTGGTTATCATTTGTATCTCCCTAAAGGCTAGGGAGCCAGAACATCTCTTTTCATATGTCTGTTAGCCATTTGGATCTGTTCTTTTGAGAAATGTCTGTTCATTTCCGTTGTCCACTTTTCTTTACAGGGTTGTTTGTTTTACTTTGCCTGGGTTTCTGAAGCTCTTTGTAAATCCTGGATATTAGTCCCCTATCACTTATGTAGGGTGCAACAATTTTCTCCCATTCTGTTGGTTGCTTTTTCACTGTGTTGATTTTTCCTTTGCTGTACAGAGCCTTTTTAGTTTGATGTAGTCAGATTTGTTCATTTTGGCTTTGACTGCCTATGCTTTTGGCATCTTTTCTAAGAAGTCATTTCCCGTTCCTATTCCTTGGACAGTGCTTCCAATGTTTTCCTTTAATAGTTTGATGAGTCCTGGGTATAGATTTAGGTGTGTGATCCATTTAGAGCTGATTTTTGTATAATGTGACAGGTGTGGATCTTGCTGCTTAATTCTGCAAGCTGCTGCCTAGCTGTCCCAACAGCATTTGTTGAATAGACCAGGATTTTTCTCTGAATTATTTTCAGGTTTTTTTTTTTTTTTCCAAAGATTAGTTGTCTTGTATGTGTGGGCTTCGTTCTGGTGTTTCAGTTCTGTTTCATTGATCTTATTCTCTGTTTCTGTACCAGTACCAGACTGTTTTGATGACCACTGCTTTGTGGTATATCTTGAGGTCTGGAATTGTGATTTTTCTAGCTTGATTTTTATTTTTCAGGATAGCTTTGGCTATTCGTGATCTCTTGTGTTTCCAGGTGATTTTTTGTATCATCTTTTCTATTTCTGAGAGGAATGTTGTTGGAGTTTTGATTGGGATTGCATTGAACCTGGGTATTATTTTCGATAATATGGCCTTTTTGTTGATGTTGATCCTGCCCAATCCAGGAACATGGTAAGTTTCTCCATTCTTCAATATCTTCTATTGTCTTTTTAAATATTTTATAATTTTCATCATAGAGGTCTTTTACATATTTAGTTAGCTTAATTCCTAGGTATTTAAATTCTTCTCCACTATTTTAAAAGGGACTGTACTTACAATTTCTTTCGCAGCCATGGAATTATTTCTGTACACTAGTGGCATCGATCTGTGTTCATTAATTTTGTGTCCTGCTACCCTATCAAAGTCTCTTATGAGCTCTAGTAGTGTCTTGACTGAGTTTTTTGGTTCTCCTATGTAGAGAATCATGTCATCTGCAAATAGAGATAATTTCAATTGCCTGATTCCAATTTGAATTGCTTTAATTCCTTTTTCTTGCCTAATACCACTGGCAAGGACTTCCAATATTGTATTGAAGAGTAATGATGATAGTGGACATCGTTGTCTAGTTCCAGATTTTAGTGGAAAGGCTTCCAGTCTTTTACCATTAAGAATGATACTCTGCTAGCTCTGTCTTCAGACCAGAGAGGGTATACCTAAGAAGCCGTTGAACTTGACTGGACAATAAGATGCTGGACTCTGTGTTTGGTATACGCTTGCAATGGGGGAATCTCAACTGAACTTGAGCTGTGGTTATGCAACAAGGTGGAGGAATCCACCATGGTGGGAGGGTTTGGGGAGGGGTGGGAGAACCCAAGTATCTATGTAACTGTGTCACATAATACAATGTAATTAATGAAGTTAAATAATAAATAATTAAAAATATATATAAAAAAATAATATATAAAAAAAAAGAATGATTCTGGCATTAGGTCTTTAGTCAATTGCTTTGATTGTGTTGTAGAATGTTCCTTCTATGCCATGCCTATCTTGCTTAGGGTTTTCAGCATGAAGTGGTGTTGGCTTTTATCAAATGCTTTCTCTGCATCCATTGAGATGATCATATGGTTTTTATTTTTAATTTTATTAATGTGATGTATCACATCTACTGATTTGCGAATGTTGAACCATCCCTGCCTGCCTAGGATGAATCCCACCTGGTCTGGGTGAATGATCTGCCTGATGTACTGTTGGATCCTGTTCGCTAGTATTTTATTGAGGGTCTTTGCGTCTATGTTCATTAAGAATATTGGTCTTCACGGGGAAATGAAGTGCCTTCGGAGACCAAGAACTTTGAGGTCACCCACCCCCATTTGGATGTACCACATGGGATGGAAGAAGCCCAAATCCTGCCTTGCAGGATCCAAGGTCATTGGAACAACAACCAGGATCCCTGAGCGGTCCGCAGAAACAGAAGAACAGTAAACTTCCTTCAGGACTAGGGAGAGGAGCTTTCTCTGGTCCTTGCCTGATTCCAATTTTGGGTCCCCACCCCCTCTCGTAATAACCATCAGGAGCACTCCAGAAACTCCTCAAAACAAACAAACAAACAAAACTAGAATAGATAGAACAACAAGGAAAGCTTAGAACCAGACAGGAAACGGTCAGCGGGGATGCACTTATACCTCACTGGGTGGGACACAAAGATTAGTTACTCCTCACTGGGGTATGGAAGATTTCTCTGCACAGCCCTCCTAAACATGCTCACCTAAACTGTTGACATATATCCTGTTAGAATTATAGAGTTAGACCACCTGAAAAACATCCAGGCTCAGCGAAAACATGCTTCAATGCTATAAACTGCTAAATACTAACATTAAAATAGGCATGAGACAGCTGAATAGCAATCTAAGCCATTTTAAGGTGTATAGAACACGGTTGGAATGTAAACCAAAATTGAAATGTCTATGAAGAAGTCACAGGTGTGGTTGAGAACCTGCATTTTCCTATTAACATATTGGCTAATCAATACCATGTCAATTAATGCCACAATGTTGTAAATGGTTGGAAATATTATGTTGGGGCTTTTAACTGATTGGGATGATACTCTGCCGGCTCTACCTTCAGACCAGAGATGGTCTCACTAAGAAACCATTGAACTTACCAGGACAATAAGATGCTGGACTTTATGCTTGGTAAAACCTCCAATGAAAGAATGTCAACTGAATTTGAACTATGGAAATGCAACAAGGTGGAGTAATCCGCCGTGGGGGGAGGGTTTGGGGAGGGGCGGGGGGAATCCCAGTGCATAAAAAATGTATCACATAATGCCATGTAATTAATTTAAAAAAATGAAATGCAATAAAAATATGTTTAAAAAAAAAAGAATATCGGTCTTTAGTTCTCTTTTTCTGTTGTTTCTCTATCTGGCTTTGGTATAAAGGTGATATTGGCTTCATAGAACGAGTTTGGAAGAATTGCCTCTGTTTCTCTTGCTTGGAAAAGCTTGTATAAGATGAGGGGTAGGTTCCTCCTGAAATGTTTTGTAGAATTCAATGGTTACTAATGGTTATTAATTGCTTCATGATTCAATTTTGGTGGATTGTATGTGTCCAAAAATCTATCCATCTCTTCTATGTCTTCTGTGTATGTCTGAGGTATCTGTTGGTATCTGTTGATATGTTTCCTTTCTCATGGTATGATTTTGATTTTTAAAAATTTTAAAAATTTGCTGAGACTTGTTTTGTGGCCTATAACATGGTCAATTCTGGAGAAGGTTCCATGCACTGATAAAAAAAAAGTGTATTCTCTATTTGTAGGATGTAAGGTTTGGTAGATATCAACTAAGTCCATGTGCTCTAGAGTTTTGGTGAGTTCTGTTGTTTCTTTGCTGAGTTTCTGTTTTTTTTTTTTTTCTTACTTTGTCCATTGATTTTTTTAAAATTTTTATTGTAAAGGCAGGTGTACAAAGAGGAGGAGAGACAGAGAGGAAGATCTTCCGTCCAATGATCCACTTCCCAAGTGGCTGCAACAGCTGGTGCTGTGCCGATCTGAAGTGGGGAGCCAGGAACTTCTTTCTGGGTCTCCTACATGGGTGCAGGGTCCCAGTGCCCTGGGCCGTCCTTGACTGCTCTCCTAGGCCACAAGCAGAGAGCCTGATGGGAAGTGGAGCGGCCGGGATTAGAACCGGCGCTCATATGGGATCCTGGTGCGTTCAAGGCAAGGACCTTAACTACTACACTATGGTGCCCGGCCCTGTCCATTGATGTTTTGATGTTAATGGGGTATTAAGGTCCTCCACTGTGGTTGTATTGGAGTCTGTTTCTCCCTTTAAGTCCATTAATGTTTGTTTCATGTAGCTAGATGCCTTGGCATTTGTTGCATATATATTTATTATGGTGATCTCTTCTTGCTGAATGGATCCCTTGATCATTATACGGTATCCTTCTTCATCTCAATGTTTTTCACATCGATGTCTGTATCATCTGATACAAGATTGACTATCCCTGCATGTTTTTCCTTAGAATATCTTTTTCCATCCTTTCACTTTCAATTTCCTCTGATCTTTGTTGGTGAGATGTGTCTCTTGTAAGCAACAGATAGATGGATTTTGATTTTTGGTCCAGTCCTCATAATATGGCATTTGTTGATGAATTTAAGCCATTTACATTCAATGTTAATATGGATAGGTGGCAGTTTGGTTCTGTTATTTTAGTAATGTGTTGTTCTTTGGTTGAGTCTTCTGTTAGCCTTTTAGTGGGATGTTCTCCACATATGTCTTTGGCTTTGGTAGCTGCTATTCCTTTTCTCTTTCACGAGAACATCTTTGAGTGCTAGTTGTAGGGCAGGTTTGGAGGAAATGAATTCTTAGAGTTTTTCTTCATAGTGGAAGAATTTTATTTCATTTTCAAAGACCAAGGAGAACTTTGCAGGTTATGTTATTCTGGACTGAAAATTGTTTTCCCTTTTAGAGTCTGGAATATGTCACTCCATTCTCTCCTGGCCTGTAGTGTTTCCTATGAGAGGTCAGCTGTGAGTTTGATTGGGGTTCTTCTAGAGGTCACTTGATTTTTCTCTCATGCACATTTAAGGATTTTTTCCTTATGTTCAACTGAGGAGAGCTTGATTATCATGTGTCTTGGTGAAGGGTGCTTTTTGTCAGCCCTGTGGGGAGTCTGTCCCCCTCCTGGATGTTGTTTTCTAATTCTTTCTCTAGATTATGGAAGTTTTTGTGTATTATTTCATTGAATACTCCTTTAATCCCAGTTACTGTTACTGCGCCTTCTGGAATTCTCATAATTCTTATGTTGGGCCTTTTAATTGTGTCTTTTAATTCGTGGATACTTGTTTTAGGTTGGCCTAGCTCTGCTTCCAGCTATTTGTTTGTTTCTTTTTTTTTTTTAATTATTTATTATTTAACTTTATTAATTACATTGTATTATGTGACACAGTTACATAGATACTTGGGTTCTCCCACTATTTGTTTGTTTCCCCCTCACGACACGAAATATCTTCCAATTCTGATATTCTTTCTTCTGCTTAATTCATTCTATTTTGAACTCTCCACTGTATTTTTAATTTGCTTCACTGTATTCTTAACTTTTGAAATGTAAGCTTTCATTTCATTCATTTCCACTGTAATAAATTCTTTAAATTTTTTGGACTTTTTAGAAAAGATTTATTTATTTTTATTGGAAAGGCAGATATACAGAGAGAAGGAGAGACAGAGAGGAAGATCTTCCATCCATTAATTCACTCCCCAAGCAGCCGGCTGGAGCTGAGCTAATCCGAAGCCAGGAGCCAGGAGCTTCTTCCAGGTCTCCCACACGGGTGCAGGGTCCCAAGTCCTTGGGCCGTCCTCGACTGCTTTCCCAGGCCACAAGCAGGGAGCTGGATGGGAAGCAGGGCTGCCAGGATTAGAACCGGTAGCCATATGGGATCCCTGCACGTTCAAGGTGAGAACTGCAGACACTACGCTATCGTGCCGGGCCCTGAACTCTTGTATTATATGCTTCTCATTGTTGGTCAGAAGCTTTGTAATAAGTTTTCTGACTTCTGTGTCCTGCATTTTTTCAATGTCTTTCTCAGTTAACTCTGTTAGAGGCTTTTGTTCCTTTACTGGGAGTCTTCGGTAACATTCCTTGTGCCTTTGTCTCTTTTAACTTTTGACATTGCAATCCTGTTTGGCGGATTCTTCTCTTTCGTGCATATTTCTTTTTTTTTATTAATTATTTTGCATTATGTGACAGTTTCACAGGCTGTGGGAATCCCCCCACCCCTCCCCACGCCCCTCCTCCCTGGTGGATTCCTCCACTTTGATGCAGTATTACAGTTCAAATTCAATCAAGATTCTTTCCTTGCAAACGTATACCAAGCATAGAGTCCAGCTACTTATTGTCCAGATGGGTTGAACAGTTTCTTGGGAAGACCATTTCTGGTCCGAAGGTAGAGCTGGTAGAATATCATCCCAGTCAATTAAGAGTCCCAATATAACATCAATAGCAATTTCGTGCATATTTCTAAGATGTATTACATACAGCTCTACAAGTCAGTTTTTATGTTCTGTGTCCTGGGTTAGGAAGACGCCAACTGTCCCAGATAACTGGTTTATTGGTGGTGCTGACCTTGTCTAAACATACGATGACGCCCGGCAGGGCACTGCTGGAGAGCGGGGGCTGTTGGCTTTCTGATCCGGGGACCACACAGATCCTGCAGGACCCGAAGCTGGCACTTTCCTCCCCGTGGTATCAGCCAGGTGTGACTAGCTGGAAACACACCCACTCTGGCGTTTGATCCCTGTGCTGTTAGCTCCGACCCACCACCAGTCCGCCGCATGGAGTACGCAGCTCCCTTTCTGTTTGTTGCTGGGCCAAAGTATTTGGCAGGATTGTATTTGGCCAGTCCCATCCTGCCTTCACCTCCCGAGCTCCCCGTGAACCCAAGCTCCCGCCTGGCTGGTGGGATTAGCAAGGGCTGATATCACAGCTCACCAGTGGCTGGTGGGTTTTCTGTTCCCTGTAACACCACTCTGCCATAGTTGCCTCTTCCCTGTGTCCAGGGGTTCTCCAGGTACCTCCCTGTTGACTTCCTGACCCCTGTCTTTTTCTGTAATCTGCTGTCTGTTATTTACCGTAATGATTCTCTGTCATCTCAAACATGTCTGTACCCTTTGCCCTTTTTCTTTTTTGCAAAAATCCTTTAATAGTTAAAACAGAGCCACTAGATGTTTTAGTAATTGTAAAAAAAGAGGATATTTTGACACTGCAAAAGGTATTTTAGAAGTTTTGTTTGGTTATCTGAGTTTTCTACTTTCTTATCATTTATTAATACTGAGCTTTATTATTATTACTATCATTATTTGTTCTTGTGAAAGAATTTATTGTCATGGAAGTTGCAAGAATTTGATGACCATTGCTTGGCAGGCAGTGCTGTGTGGCAGTGGTGCTAGGGCCGGGCAGGAGACCCTGCGGGTGGCTGTGCCGCTGGACTGCCTGCAGGCGAGAGAGGAGTTTTGACTTTTGGGAACGGCAGAGCGGGGGCAGAGCTGATCCACGTGTCAGAGACACTTCTGTTCGATCCCTGGATGTGCTTAAGAGCCTCATCTACATTTTTACTATGTGGGCTCTGCACTGGATATATTTAGCATGAGACAGAAATAATATCTTAAATAGTTATTGTTTTCCATATTAGTGAAGGCTGTTGAGTCATCTTATGACTGATAATGCATTTTTGAAGAGACTGTTTCTTTTATCAACAGTGAATGTATCTTTACTTATACTGTAGGATTCTGCCTCAGGGGAAGTAATAATAATAATTTCTTGTGATATGGAGACTGTTTATGATTCAGAGTACTTTTATTTCATTGGGTCTTCTTGAGGATCCTGCTATTGCCAGGCAAAGCCAGAAGGCCCAGTTACAGCTGAGGACACGTAGTCCCTTAAAAGTAAAGTGATTTGCCAACAGCACATGATCATTAAAAAGGTGAAGATAGAAATCAAATCTTCTGGATTTTTGATTTTTTAAAATTTATTTTAAAAAAGATTTTTAATTTTTATTGCAAAGTCAGATGTACAGAGAGGAGGAGAGACAGATCTTCCATCTAATAATTCATTCCCCAAGTGACCGCAATGGCCAAAGCTAAGCCAATCTGAAGCCAGGAGCCAGGAACTTCCTCCAGGTCCCCCACACAGGTGCAGGATCACAAAGCCCTGGGCCATCTCTAACTGCTTTTCCAGGCCACAGGCAGGGAGCTGCATGGGAAGCTGGGGATGAGGGAGGGGGAGAGCAGGACCAGAACCAGCACCCATATGGAACCTGGCGCATTCAAGGCAAGGACCTTAGTTGCTAAGCTACTATGCTGGGCCCAAGATTTATTTTATTTTGATTGGAAAGTCCGATATATGATATACAGAGAGGAACAGAGACAGAGAGGAAGATCTTCCATCAGATGATTCACTCTCTAAGTGACTGCAATGGGCTGGTGCTGCACCGATCCAAAGCCAGGAACCAGGAACCTCTTCTAGGTCTCCCATGCAGGTGTGAGTCCCAAGGCTTTGGGCCATCCTCAACTGCTTTCCCAGGCCACAAGTATGGAGCTGTGATTGGGTGAAAATGGTGTTTCCTCCTTTATAGCATATTTCTCATCCGAGCCTTTTGAGTATGTTGCTTATTCTTCTTATGAAGGCCTTAGCAACTAAGCATTCTCTATTTGGATAGAAAGTGTTCACATCCATTGTGGTGTAAAAAAATAGAGCGTGTGTGTAAGGGTGGCGTGAGTTGGTCTTCACTGGCTGGGGCAGGTGTGTTAGTCACAGAGCTCTCCTCTGTCTGAATAGCCATTCCCCTGAATTGTAGAACCTTGACAGTGAACATGTTTTGATAAATATTGATGGCTGGTGTAAGAAGCCTGTGGCAGCAGAGATAATAAAACAAACCATGTGTTTCTTTCTTAGGAAGAACTAAGGCTTTTCACAAGGGAAGCCGGAGACAGGATTTTAAATGTTCTGTCAGTTTGTTCATTTAGGCTAATTTTCTTCCTCAAAGGGGAAATTACTCACAAACGTTTTGGTTCCATTTCAATTCACCTAATTCAACAGTTGCTTGGATGTTTTATTTTTACAGTTTACAAATTGAGCCATTTGAAAGAGCTAATCATTTTCTAGCTCCGGTATCGGCCTGATTTACAGCACTAAGTAACTAATGTGGAATTTTGGTTGCTTTTCCTGGACTTCCCAGAGATGGCTGGTAGAAAGTCTAGTTGGTGTTCCAGTTTATGTAGATAATGTAGAGCAGAACTAGTGAGTTCTGGGTATTTATCGTTTACTTTCTTAAGATTTATTTTATTGGGGGCAGGCATTGAGCCTCTGCCTCTACAGTGCCAGCATCCCACGTGAGCTCTGATTTGAATTCCTACTATTCTGTTCCTGATCCGGCTCCCTATTGGTATGTCTGGGAAAGCAGCAAATGACCCAAGTGCTTGGGCCCGTTCCACCCATGAGGGATACCTGGATGGCGTTTCTGGCGTTGGCCTGGCCCAGCCCTGACTGTTGGAGCTGTTGGTAATAATGAGCTAGTAAATTGAAGATAACTCCCTCACCCATAACTGCCTTTCACATTGGAAAAAATATTATTCCTGTGAAAGACACAAAAAGAACAAACATGAGAGTGACAGCAAGAGCTAGAGAGCGGTGTTCTTACTGTTGGTCTGCTCCTCAAATGACTGAAACAGCTTGGACTGGTCACACCAAAGCCAGGGGCCACCAATGCCACCCTGATTTCCCAGGTTGATGACCGGGACCCAGGAACATGGGCCATCTTCCACTGCCTTCTCAACTACTCTAGCAGGGTTCTGGATTAAAAGCAGAATATCTTGGGGGCTAGCATGGTGGAGTGTCATGGTTGGTCCTCTGCTTGTGGCTCCTATATCCCGTGTGGGGTGCTTGTTTGAATCCCAGCTGCTCTACTTCCAATCCAGCTCTCTGCTTGTGGTCTGGGAAAGCAGCAGGGGCTGACCTTGTCCCCTGCACCCATATGGGAGACCTTGAGAAGGCTCCTGGCTCCAAGCTTCAGACTGACTCAGATCTGGCCCTTGTGACCACTTAAAAAGTGAACCAGAAAATGGAAGGTCTCTCTGTGTGACTGTGCCCTTCAAATAAAAATAAATAATTCTTAACAATAACAACAACAACAGCAACAACAGAAATGCAGTATGGGGCCCAACGTGGTAGCCCAGCAGCTAAAGTCCTCACCTTGAACTCTCCAGGATCGCATATGGGCACCAGTTCTAATCCCAGCAGCCCCGCTTCCCATCTAGCTCCCTGCTTGTGGCCTGGGAGGGCAGTTGAGGACAGCCCAAAGCATTGGGATCCCGCACCCATATGGGAGACCCAGAAGAAGCTCCTGGCTCCTGGCTTCGGCTTGACTCAGCTCTGGCTATTGTGGCTGCTTGGGGAGTGAATTAATGGACAGATCTTCCTCTCTGTTTCTCCTCCTCTCTGTATAATTGACCTTGCAATAAAAAACCAAATCTTTCAAAAAATGTGGGGTATTTGGGACCCTAACCAGCATTCTGATGTGGGGTGACAGAGTCACAAGTATTGGCTTAGCCCTTTGTACTGCAGTGCTAGCCCTGTAGTTTTCATATTTAAACTTGCTGATAAAGGTGTTTTTTGTTGTACATACAATGGTACCTGAAAATGTTTGTAGAACCATTATTTAAAACATGATAAGTTTGAAATCCAGGCAAGATATTTTTTTCATAAGTGTCTCTGAACATTTAAAAAATTGTCTGTTGTTGTTGTATTGAAAGACAGACCAAGAGAGATCCTCCATCTAGTGGTTCACTCCCCAAGTGCCGACAGTAGCCAGGGCTGAGCCAGGGTGAAGCCAGGAGCCTGGAACTCAACCTGTGGCTCCTGCGCGGGTGGCAGGGGCACAAGTGCTTGACCTGCCTAGTTGCAGTGACAGGAATCTGGATCAGAATGTAATGGGAACTTAAATCTAGGCAGCGTTTCAGGTGGCAACTTAACTTGGATTTCTAGACATCTTTAAGGCCCTTATATATAGGAGTTTCATAATGTTTATACTTAAAGAAAGTTTAGTTGTGCTTCCCATGAACTTTGGAAGTACCCTAGTGTTACTTTTAGCTTACTCTCAAAGTATGTTCATGTTTAGGGATTGGTGCTGTGATGTGGTAGGCTAAACCGTTGCCTGTGTGCCTCACTGGCATTGGTTTGTGTCCTGGCTGCTTCAGCTCTGAGACAGCTCTCTGCTGGTGGCTTGGGAAAGCAGCAGAGGATGGCTCACATGCTGAAGGGCCCCTGCACCCATGTGAGTGTTGCTGGAGTGATTCAGCTCTGGCCATTGAGATCACTTGGGGAGTAAACTAGTGGATGGAAGATCTCTGTCTCTCATCTCTCTGTAGCTCTGCATTTCAATTTTTAAAATGTATATATATGTTTATGTCTGAAATGACTTGTCTTTTTGTGAAAAATGCCTCTGGAGGAGGAGTGGACATGTATTTTCACAAGATGTAGAGAAGGAATGTAGCAAAGGAGTCTGAAGATTTGGGTTTCCATCCCAGTTCCCTGGCTGGAAGACCTGCTGGACTGCAGGACAATCCTTTATCTTTCCCGACCCTCTGCTGTGTCATTTGAAAAAGCAGTGCAGGATTGAATCATCTCCAGTGCTAATTTTAGATGAAAACATTTTATTTTTCCCTGAGCTTCATCCGGCAGCCAAAGTTGGGCCTCCCAAGGATCAGGCAGCTTGGTCAAAGACAAGCAGTGATTAGTGGTGGGGATGGAGTGACAGGAGGGCATGCGACACAGAGCTCCCTCCTTCTGCTCATCCCGAGTAGGTTGCTCTTCTGGCCACCAGGAGCTTTAGGGTCTGCACAGGAAGTTCACACACATGGCCTTGGTTCAGCCCCTTGTGCGGAGTGGGTTGGGCTTTGTGCGCTTCAGCCCAGGGTTCTTTCCAGGGCCACGCATCGTCTCAGGACTAAGTGAAGTAGTGGTTCATTCTGTAACCCAGCACACCGGATGTGAGTGCGGGCTCCTCTCTCCTCAGTGGCATTTCTGAGTCGAGACAGCCTCATGCAGTGCCACTGTCTGTGTCCATTTTGTGACTAGTAACACACTGCCACAGACTGGATCAGTCACTACGAGAGTTCATTTTGGCTCAGGATTCTGGTCCAGAGTTGAGGGACCGCATCTGCCAGTGACAAAGTCAGTGCAGGGCATCAGATGTTCTCTAGTCTCTTGTGGTAAAGCCACTGCATTTCAGTCAGGGAGTTCGACTTTGGTGACATATCTAATCTTGATCAATCTTCCCAGGATCCTGCCTCTCAACCCCAGAGTGAGATGTTATTTCTACCCTTGTAACAGCTCACAATATGAATCAACTTTCAACAAATGAGTACCTGGGGGACACAGTCCATCCATGTCCAATCCATAGCGGCCACCCATGGTAGCCACTCTCTGGTGTTTAGCTCCCTTTGCACCTGTCTGTTATTGTCCCTTTAACATTCTTCAAAGGCATGTCTCCATGTCTTTATTGTGGTGTTTAAGCTGCACCAATTATCTTGGTAAAGCTCACTGCCACATTTTAAAAGACTTATTTATTTGAAAGGCATAGTTACAGAGAGGGAAACACACATGCACACGCATGGAGATCTTCCATCCACTGGTTCATTTTCCAGATGACCGCAGCAGTCAGGTCTTGGCCAGACTAAAGCCAGGAGCCAGGTTCCCCTTCCTGGTCCCCAGGATGGGTGTCAGGAGCTTGAGTACATGAACCATCTTCTCTGCCTTTCCCAGGCCATTATCAGGGAGATGGATTGGAAGTGCAGCAACTGGCACTTAATTGGTGCTCTGTTATGGGATGCCAGCAGTGACTTCATGTGCTGTGCCACAGTGCTAGCCCCTTTACTGCCACATTCCTTGTAGCTATCTGTGTAGAAAATGAAAGGATATTTGCCACTGTTCAGTCGTGCTAATTATATAATGCATGACTGTGGGAAGCAGGAAGGGAAAACGAAGGAGAAAATTCTTTCTCAGTCTGCGGAAAGAGGCAGTGAGGATGGAAGTGTCAGTTGCTAAGGCTTTGCATTTGACCAGAAAATCCCCGCCAGCCTTGGGCATTCCTGTGGCTAGCTCCAGACTTGTGTGTGTGGAGTGATTGCTGCAAGCTCCCTCCTGTCGCTGAGATTTCCCTCCTGTCACTGAGATTTCCCTCCTGTCACTGTGAGTTCCCCCCTGTTGCTGCGAGTTTTCTCCTGTGCTACCAAGTTCCAGTGACCCCCCACCTTCGCCTCTGTAGCAGAGTAGCTGAGACTGGGTGACTTACAGACAACAGAGACTCCTCCAGGTCTGGAGACCAGGAAGTGCAAGGTACACGGGCTTTCCTGGTCTTCCTGGCCTTCTTGCTGTGGCTTCCCATGGCAGAAGACTCAAAGGGCCAAACAGGCTGTGTGAGAGAGCAAATGAGTGTACTTTTATGTACTTAATTTTAATTTTTTCTTAGAAGATTGACTGATTTTTATTCAAAAGGTAGACTTTACAGAGAGAGAGAGAGAGAGAGAGAGAGAGAGAGAGAGAGAGAGAGAAGGAGAGACATAGAGAGAAGGTCTTCCATCTACTGGTTCACTCCCCAGATGGTTGTAACAGTGAGAACTGAACTGATTGGAAGCTAGGAGCCATGAGCTTCTTCCAGGTCTTGCATGTGAGTGCAGAGGCCCAAGGACTTGGGCCGTCCTCTGCTGTTTTCCCAGGCCATGAGCTTTCTGCTGGATTAGAAGCAGAACACCCATGATACCAGCTGAAACCAGTACAGGATGTTGGCCCCACAGGGTGGAGGATAAGCTTGCTGTGCCACTGTGCTGGCCCCTGCTTTTGTAATAAGCCTACTCTTTTGATAACCAGTGCATCGCCACAAGAAGGACACTGAGCAGGGTCTCCCCTGTCAGCGCTGCTGCTCTGGGTATTAAGGTTCCCACACTTTCATTTTGGAGGACAGGGCTGTAACCATAGCAACCTCCCTAGGTGAGCGCCTCCACAGCCCACATGCTGACCACACTCTGATGACAAGAAAGGTGATGTAGTGGAAGGTGAGTAGAGAGCACTGTCACGAGGAATAGCCTGCTAGGCTGCAGAGCACCTGCTGTGTGTGTGTACGTGTGTGTGCGCACGCACATGCATGTGTGATGCTACATAGTCACTGAGACTTGTGGCCATGCCCCGACCCAGGACTGCTGTGACATGTCTGCCTTGCTCAGGGGTACGGAGCCCCACACCAGTAAACAACTTGCCTACCAGCTCATCAGAAAGGCACAGACCCACCTAGGAGGCTCTGTCATCGTGGCTGCTACTCCCCTCTAAGCTCCGATCTCATTTGGTTGGGGAAACATCTCTAAGCTCCTGTCTTCAAATCCCTTCCCTCCTACCCACCCTAGTGTTAATTTGTGTGTGCCATGCATGTTGTTTTGGAGTATTACTCCCTGGGGGATAAGATGAGATTGATTTTTTTTTTCTCTCTCACATGCAGGATTTGGAGAAAAGTGGCAGATCCAGAAAAAACAACATAGGTAAGAAATGACTTTGTGTGACCTGAGAATGTGTTCTTGGTTGTATTTGTCATAACTGATGTTTCGGTGAAGTGCATCCTTCTTTCCAGTTTTATTTATGGGATAAGGAAGATTGGCTCTGTGTGGGAAGAGAGCACAGCTCTGTGTGGCGTGTTGGTCTGAGAGGCATATTGAGCTTCACAGCTTGTCTGTTGGGTTTAATTCCTCAGCCGCCCATCACTCATGCTTCAGTGATGGCAGAGTGTTGTCCTAGGCAGGCACTGTGGCGACACAGATATGACCGAGGCCAGTCTGGGACATGGGGGCCTATGTCTCGTGGGAGAAGGACAAGGCGTGGCCCGTGCTTACACCATACTCTCCACTGGGTTGGGCTCCCTGCTTGTTGACCTCTGAATGCTCATGGCCCTTCAGGAGTCGACCCACCACACACCCCGATCACACCCATCGTGAGGACCCTGCGTGGAATCTGACCCTTGCCTACTTTGCAATGCCTCCTTCCTGCTTCTGTTCCAGCCCACCCCGCCTTGTTTGCCTTGCTTTTCAAACCCATTTTGCTCTCCAGGATCCTGTAAGCACATCATGCATGCGAGAAAGTCCTGGTCTTTTCTTCTTTCTTTTTTTCCTTCCCCACCTCCTTTACTTTCTTTCTGTCTCTTTTTTTGCAATTTATTTATTTTCCTTTGAAAGGTAGAGTACAGAGAGAGGAGAGACAGAGAAGCCTTCACCTGCTGATTGATTCCCCAGATGGCTGCAGCAACTGGAGCTGGGTCAGGCTGAAGCCAGGACCTAGGAGCATCTTCTGGGTCTTTTGCTTGGGTGTAAGGGCCCAAGGACTTGAGCCATTTCTCGGCTGCTTTAGCAGGGAGCTGGACTGGAAGTGGAACAGCTGGTTTTTGAACCTGTGCATGTATGGGTTGCAGACACTGCAGATGGAGGCTGAAATGGCAATGCCATGGCTCTAGTCCCCATGTGGAAGCAAGTTTCAAGGTGTGGGTGGAGCGTGAGGCTGGGTCGCTGTAGGAAGTGCCTGTTCTGATCCCAGAATAGGCAGGGAGACCTGGAAGGAGATCTTTGGATAAGAGGGGAAGGAAAGGGAATGCTTTGTTTCCTAGCCTTTTTTTTTTAATTAATCAATTAAGAGTCAATTACTTCGAGAGCCCAGGAGATTAACAGGTTGATCTTTCATCTGCTGGATCACTCCCCAAATGCCTGCAATAGGTAGGGTTGGACCAGACTCAAGCCAGGAGCCTAGAGTGCAAGCTGGGCTTCCCACATGCCAGGAGGCAACTGCGGGAGCCATCTTTTGACTTCTAGGGTACACACTGGCAGGAAGCTGGAATCAGAAGTGGGGTTGTGACTTGGACCTACGCTCCCTAATATGGATTCTTGTCATCCCAACCTGGAGGTTGAGATGCCTGGGTCAGATGCCCTTCCCTTGGGCCTGGATTCTGGGAAGCTGTTCAAGGGGCAGGAGAGGGTGCTTGGCCCACAGGGCCCCAGTAGAAGTGAGGGTGACCATTGTCCAGGGGGAGCAGAGATTAGGATCTGCAGACACCAAGAGCAGCTGTATTTAATGGGCCATCATAGTTCATTTTTCCTGTCCATAGTACAATACCCTACAAGGTTTGGTCCCTCTTCTCTGAGGAGTGCTGCTATCCCTGGCGGCTTCAGGGATCTGTTTATGTGTTTATGAGAACTGATCGGGGCTCCTCATAATAAATGATTATTAAATGGCTAAATGACCTCACCCTGGAACATGGGTTTGAAACTACCCTGGGAAAAATGACCCCAAGCAAGGAAATTTTCATACTTGCAGCTGCAGGTGACAAATCCAGTGAAACCTCACCCCATATCCAGAGAGGAGCCAGGGGCCTTCTAGTCACAGTTGTCTTGTTAGTCTTGGGGAGCCTGCATAGTCCCAGCAGCACTGTGGAGTCTGAGCACCGCCTGGGCTCAGTCTGCAGGCCCAGGTCACAGCTGCTATGCGCCATGCAAGGGACTAATCAATACGTTAGATTACAGCTCACCGTCTGGGCAATATCGGTGCACGATTATTCTGGGCACGTAGGACCTCACTGGAGTGGCTCTTCACATGTGTGTAAATATGCGTGTTTATCTGGCAGCTTTATGTCAGGTTACTCGATAGTCACCTTTGATCAGAAGAACATCGTAGTATTGATTTCTCATGAGGAAAGCAGCAGTGTGATGAGGTCTGTTCCTGTAGGTAATTTCTTACCGGGAACATGAGCACTGAGTGAGTGTGTGGCTCTGCAGTGGAAGGAGTGGGAGCCTTTGCTTTCTGTGCCCTCCAGAGCGGAGGGGGGTTTCTCTTGCTGGACATCCTGTCTGAACCAGTTGCACCACTTTGCCTCCATGTGCCCTGCAGCTCCCCGTCGGCTTGCGCACCACAGTGCTCCTTCCCGTAGCCTTGACTAATGGCTTTATCTTCCCCCTCTATCCTGTCAGGCTCATTGTTATTGCCAGGCACTTAGTGGGCCACCCGTTTATTGCACGTTCCTGAAGGAGAAGCAGTGGTGATCTGTCTTGAGTTGTGGCAGTGTCTCCTGAACACCAAGTGCGAGAGTTTAGAAAAGGAAATAGTAGGGTGGTGGCAGCAGCGGCATCTTTAGCCTGGTCACCCAGGCAGTAGGATGGGATGGCACTGACTGCTGAGATAAGCCCTGGAATCTGGACTCAGCCAGCATGTGATCCTACTGGCGCAGGGCTTAGGTCAATGTCAGAGGCTGCTTCTTAGTGCTAATGCAGGGAGCAGCAGGAATTTCAGCATCGAAGCTATTTTCAGCAGCATCCTGTGATAACCTGGTTCTCTCTTTGGAAGCAGGTGAGGCTGACTGCCTGAATGATCTGTCTTTATTCTCAGGCCTGTGGGCATGCGGTGTCCTTACCCTTGTCTGCTGTAATCCTCCCACCACTCCCTGTCCCATCGACTGCTTACCCTCGCCTACCTGTAAATATGTTCAGGGCCCTTAACTTAACACTATCTTCCAAACCTTCCCTGCTCCCTCTATGAGGAAGGTCTTTGCATGCCTCCCTCCCTGCCTTGTTTTTGGCCTGTCCCTAGGGCATAGCATCTGCAAGTGTGGGATTGATTTATAATCTCTATCAGGATTTATAATCTGTATCAGTGCCGATTTTTATTACAGTTTGATATTCTAATCCGCACGTCATAGGGGAGGATATTTGGATTGCTTCCAGTTTTTTCTCTGTCACACAGTGCCAGCGGACACCTGGCATGCCTTGGAGGGTCTCCAGGTGACTAGTAGGAACGGGATTCCTAGGGCTGTGGCATTGTGCATCTTCAGCTGGTGAAGTTTGCAAAAATTTAAAAAAATTATCCCTGAGTCTTACCTTCCCCATTCTTAGGACAAACACATCTTTTTTATTCCACATTTAATATGTCAATTTAGGTTGCTGTTTCAGGTGTAGTAGGTGAGCTTAACTCTTCAGCTGAAGCCCTAGACATTGGCTCAAGACAGATCCATGTGTTCCGGTGTAGAGCCAAGAAGCCAGTTTAAAATAGACTTGGGCATCTGCAGTGTTCACATTTCTATCAACTCCCAAAGAGGAGGAATCAGGTTATATTCTGTAAGTTATTCAGCATCTTTTGACATTTTTATTGAGTTTTAACTGAAGAGCATTTTGGCTTATTTTTAGGATCTCAGTGGCTCACTCTGGAGCTATCTGCTGTAGGAATATTTGAATGAGTGAATAAGTGAATGGAACTGTAGAACTGAATATAAGGTCAATAAAGTTTAATAGAATAAAATTAAAACCAAATTGGTGGTCCTGAGCTGAGATGTTAAAGAGAAGGGCTTCTGGGAGAGGTCAGGTTTGTATCGATTTCCCGTTAGCCTGGCTGGAGGTCACGATTCACGTGACATCTGCCTTTTGCCAGCACCTATGTCTGGTGACGGGGCATTGGCACAGTGACTGTTTCTGTATTATCAACTCAGAGTGTGAGGTGACTCAGAGTGCTACTCCAGTGTGATGTGTATCCTGGGCTACCCCCTCCGGTGGCCAGCCAAGCAGCTTTGAGTGTGACATGGTGTCCTCCCTGCTTGTCAGTGTGGAAAGCTAGCCGCCTGGGGCAGGGCAGGCTCAGCCTTTCCTGGGCTAGCCAGTGCAGTAGCGCTTCAGAAGGTTCATGCAAAGGGGAATTAAGAGGTAGTTCTGTGCACTGTGAGCTTTTGGAAGACCGGGTTCCTGCTGGTGTGGCTGTGCGGGCGGTGTCTATGCAGTACTGACTGCTACTGCCCAGCTGTGGTGGCATTGTAGGCACGAGTTCCTGCAGGTAACTCTTACTCCTGGCGGGGTGTCCTGTGAGCCAGGGTAGGGCAGGGCGGTTCTTTATTCGCTAACCCTTGTGAACTCCTGTGGTGGACAGTCAACTGTTGAATGTTATCTTCAAGAATCGTCCGGAACGTGTAGGGCTGCATGCCAGAGGACCACCTATGACAGTATATGCAAGAGAAATGTGTTCATGTTCTGGGGGCCAGAAGAATGAGGTCAGAGTGTGGACAGCATTGGTCCTTCTGAGGGCCACCCGGGAGAATCCATTCCAGGCTCTCCTTGGCGTGTAGACACATCGTTCCCTCATCTCTCACGTCCTTTTCTCTCTGTGCATGTCTTCTCTGTAGAAATTCCCCTCCCTATCATTTTTCTCTTTTTGAATAAGGATTAGGATGACCTCACCTTCAACAGATGACCTTTGTAAAAACTCCAATCCAAACAGAGACACCTTCTGATTCCCTAGGGGCTGCAGAATGGGACTTTGGGCTATGAATTTGGGGTGGACCTAGTTCCGTGTGGTCTTGACTACCCCTGTGGGGTTGAGTGGGAATTGCTGTCTGGTTGTAGGGTAAGCACTGGCTTGTTGGCAGTCAGGGAAGCCCGCCTTCTAGACGGTTCTGTGCTTTCTCACAGTCCCAGTCATTCTCCTAAACAGATGCAGGAGCACTCACAGTTTGCTGGTACAGTGAGCTCTTTTTACTTATTGATTTCTAGGAAGGAAGTTTTAGAAATTGGCTCAAAAGAGTAAAGATTTTATCAGTAGAATTACATAAAAATGGATTTCCTTTCCCTTATTGCCTGAAGCCTTGCCTGGGAGCTGGAGTTTGTTTTCACTTGTTTTCAAGTTTATTTCAATCATTGTTAAAAGAAATACCCGGACATTTATTTATTTTTTTTTTTGGTTCTAGACTTGAAAAGCATCGTATTTGTCATCCAGAGTCAGAGTAATTCGTTTCATGCAAGAAGAGCAGAGCAATTTAAAAAAAGCATCTTGAAGCAGGCTGCAGACCTCACACAGGTATGTGAATATGGCTTCAATGTCTGCTAAGTTTGTATTTCTTGGTACTTCCATGTTTTAAGGTACTTCTATCCACTGGTTTGCTCTCCAAATGGCTGCAGTGGCCAGAGCTGAGCTGATCCAAAGCCAGGAGCCAGGTGCCTCCTCCGGATCTTCCACATGGGTTTGGGTTCTCAAGACTTTAGGTCATTCTCCACTACTTTCCCAGGTTACAGGCAGGGAACTGTGTGGAAGTGGAGCAGCTGGGATATGAACTGGTGCCCGTATGGGATGCCGGCACTTGCAGGTGGAGGATCAGCTGCTTGAGCTATTGCACTGATTCCTGAGAATCAGTTTTATTTAGATGATAATGACTGTTCCTTTTGCTTATGTGCTATTATTTGTTGTTGAAAATGCTTTGGTCAATGCCAGATGCTCAAAACATTCTATTCTAAGTTGTCCTCTCTTTATATTTAATTTTAAAGACAGTTGCATATATGGTGCATGACTTATGTAGCTTTGTCAGGAAGTTCGATAAAAAGAAATGGGACAAATAAGTTTTGAAAGGCAGGGCTTAACTTAATAGATAATGATCAAAATTTTAGTAGCATGCTCTAAGGCAATCTTCATGTTGAAATAACATATTCATTAGTTTAGTGCAGTGCTTGCTTCATAAGTCTCTAAATCTGTTTTTTTGTTTAAACTGGATGCCATTAATTGAACTTTTGATTTATAACGTAATATCCCAAAAGGCTAATGGAGAGAAAAACATCTTGCATACAGGTGCATTCTAGCAGCATGTAAAATAGGTGTCCAGCAGGCCTGAAGCTGTTTTGAGCAGCACTGGAGGCTGAGGGTGAAAGAGGAGCTGCCGCCTGGTACTGCCTGCAGGTGCCTCCCTTTCTGGCTGAGTTATAAAACAGATTCCCCCAAGGCCTTTGCCCCAGGTTGCGGTGGCCTTGGAGTGTCTTCAGAGAAGTGTCAGCTCCTGGTTCTCTCGCAAAAGAACTCTGTGACAAAAAATGGATGTGTGTGATGGATTGCTCTCTGTTGGGGGGTGCTGAAAACTGATAGGTCAGAAAACGCAGTAGAAGCATAGGCAACCTTAATGGGATTCAAGGCAAGGAGAAGAAAACTGCCTTATGTTTAAAGGATTTCCATGTAAACTTCATGGAACTTCCCTTCGTTTGTGCAGACAGGTTCACTGGATTTCTTTGCTTGCAGCATCTCACTGTCAAGGGACAGGAAAGACTTGTACACTATAGACAGCAGTGCTGTTAGCCAGCAGGGCATAGCAGCAACTCGATGAGTGGAAACCAAACTTTCAGAAGCCTTCCATCCAGCCTGTGAGGATTTATTGAGAGAGAGGCAGACATACCACGTCCTTGCCTGGCTGTCCTCTTCCAGCTGCAGGGCTGGCGGCATTGGTGGGCTGGCCAGGAGAAGGGCGAAGCAATAGGTGAAAGAATCCCTCAGGTGATCTGATTTAGCTCCACCAAGCCTTGACCATTACTCCAAATTGTAGAATCAGTGAGAACATCAGAGGTAATGATGGTTGGCATCACTTACTGACGTATGCATTAGGAGCACACATTTTCCTTGGTCCCTGCTCGTGCACCTGCTCCCAGAAGCACCTTCCGTCTTGCAGAGGCGTTTCATGTGTTTAGTCTGTGGGTCTTCACTGTTTAATCCATGCTACTAATGTGAATAGTGACATGCGCTGCTCACCAAGTCCAGTTGCTGGGCTACAGCACCATATGTCCTCCACCATGCTTGTGCCTCTCCATACCTGTCCCTCCCCTTCCCTCTTCTGGGAGGAGCAGTTTCTATGGGACCTCCGATCCCTTTTCCTGGGATCTTTGTACAATAAGGATAAAGCATGTGCTAGCTTTTGGCAGGAGGCCATAGAAATTATCAGATGTTTCTTTTTTTCCCCCCCTTCCCTTAGTAGCTCCCTCAGGAGCTAGTGCTTGAGACTGGGAGTGTCTGCCTCCCCTGGAGGCCCTGTGCCTCTTTAAAGGACAGGACCCAGGCAGGCCCACTGGATGTACAGAATGGACTGTAGCCTCCAGGGCCGGATGATCAGAGGTTCCCATGGAAGCCAGACTTGGCATTGTATGGGACTCCTGTCTGTTGGAGCTTTCCAGGGATCCTACTTGGCCTTGCAGAGGGCTCAGAGAAGAGTGGGAATCCACATGACTTGTTCTCTTTTGCCAAGACAAGCTGGTAAGCTGAAGGTGCCTGTCTCTGGATCGTAGCTTCGACTCCCACCACTCACCTCCATGTGCTTTATGAGCTGGTTGTTTTCAGACCTCTGGGGGATTAGTATCACTTGGCTGTGTTGTTTCACATGAGTTGAGTCTGTCCCTGTGTCGAGTCCATTTCCCCAGTGGATGTTACTGGAGCTGCATCCCTGAAATGCATTATCTCTGCTTGCTCAGAGTTGCTCTCTTTTCAGTTACAGTAGAAATCTCTCCTTATTTCTGTTAGAGTTTATTTATTTGAAAGGCAGAGTTAGGGCCCTGCGGGATGCCTCAGTGGCTAAATCTTTGCCTTGCATGTGCTGGGATCTCATATGGGTGCTGGTTTGTGCCCCGGCTGCTCTACTTCCTGTTCAGTTCCCTGCTTGTGGCCTGGAAAAGCAGGAGAGGATGACCCAAAGCCTTGGGGCCTTGCACCGTATGGGAGACCCAGAAGGAGTTCTTGGCTTCAGGTGGGCTCCACTCTGGCTGTTATAGCCACTAGGGGAGTGATGCAGTGGGTGGAAGATCTGTCTCTCCTTCTCTCTGTAAATCTTCCTTTCTAATACTAAATAAATACTTCTTAAAAAAAAGAAAAATAGAGAAAAATCTTTCATCCACCAGTTAATTCCCGAAATGGCTGTGACAGCTAAAGCTGAGTCAGGCCCAGCTCTGAGCCTGGAATTCAGTTTAGTTCTTTTCCTGGCCTACCTTCTGCTGCTTTCCTAGGCGTGTTAGCAGTGAGCTGGCTGGGAAGCAGAGCAGTACCCCAGTGGCATACTGGTGGTGCAGGCGGCAACTTACCTGCTGTGCCACAATACCATCCTCAAGGCAGAGAGATGTGCTTCTCCCTGGGAGCAGAGCTTTGGCTGTGCGGGCTGGGGTTAGGCAGCTTTGCTCCTGGGATAGTGTCTCGTCCTTGGCTGTGTGGTTGACACTTCATTCCAGCGTGTGGAGGATGCGCAGCTTCCATTGAAGGGTGTGATCTTACAGTTGAATATGCCTCAGGATACCATCATGTGGGCACACCTGTGCTCAAATATGGGTCTGGCTAGGTGCCTTGGGTCCTAACCACTAATGTAAGGAGATAGAATAGATCCTGATTTGGGGGGTTGGGGGAAGCAAATAGATGTCTCTGCTAATGCCAGGGTTCTGTGAATCCAGCAAGTGCTTGTGAATGAACCTCTCATTCACTTGATATGTACAGACCTACTGTGGGGCAGAGTTTTGGGGATGCAGTGATCAACAAGACTTTTTGTGCTCAGAGATCCTGAGGCTCATGAGAGGAGCCTGGCCTGTAGAGAAGTGATTCGAATGAAGCGTGAAGTAGTGATAGGATGGTGTGCTTGGCAGAACGAAGAAGGGACTGACTGGGGTGAGGTGAGGAGGAGGGGAAGCTGAGGAGGGGATCTGGCGCTCAGGGAGGGGTTTCTGAAAGAACCCAGTACTGACCTGACGTAGCTGGAGTGAGGACAGGATGGAGTGAGGTCTTCCCGAACAGCGAGCAGGTGTATAGGAGGCCAGGTGGGAGGCAGGAGCGTGGTGGGCAGGCACTGCATACTGTCTGGGGAAGAGTCTCGGGCAGGAGGCAGCCATGTCAGCCATCTGGGAAGGCGGTGAACATGGGCACCACAGAGCTGGTTTGTGTTCCGGGGAGCCAGGCCTTTTTCAGGGCTCCCCAGGGGAATACCACTGGCACTGTTGTGGGAGACGGTTGTCATCTCTGGCTCTTGGCAGTACAGACAGGCATAGCCCGGTCACGGTGGCAGGTGGAAATGACTGTCGGGGAGAGCTGCTTTGGGAGAGACCTGGCCGACTTGTATTTCCTGCCGTAGCTCAGTTGGCTGTGCAGGACAGTTTCAGGACAAGTGAGATGGCGCCACTGACCCATTGAGGGCATGTGTTGGGCCCTCCCTGTTGGGCAATGACCTTGGGCCTGGTTGGCATGACTGAAGGGCTGTGTGGGTACCAGAGTGGGGGGAGATTAGACACGGGTGGAAGGAGAAGGTAGGGACGGCCCCAGCTAGGACTTCACTGTGGGTTCATGGATTTGGGGGTGAAGTTGACTTCCAGTTTCGTAGATCACATCTGAGTGATCTTTCCTCCTTTTCTCTCTCTCTCTCTTTTCATTTTATGAACTTCTGCGTATCTTCTTTAAAAAGATTTCTTTATTTCTATTTTTTTTAAATTTATTTAGTTAGTTAGTTTAAAAGGCAGACTTACAGAGAAAGAGAGAGAGCCCTTCCCCCGCTGGTTCACTCCACACATGGCTGCAATGGCTGGAGCTGAGCCAGACCGGAGGCAGGAACCAGGAGTTTTCTCTGGGTCTCTTGTATGGGTGCAGAGAATGAAGGACTTGGCCACCCTCTGCTGCTTTCCCTGAACAAAGCTTGATTGAAAGTGGAGTTATGTCACAGTACCAGCCCCTATTTGTTTTTGTTTTGAAAAGCAGAGTTGCAGAGAGAGAGAGAGAACAAGAGAGTGTGAACAAACGAGAGGGAGAGGGAGAGCGAGAGTGAGATCAGTCTGCCATGTGCTAATTCACTCCCCAAGTGGCCACAGTGGCCGAGGCTTGGCCAGTCCCGAGCCAGGAGCTTTTCCTGTTGTCCCATGTGGGAGCAAGAGCCTTAGTACTGGGGCCATCCTCTGCTGCTTTGTGCCAGACCATTTATTAACAGACAGCTGGATGTGAAGGGGAGCGACTGGGATTCGAACCAATGCCTGGTTGGGATGCCTGTGCCTCAGGTGGTAGCTTTACATGCTGCGCCAAAGTGCTGGGCTTGGTTATTTCTATGTTAAAGTTTGGATTGTAATAAAACACATAAGAGAATATACATCTTCAATGTGCAGGTAAGTGCACCCACATTGGAAAATCTCTAGAACTTTCCTGTCTTCCAAAATACCCTTTGCACCCTTGAAACGTTGTCCATTTCTCCTCGCCTGGTGCCTGGTAAGCACCCCTCCTTCATTCCTGTCTCAGTGGACGTAACTGCTCTGGGTACCTCTAGTGAGTGGGGTCGTCCTTTCCTGAGTGGCTCATTCTGCTTCCTCCTGTTTTCAGGGTTCATCTGTGCTGTAGACTCATCGTCGTCTTTTTTTTAGCATCAGGGTTCTTGCCGTAGGTCTCCATGTTCTTGCTGACACTGTCCACCACAGTGGACGTTGTCACCTGCAAGCACCTGTAACTGGGATGCTCAGTGAGCAGTTCTCCTGGGCAGCCCTGGGGTGCCCCTTGACCCTTCATGCTTGTATCGTGCCTTGGACTCCAGGGGGAGGCAGGGTGCTTGTCCCTACTTCTTTCTGTCTCCCTTGGGAGACCCTACAGGATGGCAAACACATGAAGTTAGTCTTATTTCTTAAAGCTTCGGGAATAGCTCCATTTCTGCTGTATTTAGCATTTCTGGTTATTTTATTCTGTGCTTCTATTGTGCTTATGTTGAAGTTTTGCTGTCTGTTACATTTGCAACTTGCAGTTGAGACAACCTGTTGGTGGGGGCGGACATAGACTACCGCTAGGTGGCAGTCTTGGTTTTATATTTTCATACTTGTAGCAAAGCAATGTCATTAAATAACCTGGCTGCTCCCCAGCATTTAATTTCTGTGACACTGACTAGGGTTTGGATGAAAGTGCTGAGATGTCCCTTTAATTTTAAAGAAATCTGCTACCATTACTCTGAAATTCTCCTTGGGATATTCAGCTGTATTATGTGGATGTAATTTGCACTCAAGAGCTATAGTATGTTTTTATAATTTAGGTGACTTCCTGTCCACATTTCCAAACCTTTTAGCAATTGGGATGACCAGAGAGATTTTAAGGTTTGTAACTATATAAATTGATCATTTTTTCTCTTTCTAGATTTAAGACAAATATTTTTTATTGGAAAGGCAAATTTACAGAAAGGAGAGATAGAGAAAGGTCTTTTACCCACTGGGTTACTCCCCAAATGGCTGTAACTGAGTTGATCCAAACCCAGGCGCCAGGAGCCAGGAGCTTCTTCTGGGTCTCCCACTAGGGTGCAGGGTCCCAATGCTTGGGTTAATCCTCTACTGTTTTTCCAGGCCACATGCAGGGAGTTGGATAGGAAGTGAAGCAGCTGGGACATGAACCAGCACCCATATGGAATAGTAAACTTGCACGCAGAGGATTAGCCTGTTGAGCCATCATGCCAGCCTCTCTGTCTTGATTTTTTTTCAATATCACATGCTTGGTGAAAAGTCAAGTTTATTTCATAAATGGCATCTTGGAGATATGAAGACTGTTTGCAGCTAAAACTAGGGTCTAGAGGCAAGCCTTGCCAGATGACAGCAAGAACCTCTGCCTGGAACTATGTGAAGAAAAGAGAAAGATCCACTTCGGAGAATTAAGCGCTGGAATGCAAGAAAACGTGAGGCAGGAGGGCTCCTAAATCAACACTTGACTGGAACTTGATTTTACAATTTGGCATACGTTTGAGAAAAGCTTGACAGTTGCAGAGGCTGGCAGAGAGAACGGAGGAGGCTGGAGCTGTCAGGACATCCCCTGCGCGGTGGAGGGAGCAAGCTGGCGCCACCCAGGAGTGGCAGGGGTGGCAGCATGTGCTGTCCCTCTCCTGGACAAGGTGTCGGCCCTCGTGTCACCACCTGGGAGCTGCACGAGGAAAGCTTTAGTTCACCGTTTGGGCTTCTCTCTCGATTTGCCCACCTTGAGCATTCATAAAAGTTGGTTGGTGAGAGGAGGAATCCACAAGAAGTTTTATCATTTGAATATTTATCTGATAGCACAAAATATTTCTTCCTCCCACAATAGCAGATGTCTAGAGCTGCTGTTTATGTATTCATCACTCCTGGCTGGTTTTACTTGACTGCAAACCTGCCAAAAAATCAAGGTGCAAAGATATAATGGTTGCTCTGAGTTTTGCATCTGCTTCGAAACTATTCTCTTCGTTCCAGCAAGTCATTACCTATGTCTGTTTTGCCTCAAGGTGCTAAAATGTAGTGTTATTAAAACGCCAGCATTTTTCATCATGATAATGTAACTAGAAAATCGGGAGCCTAAGCTTATGTTGAGTGCCACCCTTGAGCATCTTATGGGGTGCAGGTGTTCCCCTTGTTTGCGGAAAAAAAGTTGGGGTCGTTATAGATTGTCACTGAATTCCATTTTGAAGCTTAGCGTGCAGTGTAGAATGATTTTGAAATTTAGAGTTGCGCTCATGTAGTAGCAAGTCAACAGCCTTTACCGAGTGCTGTACTGTGTGGAGAATGATTGTAGATTGCTGCGATGATAGAGTCAGGGAGGAATTAAACACAAGATCTTCTAGTTCTTTGAATTACTTCTCAGAGGCTGATAATAACTACAAATTGAGCATCCCTAATCTAGGAATCCAAAATGCTCTAAAATTTGAAAGTTTTAAAGAGCTGACATGATGCTCAGAAGGTTTTGTATTTTAGAGAGCTTTCGATTTTTCTGTTAAGTAGGTTTAACCAGTGCTATGCAAATAACCCAAAATTTGAAAAAACTCCTAAAACGAGAATGCGAATTGGTCCCAAGCATTTCTGCTATGCAATACTTAACCTGTCTGTCATAATTTAAGTGACTGTGTTGCTAAACAGAAACTAGAAGCACAAGACACAGTTATTAAAGTGTTTATTCAATGACCATTATAGGAGGCACTTAAGAAAGAACACCTGGAGGCAGTGCATGGGGGCTCTTGAGAATTGTGGCACCCACTGAAAGTTGTTTAAGGAGCAAAGTGTCGAGATGATGAATGCTTATAGATGTCGAAGATAAAGAGGAAGAGTTCTGTGAGATCAGGAAACGTGGATGTAGCTTATAGTGCAGTTCTGGAAGAGGACATCGTAAGTTGTCAGGATGCTTTGGGGATGCTCAAGCCGAACTGGAATTTGTCCAGGCAGGTCTGTGGGCTGAGGAAAGCAGGTGCTGGCAATGGAGGGCCAGGGTTTAGAGTGCAGCAGATGGTGAGGAAGGCTGGGTAGGGAAGGGGCGGTGGCTGCTGAGTAGAGGGTTCCTAAGCCCAGCTCTATAAATAAAAGAATACAGTGTTTTGAAGAAGTGCTCTCTTTTTTCCCCCATTCTCCCTACGTTACAGATGGACTGGTACTGTGAAGTTAGGGAATGTGACATTTAAAGAGGTACTCACAGTAAAGCCAAGTGGGAGCAGAGGCGCGTTGTCCTAAGCCTTCGGCACTCTGATTTGTCTGGTTTTAAAGGCCTGTTGTGAGCACAGCGCCTCTGTGTGGGTTGTGATTGGGACATCTAGTTTTTGAACTTAACTCCTTGTGTGAAAGTTCTTCTGTTATGTTTGTGAGACAGGAGAGGGACAGCTCGGTCTCAGGACTCTCTGCTGGGATGGGAAGAAAGCTGTCATCTAAGAGGCCTTCTCTTTCTTCTGTCTCTGGAACCTGGGGTGCAGTTGCCAAACACATCACATGTTGAGATCATCTGCTGTAGCTGCTGCAGTTAGGGACACCTGCTGATGCAGGAAGCTGTTGTTTTCCAAAGGATTTCCCCAACAGAGAAGATACAGCTTCAGTGCATTCTTTTTAGTAGGTAAAATAAGGGTTTGTGCCATTTCAAGACTCTATTGTGTAAAGCTTAACTGTAACCCACACAAGGGTCCCTTCTGGCCAGAGAACCACCTTGGATGGAGGTAAACTAGCATAGAGGACACTGCAGGCAAGGGAGAGGAGTGTGTGTGTGTGTGTGTGTGCATGTGTGTATGAGTGTGTGAGTGTATGTGAGTATGTGTGTAAAATTGTGTGTGTGTGAAATTGTGTGTGTATGAACGTGTGTGAGTGTGAGCCACTGTTCCTTTCAAAAAGAGGAAAATACATAAACGTTGATGAAAGGACAGGCTTTAGAAAGAACAGGAGCTGAGAAAAGTGGCAAATTACCTATCTCCACCTGTTTGAAAGGCAGTGAGAGAGAATGAATGGTGCAGATTTCCCAGCTGCTGGCTTGCTCTCCACATGTCCACGCTGGCCCAAGCTGGGTCAGGTGGTGGTCAGGAGCTGCGGACTCGGTCCGGGTCTCCCATGTGAGTGACAGGAACCGCTCTCCCCGAGCTGTCACCACTGCCCCTGAGGTTTGCATCAGTAGGCAGCTAGGATTGGGTGCACACTGTGCGTACAAGGGGTTTTCAAAAAGGTCATGGAAGGCACATGTACAGGAAAAAAATGCATGGATTTCTTTTTTCTTTCCTTTTTGTTTTTTGCAGTCAACTCACCTCTTTCTGTTTTCTTTGAACTTTTTGAAGCACCCATATAGCTTAGAGAAGAACAGATACTTGTAGTTTCGTCTTCTCCTTTTGTAGTCAGACTGGATACTTTATTTGAAGCCTGGCAGAAACTCAACCTCACAAGCAAATTATTCTCCTTGCTTGTTTGCAGCTTTTTTAGAACCTACTATTTTTCTTAGAGCTCATTAGTTTAAAAACCCTCATTTCCATAAGCTAAGTCAGGAAAGCTAACAGAGCCTTTCCTGGTGTGGATCTGCAGCCAAACCTGGGGAAGGTGGCCTTGCAGCTTCTATTTTTAGAACTGGTTTTTTTTCTTAGTTGGGGAGGGAGTGTGAGCTACTTCATTAAAGGCTGGGTGAGCTTGAGTGTGACTTATTGCCTCAGATTTTAGATGCTGTCAGCTAAGTTTTTCTTTTGAGATGAAAGCAACTGAATGCTTAATTAAAGAATAAAAGTTCACTTTTTGGGGTAGAAATGAATTGGTATTAGCTGCCATGTTTATTTAACTGGAAATGTTACGTTGCTGTTGAATGAGAATTTATCTGTCCTTGACTAGATAGCTATTGAATATTTGTGCAAGATGCCTAAGGAGAAAGTACTGTTTTCACATACACATGGCATTGTAGGAGACATCTTTTATTTTTTATTTTGTGTGTGTGTACAGCTATAATTTTTATTCATGAGAATCCCATTCAAGCTTCAAGAAAAAATAAAACCTCAAGCAACCTTGCCTGGGGACCCCGTTGTTCTTGGGCTGCCCCGAGTCAGTCTGGCAGAGGGCCAGCTTTTGGCTGCAAATGCCAGGGCTGCTGTCCGTGTCTGAGGCTGGCCCCATGCAGCAGGCTCATCTCAAGAACCCCAGGCTCCATCCACGGACGTGGCTGCTGGGATCCCAGGCTCCACAGGCTCAGATGCTGGGGTCCCAGGCTCCACGGGCTTGGCTGCTGAGGTCCCAGGCTCCACGGGCTCGGCTGCTGGGGTCTCAGGCTCCATGGGCTCAGATGCTGGGTTCCCAGGCTCCACGGGCTCGGCTGCTGGGGTCCCAGGCTCCATGGGCTCGGCTGCTGGGGTCCCAGGCTCCACGGGCTCAGATGCTGGGATCCCAGGCTCCACGGGCTCGGCTGCTGAGGTCCCAGGCTCCACGGGCTCGGCTGCTGGGGTCTCAGGCTCCATGGGCTCAGATGCTGGGTTCCCAGGCTCCACGGGCTCGGCTGCTGGGGTCCCAGGCTCCACGGGCTCAGATGCTGGGATCCCAGGCTCCACGGGCTCGGCTGCTGTGCCCAGTGTTGGGCGTGACCTCTTTAGGAGACTACTGTAGCTGAAGGAAGAGCCCCATGGGGCAGTTGAATTACTGCAGGCGCACTGCACTCACAGTGCTGTGAGAACACAAATGAGGGCACCTCCAATCCTGCCTTCAAGTGCCAGTGGAAGGTTTGCTGTGGCATTAGAACTAAGCCCTAGCACATGCTAGCATAGCTTTGCCCAACTCCTGCCTTGGGCTACCTGGAGGACTGTCCTCGATAGAAGTGGTTAATCATTGGTCTTGTGGAATATGAGCGAGTAGATAAAGGATAGGAAGGTAAGCTACTGTGGAAGCGAAGACACCAGGTTCATGTTTGGACAAGTGGGATTGGAGGAAGGAATGGGATATTGAGATTTTGGAGCCAGAGTTTGAAGCACAGAGTTGCAGATGAAAATAGTGACCATAGCTGGGTTTCATTGAGTGCTGCTTGGCACCATCTCAAGCTCATGTTGATAATCTAATCACTCTGAACTTGCTGAACTTGATGGATTAGTGACTGTTACTATTTTAGAGCGGCTAAGTGACTTGCCCATGCTCACATCTCTACCAGGTAGCAGTGCCGCCCAAGGCCCCCGTGTCCTTCCAGCAGGCCCCATGGCTTGTTCTCCCTCTTCCTGCCTGCACAGATAGGGCAGTCATCATGTGGGTGGAGACCAGGGCCGCAAGTGAGTGGAGGTGATCCCCTGTCAGTCAACCACCCGTGAGCCAACGGTGGCTGTGGGTATTTGGGCTTACCTGGATCTCTGTGCTGACAGCTGTTCTCCCTGACCTTCTTCACAGATGTGTCTGTGTGCCTCTTGCCTGTGTCCCTCACTAGAATGTGAGAGCCAAGAGGACAGAGGCAGGGTCGGGGGGAGGGGCCCTGTCTTGTTAAAGCTGTTTTCCTGTTGCTCCAGAAGAGTGCCTGGCATGGGCTGGTTGTAGTTACTGAACAAATTCTGTAAAATTATTAGTGACGTTCATGGGCAGCTCCGGCTCACTCCATGCTGAGAACTTGGCGTGGATGAACTCTCTTGTTCCCAAGACTGGGGTGTCCATATTGGAGAATAGGATGGCAGAGCCCAAGGCGCTTGCTCAGAAGTAGAGCCGGGATTCATATGTAGGAACTCTGGCCCCAGGAGTGAAATCCTTACTTACTCAACCTTACTGCCCTTTGTGAGGCAGTGAAGGGTTAGTTAAAATAGATTCATGCGAGCTATGAAAATGTACTTAGTAGTGCATTTCCATGTGAATAGTTTGTGAAGATAAAAATTATAAAAAGGCAGTATTGTTTCTTATTAGGAAAAGGCAGTTAATGATAAAGATACATATCTGGAGAAAATGTCTTCTGTCTCTCAATGTAAACTCAGCTTCCTGGAAGGCGTGTTACGATAATGTCGTCTAATCAGCTGGTCTGCGATGAGCCCAGAAAGGCTTGTAAATCTGTCTGAGAATGTGGTCCAGATGCCGGGTCACACATCTCCATTGTCGTCACAACGCATGCTTGCCTCTCACATAAGAAATTATAAACACATGTTAATTTTTCATCATAAGCTTTTTGCTGGTCTGAAATCTCAGTTCAATGCTTTAAGAACTATGATACCTGGAATTTAGAAATACAGTTGGCCTGAAATTAGTGTTTAAACAGAATTAAGTCTTTTAGAATCTTTGCCTAATACTGAACAAATGTGCCTGCTTTTGCTTCCCGATTTAGCACTTGGTCTGAATAATGAGACAACTGGACCATAACCAAAGTTCGAAGGTTGACAGGTAAACCGAAGGGAAGCACAGGTTATAGATGCTGGGAAGTAGTCTATTGACAAGGGAGACAATGGAAGTTTGGAGTGAATTGCTGAATTCTTTCTGGATAGAGGCTGAAAGATACAAATGGTTCCAAATCAAACCTGCCAGGGAGCAGCATCGTGGCACACAAGGTTGGGTTGTTGGCGACAATCCAAGCATGCTTACATGAGCGCCAGTTGGAGTCTTGGCTGTTCTACTTGTGATCCAGCTCCCTGCAGGTGTAGCTGAGAAAGCAATGGAAGATGGCCCAAGTGCTTGGGAACCTACCACCTACTTGGTGACCTGGAGAGAGCTCCTGCCTCTGGGCTGCAGCCTGTCCCAGTCCTGGATGTTATGGCCATCTGGGGAGTGATCCAGCAGGCTGCACACCTCTTTCTGTTTTTGCTTCTATCTCTGTAACTCTGCCTTTCAAATCAATAGATAAATCTTTACAAGAAAATGTGCCAAATAATTAAATTGAGTTGTGATTTTGAAATATTCATCCGTTTTAATTCACATTCAAATGTTAGCTTTTTCATTTATGATATTAATGTTTTTGGAGATATATTTTTATATTATATAAAAAACTATGGGCTTTGTTCATTCTCAGAATATTTCAGGAATCTTCAGCTATGACATTGGAGTCAGACTCTTTTCCCAAATGAAAATGATGAATATGTATGAAAGCCCACAAATGAATACAGCATTGGTTTTAAATTGATTTGTTTTCACTGATTGTAGCGACTTGAAATATGAATTTTTCTTGCTAGCAAATATATTGGGAGGAAATACTGCAAGTCCTGCAGGCTTTCTCAAGCCTTCCTGGTGGTTAGAATACCAGTAGCTGCTGGAGATAGGAATAAAGGTAGACTTGAACTCCAAGACACAGACTTGAACTAGTAGTTTAAGTTACTGTGGTTAACCATTCATTGTCTTTCCGTTTTTTTTTTGTTTTTTTTTTTTTGGTCACTCATTTGTTTTTGTTCATTTGCAGTTTTAGCTTTGTCATACTTGCTCCTGTAATAGTGTCATCTCATCATGGACAGAATTTGGGTTCCTTTTTGGTTTGAAATAGTAGTGTGGCCTGGTGGTTAGGCATCAGTCAGGTGGACAACAGGGAGTGGCTGGCTGTGGGCCTGCCTTTACGCTGTCTTTTGTTCCAAATAGCTTTTGGAAATGTTCATATTTTCTTACTTTCTCCTTGACATTTGTCATTTGATATGTTTTTCTTCATGCTCCACCCACGGGACTGGCGATGTGGTGTTTGTGATGACGGCATCCTGTGTGGGAATGTTTGTTTGTCTTGGCTGTTCTACTTCTGTTATGACCCCTTGCTAATATGCCTGGGTGATATGGTAACCCATTCACTTGGGCCCCTGCAATCCACTTAGTAGGCCAGGTTGGAGTTCCTGGTTCTTGGATGTTGGGCCATCTGGGGAGTGAACCAGTGGTTAGAAGATCTTTCTCTCTTTCTGTGTTCCTTATAACTAATGAAGCAAAAACATCTTTAAAAAATTATACTCTAATCATTTTTAACCTGATTTTGCATCTTGGAAGTGCTAGTAACAAAGCACCCTTTGTTCTAAGGTTTGCGGTGATAATAGAAAACACTTTATCATGTTTCTAAATAGTATGAGCTGAGCTAAGATCATGTTAGAGAAAATGATATTGTGACTTTTTGATAATTTACCTTAGAGCTATGAAGGCATTTGAGTATTTGTGTGTTTGAGTTTGTTTATAAAAGTGATCTTCAGGGCCCAGTGCATTAGCTTAGTGGCTAAAGTCCTTGCCTTTTGGGCCTGGCGGTGTGGCCTAGCGGCTAAAGTCCTCACCCTGAACGCGCTGGGATCCCATATGGGCGCCGGTTCTAATCCCGGCGGCTCCACTTCCCATCCAGCTCCCTGCTTGTGGCCTGGGAAAGCAGTTGAGGACGGCCCAAAGCCTTGGATTCCTGCACCCGCGTGGGAGACCTGGAAGAGGTTTCAGGTTCTTGGCTTCAAATCGGCGCAGCACCAGCTGTTGCGCTCACTTGGGGAGTGAATCATCTGATGGAAGATCTTCCTCTCTGTCTCTCCTCCTCTATATATATCCGCCTTTCCAATAAAAATAATAAAAAAATCTTTAAAAAAAGAATTAAAGTCCTTGCCTTTCATACACAAGGACCCCGTATGGGCGCTGGTTTTTGTCCCGGATATTCTGTTTCCCACCTGGCTCCCTGCCTGTGGCCTGGGAAAGCAGTCGAGGAAGGCCCAAAGCCTTGGGACCCTGCACTCACATGGCAGACCTGGAGGAAGCTCCTGGCTTCTGGCTTTGGATTGTCTCAGCTGTTGCAACCGCTTGCTTTATCTCCTCCTCTCTGCCTATCTATCTGCCTTTCCAATAGAAACAAATAAATCTTTTTTTTTAAAGTAGTCTTCGAAGTTTCTGTGTGGATCAAAACAAATCTTTCTCAGGGCTATGCTACTTTTTGTATCATTTCAGTTTTAGTGTATGTGCTGCTGAAGTAAGCACCAAAATAAATCTTTAATTACATTTCCACAAACTATCCTGAGTTATGTTATATATATTTAGTCATGCTCCTGAGCCTTTTTGGGGGGAATTAAAATTTAGGCTAAAATTAAAGTTAATAGTTAAGTTAGCTTTGGCTTAACCAGGAATTAATTAAGACCAAGTTTCTGGGTGTCAAGAGAGAACACTGTATTTTTGAGTATTTATGCAGCTTTGGGAACTGCTCTTGGCTTTTCATGTTTATTTTATGTTGTTATTTTTTTTAATCATTTTGTTTATTTGAAAGGCAGAGTTAGAGACAAAGAGGGAGAGTGACAGAGATCTTTCTTTTTTCTTTTTTATTTTTTTCTTTTTAAATATATATTTTTATTGCATTTCCTTTTTTTAAAAATTAATTACATGGCATTATGTGATACATTTTTTAATGTACTGGGATTCCCCCCGCCCCTCCCCACACCCTCCCCTCACAGTGGATTGCTCCACCTTGTTGCATTTCCATAGTTCAAATTCAGTTGACATTCTTTCATTGGAGGTATTTACCAAGCATAAAGTCCAGCATCTTATTGTTCTGGTAAGTTCAATAGTTTCTTGGTGAGGCCATCTCTGGTCTGAAAGTAGAGCCGGCAGAGTATCATCCCAATCAGTTAAAAGCCCCAACATAATATTTCCAACCATTTACAACATTGTGGCATTAATTGACATGGTATTGATTAACCAATATGTTAATGGGAAAACGCAGGTTCTCAACCACACCTGTGACTTCTTCATAGACATTTCAATTTTGGTTTATATTCAACCGTGTTCTATACACCTTAAAATGGCTTAGATTGCTATTTAGCTGTCTCATGCCTATTTTAATTTTAGTATTTAGCAGTTTATAGCATTGAAGCATGTTTTCGCTGAGCCTGGATGTTTTTCAGGTGGTCTAACTCTATAATTCTAACAAGACATATGTCAACAGTTTAGGTGAGCATGTTTAGGAGGGGTGTGCAGAGAAATCTTCCATACCCCAGTGAGGAGTAACTAATCTTTGTGTCCCACCCAGTGAGGTATAAGTGCATCCCCGCTGACTGTTTCCTGTCTGATTCTAAGCTTTCCTTGTTGTTCTCTGTCTATCCATTCTAATTTGTTTGTTTGTTTGTTTGCTTGTTTGTTTGTTTGTTTTGAGGGGTTTCTGGAGCGATGCTGATGGTCATTGCAAGAGAGGGTAGGGACCCAAAGTCGGAACCAGGCAAGGACCAGAGAAAGCTCCTCTCCCTAGTCCTGAAGGCAGTTTACTGTTCTTCTGTTTCTGCGGACTGCTCAGTGCTCCTGGTTGTTGTTCCAATGACCTTGGATCCTGCAAGGCAGTACTTGGGCTTCTTCCATCCCATGTGGTAGATCCACATGGGGGTGGGTGACCTCAGAGTTCTTGGTCTCCGAAGGCACTCCATTTCCCCGTGGTCTCCTTGGCAGTAGGGATGTAGTCCTCGGTGCTCGTACTGAAAGTCCTTGGTGAGGGTCTGGGAGTCTTCAGGGTTGGGATAAAAGCCTCCTCCTGTCCACCTGCTCCACTCTGGGGTCCCCCGCTGCTCTATGCGTATGACCTCCTGTTAAGAGGTTGCTTGCTCCTGATTCCCCCATATGCCTTTGTAGTTTTGCTATTGTCTAATGCTAATTCGAGTCTGTTGTCTATGAGTTACCAGTTATGATCCTGATAAATTATATTTCCCGGACTGCTCACACCTTCTAGGGTGATGTAAGATTTCGACAGAGATCTTTCATCCACTGATTCACTTCCCAAATGGCCGCAATGGCCAGAAGTGAACCAGTGTTAAGCCAGGAGCCAGGAGCTTCTTCTGGGTCTCAGCATGGGTGTAGTGGCCGAAGGACTTCAGTAAATCCATGCTGCTTTTGCAGGCTTAAAGGCATGGAGACTGGTGCCTCATGCAGAGACTTAGCCTCATACGCTTGGTGCCAGACCTATTTTCTTCTTAAATAATAGATTCTTACATATATGAATTTTATTGGTGTGGAAAATACCAGTGCAGAAGTATTTATTCTGAAGTTTTTGTCCTTAACTGTTACCAGGAATATAATTTTATAGCTGGTGTAAAACACAGGTTATAATAAAGTTTGTTGGGAGAAAAAGTCCAGGCATTCTAAATAGGAAATTTCTGGCTTGGCTTTTTATAACAACTTGAGGTATAACAAATAATGCTTTATTTTAAAGCTTAAATTCATAATTTGAAAATATTAATCCCCATATCTACGAATGGTTGTATACTTATGTAGCCACAGTTGTGCCTTATTTCTGAATTGTTGTTCTGTCTTTATTTATGCCTTTATAAAATCTGACATGCTTTTCCTATTACTGCCTGAACAATCAAGTTTTATGTTTCTAATATTTCAGCTATCTTTTCATTACCATGGAGTTTTTTAGAATACTTTAAGATTCTTTTTTTACATGAAACAGATTGGATATGAGGATACTGTAAAGTTTATGGAAAACTGAAATTATAAGATAAATTTATTTTGTGACGATTTTTTTGAAATTCATGCATCACTTTTTTCATAATGTACATTTCCATTGGTGTTTTGAAGATCTCATGTGTGAATTTCAGATTTTTTTTTGCACAACAGACATCTTTTAATTCTATTTTGCATGAATTTTTTGAAGTAATTACATACGGAATCCTCCTGATTAGCCAAAGGGATTTCTTTATCCTGTGTCCCATGTGTTGTGTATCAAGTACAGAATTGGGGCCTGGGTTCAGCGCAGTAGCCTAGTGGCTAAGGTCCTTGCCTTGCGCACACCAGAATCCCATATGGTTAGCAGTTCTAATCCTGGAGGCCCCACTTCCCATCCAGCTCCCTGCTTGTGGCCTGGGAAAGCAAACTAGAGCAGCTCAAAGCCTTGGGACCATACAGCTGCATGGCAGACGTGGAGGAGGTTTCTGGCTCCTGGCTTCAGATTGGCTCAGTTCCAGCTGCTGTGGCCACCTGGGGAATGAATCAGTAGATGCAAAATCTTCCTCTCTGTCTCTCCTCCTCTCTGTATATCTGACTTTCCAATTAAAATAAATAGATCTTTAAAAAAGGAATTGGAGTCTGGCGTGATGGCTTAATGGCTACATCCCCACCTTGCAAGCGTTGGGATCCTATAAGGGTGCTAGTTCACGTCCCGGCAGTTCCCGGCTGCTCCACTTACCATCTGGCTCCCTGTTTCTGGGGTCCAAAGCTTTGGGACCCTGCACCCATGTGGGAGACCTGAAAGAGGTTCCTAGCTCTTGTCTTTGGAGCGGCTTAGCTCTGACCATAGTGGCCATTTTGGGAATGAACCAGTGGATGAAAGGTCTTCTTCTTTCTCTTCTCTGTAAATCTTACCAACCTGGTATGCCTTTCCAGTAAAAATAAATAAATCTTTAAAAAAAATAGTGCAGAGCTGTCTTAGGGTGTCAGGATCGCCCCTGAGCGTCCCCATGTCCCAGCTGCTTCCCTCCTTGTCACCTTCTTAAATCTTCCCTGTCAGGTAGCCCCAGGTGGCTGTGCCCCCTCGCTTGCTGTGGGTCCTGTGCATGGCTGGGTGTCCAGGAGGTGATGAGGTGGATGGAATCAGCTGATTGCCTTCAGTGGTGGCAGTTCTGGAAGAGACCTCAGAAAAAGAATGTGCTGTGAACAGTAACCAGTCAGGTCTCCAGAAACAATTGTGTTTTACAGCCAGTCTTGTTTTCCTTTGAGTGGTGGGTCATGCTCTGATTGAATTTCTTGGTTATTGATTTTGCAGGAACTCCCCAGAGTCCTCCTCCTGCACCAACTACCTCAGCAGGAGGGCGCCTGGACCATCCTGCCACTCTTACCGCAGTAGGTTCAACTCCAGATGTGTCCGTTGCCGCCACCTGTTGTCCACCCCAGTTTTCTTATTAAATCTGTGTGTTTCCTGTAGAGTCTATAAGGAAAGTGGATTGGAATGGTATATTTTTGGGGGGGGTAGGTTACTCTGTTAAACCAACTTCTTGATGATTGGTTCTTGCATGGATTTAATTGCTTAATATGCTTCTTTTAAAAAAATAAATGCTTCCAATGATAATAGAACGTTTTTCATTCTCTGAATTGGTGTTATACGGAGAATTAACCTTGGGAGTTGTGCCTGACTTAAAAACCCATTAGAATCAATGCGGCTTTTCTATAAGCTAAAACTCTCTATGTTGCAGGAAAATAAAGGGAAAGAAATCAATTTCTTTTAGTCTTGCTATTCTGATGCCCTCCATCCATCTCCTGCATATCAGTTTTAAAGCTTATTATAAACTCATTTTGTAGAAGTGATTACCGTAATCTGTTTCCTCTTGTCAGCTTTTCTGTAACATATAGCAGAAATTCATCATGGATTTTCTTCTGTGAAGAAGAGACAAGAATACAGATCCCGAAACTCTTAGAAACACTCAGAAGATACGACCCATCGAAGGTGAGTACAGTTTTGCTTCAGCACTTATCTTTTGGGACAAGGCTTCAAAGATGATTTAATTTTGATTAAGAGGTTTTTGAATCTAATAAAAGCAGTTAATTTAAAGTTAAAAGAAATGAATAGTTAAATATCTGGAAGCTATGTTAAAAAATTCTCTTTGAAGTGGGGATGGAACTTATAATGAGCCGTTTTAGAGGGGAAAAAAATCTGTTTATATGTGTTGGTGATTTCTGAGAGCTCAGAAACAGTTTGCCCAAGAAGTAAACTTAAATTGCTTGTTTCTGCTTATCAGACGTTGACCATATACTCTCCTAAATGGATTTTTTTTTTTGACCAACAACTGTGAATTGGCTGATGTGAATAACACAGGCTAGAACAAAGTACGGAAGGCTCCTGGCTGCCTGGATGGTGTAGAATGACAAGCAGGAAGGAACTGAAGCAACATGATTATAGATGGGAGCAAAGGTTCTAGAATCAGGGAAGCTGGAAGCATGCAGTATGGGCATTGAAGCTGATGGGAGAGGGCTTTGTCCAGAAGTGACATTTAATGTGGGTCCTGTAGGATGAGTAGGGGGCTCCCAGGAGAGGAGGGGATGTACTAGCAGAGGTGTACCAGCAGAGGAAGTGCTATTTGAGAAGAAAGGCAATGGGGATGGGATGCGGTTTGCATTAGAGGGGTTCAGTGAAGTTCACCACTGCTTTCATGTCTTCAGATCTACGTTTTGTACAGATTTGTTAATGACAACTGTATCCTGGTTACCTCTAAATCTCTAGCCCCAAGCAGAATTTTTACACTTACTAGATTGTGAGTATTTTTGAAAGTCTCATGAGCTCTATGACGTCAGCTCTCCCATGTTGGGAGAGTTGCCCTGGAGATGTGTCAAGGACAACCCAGGCTCATTCAGTTTTTCTAGAGAAGCCCAGTTGCAACCTGATGACTTGGTGGGATTCTCTGAACTTGCGATAAGCAGAGTCAAGTCCAGTCTGGTCCTACTAGAAACCCACTCCGCCCTTCTGGTTTAATTAGGATGTAGGCTGGGAAGGCAAGTGTCCAGGAGCCTGCTTTGTTTGTCAATGTGGATGTACCACATCAGGTGGCAGTGATCATTAGGTTGGTTTGTAAGATACTGGGTTGTCTGTTACTGTAGCTAAACCCAGTGGTTTTGATGCTGTTTGAATGCTGGAAGGATCGGTTATTTTATTGTTTTCATGCCCTTGATTTCTGGAACAGTACAGATATAATTGGATGAAAAGGTTATTAGGTTAAAACAAGTGATTTCTTCAGAGGAAAGAGTTATGAGCCTGTCTGGGGCTCCCCAGCGTGTGTGTACATTTTGCCGTATTTTATGTAAACCATTCGTTAGGTTTTTATGTTTCCATTTGACTTGAGAAAGACTCCCAAGTCTTTTCTAGGGTGTAGGAGTTTAAGACTCTTCATATTCATTCTACCTGGAGATTATTTTTCCGTTATCCACAGTTCTAATTCTGTGCAGAAGTTGGTGACTCATCGAGCTTTTTAATGAAAATTGGAATGATAAATGTGGAAGTTCAAAGCAAGTTCATGAAAAGCAAACATAGAACAGCTACAATGAGATAGATTCTCTTTTCTGAACTCTCCATGTGGACAAAAACTCTAGGGTGTTTTATTTCTTTTGAAACTGGCTGTAAAGATTATATAATGTTGAAGTTAGCTCAAGCCAGTATGATCTTTTTTTTCTCCTCCTACTTGAAATCTTAGGAAAAAGATTTGAGCAAATGTGGCTTTGATATTGACACAATACTATCTTAAAATAATAATTGCTTAATGTGTTAGGGTATCAGATATTTGATTCTGATAGTTTTTCTTATATTCATGATTACTTTTGCAACTGTGTACTGTTTTGCAATATTTCAAACATGAAATCTTTTGTTAAAGTAGTTGATTTTTGTTAAATTGCCATGCTAGGTGATTTCTATAATTTCCATTTCTTGTTGGAAGTCTTCTTTTACCATCCACTGACAATATGCTTTCTCTCTCTCTCTCTTTCTCTATGTAAATTTTAAGTGTATAAAGTATATCTTTTATAAAGTATGTTGACTTTGTGACATATTTTATGGAGGTGAAATACAAGTACTATTGAAAAGTAATCTGAGGGGCCTGGCGTGATAGTGTAGTGGTTAAAGCTCTTGCCTTGCACGCCCGGATCCCATATGGGCACCGGTTCTAGTCCCAGCAGCCCTGCTTCCCATCCAGCTCCCTCTTTGTGGCCTGGGAAAGCAGTCGAGGATGGCCCAAATCTTTGGGATCCTGCCCCCGCGTGAGAGACCCAGAAGAACTCCTGGCTTCCTCCATTTAGATAGGCTATAGTATAATTGCAAAAATATCAAAAAAAAATCTTATCTACTATGAGTGGTCTTCAGAAAGTTCATGGGAGATGTGTATTATGAAAAAAATGCATGCATTTAAAATACTTTTTGCACTAAAATGCATGGGTAGCTCCAAAAGTTTGGAAAATGGAATTAAAAGATTAAGCTTATTGGGGCACAAAGAGTTTTGAAGTCTATGCTTTTATCCTTTAAAAATACTTTTCTACAAAGTTTTTGAAGTATTCTATATAATAGCTGAACACTGTAGTTAGAAAGTAAAATATGGCTACATGTTGTATGTAAAATTCTGTTTGGATCAGTAGATTTTAGTAGTGAGAGGTTTGTAAGAAATATACCAAAATATACTGAAGTGTTTCTTTATACAAACCATATTTGTACTGATTAAGGTCTGGTAGTGTGATGAAAAGCTAGTAAGGTTGATTTCTCTAAGTGATGTTGAACTTGCTATCTCAAGCTGGGAACATTTGCCTAGCTGGGGACATTTGCCTTGGCCACCACTGGACATACTTTTTGCCCAGTGATGACTTAGGGTATCTGTAGGTGAAGGAAAGATCCAGAAGACATCAGGTGGACCTGTGAATCCAAGCACACAGTTACACTGATGAACACGTATTCAGTTATGCTCTGTTCCTGAACTGACCAAAGTTAGATTTCTGGGGGCTGTTTCGGTTGTACTGATATCAGTAGAATGAGATTCTCAAGAAATGCTTAAGAGCATTTTAGTACTGTACTGCTCCTACAGGATATTCTGACCAAAGACCAGACAGAGTGAGGTGTCATTGGTTGGATAGGAGAGAAAAATATATTCAGCATTCTGTCACAAAGCTCCAATTTATACAAGAAAATCATAGTTTGTATCTGTTGTTTCTGTTCATAAGTGATATGAAAAAATTATGCCTTATCAATAAAAATGGAAATGTAAGAAAAACAGCTTTTGGAATTTAGGGTGCTTGATTTGAACTGTGTTGGAGAGTTGTTTTCAGTGTCAGGGAGCCTTTTAAATGTTTCCTGGGCTGATGTATTCAGTTAACAGAGAGGAATTGGGCACCACTACCTGTCAGATGTACTGGGGCATATGGCAGCCCAAAAAACAGCATTTCTGCCCACAAGCAGGTGCTATTCTTGTTTTCAGGGGAACTAAGCAGCATGTATCAATACAAATAAAGGTCGCATGTTTCAGATGGTGGCTAAGTGTAATGAGAAGAATCAAGCAGACCAGAGGGCAAGGGATGGCTGAGGGTGAGCTTGCAATCTGGAGTGTTTGAAGAAGACTTCGCTGATGAGGACATGTTTGAGCAGGATGATGGGATGGCACGCAGGGAGGGAGTGAGCCAGGTCTTCCCCGCCTCTAACGTGCTGCCTGCTTTGGACCACTGCCTATCTAATAGGACTCTCAGACTCCTCGTGTTCAAAGCTGATCTCTTAGTACCCTTCTGCACCTCTGCAATCTGCAGTTCTCTCAGCAGCTGTCTGTATAGTGGGACTTGTGGTTGATTCCTTTTTCTCTGTTAGCTCTGTGTTAGCAAATTCAGCACGTCTGCCTCCAGGGTGTTTCTCCTCATGTAATACTCCCGTTGCATGTATGAAACTACCTGAAAGTTAAATATAAGCTACATTTACCTGTCGCATTGACTCGTCTCCTGGCTTATATTCTTGCCATGCTATTAATCTAACTTCTGTGTAGTTCTGATCATAGCACTTGCCTGCTCAGAAACTTGCAGTGGGTTTCCCATTCCACCTAAAATGTTTTTGCTAGGTGTGGCATTCAAGATCAACAGTAATTTTCTTCCGTCAGTAGAAAGATGTTGTACCATTTTCTTTCCCCTTCCAATACTTTTGTTGGAAAGTCATCTGTTTTTTTTTTTTTTTTCTTTGAAAATGTGTTTATCCTCCCTTCCCAGTCCAAAATTTCCCTGGCTGCTTTTAATTTTTCTTGGGGCTGTTGTTGTGGTCCAGTGGTTTAATGTACTTCTTGAAACCCTGGCAACCCTATGGGAACTCCAGTTCTGAGTCCCAGCTGCTGTGCGTCCATCTTGTTCTCTGCTGATGTGCCTGGGAATGCTGTGGACATGGTCTGCCAGCTCTGGCCATTGGTGCCTTTTGGGCAATGAATCAGCAATGGAAGATCTCTTTGTGTCTCTCTGTCTTTTCCTTTTTCTGTCCCTTTGCTTTTCAAATAATAAATAAGTAAATAAAAGGTTTTTTTTTTTTAAAGGAGTTTCTGTTCTTGATTTTATTAAGTTTTACCATTGTGTGCTTGGATGTAGCTTTTAATTTTTCTGATTTGAATTTGTGGAATTCCTTGAATCTGTATTTGATGGCTTTTGTTAGTTTTAGAAAACTCCCAAGCCTCTCTCCTATTTTTGGTTAGTAACTTCATGCATTTTAGACCTTTTCACCAAGGTACTTTCTGTGTCATTCTCCATAGGGTTTTTCTTTCTGTTCATCAGTGTGGATATAATATATTTAAAGATGTATTTATTTTTATTTGAAAGAAAGATTTACGGGGAGAAGCAGAGATAGAGAGAAAGATCTTCCATCCTCTGGTTCACTCCCCAAGTGGCCACAGTGGCTGGAGTTGAGCCAGCCTGAGGCCAGAATTCAGTAGCCTCCTCCAGGTCTCCCACTTGGGTGTAGTGTCCCAAGGCTTTGGGGCACCCTCCTCTGCTTTCCCAGGCTACCAACAGGGAGTTGGGTTGGAAGTGGAGCAGCTGAGGCACGAACTGGTGCCCATATGGTATCCAGGCACTTGAAGGGGGGAGGATTAGCTAATTGAGCCAGTGTGCTGGGTCTGGCCTGGATATATTTTTACTGCCTTATCAGATCACTAAGCTGCTCCTTTTCTGTGTTTAATATCCTTTTGAGTTCCTGTTTTTCTCCTTGTGCTGTTCAATTAAGAATTTCTATGTGACTCTTGATGATAAATTTTAGTTCTTTGATATAATTTTCCAGATTTTAATCTATAATCTTAAATATATTATCACTGTATGGAGAAAACTCACTTGGTAGTACAAAAAATTTTATTTATTTGTGCATTTCTCCCTACTTTTCCTGTTTACCTTTGATTTAGTCTTGTTTCTTACCTGGCACTGTAGTTTTTGAGTCAATGTCAGGTGTTTTATGTGAAAAATTAAGGAGGCTATGGATGATAGCAGGTGTCTACGGAGGATTTACTATTCTTCTTGGTTGTAAACCCTGTTGGGTGGAGATATTTAAAAAATATTTATTTTTTTATTGGAAAGTCAGATATATAGAGAGAAGGAGAGACAAAGATCTTCCATCCACTGGTTCACTCCCCACATGGCCACAACAGCCAGAGCTGAGGCGATTTGAAGCCAGGAGCCAGAAGCTTCTTCCGTGTCTCCCATGCGGGTGCAGAATCCCAAGACTTTAGGGCATCCTTCTTCTGCTTTCCCAGGCCACATTCAGGGAGCTGGAAGGGAAGTAGAGTAGCCAGGATATGAACTGGCACCCTTGTGGGATGCTGGCATGTGCAAGGCAAGCATGTTAGCCACTAGGCTATCATGCCGGGCCCTGGGTGGGGATTTTTACCTGGAGTCCTTGCGTTGCTGGAATGCCCTGAACTGTAGTCTTGTTCTCTCCAGCACTGTAAACTGCTGAAGAGTTGGCCCAGCCTTTTGGTCTCTACTCTGCTACTTTCTTCTTGCTTTTTGTATGTGTGTGTTTTTAAGATTTATTTTTTGTTTATTTGAAAGAGTCATAGGAGGAGGGGAGAGAGGAAGAAAGAGAAGGATGGCGCAGTGGCCTAATGGCTTAAGTCCTCACTTAGGAGTGCCAGTTCTAATCCTGCAGTCCCGCTTCCCATCCAGCTCCATGCTTGTGCCCTGGGAAAGCAGTCGAGGATGGCCCAAAGCCTTGGGACCCTGCACCCGCGTGGGAGACCCAGAAGAAACTCCTGGCTCCTGGCTTCAGATTGGCGCAGCTCCAGCCATTGTGGTCACTTGGGAAGTGAATCATTGGGTGGAAGATCTTCTTCTCTGTCTCTCATCCTCTCTCTGTATATTTGACTTTGTAATAAAAATAAATTAAAAAGAGAGAGAGAGCAGTTCTACCCCCTGATTCACACTCCTCCCAGATGGCCACAGTGGAGCGTCTTCCAGGGCTCCCGCATGGGTCCAGAGCCCAAGCCTTTGGACCATCCTCCCTGCTTTCTCTCAGGTTTATTGGTAGGAAGGAAGAACAGAAGTAGGACAATCAGGACTCAAATGGTACTCCTATGGGATTCTGGCAGCACGGGTGGAAACCCATGGTTCTTGTGTTTTATTTTTTGCCACTGTGAGACAGTTGAGGGAAGATTGCATGCAGAATTTTGGGCGCATTTTCTTGGGATCACCCTGATTTGCTGCGACCTTGGCAGTCTACAGCTCCAGCCTGCGTCCTCTAAGTCTGGTGAGGCTGCGTACCTCTGGGCTGCTGCTTGTTTCTGTTGACTCATCGAAGCTCAGGACCAGCAGGTTCCCTGAGGGAAAGACGAAGCTAGTCCTGGCTTCCAGGGAGCGAAGCCTGATTCCTCTGTCCTAGGCCGAGTCCTTCATGTCATCTGTGTTCTGTAGTCTGCGCTTGGTGGGAAGGTAGGTCTGATCCTGGCTGTTCTCTTGTGACCAGAAATGGAGAGCTTTGATTGCTGTGAGACTCAAGGCTGGGATTCTTTCCTCTGACACTAAAATACATTCTGGTCTGCCTCCCATTTGTCTCCTCTCATACCGTGTTCCTCACAGACCACCCTGGCTTTCTTTATGTCAGACAGCTCAAGGGCTTTGCACTGTCCCTGTGGCTGTTCTTGCTCGGCCTTCTGCATGGCCAACTCCTGTGCTTGCTCCTCTTCCTTTGCTAGGTCAGGGTAAGGTTGCCTTCCCTTTTCAGGGTAGCCCCACTTACTCTGTTTTACTTCCGTCAGGGCACGTTTCAGTCAGGATCCGAAGTTACTGTGTTGACTTTCTTAGTTGCAGTCTCCCCACTGTAGTGTAAATTCTGTTTTTACCTGGTGTGTGGTTGAGTCCGCATAAATAAATACCAAGTGCGAGAAAGAATGAATAAATGAAAGTGCAAACTAGGCTCTTGATTCTAGAAGGAATTTATTAAGTCCTTCTTTGAAAACATCAGTGGGGCAGAAAGGGTCAGGTTTTGTTTTTGCCTTAGTAGTGTTTGTATATGAGACAGTGCGTGAAGTGCCAGTTTTATATATTTATGGTGCAGTGCTGGCTAACTTTCTGGTCGTCCTGGTGATCTGCTCTGAAGTTGTTTTCTTATAGATTATCATATGTTCTGTTTGACATGAATATTAATTGTATTTTGGTTCAAATACTGTGCAAATATATGATCTGTACTATTTAAAATATTTCATTAAAGCGCTTAGTGTGACTTTCATTTTAGTCTAAAAAGCCTCGACATGGCTTTTATGTTTGTGTTAAATAACATTTTACATCTTTATTTAACAGGAATGGTTTTTAGGAAAAGCATTGTATGATGAAGAATCTACAATAATTCACCACTACGCCTTTTCTGAAGATCCTACAGTTTTTAAATATCCAGACTTTGCCGCTGGCTGGGCCCTCAGTGTTCCACTTGTAAACAAGTAAGATTTTATGAGACATATTTGTGTGTGTGTGTGTGTGTGTGTCTGTATCAACTTACTTTGCTCAGTAGTGTAACTGATGGTTCTCAGAATGTCAGGTGAGCTCATTAGCCAGAGGCAGAGTGGAGCAGGGACAAGGAGCCAAAAACTGAGCATGTTGCTTTGGCTCAGTCACTTACTGGTTTCCTCTGGCCAGTCACTCAGCCTTTCCATACTCCCCCGCAGTCACCTGCAAAAGTAAAACAAATCATCACATTTGAGACCAAGAACATGTGAGTGCCCCGATAACTGCGTTGGCAAGCATGGCTGCTGCTGTGAGGCACCTCACCAGCTTCAGATGTTAACTGTGATCACCAGTGGAGCAGTGTGTGTGTGTGTGTGTGTGTGTGTGTGGCAGGCTGACGTGTGGACTGATGTACGCCAGGCAGGACACATTGACAGCGAAGGTTCTAGAGGCGTGCGTGCCTTGGTGTACGGGGGTGTGAAGCCTCCATGATGCTTTGTTCAGATGTGGAGCGGGGATGATTAAATTGCAATTTGTGAAAAATGGAGTTGTTGATAGGCCCTTTGTTGGTCTGAACACTTCACATGAATTATTCTGTTTTTGTTTGTTTGTTTGTTTAGGGCATGGAATGTTGTTATAGAGCTTGTGGTCTTTGTATCTTCAAAGAGGGTTTCTGTCATTTCTCACATTACATGTCTTATTCCTAGACATGAGGGGCTTGAAAAACAGCTATACAGGGCAGTAAATATTTGACACTTACAGCTGCCAACATTTCTAGCCTACTCCCTTCCCATTTGAAATTCTCTACAGTGTAATACCTTCCATATCCCCTACCTCTTAACTTCTCAGACTTTCTAGAAATCCTGTGAGCTGTACGAACGTCTGAATAAATGCACTTTATGATTAAACTAGCCAAGCATTCCTTTGTCTCCACCTAAGACCCTTGACCCATGTTCCCAGTTGTTTGCTAGGAATACAGGTCATACCAAGAGTGGAAGAGGATCTACAGTTTCCCCTCCATTCTTTGAAAGATTTGAGAGGACAAGGAGAGCAGATACAAAAGCCGATCTATTCTTCCCTTCTCACCTGCTCTGCTGCCTTGCCTGACTTCGCTCTTTCTGTGGGAGAGGGGAGTGGGTTCTGTCCCTAGGAGTCCAAGGTTATATTTATTCCAAAAGTAAATCAACTTTGAGGGGCCGGCATTGTGCTATACAGGTTAAGCTATCACCTGTGATGCCAGCATTCCCTTACAAGTGCTACTTCAAGACCCGGCTCCTTTGCTCCTGATCCAGCTCCCTGCTACTGTGCCTGGGAAAGCAGTGCAAGATGGCCACAAGTGCTTGGGTCCCTGCCACTCATGTCGGGGACCTGGATGGAATTCCAGGCTCTTGGCATTAGCCTGGCTCAGCTGCAGCTGTTGGAGCCATTTGGGGGAGTGAACCTGTACGTGGATGCTCTCTCTCTTCCCCAATTCCTGTGTTACTCTGCCTATCAAGTACATAAGATAAATCTTTAAACATTAATGTGTAAAGGGCCCGGCGGCGTGGCCTAGCGGCTAGGGTCCTCGCCTTGAAAGCCCCGGGATCCCATATGGGCGCCGGTTCTAATCCCGGCAGCTCCACTTCCCATCCAGCTCCCTGCTTGTGGCCTGGGAAAGCAGTTGAGGACAGCCCAATGCATTGGGACACTGCACCCGCGTGGGAGACCCGGAAGAGGTTCCTGGTTCCCGGCATCGGATTGGCGCGCATCGGTCCGTTGCGGCTCACTTGGGGAGTGAATCATCGGACGGAAGATCTTCCTCTCTGTCTCTCCTCCTCTGTGTATATCTGGCTGTAATAAAATGAATAAATCTTTAAAAAAAAAAAAAACATTAATGTGTAAGTAAACCTTCATTTGCTACAGCTGAAAACTAGAAGATGTCAGGATGTTCTTTCCTCTGTGTCCAGCATGCTTGTATGTGAGGTTAGCTGTGCTTCACTTGGACTCTTGGAACAGAGAAACTACGAGCTGTGTGTCCTAGGTTGAGGCTTTGGTCCTTGTCACTTTAGGATTCTTTCCACCCTTTGGCCACAGGAGCCTGCTCTAGAACTTCCACTCTCTCTTTGGTTCATAGTGTGGAGTGATGTGATCTACCTGCTTCCTGGGACAAGCCTTGCTGCTGTGATTTCTCCAACCTGGGTCTTCTAAACTCTTCGTAAGCCTGCTTCTCTCCCATGCCCTGTAGTCCAGTTGAGTCCTTTGGTGTTACTTGTGAAGGTGTATAAGGGCATGAGCTCAGGAAGTGCAGCTTCCTCCAGAACTAAAGAGGAGACCCCAGGGGCAAGCCTGGAGATGTAACCATTACTCTGAAGCCAGTGGTCCTCTAGTCTCCATCCCTGCTCTGAGCTAGAGGTCTCATCCTGAAGGCCAACCCTGGTAGTCTAGAGTTTCCCCTTAGTCCCATAACAGCGTCATCTTCCTCTTTGGAAGACCTTTCTGGAGACCTCTGGAGATCGAATCCAATTCATGTTAAGTGTCAAAGGCATATTATTATTTGTATTTTAAAATATTTTTTCACAATTTATTTTTATTTTATTGGAAAAGTAGAGTTGCAGAAAGTAGGAAAGAGAGAGAATGAGAATTTTCCATTTACTGTTCCACTGCCCAAACAGCCCCAATGGCTGAAGCTGAGCTAATCCAGAACCAGGAACTAGGATTTTCCTCTGGGTCTCGCAGGGCCCTGAGGACTTGGGTCATTCTCCACTGTTTTTCTAGGCCATAAGTAGGGAACTGGATGGAAAGTGGAGCAGCCAGGACTCAAACTGCCTGCTATATGAGATACTGGTGCCCCAGACCAAAGCTCAGCATACTATGCTGTGGTGCCAGCCCTGGACTTGTCTTTTTTTAACCACGTAGATGGATGTGCTGTTTTTTAAACACATCTTTGACTCCTGCTATTTTCTTGTGGAACAGTTCAGCTCCATTCTTGTTATTTGACTTGCTGACATTAAAGTATAGTTTGTCCTGCAAACCCTCGTGGACTTGTGAACTCGAGCCTTCTGTCCTACTGGCAGGTTCCATTGGCTCTGGCTAGTGATCCTCGTGCTGCGTGACTTGCTGTTGGAGGCTTTGTGGACCCTGCTAGAGGTGGCCCACTAGCCCAGCAATCCAGCCGAGGTATTGGCCTTCTGAAGGGATGCTTGATGTTATGGCATATGTGACATTCAGTAGAGGTAGTCTGCAGGAACCTTTGGCCCCCTGGCTCCCCGATTATGTTTGCAAAATTATTGAGCATTCCATTGACAAGGGAATGAAGCCAAGTGTCTGGCTTCCCCCAGGGGTTACACATCTCTCTTCTTATCAAGTCTTACCTTCTCTCTCTCTCTCCATACACACATATATATACACACACACATATAAAAATGCATATATGGTTTAAAATGTATGTATAATGTATATATAATATATAAATATATATTTAAAATATATGTATACATGTAGATGTATAATATATAATTTCTACCTTTAATATGTATTATATTAATATATATTATACATATATGTATAATGTAAACTGATGTAGGATTCATCATTATAGTATGTAGGTATCTCAGTTCTTTCAGACTGCTGTAGTAAAATACTGGCATATTAATAGCAGAAGAGTATGTCTCACTGCTCTGTGAGCTGGGAAATGTAAGATCATGGTGTTGGCACATATAGTATCTGGTAAGGGCACATTTCTTGACTCATGGACAGTACCTTCTCACTGTGTCCCCACATGATGGAAGAGACACACAAGCTCCATGGGACTCTTTGTAAGAGCATTAATCCCATTTATAAAAAGGCTGTGTGCCTCATACCTCTTCACTTCCCAAATGCCCCATTTCCAGTGCTATCACTGGGGGATTAGATTTTAACTTAGGAATTTTTGGGGAACACATATATTCATACCGCAGCAGTAGGGAGCAATTGCTAGGAGCATTAGGGCCGAGAAGCTCATCTAACTCATCTTTAGCACATCGGTTGGAAGACTCCCGGCAATGCTTGCATTACTTGTGCATGAGAGGAGGAAGGGGAGGTGTCAGATGACGTTGTGCAGTCCATGTCTGCTGCTCTTCACAGCGCTCACAGTCACCAGCAACTGCAGTGTGTTGGAGTTCGTTAGTATCCTCTTCTCGCCTCCCTTAGTGCTGTGAGCCAAAACAAAACAAGATGAAAGTGTAGACTCTAATATAGTACAAATCTGAAATTCTAGTTATCTTAGAACATATTTTCTTTTTTTCCCAAGGCAGATAAGTAATCAAACAAATAAAATGGAATAACCCATCTGGCATAGCAGCTGTGTTGTGTTCAAGATGTATTTTAAAATGCTTTTCCAATAGGAGATTTTCATGTATGGGTTGAGAAATTGGTTTGATGCTTAGAACAAAAGAAAGCATAAAGTATCCACTAGCAGCATCAACTGCTAAATTGCCTCTTTCCTCATTGGTTTCCCCTGGTTCTGAAGATTATGTGCTGACTTGTCGCTTGCTAATGTTGGAAAATCTGTCAGCAACTTTTGCATGCAACTAACAGTAGACAACTCCGAGTGGGTTAAGGGACTACAGTTGCTGTAAAGGAAAGTGATTGGCTGATGGGAGGGGTTCAGCAATATTCTTGAGGACCCAGGTTCTCTCTGTCTGTCCTGCCTGCTGTGTATAGTATCTTTTTATCCTACATCTGGTTACTTTTGTGGTTCCAAGGCACTAAGGGATACTGATTTCCTGATAGTGGAGCATCTGTCCCCCAACACTGGATGGTGAGTGCTTGTCCTTGGTCTGATTGGGCCTCCTTCAGGTCTTCATCGATTCTAGAGCATTAACAGTTAGCTGGGAATTTCAGTGCCTTGGTTGCCCTGTATTAATAATCAGGTTCTGATTCTGGACCCAATTTATTTTCTTTTTAATTGTTTGTTCATTGACTTCCTTATCTTTATTTTAGAGACAGAGAAAGCTCTCCCTAGAGCTCTGCCTGGAATGGAGAAAGTTCTCATGATGGCGACATCTGGGCATGACGTAAACCGGGAATCCAGAACTTAATCTGGTTCCACCCCGTGGATGACAGGAACCTGAGTACTTGGGCCTTCACTGCTATTTCCAACAATTTTTATTAGCTGGAGATAGGAGCCAGAGCCAGAAGTTCAACCCAGGCACTCCACTGGGGGGCCTGGAAATCCCAACTGGCTTCCGGTATTGGGCTGAATAGTTGTTAAAGTTAATGTTCATTTAGAAAGAAAGAAAGAGGGGCTGTTACATGTAGGCTGCCATGCCATCCCAATATTGCATTCTGGGAATGTTGATTCCCTTTGTCTCCTTTCCTGGACTTCTGGCCTTCTTCATAGGTAGGCCGGCAACTTACAACTCCTTTAGTATTATTTCTTCTGCCCAAGTTACCAGAGCAACTGGTTATTTTTAAGACGTTTTGTGATAGACATTTATGTAGGCTATTTCCCACCAAAAAAATTATTTGGCCTAGCAATCCCAGATCACTCAGTTTAGAATTAATACTCCCACAACAGTTCTTGGTTTTTAGAGGAGCTTTCATTAATTACCAAAGAAGTGATTTCTTTAAGTGCATTATTCCAGGGAAGTCATAGTGGGTTTTTTCTTTCTTTTTCCATTAGCAAGCTTTATCTAGATTTCTTTCAATATCTTGTTCTGTTGACTGGTTTGCAAGTGTGGCTAGAAAAGACAGAAAGTGCTCCCAGAATCAAAGGGGTCCCAAGTCTTTGGCCTTTTTAGTCTAGTTATTTGTGTCAGAGCTGGGCTGTTATGGGCATGACTTACTATCCTCTAAGGATTAGGATAGTGTACATACATTCAGTCTAGCAGTCAAGAGACCCCAGACCTCTGACGTGCCTGGGTTCAAATCCCAGCTCTGGCTCCGACTCCCGCTTCCTGTGAATGCTGACCCTGGGAGGCAGTGATGATGGCTCAAGTAGTTATTGGGTTCCTGCCAACTGTTTATTAATTACTACAGTACCACATGGGACTTCTATTTGTGCCGCCATTAGTGTCTACCATGAGACAACTGCTTTATAAGTAAACATAAATTGTAATCACATCTGTCTTTTTCTCTTGAATCAGAAGAGAATTTGACATATAGTAATTGTATACATTTGTGGGTACAGTGTGCTATTTTGATGTATGTATCCAGTGTGTAGTGATCATATCAGGGTTATGTGCATATCCATTACCTCATTTATTGTTTTTCTGTGTTGAGAACATTGAAAATCTCTTTCAAACTATTCTGAAATATCCAGTAAATTATTGTACATATAAGACTGTGCTATAGAACTCTAGGACTAAATCCTCCTATCTAATTGTATTTTTTAATCTGTTAACCTCTCTATTTACCTTTTGATTTCAAAGCCTTGTTAACCACACCACTGCCATACACTAAGAAGTGAATTTTTAAAGAATTGTTTTTACAGCTGAATAAGACTAAAATATAATTACAAACTCAGAGGTTTTTAAAATTCTTATAATCGCTAATATTTCTTCATACTTAAAATGTATGTTAGGAGGTTTGGAATTGCAATGACTGTTCCAGTCTCTGGCTCAGTAAATACAGACCATGTCTATTTCACTGATGAGGATTAGTACGGAATTCCACTGCAGTCATCTTGGAATTGCAGTGGAACTTGCCCTCATCCCTTTGGGGAACTCACTGAGTGCTCATTTTGGCCAGGAATGATGATGGTGATGGAAAGGAAGTGCAACCAGAGAGGGATGTGCACATGACAGAGCTGGAAGCAAAGGAGTCTGCATGTCTTTCAGTGAGCAGATCTGGAGTAGTTTCACAGAGGATGGTCCTTTGACTTTGGCCATGAAGAAGTCTGTTAAGCCAAGATTGAGTACAGGCTTGCTAGGTCAACATAGAGCATAGGAGGGTGTGAGGGTGTGCAAGTGGGTGCTAACATGGCAGTGGGTGTTAGGAGAAATGGCAAGGCCCTCTAGGCATGTTCAGGATGGGCGCCTTTAGTTACAAAGGAAGGATGCCCATTTTTAAAGTAGGAAAATATGATTGGAAATAGAGCTGTACTCTCCCAGATTACATGGTTTTCCTTCTCAGAATGTCACTGTCAGGGTTATTCAAAGCAGGAGATGAGACGTAGCAATGTTGTGTCTTTGCCATGCATACCTTTTCTTTCCTCTTTTTTTTTTTTCCTCTCTGCATTTAGTGCCAGGATTGTCAGGAATAAACAGATATCCTGGTCTTTTTTTTCCTAAGGTGCCTTGTGGTGTTGTATGGTTTTATACTGCGTTTCACATTATCTGGCAGATGTTGACATAATACATGCTGTGTTGACAGCAGCAGGGCTTGCATTCACTGGCTGGTCCAGTAACCATTGCATTTTTATAATTCATGCCTTCAAGGAAGTGATACTCTTATTTTCACTTTGATAGTTACATTTTTGTCTGTTTTCAGTGTTAGAAAATCTCAAAATATGTTGCTCCTATTTGACACTATTTTTGCTTAAAAAATGATTTTCTCTATTTTCTAGGCTCGCCAAGAGGTTAAAGAGTGAAGCTCTAAAGTCTGACTTCACTATTGATTTAAAACATGAGGTATGTCATGCTTTGATTAAAAGCTTATTCCTCTAGAAATCATGTCTTTTGTTATAAACAGTGTCCTGTGTTCCCTTACAGTGCATTTGTTCCCAGCCACATCCATCCTCTGTGCCCTGGGGAGATTTCTCAGCCCTTCAGGGAAGTAGGTCCTTCTATTTTAGGCTCAGTTTATGTTATGTTGGTGGAGAAGGAGTATTGGAAGAAATTGCATCTTATGATTCTTAATTCCTTCTTTTTGAGCTAGATGGATGGATCCAGAGGTGAATTTACAAAAATAAACATGCGCAAAAGTGTCAGGGGCAGCACTTCTGGTCTTGTCTGGTGTTTTTGTTGCACAGGTGCTGTGGGATGAGTCTAGATTGAAGGTTTGTGTCTTCCCCAGCTTCCTGCATCCCCCATGTGGCAATTTTTGGAGGTGGGGCCTCTGGGAGGTGATCAGGTCATGAGAGTGGAGTCCTGCTAAAGGGGGTTAGTATCCTTATCAAAGAGCTCTAGAGCAGGAAGGTACTGCTCATGAACCAGGAAGCAGTTGCTCAGCGAACCTGGCGTCAGTTGGCACTGGAACATGGGCTTGCAGTCTCTGCGACTGTGGGAGAGAAAGTCCTGTTGCTTATTTTGTTGTGGCAGCCTCGATGAACTGGGACACATGCCTTTATCTTTTGTCTCTGCTTGGCCCTGCAAAGCAAAATGAGCCAGTTGGTTGTGAGCAGGCTGCCATGGCAGGACAGCTCGGCCCGCAGCACCCTGGTTCTGTTGGCATTTGGTGGACATCTGTTGCCAGTTACCCTGACTGGTGGCTGGTGTTACATCGTTAACTGGTGCCAAGTCATTCTTGAGAAGTCTTCTTTTTGCATTTCATTCATGAGGCATGTCTGATGCCTAAAATTGTCTCCTTTCTGTAGGAATCTGGGTCATAGGACACCAAAGGAAACCTTAACATTGAATGTAGTCTAGTGGTGCTGGAAGCCTTCCAGGACTGGACAGCATGCACACACAGACACACACACATCAGAGTTTTAACTTCTGCCATGTCTTTAAGTGATGAAATAACTTGCTCGGAGATAAATATACTTGTCTAAAAAAAAGTCATTATAATATTCTACAAAATGGAAAAATTTGGCCAGTTGGAGACCAGAGTTTACCTAGATAGATTAAATGAAAAGTTAGCTCTGGCAACCAGGGTTGTGGCAAAGCAGGTAAAGCTGCTGCCAATGACACCAGCAGCCTACATACCTGTTTGAGTCCTGGCTGCTCCACTTCTGATCCAGCTCCCTGCTTATGTGCCTGGGAGAAGCAGCAGAGGATGGTCCAAGCACTTGGGCTCCTGCACCCATGTGGGAGACCTAGAAAAAGCTTCTGGTATCAGGCTTCATCCTGTCCTAGCTCTAACCATGGTAGCCATTTGATGAATGAGCCAAGGATGGTGGAAGATCTCTTTCTCTATATACCTTTCAAATAAGTAAGTAAATAAATATTTTTAAAAAGAGAGAGAGAAAAGCTCTGGTGTAGGGTCTCTTGGGCATGTGATACATACAGAAGAATATCTGTGTATGTGCAAGGTACAGAGCTCAGTTAACAGAACCTAGATAGCCCACCTAGCTTTAAGGTCAGAGTATGTTCCGCATCACCTGTACGTTGCTACTGGGCAGGGGTCGCCTTCCAACTTCCTGGAGTGAACACATTCTTGAGTTTTCTTTCTTTACTTTTCTTCAGACCTTCTAACTAATGAGTGCCTCCTTAGCATGCTATGTAGTTTACTTCTTTTGACTTTCTGTAAGCAGAATCATCCAATGAATATAATCTAATCTCAGACACCTCTGTGTTGATGCATGTAGCTGTGCTTAACTTGCTTTCTGTTAAGAAGTCCTCTCTTTGGCCTTGCCTCACTTACTTATTCATTCGGTTAGTAGATTTCTGCTTTTTAAAATAATTATTATTATTTTTTTTAAAGATTTATTCATTTTATTACAGCCAGATATACACAGAGGAGGAGAGACAGAGAGGAAGATCTTCCGTCCGATGATTCACTCCCCAAGTGAGCCGCAACGGGCCGATGCGCGCCGATCCGATGCCGGGAACCAGGAACCTCTTCCGGGTCTCCCACGCGAGTGCAGTGTCCCAAAGCATTGGGCCGTCCTCGGCTGCTTTCCCAGGCCACAAGCAGGGAGCTGGATGGGAAGTGGAGCTGCCGGGATTAGAACCGGCGCCCATATGGGATCCCGGGGCTTTCAAGGCGAGGACTTTAGCTGCTAGACCACGCCGCCGGGCCCAAAAATAATTATTTTTTTGTGATAGAGTTTCATAGGCTCAGGGATTTCCCCTGCTTCTTCCCCATTAGTCCTCCTCCTGCTAATTTCCACTGTCTTATTACAGTAGTATAGTCCTTCAAAAACAGTTGCTAGTCAAACATTCTGCTATTTAAGTGTGTCCTGACATTGTAGGCATAGACAGTGATAAAAAGTCCAGCATACTAGTGTCAAGATAGGTTTAACAGTTTCATTAGGAGTCCATCTTTGATTTGGAAGTAGATATGTGTACTGAAATGTATCTTCATGTCTCGGCATGCTAGTCTTCAGTTTCTCTACATGAATGTATGTACATACGTGTTGACTTGTATGTATATATCTTGACTTTACATGAAGGTTGCCTTATATCAGAGAGAACATATGACATTTGTCCTTTTGAGATTGGCTTATTTCACTGAGCATAATGGTCTCTAGTTGGGACCATTTGGTTGCAAATGGTAGAATTTCATTCTTCTTAGTGGCTGAGTAGTATTTCATGGAGTAGATATACCACAGTTTCTTTATCTACTCTGCTTTCAATGGGCATTTTGGTTGTTTCCATGTCTTTGCTATTGTCGATTGGTGTAAATATAAGACATCGTGATGCCTGTCTAATGATTTTGAAGATACTTTATGCAGCACCTTTCGGTGTTTGCAGCGGGTCAGCGATTCAGCGTATTTAGTTACCACATTGTGGAGACATCAGAGTCATGATAATTTTTCCTTCCTTGTCTTTTCCTCTGACATTTTATAGTGTGTTCTCCCCTGAAATTGCTTATCAGTGACTTTGGAATGCGTTGAAGTCAAAATGTTGATTCATGGTTGACTGTTTACTATCAGTAACAGACTTGACCTAAATAGAATAACCTTTTTTTTTTTTTATGGACAAGCCAACATGTTTCAGTCTAGTATCTAGGGGATATGTGCTGCTTCCTCTCGTGCTTCCCTTGACCAAGTTCTTTCTTCATTGCTGTCTCCTCTCTCATGGCAGATTGCTCTCTACATTTGGGACAAAGGAGGTGGACCAGCCCTTACCCGAGTGCCTGAGTTTTGTACAGATGGTGTGAACTCCAATTGTGCTACCACATTCCATTCTTTTCTACCACTTTGTGTAAGTAAAAGAAGAAAACCTTCCTTGGAGATCAAAGAAAAATGTGCATTATTTTGCATAATATTTTACAGTTGCCTACACAGAGCTCACAGAAAGGCCTTGATCCAGTCCTCAAAATGGGTTTGATGACCCAGAACTCACTAAATTATTCACAGTCCCCCCCTCTTGTAGGCGAAAAGTGCATTCCCCATCCTGTAAGCTGGCTTTTTTCTCATCAGCTACACAAAATTCTCTGTGCCATTATAAAAGAAGAATTGTCACAATACAGCATGATGCAAACCTTGGGCAAGAATCTGTCAGGATTGTGCAATTTGCTGGGGAGGCTCGTGTTTCTAGACTTTCCCCTGCTGGCCCTACAGCCAGCCCCAGTGATGTCAGAGCTGGACTGTCATTATAGGCCTGTGATGGATGATAGAGGGCTTGGGACAGCCCCTTCTCCTGGGCTTGGGTGGGTGACAAGTCCCTCCCTGCATCCTGTTCATCTGCCTGGTCACCATGGGCTCCTGAGTTCTCCCTGCCCAGGGTGTTTGAAGTTGTTCCTTCTTTGGCAGAAGACGAACTATACTTAGTCCAGAGAGGAGGGGTTCCAGAGGGAGTCCTAAAAATACTTTCATGCTCAACGTCCAGGCCCAGAAAAGGGAGTCATTTCTTATTCTGCACTAAAACATCTCCGCCCACCCCAGCTTCCTGTTCTCTGTCACAATCTTCAGCAGCTGGGAAGAGAGGCCCGTAACATTGACTGGTCACTTACTGTATGCTGACTGAATTGTAGTCACAACAGCGGCATTCCGGGGGTGACTGCTGCTTGCTAAATGAGTGGAGTAAGGTTCAAAGAGTTTTAGACACTTGTCAAGATGACAAAAAGTCTGTAAAGGGCAGAGCTGGGAGGCAGATCTGGGGCTGGCTGCCCTAAGCAGCTGTGATAGCCACAGAACTGCAGTTCTTTTACTTTATCCACACTAGATATAGGACTGAAGTCCCTGAAATCGGTTGATCGGAACTCTCAAGCATGTGAGGTGTCTTGTGGGTATGAAGATTATGCTGATTAATATTTGTTCATTTGTTCCTTTTTATAAAGGGAAAGCCAGTGAAGAAGGAGGATATTTTTGTGGCAGTGAAAACATGCAAGAAGTTTCACAGCGACAGAAGTATGTTTTGGGTTATTTGTTTTTATTGAACCTTTGAAAAATGCGTGCTAACTTTTGAGAGAAAGTACAATCGATAGATACATTCAAGACAGGGAAGAATGACCATACAATGTCAAAGTGAAAACTGGCTTTTTTTTTTAAAGTAGTTCTACTCATGATACCACTTCGGTTACCAAGATGAATTAGGAAGGACCATTTTGTACTGGGACATGAATACTGTTTACAGCTGTGTTTTCAATTGGAAGTAGAAGAGCTCCACCTTAGCAGTCTGGGAGAGGAGTGAGTAGCTATCCATTTGGTGAAACAGTGTCCCATTACAGCGTGCGTGGTTGCTGAACCCTCTGAACAGTATTCCAGGGGATTTCAAGGTAACAGGAGGCAGCAGAGTGCTCTTTTGAAGTCTGTTCCTATGTTTTGCTAAAGATACACATTTGCTCACCCATCGGTGTATTGGAGAGAGGGAAAAGCTGCCTTGGAAACTGTTGGCTTCTTGGAGAAGAACCCTGCCGTGCCCATGGATGTTGTTTCCAGGTTTTTGGGTGTCATTACAGAATTGTGCTCACTGAGGGTGATAATGTTTTTGTTTTTTTTTTTTTAAAGTTCATTCTATGTATAAATAGACACGATTTCTTTTCTCACCTTATTTCAAGCAACACTTCTGAAATTGAAAATTAGGCAGTCTTTTGCATTTTCTAATTTTAGCACATATTTTAATTTTTTTCTTTCCATGAAAAGACTGTTGATTTTACCAAGGGTATGCTATTTCTGTAGAAGAGATTTCTCAAGCAGCTGTCATTTTCATGCGCTGGAGCTATGGGGGGAACTTCCTTTGTGTATTTTATGTAATAACACCATACATACAGATTGCATTCTGAAGGGGAAGATACATTCCAAATAAAAGAATATTATGAGACTCAACAAAAATTAAGCTTCAGTGATATTCTATGTTTTTGAAGTTGGGGGTGCGGGAAGAGAGAGAGGAAAAGTATGTATTGGTTGTCTCCCCTGATGTCCGTAGAGGTAAAGTCTGGGCTAGTATGGAAGCCAGGAGCTGGGCACTCCGTCCACAGCTCCCGTGTGAATGGCCATTCGTTGAGCCATTAACGCTGTCAAAGGGTACACTTGAACATAAAGCTGGCATGAGGAGCTGCAGATCCAGCCATTGAACATGGATATTCTGGAGTGAGACATGGATGGGTGTTCCACCTGGCATCTTAACATTAGGCCAGATGCCCACCCTGACGTCTGATGGAAAAAGCCCATTGACTATAAACTTTCATATTTGCCTGAAACAGTAAATTTGAGTTCCACATACTATGAAATTAGCTTAAATAAATGTATGTTCCTTAGGCAAGGATTCCTGATACACTATTAAGAATTAGTATAGGGCCCAGCACCGTGGCCTAGCGGCTAAAGTCCTTGCCTTGAACGCCCTGGGATCCCATGTGGGTGCCGGTTCTGGTCTCAGCAGCTCCACTTCCCATCCACCTCCCTGCTTGTTGACTGGGAAGGCGGTTGAGGACGGCCCAGGGTTTTGGGACCCTGCACCCGTGTGGGAGACCTGGAGGAAGTTGCTGGTTCCCGGCTTCAGATCGGCACAGCACCGGTCGTTGTGGTCACTTGGGGAGTGGGTCATCAGACGGAGGATCTTCCTCTCTGTCTCTCCTCCTCTCTGTACATCTGACTTTGTAATACAAATAACAATAAAAAAAAGAATTAGTATAGAAGTGGGGATACAATGCAATATGCATACCTGCTTGCAAATCAAAGATGGACTCCCAGTGAAACTGTTGGGCATGTGTAGACAGTGGGATGCTGTACTGACGTTGACTGTACCAGCAGTGTCGGGACACACTTAAATAACACACTGATGGAATCATGACTCCTTATGAAGGACTATACTATTGTAGCAACATGGGGAAAATCTGTTGGTGGGGTGGGAGCGTGGGGGTGGAAATCCTGGTCTCCACGAAATTGTACCATAAAATTTAAAAATTCAAAATAACAATTAAACAAACAAACAAAAGAATCAATATAGGGGATCTGGTGTGATTGCCTAGTGGCTAAAATCCTTGCCTTGTACATGCTGGGATCTTATATGGGCACCAGTTTGTGTCCCAACTACTCCACTTCCAATCCAGCTCCCTGCTTGTAGCTTAGGAAAGCAGTAGAGAATGGCCCAAAGCCTTGGGACCCTGCACCCACATGGGAGACCCACAGGAGCTCCTGTCTTCTGGCTTCAGATTGGCTTAGCTCTGGCCACTGTGGCCATTTGGAATAACTTTCTCTCTAAATCTGCCTTTCCAATAAGAGTAAGTAAATCTTTAAAAAACCGAAAGGAGTCAATGTTTAGAATACAATGTTTAGAATACAATTTTTGTGTGTTTTAAGTTTAGTCAATATTCAATATTCTTTTAGCTATTTTTATAATCTAGAAGATATTTGTGGGATGTTTTGACAAAAATCACTTTTTAAAAAGATTTATTTATTTTTGTTGCAAAGTCAGATATACAGAGAGGAGGAGAGATAGAAAGGAGGATCTTCTGTCTGATGAATCACTCCTCAACGGCCGGTGCTGTGCCAATCCGAAGCCAGGAGCCAGGAACCTCCTCCAGGTCTCCCACACGGGTGCAGGGTCCCAAGGCTTTGGGCCGTGCCTGACCGCCCTCCCAGGCCACAAGCAGGGAGCTGGATGGGAAGTGGAGCTGCCGGAATTAGAACTGGCACCCATATGGGATCCTGGTGCATTCAAGGTGAGGACTTTAGCCACTAGGACACAGTGCCGGGCCCAACAAAAATTTTATAGAAGAGCTCTTGGGGGAGAAGGCAGCTTTTTCTTTGGTTTAGTTTACAGCAAGCAGATGTGTTTGCATTGATTTAATTGATTGTGAAGCTGCACTCAGAGTGGTGATTATGTTCATAATCCTGGTGTTAGCACTGGTGGTAGTGGTGACATCTTCTCCCCTGAAACAAATGACAAGGACACAGGAAAATTAGGAGCCCTCCCCAGTGATGTGCTTCATACACTTCAGACTAAAACGAAGTGTGTTATTGTAACATTGAATAATCTAGCTTTTTGCTTTCCTATATTGTATAAGGTTGAGGTAGTCTTTTCTGTATCTGTGAAATGCTTTCTTTTTGAATTGGAGTCAAAGATCTTTAAAAATGACGAAATCATAAAGCCTGTTAGCATTTTTCCAAAAAAATTAATTGGTTTATATGAGTTACAGAAAGAGAAGATTTGTTTGTTTATTTGAAAGAGCTACAGAGAACGTGGGAGGGAGGGAGAGAGTGCGAGCTGTAGTCTCTTGGTTTACTCTCCAGATGGTCGCATCAGCCAGGGCTGGGCCAGGCTGAAGCCAGGAGCCACGAGCCAGGAGCTTCATCCAGGTCTCCCACGGGGGTGGCAGGGACCTACACATTTCAGCTGTTTTCTACTGCTTTTCCCAGGTCATCGGCAGGGACTTGGAACTGAAGTGGAGCAGTAGGGACAGGAGCCAGTACCCACAAGAGAATGCTGACATTGCAAGCAGTGGCTTTGCTCTCTGGGCCACAATGCTGGTCCCCCTGAGCAATATAGAACACTTGTTCCAAATCCGAATGCTTCGATCAGCTCCTGTTTATTTGGCTGTGTGCTCATTGAAATGTGAGACTCAAGAACAGTATGAGGCTCTCTGTTGCATTTCAGTGTCTTTCAACTTGGATATGTACGTTTGAAAAGCAAGGCCAAGGAGGCAGTAGAAATTTAGTGACCTTGTTGCAACTGTCATAGTTAAGGCTGGGGGAGTGAAGTCACAGGCTTAGGAGAGCGTTCAGTCACCAGTTGGCCCAGAGAATGGATGATCCACATATCAGTTACCATGCTGATGCCATTGTGCTTTTTTTTAAAAAAATGTATTTTATTTTGAATTCTGAATTATGTGGTATAATTTCATATAGGCTGGGCTTCCCCCCAAACCCCCATCCCCCATCAGATTTTCCCATTTTATTACAACAGTGTAGTCCTTTATAAGGAATCATAATTCTGTTAGTAAGTGTACCCTGACATTGTTGGTACGGACAGTGTCAGGCAGTCCAGCATCCCATTGTCCACACATGTCCAACAGTTTTATTGGGAATCTGTTTTGTCTGAAAGCAGGGATGCATGTTGCATTAGTCCCCCACATCTGTATATGATAGACCCCAGTACTCCATCACTATACATTTCCATAATTGAGAAGCCATGAAGCCAGGCCAACAACTGGTATGAGTTAGAACAACCACCACCACCACAACAGCATCCACGACAAATTACAGCACCATGAAAAAAATGTGCCACTGAGTAACTGACACATGGGTGACAAAAAGGAAACACAAAAGTCTCTTGGGAAAAATGATGCCACTGTGTAATTCATGAACCAGTGATGAATTCGACAAGAGAAAAGGAATTATTTGGAATAAACAAAACTGAAATAAAAAAACGTCAAAACACATGGAATATAGCCAAAAAAGCAAGCAACCAACCAAAAAACAGTATGGATTGGATTATTGAAGTTACACTTTCCATGTTGGTTTCCTTTTATAAGTGAGAACATATGGTATTTGTTCTTTTGTGATTGACTCATTTCACTGTGCATAATGGTCTCTAGTTGGGACTGCCTGTTGTAAATGGTATAATTTCATTCTTCGTAATAGCTGAATAATATTCCATGGAGTAGATTTAACCACAGTTTCTTTAACCACTCTTCTTTGGATGCACATCTGGATTGTTTCCATATCTTTGCTGTTGTAGATTGTGCTGCTGCAAATATAGGATTACAGATCCCCTTCTCATATGCAGATTTCATTTCTGTTGAGTATATTTCTAGGAGCGGGTAGCTGGGTCATATGGCAGGTTTATTTTCAATTTTCCAAGCACTCTCCATACTGATTTCCACAGTGGTTGTACTAACCTACACTCTCACCAGCTGTGAAGGAGGGTGCCTTGCTACCTACATCCACGCCAGCAGGTGTTATTAGCTGAATTCTGAATGTAGGCCAGTCTTACTGGAGTTGGGTGGTACCTCAAGGTGGTTTTCATTTGTATGTCTCTGATGGCTAGGGAGCCTGAGCATCTTTTCATGTCTGTTAGCCATTTGAATCTGTTCTTTTGAAAAATGTCTGTTCATTTCCTTTGCCTATTTTGTTACAGGGTTGTTTTTTAATGAACATTTTCTGGTATCATCTTTGAACATGCATGCATACATTTGATCATGTAGGTTCACCTTGCCAGCAAATTCTTGTGCTATGACATTATTATTGCTCACTTAGTATTATAGAGGAAGCAGAGTATAGAATGCTGATGCACAGCTGGCCCAAATCCAGTAGAGAAGGCAAGACTCACTTGGGTTTTCTGGCTGCTACATCTCTTGCTTTTTCTGTCTCAGCTAACATGTCCTTGAATGTATTTCAGACCTAAAACTTGACAAATCATCTTTGATTTTTGTATTGATCACCTCAGGGTCAGTGAAGAGTTGGCCAGTGGCTTTTCATTTTCAGCAGCAAGGGGCTTTCGAAACTCTTGATATCCTATACATACAGGGCTGGAATTCCCATTTCCACTCCTGTGCAAGCCCTCAGAGTTGCAGTCCAGCAGACTACATGCACTTTGTGTCTTGTCTTATTCTCTTTTCCTTGTGCACTCTGGTAGGAATGATTATGGGAACAAAGGGCAAATGACAGTGATTAAAAAAAAGCAACGTAGGGCTGAAGTGAAGCAAGTTAAGCCACTGCTTGCGATGCCAGCCATCCTACTTCTAATCCAGCTCCCTGCTGATGCACCTAGGAAAGCAGCTGGCCCGTGGACTTGGGCACCTGCCTCTGCCTCCCTTCCACTTAGGATGTCCGAGTGGAGTTCCAGACTCCTGAATTCAACCTGAACAGCCCCAGTTGAGTCAACTGAGGGGATGAGCCAGCAGGTGGAAGATCTCTTTCTTTGATTGTATCAATCTGTCTTTGTGGTCTTCCAAATAATTAACTAAATATATATACATATTTTTTTTTAACACATGAGGAACTGTCTTCATGTTTGAAGTATTAAAAGTAGGCATCCACAGATTTCAAAATTTTCTTGCACCCAAATATAGCATTTAATTCCATTTCCCATGAACTCTTGTAAGTGCCCTCTTATAAGTTGGCACATTGGGCACAGCGTATATGATCATGGTGTGAAAAGAATGTCAAGCTTGATTACTTTCCCTGAGGGCTGAGGTTTTTCTCTGTGGAAGTGCAGCTGTCAGGAAGCCTTCAGCTTTTCCTCAGCAGCCTTTCACCATGCAGCCCGCTCCTGGGCCAGTCTCACTGCACACAGCATCTGTTGCTGTCCGTCACACTGTGGCTTGCGAGATGCTCTCCCTCTAATTGAAGAGCTTAAATTGCTATTTGCTCAGCCTGTAGTCCCTTCTCGCAGCTTCTTGATATCTTACGAATAAGCACCTTATTCCTGCTTAAAAAAAAAAAAAAAGAAAAAACCTGTTTGTACTGCTGTGATTTGTCTGCAAGATGTGGATCTGAACACATGAAGAGGAGCGTTTGGTAGTGGACTCTGATAAAAGAAGCTCAGGTACCACGATACACTCTGCTTGTTGAAAAGGCAGGGCTTGCGTGGAAGTGCAGCCAGATGGATGGCCGCACACTGGAAGCAGGCGAGGTGATCACGTGAATGATTGATGAGAGACAGGTGTCAAGTGCTGCCTCATTTCTCTTTCCCTGGCTGTTGAGTAGCTTCAGTGTTAACAGATCGCCTTCCACTGTTGGCTGAGAGCACCTAGAAGGGATGCTTTTCAATCTTAGGTGCAGCTCAATCTTGTTCCTATAAAATTTGATTGATTTGAGAGTCAGAGAAAGAAAGCTCCCATGTGCTGGTTCCCTCCAGGGATGCCCATAGAGGCCCTGGGTTGGTGGCTGAAGCTTGGAGGCAGGATCTCAATCAGTCTCCCTTGTGGGTGGCAGGGATCAATTATCCTGAGCCATTTCTCTGCTTCCTAGGGTCTGCTCTTCCCAAGAGCCTGAGCTAATATTAGAGCCAGGCACTGAGATGCAAGCTCTAAGCATCTGAACTGTGAGGCCAGATGCCCACGCCACCCAGTTTTAAACTGAGGCATCAGTCTATTGTAATTGTGTGTCTAACTGCTGCAGGAGTGGAGCAGGGGCTGGCCTCTGAGGTACCCCAGGTGAAGCTGCTGACTGTAGTGCCAGCATCCCATATGGGTGCCAGTTTGAGTTCTGTATGCTTCACTTCCTAACTCCCTGCTGATGTACCTGGGAAAGAACAGAGGATGGCCCAGGTGCTTAGGCCCCTGTTCCATGTGGGAGACTTGGAGCAAGGTCCTTACCTCTGACTTTGGCTTGGCACTGTCCAGACTGTGAGACCATTTGGGAAGTTACCCAGAGGATGGAAAATCCCCCTGTGTCTCTACCTTTCTCTCTCTAACTGTGCCTTTCAAGTAAATAAAATAAATCTTTGAAAAAAAGTTGAGAGGTACAGTCAGACTTTTATTTTGGAGTTACTGACTTACTCACTGAGACAAAAGATTGGCTTGCCAGCCCCAAATAGCAAAACAATCAAAACAATTGTGTAGTACATTCAGGTTTGGTTGATTGAACATTTATAAAATGTTCTGGTGTTGAATTCATTTTTCCTGTGTAATTTGAGACAACTTTACCCTATTTACCAGGGGTAAAAGTGCATGTTTCTATACCTTGTACTGAGACATTTTGGTTTTGAGTCTACGAAATTCTAAGAAATGTTTATGCCATCCACACAGTTAGAAATTTTGTAGTAAAATTTTTACTTTGTTCCAATGTGAAGTTATCCTATGACAAGTTTTCCTAAAGTAAACGTTTACTCTTTTTTTTAAAGATTTATTTATTTTTATTGGAAAGGCAGATATACAGAGGAGGAGAGACAGAGAGAAAGATCTTCCGTCTGATGGTTCACTCCCCAAGTGACCACAGCGGCTGGAGCTGAACCGATACGAAGCCAGGAGCCAGAAGCTCTTCCAGGTCTCCCACATGGGTGCAGGGTCCCAAGGCTTTGGGCCATCCTCGACTACCTTCCCAGGCCACAAGCAGGGAGTTGGATGGGAAGCAGGGCCGCCGGGATTAGAACTGGCGCCCATTTGGGATCCCGGCGCGTGCAAGGTGAGGACTTTAACCACTATGGTATCGTGCCAGGCCCTACTCTCATTTTTAATCATGTGGTAGAAATTAGGTCTTTCTTGATTGACAGCAAGATAATTTATCATGTTACCTCATTGAAATATGAAGGGAGTCCTCAAAAACATGGAAAATGCATGTTATGAGAAAAACTGTGGCTTTGCAAATTATTTGGACCAAAATCAATTTATATTTTAATTCCGTTCCCCACTAACCTTCAAAAGTACCCTTGTGTTTTGTTAATGTTTAATATCTTTAGGAACACAAGACTTCAGTATAATGTAATATGCTTTACAAATATTAGAATGAATTTAGTTTAGAATTAAAACAATGTTAATGAAAAAAGGTAAATATGTTTAAAGTTTAGTTAATCCAGAATTAACCCTTATTTGAAGACATAGATTAAACTGTTGGTATGGAAGACTTTTCCTTAGTTTTTTATTCTTTTTTATGATGAAGGGAGAAACAATACAAACTATTGAATGCCTTAGATGTTGCAGCATCCCAATGCCTTAGTATCTGCAAATGGCCTGGTTATGAAGATTGGTATTGATAGTACCGGTCTTATACCATAGGAACAATTGACATTATGAATTCAACTGTCCTTTAAGCTGATGTCTGAGAAATAGTCCTAGGCTGTTTATTGGAACTCCGAGAGCTCCCATTTTGCTTGTTATTGACCACTTTCTTCTTATACACTATGCCTGTTGCTGGGGAACAAATCACGTGAGAACATACTGTATTTATCACCGTTTGTAAAATTTCTATTTCCAGTGTTTAAAGGCCGGTCGGTAGAACAGTCAGAGCCAAGCTCACACTCGATTTTGACTTTAGTGTCATTTAAATCAGTGACTTGAGAAGAATCATCAGTGCTGTTTAATAAAACTTTTAGGGGAAAAAATTAGTTAAAGAGAGGAAATTGAAGCGTAACTTGCACAGCCTGCAGGTCCTGTGTTGCAGCCTGAGTTATGTTCTTGATCTTTATGCCTGTGACTGAGGTTTTGGGGGCTGTGGATAGCTGGGAACTCTTTCTGGGAAACATCCCCTTGCTGATGACATGCAAAGCTAATTGCCACAGCCGTGCCAGAGTGTAGATTTTCTTTGTGCTGAAATTAGAAAGTAGAACAATGAGGTTCCTAAAACTGATTTTTTTTTTTTGCTTTTTCTTTTAAAGATTTATTTTATTTTTATTACAAAGTCAGATATACTGAGAGGAGGAGAGATAGAGAGGAAGTGGAGCTGCCGGGATTAGAACCAGCGGCCATATGGGATCAAGGCGAGGACCTTAGCCACTAGGCCACACTGCTGAGCCCCAGACATTAGCTTTTAATTTAAAGTATCTCGGACCACTTTGACAAGGAAAAACCTCTGTAATTATCCATTTATCTATGATTTCAGAAAAAATGACATTATATAGATAGCAATAATATTTAATGGGCAATTTGGTGATAATTTTAGCAAATGTCCAGAATTCATAGCTGTTCTTCATTCTTAATATCTGATGAACAATGTGCTACGAAATGGTTCACATTTTATTTTGTATGTACAGGTTTTGTGAGATGCATTCTAACTTTGCTGGCTTTATAGCTAATTGCTTAAGTTTTGCATTATAGCAACAGTGTTGCATAGAACTTATTTTTGGAAAAGACTGTATCTAATAAGATTTCAAAAAGTTAAGATTTGATTCATCAGAGTTGAAATTCTTTTTTTTTCAAAAGCTGTCTTAATTTTACTTGAAAGTTCATTACAGAGAGAGTGATATCTTTCAACTGTTGATTTACTCACCAAATGGTTGCTTCAGTCAGAGGTGGGCCAGTCCAGAGCTGGAACCCAAGAGTTTCTTCTGGGTCTCCCAAATGGGTGATGCAGGCCCCAACGATTTGGATCATCCTGCACTGCTTCACAGATCATTAGCAGGAAGTTGTATCAGAAGTGGAGCAGCCCATGTGGGATGCCCAGCACCACAGGCAGAGAATGAGCCTGCTGACACCAACGTGGCAGCCCCAGAGTTACGATTCTTAACACAGTATGAACTCTAAACATGATAATTTTTATAGGGCAAAAACAGAAACCTCATTTTAAAATTCAGATATGCAGGCAGTAATTTTTAAAAACACAGAACAAAGTAATTACTTGGATATTTGGGTAGGTGAGTTATTATTCAATAATGATCTGTTTGTCAGGCATGCAGACAGAACTACTTTTGAGCTTCTAAACTTTAAAAACTCAGGAAGTTATGTTGTTTGAATTGATATATCTGTTAATTATAGAGTTTTAAAGTCTGCAACATTTCTCACTTTTGTTTCTTCCACATTTTTCAAAAATACAACACAATAGTAGTCGTATTTTAAAAGACTTATTTTCATTTAAAAAGCGTAACTACATAGAGAATGCGAACTAGACAGAGATATCTTTCAGCTACTGGTTCACTCCCCAAATCCCTGCATCGCCTGGAGCAGAGCCAATTTGAAGCCAGGAGCCAGGAGCCTCCTCTGGATCTTCCATGTGGCTGCAGTGTCCCAAGGACTTCAGTCATCCTCCTCTACTTCCCCAGGCCATAAGCAGGGAACTCGATTGGAAGTGGAGCAGCTGGGGCATTAAGAAACACCCATATGGGATGCTGGCACCAGAGGCAGAAGCTTAGCTAGTGGCTCTGGCCCAAATAGCAGTCATATAGTGATTCAGTGACAAGATCTGGTCGTTCATGGGATCAGGTAGTCCTGTTAAGTCCTTCAAGTAAGGACATGCTTTATTTGAAGAGGTCTTCCACCTCTGCCATCAGAGGGATGAGCTTGTATCTCAGCCAGGAACCATGTGAAATACTCCAGTGCTTAGAAGTAATCTATACTTGTCCAAATGTTGAAGCTGGGTTAGATGAAATAACCAATTGGAGAAGGAGAAAAAATAATTTAAACACAGCGGTACAGAGCCTGGCTCAATAGCCTAGCAACTAAATCTTCACCTTGCATGTGCTGGGATCCCACATGGGTGCTGGTTGGTGTCCTGGCTCCTCCAGTTCCCATTCAGCTCCTGCCTGTGGCTTGGGAAGGCAATGGAGGATGGCCCAAAGCCTTGACCCTACACCCATGTGGGAGACCCGGAAGAGGCTCCTGGCATTGGATTGGCTCAGCTCTGGCCGTTGCGGCCAGTTGGGGAATCAGTCTGTGGACAGAGATCTTTCTTTCTGTCTCTCCTTCTCTCTGTAAATCTGCCTTTCCAATAAAAATAAATCTTTTTTTTAAACAACAGTATAATTAGAGAATTTTTCGTTTTGAGAAAGTTATTTATCACCAAGAATAGTAAATTCTTGACTCCAGGAATACTGAAACAGTGCCTCTAAAAATGAAGCTAGCATTGTGGGGCAGTGGGTTAGACTGCCACCTGCAATGCCAGCATCCCATATGGGTACCAGTTCAGGTCCTGGTTGCTCCACCAGCTCCTTGGTAATGGATGAGAAAGCAGCAGAGGATGGCCAAAGTACTTGGACCCCTGCACTCACATGAACGACCCGGGTGGAGTTTCAACCTCCTGGCTTGAAGGCTGGCCCTTCCTGGCTGTTGTGGCACTTAGGAGAGTGAACCAGTGGATGAAAGCTCTCTGTCTCTGCTGTTTTCTCTCAAACTCTTTCAAATAAATAAATATATTTTAAAAATGCTTCATGAAGAGTGTTTTAGCCCTGAGCTGTCACCAGCAAGTAATGTTGGCATTTCTCAGGATTGAAGCAAAGCTGCTGTGTTGTTTCAAGGTTTCCCTATAGAACTGTGCCACTGATTGTCACCTGTGATTTTTCTTTCAGTACCTATTGTAAAGCAGACCTGGGAGAGAGAGGCAAGTTTCATTGAATACTATAGTGACTATGCAGAAACTTCCATTCCCACTGTGGATTTGGGGATTCCTAATACGGAGAGAGGTGAGTCCTCAGTTCTTACAACTCCACTTATTAAAAATGCCCATCCTGAAACAGCTGTTTGGCTTAGTCATTCAGCCATCCCCCTTCTGTATGGGAAAGTCTTAGCTAATGCACTGCTCCATTCCTGAGAACAGCTTCCCATCAGTGCATGCCCTGGGCAGCAGTGGTGACGATGACCCCAGATCCTGGGTTCCTGCCACCCCAAGGGGAGATCAGGATGGAGTTCCTGGCTCACAGTGTTGGCCCCAGCCAGGGACCGCTGCTGGTATTTGGGAAGTGAATCTGTGGATGGGAATTCTCTTTCTGTTTTCCTTTTGCTTCTCAAACAAGCAAATAAATACTAACAAAAATGCTCTTTATGTAAACATACTAAATTAGGACAAAACCAAAGTATCTCATTGGTATAATTTTCAGCTTATGTAAATTTTCTTTTTCCTGCTTTACACTTTTAACATCTTTTCCCACCGATACAGGCTGGTTGTAGCACAATAAGAGCATTGTGGTGCAAACAAGGAGTTGTGCATTTGTGGGAATATACATTGCTAGTACTGAGCATGTGACGTTATGGTAGAGCTGGATAGGAGGGTTTCTTTTTCTTTTTTTTAAAAATATGTATATGTGTATTTATGTATGTTGGAAAGGCAGATTCACATAGAGAAGAGAGACAGTTAGGAAGATCTTCCATCTGCTGGTTCACTCTCTAAGTGACTGTAGCATCCATAGCTGAGGTGATTTGAGGTCAGGATCCAGGAGCTTTCTCCAGGTCTCCCATGTGGGTGCAGGTGCCAAGGCTTTAGGCTATGCTTTAATGCTTTCCCAGGCCACAAGCAGGGAGCTGGATGGGAAGTGGAGCTGCTGGGATGGGAACCAGTACCCAGATGGGATCCCAGCACTTGAAAGGGCAGGCTTAACCAATTGAGTCATGGCATCAGACCCAGGAGCATTTTCATCCCTTCGTCATTCATCATGGCCATAATGAAATGTGCAAAATTGGTTGCCTTTCTTCCCCACACAAAGCTGCTGTCCTCACAGGTCTTAGTTTAGTTCACTTTATTTGTACCTCTAAGTAGCACTTAACCAGTTTCTAATTGAGTTAACGTGCAGAATACATTATCATGTGTGTTAATGTGTTAATGAATAGGTAGTTGGAAATACATCTGCTTTTCTCTTCAGGTTTTTGTGTGAAGAGTTTCGTTTGTTTGTTTTGTTTTATTTTAAATCTCAAGAAGTACAAGTGGAAACTTGAACACCTCATTTTCAGAGGCTTCTGTCCATCTTAATTCTTACCCAGTGTTCTTGCTGCATTTTCTTTTGTTCTGTGGTTCTGTATTTCTTTTTTTAAGTAAAGCAATAAAAGTGGCAAGCTGTTTATCTCATTCTGTGGAGAAATTTATCTTGGTTCTTGTAGATCAAGTGATTCTGGGTATCCTTGTGCAAGTCCTCTCACCTCTCTGTTTCCTCACGTGTGAAGTGAATGGCTTAGACTTGATGGTCTCCGAGTTCCTGCTGGTTGACCCCATCTGTGAGCATTAGAGAAAGCTGGTTTTTAAAGTTTGAACTTATTAAGGCATGTGTAATATCCATGTTCTTATAACATCTGAAAACTGCAGTAAATGAACACAGTGAAGTCTACGTGTTACAGAGAAAATAGTGCATTTTATATTTTCTTCTTTATTAGGTCATTGTGGAAAGACGTTTGCCATTTTGGAAAGATTTTTAAATCATAGCAATGACAAAATAGCATGGTTGGTCATTGTAGATGATGACACATTAATCAGGTAAGCAGTCATTATCTTCTCTGTGGCTTTCTTTGATGGATGCTTCTGGTTTTAGCTGGGATTCAGGGATAGGCCTTAACCTAGCATCTGACATGAACCCCCTAGAGGACAATAGATGGAGACACTGGATGTTTGCAACAAAGGGCAGTTATCCATGAGACACAGGAAGCAAGGTGGTGGGGCCTGTGGCTGCCTTACCGGAATGCCAAAACGGAGTGCCAAACCCCACTTGGTTGGGGTTGGGGGGACTCTTGGTACAGCCTGAGGGACTCCTTTAATTGAAAAGATGGAGCTGAGAGTCATGGGCCATCAAGGCCTTAGTTTGTGGGACAGAGTGCGTGCTGTACAGGATAAACCTGGAGCTCTCTGTGGGTCCCCCAGTAAACCTCCAGTGGAGTGGTGAGCACATATGTTATGTGGAAACTACTCAAGGCTGGGAGAGGAGCCTGGGAAGATAATGGCAAAGCCTGCTGTCTGACACATACCAAACTTGGTGTAGTGCCTCTTCCTGCCAGCTGGCCTGGTAAGCCCGTGGTTCATACATCTGGGGTGGGTATACACAAGAGTGTTGCCTCTGTGGTGTGGGAATTGCTAACCCTGGAATCAGTTGTGCTCAAATTCTGCCAAACAGATGCTAGCAAGCAAGACCACCCGAGACCAAAGTGTTTCCAAGTAACTAGCCTGTATTAATGAGAACAAAACTCAGATTTATAGCAAGAGAAAAAGATCCAGCAAATCATTAATAAAGTTCACAGTCTGCTTTCCAGTCAAAATTACCAGACATGCAAAGCAGGAGGAAAATAACGAGAATAGAAATAAGTTGATTGCACTTGTCCCAGAATTTATGCGGTGTTAGAATTAGCAATTAGGAAGCTATTACCATTAAACAGTTACGATAGCTATATTCCGTATGTTCAGAAATGAGACATGGGAGGTATAAATCAGTCTGGAATCATACTTGCAGAGATGAAAACTATCTTACCTACAGTGAAAAACCTACTGGATGGTATTAACAGGAAATTAAACATTACAAAAGAAAATATCAATGAAGTACAACACAGAGATAAAACAATTTTAGAAAGTAAGCCGAGCATGATTGCACTTTGGGACAACTAGAGGCAGCCTGGTAAATATGCCATTGGAGAAGGGACATAGAAGTGTTTAAAGATTTCTTTTTCTGGGCCCAACATGGAGCTGAAAAAATGAAAAAAAAATATCAAGAACCTTCTTGAAGAAAATGATGTATGAGTCGTTGAAGAATTTAATGAGAAATTGTGTTTGAAGAGATGAAACTAAATTGAAATTATATCAAAATCCACGAGATACAGTTTCCACTTATCTTTGCTGGTGAGATGTATCTTCTGTAGGCAACAAATAGATGGATTTTGTTTTTTTAGTTCAGTCAAGTATCTATGACGTTTGATTGAGTTTAAGCCATTTACGTTCAGGGTAATATAAACAGGTGATAATTTGGTCCTGTCATTTAGCAATGGTTTGTTCAATGATTGATTTAGTCTTCTGTTGTCATTTTACTGGGATGTTCTTTACATTTGCCTTTGATTTTGGTGGGTGATATTCCTCTTCTCTGTCAAGAGAACATCTTTAAGAATCATTTGTAGGGCAGGTTTTAAAGACACATATTCTTTTAACTTTACTGTGGAGAAATTTTATTTCATTCAAAGACAAAGGAAAACTTTGCTGTGAACATTATTCTGGGTTGACAACTTTTTGTTTTTAGAATCTGGAATATGTCACTCCATTCTCTTCTGGCCTGTGGAATTTCCTGTGAGAGGTCTCTTGTGAGTTTAATTGGTGTTCCTTTATATGTCAGTTGATTTTTTTCACGTGCACATTTAAGGACCTTTTCCTTAAGTTCAGTAGAAGAGAGCTTGATTATCATGTGTCTTGGTGTAGATCGCTTTTGGTCAAGCCTGCTGGGAATTCTGTGCCCCTTCTGCATATTGTTTCCCAGTTCTTTCTCTAGATTAGGGAAAATTTCCCTTATTATTTCATTAAACACATTTTTAAACCCAGCTTATCTTTCTACACCTTCTGGGATTCCCATAACTCCTATTTGGCCTTTTAAGAGTGTTTTTCAGTTCTTGAGTACTTTTTTTTAAGCTTGATCCAGCTCTGCTTCCAGCTTTTTGTTTGTTTACCCCTGGTGACAGGAAATATCTTCTAATTTTGAGATTCTTTCTTCTGCTTCTTTCATTATGTTTTTTTTATTTATTTATTTTTATTGTTGACAATCTTTACATAGTTAATTACGGTATAAAGGTTCAGGGGCTACAGGGAAGTGGGTAAGACTTTTATGTCCATATTGTTTCCTTCTTGTATCTGAGGTAAAGGGGGATATTGAGAGAGAAGCCCCACCCAGTTTCCCACCCTCCCAAAGTCCCGGATGTGGGGCATGCTCTGAGATACTTGCTCAAGTGGTTTTAATAGTTCTCCAGTTATGGATCACTGCCAGTCTCACCACTCCCAGCTCGATGAGGTCATTGAAGAATCCACTGATTGTCACAGTCCATCATAGAGTCTTCATTTGCCCAGTATTTCGCTGCCCAACATATAGCTGAGGTGGTTGACTGATTTGTTCTGTCCTCTATCTTTTCTTGGCTAGGGTTCTGAGTCCAGCAGGGAACTAAGCTTCAATGCCCATTGACAGGTACAGGAGCCAAATGGGAAGCGGGACAGACTGGACTAGTGTGCTATGCATGCTGGCAGGCCAGGGTAGGGGGCGGGCCTGGTGGGGGTTATTGTGGGTCGCCCCAACTGGGCTGCAGCCCCCCCTGGTTGATGAAAGGGTCGAGTACGTGCTGGGCAGAACCAGGCTGGACTGCAACACCCATTGGTTCCAGTGCAAGTTGGGACTGAGAGCAGAACCAACCCAGCAATTGCAACCACCAGCTGATCGTGGCAATGGACTGTGCCTGGCCCTGTGCTTACTAGAACATACAAGAATTTCACTCTGTTTTGGAGACTCTCCACTGCACTTTTCATTTGCTCCATAGTATTCTTTATTTCTGATATATCGGTTTTCATTTAATTCATTTCCATTGTGACAGATTCCTTGAATTCCATGAATGCCTGCTTTACGTTGTTGATAAGAAGCTTTGGAACAGTGTTTTGAATTCTATGGCCCTCATTTTCTCAATGTCTTCTTCAGTGAACTCTGAAGTTGACAAAGGGTTTTGTTCCTTTGCAGGGGAGTCTTCAGTAATATTCACTGTGCCTTTGTCTCTTCTTTTGCTTTTGGTCATGGTACGTCTAGTTACCAGATTCTTTAGCTTGGGGCAGGTTTCTAAGCTGTGTCACCCACAGGTCTACAATTTGACTTTACTTATTGCAGTTAGCTCATGGCTCTTCGTTTATAGTCACTTGTGTCACTCCCTCCAGCGAGTGCCAGGTCTGGGTTCTAATGTTTGACTTCTACCATGGTCTCTATAGCCCCAGCTCCTGGCTCATCACTCTCCACCTCCTATGATTCCATGTTGAGACTGGACCATTGTCTGTAAAACCTTTCTCTCACTTTTGGTTCAAGCAGGTGCCAGGATTAGGGTGACACCAGCTGTCCTATATAGCTAGGTTGTTGGTGGTGGTAGTCTTGCTGGAACCTGTTTGCCATTAGGTCTGAGGGCCAAATTGACTTATTTTGATCCATATGATGCCAAAGTTGGTATTAGTTTTGATGTGGGACGAGTACAATGCACTGAGCTCTGTGAGTTCACTCCCAGCTCAGCAAATGTGCAGCTCACTGTTGTTTCTGCAGTCTTAAAGTTTTTCCACACTGTATAAAATAGTACCTGATGTGCCACTACTAGAGTTTTTGATCTGCTGGCCTTCAGGTCTGAGGGCTACCTGGACCTATCTTGGGTAGAACCCGTAGGATGCCATGCTGTTGCAGCTCACTAAGTCAGAAATGAGTTCACTGCCAACTCAGTGCATGTGCAGTCCTGTCCCACAGTCTTAGTCTCCCTACACAAAATGGTGCCCAATTTAGCTCTAGGGGGCAGACTGGGCTGTGAAATCTACCCCTGTTCCCGCACCGGCCATCTGGGAGCTGCTGCTCTGTCTCTGCTCCTGGTCAACTCAAACAGACCAGCAGGACAAGTAGTTCTTTGGGTTAACCTGAGTTCCCCGTTAACACCCACTCCCACCTTGTTGCTGGTGGAGTTGCAGCTGCTGCTCGCTGAATCCCACTGGGGTATTGGTCACTGAAGCACTACACCATTGTTTTTGCTTCCTTCCTGTGTCTGTCAGTCTCCAGGTACCCCTCTGCTGTTATTGTGTCCTCCCTCCTTTGCTGGAATGTGACGTCTCTGTTTCACATTGGCTAATGTTTCTCTGTCTATTTAAACATGTCCTTACCCTATCCTGCCATGTTAATTCTCCAAAAATAAATAAATCTTAAAAAAAAGATTTATTTTTCCAATTTGATTAAGACTGTAGACTTAAAAATTCTGAAGCTCAGTGACTCCTGAGCTCAGTGGTGACGGCAGAGACAGAATCCATCTACCTCCAAGAGGCAAGAAGGATTCACATCTCCTGAAGCGTCTGCGGCACTGGGAGTCCTGTTGTTTTTGCCATCCATCCATTCCAGTTTCTCTATTTGGAACTTGTGCCGGCTGCTTAGATTAGTTTTATTTGGTGATAGCCAAGAAATATGAAATGCAGTAGGCAAGTGCAAAAGAATACATTTATTCCTTTAAGAAAGAAGGTGAAATAAAATGTACCCATGCTCGCTTATCCTTGCAAAATACGTGTAAGAACAAATAAAGCACAACACTTGGAAGTTCACTAAAAGTGGTTGGTGAGGGAATACTGCAAATGGAATAGCAGGGGCAGACTGCCTGGCACTGGTCTGAGTTTGTCTCTCAGGGGAATGCTTCTGTTTTGTTTTAAAAGAGCAGTTTCTTTCTTTGTGCGCTGAGGTTGACAGGGACCTGAGAGTGCCCACATGGTCAGATTTGGGAAAGGGCCTAAGCCCGTGTGTCGGGCTGCTGATTTGTGCTCTGTCCTTAAACAACAGAGTGCCAGTAAGCTCTTCAGCCTTTTCTCGGGAGGGCAGCAATCTTGTTCATGAAGCTCCACCCTCATAACAGTTACCTGCCAGGGTCCCCATGTCTAAATTCCATCTTATTGGTGATTAGATTTTTTTGTTTAAAAAAAATATTTGCTCTAATATAAGATAACTTCCATCGAAAATCTCCATGCTGGTATGTCTAGGGGTTGTTTTGCTCATCTCCTTTTGGCTTTTGTTTATTTTCATATACAGTTTTGTAGAGTCAAATCGAATTATTTTTGCAGTGAATCTTATCTTTTTGCACTTGCTAGTTATCTGTATCTCTCCCAATAAGTTCTTGAGGTTCATGGATTGATCATCCATAAGAGATGGATTGCTTGTAAACACTTGAGATTGTAAATGTCCTCTTCAACACTGTCTTGCTACATATCATAAATAATGAAGTTCTAGTTATTCATTATAATTCCTCTAGCACCGCAAGAGTCACACACTGGCATCTCTTCCTTCAAAAAGATTTTTCATTCCTGTCTTCACCACTCTTGTGATACATTTTTATTTTTGTGGCATGTTTGTTTACTTCACATTATTGAAAACTTACTGTTTTCACCAATGTGGACTGTGCTCACTGGTTCTATATTTTAGGGGATATATAATGGAAGTGTAGCAGAGACGATATGTTCAGATATGGAGACAAAGTGCTGTATGTCTCTGTGCATACAGACCAGAGATGGACTCCCAGTGAAAGAATTGAAACTATCCTAACAGTAGGATGATGGACTCGCTGACTGTCCATGTCTCCACTGTTGGGAAGCGTTTCCACAGCAACTCATAACAGCTCCTAACCCTCTGTTCATGTAGACTGCACATTACTAAGTACAAGAACAATCATTTTAAAATAAAAATGGTGGGGCCCAGCACGGTAGCCTAGAAGGTAAAGTCCTCGCCTTGCACGTGCTAGGATCCCATATGGGTGTTGGTTCTAATTCCAGCAGCCCCGCTTGCCACCCAGCTCCCTATTTGTGGCCTGGGAAAGCAGTTGAGGACGGCCCAAAGCCTTGGGATCTTGCACCCACATGGGAGATCTGGAAGAGGCTCCTGGCTCCTGGCTTCGGATTGGCTCAGCTCCAGCCATTGCAGCCACTTGGGAAGTGAATCAACAGGCAGAAGATCTTCCTCTCTGTCTTTCTTCCTTTCTGTATATGTGACTTTCCAATAAAATAAAACAAATCTTTAAAAAAAATAGGAATGGTGAAAAACACTGAAATTCATGTGACATGGTTTATTTCATCATTTTCTGCTCCAACCACACTGTCTCTTTACATGTTTTTTTCCTTTTTTTCCTCTGCTAAAATATACTTATTGTAAACCTTACTATCAGCATATTAAATGTATTCATAATGTTGTGCAACCATGTCTGTCACTCTTGTAAAATTTAAAACTTGTAAAAAAAACTCTTATAAAAAAGCTTTGATCTGGTGAAACTGGCATTGTTTACATATTGGACATAACCTTTCCTTTCTCCCTTCTCACGGCCCCTGACAACCATTGTTATACTTCCTGTTTTTGAAACTCTGCCAGCTCTCTGTGTTCCATTTAAGCAGAATCATGGAGTCGTGTTTTTTTGTAACTTACTTATTTCATTCACAATACTTCCTGTAAAATCCATCCATATTGTAGGATAATACAGGGTTTCCCCCTTTTTAAAGTCTGAGTGTTGGTCATCACTTGAGTTCTTTCCATGTGAGCGTATGCTGCCTGAGCTTGAGGTCAGTGTTGTTGGCGTGGTAGGCTGCGCCTCCACCTCCAGCACTTGTGTCCCATGTGGACACCTTGCACTGCTTTCCCAGGCCGTTAGTAGGGAGCTGGATCAGAAATAAAGCAACTGGTACTCGGGTGTGTGCCCCTATGGGATAGCACTACAGTGCCCGCCCTGGTAATGTAATTTTGATTTGGGGAAACTATGCTAATATGTTACATATAAAAATGAAAATAGATCAGCAAGACCAGGAAAAAAATTCAACAAGAATGGAAAAAAAAAGCATAAATGAACCCAGCTGTATTTCAACTGGCAACACATTTCCAATGAAGGAAACCTGGATTCTGCAAGTGACTTTTGAAGACATTTAAATGTGTATCTTCAGGCAGGTGTGAAAAGGGGAGGAGCTTCTACACAATTCCTGAATTTTCAGTGAGTCTGGTTATGAAGTGTTGTGGGCGAAGCTGTTCTGAAATTATATGAAATATACAGGTTTGGAAGAATGTTAACATTTTGGGTAGCCCAAGTTCTTGCTGTGAAAGAATGGGCAGGTATAGAATGGAGTGGGTCAAAGAAGAAACCCGTGGCAATGGATGCAGATTCAAGGATCTGTAACTCATGATTCTAAAGTGTGCATGTGTATTCATTCACCCACATTTTCCTGGAAGAGGCTACAAGCAAAGCTGTCCCGGTAGCACTGCACACTGTAAGGCTTCTTTCCCCGCTCTAAGAAGCCAGGGCTCCTCTGACATACGGACGATGCCAGGACAGAGAAGGTGCAAGGCATGAGAGCTTTTCAGCTCTTCTCTTCTCTTGTCTTGTCTTGTCTTGTCTTCCCTTCCCTTCCCTTTCCCTTGCTTCCTTCCTCCCTTGCTTGCTTCTTTCCTTCCCCTTTTTTTAAACAAACTTCCCCTTTTTGGAGATTTTATTTACTTATTTATTCAAACACAGATTTACAGAGAGGGGAGGGAAGGAGGGAAGGTGGGAGAGAGACAGAAAGAGAGAGAGAGAGAAATCTTCCGTCTGCTGTTTCAGTACCCAGATGGCTACAGTGGCCAGAGCCTGTCTGGTCTGAAGCCAGGAGCATGGAGCTTCTTCCAGGTCTCCCCCGTGGGTGCAGAGGCCCAGAGTCTTGGGCCATCTTGCACTGCTTTCCAAGGTGTAATAGCAGGGTCCTGGATGGCAAGTAGAACAGCGGGGAGTTGAACTGGAATCTGTATGGAATGCCGGCCCTGCAGCTGAAGGCTTAATCAATTATGCCACAGCACTGGCCCCAAGAGTAATTTTTTTTTTAATATATATACCAGAAAATAACAAGGTAGACCAAAAGAGAGAACAAAAAAAGTGGGTAAGTGCATGTCAACAGGATAAAGAAGTAAACAGGTTCCCATTGGCCAAATTTGGACATGATAAGTGGTGGCAATAACAGTGAATTATGGAAGAAATTCGTAACCAGAGTACATGCTTGCCATTAATAGATAGGTAGGTAAATAAGTGGGGGAGAAGGGACCTCCTGCTTGCAGAGTAGTGATGAGTTCTGGCTGATGAAGGTGCCGAAGTGATGGAGTTTGAAGAATCAGCACTGTAACCAACTCTGTACCCTTCCAGGCAGGAATCAGCAGTGTCTGCTAAGTAGTGGTCCACTGGGATGCTGAGCAGGATGTTGGAATGTTTAAAATTTCTGTTCAGGGCCCAACACGGTAGCCTAGCAGCTGAAGTCCTCTCCTTGCATGCACCAAGATCCCATATGGGCGCTGGTTCTAATTCTGGCAGTCCTGCCTCCCTTCCAGCTCACTGTTTGTGGCCTGGGAAAGCAGTTGAGGATGGGCCAAAGCCTTGGGACACTGCACCCACATGGAGACCCGGAAGAGGCTCCTGGCTTCAGAATGGCTCAGCCCCAGCCGTTGCGGCTACTTGGAGAGTGAATCGTTGGATGGAAGATCCTCCTCTCTGCCTCTCCTCCTTTCTGTAGATCTGACTTCCAAATAAAAATTTTAAAAATCTTTGGAAAAAAAAAATCTCTATTCAGGAACTGTTTGCAGTAGTAGAGAGCATAGAGTCACTGTCTTGTAGCCACGTGACACAGGAGAGCACTGTGCATTGCTTGTGTGATACTGGGACAAATCCATTATGAGGGCCAGTCGGCTAAACAACTTAAGGGGCTTACAGTATTAAAAAAAAAATGTCAGTTTCTGGAAAGACAAGAAGCCAAGGAAATGTTCTAGAAGTAAGGAGGCTAACGTGAGAAATGCAGTCAGCTTTCCTGGGCTTCATCCTGTGCTAGAGCACAAAATGCCATTAAGAACTTTAGTGAGTGAACTCATTAAACCAGAAGATAGCAGTTAGCCTACATAAAAAAGGTTTCCAGTTTGTTTTTCCAGTTTGGGCTTATTATAATTCAGGCTACTGGACATTTTTGGGTGCAAGTCTTTGTATAGACTGCTTTCAGTTCCCTGAGCAAACACCGAGGAGTGGAATGTCTGTGACAGCATTTAAATTTTAAATAAACTGCATAGTGGCACAGTGAGTTAAGCCACTGCCTATGTTGTTGGCATCCTAAATGAGTGCTGGCTCCAATCTTGTCTATTCTACCTTAGGACCAACTCCCAGCTAACGCACCTGGGAAAGTAACAGATTCTGCCCTGAGCATTTGGGCCCCTAGCATCCATTTGAGAGACTAGGTAGGAGTTCCTGGTTCCTGCTTCAGTCTGTCAAGACTATCAAGTCCTATCAAGACGTGGCTCTTGTGGCCATTTGGGAAGTGATGCGGTACGTGATAAATAGGTCTCATGGAGGGCCGTGAGATTTGCAGCACTGACAAGCTTCACTTCCTTCACCTGCCTCCCTGCCTAGCCGATTAGACAAATAGGGCTTTTTCAAAGTAGTGTTCATGCATTCTCTTTCTTTTTTAGAGGATGATCTTTTCTCTCTGTGTGTATCTATATCTATCTACCTATCTACGTGTGTGTGTATATGTATCTATGTCATATTTCCTCTCAACAATTACAGTATAACACTATATGATATAAAGAGTGGTGTATAAGGTCATGGCTTATTGATTCTGAAACTGAATTTGAACTAAATAACTTCCTTTTGTTCCTTTTGGCATCTCAGTATCTCCAGGCTCCAGCACTTGCTTAGCTGCTACGACCCCAGCGAACCCGTGGTCCTGGGAGAACGCTATGGCTATGGCCTGGGCACTGGCGGCTACAGCTACGTCACAGGAGGAGGAGGGTAGGTATGCGCTCAGAACCCCATGGGGCACACCACCATCTGCAGGTGCTGAAATCCTTTATGGAGCCTGGTGTGGAATTTGCATATAGTCTGCTTGTGTCTTTCTGTATGTTTTCATTCACCTCTAGATGACTTACCATTTCCCATGCAAGCTGCCTAGTTAGCCATCCTGTACTGTTTAGGGTATAATGTCAAGGATAAAAGGTCTGTAACTGTTCAGATACATTTTTCCCCCCACTATTTCCAATCTGTGGTATGTTGAATCTGTGGATATATAACCCATGGTTACAGAAGGCTGACTGTACTTGGAATATGAAACTTTCCTCTTTGTGAGGCAGAAGTAAGTCGTTGGCCTTGAATCTATACTGAAATGTGAATGCTCGGTACAGGGCGACTATGAATGTAATAGGAAAACAGACATTGTGTTTGTGTAACATGAGAACTCCTGGGAAAAAACATTCTACCCCTTGAAGGAGTAATATGAAAATGTATGCCAGCCTGTTTGATCAGAATGTCCTCAGCACAATGATTGCTTCTGGGAAGCCGACTGGTGTTGATTCTCTGTTTACATGGGAAAAATTAGATATAGATTTTAATTTCATAGAATAAGCTATTAGGCTTATTTTGAATTATCCAGTGCTTAATAAATCAGATTTGGGAAAAGAATGATATTGAAGCTCGGGCTTAGGCAATTAACTAATATTTGTGTAGGATTTATGGGTTTTAAATAACAGTTTAAAATCAATGTTTTTAAATGAAGAATCTGCCTGATCCCTTATGGGGAAAGATTTTAATTTGATTTATACAAGCAAATCAGTGGAGCATTTGGTCTTTCTATTGTTTCTGGAGTCTTTACTATTGATGTGTTTAGGGAGAATCTTAGCTTGTCAGTTACATGAAGTTACTTGGAAAAGCTTGTGGAAGAAAATGAAATTTAAAGATAAGTTTATTTTGGTGCAAAAGTTTTTGAAGACCCAACATATTTAAATTTCCCAGTATGTATTTTCATGAGCTTCTCGAAGCTTGCTGAATGCCCACTGGGTGCTGGGTGATGTTCTAGGTACAGGCTTTTGCTCATCATAGTCCTCTAGATTAGGAAAGCTCTTAGTACAAGGTTCCAGCTGTCACATTGCGGGGGGTCTGGATTGGGTGTGTGTATGTGTGTCTGTTTATGCAGTAGCTCTTCTTTGGTGATGACTTAAGGCCAAGCAGAGGTGCTCACCTTTATAGAGTGGGACATGTATCACTCTAAGGTCATTAACAACAGCAGTGGGGGTCTAGGGAGGCTCTGGAAAATCCCACCAGAACAGGACTGGGGAGTGCTGACATCTTCATTGAAATAAAGCTCAGACTGGTTGCAGCCTTCTGGTAATGCATTTTCATTTCTGGATGAGCTGTCAGAGCCAGTTAAGGGTGAAGGAATGGCATTTATTCAATCACATTTCTCTTTGGGAAAGAGTCTGGCATTGGTATGTGGGTTTAAAAATCTTGAAGCAGAGCAGTGTTCTTATCATATACTTTTAATGTACACATACCTTTTTATGTGATTTCTCCGAAAAATTATTTGGTTCTCTTTCTTGCCTGTTGGGTTCAACTGTTAGGTCTGAGATGGGCTTTGAGGCCCTCTAAGATCTCATGTTAGAAGCTCAACTGTCCAGCATCATCTTTTGTTTTGCAGAAGGTCGCTGATTGACTTGGCTAGCCTGTTGGGTGCCTGGCACTAGGAATGTATAGATCAAAGCCCCACCGACTGAGATCAGAGTTGTAAACACCACTCTTGTCATTATCCCTACTCTTGCTTCTCATGCCTGTGCAGGCCCTGCTGGATCCACAAGGAGGCACCTTAACCTCCCCTCTCTTCTTCCTCTAGCTCACCTCTGGGCATTTTCCCCCATCTCTAGTTTCCCATGTTAAGACTCTTGCCTGTGCCATGCTATCTCCCTCCTCCTCTTCATAACATCTCAACAGTACCCGTACTCACAATATCTTCATTTCCTCACCCCCGCACTCATTTGGTGTCTCTGGTAACCCCGCTGGGGCCAAGTTCAGTGGATCTTTTCCGGTCTTGTGTCAGCTCATATCTGGGAAGCCTCTGGTAAGGTTGCCTGTTAACTTAAAACTTTTAAGTTTCTGGAGCGCCATCTGACCATTGTACCTTGTCTTTCCGATCGTGCTTTGTAATTCATTTTACTTATCCCTTAAAGGCCAAGCATTGTTCCCACTCTGTCTAATCTTCTCACTCAATAATTTCTGTGGGTGATTTTACCCACGCTTGATGCTGACACATCTCTGCGTCCAGGCCAGAATCCCGTGCCAGAGAACACCTCTGCTTGGGTGATGCTCAGACATGTCATACTCTGCGCCTTCCATCCTCAACTTGTCACCTGTAACTTGAGTTCCTGCTGCATCCCTGTCCCTGGGAAGGCATAAGGATGGTCAGGTTGCTACCCCAGACTCTGTGAGCCCACTCACATCTCCCTGTTTTTTCTCTTTTCCTCCCACTCACTTGCAATCCACTGAATTGCAAAGGCCTGCTGATTTTACCTCTTGTGTGTACCTCTTCTGCCTTTGGTTGCTGTCCCGGCTTCTTGACTCATTCCACTCACAGCTGTTCTCCAGGCTGTAGTCAGAGGATCTTTCCAGGAGTCGATGATCCTCTTTTCCCTGGCTTAGAGTCTATCTGAAATGCTTTCCCCCAAGTGTAAACCCTTTCTTTTACATATTAGATTCCTCCAGAGTCGAGATGACCTGGGCTTTCATCTTTCCTTCTGCACCTTGCCCACAGCCTACCTGGGCTGCCCAGGCCTCTGCCTTGAGGCTAGGGCCCTAGCAGGTTATCCCCCAGCTTCCTGCTAGAGCCCCAGTTTGTCCCTAGGTTTGTTGTTGCTTATCTAAGAAGACTTCCTCTCCCCAGAAATTCATTCAGCGAGGCCTCCTGGCACCCTCCTCTAACAGTTCTGTATATAACTATGATTTTTATTTTATCCAGATTTTTCCCCGACTGATGAATGAAAGTCTCCTACCTTGTTTGATGTCCCAGTTGGAAGTAGTTCTGCGCTTATTGTGTTTGAGAAAATCTCCTCTCCTTCCTTATCTAGACTACCAAGACCTTTGTGATCTTGGCAGGTGCAGTGTTGCCTTTCTAGCTTCATCGGCCTGTATGCTCCTCTTAAGGGATTTGCACAGAACTTCAGGAATAGTACAGAGGTGATATTCCCCCCACCCCCAAGATATGGCATCTGCTGGTCTTTACATAGCATTGTTTCTGCACTCCAATCTCTGCATGACTAGTTTCTTCTTGTTCTTTTGGACTCAATATAGCAATCATATATTTACTTCACTGAGCTTACAGCCTAGTGTAGCCCTTCAAATCTGGATTTAATGCCTTTGTAGTATACTTTCATAGCATATTATGCAAATCATTATCATGTAATTACCTGTTTACTTTCATATTTTCTAAATAAACTATGAACTTTTTTCTAAAGTAAATTATAAACTACTTGTAGGTAGCACCTATGTCTTGTTTCTCATTATGCGCCCATTCTAAGCATACGGACTCACTTTTCTCAAGGTACAGTGGATAAGTGAATAAACAAATCTGTGAACACTGCCCATTGACTTTTGAATAAACAACATTAGCCAGTATGATGCTCTTTTTGATAACACTTTTATGAAGTTGTAGAAACCTTTTTCATGTGATTGTCTCATGCAGATCTATGTTAAAAGCTACAGAGGGGCTGGCTTAGAGGTATGGTAGGCTAAAACTTCACCTGTTACTCCAGCATCCTATATGGGTGCAGGTTGGTATCCTTTCTGCTCTGCTTCCCATCTAGCTCCCTGCATATCATCTGGGAAAACATCAGAGGCTGGCTCAAGTCTATGCAACCCTGCATCCATGTGGGAAACCAAGAGGAAGATCTTAGGCAGCTGGCTTCAGAATGATTCAGCACTAGCCATTGAGGCCATATGGTGCATGAACTAGTAGATGGAAGATCTTATCCTCTCTCTGTCTCTCCTTCTCTCTGTAAATCTCACTTTCAAATTAAAATAAGAATAAGTATTTAAAAAGAAAAGCTACAGGCATGATGTTAAATAGATTCTTTACTACAGTAGTAAACTTCTAATGATCTAGCTTGAGTGCCAGTGTTTTGTTTTAAGTAGCGATCCAGGATCAGTGACCTATAAAACCAATTAATAGAATATAAACCAGAAATTTTATTTTATTTATTTTTGATGATATTTATAGCATTGAGAAGAATGCATGCCCATGTGGGCACTGATTAGGATGGGAGGGGTTGAGCATTAGGGGAAAGTGTAACCAGAATTTTAAATGATGGAATATTGGAAGCATTTGACATAACAGGTAAAATGCCACTTGCAATGCATATTTCCCATGTCAGTGTCTAGGTTCTAATCCTGGCTCTACTTTGATTTTGTCTTCCTGCAAATACACACCCTTGAGAGGCAGTGTAATGGCTGCAGTCACTAGGGCCTTGTCACCTCTGTGGGAGACCCTGGTTGACCTGGCTTTGATCTGCTCTGGTCCTGGGTGTTGTAGGTGTTTTGGGAGGGAACCAGTGGATATGAAATCTCTGTCTGTTTTTCCTTCTCTTTGTCTTTCAAATCAATAAACTAAAGTAAAATAAAATAATAAGGTATTGATAGAGTATGTCACATTTCATAAAGTTAGGTGTTGTTTTTTGAAATGTTTGTTTCAGTTTTACACACGATACCATATGCCTACACACAAAACACATATATAAATGGTTTCAGTGTGAAATGCGTTTCTTGTGGTACAGTCAGATAAGCTTCTGAAATCATTGCCTTCAACCACCCTTCTTAGCACCCCCTCCCAGAGCCAAGTCAGAAGAATGGATACAGTGGTTTATGTTCACTGTTCTGTCTTGATTGGAAAGTGAGAACTCTGCTATTTGAATCCAGGTGCCTGTTTTCTCTGTGTAAGTTTGAGTATTTGGGGAAAATTAGGAGAGAGTGAGTTTACTGGTTTGGAAGTACTTATTTCTGTATGTTGATCTGAGTAGGAAGCTGTGCTTGGGAGTGTTACCAACCTCCTTGATAGCCTTAGGGAAAGTGCCGTCACTACAATGCAAGAATGCTGTGGTGCCCAAACAGACATTGTTCTAGAACACTCCCAAAACTGATTAGAGGAATTACTCTAGAACCCTCAAAACTGGATGTGCTTATCTAATGCATAGAGCAAGCAATCATGAACACCAGGATGGTGAAAAGAGAGTAGGTGTTTACTGCAAAGTGCAGAACCAGGGGCCAGGCAGCTTCTCTTATAATGCCTGGGCTCCTCCAATGGTCAGGAACTGACTTTCTTCTAGATTAAAGTCGAGGCTGAGAAGTAAGTATTCAGCATGTGCTCAGGTTCTTGGCTTACCTCTAGTGCCCCAGCCCTCCTCGCACTGGCCATCGATATTGTTTCCTTTGGAGAATATTAATGATGAAGTGGGCACCAGTCAGTCTGAGGACTATGTGTAGGTGGTAGATTGTTTTTGTCGAGGCTGGAGATTCCTGGAAATAGGACCTAACATCAAGGTGTTATTTCTCTATGGGAGAGATACATGTCTCCTGAGTCTTGTATTCAGTAATCCTGTAGTGTCAGCTGCACACAAGATTCCCTTGGGTTAGTGAATTGGTTTCAGGAAAAGCAGGACAAGGAAACATGAATTTCAGGGAGGGAGGCCAGGAGGCCATGAGAGACCAGGGCCTGATGGTTTCTAGCGTCTGCATCCATCTCATCACGAACTGCTTATCTGCTGCTTGCCAGGACAACAGGGCAAGAACATTTCATGCATGTGATGGTCTTCTTGATGTGCGCCCTTGATTGGATTCCAACTTCCCGTTTTTAAAACTTTATGTATTACAGCAAATAGAAGTATTAACCTTGCAGCCTTCGATGTCTTTTCAACACTCGTGAGTTGGTAGACAGAACAGCTGAGTGTTCCTAGCTGCAGGATGTGCTGCTGCTTTTCCATTTGGAAAGAGTTCATGAGTACACTAAGAGCAAACATTAGCTGCGCCCCTTGTGCGGTTAGTGTATGTGGAGCATTGATGTAAAACTTTCCTTACCAGGCAAAAGTATAAGGTGATTACCAATGAAAACTAAATCACATTTTACCATGTGTACAGTAGGGTGTTTTGGAAAGGCAGATTTACAGATAGAAAAGGAGAGAGGAGAGAGAGAATATCTTCTGTCTTCTGGTTCTCTCTCCAAATGGCAGCAATGGCTGGAGCTGGGACAGTCTGAAGCCAGGGGTGTGGAATCTCTTTCGAGTCTCCCACTTGGGTGCAGGGGTCCAGGGACTTAAACCATCTTGTGCTGCCTTGTGCAGGCACATTTGTAGGGAGTTAATTCAGAAATGAAGTTGCTGGGACTCTGACCAGCACCCACACTGGATGCTGGCCCTACATGTGGAGGTTTGATGTACTACGCCATGGTGCCAGTCCCAATTAACAGGTAGTTTTGTAGAGTGAACCGAAATAAAAACCTTTCCTTCTTCCTTCTTCATTTCCTGGTTGCTGGCAGAAGACACAAATTAAATAAATAAAAGAAAGGAGGAAAAATCTTCATTCTGTACTGTTGTTTGAACCAAATGTGGCTGACCCAGATACCAAAATAAGAGATCCGGGGCTCCTTCACTGGAGGGCAGGAAGCTTTCTCAGAGAAAGGCAATTTATGGCAGATTTTCAGACAGGAAAACATTCAGTTTTCCTTTTTGCACAGTCATTTTTTTCCTGTGTCATCTTGGTTTAAGAGTTTTTCTTCTGTCTGGTTGTGTTTAAACTTGTCATTCCATGTCGTAGCAAGGGTAGGGAGTGAGCCATCTGTGTTGTCCCAGCCTTAGCGTTTGATTGCTCGTCTTGGGTACACCTCTCTGAACTGAACCTGCTGCACCTGGAATTGCATTCAAGTTCTCTGTCATTTTTATTTTCTTTCCTGCATGACTAACCCAGGACACTTCAACGCTCAGGAAGAAGATGTTGTGATGATAGCTCCCTTCTCAGTTGTTGGATGCATTGAACTTCTCTTGAGTGCTCACTGTGTGCCAGGCCCCCTATTTGGAATGGGAGTATATGGATGAATTTTCCATAGCTTAGCCTTAGAGAAAACCTTCATTGATTGAGAATGAGCTTGTGAACTTATATTGCCTTCTGTGCTGTCAGTTTTTGGGCTATTCATGATCTGGAAAGACTCATGACTACAATAGAACCAGAGTGGTTACCCATCTGTATTTGCCAAAGCAGAGAATTCATTGCAGTAGCTTATCCCGAAGTGTTGGGAAGGGCCATAGGCTTGAAAGCAAGTGGCCAAGGGGAATAGCGGACTAACCCCAGGAAGCTGCTGTGCCCGCAAGGTTAGAGCAACTGAAGAAAGTGCCAGTGCTGTTCCTGGGTGTCCTGGGTTAGCTCATGGAAGATCCAAGTTCAGAATTCCACGACTCAGTGAATGTCACCTTCATACCATTGCGAAGGTGAGAAATCATTAAGTCAGGAGCTATCTGTGTATAAAAATCGCCTGGAAGGTAGGTAAATATCTCTCCAAAGTAACTTTGGTTTCATAGAAACAATGTTTTTTTCTAGAGTGTTTGGTAAACACAAAAGTCTGCCGAGGTCCGAGGTCTGCATCTTAGTCAGCCTCGTGGCATCTGGGCTGTAGTTCTTTGGTCTGACGGAGGGTCTCTGCAGAGCTGCCCTGACCTGTGTCTGTCTGCTCTGGCTCCCCCAGAATGGTCTTCAGTAGAGAAGCTGTCAGGAGACTTCTCGCCAGTAAGTGTCGGTGCTACAGCAACGATGCCCCGGACGACATGGTCCTAGGAATGTGCTTCAGTGGCCTGGGTGTGCCCGTGACCCACAGCCCCCTCTTCCATCAGGTGAGAAAATGGGTTTTACCTAACGTAGACTGGGCAAATATCTTTCTCATGGAAGGATTTGACTTGTTTCTCTGAGCATCATGTTCCAGAAACAATCTTAGGAACCCTGTTGACAAGCTCCAAGGGGGCATTCCTAACAGACATTTTATGCTCTTTGATGTTTGTGCTAAACCATGTATACCCAGAAGGTGAGATACCAAAGCTTCCAGGAAGTCAAATGGAGTTTGACCAGCATTGTTGATTGTAGAACCAGGGAAAAACAGCTCGGTTTCATTTGCAGTTAATTAAATTGAAGGTGTTTGAAAATTATGAGTTGCTCTCTAGAATTATAGGATTGACCAAATACTGTTCTACTAACCACTAAGTCTATGAAATTCTACAGTATCGTCAGTTTTCACATTGTCTGTTCACCATATTTTTCCAGAGTTTTCTCTTTTGAAGTTGCTTATAAACTTAGTTACTAAAATTTATTGAATTTTAATATAATAACTCAAGAACAAGGAGATATCTCCTGTATTAGCAAAGAGAGATGAGATAATATTTACAAGGGATGGTTACTGCTTATAGGTTTCCTGTATTGCATTTGATGTTGGAGAAGAGAATTTTCCTATATTATTTTTATTAAGTTTTTAACAATCAGGTCATTGCATTTTGTTCCATTCCAAGAATAATAGCAGAACTATTCATATGTAAGCTAAAAATAAACCATAGATTCTCACTCATCTAATGTAAATTCTTTAAGAACTTAAAAGCTTCTTCAAATCTGGAATGCGTAAATGGCACGCATCTTGTAAGTGCCCTGCTTTATATTGAAAACAGAGTGTTCACGGTGTTGGTAACCGGTAGCAAATGCTGTCATAGCAACATAGAAAATTGATCTTGATAGACATAACACTGTAGTAAACAACTTGAACAAGGCAAAGAAAGCGTTTGCTTTACTAGGAAAGGCACACTCAGTTTCTATATCTTTGTGAGAGAGGATAAAAATAGATCTTTAATAAAAAGAGGTGTGAGAAACCTCCTTCCTGGTACTAGTCCAAGGTTCTTACCCATCCTGGAATATTGTGAAAGGTCGTGCCTATTTAAGCGTTTTTTTGATGGCCTAGAAAAAGCAGCTATTCTCTGTCCTTCCCTCTCTTGCTTTATCTTGTGATGTTTCACTCCTGGGAAAAGGAAAGGCAATTAAAATTGTTGCTGTAGAAGGGCAATGATTTATCAAAGTTACGGGGACAAGTTTTAGATTTTTATTGCAGCCCTTTTCACTTAGGGAAGAGTCCATGAGTCAATAAAATGATAAGGAGAAAAGAAAGACGGCAAAGAATCTGATCTTTGAGCAGAAGTCCTTTGAAGATCATTCAAATGTAAAAGAACATTTGCTGTTTGCTACACTTCAAGATACTTGATTTCTTTAATTGTTATAAATGTTGAACCTTTCCAGCATCATAAAATAGATTTAAAGCCTGTCCTCCCCAACAGAGAGTGCTGTGTTTTCCAGCCCTAAGCCTCTTCAGAGAGATAGGAGTTGGACAGTACTTCTCACTTGCACTATTTGCACACAACCGATGTGTTTGTTCAAGATGGCAAATATGTTTCTTTTTCAGACAAAGGGTTTTTTTAGGGAAATGTTTCTTTTTTTCAGACAAACTGTTTTATTAGAGGAGAGAATCTGACAGGCTGCTCCCAGGCAGGAGATGGTCCGGGACCACTTCCCTATGGCGGGGTGACCACATGAGGGAAATGGACGCCCAGGGCACACAGCCGTTGTATAGGTCTTAGGCATGGGGGATGGGAGAAGGCAGCAGCTACTCAGTTTGCGCATGCCTGTGACGTGTAGTGTGGCTTCTCATCATGGTGGATGCTGAGCTTCTGTGCAGAGACAAGGTCAGGATGATTTGGCATTCCAGACGCTCGTTATTTGGAATTATCTGCTTGACTTCTATAGGGTGGTGGAGTCACTTCTGCCCTGCCCAGCCTAACATTTCAGACTTTTGTTTTATGGCATTGGTGGGCACTGTTTGGATATAAAAAGGGGGTGTTGTGGGGAGGATTAGGCCAGAACATTAGTGAGCAGAGGCTTAGGTTAAAATTTTGACTGGTGAGGCCTTGTGATGCAAACAGGGTGTGAAAAGAAGCAACAATGACATGCGTGGTTGTACTAAAGAAAAACGCGCCTGATTTTAGTGTGCATGCGCTGGCAAGGAGCTATGGGTAGAGTTCATCTGCCCTGCTTCTAATTCTGGGCTCCCTCATTCACTCCCCCTGCTTCTGGAAACTCTGGCTGTTGTCAGTACCTAAGTAACCGTGCTGGCTTTTTTGAGCTGAATGACACCAAAGTATGGGGCCTGTGGTCAAGCCAAGGCCACAGCAGAAGGTGGCCTCAAGAGGGCCACAGTGCCAGCTAGCAGGACCAAGGAAAGCTCTACTGCTACCCAAGTCCAGAAATTTTCCCCATTGAGAGGTGAATAGAAGTTAACAGGAGGGGTTTCGTAATTAGGTGGGTGGTAAGACAGGCCAGGGGTATGTGTAGCCCAGGCCTATCTGTTCATGTGGGGTTCTGGAAGAGACATCTTAAGGGGGGTGTGAAACTTCAGGGGGGACACCCCATCGACTCCCATTACCTGGCTGGACTGACAGGAGAGCTGGCCTGAATAGGAGGCTAGTACAGAAAAGGCAGTGTTTCTAGATGGAAATATATAGCTTTACCTGACCCTGGGCCATCTCTCCATAGCAATGATTGTTTTGGAAGCTGGGCAGAGTGAAGGGTGTTTTAGCTTGTGGCTTACTGTGGTTCCAACTCAGCAGCCCTTCGACCCTCAGTGGCTTGGCTCTTGGCAGAGCTGACAGGGTTGTTTGAGACCGCTTCTGTCATGATGTTTGCCCAATTTCCTGGCTTCCCACATAAATGGCATTAAATAACTTCCCATGTTAAATAGCAAGCAGGTGTGATTTAAGGGTGGACTGACTTTTTCCAGGTCTCCTTGAGAGTGAATCACTGTATAAAACACATTAATGGGCCTCCTGCTGCCCAGCTCACTCTTCTTTCTCTTGGTCTCTGGTTAACTGGACCAACAGAGGCAGCCTGTAGGATGCCAGCCAAGGGGATGCCCAGATCTATCCCTAAATCTTTAATGGATCAAGCTAGAAGTCTGTAGTCACAGGAACATCCTGACATTTTGTTACTGTGAGATAAAGTAATGCCCATAAGGAGATAATTAGATTCCATTATCTTTTATATGTGACCAGGCATTATTACGGAAAAACATTAGCCTTCACCTTTATAAGGTCTGAGGATCAAACTGTATACCCTGAGAGTCCTTTGGAGTCTTAGAGAGAGAGAGTAGAGGAGAAATGAAGGAATCCATCTGAGTCACCAGGTCGATTTGCTCTCAGGAACAGTGAAGACTATCAAATAACAGTTTTAGAAGTCATTTACCCAAAGGTGTGATGTCTACCGTAAATTCGAGAAAAAAGCACAGGTTTACAATTAAACTATATTGTGAATTCGAGAGAGCAATGAGAATAAAGCATGAGTACCTTGTTTGGTTAGTGAACTCGAACACACATACTTCAGTGACTTAAAATAGTTTAAAAACAGCCTATTAGAGATTTAAGTCACGTCAAGATGTTTCTGTTGACAGAGGTAAAAGTTAATATTCCTGAGAGTGTGGGTATTGGGAAACGGTCTCAATGCAGTTACCTGTGCTACATTCCCTCTGTTTTAAATCTAGGGAGATCATTGTGAGATCACAGCTTTAAAAGGAGATTCTGGGGAATGGGCAGTGTAGCGCTTTAGTGAAAGCCAAGTACTGGTTAAGATGATGGTTGGGATGTCTCATGTTGGAGAATGCCATGGTTTGAATCTGGATCTGCTTTTGGCTCCAGCTTCCTATAATATGCACCATAGGAGGCAGCAGGTGATGGCTTTGAGTGCTGTGGTGCTTGCCACCTGCATGGGAAAAACTGGATTGAGTCACAGGCTCCTGGGTTTAGCCTTGGCTTCTGTGGGCAAATTGGGAAATTGAAGTAATATATGGAAGGTCTATGTGTCTGTTTCTTAGCCTTTCAAGTAAATAAAATGAATGTTACAAAAAAAATTTTATAAAGCAAAATATGTAGAGCTTGTAGTTTCCTGATGGTATGCGTAATGGCTACTGAAGGCTCTGCACAAATATAGGCTTTAAATTGGTCAAAATTGCCAAAATTACCATTTTGGGGTGTGGGAAAGTAACAGTCATTTGTTCCTTAAAAAGGGCTATGGTTTTGCCTAAGAAAAATGGAGTCTGAGGCCTTCTTGTCTGAAGCCTTTTATAACCACATAATAATAAGAGAAACTGCTCCGTTTAAAGTAGGCAGGAGATTTGATAGACATTTTGCCCAGGAGGCTGCAGGAATGAGCGATAAGCACTTGGAAGGATGCTCAGGGTTGTTAGTCATTTGGGAGCTGCTGTAACCTGCAGTCATGTGAATGGTGAGAAGCACAGGCAGGGCCTGCAGATGCTTGGTGAGGATGTGGAAGCAGGATTGCTCTTGCACTGCTGACGGTCAATGTCGAAGACAGACACTTTGGAAACATTTTTGCAGTTTCTTAAACATACATGTGGTAGATTATTTCTGAGATGGAGGCCCGTGATCCCCACCTGTTGGCATTAGCTGGATTTAGCTGATAGGTTCCTCTCTTCATGTGAGGAAGAATTCAGATGTGGCACGGAGAGTAGTGGTGAGCATGCCAGCCAAGTTTCATGCAGAGGAAGCACCTGATGCACCTGGCAGGCAGCTCAGGGGAGAACTGAGAGCCCAGTCTGTATCCAACATGGGGTTTTTATGGATGTGGGTCTGAATGCCCCCATTACTCTCCTTCCTCCTTCCTGGATACGGAGTTCTCAGGCCCTTGGTAGCACAGTGTTATCACACCTAACGCCCCCCTTGGTGCAGGTTGAGGGAGATGGCTGAACCCCATCTGACCGGGCTGTGGACAAGAACACTTATTGTAGATGTAATTGCTGGTCTGCTTTCATGACTTCTTTCCTTGCTCCATCATACAAAGATTAATTTTCTTTCTAAAATTCCCATTCTTTATCCATTTTCTTTGGCCCCTTGGTGACTCATAGACTAATGTCTGCTTAACTGCCTTCACACTGGTAATATTTGCCTCCTTGCCCAATCACCTCTCTTTGAGCGCAGGTGGAGCCCAATGGTTTGTTTCCAACCAATAGGATAGGAGAAAGCTAATGGGTGCTGATGGGATGTGATCTCCATATGTAGACTGTATAAGATTGTGATCCAGTACTCCCTCTTGGCGCATGTTTTGGTGAGGGAGGCTGCCACTCACAAAGGGCCCACGGCAAGAAACTGAGTGTGGTGTGCAGCCAGGAACCACCAAGGAAGTGCAGCCCTCAGTCAGTGGCCTTCAGGGAAATGAGTGCTCCCAGAGGCCACTGAGGGAGCCTGGGAGTGGATCTGTTTCCAGATGAGCCTTTCAAGGAGTCTGCAGACCCTGGGCTGGCATCTTGATTGTGCCCTTGGAGAGACAGAAACAAGAGACCCCACGAAGTTGTGTCCAGACTCTAGACCCACAAAAGGTGCACAGTAATCAATGTATGTCAAGGAGATATGTCTTACAGTAGTAAGTTTTGTAGCAGTCAGTACATCATCAGTAACTGGTACCCCAGAATTCCACTTCTAGGTATCTACCACTGCAATGAAAATATGCATGTGTACAAGCCTCTTAGGTAATCTGTAAAACTTGTGAAACAGTAAAATTGAAAGATAATTTTGGTGCAGAAAATTACCGAATCCTTACCAATGAAGAATCTTCAGAAAATTCATGCAATAGCTAGTAGTCTGAAAAAAATACATGATTTAATTTTTTTTGCCACAAAGCATTTTTGAATTTCATTTTTCACAACTTCTTGAAGTACTCGTGCATGTGTTTGTCTTCAAAGAAATTTGTAAGTAAATATTCATAGTCTAATTCACCCTAATTCCAAATAGTATTCAGTCCAGGTGTTGTCACCTGATGATTAGGAAAATGAATGTGGCATATTCTTACAACACAGCATTACTCAGCTGGAAAAAGGAGCCAACTCGTGATGCCTGCCAACAGTGCCAAGAGCTGGGAAGCAAGGCATAAACTATCCATACATGATTCCACTCAAGACATTTTTAGAAAAGATAACACTCTGGAGATGAGGCAAATCAGCGCATTTCTAGGGATGCCAGGAAAGGCAGGGATTGACTACAAATGTATGCAAGGGGCGTTTGGGAAGGATGATTGTGGTATCTTGAAAGTGGAATTGAGGTTGCCTGTCAATGCACTTTTGGGGATGGTACTGAAAGGGTTTAGACCACCATTTCTGTGGGTGTGCTGCATGGCACATACATTATATCACAGTACAGTTGTAAAAAGAGTGTGCAAAAGGAAACAGTCTCCATTAGTTGCCCTGTTCATTGTGCTCTAATGTTTAGAGAATAGATTTTAATTATGTCCTATTTATGGCCTTGTGTGATTGATTCTGTCTCTCTTGTCTTGCATCTATGTGCCAACCACGTGCCACACCTGTCCGTTAAGGTCTTCTCAACCCTGACCCTCCCCGTTTGGGATTTCTTGTTGGTATTTGGGACAGAAATGTGATTGTCAGAAGCTATGGTGCAGATTTCTCTGAGCATGTTTCACCTTTCTGGTTGTTTTGTCCCCATGATTTCATTTACTGAAAATGGCCTGCACATTGTAATGCTTATTGAGCTACCGCTTCCCATGTATCCCTGGGCTTCCTGCAAAGTAGCTGATAAACTAGAATTTTTTTTAACAAAGGGAAAGATATGAAGCATTTATTTATCCCTGTAGAAACATTTGTATCTTCAACTGTTTTTTGTTTAAGATTTATTTGTTTTTATTTGAAAGGCAGATTTACAGAAAGGAAAGATAGAGAAATCTTCCATCCTCTGGTTCACTCCGCAAATGGCCACAGCATTCTGAGCTGAGCCAATCAGAAGCTGAGAGCCGGGAGTTTCTTCTGGGCTCTTGTGTGGGTGTAGGGGTCCAAGGACTTGAGCCATCCTCTGCTGCTTTCCCAAGTCGTAAACATGGAGCTGGATTGGAAGTAGAGCAGCTGGGACCTATCTGGTGCTACAGGTAGAGACTCAGCCTACTACTTAGCAGTCCCCCACCCCCCCACCCCCCCACAAAGTTCATTTTTACACATGAAAGACAAGCAAGGATTTGTTTCCATTCTTTTGTTTTCTTCTGCGATTATTGTAGAATTATTTGAGGGTATGATTCTCCTTGATTTTCTTCCCTACCAGAAAACAGACAGCCTTTCTGAACATATGAACTCATATATATGATGCAGTTTTTAACCCATGAATTCTTTCAACCAATGTTCAAAAGGTATCCAACTCAGTTATATTCCAGTATATATTTTGTGTACTTTTTTTCGTTTAAAACTCCCTTCTTAGACTTTTAGCTTTATGAGCTCTTAGGATTTCTATAAGGCAGTTGTGAAATTTCTCCCTGTGTTGTTTTGACTTTTCCTTATGTATAGATGCTGTGTGAGTGCTCACCGGAGAGATGTATTTGTGCTGTCAGTGGGTAAAGCCTCTGGAGGGAACCAGTGGAGGAGGCATTGCTGTGTGTGCTGAGCCCTTGCTGGGCCAGCCTGAGCACAGGCAGCAGGTGTCCCAGTACAACAGTGGGCAGGAGAGAGACACCTCCCTCCTGCCTCTAGTCAATCTTTGCTGGTCATGTCACTTGTGTTTTCTCGTTTGTACATTGAGGAATCTGTACATTTCCTCCTCTGTTCATACACTGAAAATGAACAGTAATATGTTATGCATCTTTCAAAGTTATTTAAATGATTAAATGGCTTTGTACAAAGGAATTTTTAAGAATCATTAAGACAATTTAAGTACTTACATTCATATCTGGACTAAATATTAGTTTTTAAGACATATCTAGTTTTAATAGCAGTTGTATTGTTGATAATCCAGTGAGTTGCTAGATTTGCATGCGTGACTTTCCAGATTTTTTTTGAGTACCAAAAAGAACCTATTTTAATTACTTTTCCATAAACGTTGTACACTAGCTTCCTGTATATAAAGAGAGGAGCCAAATAAATTAAGACAGAAACTAAGATGAGCAGCAGGAGGAGTGGATGCCTAGCTCAGTGCAAACCCAATCATACCGGGTTTCAATTTCTTTCTAACCCTATAGATTACTTCTTCAATCTCATCTTTCCCAGCTCTATCAAATTCTGCTGGAGTGTCATTTTCTAAGCTTGAGAGAATTTTGAAATGATGGTAATACCTTTTAGGTCTTGAGTTAATTCAGAATTTCCATTCACACCTCTGGAATTGCATATTTGGGAAGGCAGAGACCATGAGCACTGATACTCTTCTCCCTGGTGAGCTCTATGTTGCATTCATTCTAAAGGCATCACTAATTGCAGGTTAGCACAGCAGACAGGCCAGAGGAACCCTGAGCTCCCCTTGCCTCTGTCCCCTGCGCAGTCCACATGTGGCCAGTTTTTTTCAAAGAAATCTGAAAAACTACAATCCTACCTTTTCTGCAGAATCATAATAGCAGCCTAAGTGACTTGCCAAGGAAAGCTTTTTGTATTTATTGCAATACTTGAAGACACTCCTGGAGGCGAGACTGTGGAACTGAAAAGCAAAAGGCAATGCATTTGGAATACAAAAGCAATTGGAAATACAAGAGCAACAAAGCCTGGAGTTAGAGGGAAGAGTGTTAGGAAGGACCTTCCTTCTTGCGCTTAGATTTCCACTATCAGCATCACCTATTGAAGCAAGGCAGTTGTTTTATAAAGTCACATGCTATGCGGGAGCAAAATTATTTTCAGACATTAAACAAAGAGAGCGGCATTCTCTGTTCTTCCTCCCACAGGCTCGGCCAGTCGATTACCCTAAGGACTATCTGTCGCATCAAATTCCTGTTTCATTCCACAAACACTGGAACATCGATCCAGTGAAGGTGTATTTCACGTGGTTGGCACCCAAGGAGGAAGACAGAGCGGGAAAGGAGGCACCAGAGGGTATCAGAGAAGAGTTATGAAGTGTGTTGGCCATGAGCACAGCCTGGTGGGCCCCAGAAGTGGGGAGCACAGCATCACCCCACTGGGCCGTGCTGCTTCAAGGGGCCCTGTGGTACAGGATGCTTCCTGACTTGAGGCGGAAATAATGGATGTGGTTATTTTTGATGAGGGAGTAGAGAAAGTCAAGGGGAAATTTTTTTTTCCTGGGAAAAATCACTTGCTTTTGACTTTAATGGCTATTGAACACAGTGATTACGGTGTAATTTTCAGACTGTGATGCAGCAGCATTATAATTACTGTCACAGAAAATAAATAGTCCCGGAAGTCCCTTTACTGTTCTTTGTCTTCATTATAACGAGTCTCAGTGTGGGGCATGAGACTGAGATGGACACGCCTGTCTGTGCTTCTGGATCCATAGAGAAGAGTGGGAAGTCTTTGACACGGATATGGCCAATGGAATGAACTTGAAAACTGTGTTATTGATCATGAACATTGTTTCCTGGGAAACCAATGGGAATAATGCTCTATAAAGGATCATTCATAAAATGTCACAAAAGCGCAAATATGAAATCCCTTGCACTCCATATAATCGTGGTGGTTATGTTTGATTTGTTCTCTTGCTGTTTGTGCCTCATAACAAGGCGATAAGAGGTCCTCTGCGAGAGCTTTTTATTCCTGGGGAAGTTGGTCTGTGTGCCGTTTCTCCCTGAAGGGTCATCTTGATGGACATTTGTGAGAAGTGTACTGGACGCTGCCAGCAAACAACGTCCTCCGTGTTGAAAGACAAGATTGCTATGTTTCACTCCAGTCAGCACCCTCTTGGTGACTCTCAGGAAGTGAATTAAATCATGCCCTGATATTTCATTGTTGTTTTTCTTTGAATCTTACTTAATGACTCTCTGCTGGCTCAGTCGAGCCCTCCCTCCGCCCCCACACACACAGCCCGGAGCACTGGGAGCTAACAGGATGATTTGGCAGTTTTGTGGTTTCTGTCAGAGTGAAGTTTGAACATAGTATTTTCAAGCAGCTGTATCTGATTTGCAAATCACCTAGTTAATATATATGTATATGATTTAACAGTGCAGTATTAACATACAAAATGTACTCTGATGGTTTTGATTATGTAATTTAGTTTTGTAAAGATATTTGCATAAAACTTGATTTTTTTCCCTATGTTTTGAACTAATTTTGGCATATTAAAATGCTTTCTTTTCTTTCTCCTTGTAACTGAAAACAGGAATTTATGGACTTTGTAATACTTTTCATAGCCAAGCACAAGGTTTTGAATCATAATACCCAGAGTACCTACGTATTTTTTTTAAAACAGTGCATTATTCTCAGAGCCCAGAATTGACTCATTTCTAAAATAAAATAGTGTAGATCATGTTTCCAAATTAACAAATACCAGGATTAGAGTAATGCGGTGGATTGGATTCTCTTTTGTCAGAATGGATTCTTGACCTGTCTTAGGAATGGATCTGGGAGGATGAACTGGGTGAGAGACACCATGGGGCTTTGTAGTTCCTGCTGGGCTGCTGTTGCTGGTGGTCATGTGGGATGGCTGTCATGCTGCCACTGTCATCACATTGCCTTCCTGTCATCCGTGATAATGCTGCTGGAGAGTTCTGGAAGCAGCTTTCATTTCTTCTGCTCCTGCCTGCTAATCACTGCCATGCAGAGAGCAGGATACGCCTGCACGCCTGTGGGTGAAGAGCTATGCCAAGATGTCTTCTGGGTGAGAATCAGTGCCTTCTATGGACACCGGAGCACCTCCTCTGCTACTTTTAGATGTTTTAATTGTTTTTTTTGGGGGGGGGGGGAATTATGTAAGCCTAACCACCACAAATAAAAAAATCTTTGCCTAAGTTTCTGATTGCTCAAATATTGTGTTTGTTAGTCCAGATCTGAGTTGGTGGCGGTGGGACAGGTAGGGCAGGGAAGGTCAGGGAAAGGGATTAGTGAAGGTAAGGACAGAAGTGGGCAACTCAGTAAATAAAATTAAAGAGGAAAATATGTAAGAGGCAACCCTTTTTATAGAAACTCATCAAGTTGAAAATGCATAGTCAGTGAAGCATTGGATTTTGTTATGCAACAGACCAGAAACTGTACTGCAACTGGTTCCCTACAGTTCATATCCAAGAACACAGTTTTTGATTCTGAACTTTTCAGAAAAGATAGGTGTCCTCTTTACCTTTCCTCTGCCTTTTAAATAGATTTCTTTCCAAATGTCTATTTTTTATCCTAGGGATGTTAATATTAAGGACTTTTGTGTGGAATAATTCAAATGTTGTTTTTGCTTTTAAGCCATTTCTGATGATAGAGCACAAAAAAGATGTTTGACTATGTCATAATTTCATGTTTTGCAGCTAAGTAAAAAAAATAACATTTAAAGTAAAAAATGCCAAGCCCGGCAGCATGGCATAACGGCTAGAGTCCTCGCCCTGAACGCACCGGGATCCCATATGGGCGCCAGTTCTAATCCTGGCAGCTCCACTTCCCATCCAGCTCTCTGCTTGTAGCCTGGGAAAGCAGTCAAGGACGGCCCAAAAGAGCCTTGGGTTTCTGCACCTGCGTGGGAGACCCGGAGGAGGTTCCAGGTTCCTGGCTTTGGATCGGCACAGCACCGGCCCGTTGCGGCTCACTTGGGGAGTGAATCAACGGATGGAAGATCTTCCTCTCTGTCTCTCCTCCTCTATGTATATCTGCCTTTCCAATAAAAATAAATAAATCTTAAAAAAAAAAAGTAAAAAATGCCTGGAAACGTAAAGCAAAGACAGGTTACCTATTAATGCTGCTGTATGTGATCATGTACATATCACTGCCATGTGCATTGCCTGATTTGTTAATCTTTTTTTTTAAATCTTTTTTTTTTTTTTATTACAAAGTCAGATATACAGAGAGGAGGAGAGACAGAGAGGAAGATCTTCCATCCGATGATTCACTCCCCAAGTGAGCCGCAACGGGGCCGGGATGCGCGCCAATCCGAAGTCGGGAACCTGGATCCTCTTCTGGGTCTCCCATGCGGGTGCAGGGTCCCAGTGCATTGGGCCGTCCTCGAAAGCTTTCCCAGGCCACAGGCAGGGAGCTGGATGGGAAGTGGAGCTGCCGGGATTAGAACCGGTGCCCGTATGGGCTCCCAGGGCGTTCAAGGCGAGGACTTTAGCCGCTAGGCCACGCCGCCGGGCCCTGATTTGTTAAGTCTTTAGGACTTTCTCATCACTATCTACTTCAGTTGTTCATGTATGGGTATTCCCTCAAAAATGAACACAATAGACATTTAAAAGTATTTCTAATGTGTTCCATTCATAATCAGATGTAATATCTATGAAACAAAGGCAATCAATGAATAGGTTTATTCAACAACTGCTAATTTACCATCCAGTTGCTCCTTGTCTGCCTCATCCGTCTACTCCTGAATCCCTGCTATCTTTACCCAGTACAGGCAGGTGTTCCTGGTTTTATTTTCATTTTTTTTCTTCTTCTGGCTCTCTTTTTATTTATTGGAAAGGCAGGTCAGTTTTACAGAGAGAAGCAGAGACAGAGGGAAAGATCTTCCTTCCACTGGCTTGCTCCCCAAATGGCCGCAAGGGCCGGAACTATGCTGATCAGGAATCAGGAGATTGTTCCAGGTCTCCCACATGGGTGTGGGCTCCCAAGGACCTGGGCCATCCTTCTCTGATTTCCAATAGGCCATAAGCATGGAGCAGCCAGAACATGAACCGGTACCCATATGGGATTCTGGTGTTTGCTAGGTAAGAATTTAGCCATTGAGCTTTGTGCCGGGCCTGCTATTGGTTTTATGTTCTGCAGCATTCTATAGATTTGTCACCTGCCAAATGTGAAATGAGTTATTCCCTTCCTTTTGCATGTTTAGAGAAGGCTTTGTTTCTTATATTCATTGAGCCCATGTTTTTGCTTTAAAGGCAGTGATATTCTTAGGGTAAGAATAGATGCAAGAAGAAAGGGTATAAGATAAACCAGGAAACGTATTAATGAACAAGATGCTTATTAATAATGATAATGCACTAAAGGCTCCAGGACAGTGGGAGTAAAGAATTACTTTGCATAGAGTGGTCAAAAAGGGCCTATCCATGTAGGTTGTGTTGGAGTAAAGGCATGAGAGCCCAGAAGAGTCAGGAACAGAGGTCTATGGCATTGTGTTCTGGGCACAGTGAATGTGAAGTCTCCGCATGGGAGCAAGCTTGATTGTCTGAGAAGAGAGGCAACCTGTGTGATTTTTGCGTAGGCATCCTTGTTGTTAGGTACCCAACTGCTGTAGAACAAGCAGTGGGTTGTGGGAGTTAGGAACTCCGTGACATCAAGGCTGGAATTAAGACTTTGGAAGCCATCCACATTTTAGTTTACAAAACTTGAAAATGGTCCATCTGGGCAAGATTAGCTGGAGAGAGAATGGAGAAATGGAAGGAAGGTCATCTTGTGTAGGAGGACAAGAAAGTGAGATGGGAGGGACCCCAGGAGGAACAGTGCAAGGAGAGGCAAGGAGAGCATGTTGGGGAGGGGCAACCAACCATGTTGTGTAGCAGTCCCTGAAGAGTACAGAGAAGTGACTGTGTGGCAGCATGGAGCTCCCTGGTGACTTTGAATCTTGTCCTCCCTGCCCCCAGGGAGAGAAGAATGTTGATAGCAGGGGTCAGACTCCAAGTTGTGCTGTGGTGACCACTCTGCGTTTGCTGACCCACCAAAGGACAGCTAAGTTCCTGAGAAGAGCAGCCTGTGCTAAGGATTACATAAACTGGGTTCTTTTCTTATACAGTAGTATAGTCTAAGCTATTCTGTGCTGGGCCAGTGAGCTGTGGATGTAAAGGTACCTCCAGTCGTGATTCTCAACATAGACCCATGTGACTCAGACTTCCTCCTTTTTTTTACACTTGAAAGAACCGTCTAAATAACTCCCTGAGAGGAGACCTCCCGGTTTCTACCAGCATCTATGCTCTCCAAATTGCAATTCTGACCCCTCCCCCAAATAAATGGCTTTTTGCTTAACAGATCCTTGCAGCCTCTTTGGATGACAGGGGAAAATGGGAGTTGAGATTGGGGACAGAAATAATAAATGGCATCTTGGGAATGGGGAGCTGTATTTAATTCTTTTTATGAGTTAAAGACAAGGGAAGACAGTTTGAGGGCAAACATGGGGCTAGGATGCATGTTGTGAATCAGGAAAATCCTGCGCCGTGTCTGACCATGATGACAATGGTCAAAGAGAGAGGATGGATGAGTCACTGGCAGTCTCAGTGAAGTGAGCGCACTACATATACCTACTTCGACCAGAGTGTTGAATGGACAGTAAGAGTGTAGGCACGCAGAAGGCTTTTGGAATTGCTGTCAAGGATATGTGAGAGTTTGCATCTGTCTTTTCTATTCTGTATGAGACCATGTTGTCTGCCTTAAGCATCTCACTTTTTTTTTTACATGTACTCGTGTGAAGAAAAGCATTATGATTATGATATTGACAGCCACTTACTTAGTGCTGTACCTGCTGGGCATCATGCTAAGTATTTCACTCATGAGCTTACTCAATTCTCACAAGAACTCTTGAAAGTAAGTATTACTGTTTCCCACCATTTTTATACTGGAAGTTACTGAGATACACAAAGATTGACCTATCAACTCAAAGTTCTCTGCCCAGCAGTTGACAAAGCTAGATTCAGAACCCAGATCACTTTAGCTCCAAAGTTAAGGCATTTAATCCCTCTCTGCATTTTCCCCAATGACATGTAGGGTCTCACCAGTTGAATGTGTATTTGTTTCAAAACACGAGCATGTGTAGAGATGGTTAAGAATCAAAGAGAAACATGCAGCAACTTTGTAGAAGAGAGATTACAAACCAAATAATTATCAAATAAATTATAGGAGCAAGTACTAGGAGACTGATGATGGAAGACACTAGATACTTGAGGTTGATTTAAAAAAAACAGATTTATTTATTTCTATTGGAAAGGCAAATCATATTTGCTGAAGACAGAAAGATCCTCCATCTGCTGGTTCACTCCTCAAGTGGCTGCAATAGCTGGTGTTGAGGCAATCTGAAGCCAGGAGCCAGGAGCTTTTTCTGGGTCTCCCACATGGGTGCAAGATTCTGAGGCGTTGGGCCATCCTCTACTGCTTTCCCAGGTCTTAGATGGGGAGCTGGATGGGAAGTGGAGCAGCCGGGACATGAACTGGTGCCCATATGGTGTCTTGGTGCTTACAAGGTGAGAATTTAGCCATTGAGCCATTGCACTGGCCCCAAATTGTGTGTGTGTGTGTGTGTGTGTGTGTGTGTGTGTGTGTGTGTGTGTGTGTTTTAAAGACTTACTTATTTGAAAGGCAGAGTTTGAACAGATGAAACTGCTGGGACTGGCCAGACTGAATCCAGGAATTTCATCTGAGTCTCCTACATGGGTGTAGACAGGCTGTCTTCTGTTGATTTCCAAGGCACATTAGCAGGGACCTGGATTGGAACTGTAACAACCAGAACTTTAGCCAACACCTTTGTGAATGCCAATATTGCAGGTGGCAGCTTAACATAGTATGTCACATTGCCAGCCCCAAGATTAAATTTCAAACATGTGAATCACTTCATTGAAAGAGAATACATTTAGCAAAGATGAATATTCTTATATCATTGGATCTGGGAGTTTTACTCAGGCATCCAAGAGTAAACTGAGGAGTTTGCGCAGGTGAACACATCCGTGACCAGGAATACTGCACAAAGATGCTCACAGCAGCATGCCTACTTCAGCAGGTGAACACATCCATGACCAGGAATACTGCACAAAGATGCTCACAGCAGCATGCCTACTTCACTAGTGCTTGCTTGAAGAATTGGAAATTGTGATATAGTGCTATGATATCTTTATATCATACATGTATATGTCTTTATGATGTACCATTTAGTATGAATGAGGTATATCTGCATAAATCATCTCAATGTTAAGTCAATAAAGTCACTGAACAAAACTTGCAGTAGCATTTTTGTTGTATTATTTAAACCATAAAAATATAAACAAGGAGAGGTGTACACATAACCTAGAAAAAAGACAGATGAAAAAGTAAGTGGATGACTAATAAACATATTAGTTACCTCTAGGGGAGAAAGGAATAAATACTGAGAGAAGCATAAGGTAGATTCAACAGTCATGGTCATTCCTATTTTGTAAGCAAGTTAACAATGTGGGTGTTTGCTTTATAAGTTCTCTTAATTTCTTATGTGAATGTTGTGAATATTTAAAATTGCTCAAAATTTAACCTTAATGTAATTAATACCAATTGTGCCTTAATATTTTTTTAAAGGTTTATTTTATTTTATTGTAAAGTCAGATATAGATAGAGGAGGAGAGACAGAAAAGAAGATCTTCCATCTGTTGTTTCACTCCCCAAGCAGCTGCAACAGCTAGAGCTGCGTTGATGCGAAGCCAGGAGCCAGGAACCTCTTCCAGGTCTCGCACATGGATGCAGGGTCCCAAGGCTTTGGGCCATGCTTGACTTTTTCCCAGGCCACAAGCATGAAGCTGTGTGGAAAGTGGGGCCTCTTGGATTAGAACTGGTGCCTATATGGGATCCTGGCATGTGCAAGGCAAGTACTTCAGCCACTAGGCTACCATGCTGGGCCTGTGCCTTAATATTTTTAATTTAATATATAGTTTAATTTCCTGTAGCCTGTTGTAATAATTTATCATCAATTTGGTAAAATTATCATTGTTTCTTGCCTACACAATGCTGGGAATTTATCAGCCTTATTTCAATTTGTCCTCTCCCATTCTTCTGATCCAAGCTGGCAATGTTTCTGCTGGTTTGTCAGCCTCAAAACTTTTGTAATCTCGTGGCCCGGCGGCATGGCCTAGCGGCTAAAGTCCTCGCCTTGAAAGCCCCGGGATCCCATATGGGCGCCGGTTCTAATCGCAGCAGCTCCACTTCCCATCCAGCTCCCTGCCTGTGGCCTGGGAAAGCAGTCGAGGATGGCCCAAAGCTTTGGGACCCTGCACCCGCGTGGGAGACCCGGAAGAGGTTCCTGGTTCCCAGCATCAGATCGGCGCAGCACCGCCCCGTTGCGGATCACTTGGGGAGTGAAACATCAGATGGAAGATCTTCCTCTCTGTCTCTCCTCCTCTCTGTATATCCGGCTTTCCAATAATAATAAAAAATCTTTAAAAAAAAAAACAAAAAACACAAACTTTTGTAATCTCCTGTATTGGTCAAAGCGACTCATCTTGTTAGACAAGAGTTTGCTTCAGAGATCTTTCTGGTAATGTTTTTAATCACAACACTCTAGTGAGAAATAAAAGTTGAAGTTTATTCAGCTAGTCAAGTGGAGAATTTAAGCTAGTCAAATGGAAGACAACTAGTCAGTTGCCTGAATTGGCTGTTGCGTAAGCCCAAGTTTGGCTTTGTCCATGCCTTATAGGGCGAGTCCACTCACTGAGTCGGATGTAAATGATACAGGTGAATGTGTAGTTCCAATCAGGTAGAAAATCAAATACCTCATTGAAAACCGGAGAACACTAGGTAATAGCAAAGACTTGGTTATTGATCAAGGAGGTGCACTGTGCTCCCACACTCAATGCCACACTGGATGCTCTCTGTATACAGGGAGAGGCAAATAGTGGGGTCAGTCATCACTCTTTGTGCAATGGCCCCAAGACATATAAGCTCACTGCTTAAGGTGCAGAGGTTTCCTCACCCCGAACTGAGATTTCTTGAGAGATCCCATTGCCTGGGAACCAGCCATGGGGCATCTTCATGATGTGAGTAACATCTCAGCTGACAGGTTTCTGGAGTTACCATGGATGTCTGTGGCATTGTCTCCATTCCTGGCCAGAGGAAATCCTTGAATGTTATGCTCAATCTCTTCATGCTACCCTTTGTGTGGAGGAATGCTCTGACCTTTGGATCCATGACTAGGCCAAAGCCAATGCCTGTCCTCCTAGGCACTCAGCTTTTTCTGAATACAGAATCTCTCCATTTTCATGTCTTTCAAAATCTGGATTGACTGAGAAGTTCGCAAATTATGAAGTCCAAGTTCTCTCAATTTATCTCTTTTCTTCCAAATTTCACTTTGAACTGTGTGAATAAACTGAGTTGTACCTTCAGTACTTTGATGAAGGTGACTGACTCCAAGTTCATTACTTGTAAGTTCTGTTTTTTGTACACAGGGCACAATTGAGCTACACTTTCTCGCACTGGGCTTACCTTTCCTCTGGCTTCCTAAAACATTTTCTTTAGTTTCATTCAAGCTGTCGTAATCAGAGCCCTTAAGTTTCCTCCAATATTCTGTTCACGACCAGATGAGTACAGGTTTTTCATCCCATGGATCTTCTTTCTATACCCTCAGCACCTCAGCAGCTGTACCACTGGTGTCCTTTTCTACCCACAGGCTACTTAAAGCTGTTGCCTTGGTGATTTTGAGAACCAATGCTGATGGCAGAAAGCAAAGAGACAGCAAATATCCAAGATTACAGAGTGTAATTTATTGGTGTGACTTAGGGACAGAAATGTGGTCTCAGGCACCCGTCAGGCATGTGGATCTTGGTGTCTGAGGCAGAAGAGAAAGGGTTTTGTAGACAAAGTGGCCTATGCCTAGTTGGCCTGAAAGTTCTCAAGAAATGCTAACATTCCTAAGAGACATTCAAACTGCTAGAGAAGAGCATCAGTAACAGGAGCAGATTAGTTTACTTGAATGGCAGAGAGAGAAAATCTACCTGCTATTCACTTTGTGCATGCCTGCAGTAGCCAGGACTTGCCTAGGCTGCCACCAGGAGCTGGGAACTCCATCTGCATCTCCCATGTGGCTGGTAGGGACACAGTTGGTTGTGCTATCATCTCTTGCTGCATCCCAGAAAGTGCATTAGCAGGAAGCTGGGATTGGAAGCGGAATTGGGAACTTGAACCCGGGCATTCGGATGGGGAATATGGGTGTTCCAAGTAGTATGCTTCCCACTGTGCTGAACAGCCACTGTGCCAGTGGTTATCCAGACACCTTTCTTTGTTTATTCCTAGGACTTGAAATCTCGCCAACAAATGGCTATGGAAGTGTGAAGTCAGATCCCTGCAGTGCCATAGGCTATATCTGTCGTTCAACTTACTATTCCTCTAGCTGCTGTCCATCACCCTGTTCCAAGGCCACTCGTTTGTGGGCATTCGTTACAGCACTACCTCACTGTCTAGTACCAACTTTGGTATTCATGGCCCCTGTAACATTGCCACAGACTTGGTTGCTTAATAACGACAGTTTTCTTTTGCCAGAGTTCCGGGAGCCAGCAATCTGGGGAGAAGCAGTTGTTTATTTCTTCCAGCTTCTGGTGACTGCGTTGGTTTGTGCCCACATTGCTGGTTTTGCCTCTGCTGTCACACTTACTACTGTTGCTCTCATTGTGTCAAATCCCACTCACTCTCCTATGGCTGTGTGTGATTGCAGTTGTATCCCACTGTCTTACTCCTTCATCTCCAAATCGTTTCCTTTCCCTTTCGTTTGAAGATTTATGTATTTGAAAGACAGCATGACAAATGGAAGGAGGGGAGGAGACACTCACAGAGAGAAATCCTCTTTGATTTGCTGGTTCAGGGCCCCAGCACTTGCAACAGCATCCACTGTCTTCTAGGTGCAGTAGCAGGAAGTTGAATTGGAAGCAGAGCAGTTGAAACTCAACATTATGTTCAGATATTGGATGTTGGTATAGCAAGCTGTAGCTTCACTGGCTGCACCATAGAACTGACCTCTGTAAATCCTTTACATATCATTTCCACGATTTTTTTGGATTGTTGTTGCCACGTAATTATTAAGTTTTTTAAATTTATTTTTTATTGATTATTATTTTTAGTCTCACCATTGTAAAGGACTAAGATGCAAATGGTTTGAGGTCAGATCAGATGTTTTCAGCCTACTGTGTTTTTCTCCTTGATGAACTGTTTTTGGGTGTTGGCAAGCAGGTGGATGAAATGGAGGAGTCTAACATGTCATGTCCATGCATTCATTTATTCCTTTATTTGACTAGTGTCCTTGGTGAAATCTGCTGTTTTAGACACTGGGCAGGATCCTGGGTGTCAGTGGTGAGACCTCAACCATCCCACATCAATAAAACAACAACAAAACTCAGAATTTCCTGGGCCTTTATGTATTTTGAAAACTCATTTTTAGACAGAAAAGTTAAGGCAAATATCCTTCTGGTGACATTTGGCTTTCTTTGTGCGTGCATCTACAGGTCACTTCCAGATATGCGTAACATTAGAATTTGCTTTCTATCTTATTCCTCTTGTGGTTTTCTTACTAATTCAACACTTGGATGAATATTTATTCAGCTTCTTTATCCCGAGGTGGAATGAATACTGGTCAAAAGTTCTTAGTGCTAGCTTGGCTGTGCAATCCCAGGCAATTCATTTTGTGTCTCTGGGCTTCAGTTGTATAATCAAATAAAGCAGTTTGAGATTTAAAATGTTATGCAGTCTAACTGTAAGATCTGTAGTGCATTAGTAAATATTCCTTTTAGAAGCTATTTTCACATCTGTGCTATATTATGAAAATACCTAGATTTCAAGATTTCAGGATTCTCTATTCATAATGAATTATCTGCTCTATCAAGTAGGAAAATATTGTCATGTAGAGTTTGATCAGTCTGAAGTATATTTGAAATTCCTATATGAACTCATAAACCCAGAGAAATGGTAATGATATTTTTGAGATAACTTTTTGTGGGTGCAAAAGTTGACTTTGACTCATACAATAAATAGTTATTAAGCCTCTGTTTTGTTCCAGATTCTGGAGATGTGATAGGGAGTAAAAGCAGGCAGTTTATTTCTTTTTGTAGGATTTATAATCTAAACCAGAGATTCTAATTGGAAACTACAACTGGTACTAATAAAACACATTATTATCAAAACTATTAGGTAATAAACTTTTATTATAATCATTAAAAGAAAGTTGAACTTTGATTTGAGATCTGAAAACAGAAAAAGTGGTTTGTTAAGAGAGGAAGTCAGGGGAGAGCGTGCCAGGAAGCAGAAACAGCACATGCAAAGGCCCTGTGGTGGAGGATCATGTCTCCCTGTGCGACTCTTCATAGCTCCTTTGGACTTGCTCTCTTCATTCAACATATTATGGAATCTTCGATGTGGTCAAGTATTCTGTAACAAAATGCTCACAGAATATTTCATCATATGCTTATACCATAATTTATATGTTCTTTATTTTGGTTACTTTGTTTATTTGCCATTTACATTATTTTAATTAATTTCTATCAAAGATTAGAATGAAACAAGAGAGGACAAGTGGCTCCCCTGAGATTAGACATTAAGGGAATGTTTTGAATTAGATCGATTATATTGTTTGTAGCAGGCGGGTGGGCTATGGAGCTTCCTAAAAATGTTACTTTGAAGAAAGTGAAAGAAAAATTAAAAGCCACCTGTAATCCAACTCTTAGAAATTAATCCATTTCCCATTTCTCTCTAATTCCCTCTCTCCTCTCAAACACATATTGCTGGACCACTTAATAACACAGTAAATTCAGAAGAATGTATCATTAGGTGATTTTGTCATTGTGAAACATGACAAAGTGTTCTTAACTAAGAGCTATGATGTCACTAGATGACATCTTCCTACAGAACTACTATCATATGTGATCTCTTATTGACTGAAGCACTCATATGCTGCACATGACTATGTTAATGTATGTATACATATATATTATATATATAATTTTGTAAATAGCGCTGCCATGTGCATTATACTACTTAAATCTTGGTACATGATAAAGATGACTTCTTTAGGTTAAATTCCTGCTTGTAGGGGCCAGTGTTGTGACCACCACCTATGACGTCAGCATCTCATTCATGCACCAGTTTGAGTCCAGCTATTTCACTGGCTTTCCTGCTAATGATCCTGTGAAAGCAGCAGGAGATGGCCCGTGTGCTTGGGCCCCTGTCACCCATGTGGAAGACTCTGATCGAGTTCCAAGTTCCTGGGTTTTGGCCTGACGCAGCCTCAGCCATTGTGGCCATTTGAAGAGTGAGTTGGGGGCCTGGCGGCGTGGCCTAGCGGCTAAAGTCCTCGCCTTGAACGCCCCGGGATCCCATATGGGCGCCGGTTCTGATCCCAGCAGCTCCACTTCCCATCCAGCTCCCTGCTTGTGGCCTGGGAAAGCAGTCGAGGATGGCCCAATGCACTGGGACCCTGCACCCGCATGGGAGACCCAGAAGAGGTTCCTGGTTCCCGGCATCGGATCGGCACAGCACCGGCCGTTGCAGCTCAATTGGGGAGTGAATCATCGGACAGAGGATCTTCCTTTCTGTCTCTCCTCCTCTCTGTATATCTGACTTTGTAATAAAATAAAATCTTTTTTTAAAAAAAAGAGTGAGTTGGAAAATCAAAGATATCTCTGTAACTCTGCCTTCCAAGAAAATATATGAATTCATATATATGAATTTGAATATATATTATATAGCTTAAATATATATTTATTATAAAATATATATTTTATAGCATATATTTAAAATATATATAGTAAAGGTTTTTTAATTGGAATGGGTGAGTTACAGAGAGGAAAGACATAATTCCTTTAAAAACATTTTGGTTTAGAGTAAAACTTTTTTATTTTTTCAAATACTTACTTTATTTTTATTGGAAAAATAAATCAGGTTTATGGAGAGATTCAAATACAGAGAGAAAGAATCTTCCATGTGCTGGTTCACTTCCCAAATGGTCGCAGTGACCAGGGGTGAGCTGATCAGAAGCCAGGAGCTTCTTCTGGGTGCAGGGTCCTGGTGTTTTGGACCATCCTCCATGGCCTTTCTAGGCCATGCAGGCAGCTGGTTGGGAAGTGGAGCGGTGAGGTAACTGGTCCAGCACGTGCCTTCCTGCCATGGTTGGAACATGATTTTGAGTTCAAAACAATGCAGATGTTTAATCCCTAAAGTCATAAACTGCTGGTCCTAAGAGAGTGAAAATGTAATCCAATTAGGATCTTGAGGGTGGTGGGCTAAGTGGGAAGTCCTCTGGGCATATGCCCTGAGAAGGCAGTTCTGTAACAAGAGGGCTTTTGTATACGTTAAGCTGGGCCCAGATACTCTCTTCCCCGTTGCTTGCCATGGGATTATTCTACATGTGCCAGAGACCAAGCCAGTGAATCTCCAGTCTCCAGGACCAGGAGCCCAATAAAACTGTTCTTCATGGTTAGCTTGTCTTGGGTGTTTGGTTGTACTAACCACCCACTCTCCCCTCAGCAGGAGGCTGGGTGTGTACTTCACCCTCCATAAAATTCCCTGCATGCTGTTCTGCTAGGGGGTAACCTCTGTGAGTGACTGGCACCAAAGCCCAGTTCCCTGTTTGCAAGGTAGCTTGCCAGAAATGGAGAGAGACTGATTACAGGGAGAAGGGCAGCTTCCCTGTCTCACAGCACAGCCTCACCCTGAGAAGGCATGGTGCTGTGTCCAGCCCAGGCACCTGTCTCCACGGGCTGCTAAGGGAACAAGAAGGACCTGTGATTCTGCTGACCTCCTTCCCAAGAGTCCCAGCCAGCACAGTTGCTGATTTTTTTGCAATGTCAAGATTATTAACAGCATGTTGTACTGTAGATCTGGGTGAACACGGTAATAGCATTGCTGAAGTCAGAATGCAGAAAGAGTAAAAAAAAAAAAAAAAACAAAATCCCAAGATGCTGAAGTTCTATTTTTCTATCCTTAAATCTAGTACTAACCATTTCATTTTGGAACCGAAAAAAAATGCCACTACATGAAATTACTGTTGTAATTAATTATAATGGCTTGGGAATGTTGTTTGCATTTATTTTTGTAAATTAGTTTTGCTTTTGTAGCTATATAAGAGCTATAACACACAAAATATACACTCGGGCTTCTGTTTATACATGCATAAGTAACATTATAATGAAAATAATTTAAGCTGATGGTCACATTCCATCAGTAACATTACCTAGGAAAGGGCCTGATATCATTCAGATTTGACAAGCGTGAAGCGAGGATTTTAATCTGGGCTCTACAATTTACTGTGGGGCACTGGACAATTAACTAACCCCTTTTCCTTCCATATTTTTTTCCCTTGTGAAATGGATAAAACAAAAGAGGACTTAAGAATTTCATGGAAACTGAAATTAGAAAATCAGTTTATTTTGTTGAAAAAGTTTTAAGATCTATGCATAGGTTTTTTTGGGGGTTGTTTATTTGTTTTTTTTTTTGGAATATAGATTTTCCACGAACTTTTTGAAGATCTCTCGTATCCATGCATTTCAAATTTTTATACCAAAAATAAACTTACCTTTTAATCTTACTTTCCACAAACTTAAAAAGCATTTGTTTGTTTTTATTTATTTGAAAGGCAGAGAGAGAGAGACTGCATAAGCCATCTTCTGGCTCACTCACCAAGGGCCTATAAAACCTGAGACTGTGTCAGGCTGAAGCCAAGAGCTCAGAGCTCCATTGGGGCTCCCATGTTGGTGATGGTGGCGAGGCTTACAATTTTGTGCCATGTCTGCCCCTCCACAAACATTCTTAGGTACCCTCATAACCCTGAAGTTTCAAATCCCAGCTTGGAAGAATATAGTTAGAATATGGAAACCCTTCCTTGAGCCAAGGATCCAAGATGCCATCTGTTTCTTGTGGCTACTATGCCAAGTTAACACAAGGAGCTTAGGAGAACACCCATTTGTTGCCTTCTGGAGGTTGGAAGGATGACAATTCAAGGCAGCAGGGCTGGGCTGCTTCTGGACCCTCCCTGGGGAGAATCTATTGTGTTGTCTTCCCTAGCTTCTGGAGGCTAGCTGTATACCTGGCTCATGGCCCCTTCCTGCATCCTAAAAGGAGCAGTCATGAAATCTCTAGTTCTGATCCTTCTGGTCTCCTTATGTAGAAGGCTCTCTGATTACACTGAACACATTAAAAAGCTCCAGGATAATCTTCCTGCTGATGAGGTCTTCCACATGGGTGCAGGGTCCCAAGGCTTTGGGTCATCCTCTACTGCTTTCCCAGGCCACAAAGAGGGAGCTGGATGGGAAATGGGGCCCCCAGGACACGAACTGGCATCCATATGGGATCCTGGCATGTTCAAGGTGAGGACTTTAGCCTTAGCCTTGACTTAGACTTGGCTTAGATGTTATCCTACAGCAGCAGACACATCTGTGTAATTTCTTTCACCGTATAAGGTAACTTGTATTCTGGGGTTTAGAACATGAGTACCTCTGGGTCCATTTTTGTGCCTGCCATACTATGCCAGGCTCTGATTAACCTGCTTGAAAGTCACATTTACCTGATTTTATTTCTGTTGATGTTGCTGTGTTCTGGACATATGAATGAGCAATACAAGGGCATATCACAAAGTTCACCTATAAAAGTATATTCTGAAAAAAAGTATAAATTTGAAAAATTGGTGTCAAATTAATCTTTTAGTTCCCCTCTTTACGAACTTTTTGAATTCTGTGAGTGCAAACCAGAACTTACTCTGCCAAGTCAGTGTTTTCCTAGTTTTACAACACTAGCTAGACTTGTCTTAAAGCCTTTTAGTGACAACTGTGCAATTTAGTGACAGCTGAGACCTACAGAACCTACCCTCTGAGACCACTAACATATCTGTAGCCACTCATCAGAATGTCTGTTGACACATGGTCATCACTTGCCTGCGTTCCCATAGTCCGTCATGGAAGGGCATAGCTCCTCAGTCAGAGAAATGCTGGGCCGTGACTGGGTGGAAGTATAAGCTGGCCCCTCCCATCTGGTGCTTTTCCAATGATGAGATCTCTGGATTTTCATGTAAGATGTTCCACATGTGCTAATTTAGATAATTCTCATCATGGCTCCTCAGATGCCAAATGCAAGGGAAGATAACTTTGTTAAGAAATCATCAGCAGGGGCACCCTCAGATTGGGCAGCCCTGGGGACTAATGGTGCCAGGTAAATTCCTTGGGCTGCCCAGTAGCATGCTCTGGGGACCTGAGGGTGTGGGGCTTACAGGGGGTCTGGGGTGCGACACAAGTGAAGGTGAGCTGGAGTTAGGGGTTCATGTCCAGGCAAGGAATGACTACTGAGGGACCTTTATACTATACTTGCAGATAAGCAAGAGTGCTGAGACTAACCGGTTTGGAGGGTAGTAAAGGGACGACCTTTAAGGGTCAGACTGAGGCACCAGCACATACGGGAGACCTGAGCTGGAATAGTTAGCAGTGAACATCACTGAATACCACTAACTGGCACACATTAAAGCTAGGGCTGGGGGCCTACCTGGCAGGGCTAGGTCACAGCACTCACCAGTGAGAGTTGAAACAGGGGGCGGGTAATGTTAGGGTGGGCATTGACAGTAATCAGCACTTGACAGAGTCTGGTCTGAGGCCAGAATCTGGGAGTGGGAGCAGGTGGGCTCTCTGCTGTGAAACTGCAGTCCCCTCTGACATGTGTAAGATCTGTGGCTGAGAATAAGCCTGCTTGGGGAGCTAAGGGGATGCCCTAGCTGGGTTGGGGTTCTCTCCACTGGGGCAGTGGCCTGGGCTTGACATGGCTGTGATCTCCCTCGGCATGGATGTTGACAGAGTCTGGAGAGCTCCAGATTGAGCTAGGCTGCAGCATCCACTGGTATTCAAAGAGCCAGGGTGGGTGGAGAATGGGCCGGGTCAGGTCTCAGCTCCCATTAAACCACATGAGAACTGTGTTTGGGCATGGACCAGATGTGGCTAGGCTGTAACACCCAACACCAACTGGAATGGTGTGGACCAGTTGGGCAAGGATACTATTCCTGCCAGGACAAGAGGTAGACAAAGTTAACCTGGGCCAATGACCCACCGGTGCACATGGGATCTGCCACTTGGAGCAAATCTGATAGAGGAATTTGGGGAACTCCCTTGTCAGGATGCAGTCCCTGTAGGTAAGCACAAAAACCAAGGCAAGGAGCAGCCCAGACCAGGCCAGGTTACAGTACCAATTGGCATTCATATGAGTTATGTCTGAGGGTGGGCCAGGCTGTGCGAGTTCATAGCATCTGCTGACAGATGTGAGAATCAGGGCCGGGTGCAGGACAGGCCAGGTCGAGCAGCAACATCAGCTAGCTAGTTCCCATTAGAGCTGGAATTGGCAGCAGCTAGGCAGACCCAGGTTGAAGCACCCACTGGTGGGTGTCGAGGTAAGGCAAGTTATACCAGTGTAAGCACAGTGGGTTCTGGGTCCATGAGCCTCAGGACCGGTGGGTCTGGCAAGATCTGGGTCACCTGGCCCAGGGTCTTGTATCTGCCTGCATAGTGGGTGCTGGGTCCGTGAGCCCCAGGCTTGGGGATCCAGCAGGGCCCAGGTCACCTGGCCTGGGTCATCCTCCTCAGTGGAAAAGATGGAGCAGTGAACAGCAGGACCCAGGAGGATATGACAGTGCATTGGAGCCTGCAGAGGACATCTGCTACGTAGCAGAGGAAGAACAGAGCAAATTGGACAGCTACCCCAGCCAAACGATGACAGCAAAAATCTCGGTGAATGGAGACTCTAAAGTCAACGGTGTCAGCCAATGGACATTAGTAGGATTTCTTTATCCCTCGATTGGCAAGAATGATAGCATTTCAGAATGACTGAAATCACTTGGGCAGAACCCTTGGAGTGTGTGCCACATTGGGACCCTGGGTTGATATTGGGAGGCTGTTCCCCATACCCGGGTACTGGGTAATGCTGCTCCCAGCATTTTCTATTTTCCAAATAGAAAATTTGGAAACAATGATTACACCCAATTTTCCCTAACGCTTGATCCTTCCCACCCTGATCAACAATGTAAACATCACCAAAAATAAAGATAAAAAATTAAGATATCATCACCATATTTATATACAATTCTAACAATTTTAGAAGCCCTTGCAAAAGCTAAGTTTGTTGATGCTTTCAAAGGGAATGCTTAAGTGGTGTACAGAACAGAAACTCAGCCCCTGGAGAATGCAAACTGATGTGATGTGGAATGTACAACATTGTGATGTGACCAGGAATGTACAACAAAGTGTGAGCTACTCCAGTTCTACTTTATGTAATGTGCTATGGGTGAAGCATTCCTTCATGACCATAGAGAACTGTTCTATCCTGGGAGGAGAAGCTGAGGGTTCCCAAGAGGAAAACAACGGAAATGTTTTCAGATGATCCTGTGTTAAATTTTATTATTTGTGTGTTAACGGACCAGAGAACCAAATGAATTTTTGATGATGCTGACGAGCATATGTGGGCCATGTGGTATCCAAACTCAGATCCACGAAGCCTATGGAGAGGGAGGAAGTTATGCTCCCTGACAGTGTCCAGGTAGAGGGGATAATAAAGTCAGGTTCTATGCATCTCAGAACCATTCCCCAAGGAATTCTTTCAGAACGGGAGGGCTGACCTCTTGAAGTGATAGTGTGGAAGGAAGGATTACTGGTCCTGACAGAACACTAACAAATCACATGTTAAAGAGAACTTTCACACCAACTGAGGAAGTGCTAGGAACAGCTCTCAGATCTGGTGGAATAAAACACCGTTGACTGGGGAGTTAAAAATCTCAGTGTTTTCACTGGAATCAGGTTAAATGTTTTCTATGTTTACCTTATGCAAAGGTGTAGACAATTTTCTTGCTAGAGGAATTTCTGCTTTACCTTTACAACAAGAGGGTAGCCTGTTGTGGTCCAACAGTAATTGAAGTAGGTAACTCACTGGATTTCTCAACCTGCCCTGGGATTTGTCTCCTGTGACCGTCACCACGAATGTATGGCGCCAGCTTCAGGTGTGTCTGATTCAGATAGGAACCCTCACTGCCATGCAGCCTTTCCCACACCATTGACTCTTAGGATTCTCATCTTTGGATTCCCATCCCAGCTCAACTTTGTGTTCAAGGACATTTACAGAATATTTTATCCTGTTTGTTATTAGTAGTTGTAAGGTTTCTACAATCTACTATCTCTTTTTTTTTTGGTGACAGACATTCGTTTTCTTAATTCAAAGATCTTAAGAGATATAAACAGATAAAAATAATTATTCTAAAAGATAAAACCAAAGTATTTATACGATGGCTTCAATTTTTATCCAAAATGATTTTTATCAATATATCATCTAACAATTCTTGTATGTCATGCTTCAGTTTTTTTTGAGAGCAAACAATCAGCAAGCAGCTGACTTAGGACTTTTACCTTAGCTGTTTACTTCCCAGTCACTGACATCAAGACTTTGGGTGGATCCTTTTGTTTTTCATCATAGGTTTGTTCACCTCAGAGTAATAAGTCATAGAGATTAGAGGTGGAGAAAAATGGGCTTTTTCTTATATTGTGAGAAGAAAAATAAGGCAGAAGCTCCTCTGCCTACAGCATGAAGTTGTAAAATATTGTCTGCAAGTATGGATCTGGAAAGATCATCCAGTGGATTTCAGTGACTTCCCAGTACAGGTGCACTGGCCCATCACATTAGCTGTGTACTTAACTAAGGTATGCCTGCCAATGTAATTTACAAAATGAATAGAGTAGTCCCTCTTACCTATGACTTTGCTGACTCTTTTAGTTTTGGTTACCTATGGGCTAATTTCAGTTAGAAAATGTTAAGTGAGAGGCTAGTGCTGTGACGCAGTGGGTCAAGCTGCCACTTGCAGTTCCAGCATCTTGTGTGCACAATGAGTCAAGGTCTGATTACTCCATTTGCAATCCAGCAGCCTGCTATTGCACCTGAGAAAGCAGTGGAAGATGGCCCAAGTGTTTGGGCTCCTGAAATCACATGGGAGACTGAAAGAAGCTCCTGGCTCCAGGCTTCAGCCTGACCCAACCCTGGCTGATGAGGCCATTTGGGGAGTGAACCAGAGCATAGATCTCTTTCTTTCTCTCTGTTTCAACCTCCCCCTCCACCTCTCTCTCACCCTGCCTCTGCCTCTATTTCTCTCTCCTTCTCTGTAACTCTGCCTTTAAAATAAATGAAATAGATATGTGTTTACATATATGTATGTTTACATATATATGTAAGCATATGTGTAAGCATATATATGTATGTTTGCATATGTGTAAGCATACATATATATGTAAACATTCAGAAGTTTTAAGCTGTGTATCATTCTGAGTAATGTGGTGCGATCTTCATGGTCCATCTTCATGGTCCATCTTCATGGGCGTGAATCATCCCTTTGTCTAGCATATCCACACTGTATACACTACCCTCTCTTTAGCCACTTATCAGTTGTTTTGATGATCAAACCAATTGATATGGAAGTGCTTGTGGTCCAGCAACCCTTATTTTGCTTAGTGACCCTAACCCACAAGAATAGTGATGCTGGCAATTTAAATGGGCCGAAGGGAAGCAATAAAGTGCTTCTTTCAAGTAAAAAGATGAACTCTTGGCTTAATAACAAAACAGTCATATACTGAAGTTGTTCACATCTACAGCAAGTCCATCTCTTTGGCTACTTAATTTATGAATTACGCTTTATTATGGTTTGCAGAACAAACACAAGTATGTATGGGGCTTGGCAGCCATTGTTAACCACTGGAGGCCTTGGAATGTGTTCCCTGCAGATAATGAAAAACTAGTATTCAATCTGGGTACGCATAGGTATCTGGCCAAAAAAATTTTTAGAAATTAAAAATCAATCTTAAGTTTTTGAGGTAAAAATACTTTAGGGAAGAAAAAAAAAACCATCCCTTGCCATCAGAAGTCATTGGTGATGTTTTGTTTTGATATCTCAATGGAGAAACTACACCAACTCACTTGTCTGGGGTTCACTTGCAGCAATGCCCATGTGTCATCTACCCGATGATAGGAAAAGAAGCACTCAAGCAAAGCAAGTTAGTGGAATACATCCACGTTTGAATAGTCTAATCCGAGATCCAGCATTTGCTGGATAGGCAGTTCAGACAACACAGAAGCAGAAAAATGTGTTTTTTCCTTTTTGCTCATTCTTCCTCTTCCAGAAAGCTTTTGAGTTTATACATAAATCCCAGAAAGTGGTCAGTTTGTAATTTTTTCTTCAAAAATAGAAATGGACTTTTGCATTCTCTTCTCACAGACCATTCCAAATCATGTGATTCTGTAACTTTGCTGAGAAGTCAGGGCTAATTGAATGAACTGAGGAAAAAGCAAATCCCTATTAAAAAAACCACATAAAGCGCCTCTGAATTTTCATAGAAGATACACTGTGTTAGCCTGTAGACTACTCCTCTTAGTATCTTGTTAATAAGTCACCTGTAGATTCCGGGGTTTAGCTGTTTGCTCATTTTATGAAGTTTTTTGAATAGGCTTTCCTAGCATGGATTTATCAGATACAAATGGCACCCTTGTTTATGAAGGATTAGTGATCAATATACTCAGACCAACAGATATGAGCTGAGGGTCTTTATGGCAGCAATTCCTAAGTCACCTGTTGGTGTAGCAGTGAGGGTGTAAGGGCTTGGTATGGTCTTTGCCCTGAGACAGGGGTGAGGAGTACATATCATGGCTGGAAACCATAGCCTACATTTGCTTCCCTTGATTTCAAGGCCGGAGAGAGATCAGTTGCTTAGCTCTCAGTAGACGGAGCAGTGGGTTTGGAGACAGGAGGTGTGGTTGTTCTCATGGTTCTTTCACCACTTACGCATGAGGCTACAAAGGGAGGTGACACATCACAACCAAACTTTATTCTGCCACTTCAGCAAATGCATTGCTCTGTGACAAAGGATGAAGAGTTAGAAAGAGCAACTGCTCACCCAGAAACATTTTTCCAGATGCATTGAATATTCACAGGCCATGTTGAAAAGAAGGTTTCAAGTGATGAAAGGGAAACTTTTTCTTTTTCTCAAATAATTTTGGAGCTTATTTTTTCAGGGAGAGTGGGAGGGAAGGAGGTGATTCCTTTTGGTTCATTTGGCGTTTAGAATGAGATGACTCAGAATGAGATGACTGACACAGAGAGAAGAGGCAGCGGGAGCAGAGAGCAGAAGCAGCTAACAGAGATGCGATTTTGCCTCCAGGAAGATCTTTAGTTAGTTAACTGATTTCTTTTTCTATGCTTCTTCAACACAGACTGTTGAACCCCAGCTCTGGTTGATTGTAATGATTTCCTGTTGGAGTTTTGAACATGACAGATGCCCGAACTCCATCCCTGGAGAGTCTACAATATAAGTTGAGCATGAAGTCTGGCCAGTGTGTCAGAGATTCTCTCCACAAAGAGATTATGTACCCCCTTGTTATTGGGGGATGTTCGCAAATGTCATTGTAAGAACAATCATTTTTCAAAGTAAACTTAATTTCAGAGTAGTATTTCAATGTACAAAACAGAAATTTTGAAGTCCAAGGAATTCCTAGATCCTCCATATCTAGCTTCCCGTATCATTAGCATCTTATATTAATGTTTTTGTTACAATTAATGAATCATCCATCTTCCCCTTAAAATTTTAAGGATTTATTTATTTTAATTGAAAGAGTTACAGAGAGAGGGAGGGTGGGAGGGAGAGAGAGAGAGAGAGAGAATCTTCTATGCCCTGGTTCACTCCACAAATGGTTGTAAGGACCAGAGTTGTGTTGGTCTGAAGCCGGGATCCAGAGCTACTTTGGAGTCTCCCAGAGGGTGCTTCGATCTTTTCCCACTGCTTTCCCAGGCCATATGTAGAGAGATGGGTTGGAAGTGGAGCAGTCAGGACTAGAACCGGTGCCTATATGGGATGTTGGCCCTGCAGATAGAGGATTTATATGCTAGGCCATTGCACTGGCCCCTCCCTTAATTTTTTTTTTAATCTAAACTCCCTGTATTTCTTCCACCTCTCTTCTCTTTGTAATAATCAGCATTCTGTTTTCAGGTTGAATTTGTTGTTGTTATTCGCATGGTTTCCACAGCTGAGGAAGACAATGTTTGTCTTTCCGTGTTTGGCTTATTTCACTTGACATGATGTCCTCCTGTTCCATCCGTTTTGTTGAAAATGACAGAATTCATCCTTTTTATGTTGAATAATACCCATTGTCTGTATTTACCACATTAATTTTTATCCACTCATCTGATGATGGCCGCTTTGGATACTTCTGTATTCTGGCTATTGTGAATAGTGCTGCAGTACGCGCGACAGAGCACATTATCTCTTTGATACAATGATTTCATTTCTTTTGAATATCTATCAGGTAGTTGAATTGCTGGATCACATGACAGTTTCATCTCTAGATTTTTAAGAAAAGTTCCATACGGCTTTTCACAGTGGCTGTACTAATCTATATTTCTGGGTTTTTTTAAAGATTTATTTTATTATTATTGGAAAAATCAGATATAAAGAGAGGAGGAAAGACAGAGAGAACGATCTTCCATCTGGTGATTCACTCCTCAAACAGCCGCAATGGATGAAACTGTGCCAATCTGAAGCCAGGAACCTCTTCTGGATCTCCCACACAGGTGCAGGGTGCCAAGGCTTTGGGCTGTCCTCAACTGCTTTCCCAGGCCACAAGCAGGGAGCTCTAGGTGGGAAGCAGGATCGCCGGGATTAGAACTGATGTCCATATGGGATCTTGGTGCGTGCAAGGCAAGGGCGCCAGGCCCACTAAGCTACATTTTTATCAACAGTATGTGAGAATTCCCTTTTGTCCACAATCTTGCCAGCATTTATTTGTTCCTCTCTATTTTTCATAATAGCCATCTGACAGGGATGAGGTGATATTTCATAGGGTTTTTGTTTGCAGTTCCCTGATGACTGTGATACTGAGCATTTTTGTATACATTTGTTGGCCATTTGTGTTTCTTGCTTTGGGAACTATCTGTGTCTTCCAAGCATTTCTCAACTGGAGTGGTGGTGGTGGTTCAGTTTTTCGAATTCCTGATACACTTGGTAGTTAACCCTTTGTCACATGAGTAACATGCAGATATTCTCTGCTGTTCTGTCAGATGTCTCCTCACTGGGTCAATTCTTTTCCTTCTCTGTGTAGAGGCTTCTGAGGTTGATATCATCCCGTTTATCTAGTTCTCTGTGGTTACCTGTGCTTTTGGGGTCTTATCCAAATATTGCTGCTTACACAAATGCCCTGTAGTGTTTCCCAGGTTTTCTGCTAGCCATTTTATAGTTTAGATCTTACACTGTCATTCAACTTGTCTTGATGCTTTTTCCTACTTCACAAGTTTATTATGAAAACACTGCAGTGTTCTTTTGCAATAGCATCATGTTACAGGCAAGGGAAAAGCAGTTCTGGTCAAAACAACTCACCAGGCACTGAGGGTAACCAAGAACAGCACAGGCGTGAGATTGGAAAGGGACAACAAACTGAATTCAGATAAATCATGCAATTAAATTAAGTGATATCCACAAAATGAACAGAATGATTTCAGATCGTGCAGATAGAGGGGAGGCCTGGTACTTACTCTTAGAAATGTTTATTAAGCCCCAGGGGTTGTTTGCTGATACCTTTAACTATAGTCACACTGACTAAAACTGTACCTAAATGCAAGTTAAATGCTATTCACAAGGTGTTGTTTTCTGCAGTCTGTCAGAGAAAACAAAAGTTATGACAAATAGCACTATGCCAGAAATTGGTTGGTTGGTTGGTTGGTTGCTTTTTAAAGAAGATTTACTTATTTATTTGAAAATTGAAAATTTGTATGGCGAGAGAGAGAGAGAGAGAGAGAGAGAGAGAGAGAGAGAGAGAGAAGAGGTCTTTCATATGCTGGTTCACTCCTCAGCTGGCTGCATTAATCAGGGCTAGGCCAGGCTGTAGCCTGGATCCAGGATCTTCATACGCATCTTACAAACTGATGCAGAAGCCCAAGCTCTTGGGTCCATCTTCATTGCTTTCCCAGGCCATTAGCGGAAGCTGGGTTGGAAGCAGAGCAGCCTGGACACTAACCATGCCCACATGAGATGCCAGCACCATTGCAGTTGGCAACATTTTCTGCTATACCACCATGCTGGTCCCAGAAACTGTTTAAACAATGTTGCTTCAGCATGCAATGAATTATTTCATGCTAAAGTGATCATGGCTATTAATGACAAAGGGTTTGGATTTTTGTATGACTCATCTTTTAATCCCCATGAAAGTAGTTTTTCCTTGAGAGCAAGTTTTTTGAGCCTCTATAGTGACTGTTACTTTTTCCATTTCCTAAAGATCATAGATGGTTGCAGAAAGCTAGCTGAAGTTTCAAGTAATCCAGCCCACCTCAGACATTGTGACCAAAAGAATGCATTTATGGCTGCAGTATGACAGACAAATCCTTGAGATGTTAGCTTTAGATGGTATACTTGAGCTCTTTCAGCTTTTAAATGTATGCAAATAATTGCTATAGACTTTCCACTTAATACTATTTTGCTGTATCTCATAGATCTCGGTATGTGGCACTTTCCTTTTCACATTTCAAAACCTCATTTTAAAAATTTCTACAATTATCCATTGGTCATTTAGGAGCATGTTTTTCAATTTCTCTGGGTTATTATTCATCTTTTTGATTTCTGATTTTACTCTTCTGTTGTCTGAAAGGGTAGATGGCATGATTATTTTCTTTAAAAAAGTTTGCCAAACAAGGACTACATCCCAACTGCCTAGGAGGCCACAGGGAATTGGATGCCCTTGAAGGCCGAGTACTCTGAGGTCACCCACCCCCATCCGGAGCTTCCGCAGGGGATGGAGGAAGTCCAAACACTACCGTGCAGAAACCAACGTCATCGGAAAGACAACTAGAAGCCCTGAGCGGTTCGCAGAAACAGAAGAACGATAAACGTCCTTCGGGACCAGGGAGGAGAGCTTTCTCTGGTCCGAGCCTGGCTCCAACTCTGGACCCCCGCCCTCCCTCACAATGACCATCAGGATCGCTCCGAAAACCCCTCATAGCAAACAAACAATCATACAAACTAAAAAAACCTAAAATAAATAGACAAACAAAAAGTAGAGCTTGGAATCTGACAGGAAAGAACTGGCGTGGATCGACTCATGCCTCGCTGGGTGGGACACAAAGATTAGTCACTCCTCACCATGGTGTTGGGGATTTCCCTGCACAACCCCCCTCACAAAAAAAAAAAAAAATGTTCAGCATCTTAATTGTCGACAAATGTCTTGTTAGAGTTACAAGCCAGTCTAGATTACCCTAAAATCTGCCAAGATCAGCAAAATTATACTTCAACACAACAAATGGCTAAATACTAAAATGAAATAGACACGAGACAGCTGAATGGTACCTTATAGCCATTTTAAGGTATATAGCAGTCGGTCCTGTATATAAACTAAAATTGAAATGTCAGTGAGCTAATCATAGGTTGTGGTTAAGAACTTGCTTTTTTTTTTTTTTTAACATACTGGTTACTCACAACCATGTCAATTCCATAATGTGTTGCAAACAGCTGTTGATGTTATATTGGGACTCTTAATTGACTGGGATGATATTCTACCAGCTCTAACTTCGGACCAGAAATGGTCTCCCCAAGAAACTGTTCAACCCATCTGGATGATGGGTAGCTGGACTCTATGCTTGGTATACGTTTGCAAGGAAAGAATCTTGATCGAATTTGAACTGTAATACTGCATCAAGGTGGAGGAATCCACCAGGGGGGAGGGGTGTGGGGAGGGGTGGGGGATTCCCAGAGCCTATGAAACTGTCACATAATGCAAAATAATTAATAATAATAATAATAATAATAATAATAATAATAAAAGTTTGCCAAGACTTGGTTTGTGGCTTGGTTTATGGTCCATGCTAGAAAATGTTCAATATGTTAAAGGAAGAGCACATATTCAGTAGCTGTTAGGTGACCAGTTCTATAAATGTCACTTAGCTCCTTTTGCCCTAGAATAGGGCTGTTCTCTGAAACATCTTTGTTAATTTTCTGTCTGGATATCCGTTCCTTGATGACAGTGGGGTCAAGTCCCTCACTGTGATATTCTTGGATGTTGGGTATTGTCTCCTTTAAGCTCTAATAATATTTGTTTACATATTTGGGTGGCCCTGTATTTGGTACCTATGCATTAATGTTGTGTTTTTCTGCTGAATGGTCCTCTTCTCACTAGATAATGTGTTTCTTTGTCTTTTTTTTTAATATTTTGATGTAAAATAGTTTTGTTTGGTATAACCACTGCAGCTCATTTGCATGGTATGTCTTTCTCCAACCCTTGGCTTTCCGTTTATGTGCATCTTTAGCAGAGTTTCTGAGAGGCAGCACACAGATGAGTTGTGTTTTCGGATCCATTTGTCCACGCTACATCTTTTGATAGGAGCATTTAATTCATTTCTCTTCAATATTGATACAGAAGGATAACTCCTGTGGTTTTGTTGATTGCGTACTGGTCGTTTCATATAGTCTCTGTTTATTTCTGCCTCTCTATCTTCTTGATTTTGGTAGCTTTCTACCATTTTAAGCTGGATTTTCTTGTCTTTCTGTTTTGTGCATTTGCTGTGTTAGTGAACTGAGCTGCTGTATCTGCATGATATGTGTTTTCTAACTTAGAATTCCCTTCAGGATTTCTTTCAGGGCTTCTGTGGTGGTGATAAATTCTGATTTTTCTTGTCTTGGAAAAACTTTATTTCTCCTCCACTTGTAAATACTTCTGCTGAAAAAGCTGTTGTAAGTTTAAAGCATTTTCCTTTATCTGTAACTTGATAACTTTTCTATGTGTGTTGGTCTTTCCTTGTCCTTAACTTGTGACAATTCAACTACAAGACTGTCTTGGACAGAGTCATTTTTAATTGAATCCTGTTGGGCTGCTTTTGCTTCCTGGATTTAGATGTCCATATCTTTTTGATTTGGGAAGGTTTCAACTATTACCTCATTCAGTAGTTTCTCAATGCTTTTGTCCTTCTTTTCTCCATCAGATAACCCTAAAAAATGAATATTTGCTTGTTTCTTTGTAGTTTTTCTTCTTTATTTTAGATTCTTTTCTCTTAACTAGTCTATTTTAAAAGGCTTGCCCTCAAGATGAGAAATTATTTCGTTTGATCTTTCCTGTTGTTAAAGTTGTCAGTTGTATGCTTCATCCATTGATTGCAATTTTCAATTCCAAAATTTCGGATAGACATTTAAAAATGACTTCTATTTCTTTGTTGAATCTTCTGCAGTGTTTTCTTCATTTTGTTGAATTGTTGATATTCTTTTGTATCTTGTCAAGTTTCCTTAGGATAATTACTTCGACTTATTTTTCAGGTATTTCATAGTTTTTTTCCCCCCAAATCTGGATTTATTTCTGGAGTTTCATGATTTCTTGTTTCTTCATATCTCCTGTATCCCTAAATTGATGTCTGTACATCAGGTGTTAACAATTCCTTTCTCTTTATGGAGTGGATCTTATTGGAGAATATTTTTTGTTTAGATAGACTATGGGATATCAGTTGGGTAGTTAGTTTGGCTTTGGTTCTATTAGACCCCAGAAATGTAATCCTTGAGTTGCTTCTTAAGCTGCAGTCAATGTCGTCTTGTCTGTGAGTGCCAGAGTTGTCTAGTCTGCAGCAATTCGTGGGCGTAGTAGTATGAATTTGAAGTAGACATGTCTAGAAGTGTCTTCAGTTCCCATTGATTTCGGTGCAAATCATAAGAAGGCTTGTTGTGGCAGTAGCCACGTTCCTAATTCTGTGAGACACCAAGTAGACATGTCTTCTTTTCCCCACAAGTAATTCTGGGACTTGTGACACCACTAGATGCCACAGGACTTGTGGTCTTGGGACTGTGGGGTATGAATGCAGCGTTCTCTAGGACTTGTTGGGTGAGTGACAAAAGGGTATCTGATAGGATTTATAGCACTGAAAGCCCTAACCTCAGTCCTGGGTTGTATGAACAGGACCTTGCCCTGGTCCCATGGGGTCAGTACAGCTGAGGCTAAGGATCTTTGTGCACTTGTAGGTGTGGGTTTGGAATAGTGACATGCAGGTTGGATCTACCCTTGCCCCTGAGGGGTGGAGTCTAGGGACTGTGAAGAATGAGAATGAAGCATTGCAGTCTTGGAGCTGAAGGGCACAGATATTTTGTCCAGGTCACACAAAAGAAGGGTAGGTTATGCTGAAGGTTGGTAATGGTCACTATGTCCCTGCAACAGTACAGTGAGGAGAGAGTCTTCCCCAGGTCTCATGGGGCAAGCATAGGAGTTTGCTAACCTCATGGAGCAACATTTGGAGTCCCCAAACTGCTGGATGCATTGGAGACCTTATCTAGGTTGCACTGTTTCACATGTCATTTATTCTCGAGCTTATATGCTGGCAAGCATGGGTCTGGAGCACTGAGCCCTAGAGAGGTCCTCCCCAGGTCCCAGAGAGAACTTAGGTGCTTGTGAAATTCAGCTGTGGTAGTCCCAACCCCTGAGCTGCAGTATTCAGAGGGTGTCTTACCTGCTACATTACACACAGTCAATGTGGTTGAACAAATGGCTTTCACTTCCCCTACAACAAAGAATCAGACAAAGGAAAGACCACATTTCTAGATTGACTGGAGGAAAACTGCAGTAAAGGAGTAATAGGAAGTCTAAAAGTTCAGAGACTCAAAGTGCCAGTGGGTAGAAGGCATAATCTACACTTCATCTCTTATCCCCAGATTCCTGGCTCAGGGGACACCATCTTGCTAGGAACAAGTAAGCAGGGGTTTCCATGGCCCCTACCATCATGACAGCCTAGCAACGCCAATTACAGGAGAATTCCACAGACCTCAAGAATGTAAAACCAGTCTAGAAAACTGGCTAGCAACTGCCTTTCTCCACAGAAGGCCATATAGTACCATCATTGACTCCCAGAGCCTCAGATTTGAGAAGTTATCACAACAGCTGTTGCTTAAGGCCATTTGCCATCCCACAGCCTTTAACTGGGGTTGTTAGTGATTTGCATATTTACTATTCTTTTGCCAATTGCCCACTAGTACTTTTGTAATTTTTGTATTGAAGTGTAAGTTATTATGAATAGGCAATTAATAATAATTCTTTGTGTTATAGAGCTGAATTTGTTATTATGTACATTGTGGGATTTTTTTTTTTTTTAGTAGTTTGGTGGTCAGTAATTTTTTTTTATGGACTTGTTTGATTTTATTTTGCCAAAAAGGGAGTTATAATTTGTATATAGCTGGATTTATATTTTTCCTGTATCTTCTTTATTTTTGCTTGGTTTTTTTTTTTTTTTTGCTTGATTCTTGGAAAGGCCTTACTTTTCCTAATATAATAGTGATTACCTATTTTTCTATCTGTTTTTCTCTCCACTTGATTTAATTATTGGCTTATTAATTCTACCAGTTATCTAGTCCCTTTTATCCCTATTTTTTTGAGGCAGAGTTATGGAAAGGGTTGGGGAAAGGGAGAGAGAGAATCTTCCATCTGTTCTTTCACTCCCCAAAAGGCCACAATGGCATGGCTCCATCAGGCCAAAGCCAGGAGCTTGGAACCCCTTCTGGGTCTGCCATGTGGGTGGTAGGGGCCCAAGGACTTCGGCCATTTTCTTGTGCTTTCCCCAAAGCATCATCAGGGAACTGGATTTGAAGCAAAACAGCTAAAACTTGGATGTCGAGGCACTCCACCAGTATAAAATACTGGCTTTGCAGGTGGCAACTTGATTTGCTGTGCTAAAATGTCCACTTCTGTATCCCCAATTTTTCATTATAAAGATTTGTTTTTTTCCTCACGATACAGATTTACACGCATAGGAGCTCATTCTTCTCCTCTCAACCTCTCTCCTTTCCCTATATTCCTCTCTTACTGTTCATCCCCAAATTATTATAATGGCACAGTCGTTCTTCTCAACATCAGGCTTAACTCTGTGATACATTCATGATATGACAAATGTATAATTTAAAGTAGTAATGGGAATACTACTATTATTTGAGGGTAAAGATGCATGCTGTAGGTATCCATTATTTCCTAGTATAACAATCTCCCTTGTAGAGTTTATGATTTGGTTGTGTGTGTGCATTCTATGTTAGTTGTCGCATATCAGAGAAAACATACGATATTTGCCCTTTTGTGTTCCCATTTTTGACTGATTTCCTTTTCTCTGCATCCTTACATTTTCATTTTTTTTATTTTAGCCATTCAGAATGTATGTAAGATTATCTCAGTTTAAACTTACGTTTCTTTTTAAAGGAAAATATTTATTTTTATTGGAAAGGCAGATTTAACAGAGAGAAGGAGATACAGAGATAAAGATCTTCCGTCTACTGGTTCACCCTCCAAATGGTTGCGATGGCTAGAGCTGAGCCAATCCAAAGCCAGGAGCCAGGAGCTTCTCCAGGATTGCCCACATGGGTGCAGGGTCCCAAGACTTTGGCCATATTCCATTGCTTTCCTAGGCCACAGGCAGGGAGCAGGATGAGAAGTGGAGCAGCTGGGACACAAACTGGCATTCATATGGGATCCCAACACATGAAAGGCGCGGACTTTAGATACTGAGCCAGTGTTCCAGGACCTATATATTTTCTTATTGTAGAAGTTATATATTCTGCACATGTGTCTGTGCTCAGTCACTGTAGATCTTTTATCTAAATGAATTGATAAAATCACATATTAATTCTAAACTTGTTTTAATTCTTTTAAAAATGTATTACCAATATGATGTCACTTTAAATACTTTTTTTCCCAATTCTTACAGTTTCTCATGTCTTAATGTACTATCTACTCCCTCCATTACAATTTAGATAAGTAATAGTGGATTCCCTTGTTTTCTTTCCTGGCTTTAGGGGGAAAGAATTCCTTCACAATGTGATGGTTTGTATGATGGTTGTGTGTGTGCATGTGTGCATTTAAGATGTCAACACAGGCAAGTTATACCCCTATTTATTATACATAGCTTTAAGAACAACAGACATTTGAAAAATAGTAGCAAGTACAACTATCTAGACATGGAAATCCCCCAACCTTTATCAGTAAAAGATTAATCAAGCAACTTACTGAGACATTTGTACGAGAAAACAGGTGGAATTAAAGTGTTCCAATTGCACCAAGACATGAAAAGAATGATAACATCTCTGAAGGAACCAATTATTGCTGTGCCTTCTCCAGGCCACCAAGATTGGAAAGGCAGGAAAATAAAAAATGAAAGTGAACTTTTGGTTCACCTGTGGGTTGTAAATATTGAGTGCAGCCTCTCAGTAGAGGCATGAAGTCTCCTGCCTGATGATCTATACCATAGACACTTGGGTACATGGTTTCAATGTGTCGGATATTTTATTAGATGGTTTTAGTACTCGGCCCATACTTGGCATCCAGCCTCGTTACTGCAGATGTATAGTTTGATGAATGGTGCTGCCTTCATTATTTCATGGTGCTTTACTTACCTGTTTTCATCTGAAAGGAACCTGGAGAGGTATTGCTTTAAATTAAGTTGTTGACCTGAGGTTAGCTTAGATCTAAAGCACGCACACATACACATGCATAAACTGGTAAGTGTAGTAACACTAAAACCAAAATCCACACTATGCACAGCTATGTACAAAGAACCCTATGTAGAAGTTCATTGGGCAATACGTTAGCCAAATTTTCCCAAGCAGGAGCAAATGTTTTAAAGCAAATTCATTTTTAAAAAAAGTCATTCTGATTTTGTGAGTTTGATCAGCAAAAAAAAACCAGGCAAGAAAACTTATGGACGAGACGATGTGTGTGAGTTTACTATAGGATTTCAGATTTCTCGGCGCACTTGGGAGTCACTTTGGGTTGATTAGATTAGCAAATGGATTTTGACAAATACAAAATGTGTGGCTTGGTGGCTCTGTAAGACTGAAACACTCCATGATTTCAACCATAAGGGGACACTGACCTGTGTTTTGTCATTGGGAATAGTGTGTCTCACAACTTTCTTCTGATAGCAGAATAACTAGGAATTCAAAAACTGATCTGGGAATTCCAGAGAGAAGTTTACAAAAAGTGGTAAAGTATACGTTGGTGACTTGTTTTTGTCACCCATGCACAGTTTTCATAATATGCGTTTCAATCAACTTTTTGAAGAGCTTTTCTCATATGAGAGAAATGCCATAGATTGCAGGTTAAATTCCCTCCGAAGCTGACAATGTTGAGTAGAAGATGAGGGTAGGAAGAAGGTTAAGACAACAGGAGAGAACAAAACTGAATAGGAGATATAGCATTTTAGAAAGGGGTAGTAGCTTGAAGAAATCTTTTCTTTTTCTTTTTTTTTTTTTTTACATAAATGTCATTCTCTGTGTCTCCTTTCCAAATTGGACATGGCAAAGGAAGGTAGGTGCAGAATTTCTGATCCACAGAAAGTTCAGGCTGACAGCAGCGTATGAAGTTTGTGCCAGGAGAGAGATGCAAAGTGAAGTCCTTATCTGAGGCACTCTTGGAGACTAGGCCCATTCTGGGACCATCAGGGGTTGACTTGGAGCATCATCAGTGCCAGCAAATTCATCTCAGCGCCAGTCAATGGCTGTCTGTACACATGTATCAGTTTTGGGGAAAAAAATGTGAAGATGCAGCTCATGGTGGAAATAGGTCCAACCTTCCCTCTTTGCTGATAGTAGCATCATCTCAAGGCCCCAGTTGATGCCCTGGCTCCTCTTCCCTAAAGTCTCAGAAGCCTGTTTGGATGTGGAGCTGGGGGAGGGACTGAGACTCACACTACCTCTGTTTTCTCTATCCCTCCCTTAAACATAGATGTCTGAAGTGTCCACTGTGTGTCCGGTTATTGTCCTTGGTACTGAAGACAGTGATGCCAGCTCTCAAGGAGCTGGGGTCCACAAAAAAGGAAGCGGAAATGAAATATATATACCTCATTTCCTCCTTCATATATGGTTAGTGTGCGTGTGTGTGTGTGTGTGTGTGTGTGTTCGTAGGAATGGATCAAATGAGAGGGTACCAAATAACCTGTTAAGAAGTAGGTCAGAAAGACCTTTGCCATGAGATAAGGAGAATGAACATGGCTTCTGTGTTCTCTCAGTCTTAAGAGTGTGGAGGCTTCCTTGTCTTCTTACTTAGCCTGTTATGGTTTCCTGGATATTGGCAGAAAGCACAGAGTCAAAGGACCCTAGTTCTCCCAGTGCAGAAAATGACATGAGCTTCATGCTTGTGTCACACACCTGGGGCACCCTCATATTTTTGATGGGCCACAGCAAAACTGGTGACTACTACTTCAGAGAGAGCTCAGTTATAAGACACAGGAAAAAAATTGCCTCAAGCTCCAGAAGGTGGCAAAATGTCTACCTTCCGAGGGGCTTTGCAAAGCAGGTGTTCTAGGAGAGAGGATTTAGCACAAAAGCTGTAATTGACTTTTCTTGAAAGACATGCAGAATCGGAGGACAGCCATGGAGGATTGTCTCCCAATAATATGATTGTGATTAGTATTTCTCTGCAGTGTGGCTGTGCATCTGGCTCCCATGTGGGTGGCTGAAACACGTGACCATTTCTGTCCAGTGAGTGATGAGCAGCCATTACTCTTGTGGAACAAGCCACGTCCTCCTTTCTCTTTGGTGCAATAACTGTCATGTTAGGAATATGGTTGTCTAGGCAGCCTGGATCCTAACTCACTACATGGGACAAAAATCTTGAGTGACACATGATTCTAATGTGATTCTAAGCAAGAATTAATCTGGTAGTTTAACCCATGACTGACAAACTGCAGTCCTGGCCTGCGGTTTATTCTTGAGTGGTCCATGAATATGTTATGGTTTAAAAATGTTAAAAATAGAAGAAGGAGCCCAGTGTGGTAGCCTAGTGGCTAAAGTCCTCTCTTTGCAAGAGTTGGGATCTCATATGGGCTCAGGTTCATGTCCTAGCTGCTCCACTTCCCATCCAGCTCCATGCTTATGGCCTGGGAAAGCAGTAGAGAATGACCCAAAGCCTTGGGACACTGCGCCTGCATGAAAGACCTGGAGGAAGGTCCTGGCTCCTGGCTGTAGATCGGCTTAGCTCTGGCTGTTACAGCCTCTTGGGAAGTGAATCAGTGGATGGAGAATATTTCTCTCTGTCTCTCCTCCTCTCTGTATATCTGCCTTTCCAATAAAAAAATAGAAGAGCCAAGGACAGAGATCTGTGTGGCTGGTAGAGCCTAAAACATCAACCATTTGGTACTTAGAAAACATTCAGCAATTTGTGCTTTGTCTAGGCAGTCCTCCCTAATAAGAAGAAAAAAAAATCAATAAAATGTATTCTCAGAGCTGTTAAAAAAGCATTTGAAAAAGAAGTCAATGTCAAAGGCCACTAAATTGCCTGAGTAAGGTAGGCTTTAGAGAAACTGTCACAGGATTTGCCATGATGGAAGTTGCAAGAAGCTTAGTAAAGGCAATTTTTTTCAGAGAGTTGTGTGTGAATAAATGAGTGGTGATGAGGATATAAGCATTTCAAGAAGATTTGCTGACAAGAACAGAGAAATGAGACCATGGTTGGAATGGTCAGTGGAGCTCAAGAGAGATTTGATGGGAAATATCACAGTGCATGAGCATGCTGATGGAACCGAGCAGCGACTGAGAATGAGAGACTAGAAATGAGGGATTGAAGGAGGAAAGAGTGGAAGGTACTTGCTGTGGTTTCAACCTGGAGGTCCCCAGAGTTCTTGTGGGGAAGGTTTACTCCTGTTGTGCCAATGAGAGAGGTGGTGAGATTTTGAAGAGGTGGGATTGCTGCCCTGAGAAGTGATTAAGGAAGTTCTTTGGCAACTTGGTTAGTTCCCTCCAGAGTGAGTTTTTGTAAAAGAGCAAACCTGATTCTGTCCCACTCTGACTTCTTGTCATGTGACTTTTGCTTCTCACATGTGCTCAGCACTTTGCCAGCTGCCATTTGGGAGGGCTCTAACCAGAGCTAGCACCATGCTCTTTGGAATTTCAGCCTCCAAGCCTGTGAATAAAACAAATCTCTCTTTTGAACAATTATCCCACATCAGGCATCTATCTCGTTATAGCAGTGGGAAAGTAGAGTAAGACAGAAGTGATGTGACATGGTGGAAGGACTAGCCATGGCTGGATGAAGGAAGGCCTTGATCCTGTTTCAGCAGAGGAGAGGGATGTTTACCTGAGCCAGAGACCTGTGGGTTTGGTGGATGACCTCTATTTTGTCATTCAACTTTTGGGTAAATTAGAGGTGGAAGTCGGGGATCTAACGTAAGATGTGGTAGATCTGCGAAGAGAAGGGTCAAGCTCCTCAGAACGATGGGAAACGGTGGCACTGGCAGGTCCTTTGAAGATTAGGATCATAAATTTAAACTCTGCATAGTTCATTTGGCTCTGTGACTTCATCAGCAACTTTTAATGTTTAGGAGGCCAAGCGTGTGGAGCAGGTAGCCCTCTGAGTCAAAGGCAGAATGAGGCTATGCCGGCGCAATGGAGAGTGAAGTGGCTGAATTCCTGGGAGTGTTTTGATGGTCTATCTGGGAGATTTTTCAAAGACCCTCTCCATTAGGCACCAAGAACCTGACTTGGCATTGTGATAATAGTATACATTTTGAAGTTGGAACAATGAAAACGAAGCTCTACCACACTCAGATCTCTGCCAGGTTTCTTAGCTGCCATTTATAGAGCAGGGCTAAATGGGATCTGCCTTCTGTGCCTGGTTGTGATGATTAAAGAAGTCATTGATTTTGGGGCAGGTCTTCACAGTAAAGTCTTTACAACAGGGCCCACTACATAGGAGTGCTTTCGGTTACCCCAAAATCTAGATTAATACTAGATGCTTCACGTAAGCTAGCAACTAGATTCATAAGCAGTTTTTCATGATATGCTTGGGAACAGGCATCATGGGCAATCGTATGCTACCTTACCCCGTTCCTTTCAGTCTTTTTCTTTGGGGACGTAAGAATGATGCAAGCATATTGAGAAGTGTAGGTGCTCCCTGAAGTCAACCTATATTCAAATTCTTAATCATTGTAAGAAGGTGTTACACGATAGTGTGATGTGAGTCTGGCATGACAAAATGAGTTTTTGCTAACATTTGATTGGGAAGCCGACTCGGGGTGTGATGTTATGCAGTAAGGTGGGGGGAATGGTGTTAAGATGGCCTGCAAAAGGCATTCTGCAGCACAGCTGGTGGGAGTGAGTGCTAGGGCAAGATTGCCCATTGGCGCAGCAACACAGATCATGCCCACGCAGTTGTCTAATGAGATGGCTGTATCACAGCTAGGAATAAGAGTCTTTCCTTCTGGAATGTTCCTCTGGACCCTTGTCCTGACAGATTATCACCATGCTCACTGCAAGTGGCCTAGTTCTCATGTGGCAGAGCAGGTAATGCAGAGTAGGTGTGGGTTAGAAAGATCAGCCGTTGCTACCTGGCACTGCAGCCAAAGAGCAGGAACATGAGTTGTATGGGTCCAGTGATAGCCTGTACGTGTTCCTCGGCAGTTGTTGATTGGCTTGCTTTGTTGTAACAGAAACTACACCTAAACCACAAACTCTTAAGTCCAGCTGTCAAGGCCAATGTCTGGGGCCTGTGTACAGAGCACGGAGGATGCAAGCACTGGGGTAGCTGGAGGTGGGACCAGTGCCAAGGGGGTCAGTAGCAGAATTTGTCCTTCAGTATCAGGCTTCGAGATTTCCATGTGAATTATTGTTAGATGCTTCCCTAAAAGAAACAGATCAAGGCTAGAATCTCTTGTCTGCTTTCCTAAGATTGAGAAATACTCAGGCTACTAGGATTTTCACTTCTGGCAACCTGCCCATTATGAATTCATATCTGCTTTGCTTCCTCTAATCTCCTAGCTAGGTTTGGCTGCAGACAAAATACAAAATAGGTTTATCTCTTTCTGTGGTTGCTCCTAGGATGCTTGGAGCTCTGAAAAAAATCATTTAGCAGGGGCCCAGTCCAAATACACATTTTGATTAAAAAAAAAAAAAAAACATGCATTACCTGGGCGTGGCCAGTGGCACAATGAGTTAAGCTGCTGCCTGAGACTCTGTATTCCCATATGGATGTTATTTTGAGTTCTGGCTGCTCCATTTTTTTCTCTGTCATCCTGCTAAAGTATAGAAAATACCCCAAGTCCTGAGGCTCTTAACGTGTGTGTGGGAAACCTGGGAGGAGTTTCAGGCTCCTAAATTTGGCTTGGTCCAGCCCTGACTGTTGTAACCATTTGGGGAATGAATAAGAGGATGGAAGATCTTTTTCTCTCTTTCACTCCCCGTGTAATTCTACTTTTCAAATTAAAAATTTTAAAAGCATTATAAAAATTATGGGCTAATGTTGAGTTGTGATCTATTGATAAAGATATAGACTGGCAGAGAAGAGGCACTTACACATTTGTTCATCTTTTTTCATTTTTATTATTATTTTCATTTTATGATACAGTTCCATAGGCCCTGGGATTTCTCCTACTCCCTCCTCTAATCTGCTCCCTCTGAGTTCTCCCATATAATTACAGCAGCATATTTCCTCAGAAACAGTCATAAGTCCATCATTGTGGGCATAGACAATGGCAGAGTCCAAATCCCATTATCAAGACACATCCAACAGTTTCACTAGGATTCCATCCTCGATCCAAAAGTAGAGATGTCCACTGTACTGGATCCTCACATCTGGACATAACAATCTCCACTACACAGTCACTATAAATCCCCCCAAGTGAAAAGCCATAAAACAAAATCACCAACAGGAAGAAAAATAGAAATTAACAATTCCATGAAGTTAAACAACATGCCACTGGATATGATAGTCTCCATTACACAGTTGCTATACATCCCCTTAAATGAAAAGCCACAAAACCAAAATCAACAAAAGCAAGGAAAAATAGAAACTTACAGCACTATGAAGTTAAATAACATGCTACTGAATGACTAACGTGTCGCTGGAGAAATGAAAAAGGAAATCAAGAACCTTCTTGAAGACAATTGTGCTACTGCATGATCTATGAGTCATTGAAGAGCTTAATGAGAAAAGTGCTTTGAAGAAATAAAACTAAAAACAAAAATATAAATCAATGAAATATAGTTTCCTCTGATATTTGTTGGTGAAATGTATCTCCTCTAGGCAGCAGATAAATGGGTTTTCTATTTTCAATCCAGTCTACTATCTATGATGTTTGATTGATGAACTTAAGCCACTTACATTCAAGGTTAATATTGATTGGGTGGCAATTTGTTCCTGTCATTTTTACAATTTGTTGTTCATTTTACTTCAGTTGTTACTTTATTGTGATGTTGTTCATATTTGCCTTTGGATTGGTGGGTGCTATTCCTTTTCTCTGTCAAGAGAACATATTTAAGTATCATTTGTAGGGCAGGTTTGGAAGAGGCATATTCTTTTAACTTTTCTTTACTGTGAAAGAATTTTATTTCATTTTCAAAGATAAAGGAAAGCTTTGCTGGGTACGTTGTTTTGGGCTGACAATTTTTTTCTTTCAGAATCTGGAATATGCTGCTGCATTCTCTTCTTGCCTGTAGAGTTTCCTGTGAGAAGTCTCAACTGTGAATACGATTGCCATTCCTTTATATGTCAATTGATTTTTTTCATGTGCGCATTTAACGATCTTTTCCTTATGTTTCATTGACAAGAACTTAATTATGTGTAGTGATAAAGATCACTTTTGGTCAACCCTGTTGGGAGTTCTGTGCCCCTCTTGGATGTTGTTTTCCATTTTTTTCCTCAGATTAGGGAGGTTTTCTTTTATTATTTCATTAAATACATTTTAAAACCCAGCTTCTCTTTCTGCACTTTCTAAAACTCACATAAGTCTTATATTTGGCCTTCTAATAGTGTCTCTTAATTCTTAAATAATTTTTTAGCTTGATCCAAATCTGCTTCCAATTTTCTGATTGTTTCCCCATTGTGACAAGAAATATCTTTCAATACTGAGATTTTTTCTTCTGCCTCCTTCATTCTATTTTTGAGACTTTCCACTGAATTTTTAATTTTCTCAATTGTGTGCTTTCTTCCCAATAATTTGGCTTGATTTTGTTTCAGTGTTGTGCTTTCCTGTGTGACATACTGCTTAAATTTCTGCTTGTGCAGAAAGAAGCTTTGTAACAAGTGTTTCGAATTCTATATCCCCCATTTTCTCGATGTCTTCCTCAGTTAAGTCTGAGGTTGGCAAAGGCAGTGGAGTCTTTAATAATATTCATTGTGCCTTTGTCTCTTCTTTTGCTCTTGGTCATTGTACTTCTGGTTATCAGATTCTTCTCCTTGGGGCAGGTTTCTAAGCTGTGTCACCCACAGGAGTACAGTTCAATTTTGCTTATTGCAGTTTGTAACACTGCAATAAGCTCTTTGTTTACAGTCACTTGTGCCACTCCTTCCAGCGAATTTCAGATCTGGACTCTTCTGTTAGACTTCCACCGTGTTCTCCATAGCCCCAGCTCCTGGATCAGCACTCTACCTCCTGTTATCCCATGTTGTTGTTGCAATGTTTCTGCTACTCCCGGTTCATGCAGTTCCCAGGATTAGGGAGACACAAAGTATCTAAATAGCTAGGTTGTTGCTGGTGTTGATTTTGCTGGAACCTGCTGACTGTTAGGTCTGAGGGCCACAGGGACCTATTTTGAGTTGTAAGATGCCAAAGTTGGTTTTATTTTTAATGTGGGATCGGTGCAATGCATCGAGCTCAGTGAGTTTGCTTCCAGCTCAGCGAATGTGCAGCTCACTGTTGTCACTGTAGTCTCAAAGCTTTTGCCACCTTGTACAAAATGGTGCCTGATATGCCACTCATAGAGATCTTGATCTGCTGGCTATCTTGGGTGGAACCTGCTCGGACCTATCTTGGGTGGAACCTGAAGGATGCCATGCTGTTGCAGGTCACTGAGCCAGAAATGAGTTCACTCCCAGCTTAGTGCATGTGCAGTCCTGTCCCATAGTCTTTGCCTTCCTACACAAGATGGAGCCTGATTGGCTCTGCTGGGGTTTTGGGTTGTGAAATCCACCTTGTTCCCAGACCACCAGTTTGAGATCTGCTACTCTGTCTCTGCTCCTGGTCAAATCGAACAAACAAGCAGGATGGGTAGTTCTTTGCCTGGGTTTACCTACAGAGTTCCCGATAAACTCCTGTTCCCACTTGGTTGTGGGTGGAGGTTTGGCCAGCAGTGGAGTTCATATCGCCACTTGCTGAATGCTACTGAATTATCTGGTCACTGCAACTCCAAAACGTTGTCTTTGTTACTTTCCTGTGTCCATCAGTCTCCAGGTGCCCCTCTGCCATCTGTCTGTCCTCTCCTATTTCCTGGAATGTGCCCTCTCTGCTTTATGCTGGCTAATGTTTCTCCATCTGTTCAAATGTGTCTTCACCCTATTCCACCATCGTGATTCTCTCCCCACCCCTGCACACATTTATTAATCTTGCAATACAACCTGAGCTCCCAGTAATCAGCCCATTCTCCTGGAACTGATTCCCTTTATGGGGTCCTAAGATGACTCCATCCATGTGGCTTCCAACCATGATTTGGGTTTTGGTCCCCTGCACATATGAAGTAAAAGGCTGGGCAAGTGCTCCCAAGAGATTCAGTGAAGCCCAGGCCCAAAGAGGCATGTCTGAGTGCCAGACACCCAAGCCAAGTGTGATTGGCCACAGCAGATCCAGAGCTCCGGGCAGGATTACTCTGAGTGGAAGGCGTTCATTCCAGACTGCCTCCCTGATTTCAGAGCGGCTATAACCTTTTTCTCCATCTGCTTCCTTAAATCTTGATCCAAAGCAACTATCTGCTGAGTTTTTAAAAATTTCATTGAAGATGTGCAGTGCAGTGAAGCCAGGCCATCGCACAGAAAGTTGGTAGTACCGCCTGGCTCAGAACCCTAGTCCTTGAGTCAGTGCCTGTTCTTTCATGTCTTCTTGCTTCTAAGTAGGTTTTCCTCTTGATGCTTTATTTTTCATTTACTTTCTAAATGTTCTTTTTTCATTGTGAGGAATGCTCTTTTTCTTCTACTTTTCAGCAGGTTCATTGTGATTGTTACCCCTTCTTGACATGTAGTACATTCCATTTTCTGCTGTTATGCAGTTCCTGCCTCTCCCTACTTGCACCCCTGCCCCAATTTCCTTTGGTGGAGGCTTAAGAGAAGGCCTGCAGGGAAGCAATCAGGTTAAATGAGAGCATGTGGGCAAGACCCTGACCTGATAGGTGTGGTTTCCTTGTAAGAGGAGACAACAGAGATCTCTCTCTGCCATGTGTGGTTGCTGTAAGAGGGCAGCCAACAAAGAGCCACGAAGCGAGCCCTCACAAGAATTAGAATTCGTTGATACCTTCATCATGAACTTCTTGCCTCCACAACTGTAAGTAAATACATTTCTGTTGTTAGAGCTGTGCAATCTGTTGTATTTTCTTACGGCAGCTGGAGCTAATTCATACACCTGGGAATGAGCTTCTCTCCTGCAAATTGCATTCTTAACATCTCGTTGCAAGTCTCCTCCAAGTTCTCTTTGTCCTGTTGGACTTCAGAGCCTTGCTTCTGGGTAGGACCCACTACAAAGGCCTACAGGGATGGTTTTAATGTTACACATTCTACAATGATTGTCTTTAGCCAAGGTCACGTTGGGACAACTCCTTAATTCTACAGAGTGATTCTAGCCACAAGTTTTGAATGCACTCGAAAGGCTCACCTGGGTCCCTTCAGTGGTCCTCCAGGCCCCCTGTGCCTGGAGGATGTCACCAATTTTTCAGTCTGTGTAGTCCTTTGGCTTGTAATGTGCAGGCGGTAGATACTTGTTTCTACAGGAAACACAGAGAAGCTTTGACCTAATAGAAGTGAGGAGGCAATTATACACAGGTGTTGAATGAACAGCCACCACTGAGGGATTAAGTTAATGTTTAGACATAATGATGTTCTCAAATTTAACATTTAATGCTCTAACGTTTATAATGATTTTTTGTAATGATATGTTTCACAAGTTTTCTGTGAGGTAATTTTGATTGAGGATGACTTAATTTTGTCGGCAACACATTTGGTATAGATACAGAAAGTTACAGAAGAGCAGGTTGTTCCTACCACTGCATTAAAGGGTGGCACGAATTGCAAAGTGTTTGTGTCGATATTGGATATGGTGGATAAAGACGAATGTAGAAGAATCCAGTAAAAATGTTTAGGTGCGCATTGGTGTGAAAGCTTTTTTTTTCCTCCATGAGGCATGAGCTGAGAGCTGGATTTGCTATTTGCTGAAGGGCTGTGTTAGAGCAAGAGAAACAGTCGAAGATCAGCTTTGTGGTGCATCAGGTTAATGTGCCACCTGTAGCTCACATTGGCACTGATTCAAAGCATGAGTGTTCCACTCCTGATCCAACTCCCTGCTGATGATCCTGGGAAAGCGGCAGAAAATGGTCCAAGTATGTGGGCCCCTGCTACCCACACACAAAACCTGGAGAGAGTTCTTGCATCCAGCCCTGTTTTGACCACTTGACCATTTGGGGAATGAATCTGCAGGTCTTTTGCTCTGTCTGGATCCCTGACTCTGCCTTTCAAATACATACATATATTTTTAAAGAAACAGTAAAACTTATGAGTAGTAATGTGAAAAATCTAGATCTGAGGAATTCCCAAACACAAATAAGATTTTCTCTGTGATTTTCTCCTTATGGGAATATTCAGGAATGTTTGGGTGGTGAGGGAATGTGAAATAGGCTTGGAAGGCAGAATAAAGCTTATTGCAGTCTCATGCGAATTTATTCTACAGACAGGAGCCTACCCATCTCATCTTTGAGACATTAGAAACCAGGGGTGAATCTAGTGATATCTGAAGCCTCGATTCAGCTCACTTGTTGCTTGGATCTTGATGATTAAGCATCTATACTTGCCTTGCTTATGTGTGAAGGCAGGTATAAACTCTCTCTGGAGGAAATGTCATCTACTTCACAATAATACAAGAAAATAAGGCAGCTAAATGTGACTATAAAATAAATGATGATAAAAGATAAAAATGATGTAGAGAGGCAGATAAACAGATAACCCAGAGTATTTTATTTAGCAAACTACGCTCTAAAATATGACACAAGTGTTAATATTGAGAAAAGGTGAAAAAGCAGTGACAAAATGGAGAATTTCAGCAGAGAAATAGTAATGATATATTTTAAATGATAAATTAATTTTATTTTTGATGATGTTTACGTAGTTAAGAGGGATACATGCCCATGTGGACCACCAATCAGGGTGGGGAGGGACGAGGAATGGGAGAAAGTGGATGAGACAACTGCCTCCAATCTCTTTTTTTCTTCTGATATCTGGGGAAAGTAGAGAGAGAAGGGAAGAGGACCACTCCCAGCAACCAGCTGCATCAGTAGCCAGGGATGCGGGGATAGCCTCCCAATGTCACCCCAGGGTCCTTGATGTGGAATATGTTGCAAACGTACTGTTTAAGTGGTTTTCATAGTTCTGAGATGCTTTTGATTTCTTTGCTCCAAGGTTTAGGAAATCCTTCCAAAGTCCATTGACACAGTCCACCTTAGAGTCTTAATTTGTCCAGTACTTGTCTGGGAGAGCTATCCAATTTGTTCTGCTCTCCATGGCACTAGATACTCCCTGCAAGCCTCAATGAACTGGTTGTCATGTCCCCCAGGAGCATCTGGGCATGCCGTCCACCACACAGGCCTCAGCAACTGAGAGGCCCAGTTCTGACATATGTACTCCATGGTTAGATATCATATCCTGTGATTTTCACCATGGTTGGAGTTCTAAGTCCAGTGATCTAGTTGAGGGGAGGTCCTAAAAGTAACATCGCCAGAGGTGGCCCTGACCTGACAGTGTGGGATCTGGCTCAGTCTATCACCTACACACATACTGGTTATGCAGTCACCTGCTCAGTTCTGTCCTCAGTCCCATTTCATATGCAAACCAATGGATGCTGCGGCCCAGCCTAACCCTGACCACCATACATTATGCCATTATATACACTAGGAGAAACTGCAGCCTAGTTGAAGCAACCTCCCAGTCCTGGTTCCTATGCGTACTCTATGTGCCGCAGAATGGTTCAGTCTGTTGCACATCCCATTCAGTTCTTGCACACATCAATGGGCATTGGGGCCTAGCTCAACCCAGCCAACCCCACTATCCAGCCCACACTCAGGCTGGCGGGTGCCATCACCTGTCTAGCCAGGCCCGCCCCCTGCCCTGGTTCTCATGCTCACTGCTGGGAGTTGCAGCCTGCCAGAGAGGTGCTCATAGTTTCCCTACTGGGCCCACTCCCAGCCCTGGATCTTGTACTTTCCAAGTGTTTCTACAGTCTAGTCTGGCAGAACTTGCCCCCCAGTTCCAGTACTTGCTAGCTGATAATGTGGCAAAGCCCAACCAGTCTGTACTTACTCTGGCTCATGCATGCACCTGTGGATATGGTCACTTAGTCCAGCCTGACTCTCCCCAAACCCAGTTCACATGCAGACTGATGTTGTTGTAGCCCTACCCAGCCAGCTCTTAAGTTCACCAGCAGGAACAGCAGGGGAGCTGTGTGGACTTGTCCCCCATCCCGGGTCGTATGTGTGCTTGTGGGAGCTGCAGTCCAGACTGGCATGCCTCCCCTTGTCTCCCCAGTGAGTGCTGTAGCCTGGCTCAGCCCAGCCTGCCTCAAGTTCTGGCTCATGCTGGTGGGCACTACAGTCTAGCCAAGCCCAGCCAGCCCCAGTCCCAGCCCTAATGTGAACTGGCAAGTATTGTGGCCTATCCTGACCTATCCTGTACCCCATCCTGGTTCTCACATCTGCCAGTGGGTTCTATGAACTGGCCCACCCTGGCCTGCCCCCAGACCTGACCCACAAGTGTCCCAGCTGGTACTGTAACCTGGCTTGGTCTGGGCTGATCCCAGTCTTAGTTCTTGCACTCACCTACAGGTACTGCGTCCTGACAGAGGAGTTCCCCAAGCTCCTCTGTCAGGTGACCTCTCAGTAGTAGATCTTGTGCATGTCAGTGGAATCTTAGCCCAGCCACACCTGGCCCACCCATAGTTCAGCTCTTGAATGGTTCTATGGGTGCAGACCTAGCTCAGCGCACCTTACACCTGGCTCTTGTGAACACTAGCAGATGCGGAAGCCTAGCCCAGGCTGGCAAACCCCAGATGCAGTCCACACCCATGCCAAAGGATGCTGCAGCCATGTCCAGCCCAGTTTGCCACTCCTATTTCACCTGTCACACTCACTAGTGGGAACTGCAGCCCAGCAGGGGCATCCTCATTAGCTCCCTAAGCAAGCTTGATCCTAGCCACAGATCTTGTGCATGCCAGTGGTTGCTCTGACCCAGTCCGGCATAACCTGTCACCCAGCTTGGCCTTTGCTATCTAATGCTGCATCTTGGCCTGGCCTGGCCCTCCCCAAGCCCCAACTATTGCTGGCCGATGCTGCAGCCTAGCCCTGACCAGTTTGCCTCTATTCCTGGCTTTCATGTAACCTGGTAGGGGTGATAACCTAGTCTAACCTAACCTGGCATGGCCCACACCCCATCCTGGCTCCTGCACATGCCAGTGTCCAATGGTTTGGTCTGGCCCTGCCTGGTCTGCCTCTATAGAGCCAACCCACACATCTTTCAACAAGTGAAGCAACCCTTCCCACCAGTGGGAGCAATGGCTTACCAGGGGAGTTCCTCAAGTTCCCTCACCAGACCCACTCCCAGACCTGGATCTCATGCATGCCAGCAGCTGGTAGGGCTTTACCAGTCTGCCCCCCAATTTCAGCCTCTGTGTGTACTGCTTGATGTTGCAGCCTGGCCTGCCTCACACCCAATTCTTGGCTGTGCCTGTGGGTGCTACAATCTTTATCAGTCCGTCTTGTTTCCAACCCCAGTACCCATGAGTGCTGTTGAATTCCATGGTTATACCTAGCTCAGTCTGTCACCATCCCCAGTTTTCAAGCAAGCCAGCTGACATGGCAGTCCCACAAGGATTTCCACACAGAATCTGCTCCCAGACCTGGTTTTCTTACATGCTGGTTAATGACATGGCCCAGCCTAATACGGTCCACTGCCTGCCCCCAAGTTCACTGGGTGGTATTGTGGTTGAGTCTGCCCCGGCCTGTGGGGTCTTCAACGGAGACCTGGGGAGAGAACCGACAATTGGAGGGGACAGGAGACACGAAGAATGGGAGCAAGACAGGAGGTCTGATCAAACTCCTAAAACTTTAGTTTCTCAGGCAGTATTTAAGCAGCAGGCAAGGGTTGGGGGTGGGGGGGGAGTTTTACAACAGGATGTGGGGCCAGGTAGGGTGGAGGTCACCTTGACAACCCTTATCTTGGGTGAACAATTACAGGTGAAAGGTTACCAGGACACTAGGTGAAGGATAACTGGATCTTGCATTCCAAAGCCTTTACAAAATGAGGAAATAACAAAATGGAGTCACTCCTGTTGTTTGGCAGTTCTCTGGTCCCCGGCATGAGTCCTGCCAGGCAGACCCACCAGCCATGGTATTTGTGTGTGCTAGTAGGCAGCGGTTGATTCCAACAACCCCAGCTCAGGTCTCCACATGTGGGTGGGTATGTTGGTTTGGCCCTAAAAGGTCTTCTGGTTCTTTCCTCTAAACTACACAGTCTCAGCCCCCTTGTTTACCTGCAAATGCAGTAGCCAAGTTCGTGGAAGTTTCCCAGAAGCCATTCCTCACCTGTCATGATCTCCCTCAGCAGTCCTCCCTCCCACACATCTCTAGACCCATTTCCCTGAGCAATCCACAGTGCCTTGTGCCTGCTCCTCTGGTGGTGTGCCATGCCAACCTGGGCCCTGCCTTCCTACCCAGGGTCCACACACATTCACAATCAGGTCCCCAGATCTAGTCTGTTGGTGTGCTGGTGTGTCTGTCCAACACATACATTTAAAAATTTTTAAATTATTATTATTATTTTATAATGTGGTGACGTAGGGTATGGAGCTTCCCCTGATTTCTTCCCTATTATTATAGTAATATAGTCCCTCTTAGACAGTCACATGTCCATCATTCTGCTATGTAAGTGTAACCTTACATTGTAGGTATGGACAATGGCACAGAGACCAGCATCTTATGGTCAAGACATATTTAACAGCTTCTTTGAGAGTTTATCTTTGGTCTGGAAGTAGAGATGCATACTGCATTGCATCTTCACAACTGGTTGTTATAGTTTCTAATACAGTTACTATACTTCCCCTTAAATGAAAAGCCATGAACGAAAATCAACAACAGAAACAGTAACAAAGTTTACAACATGAAGTTAAATAACAGGCTACTGAATGACCAATATGTTGTTGAAGAAATGAAAATTAAAAACTTTCCTGAGGAAAGCAATGCTACTGTATGACCTATGTGTCACTGAAGAAATTAGTAAGGAAACACTTTTTTGAAGAAATAGAATAAAAAATACCATATCCCAGATTCTATAGCAAAAAAACAGGATTAAAAAGAACATTTGTAGTATCTCCCCTCCATTGTCCCATGTTTTTTATAGTAGAATAGTCTATCAGGTGTAGTCTTGACTCCAACTTTCTGATCTTAACATGGGCCATTATAGGCTTTGGTAGAAAGTTTAACATTCTGTTGTCTAGATATATTTAGAAGTTTCATGGGGGTCTACTTTTATTCAGTTGTAGAGATGTATTCGGTCAATGTTCTTTTTTTCCTGGTACTCTGGTCTCTATTACATCCTTTGTTTGTGATATTACAAGTATATGTTTGTTCACCTTAGTTTTTGTTTTGCATTTTTGATGGAGGTTGCCTTATATTAGAGCAAACATATGATATTTGTCCTTTTGGGATTGGCTCATTTCACTGAGCATAATGGTCTCCAATTGGGACCATTTTGTTGCAAACGGTAAAATTTCATTCTTTTTAATAACTGAGTAGTATTCCATGGAGTAGATATACCAGTTTCTTTACCCAGTTCTCCTTCAATGGGCATCTGGGTTGTCTCCGTGTTTTTGCAGTTGTTAATTGTGCTGCAATGAATGTAGAGGTGTCAGGTTGCTTTCTTGTGTGTATGTATCAGTTCTTTGGATATTTCAGGAGTGAGTTTGCTGGATCATATGACAGGTGACTTTTCTGTTGCCTGAGTATTCTCCATACTGATATCTAAAGTGGCTGCACCAGTCTACTGTCCCACCAGCAGTGGAGTGGGGTACCTTTTTCCCCCACATCTTTGCCAGTAGGTGTTATTGGTAGTTTTCCATATGTTTGTGATGCTCACTGGGGTTAAATGGAAGCTCAGTGTGGTTTTTATTTGAATTTCCCTTAGTGCTAGGGAGCTTGAGCATTTTCTCTTATGTCTGTCTCCTTTGAAAAATGTCTGCCCATTTCCTTTGCCCATTTCTTAACTGGTTTGCTTTGTTGTTACTGTGCTTCTGGAGTTCTTTGTCCTAGACATTAGCCCTCTATGTGTTGTGTAGTGTGCAAAGATTTTTTTCGCACTCTGTGGGTTGCTTTTTTTACTTTGTTGATTGTTTCCTTTGCTATGCAGAGGCTTCTTTATTTGATGTAGTCCCATTTGTTTATTTTGGTTTTGACTGAGTGTGCTTTTAATTCTTCTTTTTCTACATTTATATCTTGTGGACTATTTTCTACATTTTCCTTTTAATGTTTGGTGGTTTTGGTGGTTTCTGGGTGTAGGTTTAGATCCTTTATCCATTTAGATTAGATCTTTGTGTATGGTGAAAGGTGAGGGTCTTGTCTCTCCTGCAGGCTGCTATCTACCTGTCTCAACAGCATTTTTTGATAAGACCATATTTTTCCCCTGGGTTGTTTCTGTTCTCTTGTCAAAGATTATGTGGTTATATATGTGCAGGCTTTCTTCTGGTGTTTCTATTCTGCTACATTGATCTTACTCTCTGTTTCTCTACCAGGTTGTTTTGATTACTACTACTTTATAATATGTCCTAAGGTCTGGAATTATGATCCATCCAGCTAGATTCTTATTCCTCAAAATCGTTTTGGCTATTTGTGGTCTTTTGCATTCTCAAATGAGATTTTGTATCATTTTTTCCCAGCTCCATAGAATAATGCTGTTGGGGTTTTGATTGAAATTGTGATGAATCTTTGTATTACTTTTGGTAATATGGACCTTTTGATCATGTTGACTCTTCCTATCCAGGAACATGGCATATTTCTCAATTTTTTTTTAGGTCTTCTATTTCTTTTTTCAATGTTTTGTAATTTTCCTCATAGAGATTTCCACATCTTTAGCTAAGTTTATTCCGATATATTTAAGTGTCTTCTGTGTTATTTTGGAAGGGACCATACTGACTAGTTCTTTTTCAGTCCTGGGGTTGTCTGTATGCATAAGGGCCATTGATTTGCATTCATTTATTTTGTACCCTGCCATTGTAACATCTTCCCCCCCACATAGCTTTAGAAAAGAACAGAATAGGTGACTGTGCTGGCACACTGGTACAGTTAATGCAAATTTGTCGTTAACCAGGCCCAGGATGCCTGCCAGCTATTAGCTGCTTTTCTTCCAGCAGTGTAACACTTGCCTAGGTACAGTTCAACCTAGGCTGTTGCCTACAGCTGGGTTAGATATGGTGTCTTTACTCTTTACCTTAAATGGATATCCCATAATTGGACTAAATGAAAGGAAAAATCATGTGTAAGAAATGTGAAAATCATGTGAGCAGGCATTTAGTTTAGTGGCTAACGTGCCTGCAGCTGATGTTGGAATATCTGTGTTTAATCCCTGGCTGTGACCTCTGACTCCAGCTCCTTGCCAGGATGAGCCCTGAGAGGCAGCAGCGATGACTTCGGTGGATTCCTGCCACTCTCATGGGAGGAGATTTGGATTAGGTTCCAAGTTCTCAGTGCTGTTCTTCACGGAACTCCAGCTTGGCCTGAGCCATTGCAGTTATCTGAGGAGTCAGTGAGGAGATGGGAACTCTATCTGTCTCCTTGCTTCTCAAATTAAAAAAGAAATGCAAAAAACAATGTAAAATGGGCTCTTGTATGTATTTCAAGTCCTAGAGGAAAATAAAATTGTGCAAAAGATGGCAATCTATAGATTTAAGAATGTCAATTCACTCTAATAAGGATACATGTAAGATGTCAAAGCTAAGTACATCACAGTCCAAAACACTAAAGATTACATAAGGGAAAAAAATCTTTACAAGTGCCAGAGAAGTACAGGGATACGTTATCATCAAGAAACAGTGGAGAGACTGAGAGTGGACTTCTCAGGGAAATTCTGTAATCCAGCTAAAAATGGAATATCTTAAAAGTGCTATGGGGGAAAAAAGAAGAGAGGAAACACACAACCTCTACCAATCTGAAATTCCCAACACAGTGAAGAAAATATTCATTTTAAATGAAGGCAAAGTAGACAGTAAAAGGGTAAACATGTGAGTGAATAGAACGTGCTGTTGGCCATAGTTATGATCAAGAGGGTAAGCTATTGTCTGTGATAGCAGCATCCCACATGGGCACTTACTCAAGTCTGGCAGCGCCACCTGCTATCCAGCTCCTTGCTGATGGACCGAGGAAAGAAGCAGGAGACAGCCCCAGGGCTTGGTCCTTGCCACCCACGTGGAAGACTCAGAATGAGATCCAGGCTCCTGACTTTGGTCTGGCCAACCCTGCCTGGTGCACCTATTTGTGAAGGGAACCACAGGTGGAATATATTTTTTCTTACTATGTGTACATCTCTGTTTCTCAGTAATGCCATCTTTCAGGTAGATAAATCTTTATTTAAAAATGTATCAATAAACATAACAGTGACTCTGGTGGGTTACAACCTACATAGAAATAAGATATATGACAACCACAGAGCAGAGGCAGTAAATGGAGCTATAAAGTAAGATTTTTGCATTATTCATGAAGCAGTAAGGTACTAATTTATGGTAGTTGTAAATAAATTAGAATACATATTATAATTGCTAATCCGTCAAAAGAAAAACTAAAAATAAAAAGTTAATAGAGAAAATAAAGTAGAATATTGAGATATGTTATTAACTCAAAAGAGATCAGAAAGCATGTGAACAAAGATCAGATGTGACAAATAGAAACTAAATAAGAAAGCCTAAACCCAGCTGCATCAGTAATTAGTTTAAATGCCAAGTTACTAAACCACATCCATTAAAAGACATGTTAAGGCTGATGCCACGGTTGCCAGGCATTCAATAGGGGTATCAGTTCCAGTCCTGGCTGCGCCACTTCCCTGTTAATGTGTCTGGGAAAGCAGTAGAAGATAGCTAAAGTCCTTGGGCTGCTGAATCCATATGAGAGACCTGGAAGAACCTTGGATTCCCAGCTTTGAATCAGCACTGCTTTGACCATGGCGACTATTGTGAAGTGAAAAAGCAGATGAAATTCTGTATAACTCTGCTTTTCAAAAAAAAAAAATAGTATTATTTAAGATAAAGAAGCCCCCAGTGTTATATTGTTTGAAAGAAATATATTGGGGGAAGGGTGTGGGGAAGTGGGGGGAGAATCCCAGTTCCTATGAAATTACAACACAATGTAATTAATGAATAAATTTAATAAAAAAAGAAATATATTTTAGATGTAGGAACCCAGAATAAGTTGAGATGAAAAGAATGGGGAAAATATGCCATAAAAAACTTGTTTGCTATATGATAACAGAAAAACAAATTTTAAGGCACAAATATCACTAAAGGGGAATATTTTGTGATTTTGGGCAATGTTACAGGAAGACATAATTCTAATGCATCTAATACTAATAACTTCAAAGTAACTAATAATGATAACTTCTAAAAGTGAGGATAGCAGAGTTAAAGGAAAAACAAATACATGGTCATGGCTGGCGGTTTTAACACCAATTTCACTAGAAAATAAAAGATGTAAGTTAATAAAACTTTTACAAAACTTAGATCTTAGGACACCATTCCCAGCAACATCACAATACACATGCTTGTCAAGTGCATGTGAAATGTTAGCCAATATAGACCGAAACAGACCCAGAGGCTAAATAAGTTGACTACATAATCAAAAGACTTCTCTCTTCTTAAAAAAGTAGTAATATAAAGAGAACAGATTTTTGTGCATTGATTTTACAGGTACAGTTCCAAGAAGATGACCACATCTTTCTCTTTCAATCTCTTGTCCCCTTTAATATTCCTCCTTACCCTCTTTACATTAGTTTTTGTAAAGACAAAATTTAAATCCAGTCTATATTCACAAGCTTAATTTACCACTAATCATAATATTCCACAAATAGTAATACAACTGCAGGTCACAGTGATTTCTCTTCAGGCATTTAATAATACAATCTTATATAGAAGCTGATGTTACATAAACTCAGAGCATACTGGAAAAGGAGATATTTCCCAATTTGATATATGAGGTCAGAATTTCCCTAGTACCAAAACCTGATAAATGAAATTACAGAGTAATGTCTTTCGTGAATGTAATGACAATAATCTGAAACAAGATGAAATTGTTATGGAGGCACACTATGTAAAAGACCACTAAAGTCAAATTAGAATTTAGGGAGTCTTTATTAGTCAGCTGGCAACTACTCCCACTCACAACAGGTCTGAGGGAGACAGCCCCAAGCTGTTGGGGAAGTGAGCTTTTAAATCTTCATTTTTTTTTTAAGACTTATTGATTTTTATTGGAAAGTTAGATTTACAGAGAGAAGGAACGACAGAGAAAAATATCTTCCATTTGATGGCTCACTCCCAAACTGGCTGCGATGGCTAGTGCTGAGTTAATCTGAAGCCAGGAGCCAGGAGCCAGGAGTTTCTTCCAGGTCTTCCATGTGGGTGTAGGGTGCCAAGGCTTTGGGCCTTCTTCCACTGCTTTTCCAGGCCACAAAGAGGGAGTTGGAAAGGAAGTGGAGCAGCCAGGATATGAACTGGGACTTATATGGAATCCCAGCACATGCAACGTGAGGACTTTAGCCACTAGGCTACTATGTTGGTCCGAGGGCAGAGAGCTTTTAAAGGAAAAAATACCCACATCCTGGTGACCTTTATGCGGGCAGGCAAGTGTTGTGCCAGATTTTTAGATCCCCAGAAAATCATCAAGTCTGAAGTCGGTGCTAAGGCATAAAGGTGGTTTATTCTGGTTAGCCTAGGTCTCCCAGCCACCTCCCCCAGCTCAGCAGGATGAGGCTGAAGCAGGATCAGCAGGGCGGGAAAAAGAGGAGAGAGCCCCGAGGTTGAACAGCACAGGGTTATTATACATTTCAGGCTATTAATTATATAGTCATGATTTAACAGGCTTCTATTGGTGGGTTTGAAGCAAGCAACTTTCAAAAAGTACAAATTGATGAGCTATAGGTTAGTGGGTCTCTCTAGCACCAGGTACTTCCTTCCTAAGGAGTGTTCTGCCTACGTGACCTGCCAGGTGTCCTGCCAGGCCATCACATAGTCTGTCAGGCATGAGGTTCACACAGTCCCCAGCCAAGCAAGTAAGGCAGAATTCACAAAAGCAGAAAACATCTAGGTTCTTCCCAAACCAACAAGCAAGCAAAGACACAGAAGATACAAGCAGGTTAGAGCCAAGATGAGCAATGCTGTAGTTATAGTTACAGTTTAACTTCTTGGAAATTGGTTCCATTTTTCACGGGAATAAGCTACCAGGACCTGGCTTCTCCTTAGGGAAGGAGGGTCAATCTAACCTGACTGATGACCGTTGGATACACTCAGTCTATAATTTTTTACTCGGTCACAAATTCAACAATATGTAGAAAGGATGCACTTAAAAAGTAAGTCATGGCTAAGCAGATGTATCCTAGGGATGTAAAGTTGGTGTAACTATAAAAATTCAAGTAATTCACCACATTCACAAAAGTCGTGTGATCTTGTTCACTGTCTGACAATGAGGGATTTGGTGTGTGGATCCAGTAATTGTACAATTGGACTACTGGCTGGTGGTCAAAACCAGTTTATTAACAGCAAAAGACTTTTAAAGACTGAGGACTACACAGGCAAAAAGGAGGAGGGTTTGAAGCAGTTAATGATTCACATGTCAACAGCAAGAGGGAAGGTTTGCTAATGTGAGGAGTTGGACAGGATAATAGGCAGTTAGGGTCTCTGGTCCCTGGTGAAGTTACCTTTATAAAATATAAAATCTTGCTTCTCCCAATTCTTAGCTTTGAGAGCACTTTCTCCTTAGCTTCATCCCCAAGGTCCCTTGAAAGGAGAACAAAGGGATAGAATCAGCATATCAATCCCACCACTTAGGTTTGTTGTCCTGACAGAAGCAATGAGACATAGCCTAAAATAACCCCCATTTGGGAGTTATTGTCAGGGAGATGGTGCCTGAGAATTCAGCTTATCACCAGAATGGGAGGAGGAAGACACCAGTCCTGAGCAAAGTGCCAGACATTATTGATAAAGGGAATGAGTTCCCCCTTTTTTCATCTCTACCCTTTGTCCCCCTCTCCTCCCCTCAGATGGAGCCCCCTTCCATTGCTATGGCAGGAGACCTTTCTCTCTCACTTCCTTAAAAAAATCCTGCTTTGTATTCTGAAATTGTCCACATGAAAATTCTTTCATGTGTGACAAGAAGTGAGATTGCTTTCTTTTCTCTGGTCAAATTCCCCACAATAGTTTTGGTGCCTTGACTCGGATAAATCTCAACATGACTTGGTTAAGCTCCTGTGTGACTTGGACCAACTCCAACACCACTGGAACCCCACCACTCAAGTTCGACTTCAGCCATCATCCTATCATCTCCGTGGAGAGTGAACAAGCGGACTGTTCTCTTTGACTTGTTTTTTTGCAGACCTTTGTTCTCCACCATTAGTAACTCTTAGAAACACTGGATTTCTGTCAGCCAGTTAAATGTGATTAGTGCAGCTGCCATTCTTAACACTCAGGAGCCAGGCTTGCCGAGTAGGCTGGATCAGTCCCCTGGAGCTGAGCTCATCCCAGCTCCAGGAACATTGTTCCTGTTCAAACTCTGTTTCCTTTTGTGGACTGGGCCTGTCTTAAAGACTGAGGGAAGGTCTTGGAGTACTTCAGGAATTCCGGTCAGGGCTATGCCTTGATATATTTCAGAAGGTTCCTTGACTGGACCCCAGATTTCGATAGCCCATCAGGGTGTTGGGCTGAAATCTGCAATCTACCCTTCCTTTGACAAAGATCAATTTGTCAGTAAGATTGGGCGAAGTTTGCAGTGAGCCATGAGCCCTGTGCTGTGTGCCTTAGTGAATCCCTCTGCCCCAGACCCTGACAAGTCCTCTCTTTCTCTGCCAGACACCCCTAAAAGCTCTCTCATTGCAGAAAATCATCTCAATTCCTGAGGGCTCAGATTCTGGGTTTTGATAGCCAGTATTTGCTAAGTGTCTCATTAGGTCTGTGTCAGGGCTTAAATAACCCTTCTGTAGGCAGGCAGCCTTCCCACCTGGCTCCTCTGTAGGTAATATCTCCACATGGCCTGTACTTATGGAGCTATGTCCTCCAGCAGGGTCCCGAAGGTCCCCTTTCCTTTGTTACGGGGTGCAAGCAAGATCACACCAGACATGTTTAAGGTTTATTAAGGAGTCTTTATTAACCAAGCTTGGTGATGATAGAGCATACTAGAAATAGCAAATCACAAGTCCATATGGCAATCCAGCCAGTCATAATCTAACCAAACATAATCCAAAGGGGAACAAATGGTCATTACCCTTAAGTCCATCCATTAAGCTGAAGACCTATGTCCCAGCTTCCCCAACAATATAAGTTATCCTAAGAGACATGCAACAAATAACCTGGGCACACTTACAAAGCTGCAGACATTCACCTTTCCCTGGCTTCTCTGCCCACATTCCATCACTGCTAGGCCTCACCTCTCCTGGAACTCCTGATAGTACACAAAGCAGAAACAACGTTACTATATCCATTGTCCCATCTAAGCAGAACACAGGGACCATGCTCAGGGATTACCTGTCCTGGGTCAACCAAGAATCGGGGTGCCAGAGCAAAGGAAGCACCTGACTGGAAAGAGAACAAACCCTTGCTTCCTGGGCCTTTTAAAGGGGCTTGTGAGGGGAGTGGTTACACAGCAATGCAATACTGTCCCCTCTCAGTTGATAGGTGAGTCACAGGTGGGCAGCAGCAAATACCTAGGTGGGGGAGGGGTGAGGGAGTGGCTGAGGATGGAATTAGCATTTCATTGCTGTTAGGACCCACCTTCAGGACAGAGGGTGGGGGACACAGCCACATTTCATTTGCCCACTGGGTGCTGGCTATCACTGGCTGCACCCCATAACACTGCTGCACTTCTGAAACCTGATGTAGAGAAACCTATCGTTTTTCAGAGGATCTCCACAGGAAATTCTGTGGAGATAAGAGCATAACCTCTGTCAAGTACTAATAGTATACCAAGATAGTAGTTGTTCAGTTGTCTCACCCAAACAGGGATTTCTAAGACCATATTATGGAATGTAGATGTAGAAAAATGTAAAGTGTCTCTTGAGGATATCCCCCCTTTTAATTTTATTTATTTATTAAACAATAGACTTTTTTTAGAGTGTGATGGGTTGTCCTTGAGGGTTATAAAGAACACTTGTAATATGTAGGATGGACCACTCCAGAGCGAATGTTTTGAAATTTTTACTAGTTAATGCAGGTCCATTGCCTGTTTTAATAGCAGAAAAAATTTCCATGATATAGAAATAGGTGAAGAAGAAAGATTTAACAGCTAGAGTAGATTTAGAACTCAATGAGATGTACTATACATCTGTATCATTAGGTAGAAAAATGAACAATTCTAAGCAAGATAGGAAGCAATAGTTGAATTCCTGTAAAGAATTGCTCACAGCATTAGGTTAGTCATTTTGGGTGACCACCAAAATGTAATGGAACATACATCAAATGTCAGAAAATGATATCCCATGGGCATAAATCAGTCCACTGCTTGCTTTTGTAAACAGAATATCACACATCCATGCCCATTTGTTTGCATATTGCCTATGGTAGAGTTGACTCTTTTTGACAGAGTGGATGGCTTGCAAAGCCTGAAGTCTTTACTATCTGGCCTTTTACAGAAAGAGTTTGCTGATCCCTGGTCTGCCCTGCATCTCAGTAATTCCTCCCTTCTGTCCATAGTTCCACAAAATACAATGTTCATGGGTGCTCTTGGAAGTTTTATTGTAACAGCCCAAACCGAATACAAAATCTAATGGATAAATTTTGATGCATCCCAAACCTAAGGATGGTATACTTCACAGTAATGAGAAGGGACTAACTGTTGATAGATGCAATGAGATCAAGGTGTGTTGAGCGAAAGATGGCAGACACAAAAGTGAATGAATTATGTGATCCTGTTGTAGGGTTATTGATCCAGAATATGACAGCAACCTCAATTCTTGTCTTGAGGGAAAGAATTTTCATGTGAACACAGTTTAGTTTTATTTATTTTTTTGTTATGTTTTTCTTTCTTTCCTTTTTTTTTTTTTTTTTTTCTTGACACAGTTTAGTTTTAAAGCAAGATTTATTAGAAAACCTGAGAAGAGAGACTCCTGTCCTAGTGACGGGAAGGGGCTTCAAGAGAGAAAAGAACCTGTACCTCCTGCCATTGTGGCAGGAGGAAGAGAGAAAAGGCTGTAGACCTCTGCCATAGTGGCAGGGGAAAGAGAAAAATCCCAAATTAATGGTGGAGATAGTGTCTTTTTGTTTTTAATTTTATTGTATTGTTGTTGACAATCTTTACATAGTTAATTGCGGTTAAAAAAAAAAAGGTTCAGGGGGTATAGGGAAGTGGCTAATACTATTATGTCCATATTGTTTCCATCATGTATCTGAGGTAAAGGGGGATATTGAGGGAGAAGCCCCACCCGGTTTCGCGCCCACCCCAAGTCCCGGATGTGGGGCATGCTCTGAGATATGTGCTCAAGTGGTATTAATAGTTCTCCAGTTATGAATCGCTGCCAGTTTCGCTCGATGAGGTCATCCACTGAATGATATGGTCCATCATAAAGTCTCCGTTTGCCCCATATTTCGCTGCCAACATATAGCTGAGATGAATGATTGACCTGTTCTGTCTTCTGTCTTTTCTTGGTTAGGGTTCTGAGTCCAGCAGTTCGATTGGGGAGATCTCCAAGGAAACCTTGAGGTATTCCCAGACCAGATTCTTGTATGTCCTAGCAAGCACAGGGCCCGGCACAGTCCATCACCACGATCAGCTGGTGGTTACAATTGCTGGGTTGGTTCTGTTTTCAGTCCCAAGTTGCACTGGAACCAATGGGTGTTGCAGTCCAGTCTGGTTCTGCCCAGCACATACTTGGCCCTCACAGAAACCAGTGGGAGCTGCAGCCTAGTCGGGGCGACCCACGATAACCCCCATCAGGCCCACCCCTACCCTGGTTTGCCAGTATGTGTAGCAATAGACCAGTCTGTCCCACATCCCATTTGGCTCTTGTACGTGTCACTGGGTATTAAGTCTTAGTTCCATCTAACCAACTCAACCATCCAGCCCTCACGGATGTTGTTGAGTGCCTCTCTGTCTAACCACCCCAGCCCCCATCCTAGTTTTCATGCCCTCCCATGGGACTAGTAACCCAGGAAGGGGGAACCTACATTTTCCCTCCCAGGTCTTTCTCAGTCCCGGTTTATGCACTCTTTAGGTGGTTCTGTGATTTGACTTGACAGAATTAGTCCCCAGTGCCAGCTTCTGCCAGCTGATGCTGCGGCCAAGCCCAAACATCCCTCACCCACTCTAATTTATGCTTGCACCCACAGGAATAATCAGCCCAGCCTGGCTTTTCCCTGATCTAGTCCACATGCAGCGCACAGGTGTTGCAGCCTTGCTTAGTCTGGTCTGTCCTCATCCCAGCCCACGCTCTCCAGTGGGAGTAGCTGTCCGGCGAGGGGACCAGCCCCTTAATCCCCCTGCCAGCTCTGTCCTTCCCTTCCTGGATCTCACGTGTGCTGATTGGGTGCTGCAGTCAAATCCAGTACAGGCAACCTCACCGTGGCATTCCATAATGTATACTGGTTTTGTCGCAACCAAACCCAGCTCAACCCACACTCTGTTCTGGTGATTGGATTTGCCAGTGGATGACATGAACTGATTCAGCCTGTTCTGCCCCTGACCCATGCTGAATGTGTGCCAGTGGGAAACTTTCCATAGCCTATTCTGGGCTGTTTCCTATCATGCCTCTTGCGCTAACCTGCAGGGACTGTGTCCTGCCAGAGGAGTTGCCCAGGCTCCTCCATCAGAACCCCTCCCAATGCCAGATTTTGCGCATACCAGGGGGTCCTTGAGCCAACCCTACTCAGTTCACCTCCTGTCCTAGCAGGAACAGTGGCTTTTCCTGACTGGCTTTCACCTCATTCTGGTTCTTGTTGTTGGATGTTTCAGCCCAGCCATGGCTCGTCCATACCTACATACAGCTCACACATGGCTCAGTAGGGGGTTGAGACCCAGCCTAGTCAGTCCCACATCTACCCTGGTTCTCCATGACACCAGATGGTGTTGGGGTCTGAACTGGCCTGGTGCATCCAATCCCAGCCCACACTAGTGCCTTGGGTGACTGCAACTGTTTCCTAGATAGAACGCAACCCCATTCCAGCACAAGTGCCCCTTGGTGGGAACCTCAACCCTATTAGGGTGTCCAACTAGGGGAACTTGTATTTCCACAGGGTTGGGCCCACACAACCCCATAGAATCTACCCCCAGACCAAGTTCTCTCACGTGCTGGATACAGTCTTGACCCTGCCAAATATGGCCACTCCACCACTCCAGCAAACAGTTGGGTAATGGTGCCCATCACTGCCAAAGAGGCCCCCATCCATAGTATTGGTGTGGGCTGGTGTGTGACGATCAGTGATGTTCTACGCAAGCAGGCCATTTTTCTATTCCGAATTGGGTTGGTGTATCTGACTAACCGTAATTGTCTCCTGGGTACTTCCCAACAAACCACCAGGTCTCAGTCTCCACGCATGCCTAAAACTTCCATGACCCTGTCACTGGGAATCACCCAAGATTCACTACCACCTACACTAAAATTGGACTTAGTCATGGGTGTCCCCAGGCAGCAAACATATCTTAAAAAACCCCAGAGCAGGCCGCCGGGTGGCCAGCAGGCAAAGCCTGGCACCACATGGTGCACTGTGAGGCCGAGGAATCGTTCACTGCCTTGCAGCAGTGTCTTGGGCGTGAGCCCCCAGCATTGGGTCCGACCCGACAGGGGCACTCCCCACAGCCGCCACACTGTGAGGAACGGCACTTGGCCAGAGCCAGAATTGAGCTGGCACTTTAGGTGGGGAACTTATGTTAATGCACCCTTGCCTCTTGGGGAAGTGTGTTCTTGGAGAAAATACTCTTTTATGTTTGAGAAAAAATCGATGACTTGGGGACCCAGAATACCCTAACTGCCTGCTACTCAGTCTGAATGCCATTTACATGAAATTCAAGAATATGTAGAACGAATTGATTAGAAGTTGGAATAATGGAAATTTCCAGTGATGCAATATAGAGTGAGAAACCACTTAAAGAGACCCTTCTCAGGTGCCAGCATTGCTCAGTGTCCTCCTGATCAGTGTCTACCCACAAATTAGAAATCAACTTGTATGCTTTATGTGCTCTATATTACAATGTCCCGCCTGTTAGTTATTTAATAGTTTAGAGTTCTAGTTCATATATACTACGATATTATTACGCGCAGCTAATTCCTGCAACCTGGTTCTTTACTGTGAGCTGAAAATACCAGATGCAATGAGGTGTCTTAGGAGGTTTATTGCAGCCGGGCAGGAACAGGGTGGAGAGGAAGGGGAGTGGGGAAGGGAGGCCGGAGGAAGAGGGGAGAGCAAAGAGAGGAAGAGAGAGAGAGCCGCACCTGGGGGTCTTTTTGTTTGCCAGGTGTGGGGGGTGGGGATTGGGAGGGTTTGAGGGCAGGCCCCGGGGGATTGGCAACTGCAGGTGAATGCCTAGGGATGATTGGTGAGTGGGCGCGGTTGGGGAAAGGGCTGGAATTCTCAGGTGGAATGCCAGGTTACATCTGATTGGTGGATGGCTAGGCCGGCGCGAATTTCGTGAGCTGTGAGGAAGAAGGAATGGCGCGGGGTCCAGGGTGGAATATTCGAATAACTCCTTATACCTCCGGTAGAAAACACTTGCTAACAAAGGCTCTCAGTAAAGTACAGTACAGTACAGACATAGTGTCGAAAAGTCCATGCACATCTCCAGCCCTCAGAGGGCAACTATGCTCTGCATGTGGGTTCATTTTCTTCCAGCCTTTTTCCTTTTAATAACTCCAAACCTACTGAAACATTACAAGAAAAAAGAGCTCTCTCTTTCTTTTACTCAAATATTCCATTATCCTATAATATTCCCGAGAGTACTTTGATTGGAAAGTGTCTCCCAAAGTTGATGTGTTGCAAACTTAATCCCCAATGCAACAATGTTGAAAGGTATGACCCTTGAGGCATGACCAAGTCGTGGTGGGATGGGGGGAATCAGAAGCATCTGCCAGTGTGGTTGTCCCTAATTAATGCCATTAATGCTGTAGGATTTTCGACCCAGAATATGGCAGCAATCTCAATTCTTGTCTCACTGGATAAAGGAATTTTCATGCGGACACAGTTTAGTTTTAATGGATGGTAATCTCAGGTTGTGTGTCTATTTCAACATGGGGAACTAATTACAGAGTCTATCCATTTCAACTGTTATAAGCGGTGAAATGCTTCTGTTGATCAACATGAGCAGTGAAAAACTGACTCCAGAAATAACCCATGTCAAAGCAATTGCCTTGAAGGTCACCATTAAACTTAGGGTACATCCTAGAAAAAAAGAGCTATGAGGCTGTTCCATTCACTTTCAAAAGTTTCTCTCTGGGTTCAGTATTTTAAGAAAGCAACTCTCAGAGACAAACATGTGTGATTGAATAAGCTATCTATAATTTTCCCCTACATAAGAGCACCTTCCTTGTAGTGCCTCATGGCTTCAGGACTACATCTGGGAAATGGGACCAGTAACCGGTCTGTCTGACAGCTTAAGGGCATTATGAAAGTCAAGACTAAGTGTCCTGACCTGCAGGACGTGCTCAAACCCTGAGGGTGGACTGGGAATGCTGGGCTGCTGGCCCCCGGGCTGCTGGCCCAAGAAACACACGGACACACGTACTCATGTACTTGGTGGAAAAGAGTGCCTCCTCTCTTTATTTTACCCCACATATATATACCTTCTTCTCTAGGGGAGGAGGAGAAGGGGAGGGGTTTCCTGGGAGTAATTATCTTCATTGAAGCAGGGAAGGAACTAATCATCTATATTGAAACAGGGGAGGAACTAATTATTTGAACAGGAACAAGGGTGGAGGTTCTATTCTGCTTGCTCTACAGAGGATATTTTGGCCTAATATCCTGCCTGCTGTGGCCCTGCTTGCCCAAGCAGGCTTTGCAATGCAACAGGCTGTCAGGTAGGCCAAGTCTAAGGCCCATAAATCTCTGGCTCCTAACAACTAAGTAAACCCACCTTTCAGTAAGATATTTGAAAAGTAATCTTGGGCTTTTGGTGTGCCTGCTGCTCCCAGGGCCTTCAGTGGAGGTGGCTGAAAACCCACATATGTATATACACATTCACATTAATAATAAAGTTGTTTCTAGGTATTTATTTATTTATTTTCATATTCATTTTGGGAGATTCTGTCTCATACCTGAGGAAGTTCATCAACTTAGATTTGAAGAGGGAGAAGAGTCAAAGTGGTAGGGCTGGCTTTGTGGTGCAGTGCGTTAAGCTTCTGCCTGAGATGCCAGTATCCCCTGTCAGAGTGCCAGTTTTAGTCCCAGCTACTCAGTGGCCAACCCAGCTTCCTGCTATTGAATGTGGAAAAGCAGTAAAAGGCAGCCAAAGCACCTGGGGGAGAGACTTGGATGGAGTTCCAGGCTCCTGACTTTGAACTGGCCCAGCCCTGACTCTTGGGGCCATCTGGGGAGTGAGCCAGCAGATGAAAGATATCTTTCTGTGTCTCCCCTCACTCTCTGCTTCTCTAGATCTCAAATAAATGAAATAGATCTTCTTTAAAAACTCAGAATGATGCATCTTCGGTATCATAGATGTGATGTATTTATGGAAAAACATCTACAGCTGCATGTACTCTTTAAAGTGTGAATATTTTCTGAACTCACAGGGACTTAGTTGAAGTGTTACACAGATTACAGGAAGTTATACCTACTGAAAAGTGGCAAGAACAGATCAACACTCCCTTGTCCCTTTCACCCACATTCCTTATTACTACAAAGTCTTCCAAGAGTATTTTGAGTGGATTGTGTTCCCACAAGTTGATGTGCCAGAAACTTACTCCTCAAGGCAACAGTATTAAGAGGTGGTAGCTGTTAGGGGCAATTGAGTCATGAGAAATGAGCCTTCATGAATGGATTAATGATGCCATAACAGGTTTTTCATAAAGGGACACATGTTTTTATAAAGGATGAGTTTGATACTGCAGGTACACAGAGACCAAAACTGAGCCAGTTAAGGGCCATGAAACCCCAGAGTATTACAGGCTATGCCAAAACAGCACATCTTCTTTGGGATGAAAGTGAAACAGAAGCTCTGACCCCTAAGTATCTGAACCCCTGCCTTTTGCCATCAACCCCATGAGCAGAGGCAGAGCAAAGCATTGTGGCAGAGGAGCTCAAGAGAGAGTAAGGCAATAAACTTGGGTTACTTTTCTTCCTGGGCGCGCACTAAAACTAGACAAGCCCTCGGGTTGGAGCAGGCTCATCTTAGTATGTTGTAGTCAGTGGCCCTTGGTTCTTTCATTTGTCTCTGTTTTCAGGTCACCGTCTTGCCTAGAGTCCTTGATTCAGTAGAGACTTCTGGCATCTTGGAAGATGGGTGGGCCACATGTTAGGGGCAACCTAGCTTCTTGAGTGACTGCATGGTACAACTGGCCCTCCTCCATAACCCTCTGGATTCTAAAGACTGCAAGAAACATACATTTATGGTTTCTAATTATTGAGAATTGGGGGCTGTTAGTACAGTTAGTGTTTCCAATCTAGTATGCAGGCTTCCATGAGTACACAGATTAAGGCATGCAGTTTGATCCAGAAAGTTCAGCTTCCTTTAAGGTCACGGTTCTCAATTAAATGCTACCCACCCATCTAATTTATATTCAATCACTGCCTCACTAAGAGTGACCTATTTTCTGTTTTGGATTTGGTTTCTGAGGCATGTTCTAAATGTTTTAACTGCCAACTCCAAATGACTTTCTAGTCCTTGTTGTACTTGTGTTCCTGCAGTGTTTGATTGGTGGCCTTGATCATACTTTTCCTCCTGAAGCTGTTCCCTGCCTACTTGCATTTTCTCTACACACAGCTCTGGAGATCAACTGGTTCATATCTTCACCGTACCGGCTGTGGGCCTGTGAGCAATGCCTGAGCCTCGCTCTGAGCTCACTTGGGGCCTTTTGGGAACATGGAGGAAAGACATGTGGAGTATGTAGTAGTGCTGGAACTCACTCAGTGCTAATTAGTGCTGTTGTGAAAAGAGCAGTGTCTTCACGTTTTGCTTCACTGACTTCTCCTAGGTAAAATGTTGGGCTCTTTCCTCTCTGCTTAACTGCTTGTTCTTTCTTTCAAATGTTATTGTCTTGGCATTTTGTTTCCACATTGCATGTCTCCTTTATTGCCTGGCAAACTTAGATCAGGTCGTTATGTCCTACCAAGCTTTATGTCCCACTGGCCTCTTCCATCCCTTTTCCCTTGCAGGTTATCCAAGTAACCGATCGCACATAATAGATTGACCGAACCTTCGTCCTCACATTTGTTAGAAACTGGACCACACAGGGGAGCCCTTGGAGGCCATAATTGTGTTGTGTTCTGTTCACTAGAACAAGGTGACTAATCCACCCTGCATTTTCATGACCTGGCGAGATTTGTTGGAGGGGTGGGAACTGGTCTCTAACTTCCAAGACCTTTGTATATGTGAAATTTATGGATTCTCACTCATTATCCTTGAGGCCATCTCTCCCCAGTACAGCCCCAAACAGAAGTATTCCAGTTGGCTTCTTACTCATTAAAACATTTTTTTTAAGAAAGGAATATATTCTCAGTATCATAGCAGATGCGTGATAATGGCTACAGCATGATTCTGATCAATCCTCATGTTGATGTGTTTTTTATTAATACAAAGAGAGTAGATTCCAGGTAGTGCAAAGATTTAATCCAAATATAGTGATACTTCCCTTCCTCTCTTTTCCTTTAGAATGGATTTTCCAAGGTACGACCCACAGAGTCTAGCCTTTGAGATACTTCTCAAAAGGAGATGTCCAGCGTTAAATGATTCTGAGTCACTCTGGTGGACATTCTCAGAGCATGGCAGTCTACTAAGGGCTTTGGGAAACTGCACTGGGAACAAAGTTCCTAGCATCTCACAAAGCTTATTTGGCCCCAGAACCCTCTGAACATTGACCTTTGGGTTGAACCCCATTTATAGAGTCCCTTGGTTGCCATGCCATGGCTCATCTGGGGCAGGAAGACAACAGTCCTAATTGCTGTGCAGAAATTGAGGCGAAATAGACCAAGGATGGAGGAGCAAGTGTCCTAGAAACCAAAGCACCTGCCCAGATTGAGTAGCTGTAAAACAGCTTGTTTTGCAAAAAAGTTTTGCATAATTGGCTGCCTGCCTAGGAATCTGTGCAGCATCCCTGGCTGGAGTCCATCATTATTGTGATTCCCCTCAGGATCTTGCCAGGGTTCTCCCAGAGCCTCTTTGCTGCCAATGATGGATTTCCCATGTGCCCACTAGTCTCTAGAATTGCATTCTCCAGACTCTCTCTCTTCTCCCTTTTTTTTTTCTGCTAGTATATGGGGTGGACAGTCTCTCTCAAGTGCACAAAGAGAGAAAAGGAGACAGTGATCACTTTGTGGTGTGCTCATTTGCAGGTCTATTGATTTACCTTGTTGACTTTTGACTTGAAGCCTCAACTTGGCCTGCAATTACTTTCCGTTTTGTGTCCATCTTTTTCTGTTTTTTCTGGCTTTGGGGGTCAGAGGGTTTGTGTGTGTGTGTGTGTGTGTGTGTGTGTGTGTGTGTGTGCATGTGAGCGAGCACACACTGTTGCTTATTTGCAGTGTATCCTTGTCTGAAGATATGAGAACTGACATGGATCAGGCTCACCTTGTGGCATTCTGGCCTGTTTGTGTACTACATTCCTGGGTTCCAGACTTGCCCCAGCCTGCAGGGTCTTCAACGGAGACCTGGGGGCGGGACAGGAGACACGATGAATGGGAGCAAGACAGGAGGTCTGATCAAGCTCCAAAAACTTTAGTTTCTCAGGCAGTATTTAAGCAGCAGGCAAGGGTTAGGGGGTTGGGAGGAAGTTTTATAGCAGGATGTGGGGCCAGGTAGGGCAGAGGTCACCATGACAACCCTTATCTTGGGTGAACAATTACAGGTGAAAGGTTACCAGGAAACTAGGTGAAGGATAACTGGATCTTGCATTCCAAAGCCATTACAAAATGAGGAAATAACAAAATGGAGTCACTCCTGTTGTTTGGCAGTTCTCTGGTCCCCGGCACAGACTATGCCTTTTTGACTCTGTGCAAAGCTTTCTCTATATCTGATGCCAGACAGCTCAAGTCAGTTCTCTTTTCATAAACCCTTATGTGCCTGTCTCTGTTTCTCCTTCTCTGAGCGAATCCTGACTTGCATGCTTTTATACTCTGCCCTCTGGGTCCATGAGCCATTGAGAAGGCTGCAATCCTCGCGGCATTGTCTACCTTTGATTAACCCCAGAGCTGCTGATGGCCACACCTGTGACTTCTGTCTCTTTTACAGTCTGAGAGAAACCCTGCTGCTTCCCTGTGCTCTGTCTTTCCTCTGGGATGTCTAATGCCACTTCCATGGCAAGTAGAGACAACCACAAAGCAAGAAAAGGAAGAGGGGAAGGGTTGATTTCAATCTACATTTTTCAGCCCTTGCAGAAATTTACCATGAGGCAGGCCAATGTTTTCAGAGTGGAAGAAAAGAAATGGAAATGAACCCAAACCCTTCAGTAACAAGCCTACCACAGTAGGCATAGAACTGAGGCTATTGACAGAAGAGGTATTCTCCTTAATTAGTGGTCCCAAAAGCCAGATAATTTGTTGTCAAAAATCTGTATGTCCCAAACCAAAAGTTTCTAGCATAGGGTTCAAGAAATATATGTTTAATGAAGCCTTTTTCCCCCTGTGGTTCTTAAGCTAAATGAAGCTAAATAAAAAAATAAAAATAATAAAAAATAAATAAAGGTAAATGAAGAAGAGTTGCCTTACACCATCTTCTCATCGAATCTCAAAGTTCTGGCGCATTGATGGTAGTAGCCAGCTACCATGTCACCATAGTTGCTGACAATGCAGCAAGAATTTGATATGTTAGCTACCCCAGACACCTGTGTGTTTTGGAAGATGCAGGGTTAAGATTGACATTCTGTTGTACAGGTTCAGTTCTGCATGTCTGCTCTTCTTTTCCAATGAAGAAAAAACTCTACATGCTGGGGTAGCATAGGCAGTAGAGATTAAACAAAGAATTGTATGTGTTTCGGGGGAAGGCTGCACAGTTGCTGTGACAGTAACTCAAGGAATGGCCAATGATGGGTGGAGTCTCCACTTGGGTCTTCCACATTTGCCTGAGTGTCCTCTCAAAGCAGATCAGCCAAGATGCCCTTGTGGTTGAGTGCCCGAGCTTCCCCCAGTTGGATTTGGAGGCTGGAGGAGTTTAATGAGGAAAGAGCAATAGAGAAAGATGTGAATGATGAAGATGGTCCAATAGGAAAGCAAAGCCTGAGTGAAGTAGAGCTCATTCCTGGGTTCTTTTTTTAAAATTATTATTGCTGTATTTTAATGGCAATATATTTAATAGATCCTGGAATGGAGGGATCATAAGACAAACCCACATCCTGGTGGAGTCTCTGCAGCTTGTAGGGTAAAGCTTCTCTGTGAAGCAATGGATCAGGCCCTACAGAAGGCACAGGGAGTTGGAGATAGAGTGACTGATGAAGAAGTTGAAGCTGATAGGAATCTTAATATTCCTATTTTTGTCAGAAGACTTGGAGAGAGAATTTCACGAAGTCTTTCCGAGGAAAATGATTGAGTCTGAGAGCTGCTCTTTGTGAAGCTTGAGGGCCTCTCCTTTCAGCTTCTTTTGGATAAGCTGGAGCCATCACCTAGGGCCAAGGGCTCCACAGATGCCAGGTGGCCCAACAGGCTGCTGCTACCACCTTAACAATGCAGAAAGCCGTATTAGCAATTTAAAGAGAGCTGTTTACACAGAGAAGATAGAACTCAGGAAACTAGTTTCCAAGCTAATAGGAATCATGATTCTGAGGCTTGGAAGAACCATGAGCCTACCAGTGGGATTGTGGGGACTTGGTTATTTTATGAAAATGGGAGTGATTTAGTGGTTGCCTGGGATCTAGGGTGGGAATCTTCTTGGTAGTCAGTTTCTTGAGTTCAGTTTCTTGCTGAGAAACTGTCTTCGAAGAGATGCAGTCTTCAGACAGACTTTCTAAAAACAATAATGCCAAATATTAGCATCTGCCACAGCAAGTGCAGCAGTTCTGCTTGACGATGACCTTGCATTCATGACATCTGAACCCTCACAGCCCATGGGGAAGGTTCTCTTCAGGAGGAAGGAAACGCCTGGAGGAGGGAAACTGTCCTTACTCCACTGGTATGCTGGCTGCTGGCCATGGCTTCTGGCATAGCCACTATCTATGATGGTTACCAAGAAGACAGGAAGAACTTGGGGGCTTTGTCCTGCTGTTAAGAAATATAAGGTCTGAAACTGAGGGAGAATCATTAGTCAGAGTGAAGCACAAAGGGCAGATTCCAGGAAGAGATGGAGGTCTGGCCAAAGGCAGAGGGGAACCTGGAGCCCACTGGACACAGGGAAGCAGTGGCGACAGCAGAGTGCTGTTGCGGGGACCAGATAACGTAGCAGCATTTAGTAATTGCTGCTCTGATCTGAACTTCAGTGGCAGCTGGGTGACAAAGTGAATTCACTGGAAGCTCAGGAGGTGAACAGAAGCAAAGCACTGCCCACCCTACTACTTTGTTTGACCAGGCCATGAGCAGAGACAGAGCAGCATACCCTCAGGGCTGCTGCAGGAACAGGGCTGATCTCACAGCCCAGACCCAACTAGTACTGCATCAGGTGCCATTCTGTGTGTTGGGGTAAAGATTGTGGATCTCTGGGAGCAGGATCGTTTCTGACTCAAAACACTGCACTGAACCCACAGGGAAAGCAGTGCCAACTTCGCATCCTGCAGTTCCACACACCATGGGACTCTGTGCCCTCAGACTTAACTGCCAGCATCCCCAGATCTCCGGATGTGCCATGTCAGGTGCATTTTGGGCAGTGGGGTATTGGCTGGGTTACGGGAGGAGCAGCAGTAATCTGTGCATGCATTAAACAGGAGAGGTCAGGTGCCATTTTTACGAGACCAAAGGCTGTGGGACTGGAGGGACAACAGCGAGCTGTGCAAGTGCTAAACTAGGAGGAAAATAACTTCCAGTGCATTGCACTGCTTCTCCAGAGAACATAATTCTGACTCAGCATTCTACAGGTTTCACCCAAACAGGTCTGGGTGGTCCCCCCCAGACCTAACAGCCAGCAGCTGTCAGCAAGATCAGCACCACCGACAGCCCAGTTAGGACAGCTGCTGTTTCCCTAATCCAGGGCATTACTTGAAACGGAAGTGGAAGAAAGGCTGTTTAGATAACAGAGTGGCCACAGAGGTGGAGGGTGGTTAGCCAGAGGTTGGGCTACGATGGGAGTCTGTGGTGGAGGCCTAAAACAAGAGCCCAGGCCTGAAACTTGATAGAGTGGCACAAATAACTATAAATGAATGGGGTACCAAACCCCATAAATAAAATTGACCTGTAGACCAGTGGGTAACAGAGCTTAGAAACCAGCCCTAAGGAGAAAAACCTGCTAACCAGAATTCCAATAACTTAAGAGCAAAAGAAGAAACAAAGTCACGATGAGTATTACTGAAGACTCCCCTACAAAGGACAGGTGCTAAAATGACCAAAGAAAATGTTACAATTCCAGACTCTGTTAAATCCAGCAGTAGTATGTTTCATACACTTCATCAACGAGAAGGTGTTTGGACAATAACCAACCTCCAAATGACAACATTTCAGACCGTATTCCTAGTACAACCAGAAAGGGCGCTGCAATTATGAAGCAGGCACCAACAGTTTTGCATAGGATGCTTTTGAGACCTAAAGACAAACCCAAGGCTTTGATTCAGTCAAACCATCTGCTAACTAAAGTTTAAGCTGCCACCTCTAACATCACAAGTATTTTGTAGTAATAAACAGTTCTCATGCATGAAGAAAAAGAACAGAAAAGAAAATAAATATGAGGTCCTATGCACAGAGCAATGGCCTGTCACTCCAAACACACACTACCAGGGCCCATGGGTTTAGGTCTTCTGAGTAGCTTTAAAGCAGTTAGCTGCCAGGCACAGTTTTAAAGTAATTAGCTGCTAGGCACCATTTTATGGCTTTCAGTGCTGGATGTCTTTCTGCTGAGATTTTCCAGGTGGAAATTCATTCCCTTGGATGTTACTAACTGGGGAAAGGTCCATTTCCATTGTGGCAGTAGGCCCAATGCCAATGTCACTTCATCAGAGAACCCTTCCTTGACCGTTCTATCTGAAGTTGTCTTCCAGCTCCCATCCCTGTCATATTCTGTGCTATGAGACTAGTAACATTTATTTGCTCAGAGATGATCCTAACCCATTCAAAACTGTGTGTTTTTCATCAAACAACCTTGCAAACCCACAGCCTCTTTGACCCTGCCCAGAAGCCTAAATGGAGTGTGTACAGCAGATGTCCACATCTCAAATTAAAACAACCTTCCTTGTCCCGGTTTTTCCCAGGGTCAGTCTAACCTGGAGCTGAACCTGGAGAGGAAGTTCTTAACTATTTAACAGCCATGCCTCATGTAGCACTGATTTTCCCCACAACCTTCATCGTGTTCTTGGTTGGGCTGCACCCCTATTCTGTTGAGGCATGGGCAGTGCCGTGGCAGACATGTGAGCAGTTAGCCCTCAGCAGAAATGATAAAACTTTAGGCTGACCAGTTTGCTGTTGAGAGTGATGTCTTCAGCAGGGGTAACCTGAGCTCAGGGATTTACCAAGGTCGAGGAACTTGTGGGATTTCAGATAGACAACTTCCAATGCAAGGTTTTGCCTACTGTTTGAGCTATCCATCTGATGAGGGACCTCCATTTAAGACAAACAAATGAACAAACCAGGTTTTGGTTTTGCAGAAGGGCTGCGAGGGACCATGGGCCTCTGTGTCACCTGTCTGTCCAGTGTCTACTTGATGTCCATTGTTGCACTGGGCCCACAGTTTGTGTACTGCCTGGGGGTTTCCGGACTCTTTCACTTTCATTGATGCACCATGACCCACAGGAATCCACTTCCTGCTATCCACTTCTGCTTTATAGCGAATCTGAGCTACCTTGAAGAAGGCTTTTTTTTTTTTTTGAGGTCATTTAGGGTTCCGTGTTTGTGGGTATTGCATTTAGCCATATGTCATTTGGAGTCCCCCATTGTTACAGTTTTCCTTGTTGATTGGGGTCTGGCTGCCCTCTTCTTGGCCCTCAGAGCCCTCCCAGGGCTTGTCCCTGTGTGTCCTCTTTCAGAGGGGACAGCCCTTAGATCCCTCCCTTTTTCCCCACTGGCAGGAGGAATCTTCTATAGAGAGTGGTGGCCATGTGGGCATCTTAACTACTATTCGCTAGGTTGACCTCCCCAACCTTTTAGCCAGAGGCTTTCCTACTCCCATAAAGGTCTAGGCTTTTGAAACTCAAAAGGCAGGAAAGATGCTCTCTCCTATTTTGATGGCACTTCTCTTTGCCCTGTGCTTAGAGTCACCCTGAGTCATACTGCCCAAGAGGCTTGCCTGACTGACGCAGTTGTGGGAAACTTCAAAGGCCACTTCTGGGAAGCCAGAGCCCATGCTGCACAACACCAGTGCCCCTTCTCCCTTTTAGACATCAACACCAGTGCATATGTTCCATTGAGGCAGCAGTGTGTTATGTTTGGCTCTACGTTTGCATGCTTTGCTTGGCATATATGACCCTGGTATCTTGGGGTAGGTGGGAATGCACATTCCCACTCTTGACTTTGAATGGCCAGTCACATCATAGAACCACAACTGTGGGGGCCCACCTTGCATTCAAGGCAGCCATTTCATGATCTAGGGATGACAGCTGGATTTGCTGTTTGGCCTGCTTTGTATTACCAAGCATCTAAGATGCAGACATAGATGGAAGGAAACATGACCTTGACAGCAAGCCAGAAGCCAGAACCATGCAGCCTTTGTTCATCCGGGAAAGGGCATTGCAGAACTCTGGTGCCCTCAAAAAGGAAGAGGAAAAAATAGTGGTTGTAGCATCCCCAGGAAAGCTGGTCCCTGCAGTTGTCAGTGGATGTGAAAACATGGAGAGCCAAGAGGGCGCAGATTAGAGAGGAGAACTGACAAGGGAAGAGCAGGCTGTCCTTGAGGAATCAGGAAGTGTCTGTGAGCTCGGTGAGCCTCTACTGCCTCCCTCTGAGTCTGCTCCTGTTCTCAGCTCCATCCCTGTTGCTGCTGCCGCTGCTGCTGAGTTTGGCTAACATTTACTGAGGACATGCCAGGTTGCCAGGTACTTTCTGATGGCCTCACACAGGTGAAGCCATTTAGTCTTCACAACAGCTCTGTGAGGCAGACACCGTTACTGCTTCTATTTTTTTTTCAGATGAGTCCAATGATAGACCACGATGTGATTTTCCTGAGATGATGCAGTAGGAGGCAGAGTTGAGGACATCAACGCAGTAATTCCCAATCTGAACTCTATGGTCATACCTTCCCAGGGTATTTAAGCCAGAGAGATTGCCCCCTGAGTTGGTCAGCTCTTGATAGGTAACTGTCATTTCTGAAGTTGATATGGGGAATCTGGGCTTAGAGCTTTGTCACTCAAGTATTACTAAGGGCAGAGAAGAATGAACGTACTTGATGCCCACATCCCTGCTAGCAGTCATTGCATCCCAGCACTGCCCCAGCCAAAGCTTCCCCAAACCATTGATTCTGTTTTAGAAATCTTGCCTTAAAAATACAGCCAAGTTTAAGTGACTATGTAGTACACTCATGTCTGTTGTTTTATTCCTGTCATGTTGACAAACACCAATAGTAGGGCCTGTTTAAGTGACTGGACATAGACATTATCAGATTCTATACAGAATAAAAATATTTGGGCAACGTAGGTAGGGTAGTCCAGAGAGATAGCTACATAATCTACTGACAGGTGGAGATCTGAGCTTCCAGGCTCTATCAAAGGGCCAGAGTAACACAGGCTCAGCCTGGGCCTTAGAAACTGTGGGGATGTGCTTGGGGAGGGGGGCTTCTTTTGGCAATACGCAGTGTGGCAGTCAACAACCAGGGGCCACCACAACACACATGAAACATGAGAGTGTGAACATTCTTCTCATCTCCCCGAGGTCCATATTACCGTAGGTCAATTTCCCTTAGGTCAATATAACCTAACAATTGACCCATCCAGAACTGACATCCAGAGCTGGCTCCCTTGGAGTTGCATCCTTGGAACCGTCTCATGGTTTTATGTAAGTATTTAACTGAATGCTTTGAGAACAATATCCACATTTTATCCAGTGGCATAAGGAAGTCTGACCCTCCTTCTGCCACTTAGGCCAGGCCTAAACACCTCTCTGTTTGGGGAAGTGTGGGAATGGCAGTATAGCATCTGGGCTATGAACATAGGGGTTTGGGGAATGAGCTGGGGGCAGTGTGGAGAACAGGACCCGTGGCTTGGCTTCAGAACACAGAGCCATGTGCAGTCACCCACAACCCCAACCTCCTAAACCTTGACCCCAAGTGTGGCTGGATTGTCTTGCCTGTGAGGCAGGAGACAGCTACTAGAGTAACATTTCAGATAGCCTTCCATTCCAATGTGTTGGGTTGTGTTACCAGATGGAAGAAACCGAGTTCCATCTGCTGTGGCTTTTCAGTGTCACCAGGTTCCCGGGACTGTCCAAGTTACCGCTCCTCAGGGACTTCAGGCATTGATGGATGCATGACACTTAGAGCCAGAGGCCATTATCAATGGTTGCAGAGTCAGTCAGTCTTGTCACCTCATTTTTGATGCAAAAATAAAAATCTATGAAAGCACTTTCAGCTCTTCCACTCATTTTTCAGGCAGCAACCCGAACAGACATTTTCCTTTAATAAGACAGAAATATGTGTTATTTATTTTTGCAACTCAAAATTGCAGGGGTCTCTGCGGAAAGTAAGTGCAGTCCTAGTTCCCGCTCCTATTGGTAGCAGAGACCCTGGGAGCTGTGAGCCAACTGCCCGCCAACCCAGTCCCCCAGAGAGCAAAAGATGATCAGACGTGGCAGGGGTTCCGTCCACACAGTTCCACTTTATTGAGAAATAGCATGCTCTTTCATAGGGGGTAGTAAGGAAATCCTAGCTGGGAGATTTCTGAGAGGGAAGAGCAAGGGGCCAAGCATGCATGTACATAACCAGCGGAAGCAATTCTCATAGGGAGAGAGGAGGTGAACATGAGGTGTTCACCAGCACGGAAATGACCTCAGACAGTTAGTCTCTTTTCAAAACAAGTTAGTGTTCTGCCCGATCCACGCCCAGAGCTCTTCTGCTGGGTGCCATCTTTGACACATGAATAGTGCTTGTCCTAGAGCCGCACATCAAAATAAACCCTTACAAGCAATTACAGATGTCACATTTAATTGGCCAGATTTTGCCAAGGCATACCTTTAAGACCATTCTTGCAATTACATGTCATGAAATAGACTTTCTATGGATCGCCAAGGATGGTGGGGAAGCGTGGTTGTGTGCCTGAGCAGCGGGCTCTGCTGCCAGTGAGCTGACCTTAGAGATCATGTTCCATGTGGCTACAGGCAGACAGGCCCTTGGGGAGACCTTTGAGGACTCCGGACCAGCTGTGGCCCTGCCACTGAAGGCTGCCTGTGCTGTAGTATGGGACCCATCATTTTCTAGGGCTTTGGTGTGTGTGTATGTGTGTGACCTGTGGAATAAGCAAAGCAGTTATCTTGTTTGCTGGAGTGTGTGTGACACAGCACAAGTTTTGGCCTGAGACCCGGTTAGCATTCAGCAGCTCTTCTTTTCCTTTTTACTGTCTAAAGTTTTACAGCTACTAAGATGCAAGGAAGGGGCTTGTTTCTGTGTTCTTGTACTTTGAAAATTATTTTTTTCTCATGTCGTCAAATAAAAACAGCATGCAGAAAAGTGCATACCTTTATGCAGTTTAATAAATACGTATAAAGCTGGCCCTTGTGTCATTGCTGCTGGGTGACACCCAGCCAACTGGAGCCCCTCCTCTGAGAGCAGAGGTTGCCTCCCTCGTGCAACTTCTGAACCATCATTGGTGTGGCTCTTTGAAAGCAGCAATCTTCTCTCGCAGTGGGCAACTCCCCACCCAGTGCACTGTCCCGAGTGCTTGTGGATAGGGTTGGGGTGGGGAGAGGAGACTCTACAAAGGTGCCAACCCACCTCTCTGCCTCACACAGGCAACTGCCCTAAGCCACACCCACCTCCTTTTTCTGCAACTCCCAGTGATCTTTCCTACTTTCCTAATCCATTCAGAAACCAACCTCCCTGGCTTCCGCTGCCCCTCCCCCATCCCCATCCCAGCTGCAGCCTTGCAGTGGGATGCTGGTAACTTGCCTCTTGTTGGACAGCTGGAGGTTTTAGATGTTGTGGTTGATAAAAACTTCATTCACAACACTCCTGTTCTACAGTTTGGTTTAATCATGTTTAGTCTTTGTTCTTCAGATTTTTTTTTTCAAAGGGTTGGCCTGATTCAGGTTAAACTTATCTATTTGGAGATGTTTCCCACTTCACTCTAATATTCCCTGAGGGCCTCTCTGAGTACTGTGGGATGGGGAGTGACAATGGGATTGGTTAATAGGCCCACATTTGCGATTTGGAATAAGATTTTCCAGATGGGACAGGGAGTGATCTGTCTAGGCATTGCAGCCCTCCAACCAGGGCACTGCCTCCAGTAATCCACTTTCAACACAATCTGGTGGCGGTTGACTCCAGGAGCCCTTGGGCTTCAAACAGGTTGCTGTCATTCTGGATGCTTAGGAACCTTAGCTTTCCAGCCTTGACTTAGGAACCTCTGTAAGCAGTGATCCTGAAATCTTAAACATCACAAATCTCTTTGTTGGAAAGTATTTCTTTCCGTCCAGGAAAGTATTTCTACATCAGTTGTGTCAAAAAACATATAGTCTTGGGCCCGGTGGCATGGCCTAGCGGCTAAAGTCCTCACCTTGAAAGCCCCGGGATCCCATATGGGTGCCAGTTCTAATCCTGGAGCTCCACTTCCCATCCAGCTCTCTGCTTGTGGCCTGGGAAAGCAGTTGAGGACGGCCCAATGCATTGGGACCCTGCACCCGCGTGGGAGACCCGGAAGAGGTTCCTGGTTCCCGGCTTCGGATCGGCACAGCACCGGCCGTTGCGGCTCACTTGGGGAGTGAATTATTGGACGGAGGATCTTCCTCTCTGTCTCTCCTCCTCTGTGTATATCTGGCTGTAATAAAATGAATAAATCTTTAAAAAAAAAATATAGTCTTCAAGGGCTAGGCACCAGGAAGTGGTGCTAGCCCTGTCCAAAGCATTAGGAGACTTGAAGTTCAACTTTATTGTCACCTCAGGGGAATGAGTTGGGGGAGTGTTGGAGTCAAGTTCAGTGTCTGACTGTGGATTCCAGGATGTCCTGGGCATAAACTTACAGAGATGGTTATGAAGGGTTTTTTCAAGAACAAGACCTTGAAATATAGTATGTGTTTAGTTAAAAAGAAGTACTGGTTGAAAGTTGGATTATGTAAAGCTGTGCCTTTATTTGGGGGCATTAAACTTAAAGTTGAATTAGGAGCATTTACCTACTTTCTGGCAGTTATCAGTAACCAACACAGATTGTGGAATCTTTAGGGAAAGGCTGGTGACACAGATCCATTTTATCTACAGAAGAGAGTAAACTAAAGAGAAAGGATTTCTGTAGCTAACATGGCTACTTTGAAATCTTCTACCACCACAGATTATTCGTTTCAGGAACAGAATCCCCAAGTTAAAGAGAAGTAGTGAATTCTGAAGAACCAACACATTTTTTATACACAGAATTATGGAGAAGAATTCATATTCATGCAATGGCGATGATCATTTCCAAAGTGCTAAGATGACCAAAGAAAATGTTATAATTCCAGACTCTGTTAAATCCAGCAGTAGTATGTTTCATACACTTCATCAACGAGAAGGTGTTTGGACAATAACCAACCTCCAAATGGCAACATTTCAGGCCATATTCCTAGTACAACCAGAAAGGGCGCTGCAATTATGAAGCAGGCACCAACAGTTTTGTATAGGATGCTTTTGAGACCTGAAGACAAACCCAAGGCCTTGATTCAATCACCCAATCTGCTAACAGAACTACTAAAGTTTAAGCTGCCACCTCTAACATCACAAGTGTCTTGTAGTAATAAACAGTTCTCAGGTATCCAGGCTCAAGATCGTTGTGCAGTGGTGCCAACTTTCGAAGTGACTTTCAGAGCTCAAGAATTTATTCTAGTATCAGAGTTGGAGAGGCAGGTGTGGTGGTAGCTTTCTGAACGTGGCTAAAGCTGTGTGTTGAATGAAACCATATGGTACTGCACCTATGGAATCTAGAGGAGCTGTTGGGCAGGGTCTGCAGAATGAGGAGGATGCAATGTAGAGGAAAGAGAAGCCCCAGAACAAGGCTCCCAAGCTGTCAATGGAGACAGGTTGCAAGGCACAGTTTTCAGGGATCTTTTTCTGGCATGGTGCTTGTTTTCTGCAAGAAAATGCAGATGTCCTGTCCCTTTCTGAACTCTGGTATCTTTTCATCTATCTTTGCACCAAGGGCTGCTCTCTCCATCCTGTGTTGTGTTACTAGCTTGTTTCACTGAGTATGCCTTCTGAAGGTAGACCTTGGCTTACTTCCTGTGCAGATAAGTGATAGAATTCTCAATGGCAGGTGAAACTTAACGATTAATATGTGGTTCAAGTTTTGGTGTCGAACTTCACTTGGCATTTAAAAGTTCCTAGTAATGTGAAGAAAGTGAGTAAGTACACTTATCACAAACTTGAAGAAAGAACTAGTTATTCTGGAAATGATACAGATACAGATCCTAGATAAATCTTGGGAGATCTAACCACATGGAGGAATTTCATTAGCATTGTGCTTTTGTCAACTGGGAGCTGAAACAGGACTTTCTCTTTGTTTTTGCTCTTTGGCTGCAGTGATTAGGCAATGGGAAGGAAGTTCTAGAAGTGCTTCTGTGTTTTTTCTTTTTAAATAAAACAATGTGTTTTGGAGAGGGAAATCTAGTTTTATTTATTGTTCACTGATTGTTCCAAGTACACATGAAGGATATTGTGTTTCTGAAGCAGATCTAAGACTGGAGTATCTAGATTTAAGACCGAGAACAACGGGTTAAATCGAAGCACTAGTCACAACAAACAGCTTTGACAATACCTGCTACTCATACTTCTCAAAGTGACAGTATTTTTTCCTTTTTTGATTGTTACTATAATTTTTAATCTATTCACTATGTTTTAGTCTAAGCTAATCATTATTTTTGATACTCAAAAAAGAGTATCCTAAATATAACAATACCCAGCTGGCTATTGTGTCCCCCTGGCACGACTCATTTGCACCAAGACACTTCTGTACTGTACAGAGTAAGACTCATCTACTTCATTCCCTATCCCAAATCTAGAGTTACTCAGGTCTAAGCAGCAGTGAAATAGTCCGATGGTGTTTTTTTCAAACCTAACTCTTGGCACTGATAGGATGTGTTGTGTGTGACATGGTCCGCCCATACCAGCACCCCTGCCCTTCCCCCACCACTGCCCGCCACTCATCTATTATGAAAACGTCATGTTGGAATCCAGACAAGCTTTCAGAGCTAACTTCTGGTGTGCTGGCCATACCAGGGACAAAGGAACAAGCTAAATGACCCAGGGATTGAACAAGCAGATTCAGGCTCAGAGGTATTCTATCAGACACCTGGTTGGCTTTGCCTAACAGTTCGATACCAATGGAAAATGTGGGGAGTACAACTCTAGATCAAAGCAGGTGCAGTCCTGGCCAGAATCCTGTTTTGAAAAAAGAACTGTAAAAAAAGTTCTGGGGACTGTTTGGCAAATTCTACTTCTTGGGTTATTAATTTTTGTTGAGGTATTGTGGGTGTTTACTTAGTATGACTTTTCAGTGATATGTGCTGAAGGGTTAAGCATCAATGAAATGAACTTTGTAGCTTATGCAAAATGATTTGACAATAAAAAGAAAATATGACTTTGATAACTATATGTGTATGAGGCAGCTATAACAAACCAAGTTTTCCATTGTGGAAGCAAGTATTTTTAAAAGGGGACAGGAGCTGTCTGTGTGACACAGGAAGTTCTTGCCCTGCCACCTTCCTGCCAATGTTTATTTCTATATCGGCTGCCCAGTGATTCACTGTTCTCTAGGCTTGTAGGTCACACATCTGGGGACACTTCTTTGTCCCTTTCTTTCTCCTTCCATTTCAACAAGCACCTCTTCCTTCCAGTTGTCTTTCTGGTATGTTGCGAATCTGTCCCCATGATTGGCCAAGGTCCTGGGAGCACCCAGGTAGGAATCAGAGGTCAGCATGTTGACCAAGCTCCTTTGCTCTCCTTGTCTTCCCCAGAAAAGTCTCCAAAAGGCTGGTTCTGATCAGGCTGCTTCGCTGTGACTTCCCAGTGCTGACAGGATAAAGTCCAAGCCCAGCATGGTGTGACACCACATGACAGTACCAGCTGCTCTAGCTTCAGCACTGCTGGTGGGCTGATCTGTGCCTCCTGGATTGCCTCACCCTCTCTTCTGCTACCCTTTGTTTTCTTACTCAAGAATATCCTGCATTCCCAAACACTGGAGCCTCTTTTCCTCATCATGGCTTTTTTCCTGGGCAACAAGTCCCCCATAATAGTGTATCTCCATGACTGTCACTGTGTGTGTCACACTTGGGATAGGCAGCAGAATGTAGAGATTGGTATCAACCTTTGTATCTCTGATCCAGTTTCTGCTATCCACCCACTCCTTATGTGAGCTGGAGAAAGTTACTAAAACTTTCCATGCCTTAGAACTCTCATCTATCGAGTCCCATTAATGGTAGGAACAACAAATTCAGCTGAGTCTAAATGTGAAAAGCTTAGGACAGTACCTGGCACATTATAAGCACTCAATAAGTGTTAACCATTATCTTAATGGTGGCTTCATTTCCTCACTCAGGGTAAGCCATTTCAAGTGATGTATAGGTGATCAGAAGCCATACTTAGCAGTGTCTCATCTGATTCCTCTCACACCCCACTTCCCATTGGCCTTCCTTTCTGTTTTCTGCACCTGCTTTAGTACCAAGCCTGTGCTGTTATCTCTGTTTCACAGACTAGGAAGCCGAGTTACAGATAGGATAAGGAGAGGATCGACACGCATAGCCAGCCAGTCAGCCACCCAAGAATCGAAATTTCAGCTGTAACTTTGATGCTGATGGGTATAGCAATGCATGCTACAACAGTAGAACATTAACATCTCAACTGCTTGAGGAGTGGTGGATGACAACGTGGGAGTGAATTCAAGGAAACAATGTGTGAGTAGGAGTGTAATGAATGTGAATGTTGATTTCAACAAAGGCATTGTATCAGGTGCTCCCAATCCCCAGTAGGGGTCCCTGACAAGAGGCTTTTGGGATATGCAGGTTCAAGGTCAATGTGAGGATGCACTGGACAGCTGAGGACAGAGGCCCCAGCTGTTTCAGAGTTAATCTAGGCATTAAACAACCAAGACTAAAATATTCATTTCCCTCTCTTATGGTGAACATTCAGACTATTTTCCTTTGGCTTCCCACTTGTTCTCCATAATTCCTCATAAACTGTTTTCAGGGTTGTGTCTCTTAAAGTGTCTCAGGGGTTTAAGTCTTCTGAGCAGGAGTTTTAAAGCAGTTAGCTGCCAGGCACAGTTTTAAAGTAATTAGCTGCTAGGCATCATTTTATTGCTTTCAGTGCTGGATGTCTTTCTGCTGAGATTTTCCAGGTGGAAATTCATTCCCTTGGATGTTACTAACTGGGGAAAGGTCCATTTCCATTGTGGCAGTAGGCCCAATGCCAATGTCACTTCATCAGAGAACCCTTCCTTGACCGTTCTATCTGAAGTTGTCTTCCAGCTCCCATCCCTGTCATATTCTGTGCTATGGGACTAGTAACACTTATTTGCTCAGAGATGATCCTAACCCATTCAAAACTGTGTGTTTTTCATCTCTCGCTATTAGACTGTAAGCTTATAGGGAGAAACTAGAGAATTTTGCTCATTGCAGGTGGGTGTATTGGAGGTACCAAATAAATACTTGTTGAATGAATGAGAGTGCAAGTAGTATGTAGAGAAGAATATGCAGAAGTTTTAAAAGCAGTGAATGAAGAGCAGGTATTTGTTCTAGCAATTAGCACACTGGGTTGAGCTGCATGCATCCCATAGTGGGAGAGCTTGGGTTCAAGTTCAGTCTCCTTTCCAGATGCCAGCTTCCTGCTACTTTGCATAGTGTGTGGCAGCAAGTTTAGGTTAAAGTGGTTGGGTTTTTCCTCTCCCATGGGAGATCTGGAAGGAGTTTCTAGATCCTGATTTCAGCCCTGCTCAACCTTGACTACTGTGGGTACTTGGGAAATGAGTCAGTAGATGGAAGTTCTGTTTGCCTGCCTGTCTCCACCAGAAAAAAAAAATCAGGGCAGTACTTTCATAGGCCCTTATCTATTCCACTTACTTGTGACAAAGCACTTTCCTTCTATATGTGGATTTTTCTCTTCCCTTGTTCTGTTTTCTATTTAATTCTGTTTCTACTACCGAGCAGTAGATATAAGAGCGTAGTGTTGCTTGTTTACTTTTTTATTTATTTGGCTTATTCCTTTCATTGAGTCATCAAAGATTCATTGGGTGCAAGTCTAGGCCAAGCAAAGTACTGGGAACCATGTGTCCCCATGTGGTTGATGAAAAAATATCCGAAGTTGCAAGACCCTCTTCTGACTGCACAATTTTGCTTCTGTTTAAGACTGCTGCATACAAAACTATGGCCCTTCTCTGTTGCTCAGGTAGGAACACAACCTCACCTCCTGAGGAAACCATCAAGCTATTTTGGGGTTGAAAAGATTTTTTAGTTGATTTAACAACTTTCAAAAGTTGATTTTGCTTTTAATTTTTAAATAAATAAAGCTGGCTGTTTCTATTTCTTTGTGTTATAAGTGGAATAATCTGTGTTTCAAACGTAAGTATAGGTAAGCAATCTAAATGCAGTTATAAAAGCAAAATAATTTTGACAGTTTGTGATAATAATTAAAGGGATTCTTTTTTGATGTAAACGTGTTCAGAATTGCGTATGAGAAAAAATTACTTCTAAGTCATTAACTATTTGTGTAAAGCAGTGTTCTTATGTTTTAATGAGATGTGAGATGATCAAGTGCTTCAATTAGTCATACAGGCTATTTAGGACATTGTGACAGAAGCGTACATGTATCAAGAATAGTCACCTAAGTTAGGTTCTTATTTTGTATTATCCCACATATCCACCATCATCGCCATCCCTGCCAGTTGGAGATCTGTAGCCTCCACTTCTTCCCTACTCTTTCCACTGGCCACCCCCTCTTCAGCCTTGGAAAACATCCACTTAGTTCACTTCCTCCTTCCCCTCATCTTCTTCCCATGGTTGCCAGTGACAGTTATCTTAACTCCAAGTCTAGGCAACAAAAGCCTAATCTGTTCTAAAAGAGCCAAGTACCTTACTTTCTTAGGAATGGTGGAACAAGAGCTGTGGCATTCCCAGTGAGATAACGGGCTGGTTCCCCTTAGTAGCAGGCGTCTTCCCGGCCCATGCCCTTATAGACAAGCCAAAATCAGGGTTCTGTTTCCCAAAGTTTTTCTTTAATTTTATGACTCCACTCCTTTCGACAGTTCCTCCTGGCTCACTGGATGAAACCCAAGTTCCATTGACATACTTTCAATGAAGACCTGTGCCACCTACCTGGGCTTGCTGCTCTGATGCTGCAGTCCATCAGCCCTACCCCAGCTTCATTCTTTCTGGGCATTCCCCTAGGTGTTTGGTGGGCTTAGTACATGATGTGTTGAGGACATCCTTGCCTATTCTGCCTCCAGCCTCTCATTCGTCATTCTACAGTCCAGGCAACCTTCAGGAGGCATGTCTCATCTTCCAGATGCTAGGTCATGTACCTTTCTCATCACACCATTGCGTTTGTCACAACATTATGATTGCATTCCCAGCCCCCTCACAAGTCTAGATGCCCCTGAAAAGCAGGGATGAAGGTTATTTGTTAGTCCCCAGAATCCAGCATGAAAACATTGAATAAATTGTTAAGGCTGTACATTTAGGGCCCATTTGACTCAGTGCTTCTTGAGAAACTCCTAGGTATCAAAAGTGGCCATAAATAGTTTTATGGGACAAGGTGGGAGTTTCTTTACTATGGGCAAATTGTAGTACAATCAAGAAAAAACTTGAAAGATCATTGAGCAACCCAGAACTCACTTGCTGGGACTCACTATTGTATCCTGGTTTATGTGTGTAGTGGTGGAGTGTTGAAGCCATCAAGAATAGCATGAGGCTGAGTTATAGCCTGGGAGTCTCGGCCCTTGTAGCCAGGGAAGCTAAGGAGAAGACCAGGATCAGGGATGGCTGTCTCTCATCCAAACATACAACCCTCTGGAGAACTGCACAGGGGACAATTTCATCAACCCATTTGTTTCCCATTGTGATGGAGATAGTGTTGATTGACCTGCAAGTGGACTGTCTCACCTAGTAGGGTGAAAAGGGTTTAGAAGTTTATGTAGGTTTAGAAACCTACTTGAGCCAGATGGATTGCTGTGGGCGATTATCTTAGGCCCTGCCCACCTGCCTGAAGGGCGTGACTTCCCCATGGCCTGAGGCACAGCCTTCAGGCCTACTCATAGAGTGTGACTTCTAACATGGCTACCAGGTCAAGGGGAGTATACCTGAACATGACCTCTGACTTGACCTGACCGGAAGATCTAGGGAGATAAACGTGTTATATAGCCAATTACAGTATGTTTGGTGGGTGTGGGGTCTGCCGGAAGGCTCCCTCCTGCCTTCCCCTTCCTTACCCTTTAAAACCTGTAACCTCTGCATAATAAAGCGGACATTCCTCACCAGCTTGTCTCTGGTGGTTCTTGTGTGCCTCACCCTGGGTGACCCTGGGGCCTGCTGGCAGGTCTAAACCCAGAGAGAAAGCAGATATTTGGGACAGTCACAACTTATCTTACAAGTATAATTAAAGAATCCAGTGAATTGACCATAGTATTATGTAGGATAGTTGCTTTTATTTGGACACAATTTGCTTTGTAATCGAGACAAAAATCGAATTGTATTTAGAAATAAAATTCATGTATTGGCGTGCAATATCTTCACAAAGTTTGAACTGTGCAACTGTGAGTCATAGCCCCATCCAAGGCACTCATTCTTCCATGTGCTTGTGCATACATGTGCATGTTGTTTGTGCAAAGTCAAGTCTAAAAAGGATTTGTGGAAGCAGAAGAGGAAGGGAGATGTGCAGACAAGGGAGCACTTAGGATTCAGTGATTTTCAAAACAACTGGAAAGCAAAGAAAATGTGTGGTGGTTTAAGTGGGAAAAATGAAAAAACTGAGAGGTGAGTCAGCTGGGACTGCATCCCGCAGGGTCTCTAAAGCCAAAATAAGGAATTTGGACTTCATCCTAAGAGCAATGGAGGATCTTTGGGAAAATTCAATAGAAAGTGTTATGATAAGATGTGCATTTGACATTGGAGAGCAACCCATGACAGGGAGTATGGGGAGAGCAGTTACGGAAACCTTACCGGTTATAAAATGCAAAAAGAGAATACATATATATGTTATCCATCATTGCGTGCTTTTCTCAAAATGAGTTTCTAGTGAGATGAAAAATCAGGTGGAAGTTATACACTGGAAGTGCTCTTGCTGATTTAACTCCTCTCAACTGGATACTGACTTCAGGATTGAAAATCTTGTGTCCCAGACCCTTTCTGTAGCGTCTTTGCAGGTCAGAGGTCCTGAAGAGGGGCTTGCCAAGTACATGATTGTCAACGCCTTAGACAAACAAGCTTCAGTCAGCTTATGGATAACGGACATGGATGTGTTTGATTATTTCCAGCAAACTAGTAGTAGCCTGAGAGCCAGGAATCTTCAGGATCTGGGTCTGAACTGGTGGCTGAATTTATGTTTTGTTTTTTTTTTTTTTCCAAAAATGCTTAACACTCTTCAAGATGAACTTATCTCTAACTAGAAAATCCCTTCGACTTTTTTGTTAGGAAAGATGAAAAAACTTCAGAAGGGAATGTAAGGAAAATTCACCAAGCTACAATTTTTAGAATTTTGTAATTTAAAGTGAAGGCTTTCTTTAGCCAGAAAGAATGCAGAATTCAAAGCTATCTTTATATCGTTGTTAACTTAAGGACATTCTGAGAGTATGTACATGTAGGCTCATGTTCTGCAGCTCACTGCTACTTATTTTCTGTTAACATTGATACTATATGTTGTGGCAATAGTGGATAAAGAGGTTCTAAAATGTCATCACTGGCGTCCTTTCTTTAAATGTCATTCGGCTCTCGGTTCTCCAGTTACCCATAATCACTCTTGCCCGTTACTAATTCCTGAGAAACATCACTGGAGAGGAAGTGCATTCGCATTTTTTCGAGAAAGTGAATGAAGTAAGACTTTTAGGACATAGGGTAGCACAAATAAGGTCCAGGAATGTAAAAGCTGCCTCAAGCCATCTATTTTGTTAGTTTTCTCAAAAACCCTGTTTTAAGGTTCGAAAAAAAAGTATCTAGATAAGGTTAGCCAGAAAGATTCTAAGTCTTGATTTCCCTATTTCTATAGAGAAATTTTTAGGTAGACCACTCATTTCATTCCACCTCAAGGTGACAGATTCGTGTGCCCTGAAAGCAATGTCCGGAAGATTTTCACCTTCATCTGCCTCTTGCCTAAGAGTTGAAAGTGAGGTAACATTAACACCGATCAGCTGATGTAACCCTGTGGCAGGGAGGATGTGTGAAGATGAGGCAGCTATAGAAACGGAGCTTAAGGTGGGTAGCCATTCAAAGGGTTTGGATGTGTGCTGTCTAGTTCCAGATTTGAGTTCAACATTTGTTGCACAGCTGTAGGGTGTATACTGTATCAGGTAATATGGGGAGTAGGAAAACACAAACTATGCTTTCCATGCTAATGCTTTACCACATTTAGGAAAGCAAGACACCTAGGAAAAGTCATTCATGAAAGGCCGCCTAGCAAAATGAGGATAAAGTACTTTGTGGGAGAATGCAGTGAGACTTGAAGTGAGCGAGCCATAGCAGGTAGCAGGAAGCAGGTAGCAGGCACCATTCCCAGAACCAACCATATGATGAATCAAAGGTAGAGGCCCGCTCGAGAGGCAGAGATGTCCTCCAGAAGAGAGATGAGGAAGAACAACGCAAGAGAAAACACATCCATGGGAGTGTTTAGCACTAAGGCTCTCTCGACGAGCCCTTGGACTTTTAGAGTAATAAATGGAGTGGAAGCACAAGAGACAACATTGGAAAGGAAGCTTTGAGCTGGATATGAAGAATCCCAAATTGCTAGCCAAGGTGTTGGCAATAGGGCCACCATTGAAGGCTATCAAGTGAGGGGAATGCAAGTCATTTAATCAAATCTTCAAAGCAAGGAAAAGGTGACCAAATGAGGCTGCAGATGTGAGTCAGTCTCCTCCCCCCATTTACCTCCCTAGAGGCAAATTTCCTCATCACTGCATCTGCATCATGGTAGGAGACAGAATGGCAAAGAAAACGCATGTGGAGAAGTGTCCTTCACTGCACTTTTGTTGCAGGGCCCCGAGTGCGTTGGAGCAAGCAGCCTAAGGAGCTGCAGAAATCAAAAGACATGAAAAAGGGTCCAGTCAAGGGCTTCCATGGGCTACCCAGTCCTGGCAGCTATCATTGAGCACAGAGAACAAAATTCGCATCCTTTGTCTGAAGCCCTCTTGGGGCCTCCATCATGGGCTCACACACCTCCCTCTAGCTCTGCCAATGACCAGAAGCCCCAGAAATCACCGTCTGCGCGGTTTCCTGAGCTCAAGATCTGGACAGTAAGAATTGAAGTTAGAATGACAGGAGCCTGCCCAAGTGCATCCAGCAGATCAGATTAACAACTGGAAGCGGTGAGCTGCCCTTGCTGTCATGGGACCTTTGCCACCAAAGGTATGAGACCACCTTGCCAGGCTTTTCAGAAAACTTGAACTTCCAAACTCTGGCGACTCATGATATCTCCTTTTCCCTTCCATCTTTACCCAACCTTTGGATTCTGATGCCCTGACTATATCTTCTAAATGTTTCATTCTATGAAACCTAAATATCTTTTGTTATAGGAGTCCTGCCAGAGAGAACAGTGAGTGGGGAGGGGCGGCAGGAAGCCGACCTACTGAAGGACTAGCAACAACAGATAATGCTGTGTGGCAAGAAACAAAGAAGCCAAATGATCAGAAGACAGCAAAGTCTCAGAGCTGCTCTGAGGGCCTGCCCTGTGAGCCACAGGCACAGAGCTGGCATATTTGTCATTAGCTGTCACAGCAGGCATAGGAGTCAGGGCAAAAAAAAAGGTCATTGCCTATTGTTGCCTGAGGAATGGATTTCTGTCCATATTTTAGACTAAAGGGCAAAACTTTTAAACCAGCATTTCAAACAGGAACTGGGTTTGTATGCCGAAAGTTCAAATCCATCCCTAATTTTTATCCAATAAGACATTTTTGGGAGTCCAATGTTGAGCAGATATTCAGCTGCTGAGATGGAGCTCGTGATTTCATATTTTTTTTTCTTAATGGAAACAGGGCAAATTTCATGTAGTTCCTTGATAAAATTCTAAGCTCCTTTGAGTTTAAAATCAGGAGATGAAACCGGCTGATGTCTGTCTTATAGAGACCATACAGTTGCCAAGGAACACAAGGAAAAGGCACAGCAGGGGGAGGGTGATGAGAAAGGAGTGGTCTTTGTGGCCACAGAGGCCCTCGCCGAGTATAGCAGAGGAAAGTGGAGGTTCCCATCAAGTAAATGAGAAAGACTTAGCACTTAGAGACTGCTGTTCCACCAACTGCCCAAGCAATATCCGGACCTCAGAAATTAGGTCGCCATAGCAAGAGGAGCATCTCAACAGAGATTGAATATGGACATGGACACTTGGGACATGCAGAGTACCCTGTTCAGAAGACGTTGTCTTACTTTGCTACACTGGCTGCCGAGCAATCCCTTTCCAGCATTTAATGTTAAAAGAATTCTAGCACTCTGCTATTTCCTTTTGTCCCTTGTAGTTGGGGGTCAGTTTCGTTTGCCAAGGAGCTCATACATTGCACATTTACAACAACGCTATAATCCTCTTCCCTCTGACTCATCCCAGCAAAAATTCCATTTTGTGCTCTGATTCCTCTTCCAACCACCCCCCTCCTCCCATTTCTAAGGGTTTTCTCCTTTGTAATCTGAATATCCATTACTGATAAGTCACTTTGCTTCCAGAAGCACCTGAAGGGTGGCAGTTGATCTGGTTCATGTAATTTCACAAAGTCCTCCATCCAACTCTCCAGGGCCGTCCTTGTCTAGAGCTCACTCCCTGCACTGTTGCTCATCTCTGGATCAGTGCTCCGCTCGTGTGCAAGAGCCCCTGACTCAGGCTGCCCCTTGACACCCTCTGCTCAGAGGCACATTCCACCTTTGGGGCTGGGGAGGACAGCTGGGGAGAACTCCGGAGCCAAGTTCAAGGCAGGTTTCCATCAGGCCTTATAGGCCTGCTGTCTGGCGGGTAGGATTGCTACTTCATGGTAGGCAATGGGCTCAACTTTGGCTTTTACAGGGGGAACATCTAAGCTCTCTTCTCTCCTCCCTCCCCGCCCCAACCCTGCTCCTTCAGCTTTCTTTGGGAGACTCTCCATAGAGTAGGTATTCCCCATCAGTATTGCTTTAAAGTGCTCTTGTGGAGCTCCTGCTTCATCAGGCTCATCAAGCGCTCTGGCTGGGCCTGCTGTTGATGACAGTTTAGAATCTTGTCTGTGTTCTGTGACGGTTGAGACTCAGATCCGCCTGGGTCAGAGGTGAGCAGTCCTAAGGATCTTGGGTAAAGTCTCCATTATGGGCAACCTCCTTTCCAAAGCAGAATGGTGAATCTAAGGAGCAGTTAGCCACCACATGCACAAAGCACCAAGGTTGTCTAGGTCTACAGTTTAAAGGTTTTTTTATTTTTCATAAAAAGTGACCAAATTAGCTTGGTGAGACTTCTGAGACTATTTTTTTTTATCATGTTTCTTTGAGAGTGAGGTGACCACTTCATTACTTTCCTGCCTCTCTTGAAAGAATATAATTCTGTTTTTTTTTTTTTCAATGATATAGTCACAGAAACCCATCATCCTTTTCTGGACCTGGAGCTGCTGCTTTTAAAAATACCAAGCAGTGCTGCAGAAATTTTGAATAGCTGATGCACGAAGCTTTTGCAACCTTTGTATTATTTTGAAACTGTGTTTCTCTGGCCTTAGGGTAGCCCAGCTGACTGTGGCAACTTGGCACAGTCTGGGCTGCTGTGATGCCAGTCTTTCCAAGTCTCTTTCCCCTCCTCCACACTTCCCCTTTAGGTGAGTTTTCTCTGAGGGCTGCTAGGGGCACACCATGCAGCTTTTTGGCTGTAAATATACTCTCCTTTGGTGGGGTCTTGGGGGCCCTTTAGAGAAAAGAGGAACCAATTGTATAGTTAATTGGATACCTAGTAGTGACAAGGAATGCCTTCTTGAAGTAAAGAAGCAATCTTTCCAAAAAACACCCAGGCTCTTCCTTTATTTCACATGACAAATGAGGCAACATTTCCAATCCCTTTCCATAAGTCCTTTCTGTTACTTTCATATAAAGCCCTCGCTGGAAGACTTTTTGATGTGAATATTTGATTTGGAGGGGCTCAAGTCAAGGTTCCCAGAATTTAGGAGTGAAACTGGGATGGATGAAACCCATTTCTGCATGGGGCCAGGTGGAAGAGTCCACAAACAAGGAGCGCAGGTGACTGGAGTGGGACCCAGAGCACAGGCGATGAACTGGAGTCACAGAGGAATCAATACTCCAACAACACCTGCCACAAATATAAAATGTGGCTAATATGTATGACCTTAAAAGTTAGCTGTTGTCCTGTTCATAGGATGTTTGCTTTGTTTTTACCTTGATTTTTGGAGACATACTACAGAAGAATGCATAATGCTACCTGTACAGGAATGAGTAGTGAGCAAATATGCATGTGACTATGTTTTCTTTTTTTTTCTTTTTTTTTTTTTGAAGATTTATTATTATTGGAAAGCCGGATATACAGAGAGGAGGAGAGACAGAGAGGAAAATCTTCCATCCGATGTTTCACTCCCCAAGTGAGCCGCAACGGGCCGGTGCTGCGCTGATCCGAAGCCGGGAACCTGGAACCTCTTCCAGGTCTCCCATATGGGTGCAGGGTCCCAAAGCTTTGGGCCATCCTCGACTGCTCTCCCAGGCCACAAGCAGGGAGCTGGATGGGAAGTGGAGCTGCTGGGATCAGAACCGGCGCCCATATGGGATCCTGGTGCGTTCAAGGCGAGGACTTTAGCCGCTAGGCCACGCCGCTGGGCCTGAACTGTGCTTTCTGTAAAGGCAGAGTCTAGTCCTGGACCAGATGAAGCTTACAAGGCAGATAGTGGAGAAGTGTTGCTAGAATGGGGAAGTGCGCAGTGGCATGGGGCTGGGGTAAGCAGAATAGGGAGAAGCTGCAGTGTGATTGCTTTGAGGAACACACAACTTGAACAGACATGTGCCTGCCAGCAATGGTGTAGCAGCAATGCTTACAGCCGTGCACCCAGAACAGCAGGTCTGAAAGTCTGGTCTTGTCCTCTTGGCGCAGTGACTGCGTGAGGCACTCCATTGCCCCGGGCCTTGTTGTCTTCATCTGTCAAATGGCCCAATCAGGCTCCCCATTCCTATTCCACAGAGTTGTGAAGGTGAGAAGTCAATGCCTCCCAGCTCTTTAAACGATTAAAAACTTTGCTGTTCAGTTTTATTTTCTCATTTTGACAGGTCCTATTACTGAGTAGATGGGAAGGTGACTTTGGGAATCTGATGAGAAATATTGACTGCCTTGGGCAACTGGGCTAGGTTTGTGAAAGTTTGACAATCTGAACATATCTGGTGGGGATTAGCTGGCAAGTAGCTGTGCAATCACATGTGAAACAGCAGGTGTCCAGAGGGATGTCTGGCTTTGAGCAAACTTGCCTCTGGCTTCCCACTTGGTTCTTTTTAAAAGATCTCATTTATTTGAAAGAATGACAGAGAGATGGAGATCTTTCATCCACTGGTTTACTCCTCAAATGATTGCAACAGATGGAGCTGACACAGGGCCAAAGCCACGAGCCTGGAAATCCATCCAGGTCTCCCTCATGAGTGCAAGGGCTGGATGCTGCTTTGCCAGGTGCAGTAGCAAGGAACTGAATTGGAAGTAAGGTGGCTGGAACTCCAACAGAGGCATATGGGATCTGGCACATGATTTGCCAGATCAAAAGAAGTAACTCAACCCACTACACCACAGAGCTAGCCCCTTCACTTTATCTTTGGTGTTGGAGTTTCTTTTTTTATTTGTTCTTTTTATTATTATTATTCTTAAGCACAGAACAAGAGACAGTACTCAGCTGTGTGTCTTTTTGCTTTAAAAGGGTTTTTGTTGTTGTTGTTTTTTTATTCCAACAGGAAATAAGGGGCTTGGTGTCTGGGGTCTCTGCTTGACACTGAATAGAAGGCATTTCAGTTGTTTATTTTCATCTAACACAGCCCTTTTTCTGCTCCCAACTTCACAATTAACTGGGTGTATCTATAAAGGAATAAGAGACCTTACAACTCCAGCTTGTTTACACTCCAGGTTCCAATGGGTACAATTTGTAGATCGTTGAGTCTTATTGGACTAAAGATTGAAGGCAGCTTCCATGGCTTTCCAGTTCAGTCTAGCAGTCACACCTGCTTTGACACAATGGCTAAGTAATCCTGGGTTTTCGAGTGAGACAAACCAAGGCTAAATATTGGCATATAGTATATTCACACAGGGACTTAAAAAGCTCATGGATGAATCATATTATGAAAAAAAAACCTATGCATGGGTTTCTTATTTTTGTAGCAAAATCTTTGCATTCCATTTTCTTTTTTTTTTTAAAGACTTATTTAATTTTTATTGGAAAGGCGGATATACAGAGAGGAGGAGTGACAGAGAGGAAGATCTTCCATCCGATGGTTCACTCCCCAAGTGAGCTCAATGGCTGGAGCTGAGCCAATCTGAATCCAAGAGCCAGGAGCTCTTCTGGGTCTCCCATATGGGTGCAGGGTCCCAAGGCTTTGGGCCGTCCTTGACTGCCTTCCCAGGCCACAAGCAGGGAGCTGGATGGGAAGCAGGGCTGCCAGGATTAGAACCATATGGGATCCCGGTGCGTGCAAGGCAAGGACTTTAACCACTACGCTATTGCGCTGGGCCCTCCATTCCATTTTCTATGAACTATTTGAAATATCCTAACATATGTCTTTCTGATTACTTCTCTGTGCAAACCCCATGGAGGCAAGACCATTGTTTTCTTTTAAAAATAGGATTAAATTTTTAAAATTTGTTTAGCACTCTGCATTTCCCATTCAATTTACAAAAATGTATTTGTATATTAGCAAGTATCAATATGTGGATTATAATGATTGCAAGGCATTATTGTGTGTATTTAATCAACTCTTATTTAGATTCAATTATTAACTTTTATCAGTTTGCCATTAATAATACTGCAGATACTACTTAAGTGCATATTTCTGATTATTTTGTTAGTATAAGAAAAAGCAGGAGTCTTTTGAGAAATGTAGCCAATATCTCAAAAATGATTTTCTTTATACTGTAGAGTAGCTTCCAGAAAAGTTAAGAAAGGAGAAAGAACTGTATTTTTGCACTGATGGAAATGAGGAAATGACTGACAGAGGCAAGAAGACAATTGATACCAATAGAGAGGGCCAGGGTTTGAGATCTGTGTCCCTGAGAGGGGGAACATTGGTGTCTTAGGGCACAAAGAGGTTCATGAAATAGCAATAAGGAGAATTCATCTCCAGCAGTGAGCAGGAAGACAGCCAGGAGAAGATGCCAGAAGGCTGGTAGAGTGGCAGTAGCAGTCCGGGGGTCCCTTGGGATTGCTTCAGTTGTCTCCGTGAAGCAGAGGACAAGGTCATGAGTTGAGAGTGAGAGTGGAGATGTTGGAGATTTTGACATGAAAGGAGAAGATAGAACTGAATCTCATTAGTTGTGAATTCCTTATTTGCAAATTTACCTCCTTGCTACAGTTAATATACAGCCCTGAAACCCATCCTCATGATGATTTCAAGGTCATTTGCTGACATGGGCTGCCAACTATTTTGAGTCATCCATTGTGTTATGTTCCTAGCTAAGGCTGAGCAAGCCATGTTCTGTCTTGTTTCATACTATTAAATCATTTTTGTAGATTCTTTAATGCTACACTTGAGGCATTTTTCTATTTGTTTGGTGATTATATATTTGAAACATGCCATCCTCCCAGTCACCACCCCTCACATGTATACTCCCAAAGGGCTCTTTAGGATACTGTGAAAAGGTTGTGGTAGCCATTATGAAGAGAATAAAATGTGTTACTAAAGTGTCATCCAGGAGTGAATTAAAGCACTATTGTCTGCGAGCTCAGCGGTTAAGAATTAACTCTAATAAATGTTTTAAACAATAATGCATATGAAACAAGGTTATACACTTTTAATTGATGAAGCTCCCAGTAGTCTAATATTGATTCAGAATCCATGATTAGGAAACCCAACAGCTGTAAGAAGTATAAAAAGATCAACTGAACTTGACTGGGAAATAAGAGTGTGAATAGAGTAAGGAAGTGAAATAAAATTGTTGGGCAATTGTAAGGACCCCTTGACTTTTAGGAGGATAAATTTCAAGTAAGGTCAGTCAGTGTAATTGTTTTTCTGCAGTGAGAATGATAAAAGAAAACTTCTGGCTCTGGGGATGGAGTGTGGAGCAAGGCACTGATCATGAGAGACCTGCAAAAAATGTGTAGAAAGTGATATTAGGGGATAATTTCATTTTGTAAAGAGTATTTGGAAGGCTGATTCAGTGACTCAAACAGGCTAATCCTCTGCGAGCACCATTGTCTCCCATATGGGCGCTGGTTCGTGTCCAGGCTGCTGCTTTTCCTATCTGTCTCTCTGCTCATGGTCTGGGAAAGCAGTGGAGGATGGCCCAAGTCTCCAGGCACCTGCACACATATGATAGATCTGGAATAAGATCCTGGCTTCTAGCTTTGGATCAGCTCAGTTCTGGCCTTTGTGGTCATTCGGGGAGTGAACCAGTGGATGGAAGACCTCTCTGTCTCTCATTCTTTCTGTAAACCTACTTGTTTTCAGTAAAAATAAATTTTTCTAAAGAATATTTAGAAAATTGTACATATAAGAAATCCTCAAAATGGTCATAGGAAGTATGTATTATGAAAAAAATCTGCCAGTATTAAAAGTTTTGTGTGCCAAAATTATCTTTTATTCTATTGTTCCATGTAGTTTTTGAAGTGCCCTGGTGTGACATGACCTTGTGTTTGTGCGTATATATGTAGAAAACGTTAATCTAAAGATACCATGCACGTTCTTTTTCAAAATTCAGTGGGTTTTAAAATAAAAAAACTTATTTGACAGTCTTCAAAAGAATAAAGGCAGTTTCCTTTTTTTAAAAAAAAGATATTTTATTTTCATTTTAAAGTCAGATATACAGAGAAGAGGAGAGACAGGAAGACCTTCTGTACACTGTTTCACTTCCCAAGTAGCCGCAATGGCTGGAGATGAGCTAATCTGAAGCTAGGAGCCTCTTTTGGGTCTCCCATACAGGTGCAGTGTCCCAAGGCTTTGGGCAGTCCTCAGTTGCTTTCCCAAGCCACAAGCAGGGAGCTGGATGGGAAGTGGGGCAGCCATGATTAGAACTAGTGCCCATATGGGATCCTGGCGCGTTCAATGGGAGGACTTTAACCACTAGGCTGCAACATTGCTCCCCCTGGCTGTTTTCTAAGATGTATAAAATGTGTTCTATAGGAGCCAGCATTATGGTATAGTGGGTTAAGCCACAGCCTGCATGTTGGCATTTCATATGGGAGTGCAATAGCCAGGTGTAATCCTGGCCACTCCAATTCCTGTCCAAGCTCTCTGCTAATGCAGCTGGGAAGGTAGCAGAAGATGGCCCAAGTACTTGGGTCCTGCGGTGTGTGTGGAAAACCCAGATGGAGTTCTGGCTCTAGGCTTTGATCTGACCCAGCCCTGGCCATTGTAGCCATTTGGGCAATGAACCATTGGATGGAAGATCGATTTCTCTCTCTCTCTCTCTCCCTCCCTCCCTCCCTCCCTGTCAGTTACCCTGCCTTCCAAATAAATCTTTTAAAAAATATGATCAATATCTTTCATTGGCAGAGACCAGTCTTTGGTAGCATTTGTTAATGGACAGATGGTTTTCACTGAATGATTTGTCCTTGCTGGGAACCTCCCAAAGACCATGCAGCTCACAACTTTTTGTATATTTAGGTTAGGATTTGGTGGCGCCTGCCGTCAGCCAGGAGTCCATGTTCCACCAGTGATTGACAAGCCAATCTCTTAAAACTCAGTGTTTTCATCTAGAGAAAATGCTGCTGTCTTCCCCCTTATATGGTATAATTTTTAAGAGGTGGTACCTGCAAAACGTCTTAAAAGCAGTGTCAAATACCTAACCTATGCCCACGAAACATTGGCTGTTGTTATTAGATTGGGGAAGTGCTCGCTACTTAGGACTGTAGTAATTGATGGGTCCCAATGTTTTCTTCAGACATCTGGTATTGTAGCTGGTCTGTTACATCTGTCAAGTCAACATCCCAGGACTCCTCCGATAGTGAGTGGAAAGTATTCTGGAAATAATTGCATCTGTGCCAAACAGGTAAACACTTGTGACATTTTTGTCATTATTCCTTGAATGACACAGTCCAGCAATTATTTATATGGCACTTACACTATGCTAGGCATTGCAGTTAATCTACAGATAATATATTCTTGGAGAATGTGCTAGGTTCTATACAAATACCAATACATTTTATTTAATGGCCTTGGGCCATGGATTTTGCTCTTCTCAGAGAGATTCTGAGGAAAAAAAAACAAACACACACACATACTGTGTATCATGAGGGATTACTGAATATTCTAACTGTACAAGGTTGAATTTTGGTTCAGATTTTGGGACTATCTTTCCAAGTTCACAAGTGAGTTCATGTGATAACTAGAAAGCAACAGAAGAGCAATGTGTCAGAAAAAAAAAGGTACTTTTAATGCACCGCCTGTAGCTGTTAGCCCTGTGCCTGTGCCAGGTCCCAAGCTGTCAGATGGATCAGTCTGAAGGGGAGATTGAGAGGGAAGCAGAGTCTGGCGGGGGAGGGGTGCTCCCAGAAGCCACCATCAACAGAAATCCTGAGAAGAGAGGCAATGAGTCATTTGTTAAGGTATGTCAGATTGAAGCCAGCAAAGTGAATACCATGTGTTACTAAAGCAGGATAGTCAACAAGCTAGAGTCAGGTGAGTGGGTTGGGGAAGAGGGATGGTTTGTGTGTGGCAGTGGAGGTGGAAGGAGGTATGAATTAAGGGAAGGGCTCACTGGAGTGGCTTCAGGAGCTCTGAGCTTCTGTGGAATTCCTTTCCTTTGGGATGGAACATGGCCCTATCACTCCTGGATTAGGGGCAGGTGGAGAGAATGAAGAGGCTTGGTTGAATTCCAGAACCTACTACTGAAGGCATTAAAGTGGAAACCTAATTTAAAATCTATTATCTTTTATTCAGAGTAGTCTGATAATACTTTGTGACTTGCATCTTACAAGAGTTTTGTTTAAATTGAAAACTAATGTGTGTATACACACACACACACTTATATACATATATATCTATATATCTATATGTCTATATCTATAGATTTTTTTTTTCTTCATTTGAGAGGAGAGAAGGGGTGGGACAGGTCCTATCTGTTGGTTCACTCTCAGAGTGCCTGCAGTGGCGGGGTCTGGACCAGGCCAAGGTTGGGAGCTAGGAACTCGATCCAGGTTTCTTAGCTGGGCGGCAGGTTGTCAGGCATATACACGATCATGGGCTCGCTCCGAGAGCCTGCATTAGGAGGAAATTTGTCAGAGCTTCAGCCAAGACTCAAACCCAGACACTGACAGGGACATGGACCTTGTCATCTTAACTGGTGGCTTAACTGCTCAGCCAAATGCTGGCATTGTGAAGACTGGCAATTTTTTCCTTAATATATTCTTGAGTTGATTAGAAACTAAGGCAATGGGAACTTAAATTTTCTTTTTTTTAAAATATTTTTTATTATTATATTTTTGACAATCTTTACATAGCTAATTATGGTAAAAAGGTTCAAGTGCTATAGGGAAGTGGGTAAGATTATTATTTCCATATTGTTTCCTTCATGTATCTGAGGTAAAGGGGGTTATTGAAGGAGAAACCCAACCCATTTTCCCACCCACCCCAAGTCCCGGATGTGGGACATGCTCTGAGATACTTGCTCACGTGGTTTTGATAGTTCACCAGTTATGAATTGCTGCCAGTCTCACCACTCCAAGCACAATGAGGTTGTTAAAGAATCCACTGATTGACATAGTCCATCATAGAGTCTCCATTTGCCCAGTATTTCGCTGCCAACATACAGCTGAGATGAATGATTGACTTGTTCTTTCTTCTGTCTTTTATTGGCTAGGGTTCTGAGTCCAGCAGTTTGGGGAGATCCCCAAAGAAACTTTGAGGTATTCCAAGACCAGATTCTTGTATGTCCTAGCAAGCACAGGGCCTGGCATAGTCCATCACCCTGATCAGCTGGTGGTTGCAATTGCTGGGTTGGTTCTGTTTTCAGTCCTGACTTCCACTGGAACCAATGGGTATTGCAGTCCAGCCTGGTTCTGCCCAGCACATGCTCGGCCCTCACATAAACCAGTGGGAGCTGCAGCCTAGTCAGAGTGACCCACAATAACCCCCACCAGGCCAGCCCCCTACCCTGGTTTGCCAGTATGTGTAGCAGTAGACCAGTCTGTCCCACATCCCATTTGGCTCTCGTACATGTCAATGGGTATTGTAGCTTAGTTCCATCTAACCAGCTGAACTATGCAGCCCACACAGATGTTGTTATGTGCCTCTGTGTCTAGCCACCCCAGCCCCCGTCCTAGTTTTCATGCCCTCCCGCGGGAGTCGTAACCCAAGAGGGAGGAGTCCACTATTTCCCTCCCAGGTCTCTCTCAATCCCGGTTTATGCACTCTTTGGGTGGTTCTGTAGTTTGACTTGACAGAATTAGATGCCAGTGCCAGCTTCTGCCAGCTGATGCTGTGGCTAAGCCCAAACAACCCTCACGCACTCTAATTTATGCTTGCACCAGTAGGAATAATCCGCTCAGCCTGGCTTTTCCCTGATCTAGTCCACATGCAGCGCACAGGTGTTGTAGCCCTGCTTAGTCTGGTCTGTCCCCCTAAGTTTTCTTCTAGTTACTTGGGAAGGGCATCATGGAGAAAGTAAGTAGGGAAGTAGATTAATAAAACAGGAAGAGGAATCAGTTTCTAGAAGAGAAAGAGCTCAGAGAAGGTTGGGGAAAAATTGAGAAGGAGGCATAAAGATGGAGCTGATTGTCTGATAGCCAAGGGTTGCCAAAATGGGACGATGAGTCCATGTTGTGATGTGGTGAGTTAAGCTGCCACCTGTAATGCTGGCATCCCACATTGGAGTGCCAGTTCAGGTTGCAAATGCTTCTTACTCAGAGTCTTGCTGAAGCACCTGAGAAAGCATTAGAAGATGATGACCCAACTACCCGGGCCCGTAGCATCCACTTGTGAGACCCAGTTGGGGTTTTTTGAGTTGGCCCAGCTTTGGTTGTTCTAAGAATTTGGGAGAGTAGGCATCATATAGATTCTCTCTCTCTCTTACACTGCCTTTCAAATGAAAAAAAAAAATAGGAGTAGGAATTGCCCAAAAATGAGAGGACTTAATAGTCCAAGATGGGCACTTAGACCTGAAATCCTTTTGCTGTATCTCTGAGGTGAAGGTAGAAGCAGGTGTGTGTGTACGTGTGTGTGTGTGAGAGAGAGAGAAATAGAAATGTGAACCATACTCAAAATAAATGCAGTAACTAACAGTACTATTATCAAATATGATGTGTCCTCAAAACCTCACAGAATATACTTAATGGAAAAAGTGTACATGAATTTCAAACATTTTTTGGCATCAAAATAAACTTTTAACTTCATATTTCCTTCAAACTTTTTAAGTACCTGTGTAGTATCTTTTTGTTTAATAAAAAAAATTTTATTGCTATTTAGTTAGCAGAGAGAGGGACACTGAGAGACAGGGAGAAGTATAGCAAACCTGTCTGGTATGAAAAACAAGTGTTCCAAGTGGCGCCTTAATTGCTAGGCCAAACAACTATTCTTTATTTATTAACCATGTGAAGAAATGGCTTCCTCCTCAAGTGTAACCTGTAGTCTAGCTGAGGCTAGAGCCTCAGGTGTCAGGGTCAGCATTCTCTGTGCAGACCCCTGTCATCTGCAGAATGCAGATATGTTGACGCAAAGGACAATGCCTCTCCTTTATTTTCTCCTTAATTCTGCACTATAGAATGTTACAAATGTACAAAACACTATCTGTGATGAAGAATAATAGACAAATGAACAAAGAACAATGGTAAAACCATAACTAGATTGTAGTTGTGCAGGCTCTTCCTGGGTTTCATCCATCCCCTGTTTGGGGCATGAAGATGATGTCATCAACGCAGGCCTTCTATCACTCAGAGCAACACAACTCATTCCATAATTTCATCACACTCTAATCCAGCTTCCGGGAAGGGGGACTCAGTATCTGTAGCCAGTGTCTTTAAAGGGATGACCCAGAAATTGCCCACATCACTTGCTCTCACCAGATCTTGCTAGAACTTATTAATCTATCCCCACATGTCTGGAGAAACTAGGAAATCTCCACAGCTGGGGTGCCATGTGCCCACCTAGGTAACTGAGGATGTTCTGTTTCCAAAAGGAAGAGTAAGTGTAGGGCCCCCTAGGGGACTGAGTTGGCAGCCAGGTATTGCCTTATCTTGCAATGTTTCCACAAGTTCAGCTTTGCAAGACTATGCAATTGTGTTTCAGAGGGCTTAAACCAACTTACACCTACCAGCAGGGTATCAAGTTCCCAATAATAGACACCCTATGACAGTAATTGTCAGATGTCTTATTTTTTTAGGCATTTAGCAGGTAGAAAATGATAATTGTGATCTTCAGTTGGATTTCTGGAATTACTCATGAAGCTGAGCATGTAATAATGCCCATTAGTATTTTTCTCTTTAGTGAAATGAATACTTGTCCAAATCTTTGGCTCATCCTTCCCCTGCCTTTGGGCTACTTATCTTTGTTATTCATTTTCAAGGGAGTTTAAGATTTTTGTATAAAATTCTTCATAGTAACTATCAGTCATGTGTGCTATAAATATCTTTTTGCTTTTTCTGGCTTGTCTTTTCAGTTCTTATCACCATGTATTTTTTAAAGACTTATTTATTTGTTTAAACTCTTTATTTCATGACAGTTTTTAATAGGCATTGGGGTTTCCCCTCCCCCCATTGTTCTCCTTTCCAGTCTTTGACTAGGTGTCTTTTGAGTACTTGTAGAAGTCCATCACACTGCCATTGAGGTGTCTCCCAACAATGTTGTTGTGCTATGAAACCATCCTTGTACTGCAAGTATGGGGATATACTTCTCTCTGTTTCTGCCTAAGGACATACTTATTTCCACTGCTCTTCCATTATACCACCCCTTAGGTACAGTCCACCACAGGTTGAGAAGGAAAAAAGAAAGAAAAAAATTTAAATAAAATGAAATAGTGAGTCTTCATCTCCATGGTATTGTCGAACTCATAGCAGGGGCATCACTGTGTTGCTAGGGTTGTGCAAAAGTGTGTCCAATATCTTCTGCAGAAATTAATGCTAACATATGACCCATGTGGTTCAAATGGAAGTACAGTACGGACTAGATTATTGTTACCCATTAATAATGGTACTAACAGTGATGAGAGATATTAACAATCTCAGGTGATCATATGCAATCAATCTCTCATGAATTATTGATGGATAGGTTATATCACAAGATCTTATTGCATGTAGGAAGTGCAATAAGATACAATTTACAGGTATAATTTTAGATCTGATGGCTCCTTTTCCAAATGGTTACAACAAGCTCTTGGCTCAGTTGGTTTCTCCCACATGGAAGTGGGGTTACAAGTATTTGATTCATCCTCTAGTAGCCCCAGGTATATTAACAGAAAGCTGGATGAGGAGCAGAACAGCTAAAATTCAAATTGTCACTCTGACACAAGTAATGGGTTAACCCACTGTGCTGCAATATTGGCCCCTTTATGACAATTTTGTTCAAAACAGATTCTTCTTTTCAAGTCAAATAATTCTAGAGCACATATGATTCTGTGAAACCATCGAACTCATCGTTCCCCATTAGTGACAATTTCTCTAACTAGTGCAATATCAAAACCAGGCAATTGATGTGGCACAATGCTGGAAACCTGATTGCAGATTTTACTCAGTTCCCACTAGTTTTTACCTGAACTCATTGTGTATGTAACTTATGTGGCTTCATAGGCAAGTTCCGCCAAAAATTTGAAAAGAAGATTATTCTAGCTATATATTAGAGTTTATTCTATGAAATATCAGTACTCAATTGGTTGAAAATTGACATCTGAGCAGTAAATTTGACATTACTGTGGCTGTGATACCTAGACTTTTCAAAACTATTGGGCTCTCCAATTTTTCCAATTGAGTTTTCATGTTTTTGTTTTTTTTTTCTGAATTGAACAAACGGCATATTTGGAAGAAATGCAAATTTAAAAAGAAGATTTATTTATTTTAATTGAAAGTCATGCAAAGAGAGAGACAGAAAGCTAGATCTTCCACAGGCTGAATTATTTTCCAAATGGTCACAATGGTCAGAGTTGAGCTGATCCAAAACTGGGCACCAGGAACTTCTTCATGGTCTCCCATCTGGGTGTAGAGGCTCAAGGTCCTGGGTCATTGTCCTCTACATTCCCAGGCCATAAGCAGGAAACTGGGTTAGAAGTGGATCAGCCCGGACTTGAACTGGCACCTGTATGTGATGCTAGAATTGTAGCTGGAGAATTAGCTGGCTATGCCACTGCAACAGCCCTAGAAATACAGATTTATAAATACCAATTTAAACTGGAACATCAGGACAGCTGGAGCACATAGGAACATTATTTTGCCTTTGCGAAGTTCTTTTAATAAAAGGACTTCATCAATCAGAGTTCAAACTTTAAATTATAAGAATCTAATTTTCAAAAATTATCCTCCAGAGGGACACAGGTCTATTTTAAAGATAAACAGTAATGTACACTCCTGACTACATTAGGGAAGATAAAAACATTGGAGAAGTAACTCTGAAAGTTAAAAATACATATGGATGGGTCTGGCTTGGTAGCCTAGCAGCTAAAGTCCTCGCCTTGCATGCATAGGGGTCCCATGTGAGCACCAGTTCTAATTCCAGCTGCCCCACTTCCTATCCAGCTCCCTGCTTTTGGCCTGGGAAAGCAGTTAAGGACTGCCCAAAGCCTTGGGACCCACATGGGAGACCCGGAAGAGCTCCAGACTCCTGACTTCAGATCAGCTCAGCTCCAGCAATTGCAGCCACTTTTGGAGTGAATCAGTGGATGGAAGATCTTCCTCTCTGTCTCTCCTCCTCTCTCTATATCTGACTTTCCAATAAAAATAAATAAATATTTTAAAAAATACATATGGACATGTTATTTCTTTTTTGTGTCATCACTGCTTTATTTTTATTGTGCTTTTTTACCTAGATTTTGAGATCCTCTGCAATCATCAGCAGTCTGAAGTCAATGCAAACACATAAGGGCAGTTCATTCAGGCTTGCCTGGGCTCCCAGCTGTTCCCAGGGCAGTGGGACTGGAGCTGGGCAGCCGCAAGGTTGGACAGCACAGGGTTTTTATATACTGCAGGCCAATTCCACATAATTCCACAGTCATGATTGGTCAGTTTAACTGTTAACTTTAAAAAGCGCAAGTTGGCAGTCTTCTGTTGGTGGGTTCAAAGCGAGCAACTTTACAATAGTACAAACTAGTGGGCTGTGGGGTACTGATCAAGTCAGTCTTCTCTAACAAGCACATCAGGGGCCTCCAACTTGAGGAACGTTCTGCCTATGCAACCTGCCAAATGTCACATAAGCTATCAGGCCTGGAGCTCACACAGCCCTTCAGCCAAGCAAACAAAGCAGAAACCACAAAAGCCGAAAACTCCACAGTTAGCAAGGAGCAAATGGCACATGGTTGGGAGTTCCACATGTGAGGTTCCTCATTGCCCCTGAAGTTATTTCACAGTAAAGTTAAAAATGTAGATATATTGGTTCCTACTTTTATTTTCATAGTTGTTTTTTTTTAGTGAAATATTCAAAGCTTTAGCAGCAAAAAAGATTTACTTATTTGAAAGAGACTGCCTTCCCAGATGCATTAGCAAGAAGCTGGATTAGAAGCTGAGCGGCTGGGATGGGATCTGCCCTTTGATATGAGATGACGGCGTTGCAAGCAGGGGCGCAACCCAGTGCGCCCCAGTGCTGTATGTAGCACTTACCTCTAGATCTGTTTCACTGCAGCTCACACAGACTACAGGTAGAACCCCTTAAAAGGCTTATGTCAAGGAAGAAAAGTTTGTCTTTCTCAAACTTTGCTCTCTAGCAGTGGTTGTAGGCTACCAAAAAGTTCCAAGAAAGCTGACTGCAGTCTAAATTGGTGCAAATACTTTGGTTTCATTATAATCAAAAAGACAGGGATAAATAGTGATTTCCAAATGGTTTCCACCCAATGATTTAAAAAAAACGCTTCACAAGCAAGTATAAAGCCAGTGTTTGGTGTGACAGTTAAGATACTGCTTGGCAGGCCTGTAGCCCTGAGTGGCCAGATTCAAGGAGCAGCTCCACTTCTGATTCTAGCTTCTCATGAGTGTGCATTCTGAGGGGTGTCAGATAACTAAGCTCTCCCACCACGGGAGAGATGTGGGTTGAATTCCTGGATCCTGGCTTTAGCCCTAGTTCACTTTTGGCTGTTGTGGGACCTAGGGGAGTGAACCAGAGAATGGGGGATATTTGCTTCTGTATCTGCCTTTCAAAAGATATTATAAATTAGAAAAAAAAAATGTGCTGTTTAAAGCACAGTTAATAGCTTAGCAGTCTGTTGAAAGGAGATAAGGATTGGAAGAATCTTGCCACACATTTTCTTACAAACTTTGTGTTCTTGTTCTTTGAAAACCAATGTAACATCACTTTGTTTCATCTGGCAACGACATTACTTGAGAATTGCATTTCCAGTCGTGGAGTTTCATAGTTTGCTCTAGGCTTGTCCTAGACTCCCTGTGTTTCCAGGTGCAGATGCAGATTTGCAACTGACTGGAGGAAAACTTTTTGTCATCTTTCCAGTCAGTGACTCCTGCCTGTTCTTTGCTTGTCATCCTAATGGATCACTGGGCAGCTGTTGTAAAAGGAGTCTGCGGAAAAACTGGGAGTGGAGACCACATTCAAGAGAGGTGCAGGAAGAGTGATGAATAGAAAGCTTTTAGCTTTCCTCCTTTAACAAGTGAATTGGGAGAGACTTTGAAAATAAGCCACCTTGTGAAACAACACTATTCTATCTGCTTTCTTGTTTTGAGAGACAAAGGGTTGAGTTTCGTTTGCATTTTCTGTTAGCTAATAATTCATGGCCATCAATTTCAACGTACTTTTAATATCAAAGGTCTGTTTCTAATATTATGAAATTAAGATGGCAGAAATGTTTGCAGTTTCTTTTTCTACCACGGATTGCTGTTGTGTTTCAGGCTGGTCAACATTTTTGGGTTAGTCTATATCCCGGGCATCTAGTTTGCTTCCAAATTTTGGCTACAATGAATAATGCTGCAATGAACACGGGAGTACAGGCATCTCTCTGAGATGGTGCTTTTATTTCCTTCGGTTAGGTACCTAGTAGTGGAATTGCTGGATCTTATTGCAGCTCTGTTTTTAACTGTTTGAAGCCTATTTGTTTTCTAGAATGGTTGTGCTAATTTACACTCCAGGAATCCTTTTTCCCATATCCTTGCCAATACTTCTTTTGACTTTTAGATAATAACATACTTCACAGAGGTGAGATATTTCAGAATTTTGATTTGCATTTATCTGACAATAACTGCGGCTGAGAAAATATTCCTTATCGGCAGTTTACAAACATATTATATTATTTCTACATTGACTCATTCTTTAGAGTCAGTGGATGATTTCTCTACCTTATTTGTTCTCTAGGTACGTAAGCCAGCGCTCAGGGAAGCTCAGAATCCTTAGGTCGCCATATCTGTAAGCTCTCGGGTCCCTCTGCTGCCCTTGATTCAATCTACAGCAACTCCAGTCACTTAGCTTTGAAGTTAAAGGGACCCCTAATAACATTTTCCCCCCCTTGAACCTGTAGTTTAAGAGGCCGGTCACTTGAAGTTTAGAAATAAAAGTAGAATCCCCTGGCTGGCTTTTCAGAGTGACAAACAGAAATTGATATTACTGGCTCTTATCTTCACCAGACTTCAGGTTGGTGTTAGCCACAAGGGTTGGGGGTAGGGGGTGGGAGAGGGAGGGCGGCCACTTCGGATTCATTTAAATGGCGCTGACCAATCAGAGGACAACACCTACCTTTTCCTCCAGCTTCGCCATCACCGCTTTTTCAGCTAGGCATGCCACAGTCCTGCCCACTTCAGCAGCACACTGCTTTGTGGACTGAGGAAACTAACCCGGGAGCAGATCTCAATAAACTCCTGGTTGTATCATCATTCTGGTCTCGGTAGTCCCGCTGTTTTGGGTGCGGTTTTTAATCTTAACAGTTGGTACAGTGAAGTTTCTTTCTTTTCCATTTGAGAATGCTGTGACAGCATATTGAATCCCTTTTGATTACTGTGCCGTGATGTCTGAACAGGTGGTGCAGAGTCAAGAGCCAGGCCTGCGCTAGAACCCATGCAGTGGTGCTGGATGTGATGAGCCAGGAGCCAGCCTCAGGCCCCTTTTTCTGTCTTGCTCTAGCAGAGACACAGTTCTCCAGAGTCAATACCCCGCAGGACATGCGTTTGCCATCTGGGTGGTGTCTGCTGAAACTGGAGTAGACATGCTTTGGTTTCAAAGAGCATTCACCGAGGAGTTACACACTCACACTGGCTCAACGTAAAAAGACTTCCGACCTGTAAAAAAATAATGTTTTTAATGAAAGGACAATTGAGAAAGTTGACTGACATCTTGTAGGACAATGTAGTAACCGCACCATGAGAGGTACCTTTGAAAAGGGAAGTCATGAACAAATTCTTCTCTACCATGTTAGATATTGAAAACCCAAATAGAATTGATTTGCTACTGTTGACTTTACAGTTTGGCAAATAGAGAATTGATCGTGTGTCAAGTCAACCACTCCATATGTATTGTGTGCCTCTTTTTTTGCTAAAACTTTGCTAGATGTGAAAAGGAATTAGACACATGTATTATTTAATATTAGATAATGCAATCTGCTTCTTAAATGCAAATGATTGCCCTTTTTGATGAGTTCCAAGGAGATTTTTTTTTTCTCTTAAAGATTTCACATCTGATCTGCATTGCAAGGTGACAATGCAGAGTGGTTCAGAATAGTCTCTGCAGCAGGCTGTGATCTTCCAGTCCCAGCTCTGTTCACTCTGACCTTGTGGCATTGGGTAGGTCAGATCACCTTTGAAGATGGTGAAGACGGTATCTGCATCCTATGATTGTTACTAGGATTGAGTGAATTCACATATGTAAACTACTTACAACAATAGCTCGCCAACAGATGTGGAGTACATGAAATAAGTAGGACAATCACTTTTTAAGGGATGTCATAGTAGAAAATTGCCACCACAAAATCTGGCTGAATTGTTTTCTACTGAAAACAGACAGGCAAACACTAATTAAGATCCAGGAAAGGATCTATTAATTGGCAAAGTTGGTACTTGAGTTCATTTACATAAACATTGCCTAAGAGAAGAAATTTGCAAATTTTGTTCACCCTCTTGATTTCTTAATACTTAAATAACAGTTGCAAAAAGAACAGAAATAGACAAAGGAATGATTTAAGCAACAAGGTGGAGGAATCCACCATGGGGGGAGGGTTTGGGGAGGGGTGGGGAGAATCCCAGTACCTATGAAACTGTGTCACATAATACAATGTAATTAATGAATAAATTTTAAAAAAATGAAAAAAAAAAGAGTCATTGTTTACACCTGATCCTGTGAACAGGTGCTTGTCCATATCAGCTGGACCATAGTGCATGATACACTCTTTCCTCCTGCTCACTACCTTGCTAGCAGTGTCCAGAGCTAGGAACAGACCTGGGAGGTTTCAAGCCAGGCACAGGGCTGAGCAGGCTCAGCACCTCCTGTCTTAACAGAAAGCAGACAAGTGACATGCTAGTGAAGCCAGAAAGAGCTCCAGTTTCCTCTGTCCTGGTTATTGGTAACCAGCACTGCCAACAATTACATTCTTTCTCTGTGTGGCTTCATTCCACTGAGTGTGAACGTCTTTAAGCCTAACTCATTTTGCCTGGGTGATCACATCACAATCAAAACTGTGAATGTATTCCTGCAACTGTTTTAAATACACCAAATACAAGCCAGTTATCACTATATTGAACCAAAGAATAACTAAATACATCCAGTTAAGAGACCAAATTTAAATACAGCAATATAAATAGATTACGTGTATGAAAAAATATAATACCACGAAAACATTTATGAAAATAAAGCTGTCTCTGCCAACATTAGACAAAGTTGATTCTAGAGCAAGGACGGTTACCAAGAATAAAGAGGCGTCATTGCGTAATGATGAAATGGTCACTGCACTAATATGCATGCAATTTCTACTGTGTATGCCTTTTCCAACCCCAAAACACACAAAACACAGGTTTTAAAAATATAAGTCACATATTTTTATGGGGGAAATGAGCAAATTCCCAATGATAGTTGGGAGGTTTTAAGTTTCATCATTCTCTAATAGAAACATTTCTTCCAAATAGTTTCTTTTCTCTCATCAAAATCATCACTGGCTCATGGATCACAAAGTGATGTCATTTTACCCAAGAGACTTTTTCATTTTCTTTCTCATTTTTTCAGCCTTGCGTTGGTTATTCAGTGGCACATTTTTTGACTCCATGGTACTGTAAAATTTTTGTTTTAACTTCATACCTCATGTTGACTTTGTTTCATGGCTTCTCATTTAAGGGAACATTCAGTGATGGCATAACGGAGACTGTCATATCCAGATGTGAAGGTAGAATGCAGTATGCATCTCTACTTCCAAACCAAAGATGGACTCCCACTGAAACTGTTGGATATATCCTGACAATAAGATGCTGGACAATCTGACATTGTCTGTACCAGCAATGTCAGGACACACTTAAATAACAGACTGATGGACTTATGACTGCTTACGAGACTATATTATTGTAATAAAAAGGGGAAAATCAGCCAGGGGCGGGAAGTTGGAAAGGGGATAGGGAAATCCTAGACCCTACATAATTGTACCGTAAAATTCAAAAGAAAAAAAGAAAAAAACTGTCAAGCATAGAAGACTTGAGCATCAACATTCTCTGAAAGAACTACACAATTTATTTTCAAGTGGGAATGAAACACCATGATGGGCAACATATTGGATCACCTAGCAATCTTAAAAAAAAAAGTGTAGAAACCATATAGGCTATTGTCTATGATCATCATGGAACCAACATAGAAATCAAAGACAAAGACATACACATAGTCCCTGTGTTGTTAAAAACTAACTCATGTGCTCCTAAATAATTCATAGGCCCAGTAAGAAAGGAAATTAGAAAATGCTGTGAACTGAATGAAAGTGAAACTACAGCATACTAAAATGCACAGGGTGAAACTGAATCAGTGCCGAGAGGAAAAAATTTCTTTAAATACATTCAATGTGTTAGAGAGGAGAGGCTTCGCATGAAGAGTTCATGATTTCACCTTGTAGATATAGAAGTGTAAAATAAAATTAACAGAAGGAAATAAGTAACAAAGATAAAAGTAGAAATCCATACAATTGGAAGCCACATAAAAACAGAGAACTGAATAAAACCAGAAGCTGCTTCTTTGAAAAGATCAACAAGATGGATAAACCTCTAAGCCGACTGATGAAGCACACCACAAAGAAACAGCAACATCAAGAATGAAAAGGAGAGTATTACTCTAGGCCAATACACACTGAACGTACCATAAGGAATTAATCTGGAGAACTCTCCTCACATGCGTTCCGTAACAGGGCAAGTAGAAGAATTCCTTACAGACACAACCTACTAAAGCTCACTGAGGAAGAAATACATAACTTCAACTTATATATTTATGAAATATGCTCGTAGCTAAATTGATCAGTTAGGTATGGAAAAATAATGACAAGTGACTCACTTATGTGGGGCTTCCTTATTTTATCTCTGTTGAGGAATGGATTGGACCAAAATATGACATGGTTGATTTGCTGGATAAAGGATGTTAGGCAGTAGGTTAAGAACGATTTTTTTAATTAACATGTTTCAGTTTTATAGAAGTAGCAAAATAGAAAAAAATCCTTATAAGTCTGTAGTTCAGAGGCTTTACATTCATATGGTTGTTCAGCTGTCTGTACCATCCAGTTCTAGAACTATTTACATCCTGTTATGCAAAACTCCAACTCTTTGGATCGTGGTCCTTTTGTGACTGGCTTGTCTCACTGAGCAAGCCCCCAGCATTGATCAGCATGTATCAGAATCTCTTCCTTTAAAGGAACTGAGTAAATCTTTCATGGTATGAATATCTCACTTCTTTTTACTTATTTGTTCATCCATTGATGGACACTTGTGTTACTTCTACATTCTGGCTGTTGTGGATAATCTTTTGCTAACATGAGTGTACAAATGATATTTTCAAGTCCCTGACTTCATGTATTTGGGATATATGCTCATCAATGGAACTTAGGCCTAAAGCATTTCCATTTTAAATTTCTTGTGGAACTGCTATGCTGTTTACCGTATTGCTAAACAATTTTATAATCCCAACAGTGAGTGCAGCGATTTCTCCACATCCTACCAACACTTGTTATCATCTGTTTTGTTTGTTTCTCTCATTAATATAACTGCCTTGGGTTGGCACTGGTCCCAGCATATTTAGGTGCTGTCTGCAACCCCAGCCTCCCATATGAGCACAGATCGGGTACTGGCTGTTCCCATTTCCCCTCTAGCATTCTCTAAATGTTGGTTTGAAAGCAGCAGAAGGTGGCCCCTGCCACTCCTGTAGGAGACCCAAGAAGGAGTTCCAGGTGCCCCAGCCCTGGCCATTGTGGTCATTTGGAAAGTGAACCAGCAAATGTAGTATCTCTGTCTACCCACATCTTTCTTTTTGCTCTGCCTTTCAAATAAATAAATAAATCTTAAAGGACAAATTTATGTGTTCCTTCATCGTGGTAACTAATTCAGAGTACAAAATGTAACCTTTTTGAATGAGATTAACATCTTAGGAGGATTTGATTATTCCTAACAATTTTTTGTACTCCTGATGAACAGTAGTGTTTTTTTTTTCTATTTGCTCTGTGTTGATATCCTTACCTATGGGAGTGTTAAGCTTGTGATTGTGAATTGAAATAAAAATATGCCCTTATAAAAATTAGTGAAAGAAGATGGATGATAAGGAATGAGAGAGGTGGGAATACTGGGAAGAAGGAAGTTGATATGAGGTGTTGCTATGCTTCTAAATCTACATTGTGAAATACATTAAATTTATTCATCATTTATATATGTATAATTTGGTCATATAAATAAATACAACTCATTAAAAACAACCTAGAATGGCCATCTTATTGGTGTAAAGTGATAGCTTATGTTTTAATTTTGCATGTTTCTAGAGTAAAATGTAATGCATTAGTGTATGTATGCAATTTGGAATGAGTAGATCAAACTAATCAACATATCCAGCATTTCACATACTTATTTTTTCTGCTTTTAAGAGAACCTTTAAAGTTCTATTTTCAGTAATTTTGTCATATTTGCCATTCATTGTCATTTGTCACTGGTCATTTCCTATAGGAATCATGCTGAGTTAATAGGTCATTGGATATTAGTCAGCTTTTTTGACATTCTAACAAAAGATGTGAGAGATGCTAACTTTATAAAGAGAGCAGATTTATTTGGTTCGCAGTTTGTGGCTGCAGGGTTCTGAGTGGGGCTAAGGTGGCTGTGGTCAAGCATGGAGCACGAACAGAGGCAGGATCCCATGGAAGGCAAAGAAGCAGGGAGAGCAGCTGGCTTTCACAGCCCATCTTACCCTCCCAGGCTTGCTCCAGAGACTTAAAGATCACCCACCAGACCCACACCTTAAAGACTGTAAGTACGTTTTTGCCCTTTGGTGCCATTAATTTTAATGGGGGTGTAAAGTTCTGTATGAATTTTAGAGTTAAAGCATTTTGAAACTACAGCAAAAGACGCTTTGACCAACATTCCCCTTTCCCCCCAAATACTCCCACTCCACACACTAACCTCTGGAAACATTCCGCTCTATTTCCATGAGTTCAACCTTCTAAGTTGCACCTAGAAGTGAGCTTATGTAGTATTTATCTTTCTCCGTTTGGCCTGGTTTGCCTAACATCACGTCATCCAAGTTCATCCACATACTTAGAAATTACAACATTTCCTTTTGTTGTTATAACTTAAAGCTGGTTAATAGACACACACACACACACACACACACACACACACTATTTTTAATACCATACTGATCCTCCCTATAAGCTCTCCCTCCTTGTCACCCCCCATCTTCCTTGCTGCACACATGATTTCTTTATGCATTCTCCTGTTAGGGAACACTCAGATGCCTCCTGTATCTTGGCTACTGGGAATAGTGCAGTAAACCAGGAGTACAGATATCTGTTTGGCACACTGATTTCAATTCCTTTGAATAAATACCCAGAGCAGGGATAGAAGATAGTATGAAAAATCTGGTTTTATTTTTTATGAGTGTTCACACCATCACAGTAGCATGTAAGTTGCTTTTGGTTTATGTTCGTATCAGCACTTAGCTGTTTTTGGTGTTACATCTGAAAATCATAATTGACCCTATCATTGTCATGGAGATATTTTCTGTGCTTCTTGCAGCAGTTTTTAGAGTTTTAGGTTTTATATTCTAGTCTTTAATCCATTGTGAGTGACTTTTATATATGAAATGAGAAAATGATGCACTTTTAATATATATGGTTATCTACTTGCCCCAACATATATTCTTAACAATTTTATATAAAAAAATCAATTGACTAAATTATGAATTTATTTCGGGGCTGTCTGTTTTGTTCCACTGGTCTGTCTCATTATGCCAGTACCATCCTGCTTTTATTATTATAGATATGCAATTTATTTGAAGTCATGTAGTGTGTTGCTTCTAATTTTGTTCCAAATGCTCAAGGCTGCTGTACTTATTCAGTCTTCTGAGTGATTTCCTAAACCTTGTAGTGTGATGCTGCAGTTGTAAAATGATTTTTTTAAAAGATGTATTTATTTTTATTACAAAGTCAGATATACAGAGAGGAGGAGAGACAGAGAGGAAGATCTCTGCTGATCATCTGCTGATTCACTCCCCAAGTGGCTGCAATGAGCAGAGCTGAGCTGGTCTGAAGCCAGGAGCCAGGAGCCTCTTCCTCATCTCCCACACGGGGGCAGGGTCTCAAAGCTTTGGGCCGTCCTCAACTACTTTCTCAGGCCACAAGCAGGGAGCTGGATGGGAAGTGGAGTTGCTGGGATTAGAACCGATGCCCATATGGGATCCCGGTGCGTTCAAGGCGAGGACTTTAGCTGCTAGGCTACCACACCGGACCTTTAATTAATTTTTTTTTTTTAGATAATTTACTTTTTTGGTTTTTTTCCCCACAACACAGGTTTAAGCATGAAGTGTTTCTTCCTATTCCAGCAACCTCTCGTGATCTTTATACTGTTGAGGTCTAATCTTTCAGTTAGGCTTTTATTTCTTTTGCTTCTTCCCTTTTCCTTCATTAACCTAATACTTTCTCAATTTTGTTCATCGTTCAAAAAATTCAACTGTTAATCGTTTGTATTTTTTTCTGCTTTCTCATTTACTTTTTCTCTTTATTATTTCCCTCTTATGCTGACTTTAGGGTTTGTTCCTGGTTCTCTAGCTCCTTTAGGTACAAATTAAGCAGTTTTCTTGAGTAGCTGGTGATGTAAAGCTTACTCTTTTTTTTTTAAAGATTTATTTATTTTGTTACAAAGTCAGATATACAGAGAGGAGGAGAGACAGAGAGGAAGATCTTCCATCCGATGATTCACTCCCCAAGTGAGCCACAAAGGCCGGTGCGTGCCGATCCGAAGCCGGGAACCTGGAACCTCTTCCGGGTCTCCCACGCGGGTGCAGGGTCCCAAAGCTTTGGGCCGTCCTCGACTGCTTTCCCAGGCCACAGGCAGGGAGCTGGATGGGAAGTGGAGCTGCCGGGATTAGAACCGGCGCCCATATGGGATCCCGGGGCGTTCAAGGCGAGGACTTTAGCCGCTAGGCCACGCCGCCGGGCCCAAAGCTTACTGTTTGAACTTGCTGCATCCCATTGTCTCAAAGTATTGTATTTCCATGTTTGTTTGAGTACATTTTCAGTGTCAGGTGTCTGGTGCAGCGCTTAACGGACCAAGTAGGACTCTTGCATTCTATAACAAGGTGGCTGGGTTCCTGTCCCTGGCTCCTTAATTCCTGCTAATGTGCTCCCTCGGAGGCAGCAGATGATGGCTCAAGAACTTGGGTTCCTGTGACCCATGTGGGAAAATGAGAATGAATTCCAGGTTCCTGGCTCCAATCTGAAAGAGCTCTGCTATTGGGAACGATGTGTGGGTGAACCAGTAGATGAAAGATCTTTCTGTCTCTCTTTGTCTTTCAAATAAGCAAATTTCTTTTAAAATTATGTTCTTTTTAATTGCTTATTTTATCATTAGTTCAAGAATATTGTTTACTCAGGTTATTTATGCATTTGCTAAGTTGCCTTCTTTTGTTGATTGTTTCAGATAATTGCAAATAGAAAAAATCACTTGATGTGATTCTTTTTCTTCCTAATGTTATAAAGACTTGCTTTGTGACCAACATCTGGTCTAGCCCAAGGGCTGTTCTGTGTGCACTTGAGAAGAATATATTCTATTACTGTCGGATAGATTGTTCTAATGGGCCTTTTAGGCCCATTTGATTTAATATGTAGTTCAGGTCCAATGGTTTTAGATTATTTTATTTGTTTGGATAGTATCTTCACTGCTTTTATTTTCTTTTAAGATTTACTTATTTTTATTGGAAAGGCAGATTTGCAGAGAGAAGAGACAGAGAGAAAGACCTTCCATCTGCTGGTTCACTCCCCAAGTAGCCACAATGGCTGGAGCTGAGCTGATCTGAAATCAGGAGCCAGAAGCTTTTTCCAGGTCTCCCACATGGGAACAGGGTCCCAAGGCTTTGGTCCATCCTCCACTGCATTCCCAGGTCATAAGCAGGGAGCTGGAAGGGAAGTGGAGCAGCTGGGACACAATCACGGTGCCCATATGGAATCCCAGTGCATGCAAGGTGAGGACTTTAGCCACTAGGCCATCGTGTCAGACCCTGTCTTCACTGTTGGAAGAGGAAAATTGAGGTTCTTTGTTGAATTATAGTATGTTTCTCCTTTAGATCTCTCAATATTTGCACTTTCTTTTTCTTCTGCTCTCTGTATATGCATACGGTTATAGATATGTATATACATATATATGTGCTGTCATGTTGAGAACATGTATATTTGCAATTGCATCTTGATTAATTTACCCTTTATGTTATATTATGACCTTAGAATCTTTTTACAGTTTTTGACACGTCTTGCTCTCTTTTGCTTTCCATTTGTATGGAGTTTTTGGCTTTTTTGCATGTCTTCATTTTCAGTTTATGCCACCTGCTTATCCTATCGGCAGGATTTAATTGGGTCTTACTGTTTGTTGTAATTTCTTCAGACATTCTTTGTCTGTTGATTGTCTTTAATCCATTAACACTTAAAGTAATAAAAAAGAAAAGTAATTAGTGATAAGTAGTTTTTTCAGTTGTTTTCTGGTTGTTTTATAGGTTCTTCACTTCTTCCTAATTTACTTTCTTTACTGTGGTTTTATGGTTTCCTATCATGATTCTTTTTATACTTTAAGCATTTACCATAAGCTTTTGCTTTGTGATTATCATAAGGCTTACACAGTACATCTTATATTTAACATAGGGTATTTTGTGCTAATAGTAACTTTAGTTGCATACACACATTCTACACATCTATTATCCTTTTTCACATTCTACTTGGTATCATTATGGCCACACTCTCTGAGCCCAAATATGCAGTTCACAATTAACCTTTTGGTTCTCTGTGGTCCAGGAAGACCCAAGGATACAGAACACCTGCAGGTTATGGAGCCGGTACCTCAGCTAGGAGCTGTAAAAGGTAGGGCCGTCATTGAATGCACACTCCTGAGCAGAGTCTGTAGCCACGGTTTATTTGTTACTGAAGCAAGAGTGCTCATCTTCCTTTTCAGGCTGATAGAGAACTCCCATGCTCTTTCCAGGAAGACTCTTTAGGCATGGATTTATTGCGGGAGCGGAGAGCACACAGAAAGTCCTCCCTCCTGTGCAGGCCTGAGGAAGTTCATTCTTCCATGTGCCTGTGGATCCTGCTTTTCTTGGATCTAGATGCAAACTAGTTTGAAGTCAGACTCTCAAGGCATTGGTGGAAAATTATGCAGTAAAAGGCAGTAAAAGCTGGGTTGAACCTGGAGGTTTCAGCTACTGGCAGTGTCCAAATGTAGTTCAAATGCACCTCTTTAATTCTCTGTGTCAGGAAAATTCTCCTGTACTAAGTAGCTGCTGTTCTCCAATTAAGGTGACTGAAGTGCCAAATCCTCCTCTAAGGAATGTGGAAAATGGTGCTATGGGCCATGACAAACACTTTCCTCCTTGTGAGGAAGATGGGAGTCAGAGATTTGTTCCTGTTTGTAAGGGACTGTACTCCAGGAGGGGTTTGTGCATGCATACGCCTCCATTTTCTCTTCCTGTTTCAATATGAGTATTTTCTCTGTTGCTTGGCATGCTGGAGTCTTTCAGCTGGTGCCTGGCTTTCTGCTGAAGGCAACTGATCCATGTGTAGGTGTTTATCCAGTACATTGTAGGAGGAGTAGTCAGGAACTTCCTAGCTCTTCACATTATCGATGACACTCTCCAGCAGCATGGGGTTTGAGCAAATGTCCAGAAATAGAAAAATATGGTAAATGGGCCTTACATTGAAATTTTATTTGAAAGTAATTGAGAGAGAGAGATGGAGAGTGAGAGATCTCATCTGCTGATTTACCCTGCAGATGTCCACTACTGCCAGAGTGGGAGCTAGCCTGAAGGTAAGAGCCTGGAAAATCACTGGGGCCTCCAAGAGAGTAATAGAGACTCTGCTACCAGGATGCATGTTTTCAGGAAGCTGGAGTTGGGATGAGAGCCAGGACTCGAACCCAGATCCTCCAATGTAGGACTTGAGCCTTCCAAGGGATGTCTCAGCTGCTAGACCCACCCGCTAAATTCCTTACATTCTTACCTCTACTTAAGGTAAGGATAATTTTATTCCAAATATGTTTTGAAATACATATGGACTTAGAATTGCATCCGAAGATAAAACTGCTAACAAAGATATTTCTGAAATGCGGTAGTAAAGATTTGATGTAGGTAGACATTTTTCAAGAATGGACATATATAATTCATCTAAGAATTGGTGTCATTTATATATAAGTACAATACTTACATTGATTTTTTTTCTCCCAGTGAAACAATTTTTTTCTATGTAAGTTAACATGTAGCACTTTTTCTTGGGTGAAAGCAGAGATTAAGTATTTTGAAAGCATCTAGAAAAATACTCATTTTTCTCACCTGTTCTACATAATTAAATATGTTTGGGGCCAGTTGTATTCTCCACAGCAGTTTCTTTGAACATTAGAAAGGCTGAATTTTTGAAGCAGAAAATGAAAACCTTGGAATAGCAACAGAATAACAAGTATTACTTCTGTTTGATCAAATACAGAACTTAAATAACCAGTTAAAGTGCTTCTGTTTATGTGCTTTAACATTTAAATTTTCTTTTTGTCCCATACAATAATTGCAACTACCCAATGGGAAATGGCCCATCGGAGATTACATAAAAATGAGTCTGGTGGTCCTAGGAACCAGCAGATCTTGTCAAGTGGTGCAGGTAAACTTCTTCATTATGTATAAATCAGAAAGTAAGCCATTAGTGCTTTGTGTTTGTGCTTGTGCTGTGAGCTAAAACAATGTGGCCCATAAAAACCTCAAAAATATGGTGCCTTCACTTTTGCTACATCTGGTTGGCAATTTCTGCAGTAGTTTCTGCAGCGGGTTGGAGGTTTCAGTAGGACATTTTCAAGGGCAACGATTTCTAAACCTTTTCCATAGAAAACCCAGAAGGTTGCTTAAATGCATGCGGTTCAAAATGTAGCCTGCGAGCCAACGGTATTGACATGCCTGGGAACTTGTTAGACATGTGAAACCTGAAATCCTGGCCAGAACATTAATTTTAACAAAATCCCAGGTGATCCTTATTAGAATCTGAGTCATGCCAAGTCTTAAGCTCTCTGAACACATTTGGTTGGAGGGTAGTTCTAGGGGTGAGGGTTCTGTGTTTTAAGAGGTACGTGTTCATTCCTGGGGAAGCAGTGCTGGAATTGTAGATGCGTGACTGAGCAGCAGACAGGAAATAGAGGATGAAAAGGCTCAGAAGGTTACACAGCCTCTCCTGGCAAGAGTGGTCCAAGGACCCACCTGTACTGACATAGGAAATTTCTGGAGGACTTTGGAATGCTAATCAAGTTCAAAGGCAAGTGTTTCTCTGTTGGGCAGGTGATATTAAAGCCTTCTCCAAAAATATGCAAATCCCTCTGTTTTGTTATATATTCATGGAGTAAGTACCATCTTAAGGATGCTAATATTTCAACACTTGAGAGAATGATTAGACCTACCAACAATCTGACTTTATGAATCATACACAGAAATCTCTCTTCACGCACAGGAGGACCAGCATATTCAGGTTCACTTCATAACCAGGAGCAGGAGAAAAGCTAACTGAGCTGGGTAAAAGGTCCAAAATAAGCCTTTCCCAATTTTCTAGTAGGGGATCCTAGTGCAAACCTCCAGACATGCACAGAACCCTGTCAGTTACACTCTGCTGGACATGCCTTTTCAGTCTCTGGGAGTCAGGACTTCTCTGAAGACTAAAAGACTAAGAAGTCATGTGTGCTTCTCTTGTTCTTGGGAAATCTTTCTGGGGAGAACAGATTTGAAGACTGTGGATGAGCGTGGATCTGACAGGTCAAGTAATTTCAAGCCATAGTCAGAGCCCTTAAGCGAGCTCTTTGAGGATAGGTCTTCCCTCTCTTTTCTCTCCTGGGTCTCCATATCAACTCCCAATCATTCATACTCTCATCATCATACAAGTAACTTTCACAAACTCAGAGTGAATCATCAGTGTGATTCCTTGTGCAAATAAGTGCATAAAATTATAACCAAATGTCAAATAATAATGATAGTTCAAGCATATCCCTTAATTTATTCTACTTCCTACCATTTTAGCACATTCTTACTTTGGTGCTCAGAGATTTAGAATGGTCTTCATTGAAATTCTTCTGATACTTGGGAGAATTCCACCATCTAGTGAATTGACACATGGAAATTAAATGGAATCAATTAATCCAAACATCCTGATAATAGAGTAAGTAAGGACGACCAAGGTGGCCCTTGCTGGCTGTGTCATCTTGAATAAGCTTTACTGAGCCTCAGCTGCTCACTGCAATAGGGGAAAGCTAGTATCTGTTGTGTTCTGTTTTGTCGAGACTAAGAGAGATACAGGGCCACATATTATGGTGCAGCAGTAAAACCATGACTTGGGACTTCTACGTCCCATGCTGGAGTGCCTAGCTTTGAGTCCCAACTCTGCTTCCAGTCCAGTTGCCTGCTGACGTATACCCTGGGAGGCAGTAGGAGTAGTTCAGACACCAGAGTCTTTGCCACCCATAGTGGAGTCCCAGAGTTAATTTTCAGCTCCTGGCTTGACTCAGCCTTTGTTCTTGCTGGCAGACATCTGGGGAATGAACCAGTAGGTTCATTCTCTCTCTATCTCTAATCTTCAAATAAATAAAAATTAGTAAATGAACCTTTAAAAGAGGGTCAGAAAAGTAGGTTACTTAGCAGAAATATTTCTTTTTCTGGGTGTACAGTTTCTCTAGTCTTGCTTCTCTAGAAAACAGAAGCTGAACTAAGACATGCATGCTAAAGGTTTACTGAGGGACTACCATCCAAACAAGCAAAGGTGAGCAAGCCAGGGAGGTGAAGGAGCGGAAGAGAGGAAGCAAGGCACTGTCGGCATTTCCAAGCTGTCCAGACTTGACAGGAAAACCTGCAGGTTGCTCAGTTACTAGCAATGCCCTGCATCTCCATCCTGTCCCTAAAGGAAAAGAAAGGGAGAAGAATCTGTCTTCTTTTGCACTGGCTGACGCCTCCTGTGCCCACTGCCAAGGTGTTAACTCACCCGTGTTTCTAGGTAGTTTGTTGTTTTGGACACCGCAGTGGTGGCATTAAGCCAGTGAAGGGACAGGAGCCAGAGCCATTTTGTGCACTCTGTGCTTGGGGAACCAGTGAGTTGGGTGGGTGGGGAGCCTGGAAGGCCCTGTATTTGCACCTTAGCAATGGTAGGAAAGCTCAAGGGCAGGAAGTCAGAGTCCTGCATCGTGTGCCAGCTGAAGGAGAATCTGGTTCCTGCGTTGATCAGTGTGATCAGTGAGGTCATCAGGAATGGCTGCCTCTTGCAGCAGGGCCAGCTGCTGGGCAGATGCCAGAGTGAGACAGGCACATAACTCAGTGAGCTTCCTCCGAGGCAGCTCAGCATTGAGAATAAAACCACGGCTGAGCGAATCTGAGAAGTGCATAAACTAGGTCTGGTATTGCAAAGGATTCTCAATATGCTTTGAGTTGTTTTAGTTGTGAAAAGATGGGAAGTTGGCTCATGACACCATTGTTAACCTGGGTCAAGATTATTTTTAGTGCCCTCCTAGTGAAAGCTCAGAAGAAAGGAAAGGTTTAGAGACTTTGATTAGCAGAATTACCTTATTGTCTATGTGACTTCAAAGTCTGGCTGCACCAAGTCACTCTGCCTCCTACCTCAGCACAATGGTGGACTTAAGCCCTGGGGCTGGATCTCATTCTGACATGAGCAGGGACAAGGGCCTAGCACCCCATGAATCTGAAATGAGGAAACATAATAGAACATGAAAGACACTGAAATGTAGGATTCTGGCAACAAGAAGAGAAATAAGGGCCCGGCAGCATGGCCTAGCGGCTAAAGTCCTCGCCTTGAATGCCCTGGGATCCCATATGGGCACCAGTTGTAATCCCGGCAGCTCCGCTTCCCATCCAGCTCCCTGCTTGTGGCCTGGGAAAGCAGTTGAGGACGGCCCTATGCATTGGGACCCTGCACCCACGTGGAAGACCCAGAAGAGGTTCCTGGTTCCTAGCTTTGGATCAGCGCGCATTGGCCTGTTGTGGCTCACTTGGGGAGTGAATCATCGGATGGAAGATCTTCCTCTCTGTCTCTCCTCCTCTCTGTATATCTGACTTTGTAATAAAATAAATAAATCTTAAAAAAAAAAAAAGAAGAAGAGAAATAAGTGCCTGGCGAGATGTGATTAAATCCTCGCCTTGCATACACCAGAATCCCATATGGGTGCCATTTCACGTCCTGACTGCCCCACTTCCCATCCAGTTCCCTGCTTGTGACCTGGGAAAACAGTAGTGGATGACCCAAAGCCTTGGGACCCTGCACTTGTGTGGAAGATCTTGAAGCAGCTCTTGGCTCCTGGATTTGGATTGGCTTGGCTCCAGCCATTGCAGCCATTTGGGAACCAGTAGAGGAAACATCTTTCTCTTTGTCTCTCAGTAAATCTACTTTTCCACTAAAAAAAAAAATCTCAAAAAAAACCTCCCAAAACAAAACAAACAAACAAAAGCCAGAAAAGAACTAAGTGAGATACAAAAAGAAATTCAGAAAAGATTTTCAGGTTTGGGTTTGGTACTTGGTGAAAGAAGCCAACCAAGTATAAAAGGAAAAAGAAATAAGGCAGCGGAATGTAAAGTACAATTTTTTAAAAGTAATAGAAGTTTTTAGCCACTATGTGATGATAACATTTTTCTGTGGCAAGAGCAGAGCTAAAAATACTGCTGAGGAGTAATGTGATGGCAATGAGAAAGTAGAAAACTTTTTTTTTTTCAAAAATACTTAAGACTGGCAGATGGAAAAAATAAAAATTTTGGTAGCTTGAGAGAGAAGCCAAGTTGAAGCAGGTTTATTATTTTTTAATATCACAATCCATTTATATGTAGTCTGCTGAGACAACATTCAGTTACTTTCAGCTTTTTGTCAATCACACAAACAGTTCTGTTATAAACATTTCTATTAATATTGGTGGGCTCGCATGTCTGCCTACTTTAAGAATAAAATATTTATGGCTCATTCCAATAATCTGTTAATATTCCAAGTTATTGATAGGTCAATTAGATCATATAGATTAAACTGTTATCTTACTGTTGATGTGTGTTTCTAATTATCCTATTGATAGAGCTGGATTAAAATCCACAATGCATTCATGATATTATTTATTCTATTTTTGTTACTTTTTTGCTGAATATATATGCTTTATTCATTTTGAAGTTTTTAAAAATTTATTTGACAGAGTAACAGAGGGAAGAATAGAGAAAGAGAGAGAGAAAGCACTTCTATTAGCAGCTCAGTCCCAAAGGCCTGCAGTAGCCTGGGCTGGGTCAGGTGCAAGCAGCGATCCAAAAACTCCATCTGGATCTCCCACGTGGGTGGCAGGGGCCCAGTATTTGAGTTGTCACCTACTACCTTCCCAGGCTCATTAGCAAGGAGCTGGATTGGAAGCAGAGCAGCCAGGATTTAAACCGGTATTCTGATATGGGGTGCTGGCATTGCCAACCGTGGCTTAACCAGTTGCACATACTAGCTGCTGAGTACACACATTTTGAACATACATATTTTAATTTTTTCCTTATCTTCCTGAGAGTTGACATTTTTGATCGCTATGAGACTCCCTTTTTTGGCCGTAGTAATAATTCTTTAAGTCTTCTTTACCTTAGACTTTTTTTTAGAGTGTGTTACTTTACTTTCACTTTGACTCTTACTACATCCCTATACATAAGAGGAGTCTCTTGAAATCACAACATAGTTATTTTTTTTTTAAGGAAAATATCTGTCTTTATTCTCTATTTTATGTGCAGAAGACTGTACAATGCAAAATTAATTTTAAACAAAATTTATAGTTACAACCACGAAACCACAAATAACCTGGATTCTTTTTTTTTCACTTTTTTATTATTTATTATTTTTAATTCATTAATTACATTGTATTATGTGATGCAGTTTCATAGGTACTTGGGTTCTCCCCACCCCTCCCCAAACCCTCCCACCATGTTTGACCAAGTTTTCATATGTATTCCATTTGTGTTCACTGGAAATATCTAGAAGCAATTTCTTTCTTTCTTTCTCTCTCTCTCTTCCTTCCTTCCTTCCTTTCTTCCTTCCTTCCTTCCTTTCTTTCTTTTTTCTTTTGAACATGGTGAAGCTTTATTCTAGCTGTAGGAATCCAGGAAGGAAAAACTAGAGAGACTGAAAAGATAAGGGAAGATGGAAGGTGATGACCAGTGGCACAAGTTCTGGTGGCAGTGGTGGTGGTGACATCCAGAGTCTGAAATAAAGACAAGGGGAAGTGTTGCAGAGGAAGCCTGGGAGGATTGGACAGGTGTGCGCTTGCTGATGCTACAGAAGTGTGTGTAAGAAGCTTCTCTCTGCTGGCATCTGTTTTTCTGCTGTGATGGGAATAATACTGTGTTAGTCAGGCTATTATAACAAAGAGATGTGGTCCTGAGGCTTTTTTAATAAGAAAACCTTCTTGCTGCCAGTGCTGGGGATAAGTCTCAGCTCAGGGTGCTGGCACAGTTGGGTTCTGATGAAGATGCTCTTTCTGATTTGTAATGCTGACATGTAAGAAAGAGGGCCCCAGGAGTGCTCCCTATCTCTTTCTTGGGAGCAGGAATTTTTCTAATTTAAAATATGTTTTTCTTAATTTTATTTTTGATGGTGTTTGCCAAGTTGAGAAGGATACATGCCCATGTGGACCACTGATGAGAGTGGGCAGGGTTGAGGAATAGGGGAGCATGGATGAGACCATTGTTTCAAATGTTATTTTTCTTCTTCCTGTATCTGAGGGAAAGGGGAGAGAAGCAGAGAAGTTGCACTCAGCATCCAAAGTGCATCAGTCCCTGGGGATGGGAAATGGCCACCCGATATCATCCCAGGGTCCCTGATGTGGAGCATGCTCCAATGGTTCTGCTAAGTGGTTTTGATAGTTCTGAAATGCTGTTGATTTTATCGCTCCAAAGGTGAAAATGATATCTTTTCAAGGTCCGTTGGCTGACATAGTCTATCTTAGAGTCTCCATTTGCTCAGACACTTGCTGTCAATGCTTGGCTGGGATAGTTGTCCAGTTTGTTCTGCCCTCACTCCTCTGCCATGGTACTAGATGTCTTCTGCAGGCTTCAATGGACTGCTGTATCCCACATGTGCTTCTGAGAAGACTTCTCTCTTTGTGGCCTAAATTATCTCCTGAAGGTCACACCTCCAAATACCAGCTCATTGGGATTAGAGATTCCACATGTGAATCTGAGGGAAATATAAATGAGATGCACAAAGTTTCTTCTTCTAAAATGTGTGTAAGCAAAGCTGAGAATTTTTGGGATCTGCAAAGTTTTAGAAACCAGACTATAGGGCCAGTGTTGTGGCATAATGGCCCACTGCACTGGTATCCCATATGGATGATGATTCAAGTCCTAGCTGCTCCATTTCTGATCCAGCTCCCTACTGTGCCAGGTGGAATGCCACAGAGAATGGCCCAAGTGCTAAATCTAAAAAAAAATTCAACTAAATTATGTAGTGTGAGAAAGTGATGTTGAGAGTGGAGAGAGAACATATTTTGGTGGAAATGAGGGAGAGAGCCTTCTAGCAAGCTGCTGTCACCCCAGAGTACCCTCCACATCCTTGTATGACTTCATTGCCGTAGGTCTCAGGGGGCGGTTTTTCCAGGTGTGATTAACACCGCTATTCCAGTTGCATTGGAAATTTATCTGTGTGGAGTGGCAGGACAAATCACTTTCTCATTCAACCCCCTGGCTCTCATCTTAATATGGAGTCCATTTGATCTGATGTTTTTCCCTTTCACACAATCTTGTACTTGCTGTAAGTTTCCATGTATGTATAGAGTAGCTTGTTTACTGAGGATTACTGGGGCTTTTTGTGGAGCAGGGTGAAAGGCTGAGAAGGGGGCGTGGCTGGAAAGAAGTTGGATACACAGGCTCAATGATGAACTGTGAAACCTGTGCTGATGGCAAGATCGGGAATTCCTGATACACCAGGTCACATGCAGGCCTTCTCCTGGCTTCACTGTCCGCCAGTTCTGCTCTACTCAATTCCTAACAACAGCATTCTTAGCCCAGAAGTCCTTGTTAGTTGGTGAGATGGTAGGTCCCAGTGGTTGAATCCATGGGCTTGAAAGTCCCCTGCTTCCAAAGCTTGGCTCTGTTGCTTGCAGTCTGGGTGGTCTGGAGTGCGTCCTCTACTTTATTGATCCTCTCTTGTCACCTATGTAACAGGAATGAAAATGACATGATCTCACTGATTTTTTTTTCCATGCCGAAAGAATGAGCGTATCCATTGCCATGTGAACATGTTTAACCCATAGTACTCGGTCACTAAACTGGACACTTCTTTAGGTGTTGTGCTAAAGGCATCTTGCAGATAGGGTTCACATTGACTTTAACTACAGGAGAATATCTTTCACAATGATTTGCTATCATCCAATCAGTTAAAAGACCTAGAAACCCCACTGAGGTTTCCCCAGGAAAGGGAAGTTCTGTTCCAGGACAGCAGCAGTGCCTCCTGCTGGGGAGTGTCCAGGCCACCCGCCCTATGGATATCAGATGACTCAGCCTCTGGACTGCAGACATTTGCTAGTCAAAAGCCTTGTGTCTGTCCAGCCCACATGTGTGTGCCACCAGCTCCACTGTCCTGGAGAACTCTCACTGGCTCGTGAGGACACTATAGAAGTTCGTGAAAAGATGAATCCATGCAGAGTTTGTTTGTATAAAACACATGTTTAATGAACTTTTTTAGTAAACCCCTTGTATTCCTGAATTCCCATTTTTCTTTGCACCACAATCCAAGCATCCCTGCCCTCTGTTTTTGGCCTATACATCCCTACTTTATTATTTTAATTTTTCTATGCTTGTTTTAGCTCCATTTTCCATGAGCAATTTGAAGTATCCACATATATGCAAAGCACTCAGCACGCTACCTTGCTGGTCATCAGGAGGTGCTGGCCTCCTGTTATTATCTTACACATCTCTGATGAGTATAGAGGGTGCTTTCTCAAGCATGCACTGTCAGAAGATAATCCCACCAGGAGGCAAGCCTGACAGTCGTTCATTCCTGGCATACCTCCTGAACCTATGATGAGCCTTTATTTGTTTTTCCTGTGCTGTGGTGATGCTCCCTAATATCTTAGGTCTCACACCATTCCCTCCTTAGCAGTGGATTGTTACCGTATGCCTCTCAGACATTCGCTGTAGAAGGCCACTGGCTATGATGCCTACACTGAAATCTTAGTCTCTACTTCTTCTAGGCTTTGTAGCACCTGTGGCACTGTTGCTGGTGAACTCTTTCATGGCTATTGCTTGAGCCAAACTGAACCTCAGAACATGCTTTCATGGGAGAAAGAAAGATCATGGAGAGCTGAACCTGGTTAGAGCCGAGCAAACCTCTTGAGAGAGTCCCTGGGCTGAGCACGCATGATCGCTTATTTATTGCACTTTTTGTCTCTCTGTGTTGGGTTAAGGGTCCCAAGGCTTTGGGCTATCCTCCACTGCTTTCCCAAGCCACAAGCAGGAAGCTAGATGGGAAGTGGAGCAGCTGGGATACAAACCAGCACCAGTATAGGATGCTGGTGCTTGGAGGTAGATCAGCCAGTAGAACTATTGCGCCAGGTGAGGACTAACTGTTGGGAAACACTTTGGCTGTCATCAGACAAGCTAGGCCTCCATCCCTGAGAGCCAGGACTGAGTTATTTGTTTGCTCCAGCTGATCCAAGTATATGACCTGGGGGTGGGTAGGGGGATGGGTCCAGTCAACCCTCCATAACAGCAGACTCTGCATCCTTGTATTTGACAACCCTGGATCAAAAATATTTAAGCATCAATGGAGTGGACATTTGACCTGGTGGTTAAGATGCCCACATTGCACAGTGCAATACCCAAGTTTCATTTCTAAATCTGGCTCCTGACTTCAGCTTCCCATCAATACAACTGAGTCTCCAGTTCCTGCCACCCATATGAGACACCTCAACTATGTTCCTGGCTCCCAGGTTTAATCTGTCCTAAACCCAGCCATTGCAGGAATTTGGGGAGTGAGCCAGCATGGGTACTCTCATCTGCCTCTTAAATACATTTTAAAAATTATAATTTAAACAGTATTTTGGGGAAAATCTGCTTCTGTGCTGGACATATACAGATTTGCTTCCTGTCATCATTATCTGCACAATACAGAAAAGCAACTACTGACATGCATTTACATTGGATTCTATATTGTGGGTAATGGAGAGATGATTTAAAGCATTCAGGAGGATATGTGTGTAGGTTATATGCAAATGCCATGCCATTTTATGCAAACAACTTGAACATCTGTGAATTTTGGCATCTGCATTTGGATCCTGAAAGCCAATGCCCACAGACAGGGAAGGATGACTGCAGTGGGTGTCCTATTGTCAGCTCTTCCTGGGAGAGAGCTGTTGATGCTGTTTGATGGATTTTCAGTACAGATGGCAATGAAGATCATTTGGCAAAGCACTGAGTGACTATGTGCATTGACTTTTGGAAAACAGAAAAACACTGAAGTTTATTTCTTAAAAAAATATGTGTAAAGCCATACATTGCTTCACTCATAGAGATTAGCAAAGTGGCACATCCATTAGCAGATGCTCAGTGAGAAGACAGGCTGTGATGTGGCACAGTGTTTCTCAAGCCTTGACTTCTGGCTGTACCAAACAAGCTTAAACTCTAGTTGTGTGACCTTGGACAGATTAACCGCTGTGACTCAGTTTCCTCATCTGTGAAATTAGACTAGAAACAGTCCTCTGACTTAAAAGACTCTATTGGGATGGTATCTACAAAATATGAAGTCAGGCTTACAGAATGCACAGAACATTCTCATATTTTTATTCAATGAACGCTTTTTAAAAGAAATATATTTTTACTGGAAATGCAGATTTATAGAAAGATAAGGAGAAATAGATAGATAGATAGATAAATAGACACAGAGAAAACATTTTATCTGGTGATGATTCACTCCCGAAAATGGCTGTTACTGCCAGAGCTGGGCTGGTCTGAAGCCTGGAGCCTAGAGCTTCTTCTGAGTCTCCCTAGTGAGACTCAGAGACCCAAAGGCCTGGGCCATCTATTGCTGCTTTCCCAGGCACATTAGCAGGAAATTGCATTGGAAGTGGAGCAACTGGGACTTGAACTGGCACCCATATGGGATGCTGGTAGTGTAGGCAGAGGCGTAACAAACATACCTTGCTAAAGCTCTGGTCCCTGGAAGAGACATTTTAAAGTTTAAATTGTGGTACAGAACTACAGGAAGATTCTAAAAACAAGTAATTCACAAATATCCAAACTCCAAATTGTCTAATTTTTTCTTGTTTCAGAGTGGTATCAGTTACTGGCTACTAGTATGCCAAGTCAGAGGCCGGTTTTAATCTCTTGATTTCATGAGAACATTCATCATCATTGTTCCAGCTTTGGTGCATTTCCCCTCTGGTGTTTGATGCACTCTTGACCAATGCCTGCAGTGGCTGATGCAATCATTTTCCTTCCTGGAGAGCAATGGCTGTGACTTTGCTGCTGCTGATTCAGCTCAGTCAAGGCCTTATTGTTGATCATCCACGTCCACTTGGTTACCCTGAAGTTGGAAGCTGCATCTATGTATTTTATCTATAGTTTGTGCTGTTACTACCTGATATTGTAGACTATGACAGCTTATGCTCACAGGAAAGCGTTATTCTAAATCATGAGCTTCCTTGAGTGCTATCACTCATGAATATTCGGAGGGAGTAAGAGCGTCTTTAGCCGGCCTCGTGGAGGATCTCCGTACTGCCTGACTCCTCTTCACTACTCAGGAACCCACGTTCAGATTCACCCCAAAGCTACTGACCTTCTAGCGAAGAATTCAGCTTAACCGGAAAGGAAATGGCCTTTCCAACAAAAGTGATTAAAAGAACTTGAATTTCCAGGTTGCTTTCTTTTGAAGAACTGATAAAGCTTTTACAGGACTTAGTGAAATGATTTTTTTAAATGCAGAAGGATTTCTTTTTTAGGGTAGTATTTGATTGATAAAGTTTTTCTTATCTTTTATTGTTTGTCTCCAGGTTTAGCACATTCCAAGCGTCTGCTCCTTTAAAGGAAAAAAAATACATCAGTGTGAGAGCTAAACCACTTTTCTTTGCTTCCATGCTTTGCATTTTTCTGGTTAGCGTTTTCTTCCCAAGTCCTCGTTAGGCAATTCCTTACCTGGTGCTTCCGTTTCATGTGTGGTGTTCTCAGCCAGGACCAGTGGGCTGGCAGCATTCCAGAGCCGTGGGCTCCAGTGAGTAGCCTTATGTTCCAGGGGAGTGTCGTATTCCATTATGTAGAGTTCTGAACTTTTGTACTTGACTCCATCAGGCATTGACATCTTTTGTTTCACCCCATTGTGTCATGGTTAATTCTCTGGGACCCTCCCCGCCTTCCACATCTGTCTGCATATAATGTGCGTGTATACATATATATTCATATATGTATTTGTGTTATCAGGGAAATATATATGCATTTGTGTTGTTAGATAAGTCCGCTTAGATTCCTATACCTGTGCATTGTCAATTTCCTAACAATTTTCAGCGTTTTTCTACTTTATCCCCCTTACTCAAATTTGCATATTTAAAAAATGCATGTTTCTATTTTCAGAACCTTTACCTATTATATCTTTACATCCCTATTATATCTTTCTCAGAATTTTTCCCTATTGTAAGGATTACTTATGTTCATAGTAAGGCAAAGTTAGAAAAAATATTCTGTATGTAATATTATCTCGAAAAGATTGAAAAAGTGTCTATATTTCCCATACCCAGTTTTGGTTTTGACTCTGCCAAAAAAAAAAAAAAAAAAAGAAAGAATCAGTTTAGCACCCAGCACCATGGCTCAATGGCTAAATCCTCACTTTGCAAGTGCCGGGATCCCATGTGGATGCTGGTTTGTGTCCCGGCTGCTTTATTTCCAGTGCAGCTTCGTTTGGGGAGTGAACTGGTAAATGAAGGATCTTTCTGTCTCTCTTTCTCTCCATGGATCTGATTTGCCTTTCTAATAAAAATGAATGCATCTTAAAAATTCAACATTGTAGCCATACCTAACAAGTTTAAAAACAACTGAAAGAACTGGTACACTTGGCATAATATGCCATATATTTATAGATTTTATAGCTGATTTTTTCCAAATTTTGTAGCATTTCATGAATATTTTCCCAGATCTTATATACTAAAAAAAAGTTCTGAAATCTGCGCAAGTTCATCATTCAAAAACATGGGTGGACTCAGGTTCTCCTTAGTGCTCTGAGTGGTGGACCGTGTCTTCCACAGCTTCAAAGGAAGGAAAATGATAAGGCAAAATGAGACAGTTATAGATGTAACCAATAGGAATTCAATAGGAGTTGCATACACACACGCGCGCACACACACACACACACACACTTCAACATGTTACTGGAATTTAGCATTTAAGATAATGCTGGTCTTTCTTACAGTGTCATGACACACTTAAACAGCAGAATGATGGACTTGTGATTGTTGTTGAACTGTACAATTGCAATAACATAAGAGAAATCAATGGTGGTGGCAGGGAGAATGGGGAGAGTGTGAGGGTAGATCCTTGAGTCTATGGAATGATATCATGAAAACAAAAATGAAATTAAAAAAAGAAAGAGATAATGCAGGGACTGGCACGTTGGTTCAACTGGCTAATCCTCTGCCTCCTATCACAATATCCCTTAAAGGCACTGGTTCATGTCCTGGCTGCTCCTTTTTCTATCTGACTTCCTGAATATGGCCTGGGAAAGTTGTGGAAGATGGCCCAAAGCCTTGGATCCCTGCACCCACATGAGAGACCCAGAAGAATCTCCTGGCTCCTGGCTTTGGATCAGCTTAGCTCCAGCTGTTGCAGCCATTTGAGGAGTGAACCAGTAGCTGGAAGATCTCTCTCCTCTCTGTGTAAATCTGCCTTTCCAATAAACTTAGATAAATCATTTTTTTAAAAGAAAGAGATAATACAAAGTTTCCATAAACATTTTGAAGCTCCCTGTGCAGGGGTGAGGGGATGGGGGGAGTCGAGGAAAAGTGTACAGGTGGATTCTTAAAAAGTTTGTGGAAAATGGAATTATTAATTTGGTGGCAGGTATTTGGCCTAGCAGTTAAGATTCGTGTCAAGATGTGCACATCCCACATTAGAGCCTGAATTCTGGTCCTTAGTCCATCTTCCTTCTAGCACAGACCCGAGACAGCAGTGATCCTTTACATAGCTGGGCTTTTGCTACCAACATGGCAGACTTAGAATGAATTCCCAGTTCCTGGCTTTTTTAGCCTGGTAATTGTTGACATTATGAGAGTGAACCAATGGATGGGTTACTCTGTCTCTAAAAGGCCTTGACATGAGGGAAATGGAGTTCTGTACTCAAATAGTTGTTTTTATGTAGAGTCTGCAAACAGATCAATCAGCATGAAAGGCTCAGGATCCAGCATTGTGGTACAGTGGGTTAAGTGACACTGTTAGCATCCTATATCGGCATGCTAATTTGAGTCCTGACTGCTCTGTTTCTAATCCAGTTAGCTGCTAGTGTTCCTGCGAAGGCAGGGAATAATGACTTAAACACTTGAGCTCCTGCTCCCCTTGTGAAAGGTACAATGGAGTTCCTGGCCCCTGGCTTCCGTTTGTCACAATCATAGATGTTGTGGCCATTAGGGGAGTGAACCATTGTATGAAAGATCTCTCTTTCTCTGTCTCTCCCTCTCTCTGTGTCACTCTGCATTTCAGACAAACAAATAATTAACAACAACAACAAAAACAAAGGCCTGGAAAGCGCTGTCTTGACTAACAGTGAATAGTTGAGGAACAATCTAGAACTCAAAGATGTGCTTGAAATCAAAAGTTTCTTCCTGGTTCTATTCCAGGGTTTATGTCAACTTAAATAACCTTCACTTCTTAATGATTCTCCTTTGCCAAAGTCAAAGCTCTGCATTAAGACCCATCAACAGTAATCACTGTCACACATTCATGGAATAGGTTCATTTTTGTGCTGAAATTCTTTAGCATGAGAAGATAAAATTGTCCATTTACTTTGGATCTGCAGCCAAAAGTTTTATGCTACAAGAAGGCTGTGGCCAGGCCAGTGTCTTCACTGCTGTAATTGGAGTCTGAATTAGATCAGTCTCCATAAATACCTACTGATTTGAATAATATCACAGAAAGAAAATTCAAGAATTTTCTCCCTCAGAGGAAATGCATGTGAAAAATCCATATAAACACTAGCAAGATGAATACAGGGTTTACCTGCATAAAAGTTAACAAAAGGAAAACAGAATTAGCATAATTTGGGGATGAATCTTTTCTGGGAAGGTCAGAAAGTAAAGGAAGGAGAACAAGAGGGTGTAGGATTTTGATAGGAGTAGGATGGCAATGCTGCACCATGACATCAGAACTGCAGAGGAAGCCTGGTAAGCTGAAGAGGCCGAGCTGGTAGCTACAGAACACATGGCTGTCTTCAAGCCAGTTGGCTTACAGATGGAGCTGCTATAGTTGCCTTATTATCAGAACACATGATAGTTGTCCTATTGGTATTGGTTTATTCCACTGAACATAGTTATCTCTAGTTGGGACCATTTTGTTGCAAATGGTAGAATTTCATTCTTTTTAATGGCTGACTAGTACTCCATAGAGTACATGCACCAGTTTCTTTATTCACCCCTCTTTGGATGGGCATCTGGATTGTTACAATGTCTTTGCTATTGTAGATTGTGCTGCTGTAAATATAAGATTACAGCTCACTTTCTCATATGCTGTTCATAAGGTGTTTCCAGCCAAACAATGGAGGTGAAGCCATTACCCATAAAATTGTATAGAAGCTCCTAATAGGGATGGAAATTAACACAGTGGAGTTGCAATAACCATCCTCAACACAAAGAATGGTAGAGGTGAGGTGTCTGGCAAGGGCAGAGGGAGGAAATGTGGAGGCTTCAATGGCGGTAGGAGGTAACCTCAGAGAGATGGCCCAGGAAGACAGATTTAATTAATCAAAGTGAAATTAATACTACTTCTCCAGGAATGAGTCAAGGTTTGGAAGAAGAGGTTGGAGCTTCACAATATTTTGCAGCAAGAGGAAATAATTTAATGGACTGTGATGAGCATGTCAAGAGACGTTCCAGGCAAGCGTTTATGAGGTGAATCTCTCAGGAGCGAGGTGCTCCATCCGGTGCAAGTGCGCCCGGTGGAAATGTCATAACCTAAACATTGCTGAACCCTCAGCGCACCAGAACCTTTACGTTGTACGCCTAGTTAGAGCTCACAGAGTTCATTTACACACTTTTCAATATTTCAGAAAGTCACATGCCCCTGACCCCACAGTCTTGTCAACATCCCTCTTCCCCATTTTTCAGCCACATTGGAACTTTCCACAAATCTGCCCACACAGCAGTGCTTTCCCTGCACTGGCCTTGCGACTGTTATTTCCTTTTGTTTGATCTCTAGGGCAAATTAAAAGCCCATTTCTTTATAAAAATTCTCCTAATCCATGTAAGTTGGATGTTTTTCCTTCTTGTTGTGGTACCTATTAGCATTCTATACTTAGTGTGACATTCAGCTCATTTCATCATATATTGGGATCATCTTTTCTTAGCTGTCCCCATGTCCAATTTCCAGATTATGTGATTTCGTTAAGACATTAATGAAATGTAATTTCATTGTCTGTACCTAGCACAACTCTTGCACAGAGAATGTGAAACTTAAAGACTTAATGCATGAAGCAGAATAAATAATCTGATTCATTAATGAGATTGAATTGAGGCTGTTAAAAATGACTTCTGTTCTTTTCAGTGAGGGAACAGTCTTACCAAAAAAGAGCGATGGAAGTTTCTTGCAGTATGGGCTTTTCTGGAGGCTGGACTAGAGTTGTGGTATGGTGGACTGGCTGCTGGGATTGCGACTATGTTACCAAGAGGTTACATAGTACAGTATCTTGGGATGAAGCCAGAGTTGAGAATGAGGCAGATCATTCGACAAGAGGGTCAGCTGAAGATGCAACAGTCTACTGGTCACTAGGTTGAAGCTAGCTGGATAGGAGATATGGCTGAAACCTTAGCGATATTGGCCTGATGACTTGGGAGCCTGGTTGGTGGAGAATGGTTCAGTGGATGGGATGAGTTCCTGAAGACATCTTTTTTCTTTATCTGGTGAGATTTCAGCGACCCAGTACTTGCCATTGTCTGACTTCAGTTCTGACAAGTTCTACCCAGGCAGTCTGTCTGGTCATCAGCAACTTAGGGTCAGTTTTGCTCAACTATTGCTTTAAATAAGTCTTCAAAGTGCTCTTTAAATGCCAAATATTAATTGTAAGCTACTGCACCTGTACCAGCTGTGTGAGGGCGATAGATTTCTACTTCTCCCAGTTAAGTGGGCAAAGCTCAAGTGATTAATCCTCCAGATGGTGAATGACACTCTGGACTTGCCTGGACTCCGGGATCTGCTTGCCGTGTTGTGTCACTTTGACTTTGGTTTTCTCTTGAGTTCTAGGTCCAGCTTTCATGGTGAAGTATGCTGAGAGGAATTCTGAAACAAAATAGCCTGCCTAAAAAATATCACTGAAAAATATCATAGTTTAAAATGAGTTAGCCTCCCTGAACTTCAGATACCTTGCCTTTAAAATGGGGCAATAGTCCTTAGTGATATGATCTATAAAATCTGGACAGTAATGAGCTGGATAGAAGTGATTCTTCAGGCCATCCTCCATTGCTTTCCCAGGTCACAAGCAGGGAGCTGGATGGGGAAGTGGAGCGGCTGGGACATGAACTGACACGTATATGGGATCATGGTACTTGCAGGGGGAGGATTAGCCAATTGAGCCATTGCACAAGGCCCATACTAACTGATATTTCCTAGGCATTTGCAAGGATGGAACAAGATAGAACAGGGTTCTCTAAGATTACAGTCTACATTCTATCATTCTTACCCATCCAACTAGTCTTGAGCAAACAATGGTTTCCACATTTCTAGTGAGTCTTTGTAGCTAGAAAAAATTTCGAGTAGTGAAATCATGGCTATCTGTCTCATTGCTTTATAAATGTTTCTGTTTCCCAAAAATGGCTGAAAAAATATTGCTTGGCAAAACTGTGCCAAGGATGAAAGGAAACGGACTTAGAAAGCCACTTAGAGTAGCCCATAAAAGGCCACAGGAATGTTAATAGCCTGTTTCAATGGGAGAGCCTCTTGTTCTCTGGCCAGAGTGAGACCAAGGAAGAAAATTGGAAAAATGGAGTCCCTGGGGCACTGGTGACTTTTCATGCTATGCCTGCCCTCTAGTGGTCATGATCCATAGCCACTGACTGGGCTGGAGATGCACTGTGAAAAATGGGCAGGAGCAGATCAGGCGGTAAAGAGGTGTTCAGTGGGGAAATTAGCTGTAGCAGACAAATAGGCCTGCCCATGCTGTTTAACACCCACTGAGTTATTTTGTCTAAGTTCTCATTTGCATAATAGGAAAAATAGCAATTGATTTGAGAATTTCTGTGATGAAATTGAATGAACTGATTTGTATACGTGGCACACAGCAAGAATGTTCAGACTTTTGTCCCCTTTAAACTGCATGCATATCTTGAGGTCGTAGTAATAGCAAGCTACTTGGGTTTGGGAATACATATTAGTCCTCATTCGTGTCACTGCAAGTGGTAACCTGAGAAGTAGCTGTCCCAGACTTGGTCAGTTCCACAATGAGAGGGCTAGGTAAGTCATTGTGTGTAAATCTACTCTCATTGCCCTTCTCAGGTGTTTGCTTGATGCTCTAAGTGGGGACTGTTTCCTTCCCAGTAGGCATTTCATTATTAATATTATTATTGTTATTATTATTATTTTGTTTGAGAGGTAACAGACCTCCCATCCACTGGTTCACTCCTTAAATGCCTAGAATCTGAGAACTCAATCCATGTGGAAGCGAAGGACTCAGGCACCAGTGCCACCAACCTGCTGCTTTCCGGGGTGCACATGAGCAGAAAGCTGGAACTGGGAGCAGAACTGGAACTTGAACTCAGGCACTCTGATATGGGAAAGGGGTGAATCAGGGAGCAGCTCAACTTCTGTGTCCAATCCCACTCCTGCTGATCGTCTGAATGGGACAGCCCATGAGCAAGGGCCCTGCAGCGATGTACCCTCTTGTTATGTGGACACACACAACACAAGTTTTCAAAGGCTGAGACTAGGGCTTGCTCAGGAGTGATACTCTCCACTCTGTTCCAGTCCACGTCCAGCACCAGGTGCCTTGTTGGGCAGGGGCATGTTGTGATAGAAGATACAATTAGCTATTTCCAACACGGGGCGTTCAGTATTCTCAGAATCTTTCAGAGGTTTGAAGGGATGTGTCCTTAGATCTCACAGAGATCACAAGGCTCAGGCAGCTACCCAGTCCAGTGGTGTGCTGTGACTGGTTCACAGGAGCAATTGTGGCTCTTTTTCACTTCATGTTAGGACAAAGATCTGGGCTCCAGTGTGTGGCACAGTGGGTTAAGCTGTGACTTGTGACATTGACATCTCATGTTGGAGTGTTGATTTGAGTCCTGGCTACTCTGACTCTGATCCTGATTCCTACCAATGTACCCGGGAAGGCAGTGGAAGATGGCTTGGTGGTTGGGCCTCTCCCAGCCACATGGGATACCAGGATGAAGTTACTGGCTCTTGATTTTGGCCTTGTTCAGACTTGGTTGTTGTGGCCACTTAAGGGAGTGAACCAGCACATGGAAAATTCTCTCTCCTTCTCTCTGATTTTCAAATAAATTAATTAATTTAAAAAGAAAGAAAAAGAATAAAGATCTGAAGCAAAGATGAGACTAAGCCATTGTAAGTCATGCAGGCATCTGACCAAAACTGTTCTAGACACTGTAGACAAACAAGTGTCTTGCAGGCTCAGGTGAGATTGAAGAGGCTGGCATGCCTGGATAAGAGTGAGCAAGGAGAGATCTGGGGCTGAAGGGATAACAAGACCTCTTGAACATGCTGGCTTTTCCTCTGAGTGCGACAGAAAACAGTGTTTGGATAGAAGAGTGAGTCAACATGTTGACCAGGATTCTCTGGCTTCTGTTTTAAGATGAGGCGCGTGTAGGGGAGAGGTGCTGCTTAGGGTATCAGAGTGCCTGGTTTTGAGTCCTTTCTCCACTTCTAATCCAGCTTCCTGCCAGTGCACACCCTAGGGGCAGCAGTTGATGGCTCAAGTACTTGGGCCTCCACTAACTCCCTGGGAGAACTGGATTGAACTCCAGGAGCTTGGCTTTAGCTTGGAGGAGCCCTGGCTGTTGCAGGCATTTGAGGGAATGGAGCATCATCCTGTGTGTCTGTTTTATTTCTGCCTTTTAAATAATTAACATTTAAAAGGCAGAGGAGGAGGAGGAGGAGAAGGAACAGTTAAAAATTCTTGGAACTTTCCAAGTAAGAGCTATTTGTGGCATGCAAAAGTTTAGCAGTCACGAAGGAGATCAGATCCAGGGTATAATGTGATGATAAACCCAAGGTTTTTCAGACAGGTTTTTTATTTGTTTGTTTGTTTTTGCAGGGTATGAGAGAAAGAGGAGTGTCAAAGATGAATCCTAATTTCTTGTCCTGAGCAACTAGGAGGATCAAGCTGCTGTTGCTAAGATGGGAGATTGTGGGAGGATCCAATTTGGAGGAGAGAGGAGTGGAATTTTGGACAAATTAATTTCGAGATGCTCAATTGACATCCACAAGGGAATGTTTAATATTTCATTATATGAGCTAGAGTTTAGGAAAATAGTTAGACATGAGATTAAAACTATTAAGTCTTCTGCATCCATATGATATTCAAAGCCAATACATTAGATGAGATCACCAAGGAGGTGTAGTGGTCCAAGCACTATGTTCTGAGTGACTCTAATGCTTAGAAGTAGTGATACAAGGAAAAGTAATTGAAAGAGGCTAAGAAGTGACAGGCAGGAAGATAGAGGTTAAGGTTAGCCAAACTGAGGAAAAATGTGTTTCAAAATCAGGAAGATTCAACTATTCTAAATGGTGTTGGTAGGCCAAGGAGGCTGGCTGAGGGTCTAGAATTGATTAAGTTAGCAACAGACAAGTCAATAACTGATACCGAGAAGTCAATTGTAATAGCACTTTATGTCCAAGTTATATACATTTTAAGCTTTCTTTTAAAACATTTCTTCCTGTAATACCAACAGGTGAAGTCCTTAAGCAGACCAAAGAAGAGATCTCACTCATTTTTGTGTCTAAGCATGCTCAATTGATGTTTGTGGAATCAGTGTGTAAATCCATAAAAAAGGAATATTTTAAGTATTGGTTTAGGATGCTCATAGTGAAGTGGCTATGATGTAGGACTGTTGGGCCAGAAAACTGTCTGATCTCAGACAATGTTGCACTTGAATGACCCAGGATGATAACTCATCATACTCTTAATGACACTGTCATTTTTGCATATCATTCATCATCATTGTTCAAAAACTTCATTTTGTTGATTCCTACATTGTAGGTCATATTTAATTCTCCTTTTACTTTCCAACTTCTCATGCACCCAATTATTTTTTTTTGCATTGTATTTCTGATTTGTATACTTTATTTTATTTTAATTTTTGGATTTTATCATACAATTCTGTGTAGTCTAGAATTCCCTTCCCCCAATTTCCACTCCCTGACTGATTTTTCCCATATTGTCATAACAGTACATTTCTTCATAAGGAGCTACGATTCCATCAGTCTGCTATTTAAGTGTACCCTGACATTTCTGGTACAGGCAGTGTCAGATAGTCCATCGTCCCGTTGTCTAGATATGTCCAACACTCTCACTGGGAGTGGATCTTTTGTTTGGATGCAGGGATGCATGTTGCATTGTGTCTTCACATTTGGATATGATAGTCTCCATTACTCCATCACTATACATTCCAATTTGTGTGATGGTTTCCTTATATTAGAACATATGGTATTTGTCTTTTTGGGATTGACTTATTTCACTGAGCATAATGGTGTCTAGTTGGGACCATCCAGTCATGTACCCAGTTAGTATTAACTCTCTGACACCATCTGCCTGTTGTCAGGAGTCTGTCTTCACGCTTGGATGTTAATGACTTCTGTTAGCTTCTTCCTTCTACATATCATGTTTACTAGACTTTGCTGACTTTGTAGAATGCCTGGCTTTCAGTCATTCAGTTGAGTTATTTTTTGAGTGGGATAATGTGTTAGCTGGATGCTACTCTTTGGAGATCCAGTGGGGAGCAAATGAGACATGATAACTATTCTCAGGGAACTTGCAGTCTGATGGAATTTTGTCATAAAGATTAAATAAGCAATTACAATAAAGTTTGATAAAGGCAAGAGGGGGTAGGTGTTCTCTTAGGCTGTTTTTTTTTTTGGGGGGGGGATATTTCCCAGATCCCGCTTTCCCTTCTAATATGTTCCTAGTCATTTCATTTGCTCTTTCGGATTCAATGAATGAGCCTTAAATAGAAATTTCCAAATCTCTCTAACCAACATCTACTGGATTTATCCCCTGTGGGTCAGCATGTCCCAGGCAGAGCCAATAGCTCCCCATGGTGCTACACATCCATATCCTGGTTCTTGTGTTGGGGCCACTATCACCTGTGCACCACTGAGCCACCTGACACCAGAGCTTTAGTTTGGACTTCTGAATGGACCGCACCCTATTTTAGCTACCTTCACTTGTTTTATTATTGTCTTCTAACTCTTTCTTGAACCCCATCAATCACCTGTATGACCATCATCTCAGTTGCTCTACAGTATGACTGGGTCAGCTCCAGGGAGCTCAAGTGATATTCCCAATCTTTACAGCTAAGGAAGCTGACATATAGAAGGGTGAGGAAGTTCCTAACAGGTTGCATAGATGGCAGGTGAACAAGCCGTATGGTAGAGTTGGGTCTGTGACCATTCACTGGGCTGTTAGTGGAAACAAGGACTGTCTCTGGATTTCTACGAGAGCCTCCACCCATGCCCTTCTCCAAGCTTCTCTTCATCCCAGAGTAAAATGTTCTTTCTACTTACTTTTTTTTTTACCTGTAAGATAATTTCAGAAGCACATAGAGCAACTTTTGACATCATTTTTCACTCTTTCTTTTCTTAGTACATTTTAGGATTATCTTGTTTTCTCTACCTATCACATAATCCTAGGTAATACTTTTGTGCGGAAGGACATTTTTAAATAATTGAATACCTTTAAAAGTTAGTATCCTGTTATAATTCCTCCAGCAAGCTTCTCCATGCTGACTATTTTTATGCTTTAATTAGCAAAGAATGGTTACACACATGTTTATGGTATATAGTGGATATTTTGATATTTGTATACATTGAGGCTCAATTAAACCAAGTTATTTGAATATTACTAACTAATACTTACTCTTTTGTGGTGGGAACATCTAAAATGTACTCTGTTACTGCTCCTCAAATATACATTATCATGAATTATAGTCACTATGCTATACGTATTATCTTCAATGTTTATCCCTCTTGGGCAACCAAAGCTTTGCAATTTTTGCTTAATCTCTCCCCGTCTGTAATCCTTGGATCCTGATAGCCATTATTCCATTTTCTGCTTCTCTAGGTTTAATTCTTTTTTTTTTTTTTTAGATTTCATATGAAAGTGAGGTAATGAGAGATATTTATCTCTATGTGTCTAGATTATGTTTTTAGCATGTCTTCCAAGTTCATCTATGCTGTCACAGATGACAAGTTTTCCTTCTTTCTGAAGGCAGAATAGCATTCCATTATGTATTCCATGTCTTCTTCATGCAATCATGTTGATAGGCATCTAAGCTGATTCCATTCATTTCTAGCTACTTTCTTTATTCCCACAAGCATGCTTTATCTTTACCTCTGGATCTTGGTGAGAAGGCTTCCTCTATGGGACTGACACACCTCTGTCACTTCTCCCACCTTCCTCCTCCACCCCTCCCCCAGGATTGTCCTCTGTCACCAGTTGTTTCAGTTGGGATGTCCGTTCCTTTGGGAAGGTCTCGTTGAGTTACCAAGTCTGGGTGACGTGTGTGGTTAGGTGGAATGTTGTCTCCCTCAAGACAGCTGTACTGTAAGGCTCAGCACCTGTGCGTACATTACCTTACTTGGTGAAAGGGACTTTGCAGCCGTAATCAAATTGAGGAGACTGAGTTCAGGAGATGGACTGGAATTAGTTGGATGGACCCGATATGCATAAGAGACTCAGTAAGAAGGAAGTCTCTGAAAGCTGAAAACGCCAGGGAGTCATGTTCTCATGCAGAGCCTCCCAGAAGCACAGCCCCAGACACCTGGATTCTCTGGGGAAGAACCATTTGTGAGCTCTATATTCCAGTGCTGTAGAACATGTTCATGTGGTCTTAAGCCACCAAATTTGTGATGCTTTGTTGCAGTAACAACAAGAAACTTGAGCAGAAGGCTCCCTGTGCTTCCAGCCACCCCTCTCCCTTCTATGTGCAGTCTATTGAATAGCTTTCTTGTTCATTTCCGCTTGTTCCACGCTTACTTGTTCATCAGCCCATAAGATTTGTAAGAGCACGTGCTAAGTCCATCTTACATCTATTTTTTTTAAGATTATTTATCTATTTATAATTTAAAGTGTGTGTGTGTGTATAGAGAGAGACTAACTTTCTGCCTGCTGGTTTCCTCCCCAAATGCCTTCAACAACCAAGGCTGGACCAGGATGAACTCAAGACCCAGGAACTCCTGGATCCCCTATGTGGGTAGCAGGGACCCAGGCATTGTCATGATCATCTCTTGTTTCCCAGGGTGCACGTTAGCAGGAAGCTGGTTCAAAGTCTGAGTGTCTGAGATTCTAACTAGGCACTCCAACATGGGATACAGGCGGCCCAAACCACAGTTTAACCTGCTGCACCAGGACACCTGTCCCTCAGCTTATGATCCCAGGAGCCAATTCTGCTTTTAGAAGTACCTGGTACAAAATTACTCTTTGCTGGACCCATGCTTTCTGAGAGTGCAAGTGCTGTAATTGATGTCCTGCACTTTGCAAAGAATACCTTATGAAAACGGTTAGAATAATATTCTTTTGTGTGTTTGCCTCAACCTTAGGTGTAGAAAATTATTTCCCACAATTCATGGAAAAATAGAATTGGAACTTTATTTTAGAGCAAAAAGTTTGGGATTCGTTAATTTTTTTTTTTCATGAACATGTGCTTTCGTGAATTTTTTGAAGACCTCTTGTATTTGTTACTGTATTTTTCCTCAGTGGGGTAATGATTAGTTTGGGTTAGGTTTGCTTGGGCTTGGACCATTGAAAACGGCTTCCGAGAGAGTACCTTCTTGTCTGTGTGCTCCTGGAGGAACAAGCTCTCTTCTTATAAAAAGCAGAGTGAAGACCTTTCTCGCCTCCTAACCTTTTCTCTGGGAGCCCCTATGCTAGTATGCTCTATGAATGCCAGGAAATAGAAGAATCATTTTGGATGCCTCTTAAAATTAGCCAATCCTGTATCTTAGCCTGGGCCCACAGTCTCAGTAGTTCCAGGGGAGGAGCAAGCTCTCCATTGAGTCCTATACAGCTCCCAGGGTCTCAACTCTAGGGTGACACGCAGTGCAGCTCCCTCTTTCACCACTGGGTGTCAGGCTTTATGCTTTCGCAGCGGCGTCCTGCCGAGAAATCCTGGTAGGACCACCCACTCCCACACCAGGGAAAATTCAGTACCTTGGGGCCAAGTGCTGGGTTGGGTAGTTTTCAGTGCATTATCCCACTGGATCTCACAAACCCACAGCAAGTTAGGAACTGTTATCCCCAGTGTGCAGAAAGGAAACCGAGGCTCAGTGGGTAATGCTGTATTTCCCTGGGATGGCTTACTCTGATTTGGTTGGACAATCAACTGCTCGATGGAGGAAGAGTTGAGTAAATATTTAAGTGTTTGTTTAATACATTAACAAAGAACTTGAGCCCCAGAAGAGCAGAAGCAGGTGAAGTGTTTAGATTCCCTTCAAAGTGAATTTATTATAAGAATTTATCCTTATAGATTTCACAAACGAGTAGGAGAAGCAAGAAAGGGTAAAGGTGGTATGTTTAAAGTGTTGTAAATGGTCTTTGGAGATGAGTGAGAAGGCTGTAAGGTTGGACTTACTGAAAGGGCCGTCACGCTCAGGAGAGGTGTGGCCACCTGGACAAGGTGGTCCTGTGAGACCTTGCAGACGGCAATTTTAGTCTGTTTCTCTCAGACTTTTGTTTTAATCCCGTTTTCTACCAACTTTTCTGCAGTTTTTCATATGGATGGTGTGTACACTTAGAAGAAAAGAAGCCAGGGCAAGACTGAAGAGACAGGACGTTTGGCTTGTTGGCCTATTTCAATGCAGACATACAAGTGGTGTGACTTCCCTTATCTGTATTCCACGTAAGAGGCTTTTTGGAGAAACTATTCCTGCTGTGTTAAAAAACAGCTATTACTCACGTGGGGTTATGCCATGTATTTTGAGGATTTCCACCTGCATTAGCAATATAGATAGGTTAAACAAAACACTGGCTTTATTCTTTACATGCTCCAGTGCAGGAAAAAAAAGTTTACATGTTTCAGGAAAGAAAATACCAAAGCAACCTCCTCAGAAATGGGAAAGCTGTTTAAGAAAGACCCAGGGTAGCAGTGCTATGCCGTAGCATGATAAGCCTCCACCTGTGCCGTCAACGTCCCGTAGGGGCACCAGTTCAAGTCCTGGCTGCTCCACTTGTGATCCAGCTCTCTGCTAACGTGCCTGGTTAAAGCAGCAGGGGCTGGCCCAAGTCCTGCGGCCTCTGCACCTATGTGGAGGACCCAGGGGAAGCTTAATGACGAGTATAATGTAAGACTGGAAACCCAACTACGGCTGGGAATTAGAACCATATTTTCATCACCAGGGTTCAATAACTGAAAGAAACAATCTTTCTCCTCTTTGGAAACTGACTTTCTCTGGAGTTTTTGAAAGCCTAAGTGTTTCTGTTACGTGGTCTTTAGGTGAGGCCATGGCAAGGTTCCACTGAGTCCCTGAAAAGTCTCACAGTCTGTTTCTTCCTTAGAGGATACCCCCCTCCCCTGTGTCCTGAGGTGCAAGTCCTCGGTGAGTTTAATAAGACTCTGACCACTCGGCCTAACCTTCCTGTTGCACAGGTGAGAAACTGTGAAGTCGAGATGAGAAGTCAGGTTTCTCAACGTGTGCTGGTTTGCACAAGCATGTGGTCATGCCGTTTTTCCTAGCGTCAGTCGAGTGCCTTCATGGAAGTTTGTGGCTGCTTTGGCAGGGCTTAGGGCAAGTCAGCCCCGTGTTTGATAATTATTCTTAACTGCCTGTTGGTTTTTGTGAATTGGTTTTCTCTTTGAATGAATTCATCGTCAGCATATAGGAAGCTGCTCTTTTTGTATGTTAGTTTGTAAAAGGCGAAAGATTTATACGATCTGAAGAGAAACTAGAGTATTGTATGTTGTTTTGTAACCTTGTGGTCAGTTTATTGATTCTAACAGCTTTTTGGTTGAATGTGTAGGTTTTTCAGCATCATGCTGTCTGCAAACATGAATGTTTTAAGTTCCTCTTTTCCAATTTTGATGCCCTTTCTTTTTTCTAATGGCTCTTGCGATAACTTCCAGTACTATGCTGAATAAGGGTGGTGAAACTGGACATCCTTGTCTTGTTCCAGATCTGAGGGGAAGTGATATTGGCTGCTAGATTGTCATATGTAGCTATTACAATACTGAAGAATGTTTGTATCTAGTCTGTGGAGGGTATTGATCATGAAGGAGTGTCGAATTTTACCAAATGCTTTTCCTGCATCTATTGTTTGTTTTGTTATTCTCTTGATGTGGTTTATGATGTGTATTAACTTGTCACTGTGAAGCCACCCGTGCATCTTGGTGACAGATCTTACTTGATTTTGAGGCATGATCTTCTTGCTATGGTTTTGGATCTGATTTGCTAATACTTTGTTGGGAACCTTTGCACTTGTGTTCATGTAAGAGATAGATCTGTAGTTTCCTTTTCCTGTTGTGTCTGTGGTTTGGATTGCAAGGTGATGCTGGTCCCATAGAATCTGGCAGAGTTCCATCCTCTTCAGTATTTTGGAATACTTTGAAGAGCACTGGAGTTACCTTCTCTTTGAATGTTGTGTACAATTCAGTAGGTCCTGGACTTTTTCCTGATGGAAGATTTTTGATTACTGCTTCAATCTCATTGCTATTATGGGTCTTTTTAGATAGTCTTTCTGCTTTAATCTTGGTGGGTTGTATGAATCTGAAAAATTATCTATTTCTTCACAATTTTCCAGTTTATTAAGAGAGGTCTTCATAGTAGTTTTTTTTTCTGATCCTTTGTGTTTCAGTAGTGTTGGTTGTAATGCCTCCTTTTTCATTTCTCATTTTATGTCTTTGAGTGTCTTTTTCTTTGCTCGTCTGGCTAGAGATTTTTTCTGTTGTGTTTATCATCTCAAAAAACCTGCTTTTTTGGCTGTCCTTTTGTATTGGTTATTTTTTCACATTCAATTTTATTTATTTTTATCCTGATCCTTATTATTTCTGTAGTATTTAGCTCTAGAGCTACTGCGATGTCATTTTTTCTCTGCCCAACTCCCATCCTCGTCCTAATGGGGAAATGCGTTCCATTGAAGGCAGGGGCCCACAACAGTGCCTTGCATTGTCAGAGTAACTCAGTGACTATTTGTTTTTGAAAATTGGTGAAGTTGCCAATTCAAACTGTGATAGGATTGAGGGGTTGCCTTGGCAGGTCGGAGGGATGCAGGCACTCATCCAGGATGTAGGGAATCACAAACCACAGCCCTGACATGTAAATACTTTGGGGTGCTTGTCCCCAGCTCCATGTGTTAACCAGTGCAGGCCACTGGGTCTCGTAGGCTAGCCAGCACCCTTCTCTCCCAGGGTCAGAAGCCCTTCAGAAAGAACCAGAAACAGCTTATTCAGTTGTTGCTGCAGAAGCTTTGATTACCAATAGCTGTTAACAAAAGTTTTCCAAAGACCCTTGTTGTTAAATCTCCATTGACTTTTCCTCCACATCCTTTCCCGAGACTTTTGGAAAAGGGAAGAAAATTTTAAATACACATGGATGGGATAAAGAGAAAAGAGGCCGCGTTTCAGGTATTTTGCAAGTAAGGTGGATGTTCTACATGTAAGTAAATAGCACTAATAGTTTCCAGTCTGAAAATGCTGAGTACAAGGACAATTAATCACATAGGAATCTCACCACTTGAACTCAGAAAGTGATATTTATTCACTTAATGGATTTTTAAACTCAACAAATTTGCCTTTGAAAAAACAGCTATGCCGACTCTCTTATGAGTGTCTTCCCCCCACTCCCGCCTCCCCCCGTACTTTAGTTTTCCCCCATAAGCTCAAAGTTTCTCTGTGATTAGGCAGGCTGCTTGGTACAGATCTTCGGATGAATGTAGAGAATTCTTAAATGTCCTTCTCTCCCCAGACTGTTATTCTGCATTTTTTTCATAAGCAAGCTAGACTGGGGTTTTATCTGTAATAACGTGTTAAGCTAAAGCAGCTTCACTGAGCGTTCAGATTTTGATTTACAGTAGCGGGAACACCAAAGGTCACCAGGTCACTGAGGGACAAAGAACACAGAAAATGCTAGAAGCAGCTCCTGCCTGGTTACCCTGCCTGCTGTCATGTGTAAATTACAGGATGTGTGTAACTTGGGATTGTTTCCAGGATGATACGTGGTGTGACCCTCACAAGGTCACTTGTGCCAAAGTCCTACTGGGTTGCCCCTGTAGCTTTCTAACAATGTTTTCTTGCCAGGAGATGACAAGATCTCAGTGTTACCTCTGGGGAACGCACAAGGACGTTGGATGATTGAAGCAAAAGCTTTGGAGGGTAATTGGCTGGATAGATGTGCTGGCAGCATAGTTTGCAGGATGGGGAAATCAACTGTTGTTATTATTATTATTATTATTTTGATTTATGTAGGTTTGATTGGATTTGAGGGAAACCCCATGACAGATGGCTTTCTACAGTAATTTGTTGACATATTGACAACGCTGTTGGAAATATGCATAGTCACAGCCATAGGGAGATTGAAGGAGATATTTAAATCTTGACCCTGGACAGTCTGAGTGTCCTGGAAGGAAGAAATGTAATACCTGAATGTGTTTTTGTTTGTAGGATTTTATATCTGAATATTACTTCATAGACATTTAAGCAATCCAAGCATAATTAAGGCTTTCTATTTCTGTAGGAGATTTCCTCATCAGGAGATACAATCACTTTGCTTGCTGTGTTCATGCACTGTCATAATATTGGCACCTATCCGGCTCTTCCCCCATCCTTCACTTCACTCCCCTTTCCCACCATGAGCCGCCCTAGTCTGAACTGTGTGTTACCGTCAGCGAGGAAGTGAAGGGAGCCGCCCCTTGACTGGCAGACAGTCAAGAGGCTTGAGTCCTAGCTGGTTCCTCTTTGTTCGAATCCAGCTTTCTGCTGACACAGACCCTGGGAGGTAGCAAGTGATGGATGGAGTAATTGGCGCTGCGAGACCTGGATTGAATTCCCAGCTCCCAGGCTCTGACTCCGCCCAGCCCTGGTCGCTAGGAACACTTGGAGAGTGACACAGCAGACAGGAGCACTGTCTGTGTCCTCAATAAGTAAGCAAGCAATAATAAAATAAAATAAAAAATAAATAAAAACAAGGAAAGGAAGTGGGAGAGAAACATTTTTATGTATGTAACAGGCACTGGACTGATGCTAGGAAAAATGGCATGACCGCATGCTTGTGCAAACCAGCACAAGTTGAGAAACCTGTCTTCTCATCTCGACTTCACAGTTTCTCACCTGTGCAATAGGAAGGTTAGGCCGAATGGTCAGAGTCTCTTGAAATTCACCGAGGACTCGCACCTGGAGGGCAGAAGCCTTAAGGGCGTAGCACGCAGCAACTCCTCTTTTTCTCCGCAGAGAGCCAAAATAGTCATTCCTGACTGCTAGGAAGAACATTCCACAGGTAAACACTTTGTGCCTACTGGGAATATAGCTTCCAAAGGGCAAAGGATCAAGAAAGAGGAGAAAGAGCCAGAAAAAAAAAAAAGGAAAAATAATTTATAATAAAAAAGTTAGAGAAAGTTAATACTCCTGCGGGATTGTGGTCTTCCTGAGTTTTGCTTGTTGAATATTGTGCTTGGTGGTGAGTTAAGCCTGTGATTAGAGTGGATTAAATTTGTCTTTACAAACATTAATTAAAAAATAAGAGAGGGAAGATGGAAGATTGGGAGAGGGGTGAGGAAGGTTATCATCTTAGAACTGTACCTATGAAATACGTGTAATCTATTGTGTATATTGATAAAAAATACATGCTGGTGAGGATAGGCAAAAAGATGAAGGAAGACAAATACTTTTTTTGAAAGAAGACAATATTTACATATAATACAAATGAAAGTGCTCAATGTTGTCTCTGAATTGTTTGGTGATTCGAAGTACTTCTGAAATGAGAGTGCCTGCATGGCCAAATTGACCTGCATACCTGAAGGTTAATAAACTGTTTACACTGGTAGTTGAGTTTTAATGGGAAACTTTCTAAGGTGTACATTTCTGTCTTAGGAGACAAAACAGACTAAGTGAAATATAACTGCTAACTGGGCCGGCTGTCCTGGGAAGATAAGTGTCAGTCACTGCTCATTTCATGTTCAGTTCTTCATCGGGTTCCCTGTTGATTTTTCTTACAGACCTAGAGGTAGATACTGCTTGTGTTGCACTGTGAGTTGGAGTCTAGACAAAACTGTGGTCCTAATATGTGTGGGGGTCTTTTTGTTGTTGCTGCTACTGCTCTGAAAAGTTTTGCATATTCACTTGTATCACAGTAATCACCTCCATCTCATGCAGGTGATCTGAGACTACACTAGCTAAGTGAAGTCCCGAGGATTTTAACAGTTGCCATTGGAACAGGCCTGACCTCGTTAAGGTAATCTTCCTAATCATTGGCATCAGGCTGTTTTATTTGCAAGCACTCCTCAATAACACTGTTAATCGCATCCTGTGCACTGGTGGCTTGGCAGGGTGGACAGCCCTTCTGTCTTACTGTCACTCACAGTAACTATTTTTTTTAACTTTTTTAAAGCTTTATTTATATTATTCTTTCTATTTTTTAAAATTTTTTGATGATCTTTACATACTTGATTAGGGCGCAAAGGGTCCAGGGTTTGAAGAAAGTGGGTAAGAACATTGTTTCCACATTCTTTTTTTTCCTTGCTGTGTTTGGGGGATTGGGGCAGGTAAAGGGAGAAGCCACACCCAGCTTCCCAGCCATCACAGGGTCCCGACGTGGGGCGTGCTCCAAGGCACAGGCCTGTATTGCTGCCGATCTTGCCACTCCAAGCACAATGAAATCTCTCCAGACTCCACTGGCTGACATAGTCCACCTTAGAATCTCCAGATATTCACTGCCAACACTTAGCTGAGGTATTGATCAATCTGTTCTGTCTTCTGTCCTGTTGTGGTACCAGGTGTTCTCTGCAGGTTCTAATGTACCATCGTATCCTCCATGTGCACCTGGAGATGCTGTCCACTGCTTTGTCTGAGCCACTAAAGAGACTCAGCTTTGACACATGCACTCCATGGTTGGACCCTGGACCCTGTAATTTTCTCCGTGGTTGGAGTTCTGAGTGCAGCAGTTCAGTTGGGGGATTCCCAAAGAAATCTGAGGTGATCCCAGACCTGATTCTTGTATGTGCTTGCCAATACAGGGTCTGGCACAGTCTGTTGCCCCAATCAGCTGGTGGTAACAATTGCTGGGTCATTTCTGTCTCCAGCCCTGTCCTCTATGCAAACCAATGGGTATTGAAGCCCAGCCCAGTACCACCCACCATACACTTGGCCATGTAAACCAGTGAGAGCTGCAGCCTAGTTGGGGCAACCTGCAATAACCTCCACCAGGCCTGCCCCCACCCTGGTTCACATGCTTGCCAGTGTGTACAGCAGACTGGTCCAGTTTATCCCACATCTCATTTAGCTTTCATGCATGTCGGTGGTAATTGAAGTTTAGTCCAACTGAACCAGTCCCACCATCCAGCCCAAACACATGCCAGTGAGCGCCACTTTCTGCCTCACCATACCTGCTCTAGTCTTGGTTCTCATGCTCACCAGTCGGAGTGGTCACCCAAAAAGGAGGTGCCCACTATTTCCCTCATGGGCCCATTCCCAATTCCAGATCTTGCATTCTTCAGGTGGTTCTGCAGTTTGGCTTGACAGAATTAGCTCCCAGTGCCAGCATCTGCCAGCTGATGCTGCGGCAAAGCCCAACCAACCCCCACCCATTCTGGCTTGTGCACACATCAGTAGGAATAGTCAGCCCAGCCTTGCTTTCCTCTGGTCCAGCTCACAAGAGGCCAAGAGGTATTGTAGCCCTGCCTGGCATTGGTCTACTCACAATCACATCTCTCACGCTTAGCAGTGGGAGCAGTCGTGCAGCAGGGGACCCCCCATGCAGCCCCACCACTGTATTCGCTCCCTACCTCCTGGGTCTCACGTGTGTTGGTTGGATGCTGCAACCCAGGTTGGCATGGCCTGCCTCATCTAGGCATTTGTCAGTGGTTGCTGTAGCCCAGCCCAACCCAGCCCACACTAGTGGGAGCTACCGCCTAGCCCAGTCCAGCCAGCCCCAAATACTGGCACTAATGTAAACTGGCTGGTATTGCAGTCTGACTCAGCCTGACCCAAACACCATTCTGATTCTTGGATTTGCCAGCAGGTGATATGAACTGGCCTAGCCTGGCTCACCCCAGACCTGAGCCAAATGCATGCTGGTGGGTACCATTACCTGGCCTGGTCTTGGCTGTTCCCTGTCTTGGTTCTTGCACTCACTTACAGGAACTGCGTCCCAACAGAGTTGCTCAACTCCTCCATCAGAACCTCTCACATTACTAGACTTTGTGCCCATGGTGATACATGGGCTGGACATACTAGTCCACTTTCTTTCCTAGTAGGAACAGTGGCCTTTTTTTTTTTTAAGATTTATTTATTTTTATTGGAAAGGAGAGACAGAGAGGAAGATCTTCCATCTGATGGTTCACTCCCCAAGTGACCGCAATGGCTGGAGCTGAGCCAATCCAAAGCCAGGAGCCTCTTCCAGGTCTTCTATGCAGGTGCAGGGTCCCAAAGCTTTGGGCCGTCCTCGACTGCTTTCCCAGGCTACAAGCAGGGAGTTGGATGGGAAGCAGGGCCACTAGGATTAGAACCGGTGCCCATATGAGATCCTGGTGCGTTCAAGGCGAGGACTTTAACCACTATGCTATCGCACCAGGCCCCAGTGGACTTTCTTGACTGGCCCTTACCCTTTCTGGTTCTTAGTGTTGGGTGCTACAGCTCAGCCAAACCTGGTCTGTTCCCAAACACAGCTCACACGTGGCTCAGCAGGAACAGAGACCTAGCCCAGGCCATCCTACACCCATCTTGGTTCTCATGAGCTCCAGTGGGTGCTGGAGTATAGCTCAGTCTTGCTATTAAAATGATCACACACACAAACACATTTGTAACATATCAGGCACTATTATAATCTTCTAATACTTGGCATGTATTGGCTTATGACATAGTTATGAATCAGTTATCCCACATACCCCACTACCTCAAATATAAAACCTTTCCCCCTATGTCCAATGGGCTGTTACTAAAGTCAGGCCAGGCCAACAAGTTCCAAGAAGTAATGGGCAACAGCACAGTAGGGATATTGCCTCTGCTGACGGTGCAGCCTGGTACCCGTGGGAAGTGTCTGCTGGTCTGATTGACAACGAAACCAGCCAACAGAAATAGCAAGTCAGAGTATATTAGGAGTGGATTTGAGGTTATTTCACTAACCTCTCAGACATGATGTGCTTCAGATTTGACGTGAAGACCAATAGACTCATTATAGTAATAGCAAGTTCAAGGAAGTATTTATTAGAATGTTTTTCCTTGCTTCTCATTGCTGATTTCTATTGTGAATATGTCAGCACACTATTGAATTTCTTTAAAATTTGTTTAAAGCTTTCTTTCAGTTATGATTTTTAGTATATATGCTTCATTCTACTTATGAATTAATTTCAAATTTATTGTGTCTTCTTGTTTTTCCCATTTTTACTGATCTATTTACTCTGTCTGGAGAACTAGGTAAGAATTCATGCACATCGATTTCATATAATGGCTGGCTTTTCAGGTACCAGCATTTTCTGAAAAGCAAGTTTGTTATTTGCATTTATAGTATCACATAAAATATGTAAGATTTTATTCATCAGTAAATTTGTACTATTTTATAATTATTAATATCCATATATTTTTTTAGAAACATGGTTTTATCCCTTTTCCCCAGAATCTCTAGAATATGACTGCATCTACAAATAGTGATTTTTATATTGGTTTCATTAAATAGTGTACCATCTTTGAATGAGTAATATGTTTCTCCAACAAAACCACAATAAAATCACTTTCAATATCTACATATGATAATAATGTAGATATTACTTAATTGCTCCCCCACCCCTTAAATTCTTCACGAGATCTGGAAGTATTGTGTACTTAGGCATGTGTTGCGTGTTTCTGTAAGTGGGTGTCGTGGTACTGTCTAGCATTTCATTGCTTCAGCATTTGGCATCATCTGAGGAGTCTTCTGTGAGCTATACCTGCATGTCACCAGCAAGGTAGTTCCTATTGTCAGCTGACACCTTGCCAACTCATGCTGAGAAGCTTACCAACAATATGCAAGTGTGGGGTTTTCACAGCCTGCAAAGGGCCACTTCCCCCCTTTTGCCACCAGGTTTTCATCATTGTGGTGCTGTGGGTTAGGCTGCAGTCTGTGATGCCAGCATCCCACATCTGAGAACGGGTTCACGTCCTGCCTGTTCTGCTCCTATGCAGCTTTCTAGTAACATGCCTGGGAAAAACAGCAGACAATGGTCCAAATACCTGTAACCTTACCACCCCCAAGGGAGACCAGGCTGCAGTTTCTGACTCCTGGTTCCAGCAGGTTTCAGCTTTGCCTATTCAGGTCATTTGGGGAGGGAATCAGCAAGCAGAAGATCTCTTTTTCTTTTCTGCTACCTTTGTCACTCTACTTTTCAAATAAATTAGTAATCCTTTTTAGAGATACAAAAATGATAGCCTTATAATCTTTACATTTCTACTGAATCCGCATATGCGCGATCACCCAACAATGTGAAAGAGGATCGTTTGTGTCCTGGACATTTTTGTCATAGTAGCTACTATATGTGAGAGCTATTTGCATATAGTGACAATGAAATCACTGGTTCATGGCAGGTGAGTAGTCTAGTGGTTGAGACATCCTTGTCCAACTTTCAAGTGTCTAGATTCTAGCCCTGACTGTTATTCTTGGTTTGGGGTTGTTGCTAACATATGCTTTGGGGGGGCGCAGCAAGAGATGGATGAAGTGACAGTGTCCATGTTACCCATGTGGGAGACATGGGTTTTATTTCCAGCTTCTGGCTGTGCACTCATTCATCCATGACCATTGCAACCATCTGGGACTAAACCAGTGGTTGGGAAAATCTCTCCCCCCTTCAAATCAAGCAATAAATAAATGAAGATGTTTATAAATCCTGCTTCACATCCACTTTAATTTAGCACCATTTTGGGTTTCTTTATCCATCTTTACTTCTGGTTCCAATTCAGGCACACTCCAAGAAAGAAGTGGTTTGCTTTTATGATGTTCTCATAACACAGTGCAGCAATATCTTATTTATTTATAGCACAAGATTTACACACCAATTCCAAAAGGGATCTGAGGTGGTACCTGGAGATGTTGACTTTGCCCTTATCTGAGGCCTTAAAATGTAATTTATGGTGGTGGTTTTGTCTCGTATATCTTCCTTTTCTTGGCGTTCGGTGATTAATGTCTGTAAGCGTAACAAAACTTACACTAAGGTATAAAACATCCTCTCATCTGTGAGATCTTCGCAGGCACGGAGAAAATTGCAAGAGGAAATCATTTGAAATTGCATACTAGATGCAAAAGTGACAAATGGCTGTTTTGATTTTAAAGAGGAGCTCCAATCTGGAGAGAAATTATTACTAAGAAGGCATTTCTGCAGAAAGTTGCCTCCTCCTTTGCAGTGCCTGTGTTTGCGACCCCTAGTCATTGGTGTCACTGTGAGGACAAGGAATGCTTCTGGCATCAAGAAGGTGTGTGGCACTGTGCTGTTCCACTATTATTTGTGTGCTTTAGGAATGAGGTGCCTTATTTGGGTACTTGTTTTGTTTACACGATGTCACATGGAAAAATATTCAAAAAGAAGGTAAACAAGGTCGGTATTGGTCCATGAAGTTACTTGTATATTAATCTCATTTTCCAATTGGGTTTCTCCCCTCCCACGTGGGAAGTAAACTAAGGAAGGGAAGGGGAAGCAGGGAGGATAGGCAAGATGGAAACCAGACTGGGAGAAGCAAGAGCTGAGACAGATGTGTTGTGTTTTTACAAGCGGTGGTATGAACACGCAAGGGTCAGTTGGATGGCTGATGGCTGCTCTTCAGTCAATTGATGGAATGTGTTGGCTGAGTAATTTCCATTGGCAAAATTGTGAAGCAATGAGATCTGTCTTCAGTACTCAGTTCTCTTGCCCTGCCTCTGGCTTTCTCTCCAGGTACCCTTCTGGGACTTCTCATAAAGCCAGGTGGGAAATGCAGAGGAGTAGCCTGAGACAAAAAAGAGAAGCAGGTTGGGCTGGGTGTGGGATCTGTTAGAGGCTGGGGAAGCACAGCCTTTGGCACCTTGTGGGAGGAGCAGCATGTGATGGGACCTGGGGGTTCTGAAGAGAAGTCCTGGGCCACAGTGTTAGGAATTTTTGCCACTAACTGGACTCACTAACCAGATGGCAGTGAGTCACACAGGAGATCTCTTTATTCAGTGTGGAGAGGGAAAGGGGAAGGGGAAAAAAGCAGGGCAGAGGAAGATGGCCATGGTGCAGGGGAGGCAGAAAGAGCAGAGAGAGAGGAAGGGGAGGGGGTGAAGGGAGAGAGAAGAATGAGAATGAAAGGGAACACGGGGTAGGTATTGGGAATACAGAGCCGTGGAGCTTGACTGACATGGTGGTTGGCAGGGCCAGGGATTTGGGGCAGAAGGGATTGGTGGATAGGACTGTAAGGTACGGTGTCATGAAGTACAGTGGATTGGCAGAGAAAACAATTTAAATTTAAAGGGTGCGGAGCTTGTAGAAGTGGTACTTAACAAGGTCAAGACCTAGAGGAAGCTGGTATTTAAGGTGGCACCTTGTCTAACATGGCAGGGTCTCATCAGTCTTTGGGGCCTCTGTTCGAGCAGCTCCTCCCATGCAGAAGTCCAACAAAACTTCTCCGAGGACCACATCCTCATCAGCCCTAAAATCCACAGGTGTTTTCCTCAGTGCAATGTATTTTGGCAGGTACTGTGTGCAGGTGTGGATGGGAGCAAAGCTGCAGGGCTCCACTGTGGGCTGGTTACAACACAGCCTAGACACGAGTCCTGCTGGTGGGCACTTGGGAAGGGCAGAATGAGGCTCCTTGTTGCTGGTCCAGCAGGCAAATTCCTTGGCACAGAGAGCAGTATGAAGACTGATGTCTTCTTTTTCTTTTTTTTAATATATTTTTTATTAATTATTTTGCATTATGTGACATTTTCATAGGCTCTGGGAATCCCCCCACCCTTCCCCCTCCCCTCCCCCCTGGTGGATTCCTCCACCTTGATGCAGTATTACAGTTCAAATTCAATCAAGATTCTTTCCTTGCAAACGTATACCAAGCATAGAGTCCAGCTACTTATTGTCCAGATGGGTTGAACAGTTTCTTGGGGAGACCATTTCTGGTCCGAAGTTTGAGCTGGTAGAATATCATCACAGTCAATTAAGAGTCCCAATATAACATCAACAGCAATTTGCAATATTATGGAATTGACATGGTTTTGAGTAACCAGTATGTTAAAAAAAAAAAAAAAAGCAAGTCCTAACCACAATCTATGATTAGCTCATTGACATTTCAATTTTAGTTTATATACGGGACCGGCTGCTATCTACCTTAAAATGGCTATAAGGTACCATTCAGCTGTCTCGTGTCTATTTCATTTTAGTATTTAGCCATTTATTGTGTTGAAGTATAATTTTACTGATCTTGGCAGATTTTAGGATAATCTAGACTGGCTTGTAACTCTAACAAGATATTTGTCGACATTTAAGGTGCAGAACATTTTTTTTTCTTTTTTTTTTGGGGGGGGGGTGTGCAGGAAAATCCTCAACACCATGGTGAGGAGTAACTAATCTTTGTGTCCCACCCAGCAAAGCATGAGCCAATCCACGCCAGCTCTTTCCTGGAAGACTGATGTCTTCTACAGAGCCAGGAAGCTGAGGAAGGAGCAGGTTTGATCAGACAGCATCGGTCTATTCTTGGAGCAGTACAGAGACTTTCACAATGACCTGTATTTGGGGACATCTAGAACATTCTATAGGTACAGGAATGGTCTACCAGTGTGAGAAATCCTATTGACCTTAAGTTCAGGAAGCATCATCCGAATTGAGCGAAGCCAGGTCCTTTTAGGAGAAGCTCTTTTCCCCATGACCTGCTAAAACTAACATGTAAACTAATTTCTTTGAATCTCAGTTTCCACACCTGAATGTGTGTTGAACTTCATCATTCTGATAGTATCTTCCAGCTTCCTGTTTCTATGGAAACAAGATAAGTAACAGATAAAGCAATTAAATAACATTTTCAAACAAGATAGTTACAGAAGTAGGTAGAATGTTTTTAGGGGGGGTCATGGTAAAAGCTGATAAAGGGCAGAGGGGATGTTTGGCTACAACAGGGATGAATGGAGCAGATCTGACATGGGACCCGGATGGGGAAGTTACCACCAGGGGCCAAGGTATTGGCATCATGGGGAACTGGCAGGAGGTGGGTGCTTTTGCCTGAGAACATCTGAGCTCAAAGCACAAACCAACTTATTCAGTGCAACCGGTGTCAACAATTCTTCTGCATAAAATGCCTGCAATGCCCCAGTGTACTTCCGCAGTCCCACAGTTGCCCAAGTAGCTTTGTGTCAACAGTGTCCAGGCAGGAAAGGCTTTAAGGGATAGTCCCTTTGCTTCAACCATTGGAAACAATGAGCAGAAGCTTTCCCATCAACTACATAGTGTCTGAAGTGTTTTTAAATAAAGTGTGTGTTCTTTATTTTTAGACACCTACTCTCATGGGAACTAACTGGGGTCCTGTGAGAACTGTTTTAACAGCACCTTATGACCTAGCCAGTTCCCACTAAGTCACTGCTCTGAAAGGTCCCCCCCATCTCAACATCACCACTCTGGGGATGAAGACTCCGGACCTCTAGGGGACACACTAAGGCCATGTCCAAACCACAAGAAGTAACAACACTCTTCAGGCAAAGAAAAAAAGACAAAAACACAAACGTCTTTTATTCTCAAACTCACTTCTCTACACCTGGCTCAGACATGAATGTTCCTTCATGGAGAGATTTCTTCCTTTCCTTCTTGGCATTGATGATCCCACTGGCACACAAGGGTATGGTGGTGGCATTGTTCAGAGGGGCAGTCCTTATCCTAGGTATTTTATTCCTGTCTTCTGACTCTGGTTGAAAAAATGGGCTTGAGAGAGTGCGGTGGGCCAGTTATCTCTTACTGACTTAGTATTCTTACTTTAGAACAGTGGGACAATGTATACTTTTACAGAGTGTCTACCCCTTCTGGTACAGCGAGGCACGTTCTCTCTTGTAAAGCTTTGGTCAGGAATGATTGTTAACTATGATGGGGGGAGTCCTTAGACTGAGAGGAAGATTTAGTTATTTTCTCCCTGATGAGACCTGAGAATCAGGCTTTGAGCTTTCTGCTACTGTCCACCTAGCTTACTTTTCATTTTTCTGTCCTGTCCAGAATAAATCTCTTCTATTTTTATAGTTGAATCTTTCATTTCCAAGTTTATATTTTGGCTGTTTTGAAAGACTACTCAATCCTTCCTGTGTTTATCTTACGGATTTTTTTTTTCTGATAAAAAATAAATTTGCTTCATTTCTCTTTTGAACACAGCCTACTCATTGGATTTTTCCCCAAATATTCTGTAACATGAAGTCTGGAGTAAATCTACATTTTGATCTCTCATATCGAGGCTACTCCTTTTAGTGTTAGATTTTGGGATGCATCTGCCTCTCCCACCTAGACAAGCAGATTTGCAGTTGTTTCCTGCAGGTGTCATAAGCCTCTGAAATCAACCAGTCCTAGAGTGCACTTGGCTGCCTGGTCCACTGTGATATGCAGACAGTAGATGCCCTGGCAGCACCAGCAGGAAATGTGGCTCCTGCCTGAAGCTAAGGGCAGTTTTCTTAGATGCTCAGCTCCCTCAAAACCATAGCTCCGGGGGACCTTGGCTGTGTTCCTCTCCCTTTGATCAGTCTCTCTTCATAAGGGGTTGGAACGTCTCCTCAGGGCTGATCTATGCATAATCCTGTTATGTCTTTTTGCATTTCACAAACTTTGTTTTTTCCTGATGTGTGCAGGTTGTTGTTCTCAGTTCATTGTGAGCAGGTTGTTGATAGGAGAAAGGGAGAGGACTGAGCTTTTTGATTTTTAGGTCCTTTAAATTTTAGTCAAGGATTAATTTTTATATCGAAATGGCTATAATGTAGAGAGGCATATCATCATCGCAACCAAAATCAGGAGTCCTGAGCTGATTGTAATCAGGCAACTAGAGCTTTAATCTGTTTTGCTATTTGAAAGATGGTAACAGTAATAGTTTCTACAACTCAGCCATTTTGAGGATTACATCATGTAATCCAAATAAAACATTTAGCTCAGTGTCTGGAAAAAAAAGAATCTTCAATGACATTAGCTGCCATTATCTCAGAAAGTACTATGCACACTTTAAGAAACACGTACAAACCAATAACATGGAGCAATTGAATTAAAAGACTATTTTGGTGCAAAAGTTTTTAATGAGCTGAAAACCATGTATGGCGTGTGTATGTGTGTGTTTGTGAGTGTGTTAGTGCAAGGATTCTGGATTCTTTTTTTAATTTCAGAAGAACTTTTATTATTTGGTCACTGCTATGCTTAATAGCAAATCAAGGCTGGGATTATACTGATTCTTATGATAGTTCAAAATACAGGTTCAACTACCATTGATTTCATGGTGTAAGTGTATTTACTTTGAGACAAAATGCTTTTATTCAGAATGTTTTTATCCTCCGTAAATTTTTGTTATTACTGTACTATGATGGGTTTTTCTGTCTCCTTATGGGTTGCTGTCCCTGGTCTCCTCAGCTCTGCCCAGGAGGGATTTTTTTCCTAGCATAGGAATGCATACTTGTTATGCAAGAGGGATAACGCTGCTGGAGAGAGAAGATGAAAACTCATTATCCCTCTTTGAATATGACCAGTGGTGGGTTTCTTAGGATCAAATACAGGGTCAGTGACCAAGGGGTGCCAGAGGATGCCAGAGGGTGCTAAAGCATTGAAGGAAGGAAGAAAGGAAGCAAACCAAGGGAGAGGGCCGCTGCAGGTCTGAAAAGTGACTCAATGAGAAATGTAGCTTTTCCCTGTGCACTAGTATCCTGTATGGGAGCTGGTTCAGGTCCCAGTTGCTCCACTGCTGATCCAGGGCCCTGCTTATGGCCCAGGAAAGCCGTGGAGGGTAGTCCAAGTGTCTGGGACCTTGTACCTGTGTGAGAGAATCAGAAGAAGGTCCTGGATGTTGGCTTTACCTTGGTCCAGTCCCAGGTGCTGCTGCCATTTGGGGAGTGAACCTGCGATTGAAAGATCTCTCTCTGTCTTCCCCTGATCTATAACTCTGCTTCTCAAATAGACAAAATAAATCTTTAGATTACATGGCCCAATGCCTTCATAGTCACCTTAATTTGTATAAACTATAACTGTAACATGTTTATGTAATGCCAGTAATGCAGACATGTTTCTCAGAGTGTCAGAATTGTTAAATGATGTGTGACTCTTCATAATGAGATATACTAGGCACATAGGACTCAAGCCTAACTATGAAATTTCTTTATGTTTCATATGTACCTACTGCATATAGCTCAAAGACAAATTCACATAATATTTTAAGTAGTTTTTTTTTTGCGTGAAACAGATACATGGTGTGGAATTTTCCAGTTTTCCACTTATGTTAGGTTGGTACGCAAAGTTTTGGATTTTAAATGTTTTTGGATTTTTGGATGAGTGATACTCAATTTATAATTCAAACTGAAACATTTCTGGGAAATGTAAAATGAATAAATGTCAGAGCAAGGTAAATGTTAGGCAAGTCATTGGATAGGAGAAGGCATAAAAGCTACTGTCTCTTATCTAGAAGGGCCTAGGGCCTGTTGTGCGAGAGGTTAGGATACCTCAGCATTATAGAATTGAAATGACTTTGCACCACGTAATGAGAAGCATGTATTATGCATTTCTCTACTCATTCCTGTTTTTATAATCACCAACTGAATATTGACTGATGGCCTGTTTTGGTGGTTATAGTCAGAAGGCGCTCATGGCAATCAATGACTTGTACAGTCATTGGGATCATGTCTAACATGTCAAGATCATCTGGGTGACACAGGAAAGAAAAAAAAATCATTGAACGTGGCCCAAGTTGTAGAATGGATCTCAGTGGGAAAATGTCAGCAGCCAGCTTCATTTGTCATAATCCCGAAGTCATGGCACACTTTAATTTATTTATCTTTGACGTGCTGAAGTGTGTGAGAGTTGAAGCAGTCCTCCTGAGCTGCCACTTTATTTTAGCAAAAGCAGGTAATGTTGAGATGTATTTTTCTTCTTCCCCCTTTATTTGATGATGGGATATACAGTTTAATGTTCCTAAAGACTCCCCAGGGGTCAAACTGCCTCTATTTCTGGCAATGCGAGTTTTCATGGCAACATAAAATAATTATTGAGTTGTATTTGAGACGCTGAAATCTTTACATGCTTATGTTAAGTTTAATAATAGGATTCTCTGGAGTCATTTGCCCCAAGCATTCCACTATCTTGAAAATACTATTTCAGTCATAAGACATTATGCAGAAAACATATTTATGCCTAAAATATAAGTTCAATTATTATAAATTGTTCAGTAAAATTGTAATAATTAAAAAATTGTATGTTCTAATGTTCTCAGCTAAAATTTTTTCTCTGCTTTCCTTTAATAATGTTATGTACTTTCTTTTGTAAACTTATTTTTGGTTTTAAAATTTGTTTTTTTAAAAAATATTTCTTTGTCTTAGAAAGGCAGACATAGAGAGAGAGAAGGTGAGACAGAAAGATATTCTGTCTGCTGGTTCACTCCCCAAGTTTCTACAACAACTGGAGCTAAGCCAATCTGAAACCAGGAGCTAGGAGCCAGGAGCTTTTTCTGGGTCTTCCACATGGGTGCAGAGTTCCAGGGCCTTTGGCCTGTCCTCGACTGCTTTCCCAGGACACAAGCACGGAACTGGATGGGAAGTGGAGCAGTTAGGACATGAACTGGCATCCATATGAGATTCCGGTGCATGCAAGGCTAGCATTTAACCACTAGACTTTCGTGTTGGGCCAATCTGATGAATTTTTAAAGAAAAGATTTGTTCTTATTTGAAAGGCAGAATTATAGAGAGGACACACACACACACACACTGAATTTTCATCTGCTAATTCACTCCCCAAATGAGCCAATTTGAACTTCTCACTCTCCCACGTGGGTGCAAGAGCCCAAGGATTTGGGCCACCCTTTGCTGCTTTCCTAGGACATAAGCAGGAAGCTGGATTGGAAGTGGAATACCTGGAATATGAAATAGCACCCATTTGGGATGCTGGCAAGTGGACAAAAGCTTGGCCTATTACATCATGGTGCCAACCCTTAAAATTGAGTAGTTTTTAACATTTTGCTGCATTATTTTGTATGTAGACCTTATATACTTATGCATATCTAATATATTTTTCTTGAAAACAGATATTCACATAACAAAGTGAAGATTCATGGTAATGATTATAACATGGAGAATCAAGGTGTATTGTCAGTGAAGCAATATTTATAAGGATACACCAATGATACAGCATTCACACCATATTGATGCTGTCTGTACATTCACCTTCACAAATAAGAGAAAACACAGGCTAAGTTTCAACATTGTTCACATGCTTGGTTGGGGGGTGGTAGATGGATGGCAATATTGACACTGGGCATGCTGAATCACCATTGAGGAGTGGTTTTGGGGTATACTCTTCCTCCAAGTGTCAGCAGGCCCTTCCCAAGAACTCCCCAGGTATGCCGTGATTTCCTTGTTCCCCAAATGCTAAAGCTAGTAATGTCTTTGTGTCAGGATCTGGGAAAATTTAATTTCCTCCAAAATTTGGCTTCTCTGTGTATAAATCAGAAAACCCAAAAGTGGTTGAGTGCCATCTGGAGGGTTGGATGGGTGACATCTGCGTGCCTGGGTTGATCTAAGATCTTCCTGCTGGTCAGGTGATGGAGGCTCACGGAGGTGTGGATGCTCCCGTGTGTACGGCTTCTGCACTGAGCTTCAGCTTTTTGTTTCTCTCCAGCAGTTTGGCCATAAGTTAAGACTCGCTCAGGAAGAAGCACCGCCATATTAGTTTACATGAAGGGAAGGAAGGAAATTGGACCATCATCAGTGTTCATGCTTAGAGAAACATCTATGAAGTCAAGAAGCCCTGGCTTTGGCAAACTGAATCCCATTGAGATACTTTTGGCCAAAACCAGTCTAAGAACACCTTCATCTAGCATAGTTCTGATTTTTGAAAAATTGCCCCGAATGCTGATACAGTGTTGAAAATGAACCAAATTATTAAACTGAGTGATGAAGGCTTCTTGTAGGAGACAGTCATGTTTTTCTTAATAGTAACAGGTTCAAATTAGAAAATTCATTGAGTTAAAGTTAAAATTGTTATATTTTCCAACTCTTTTTGAGACACTGTTTGCTGTCTCATGTTTATTGAATGCTATTTTTATCAGTCTGCAACTATTGCCAAAATGAATCAATTAACATTTTCATTAGACTTCCTTCATGTTGGAAGGAAGATATATGAATTTAAAAATCCTGAGCACTTATGAGATCTCCCACTGCTATCTTCACATCTTACTTTTCTTTTTTTTTAAGATTTATTTATTTTTATTACAAAGTCAGATATACAGAGAGGAGGAGAGACAGGAAGATCTTCCATCGATGATTCACTCCCCAAGTGAGCACAATGGCCGGTGCTGTGCTGATCCGATGCCAGGTACCAGGAACTTCTTCCGGGTCTCCCACATGGGTGCAACGTCCTAAGGCTTTGGGGCATCCTCGACTGCTTTTCCAGGCCACAAGCAGGGAGCTGGATGGGAAGTGGAGCTGCTGGGATTAGAACCGGCACCCATATGGGATCCCGGGGTGTTCAAGGCGAGGACTTTAGCCACTAGGCCACGCTGCCAGGCCCTACATCTTACTTTTCTAAAGTAAATCCTCTATGTTGCATTTTGAAAGTTACTGAGGAACAGCATCCCACATAGGAGCTCCCAGACGCTCCACTTGTGATCCATCTCCCTGTTAATGTGCCTGGGAAAGCAACAGAGGATGGCTCATGTGCGCGGACCCCTAATACACAAACAGGACACCAAGATGGAGTTCCTGGTTTCTGGGTTAGCCTGTTACTACCATTTGGAGAGTGATCTAGCAGATGGAAGATCTCTCTCTCAATTTTTCTCTCTGCAACACTGTCTTTCAAATAAATAAATTTGTAAAACTAAGATCGATTCTCCTTATGAAAAATTGATTTGTTATGGAATAAATTTGTGTCTGCCAACCTTACACTCCTGGTTCAAGTCTTTTCTAAAGTTAATCATTGTTACCAGATATAATTTCAGACTTTTTACTACTTCTGTGCATTTCCATTTATATCTGTGCTTGTATCTCCAACCATGTAGCTGTTTGATCCACTGGGCATGCTAAGCTTATTGGCTAATGCCTATGCATTTTTAAAATGTCCATTAAATATTTGTCTTAAAGCATTTTGGCTTCTAATATAAGTAAAGAAAGCAACAAATTAATGCTTAAAACTCTACTAAATTTAATAATTCTAAATTTAATATTCAGAAACAAGTCATTATATTTTACAATAATGAGTAAATTAGGTTTTCCTTTATTCCTGTTTGTTCCAAAACATGAATGATAATTATTGAAGATAATTACAGAGTAAATAAATTGCTTATAATCAAATCTTTTTTAAAAAGTTAAAATGAGCATTCCTATTCTTTACAAAAAATGTATGTATTAGGTAGATTAATGTGTTTAAAATATGATTATCTGGAATCTACAGATGTCTTGCTTCCCTCCAGGGAAATACATAAAACACTTTTTAATAAGTACTTTTAAAATTTATTGTGGGCATTCCAATATCTTAGATGTTTTTCAGTATGAGTAGATATATATCCATTTCCTTGCTTTCTGAGCATCAATATTCCATGGTCTTATAGAGAAGTGGAGGCCGTTGTACAGTTATCAGTGGGAACTAGCGGTATATCAGCCAGCTTTTTATCACTGTGATTGAATACTTGAGGCAGGTTAACTTTATAAGGAAAATAGTTTTATTTTGGCTTATGATTCTGGAGGTTCATAGTCCCATATTGGAAAGACCCCATTTGTTGGGCCTCCAGTTATGGTGACATTCTTGCTGGCTGAATTCCAAGGCGTTACATGGGGTACGTGGAGAGAAGGAGCACACATGTCCCTGTATGTCTAGATGGCCTCCCTCTCCTTCGACAGCCATCATGATGCAGTCCTGGAGGTGCCATCCAAGTGATTTAATCCAATTACTTTGCAAAGGCTCTACCTCAAAAAACTCTATTGGACTAAGACCCTTTCCTTTTATTATCATTAATATGAGACCTTGAGTTTTAAACATCTGCATGAGCTCAGGGACCAAATCATATATAAGTCATAAGCAAGAGAATCATCTATATTTAGACTATTGAACAGGAACAAAAATTGAAGACTAGTTTACTAATAAAAGCTTTGGAAAATGAAGCAGACATAATAGCATAAAACAGAAAGCCTAGAATATTAATTCACTCAGTTACAAATTTATATTCTCACACTATCATTTCATCTTGTTGAATTTCTAGTATATGTTTTCCATTAGTCCTTAAAATTTTTTGAATTAATTTTTCCATGACACTGTTTTTTATAGCTATGGGGCTTATTTATCTTCTCCCCTCCCCATAGTTCCCCTCCTAACCTTTTCCCTCATGTTATCACAGCAGTGTAGTTTGCTGGAGACCAGCTCCGGCTGACTGAGAGCTTGAAAAGGATACGTGGATCGGAAGACGATAAGAAGAAGAGATAAGACGCGGACCATTATGGCTTGATGCTCATAATGGACAACTCAGAAAAGTTGCCTTCTTTATTTATACACAAAATCATCACAAGCTTTTGCACAATATCCAGTTGTTTCATATTTACATCATACCAAAAAAATCCTAAAAAATATTATTTTACTTCAAAGAAAACGTTTTCAACAAACCATTATTCATTGAAACCTGCAGTCACCTGGCTGAAGCCAGGAACTCCACGGTTGGCAGCGCATGCAGTTACATAGTGACAAGTAGTTTACTTATACTCAAAATCAGTTTTTAGTGAACACAAACTAACTAATATTGCTTAAAATATTAAGAGTACAGAATTAAAAGATCATAAATGAAAGGATTTTATAAAAGCATATAACATAGATTCTTTGCTAAATCTTATAATCAAATCATGTATTAATTATCGTCACCTTCACCTAGTGCTGATTCAATTGTTTTTTGTTCTTTTGTTTAAGGGCAGTGAAAGGGATCAAGGCAGCTCAGCCAATCTACAAACAGAGGCCCTTTACAAGAAACTTCCTTTTATCTTATAAACTGTTTTCTTTCCCTAAATATAAGTGCCAATATAAGATTGAGATTTTAAGCCATTTTGAGGGGATTCACATTTGTTGCTCTTTAGAAGATGCCCCATATACTTTTGCTTTCTGTGGTGAGAAACTAAAATGCGTCATATCATGTGTTGTAACAGTTCAAGGCGCATGGTAAACAAACTCTCTGTACCTCCATGATTGCCATATGTTCCAAGATATTATCAAGCCATTTCTTAAGGAAAACATTACTTATACTAGGGCAAGCTTCAGGACAAAAGTGGGCAGATAACAGGATGTTTGGAGACATTGTGGGCTCAGTTGTACTATTGTATACTTTTAGTTGTGTGTCATAGCCTTACGTCGCTAAAGATGTTTTTATCATTACATGATTGATCAATTTGAGGTGTCATTCCAGTTACAGGGATCACTTCACATTAGCAGAAAAACAACAACACCCTCAGGAGAATTCTGTGAAACATCAGAGAGGTGATTGAGTGTCCATACAATGGGGTGAGGCAGCAATGAGGTGAACAGAGACATTCTGCCAGGCCTTGCCTCGCAGCCAGAAACTCCTCGCAGCCTTGCTAACTGAGAAGCGGTGCTCATCACACACCCATGCCATCCGACCCAACTGCATGGCTCCCCACAGTAGTTCCTTAGTACCAGTTATGAGTTTAACTATGGCGTTTAGATGTCTCATGGTATGATAAGTACTGGCAAAAGTAGAAAACCTGGTGTTGTAACATAGAGACTTATCTATTTCTATATCGGATATAGAGTGATATGGTAGGCGAGTTCCATTCATGAGAGTGAGATGACAAAAAGCACACATACAGAACTGTATATAGTTATTATTATCATTAACATTTCAGAAATGTATTTGAAAGGAAAACCACAGAGAAGTGAGAGACACCTTGGACTGACTGTTTCATCTCAGGCTCAGCCAGGCTTAAGTCAGGCATTTTTTTTGCTTCTCAAAGCAGTGGGAATTGCTTGCAGGTCTTTGATGGAGGCTGCAGCAAGATTAAATTTGCTTCTATGGAAGATGACTGGAGTGGTTGTGTATGGATTGGTAAAGAGCCAGCATAGAAACAGGGAGATGAGTGTAGGGGTTGTTGCAATAAATTAGGCAAGAGAAGAAGACCTAGGCTAGGGTGATGGAGAGAAATTCACTGATTCAAGAGATGATAAAGAGGCAGAATAGAAGACTTGTTCTGAGGAATAAGGGATGATGCCTGAATTTAGCCCTGTTGGTTAAAGTTATCATCTGTTGCTTAGAGAAACATATCAGGACCCACGTCTTTACATGTATGCAAGATTAGTAAATAATACATGCTTTTATTTTATGGAAAACTGCCTATTGTCAATAATATGCCTTTTCATTTTTATTATTTTAAATTAAGAAATCTGTATTGCTAGAGTTGAATTTTGCAGTCTATAACTTAGAGTTGAACGGTTATTAAAAGACATATTCAATTTCTGAAAATTTATTTGAAAGTCAAAGTTACAAAGAGAGAGAGAGGAAGAGACAGTCACAGACACAGAAACACACTCCCACACATAGAGGGGGAGATGGGGAAAAGACAGATCTTTTATCAGCTGTTTCTCTCCCCAGATGACCACAACAGTCAGGTCTGGACCAAGCTGGGACCAAGCCTAAACCAAGAGCCAGGAACTCCATCTGGGTCTACCTCATGGATGGCAGGCATCTGTGCACTTGGGCTATCTTCTGCCTTCCCTAGCATATGAACAGGGAGTTAAATTGGAAGTGGAGGAATCAGGACTCTATCCGGTGCTCACATGGAATGCTGGCGTCACAAGTGGCAGCTTTACCTGGTGAGTCATAACAGTTAAGTTCTGATTTAAGTAGTATGTTATGTATTTTGACTTCACATGTATAAACTCACGTGATTCCATTGTAATCCTCTGAGTTTGATGAGAGACTGAGTCCAAAACACATTAAATAACTGGCATTACATGAGGTGAAGCCAAGCCACCTGACTTGTCTTTTGGGAATTTTTTTCTAGTCTAATTACTGTATTTCTGGTTACCTCCAAAGCTAAGTGGATATTGGTGATGTCACTGGACAGAGCAGAGTGGCTGGGAGAAACACCAGTGTTCAGGTGGGCAGAGAGAAATCATAAGTGTAAACCACAGATCTGATCTTGCATATTTCTTATTCATCAAAAGATACCCAAATAGGTGTATAGAAGAAACATCAATGTATTTGGAATTGTCACACATTTCACTTGGAAAAACCATGTGTCCAAGCTGCTTGATTTTGAGCAGGGATGTTCCTGAGTAGCTCGAGGGCAGCCACGCAGTCAGAGGTGGGTCTTTCTAACAGCACAGTGCCTCAGTCTAAAGCAGGAACTGAAAGGTTGGGGGGCAGGTGATGTCACCACGCTGGGTCAGTCAACTGAGTATAAGCATGGTTAATAGGTTCCTTCCGAATTGTCTTCCATGGAAGGCAAATTCCAACACCCAGCTTTCTCTGTTTCACATTGGGCCAGGCAGTGACCTTGCCATTAAATGACCTCTTAGGTCCATGTGCAAAAGTATAAACCAGTTTGATAAAAATCTATTTCTATGAAACAGTCCTATTCACATAGTTGGTTGTGTAGGGCAGGGAGCGGTGGTGGTAGAGGGCGGGAAGATAGCTGAATATTTCTTGTTTGTTTTGATTCTTTCACAGGTAAGAAATGCAGGTGAGAACTTACCTGTCCTTGTGGGTACCAAATTAGCTTTGATAGATGGGTTAAATCTGGTTAAATGCGCTTTTGAACTCTAGGTCTTGAAGGAATTTGAATGTTTAGTTTAAGGTATTTGAGTAAGTGTCTCAAGTTGGGGATCTATAACAAAGACAAAGATATAAAATATAAACCATGGCACTAAAACAGAAGGCAGGTTATAAGGGGACAAAATGGTGAGCAGGTTAGTGCTAGAGAACAGCGTGAGAGAAGCCATGGTGGAAGGGATTGTCTCCCCAAGCAGAGAGAAGGATCAAAGTAATTTTGATCATTATGTGGAGCAGACTTTTGTTTTCCAACAACTGCCCCAAATGCTACTTACCAGCAGTTTTCAAAACAAGCCCTTGATATCTCAGTGGAGGGCACGGATTCCTAGTAGTCTGCTAGTCTTAAAGGTATCAGTTACAGCCTGTGGGAGCTGTGATAACCAAAATGCTGATTAAAATAATGTCATAAGTACAAGCAGCCATGAAGACAGACTTTAAAAAAAATGTCAGTGCCTGAAGTTTTTCACCAGTCTTTGATTTAAATTGATCCTAGGTCATTTGTCATTGCCGACCATTTTTCTCTTGGCTGTCTAAAGAAAGATCTGTCAGCTATAGATCACGGCAAACCAAAAAAGTAGGCTGAATTGCTTTTCAAGCTCTCTGGTGTGCACTACAACTTACTTGGCCATTTGCAAATGATGAATTGGGCATCCCTTTCCAAGAGACTTATGTCCAAGAAATTTGAGATGGAGTTTGTGAAGTCTCTTGTCTCTTTATAAAAAGTGAGTGAGAGAGAGGAAGGGAGGGAGGAAGGGAGGGAGGGTAGTAGAGAGACGGAGAGAGAGAGAATGAATGAATGAGTCAAAATCATCTTGCTGGCAGAGAAAATTGAGTTCATGGGCAGTAAAGGATTTCTAGGTTAAGGTGATTGGAAGCACAAGGATGAAGCCAGCACCTGCCAGGATCCCGACAGCTACATCCCCCAGTATTTCCAAGAATGGACTTGGATAGCCACAGCTGGCATTGCCCCTCATACCATCTGCAGAAGATTTTTTATAATTATCTTATGTCTTCTAGATTTGAAAATTATAAACTTGGAGTTGCTGGCTTATCAAAGTCCCCATATAATGGAGAGAGTTCTTGGAAAATGAGGGCTCATCGTGTGTCTTGTTTCCCTCACTTTAAGAAAGTGCATTCATTGGCTTTCCATGTTTATCTTAACGAAGGAAGTGACTGTTCCACCTTTGTAGATTGTCCAGAGGGTACTGATTTCATGGTAACCTCTGAAGGAAGGGGAAAATGCAAGTCACACTAAGGGTCCAAGCAATCTGTAGATATTTTTGTCAGGGAGACATAATAACAGAGAACTTTGTACATCTGAATTGTTCAGAGCTATTGTTTTGAACTTTGAAAATACTTATGATGTGGGTGGTAGAAAATCAATCATGATTTATAGTTGTGGAATTGCTCTAAACAGAAACACTTAGTGCTACTGAAATAGGAAATTGAATTCCACCCACACACTGGTGATCTGTTCCACCTGCTGCAGCAAAAAACTTGTGACAAGTAGAACTTTTGTAAATAATACATCCTTTAAATGGAATATGGGAGATTCTACTTGGGAAGGTCTATAGTTCAGGCTACCATCTATTGTTATCTCTAAGATATCTTCTTATGCAACAAGAAACCAATATAAATCAGACATGCTACTCCTGGTTTTGCTAAAAGCATACAGCTATTTCCTATTGCCTCCACTTAATCTGTCTGCAGGAACTTCAGTTTCTCTGTACCAGTTACAAAAACAGCAGCCGTGAACTTGTCACCCCTGTAATGTAAAGTCAGAATTACTGGTAATCATACGTGAGTCCTCCAGTTATTGTATCTAAGTGGTCTTCTGGATTAGAGGACCACAAACACCGTGGAAACCATGGTAACACATTGATTTAAAAAAAAATTCACATTTCTTTCCACTTTGCCATCCCTGAGGAAAACTTTCTCTAACATATTAGTGTATACCCACTTGAAACATCACCACCTCTTTATGAATTCACCCAATACTTGCATCAATTAACTGTTCTGATCTGTGATCCTGAAGAGTTAGGGCTTCTGTTGTAGAAAGTGCCAGAGATCAGGAGCTCCCCAGAACACTCTGAGGTCTGTGGGGGCAGTGGGTCCTCTTTCATTCCACCCTGTGTCTACAGTGTCTGAAATATAGTCACAACTTAACAACTGTCTGATGAAAGAAATACAAGGGTCAATCTTTTTAATAAAAAGAAAGCAAATACCTACCCAAATTCTAAATCATTTAGCTTATGAATCTGCATTTTAAAAAAAGATTTATTTTGTGGATTTGAAAGATAGAGTGGCAGAGAAAGGTAGAGGCAGACAGAAGAGGATGAGTCCAAATATTTGTCTGTTAGATGTTGATTATATGCTATATAGCTTCAGGGAGAACCATAGAACAAAATTATCTCAGATATTGCATGCCTGACACAGTGATTTATCCATCACAATATCAGAATCTACTAAGGAAAGTGGTGATAAGGAAAATAAAAACCCCAGGCTCCAGACTGTTACATGATTAATTTTAAGCCTCAATCTTTTGAAGGCTGCACAGATGTAATAAAATGGTCTTGCTTGAGGGTGGGTGTTTGTACAATGGTTAAGTTGCTGTTGGTGACACCTGCTTCTCTTAATAGCGTGAGTGCCTGGATTTGAGTCCCCCTGCTCTTCCAGCTCCCTGTGAATGCACACCCAGGAAGGCAGCAGGTGATGACTCCGGTACTAGGGTCCCCCCCCCCCCACCTTCCTGGGAGACTCTGAATTCTTTGCTCCCGACTTCAGCCAGGCCCAGCCTTGGCTGTTGTGTGTGGGCATTTGCAGAATGAATCAGAAGATGAAAGATCTTTTTCTTTCACTCTCCTCCTACCCCATCCTTTTAGAATAAATTAAAATAAATAAACAAGATTTAAAATTTGGATAATAAAATGTTCTTCTCATCCCTTGAGGACCTGCCATTATTTAGAGCACTGTGCAGAGAGGGCTGGCGGTACTTATAGGAAGGTTGCCATTGCTGTTGTGAGTAAACACTGCTAAGCCTTCATATGTGCCAGCAGGATTCCTGATCAAAATGAAACCTTCCTCAGGGTGAACCTTCTTCAGTGCTCTCTTCATTCTTACTGTTAGCCACCCCAAAGAGATTATATGGATGTTATATATCTGCATACGTTTCTCTTCCCTTCTTCCCTTCCTTTTCCCCTTTCTTATTTTAATACATTTAAAAATTTACTTCTATTTTATTTGACAGGTGGGGTGGAAGGGTGGGTGGGAGAGACCCTCTCTCTGCTGGTTTTCTCCCAAACACACTCAAAAGTCAGGATTTGGCAAGGCCCCAAACCAGGAACCCATAACTCAGTATGGGTCTCCCATTAGGAGGGACCAAGCCCTTGAGTCACTGCCACTCTCTCCCACATGTGCAGGAACATGTTTTAAGAAGTGAAGTCAGGACTTGAACTCAGACACTCTGATTTGAGATGTCAATGTCCCATCTATTGTCTTAAGCACTGTACCTCTTAAAAAATATTGTAGTGCCTTTTTAAATAACTGGAAGTCCCACACTGTCACAAAGTCCTGTGATGCTGTATCTTAAATCCAGATCCTGTTTGGGGCTGGTTTTGTGGTCCTGTGTCTTACAGCTATCTGCCGGTGGTGCTGGCAGGGTTAGGGTTGCTATCCAGTTCTCTGCTGGTCTAAGTTCTTGGGTCCACTGTGTTAGATTGGAAGGAGTCAATTGAGGAGCAAATCAGTAGATGGAAATTTGTCTGTCTCTCCCTTTCTCTTTGAAATTGTGGCTTTTAAATTAAAATCCTAGAAAAACCTACTACTTAGCAAGTACTGTGGTAATTCAGGATTCAAAAGTTCTAGTGCTGAATCTGCCCTGGCTGATATTACTTTGTTATAAGAATGCTCTGCCCTATCATAGAGTTGATATTAGCATTATTCAAATAGGATGAAAACACACTTTGAAAAGAATAAGCTACTGTTTTTGAACTGCCTTCTTTTCCTTCCTTCCCCCCTCCCTTCCTTCCTTATGTTTGAGACCAATATGTTTAGTGGCCTAGAGTGCATTAGCTCTGTGGAGAAAAGGGGCCTCAATTTTTACTGTGTTGACTTTCTGTGATGTCGATTTTTTTTCACAAGAGTTGATTTTCGGCCATAGATGCTTCACCATTTGATTTGCAAAATTCTTGAATATTGAGCAATTCATTCTTGTTACATGCTGATTTGATCACACTAGTGCATATAACCCAGATCTGAGGCCAGATGCTTCAAAAACTTCATGGAAATATTGGCTTGAGACGTAATTTCGATGTAACTTACGTTTGAAATCCCTGCATAGCTTTAGCTTTTTCTTCATGTGTATTTTCAGTGAACATTGAGAAGACTCCCTCATTTATATGATGTCAATGTTTTTTTGCAAGCAAAATGAATTTATATTTCAATCTAATTTCCATATACTTTTTGAAGTAGCATTGTATTTAAGTCATGCACGTGGCATAATAAAGTTGCAAATCAGCCATGTGCTGTGTTAATTGAAGAGTACTCTTGACCCACATGTAGATACTTCATTGCTATAACTAGTTTTCTAGCTTTGTATACCATAAATGTAGAGACAAACATGGCAACATGTCAAGTTTTAGACACCCTTGCATGCCTTTCCATGTTAAAGTTAACAAAATGAGAATTCCTGGGGTCACCCAATTAGAACTAAGAGGCTGCAGCACTTCCTTCCCAGTTAATTATTTTACATTTTAAGTCAAGTGCAGAAGAAGTGATAACAATGATTACTACAGCCAATGCTTAATGAATGCTATTGAGCTGTCCCTCACACATTGCTGCATGCTACACAGGAGAAAAGCGCAGCTCATGTGCCCACCAGGCCAGGGGAGAAGTGGGGATGCAATGTTGGGCAGGTTGATGTCCGCTGGGATTCCACCACCGAAGGTCAGTAGGTCCAATTTCCCCGTGAGTTATCTTCATCAGGGCATGGATGTGACCTCGTTCCTCATCACCCCCTCCCCCACCCCATGTTTTTCAGCCCGCAACCAATGGGAACAGCCAGTTCTATTTATCACAATTCAGTTAGGTCCATTTCCATTCTTGAAGTTATGTTAGGAAGCTCTCTTGTAAAATTCTGCATATTCACAGAGGAAGCTAATTGCGTTCTATTAGGTGTGAAGATACTCATCTGGTTTCAATTTTTCATATGGTTATTGCAGACTTCTGTCCACCTGATATGTAAGAGGACACAGTGTTTTTCCAAAGACAGTTGAAAAAGCAGTACAGATCAAGCCTATTGTATGATGTTAACTTCTGTTGCTTCTACAATGCTTCTGTCTCTAGCCCTTTTAAACAAAGTTCACAACTGGACATTGATTTGCACAGTACTCTGAATATGCTGAAAACTGAACTTTACATCTTTTTTTCTTTTTAAATGACACTGGGAAAAGGAGACAGTTTAATGTTCAGTGCTCACTCAGCTGAGAAGGCCTGTTAAAGCAGGGGTGTCTTGGGGAGGTTTACAGAGCACAAGCCCAGAGGGCTGTGGGCTGCAGATAAGGTTTACAGCAAAGCCAAGCCTCAGCGAGTGTAAGCTGTTGTTCAATCCCCTAAGAAATCAGTTGAGGAAAACTGCGTACACAGATGGCATTCAGAAGCATTCTGTTTCATTAGCAGCTACAAAGGAGGAATTCTGTTGCGCAGAGCTGTTTGTTGTCATTTCAGCTCATGCCTTGCTTGGAGCTTTTCTGCATAAAAATGGAAGGAACTTGAAAGGAAAGGGTACTGAGAGCTCTCTGGGAAAACCCTACTCAAAATCTTCCTTCTAGGGCCTGGCATGGTAGCCTAGTGGCTAAAGTCCTCACCTTGAATACCCAGGATCCCATATGGGTGCCGGTTCTAATCCCAGTGGCCCCATGTGGGAGACCTGGAAGAAGCTTCCGTCTGCCTTCGGACTGGCTCAGCTCCAGCCTTTGTGGCCACTTGGGAAGTGAATCAGCAGACGGAAGATTTTCCTCTCTGTTGCTCCTCCTCTCTGTATATCTGACTTTGCAATAAAAATAAGTAAATATTTAAAAAAATCTTCATTCTAACTGCACACTGGTGAAAATGTTCCCATAACTGTATATTCTGTTTGCATGGATGGATCATACTGTAAAGATCTGGCCTGCAAAGTAGCTGCAGCTCCACAAACTGGATGTGATCTATGACCTACCGGAATCTGCTCTGCTCCAACAAGCCATGGCAGGGTTTGAGTCTATTGCTTTTCTAGAAACTGCTTCTTCTAGATAAGGCTGTCTGTTTCCTCGCCCTTTTTTCTTTTAATGATCCCACTTTAAACATATAAAACTTCTTCATTTTTGGAAGTAGTGGTGTAAAATGATCTTCAAGTACCCAGTTCAGTCTATACTGTGACTGTTTCTTGATTTTGACTCTGAGTTACAGAAAAATCCTAATTGGTTGGAAGTGCGACATGAGCATTAAAAATCAGCAATAGAGAGAATCACAAGGACATCCAAGTGTACAATAAGAATCTCTCTGGTCCAGTTTAGTACACATGGAAATTAAATGGTCCTTCAGCTAGAATCAAAGTCATATATTATATAACTACCAAGGAAGGAGGAATTTAAAATTTTTGTCTGAAAAAGAGAGGGAGAGAAAGACAGCCCTTCCATCCCCTGATTTACTTTCCATGCCTGCAACAGCCAGGGCTGATCAAAGCTGAAGCCAAGAGCCAAGGATTCCATCTGCATTCCCCATGTAGGTGGCAGGAACCCAAGGACATGAGCCATCCACTTCTCAGGTGCCTTAGCGGGAAGCTGGATTGGAAGTTGAGTAGCCTTAACCTTCTGTGTCACAATGGCAGCCCCAAGTCAGGAGTTCTAAAACATTTTGAGTCATACAGGATGTTTTTGTGTGGTGAATCCTGAATTATATTTTTCATTTATTGCAATTTTCACTTTATTTCAGTTTCTGTATTTTCATTTTTTTGTAAATATTTCGAAAGACTTTCTTTTCAAACCTTAATCTGCTTACTAGATATTTTGTGTCACTGTCATGCTAGGAAACATTTTTTTCTCTGAGCTTCTTAGTAGGGTTCATTATTTCTCTCTTTTCCATTTTAAAGAAGGTTTATTTATTTCAAAGGCAGATTTGCACTGAGAAGGAAAGACAGAACTCTTTCATCTTCTGGTTCTCTCCCCGAATGGCTACTTTGTCTGGTACTGAGCTGATCCAAGAGCCAGGACTTCATCTGGGGTCTCTGATGTGGGTACAGGGGCCCTAGGACTTAGACCATCCTCTGCTGCTTTCCTGGACCTTAAGCAGGGATATTGATCAGAAGTGGAGCTGCTGAACATGAACTGGTGGCCATTTGGGATCTCAACACCACAGGCAGAGGCTTAGTCTGAATGCCACAATGCTAGCCCTTCATGATTTCTTATATCCCATGATTCTCCTTTGGCTTTTGTTCTTCTCCCCAGAAAAGGCATATGGGAGGTAGTATTGTGAGACCTTTGATATCTAGGCATGCCTGTGCATCTTGACCCTCATTAGAAGTTTGGGCAAGTATAGGAGTCTAGGTTGGCAATTGTTTTACTTCAGACCCAAACAGCATTGCTCCACCAATTTCTTATACCACTTAGTGTTGTTAATGAGACATCGGATTCTTGTCTGAGTCTCACTATCCGAGTTCTTCGCTGTTGAACTTTTAGGTCCCTCTTCTTTGCCTCAGTATTTTCAGATGATCCAGAGGGTGTTGGATTTTTTCATTACTTCTTCTTGGATAACTGTTGACTCCTAAAATAGGAAAGAGTCATGATTTTTTTCAGCACTGAGAACATTTTGTTTTTATTTATTTAACTAAAAAAATATTTATTCGAAAGTGTTTGAGAGAGAAGCAAATAGCTAGAGATCTCCCTCCTCTTTTTCATTTCCTGCAGTTACCAGGGCTGCTATAGCCAGGAGCCTGGCGCTCCACCCAGTCTCCCATGTGGGCAGCAGGGGCTTGAGCACCTGGGACATCAGCTGCTGCCTTCTGAGGCACATCAGTGGAGAGCTGGAGCAGAGGTAGAGCAGCCAGGCCTTAAAATTGCCACTAATATGGGATGTCTATATCCTAGGTGCCAGCTTAACCTGTTCCACAACACTGACCAGTCTTATTTATTTTAAAATTCACCCTTTCCATTTGTTTTCTTCTTCCGGAGCAACTATTGTTGGATGCTGTCATTCCTGGATTAGACTCTCTAACTTTTCATGTTTCAGTGTTTCAAATACATATTCTAGGATATTTCCTCAATTTCAGTCTCCCAAACTCCTATTGTAATTTAAATATTTCAAAACAATGTTTACCGTGTAAGTAGTTCTTTCTTGTTTTCTATTTTATAATGTTCTGTTGTTTAATAAACAGAATATATTGTTTGCTGAGGTTTAATTTACATACTGTTCATAAAATTTATTTATTTAAAAAGCAGAGAGAGCTAGGAGACAGAAATCATCGATCCATTTTTTCACTTCCCAAATGGCCATGATGGCCGTGGGCGGGCCAGCACAATGTCAGAGCTGGGGACTCCATCCAGATGGTCCATGTGGTGGCGGACAGGTACTTGGATCGTCTTCCACTTCAGGCACGTCAGAGGGAACAGGACGGGAATCACAGCAGTGGGGCTTGAACTGCCATTTCAGTATGGAATGCTAATGAAGAAAGCTGTGGTTTAAACAGCTGGGCCACAACAATGGCGCCCAAATTCAGTTTTGACATATATATAGTTGTATGATCACCATCACGAACGAGTTCTAGAATATTTCATTCTCCCCTAGAGATGCCTTGCACATATTTTCAGTCAGTCCCTATTCCCATCTTCATCTGCTATGAACAAACATGTGACCTGTTTTCTGTCTGTAAGTGTTCATGTTTTCTGGACATTTCATCTAATGAACTCCATCATAATATATTGTCTTTTATATCAAGTGTCTTTTACTGGCATGTCTTTAAGATTGATCCACATTGTAGCAAATACTGGCAGTTGACTTTTCATTATTGCTGAATTACATTTCATTGGATGAATACACTATTTTGTCATTCATTTTTCATCTGACAAGTATTTGAATTGCATCTTGTGTTTGGCTGGTATGAATAATGAATACTATCAGAACAACTGCATTGATTGGAAAAAGGTTTTCATTTGCCTTGGGAAGCTATCTAGGAGTAAAACTGCTGGCTCATATGGAAAAGTCACATTTAAAATTGTAACTGCCAAGCTGTCTCTCAGAGCCACTTTCTGCTTTTTTACATTCTTAGCAGCAACATTCAATCAGGTACTGAATAATGGCATTTCAGTGATTCAAGGGCCGTGTGCACGTGACAGTAGCCCAAGATGATATAATTGAGCTGAAAAAAATTCCTACCACTTGGTGACGTTGTGTCTACTGTAATGTCAATCAATCCTCGTGTCCTTGTGATGATGCTAATGTGAACACACCTACTGTGTTGTCTGTCATAGAAGGGAAAGCACATGTAGTTATATAAAACGCACAACACTTGAAAAGGACAATAGATTCACGTCATCCTGGTTCAGTTACTTACTAAATGATATTTTCATTTTTAGAATGTGCTCTTATGCAAAAAATTTGACTTACAGCAATATGAGTGAACAAATAGAGACATATACTCTCACAGATGAACTGCATGATGGAGACCAGCATACAGGGAAGAGAGCATCTCTACTCCCGAATCACAGGAGGAAACAGTTAAAATATGTAGACAATATGATACTAGATTTTCTACCTTAATTCATACCTACAATGCCGTGATGCACTTAAACAGCGGAATGCTAAACTTGTAACCGTTACTAAAGGACTATACTACTGTAATAATATGGGGGAAATGGTGGGAGGAGTGACGGGAGGGAGAAAGCAGAGGGAAAGAGGGGAATCCCTATAACTACAAAACTGTACCATGGAAAATAATAATAACAGCAAAACCTGTGCGCTGCATGTGGACTAGATCAGGGAAAAGCCAGGCTGGGCTGATTATTCCTGCTGGTGCAAGCATAAATTAGAGTGGGTGAGGGATGTTTGGGCATAGCCGCAGAAGCTGGCACTGGGGACTAATTCTGTCAAGTCAAATCACAGAACCACCTAAAGAGTGGATAAACCGGGACTGAGAGACCTGAGAGGGAAAAAGTGGGTTCCCCCTTCTTGGGTCACTATTCCCGTGGGAGGGCATGAAAACTAGGACGGGGGCTGGGATGGCTAGATAGAGAGGCACTCAACAACACCCGTGAGGGCTGGATGGTTGAGTTGGTTAGATAGAACTAAGCTTTAATACCCATTGACAAGTGCCAGAGCCAAATGGGATGGGGGACAGACTGGTCTTCTGCTACACATACTGGCAAACCAGGGTAGGGGGCGAGCCTGGTGGGGGTTATTGTGGGTCGCCCCGACTAGGCTGCAGCTCCCACTGGTTTGTGTGAGGGCCGAGTATGTGCTGGGCAGAACCAGACTGGACTGCAACACCCATTGGTTCCAGTGCAACTCGGGATTGAAAACAACCAACCCAGCAATTGCAACCACCAGCTGATCGGGGTGATGGACTGTGCCGGGCCCTGTGCTTGCTAGAACATACAAGAAACTAGTCTGGGAATACCTCAAAGTTTCTTTGGAGATCTCCCCAATCGAACTGCTGGACTCAGAACTCTAACCAAGAAAAGACAGAAGACAGAGCAGATCAATCATTCATCTCAGCTATATGTTGGCAGCGAAATATGGGGCAAACGGAGACTTTATGATGGACCATATCAATCAGTGGACGACCTCATCGAGCGAAACTGGCAGCGATTCATAACTGGAGAACTATTAACACCACTTGAGCACATATCTCAGAGCATGCCCCACATCCGGGACTCGGGGTGGGCGGGAAACCGGGTGGGGCTTCTCCCTCAATATCCCCCTTTACCTCAGATACATGATGGAAACAATATGGACATAATAGTATTGCCCACTTCCCTATCCCCCTGAACCTTTTTTTTTCTTTTTCTTTCTTTAACTGTAATTAACTATGTAAAGATTGTCAACAACACAATAAAATAGATTAAAAAAAAAAGAAAAAAAATTTTTCTTTAATATTATTTAGAGCAAAATGTTTCAAAAAACTAATATCCTATGCTATGCTATAAGCAATCTTGTGGGTAAGTATACTCAATGTATTTGCACAATGACAAAATGGCAAGCATCACATTTCCTTGAGTGAATTCCAATATTTAAGCAGATTTCCTTTTTTACACAGTTCTGTTTTTTTTAATGATAATGATCTTAGTGGAAGCAGAGATGTATTTTATTGTGGTTATGATTTGTGTTTCCCTAGTGATTGATGGTATTGAATATATTTTCATGTGCTTATTAGATATTCATATAACTTCTTTGGTGCATTATCTACTCAAATATTTTGCCCATTTTAATCTACATGGTTTATTTTCTTAGTATAGAGTTGTAACAGTTCATGACACATACTGAAAAAAATCTTTAATGGAATATATGATACACAAATATTTTCTTCAGTCTTTGACTTGTCTGTTCATTTTTAAAATCAGGCACACATTTAAAAAATTTTAATGAGATGGAAGTTATTGGTTATTTTTCTCCCAAGGATCATGTTTTAGTGTTGGATATAAGAGCTCTTCGCTAAAGCAATAAATTCCTTTGAGATCTTGTCAAAAATCAACCATCAAAGTTAAGAGTTGATATCTAGATTATAGATCAGACTCATATTTGTGTCCCATCCATCACACATATGTTTATCCTTCTAGCAGCTCTAAACTGTCTGGATTTCTGTAGCTTTATAGGAAGATTTGAAATAGAAGGGTGTTCCTTTCAGTTTTCTTCTTTATATATACTTTTTAAAATCTAGATCCTCTGCATTTCCATATAGATTTCAAGCAGTATGCCACAATTTTGGCTGGGATTGTGCTGAATCTATACATATATTTCAGGAATTTCTATGTTAACAACATCACATTTTTGAATATTTAGTTTTGATAGTTTTTACTTTCCTCCTGAAACTAGATCTGGGTCAATATGACATTTTCCCACAAGTGTCTGAGATTGTTAATTTCTTTCTTTTTTGCTCTGTGATTTCCAAATGTAATATACCCTATTAATCTATTCCTTTTAAAAATTATTTGAAAGTTGTAGTTTCAGAGAGACCTTCCATTTGTTTGTTCACTCTGCAACACCTAGGGTTGGGCTAGGCTGAAGCCAGGAGCTGGGAGCTCCATCCGGGTCTCTTACATGGTGAGCCAAGTCACCATGATGGGCCAAGTCTTGGACCATTTTTTGCTGCTTTTTAAATCCATTAGCAGGAACTGGATCAAAAGTAGAGCAGCCACAACAGGAAATACTGCCAATATGGGATACTTGCACTGAAGGTGGTTGTAACCTGTAGAAAAACACAACACTGGCCACTTCTACAAATTTTCTAATTAATTCTTATAGAATCTTAAATATCCTATTGAGATTACTCTAGTTTTTTTCTTATTGTATTTTACAACTTTAGAATTTGCATTTGATTCTCTTATTGCATCTCTATGCATCTTAAATCACACAATTGGTGAATTATTGTTATGATTTCTTTTAGTTATTTTAAGATTTCTTTTGATTTTCTTCTTTTGAGTGACACAGAGAAAAAAAGAAAGAGTGGTTCCTATATGCTGCATCACTCCCCTAAAGCCCTCAGTAGCCGAGGGTTATACTGGGAGCCAGGAATGCTAGCCAGGTCTTGCATGTAGGTGGTGGTGGTTGCAGGAACCTAATCACTCAAGCTATCATTGCTGCCTCCAGGGTGCTCATTAGTAGGAAACCAGTTTAAAGAGTTAGAGTTGGAACTAAAGCGCAGGTAAAATGTTGGATGCAAGTATATCTTAATTCCTAGGCTAACCAGTATGTTAACCACAGGGTGTATAGCGTGGGGGTTAAGATACTCATCCATTCATTAATTCCATGTTTATTTATCTCACAAGGCAGAGTGACAGAGAAGAGGGAAAGAGGAAGATGTTGCTCTACTGGCTCACTCCCCAAATGCTTACAATATCCAGGACTGGGCTAGGGTGAAGCTAGGAACCAGAGACTCTATTTCAGTTTACCATATAGGTGCAAGAGGCTCAAACATTGAGCTAACATTTGCTACCCTTCAGGGTGCATGAGTAGGAAGCTGGGTCAGAAGCAGGAGTGCCAGGCTCAAATGAGCACCCTGATGCAGGGATTGTGAGTGGCTTAACTTACTGCACCATGTGCTTGCTCCAGCCTTTAATTTTTAGAAAAGAGTCGTTTATTTTTTATTTGACATGATGATTTTATAGAGCGAAGAGAGACAGAGAGGTCTCTGTTGGCTCACCCCCCGAATGACAGCAACAACCAGAACTGAGCCGATCCAAAGCTGAGAGCCAGGAGCTTCCAGGTCTCCTATGCAGGTGTAGGGCCTCAAGGACTTTGCTGTTTTTCCAGGCCATAAGCAGGGAGCTGAATTAGGAAGTGGAGCAGCCAGGACAGAACCAATGCCCATATGGGAAAACAGTGCCATAGGACTGAGGATAAACCTGCTATACCACTGTGCTAGTCATTTTTTAAATACATTTTTTTAAATTGAATTTTATAGTACAATTCCATAGAGTCTGAGATTTCCCTACCCCCTCCCCAAATTCCCACCCGTGACTGATTTTCCCCATATTATTATGATAGTATAGTACTTCATAAGCAGTCATAAGTCCATCAGTCTGTTATTTAAGTGTGTCCTGGCATTGCTGGTACAGACAATGCCAGACAGTCCAGTATTCTATTGTCAAGATATATCCAACTTTATTTTTAAAGCATTGTTTCATGTAGTTCTTTGACAATAATTGCTTTGCTGATATTTGCTGTATTTGACATCTGAATCCCTCAGAAATGATTTACGTAGACTTTTATGTTTTCCTGTATCTTTGCATCTCATTTTTTGGTTCAAAATCAGATGTTTTAAATAATAAATTATAGCAGCTCTAGACTGCATTGTATTCCCTCCCTCCTTTGCGAAGTCTTACTTACTTACTTATTTAATTTGACAATAATCCCTAGACCAAGTATCTGAGTTCCGTTTTCTCTGGAATGTGAATATGTGGATACAATTACTGTTTTATTTTTATTTGTAAACCTTACTTCCTAGAAATTGCCTCTTTATCAGCCCAGTATAAAGATCTGTTGTCGATCACCTGTCCGTCAGCCTCCTGTGGCAGCAGAACTTCCATCCTCTGCCTTCTAGGTTTCAGAAACACATTCATCATGAAAGTGATTTACCTGGTCTGCTCCTGATTGTAATTGCTAGCAATCTTCTCATGGCATCTCCACTGCATGTGTGCACAGCCTCGTATTCATCCAGGAATGTGCCTGTGTCTGAGGCTCTGCGCAGTCTCTCCTGGGCCTAAACATGTCAATGCGCATGCAGGTGGCTTTCAGATTCTGCAGTGTTAGATGAGAGCTTATCAAAGAGACTGGCAGCTGTCTCACCAGATCCACTACCAAGTCACAGGCTACTCTGTTACCTTGGCTCGCCCCAGCCAGGCCCTTCAACTGCAGGTAGTACTCTATTGGCTTTCCATGTCCGTTTGCCTCTACTACTTCCTTGTTCCCAACAACTCTTAGGGTGTCAGGATTTTCCAGACTCCAAGTGTTTGCCTCTAGTTCTGCTGGTTTGAACAACATTCCTCTCCTTAGTAGAATCACTATGATACCCAGACATGCTTACTGTCATCAGGTGCTGTTCAGTGTGTTTCTTGACTAAATACTTACTCATTGGTTAGCGTTTCAGTGGATTTTCAGATTCTGAAATGGTCTGGTGATTTTGCCCTGTTTTATCATGTCTTAGCTGAGTTTCTCATTCTGTGATTTCAGAAGTGTGGCCCCCAGTATAGTCTTTAATAACATTGTGAACATTCATTACAGAGTTCCAAAAGTGATCTCTGTGATCTGTGCCTTCTGGGGTCATGTTTTATATGGGCATGTCACTTGCTGTCTTTCTGGCAATCTTTCATTGCCAAGACATGTTTAAACTTCAGTCTCCCCTTCCTTTCCTCCCTTGAATATTTGTTTCAGGGCAATTTGTGCTTTCCCTTCTCTGTGTCCGCTGAACCTATTCTGTCCTCACAGAAGACAGGAAGCCTTCATTCTCCAAACCCCCTTTTCCCTTAGTAAAAAGAAATATGCAGCCCCCTTCTAGTCTTCTCTCTAATGTCGTAATTATGATTATTAATCAACGTAAAGGTGAGAGACGGGTTCAGAGGCTCAATGGAGTGCCAGTTCAGGTCTTTGTTCTTACTTGCTTTAACACAGAGAGTTTGATCTCTAGGGAAGCATTTACTCTAAGAAGAACCAGTCAGATTTGCTGTTAGTGTTTGTTTTTTAAAGATTTATTTTATTTTTATTGGAAAGTCAGATATACAGAGAGGAGGAGAGACAGAGAGGAAGATCCTTCTTCCGTTGATTCACTCCCCAAGTGGCCACTAACAGCTGGAGCTGCACCAATCTGAAGCCAGGAGCCAAGAACTGTGAGTGTTGTTGAGCGGATTATTGAGCAAGCTCTGAGGGCTACAAATGGTACATTGTAGTTCCTGTGACACAGAAGGTCAAGTAACACACATCACCATCTCAACGCTGTGCTTCAATGTGCATTCTTATCGCTTCTCAGCCTTTTGGCTAAGATCAAGTGCAATGTGCATTCTTGCTTCTCAACCATTGTCCTAGGACAAAAAGGACCATTTACTTCCTCCCTCCACTTGGAAGTTTTCTTATATCCCCTAAATGTGGACCGTGAGCCACAGGCCTTTTCCTTAGAAGCCGTCTGTTTTGCTGACTATACCTGGCTCTACCAGAAGAAGAATGTAAACTTTCTAAAGGATGGCAAGGAGGAAGGAGGTCTCAGCTCTGTGAGTATTCCACCAAAGTAGACAAGGCTTCATGGGTCAGAACAGGAGCATTTACCTGTGACAGTTGGACTTGTCCCCCACATCCTGTCAGCTTGATGGATCCAGGTAGATGCTCTTCTTCTAAGGGCCATGCACAGCAGCTGAGGAACCAGCTTTGGGGTCCAGAACTTCTGTGGGAACCTGCAAACAAAGAAGTCTGTATCCCCTGGGGAACACATAGTTACACAGTAATCAAACCTTGATTGCCTCCACTTTCTAGTTGTCTACTTGACTAGCTATAGAAACTGCTGAAGTGCCAGGGAGGGACAGTTCCTGAAGATGAGCAGGTGAAGCAGTAATACAGGGTTGCTTGGTCTTCACAGCAGACTGCCTTCCCCAGCGGTGACAGCAGGGAAGCCTGTGAAATTGGTTGGATTTAACTCTTTTTTAAAACTGAGTTTATAGGATTTTCTGAAGGATTCTACTATCATTTTAAAATTTGATTATTTCGAATATATTCACTTCATAAATCAAGTTAGTTGTCTTGCTGATTTATGTCTAGTGGCTAGATTAGCACCTGGTGGAAAATAAAAGTTCTGTAAATGTTTTATGATTCTCTGAATGAAATCAGTGTAGCTGTCACCCATATTATTGCATAAATATAATTTCCAATGGAGTCATGTGGCATGATTGTATTTTTACATGACCCAGTGTTCTCTTTCTTGAGTCAATCATTGCCTCATTTGTTTTCTTCAACTCAGAATTTCACTGTCTACTAGAAACGTTCCAAACTATACTGTAATCTTGCAGATTTCTTAGAGACGTCCATGCTTGAACTCTTAGTCCTTGTACGGAACTAGCTTGCTGTGATCTTGCCCAGCATGTCACCCTTACTAGGATCCTAAACAGTCATTAAGATAACCTTCCATTCTTTTGTGTGTGTGTGTGTGTGTGTGTGTGTGTTTATTAATTATTTTGCATTATGTTACAGTTTCATACGCTCTGGGAATCCCCCCCCACGCCCCTCCCCCCTGGTGGCTTCCTCCACCTTGATGCAGTATTACAGTTCAAATTCAATCAAGATTCTTTCCTTGTAAACATATACCAAGTATAAAGTCCAGCTATTTATTGTCCAGATGGGTTGAACAGTCTCTTGGGGAGACCATTTCTGGTCCGTTGTTAGAGCTGGCAGAATATCATCCCATTCAACCAAGAGTCCCAACATAACATCAACAGCAATTTGCAACATTATGGAATTAACATGGGATAACCTGCCATTCTTATCTGACACCGGGAATACTATTTTTTTTTTTTAGATAATCCAGGTATATTGCGTTTAGCCACAAGCTACCTTTGTCTATAAAATTCTTTCACTCCTAAATCAAGACACAGGGATCCACTTGTGACCATAACAAGACTGTAGTTTTGTCTGTAACACCACAGCAGGGGCCAGCACTGTGGCATATCAGATTAAGTCACCTGTTGCAATGCCAGCATCTAACAGGGGCACTGGTTGGTGTCTCAATTAATCTACTCCCAGTACGGCCCATGCCAAGATACCTGGGAAAGCAGGAGAAGATAGCTCAGCTTCTTGGGGGCCTAGCACTGACATGGGAGACTTAGAAGCAGCTCCTAGCTCCTGGTTTCCACCTGGCCAAGCCCTGACCATTGTAGCCATCTGGGGCATGACACAGTAGATGGAAGACAAACCCATCTCCCCAGCTCTGGCTTTCAAATAAATAAAATAAATTAAAAAAAAACACAATAAATTACACTCTGTAACTCTGGATTTGTCTGCCTCTTAAATCTCTTGAAACTGTCTCCCTTTGGCAACAGTTTCTCAGGATAGTGTGTTTTCTAGAAATAGTCCTCTTGTACTAATGTGCACACACTGCTCTGTGGGGTCTATGTACAGGCCTATGCTGAGGTTCTCATATAAGGAACCAGTGACCTGTTTCAGTTGATTTACATCTCTTTTAAGTAGCATTGGTTTGCAGCCATTCATGCCTGAGATTTCTGAAGTGTCTTTACAATATATTGACATCTGACTGGCTTTAGAGATTGGTTGATAGAATGCTTTAAAAGTTAGTTTCTTTGGACCTGGTGTGGTAGCCTAGTGGCTATAAAATCCTCACCTTGCATGCACTGGGTTCCCATATGGACGCTGGTTCATTTCCCGGCTGCTCCACTTCCCATCCAGCTCCCTGCTTGTGGTTCTGCACCCTCATGAAAGACCTGGAAGGAGCTCCTGGATCCTGGCTTTGGATAAGCTTAGTTCTGGCTTTTGTGGCCACTTGGAGAGTGAACCAGCAGATGGAGGATCTTTCTCTCTGTAAATCTCACTTTGCAGTAAAAATGGATAAATCTTAAAAAAGAAATTAATCATGCTTATCATTGTTTCTTATATCCTATTGCTTCTTCATGTTTAATTTCTTTCTTTTTACATTTATTATGCTTAGTTTTAAAGTTCCCACTTTTCCAAGTTTAAACAGAGAGGGCTTTTTGAATTTAGCCACTCAGTTATCTTTTTAATCACATTTGGAAACTATATTTTTCTTCTGGAACATTGCAGATACAACAAAGTTTGTAAGCTAGTTACACATAGTGTTACTATATTGGATTTTTCCCTCAATAACTAAAAATAAACAGACAACTTTCCTCCTTCACTTGGCTGATTAAAAGATGAGCACAAATTGCCAAAAGAAATTTAGAAAGAAAAAGAGATAAAAAGAGAAAGAAGGAGGGGAGAAAAGAGAAGCATAAATCTTTTAAGATTATAATTTAATCTGGTAGATTTTTTTTCCTTGTAAATGTATTCAAAAGATTCTAGGAAATTTTTACTTTGTTATAAGCATTAAGTTTTATTGAAAGAAAAGATGTTTTGAAGGACAAGCAGGGATTGTTTCCACTTGGATGCAAGTGCTAAGGGGACCTTAGAAGCAGCACTCTAAGGTTCTCATGCTATCTTTTGTTTAGGGCCAGCTGTTGTCGGATAAGGAGTGAATAGGTCTATAGAGTAACATTTTAATAACTTCTCAGGCCTAACCCAAGACATCCTTTATGAATATATCCTACTGAATTTTGAATCAGCAGTTCAAATTGTTTTATCTCAGTAAACATTTACTGGCTGGCAATGCAATTGTTCTTCAAGAAGAAATACCTTGACCAAGAAAAGAGGCTCTGTGGCTTTAGAAAATGGGAAATTTGTACTTTGATTCTTTTGTGTTGTTGAAACAGAGATGCCCTTGAATAGCCTCTAAGTATTCCTTAACACAGTGTACATGGACAAGAAAATAATGCCAAAGAAAGGAAGGACTGTAGGTGTGGCCAAGGTGTTGACAACCCAGAGTGACTGAAGGTCAAGGGAGTCTTCTCAGAGTCCCCCTGTTTGATCTTACATGACTCAGATGTAGGACTGTAGGATGAACATTACCATGTTGATAGTACTCATACGTTATTGTCACAACCCTCAAACTGAGTGAGACTGGTCAGGGTACACATTTCCACATTCTTCAGCTTCCTCACTTTTTCACAAGGCAATGGAAAACATGACCCAGTGATGAATGGGTTAGGAGGTTAGGCTTAGAGAGTTAGAGATGAGCTCTTCTACTTTTATGAGTCGAGTACAAGTATGGGATTGGACTTAAGCCTTGTGTGTTTCGTTTTGTGCTACTCTTACTTTTTGTTATTAATTTGTGAAATAAGGATACAAAAGCATCAGTTTTAAAAAAAAATATTTTTAATTGGCAAGTCAGATATACAGAGATAAGGAGAGACAGAGAGGAAGATCTTCCATCTGCTGATGCACTCCCCAAGTGGCCACAAAAGCCAGAGTTGAGCCTGTCTGAAGCCCGGAGTTCGGATCCTCTTCTGGGTCTCCGACATGGGTGCAGGGTCCCAAGCCTTTGGACTGCACTTGACTGCTTTCCCAGACCACAGGCAGGGAGCTGGATGGGAAGTAGAATTGCTGGGACATGAGCGGGCACCAACATGGGATCCTAGCATATGCAAGGCTAGAACTTTAGCCACTAGGATACAGCACCAGGCACAAAGCAGCAACTTTTGTAAAGTTATAAAACATTAGCTGTACTGATCAGACCAAAATTTTCTCCTTTAAATGTTATCACTAAGAAGTATATACTTGTATAGTACATAAATGTATTTTCTACAGTTAAAATTTATTCATATTTAATTCAACTATTTAAAATTTAAAATATTTTTGATAGGTAGAGAGAAAGGCAGACATACACAGAGAGTGCCTATCTGCTGGTTCACTCGGAAATGCTTATAATGGCCAGACTTGGGCTGGGCCTGAGCCGGCCATCTGCAATCCAGGTCTACCACAAGCATGGTACGAACGCAGCTACTTCAGTCTTCATCATTGCTTCCCAGGTTTGCCTGGCAGAAGGTTAAAATAAAAACTGGAACTGGAAATCAGAGCCAGGCACTATCTTACAAGATGCAGTCATCTTAAACATTAGACTAAAGATCAGCCCCTATGTCTTTAACTATGTGATCAACATATTTTATTGTGTTGTCAATATGTTTAGAGGTTTGCTGCATGGATAATAATACAACATAATATTCATTGAAGATGTAGTCTTGAGTGCTTTGCTCTTCTAGCTGCGTGACTGTAGCTAGGAGAACTCAGGTCAGATTAGGTCTGAGGTTTGGGGTTCTAGTTCATCCACCACTGCCATGCTTGATTCTCCCAGCTACATGGCTTCTGCCAAGGGAACTCAGCACAGGCAACCCAGGTGCCAATGGTACCAGGCAAAGTCCTTGTGCCAGTGGTACCAGGCAAAGTCCTTGGAACACCCAGCAGTATGTTCTGGGGAATTGGGAGTGTGGGGTTACAAGGAATCTGGGGAATGGCACAGATGGGAATAAGCAGGAACCTGAGGGGTCATGTCCATGTGAGGAATGGCTTCTGAGGGACTTCCATGGACAAGGTCACTCTACTCGAAGGGCTAGAACATGTAACCCACCAGCGAGTGTCTGAAAATGGAACAGGTACTGTGAGGCTGGGACATGAATCTGTCAAACATGTGACTGAATCAGGTCTGGGGATAGGATCTGTTGGCTAGTATGTGTGCTCACCCATGTGAAATAGCAATCTCCACTCACATGTGCAAGATCTGTGACTGGGAACAGGCCTGGTTGTGGAGCTATGGGGATGCCCCAGCTGGGCTGGGGTTACCACTGGTAAGTACTAAAGTCTGAATGGGGACAGTGGCCTAGGCAGGACATGGCTGGAGTCCTTGGCCTTGGTGTGGACTGGGTCTGGGGACGGCTGGACTGAGCTAGATCCTAGCACCCTCTGGTAATCGGGAGAGTCAGCATGGGTGTAGAACAGGTTGGATTAGGTCTTGGCTTGTGCTGAACAATGTGAGAGCTGTGTCTGGGCACGGACCTGGCAAGGCTGGGCTACAATACCCAACAGTAATAACTGGAAAGGTTATGGGCCAGCTGGATAGGGACACCATTCCTTCAGGACAAGAGGTAGACAAAGTCAACCTAGGCCAACAACCCACTGGTGTGTGCAACATCTGCCACTGGGAGGAGACCTGATAGAGGAGCTTAGGAAATTCCTTTCTCAGAATGCAGTCCTTACAGATGAATGCAAGAACCGAGGCAAGGAGCAGCCCAGACCATGCCAGGTTACAATACTCACTGGCATACATGTGGGTCAGGTCTGGGGGTAAGCCAAGCTAGGCCTGTTCATAACATCCACTGGCAGATCTGAGAACCAGGACAGGGTATAGGAGGGGCTGGGTCAGGCTACCAGTTCACACTGGAGCCAGGGTTGGGGGATGACTGGGCAAAGCTAGCCTGCAGTACCAACCAGCACAAGCAGGAACTGGGGACAGATTGAATCGAACTAGCACCCACTAGTGGATGGCAAGATGAGATGAACCATGCCAGTCTAGGGGTGGTGGGAGCTGGGTCTATGAGCCCCAGGGATGGAAGGGCCCTTTGGCTCACCTGAGGTGGTCCATGAGCCCCAGGATGGGGCTTCTGGTGGGTTTTGTGTTGCCTGGCCCAGGTTCTTGGACCCACCCAAATGATGGGTGCTGCATTTGAGAACCCCAGGGGCAGGGGTTCTGGCAGGGCCTAGGTTGCCTGGTTCAGGTCCTAGGGCCCACCTGCATGGTGGCTGCTGGGTCCATGAGCCCTGGGGGTAGGGTGTTCGGCGGGTCCTGAGTCTCATGACCTGGGGCCTTTGGTCTGCCTACATGGTGGGTGCTGGGTTTGAGAGTCCAAGGGATGGGGGCTATGGTGGTCCCAGGTAGCCTGGCCCAAATCCTTGTACCTGCCCACATGGTGGGAACTGAATCTGAGAGTCCCAGAGGTGGATGGCCTGGTAGGACCTGGGTTGCCTGGCCCAGGTCCCTAGGCCCACCTGCATGACGGGTGCCAGGTCTGTGAGTCCCAGGGGTTGGGCGTTTGGCAAGTCCCAGGTCACATGGCCTGTGGCCTTGGGCTTACCTGCATACTGGGTGCTGGATCTATGAGCCCCAGGGGTAGGGATCCAGAGCAGCCTGAGTCTCCTGGCCCAGGTCCTAGTGTCTACTTTTGTGGTGGGTGTTGGATCCGTGAGCCCTGGGGATGGGCTGGGACTTGGGTTGCCTGGCTTAGGTTCTTGAGCCTGCCTGTGTGGTAGGTGTTGGATCTGTGATCCCCAGGGATGGGGGTCTGGCTGGACCTGGGTCATCTGGCCTGGGTCCATGGGCCCACCTATGAGAACTGGTCCTACTAAGTGTAAAAGATGGAGTGCTGAACAGCAAACCATAGTGTACATAGAGGATATGGTAACACACTGGGGCTTGTAGAGGATATCTTGTACTATAGCCGAGAATGGAGAACAGAACGTATGGACAACTACCCAGCCAAATGATGACAGCAAATATCTGGGAAATTCAACAATCTAAGGTTGACTGTGTCAGCCTATGGACATTGGAAGGGATTCTTCATCCATAGATTGGTGAGATTAACAGCATTTCAGAACTATCACATCCACCTGGGCAGAACCCTTAGAGCACGTGCCACATTGTGACCCTGGGTTGATATTGGGCGGCCATTCCCATCCTTGGGTATTGGGTTGGCTGGGAGGCTGGGTATCGCTCCTCCCCTTCTATCTCCTCTGCCCCTAGAAATGGGAAGAAGAAATAGAAAGTTTGGAAACAATGATCATACCCACTTCTCTCTAATCCACACTAATCAACTATGTAAGCATCATCTAAAATAATTTTTTAAAAAAGAGTTAAAACATTCACTGAAGATGATCAGGAGCAAGTACCTGTGTAAATTAGAAGCCTTCCCCCTTATAAAATACTAAAATTAAATCATTTCAACCAAGTATCCTCAAAACTGTGTATATTTCCACTCATGTGCCTAGAAAGAGGACATAATTTATGTTAAATCCTACTTAAACCCACTCAAGCTTAGTTTTTCTTTTATTATTAATGTGCAGAAGACATTTTCCAGCCATCTTTGAAGGGGCCACATGACTTGTTCTGTGCAGTGACAGATGAGAACAAGCAAGGAGTCTGGATGATGTAGGTGACAAGTCCCTGGAACCAGTTCTTTGTGTCAGTAGCTCTCATGTTGGAATGGAGGGACCAGGGGGTCATAGCATCCTGCGTGACTTCATCGTTGCAGAAAGGGAGCTGAGCTGGATAGGCAGCCAGACCTACACTGGACTTGCCAAGAGTGAAAACCTTTGATTGAGCAAAGCGTTGAAATAAAAGAGTTGTTTGTTACAGCTGCATGGCCCAGAGGATTCCCACTAATCCATTGTTATAGGGCTTCAAGTTGATCTTCGTTTTCCAGACCTTAAATTTACAGAATGAAGTGATTGTATAAGTCAAAGATCACCCAGTTAAGGGTGCAGCTTGAACTAAAATTTCAGTTCCAGGTTTCTTTATGATGTGTTCCACTGATTATTGCTATTCCAGAGCCTAAAACTAATATTCAGAACCTCTGTAAAGATAAGAGTCAAAGTAAACACAAGATATATCCTATAGTGGGTCATTTAATAAATGATAACTGATATTTTGATTCTCTATTTTATAGATATCGCTTCACAAGTCTGTCTGTGCCAAACATGTTGATTAATGCCCTTTAATTCTGAACCAACATTAAACTAGGAATTGATAATGTGTTTCAATTTGGGAGCAATTACATTTTTATAGCTTAGACTGCTGGCATGGAATCTATACTTCACTCCATTTACATCCATTAAACACAAAAGAAACGCCGATCCATTTTTCAAGGGATGACAGGAGATGCATCTGCATTTTGTCTGAAATTAGAACTGTGAGAGTCTATAAAATCTGGACCTTTGTGAATTACATTGTCGTCTTTGCTTCTCCGTTCCACTGTCCGTAAGTTGCCCCTCATCCTCTGCCTTCTCACCTGCATCCTGTAGAGCATTTTCCTGACACTTTGCTGGGAGTATTATCACATCACTGCAAATTTTTTGTGGCACTTCTAAGACTACCTCTATCTTCACCATTAACTCGGGACAACAGCAGGCCTCAGATAATCTCTGTAAACACAGTACCTTCAGTTTATCAGGGGCCTTAGAACTCATTGAATCCAGTGGATTTGAAATTCTTGTTCAAACAAGTACTTGGGGATTGCTAGGGTGTTTCTAAAGAGTGTTTCTTCTTTGTCTCTATTTTGAAAGTTTATTTATTTGTATCTGAGAGGCAGATTTATGGAGATAGAAGTGAAGAAGAGGGAGAAAATATGAGAAAATGAGAATCTTCCATCTGTTGGTTCTCTCACCAAATGGTCACAATGGCTGGAGCTGAGCCAGTCTGAAACCAGGAGCCAGGAGTTTTTCTGGGTCTCTCATGTGGGTTCAGGGTCAAGTGGACTTAAGCTATCTTCCACTGCTTTCCCAGGTCATAGGCAAGGAGCTGAATCAGAAGGGGAACAGCCAGGACTCCAACTGATTCCAATATGTGATGTCAGTGCCACAGGTAGATTAGCTTGCTAATCCATTATTACCCCGGGTTTTAGTGAGAAATGGTTTTCAATTTTTAAAAGCAGTATTTTTGTCACATTTACCCCTGATTCCCAGATTCGTTTTCCTACCAGACCATTTCAATACAAGGTCCAGTTTTCAAACTCAGGGTTATGTTTCAATTCCTCCCTGATTCTGTTGTCACCTCCACAGATATTCTGGAAGAATTTTTTTCACCTCGTATCATACACGTTTTCTCCAGTTTTACATTAGTATCTACTGTCTTCACATTATTTCCCTGTTGACACTTTCTTCTGATCTAGAGATATACAGTGCAGGAGTGCTTTATTTTGATTCCTAAAACGCTGAACTGGACAGGGGTTGTTATCTCTGGAAACACCGAGAATACAGGCATGTGGGTTCCTTGGTGCCTGCTCTTTTCAGGACCTATAATGCCACAAGAAAACATGGGGTTTCACAGTTGAGCCTGTTGGGTGGAGAGCTCACGCATCAGGGCACAATCTAAAGAATCGAGAGGTAGATTAGCCACACATCAAAGCATACTGCATGGCTCCAATTTGCCTTTTCCCTGACAAATAATGACTTTACTGAGTAGTTTTCAACTATGGTAAAGTTATAAAGGTTACTGTCATGAAAGATAAAGATGCCAGGAGGGGTGTTTTCTTTTTGAATTGAGACTATGCAAAATTGCACCAGGGCAATAAGCAACAGTTATTTAGGAGAGTGATAAACAGTGGCAGAGCAGCTGAGTTTATACGAAGATGGGACTACCTGATAAATCCAAGTACTATGGAATGTAGGGAATGTGGACACTTCACTCACAGCTGTTGATGTGAGCCTTCAGAGAAAGGGAGGAAAACGAGTAAGTTTCTGAACCAGGAGACGTTGAGGAAATAGAAGAAAATGAAGATGAAGGGAAGGCCCTGCTTTGCACAGTCTGCCAGGTCACAGCCTTCAATGAACCATATTTGAAGAACAACAGCAATAATAATAAAATGAAAACACATGCAGGGGCTCCCTCAATGCCAGGTGACACTAGGTGCCCGAGGAGAGAGAAAAGCACGTATTTCAGTGAGGAGGACTAGCTTAGTGATTAAACCTACGTTTATTGTGTAAGTATTCTTCAAATAAAAATGGCTTGGAGCACAAAGTTCAGCTGAAAAGTCAGGTTACTTTGAGAATCTGAGTAAGAATATTTGACATAGAATTATTTTAATAGAAGCTAGACCAAAGGAAATGTAAAATAATATTTATGCATGTATCTATATAAATCTCTCTATATTGAAGTATTAGGTTTCTGTTTTGCCTTTGCACAGAACATCTTAGCCCCCTAATCTGAAAAGTATAAAATCCAAGACATTTCCAACATCAACATGTTGCTCAAATTGGATGTCTCAAAATGGAACTCAGCCTCATGGAAGCATCCTTACACACCCTGTAGAAAATTCCCTTCAGCCTGTGTGTGTAAAGTTCTATAAAATATAAGTGAGGTTTGTGTTTAGACTAGGGTCCCATCCCCATGATGTCTCATTATGTACATATAATTACTCCAAAATAAAAGAAATACACTCTGGAATCCAAAGTACTTCTGGTCCCAAGTATTTCAGATAAGAGTTACACAATCTTTAGTAGAAATCATTATTTACTGGTAATAATCTTGAAAAGAGTTATTTTAATAAAATAAAGTAATACTATTATAGTAATATTCTTGTCACCCATGAGAGAAAGATTAAAGTGATTTGAGATGTTCACTATAAAAGTTTATTCATGGCTGATTGGCTTACGTGTCTTGAAATTTTATCTTTAAAACCAAAACTTTAAGTACTAAAAATTAAAAAAGAATTTTGTATATATTGGATACTTCAAAGAGTTAATTGAAATGGAGTTGAAAAGGTGAATTTATTTTAGTGCATTAAAAAATTCATGCATAGAGGACTCTTCAACAAATTCTTGAAAAATGCATATTATAAAAAACTGATGAATTTCAAATCATTTTTTGCAGAAAAAAATTAACCAATTCTTAATTCAGTTTGTCTGCATTTTCCTTTGTATTATATATAGAGACCTTCCTTTAAATTGTCAATGATAATGCTAATTGAGTAAATTACAATTTATTTATTATAAACATTTTCAATTTTGATCTCCTGGTCCCGCTTTTAAAATTCACAGCTGCAATATTTTCTTTTTTTTTTTTTAATTTTATTTTGCATTATGTGACAGTTTCATAGGCTCTGGGGTTCCCCCCCACCCCTCCCCATGCCCCTCCCCCACGGTGGGCCCCCCCCACCCCGTTGCATCGTTACAGTTCAAATTCAATCAAGATTCTTCCCCTGCAAACAGATGCCAAGCATATAGTCCAGCTGCTCATTGTCCAGATGGATTGAACAGCTTCTTGGGGAGACTATTTAGCTGCGATCAACCCCTAGTGGTTTTAATATTTCTCTAGTTATGAATCACTGCTAGTCTCGCCTCTCCCAGCTTGATGAGGTCGTTGTAGAGTTCACTGGTTGACACTGTCCATCATAGAGTCTTCATTCGCCCAGTTTTCGCTGCCAACACATATCTCGGGATGGTTGATTGACCCGTTCCGTCCTCCGTCTTATCTTGGCTGGCGTTCTGAGTCCAGCTGGTCATCGCCACAATCAGTTTGTAGGTGCAATTCCTGGGCTGATTTTGTTTTCGGACTGGAGTTGCTCTGGAACCCGTGGGTGTTGCAGACTAGGTTGGTTCTGCCTAGCACGTACTCGGCACTTGTATCAACCAGTGGGGGCTGGAGCCTAGTCGGGGCGACCCACAATAACCCCCACTAGGCCTGCCTCCTATCCTGGTTTGCCTGTGTGTATAGTAGACTAGTCCAGTCTGTCCCACATCCCATTTAGCTGTTGTATTTGTCCTTGGGTTTTAAAACTTAGTTCTAACTAACCAGCTCAGCCATCCTGCCCCCACAGATGTTGTTGTGTTCCTCTCTGTCTAGCCACCCCAGCCCCCTTCCAAGTTATCATGTCCTCCCGCGGGAGCAGTGACCCAGAAGGGGGGAACCCATGGTTTCCCTCCTGGGTCACTCACCATCCCGGTTTATGCACTTATCGGGTAGTTCTGCGATTTGACTTAACAGAATTAGTCCCCAGAGCCAGCTTCTGCCAGCTGGTGTTGCAACTAAGTCCTTACACCCCTCATCCATTCTAATTTAGGCTTGCCCCAGCAGGGGAAAATTTGCTCAGCCTGGCTTTTCCCTGGTCTTGTACCCATGCGGCACACAGGTGTTGTAGCCCTGCTTAGTGTGGTCTGTCCCCAGACCAGCCCACGCTCTCCTGTGGGAGTAGCAGTCCGGTGAGGGGACCAGCCCCTAAATTCCCATGCCGGCTCTGCCCCTCCTGGTTCTCACGTGTGCTGGTTGGGCGCTGCAGTCAAATCTAGTACCGGTAACCTTGCCCTGTCATTCCACATTGTACGCTGGTTTTGTTGCAACCAAATCCAGCCCAACCCACACTCTGTTCCGGTGTTTGGATTTGCCAGTAGACAGCATGCACTGATTCAGCCTGGTCTGCCCCTGTCCCATGCCAAATGTATGCCCGTGGGAAATTTTCCATGGCCTCTTCTGGGCTGTTTCCTATTGTGCTTCTTGCGCTAACCTGGAGGGTCTGTATCTTGCCAGAGGAGTTGCCCTGGCACTTCCCTCTGAGCCTCTCCCATAGCTGCAATATTTTCAAATTAAGATTGTGCTAAGCCATTTTGAACACTTTCCTTGCAGCGCTAGAGGGCTGGAAAACTCCTCCAGGGCTGGATTAGAAGCAGTTGTTTCTTGATAATTCAACAGCAGCAAGTAGAAGATGTTGGGAATGTTCCTTGCAGCCTTATTCATAATAGCCCCAAACTGAAAAGAAATCAAATGTCTATCAATAGGGGAGTGGAGAACAAATTGTGGTATATTTAAACAACATAATCTTACTAAGCTATTAAAAGGAACGGACTAATGAAATCTGCACTGGCATGGACCAATGTCAAAAGTAGCAGAGAAAGAAACCAGTCCATCTGTGTGAATTTCAAGAAGAGGATAAAGAATTTCTGGCAGTAGAAAGCACAAGCTTGATACCTTGGCACAAGGAAGACTGTATGGAGGAAAACACAGAAAACACTCTTAGATAGTTGAAGAATTCTCTACCTCAGCTTTGGGTGGTGCTTTACATGAACATATACACTTGGTCAATCTCATCAAACTGAACTGTTAGGTTGCATTAACCACATGTGCATTTTACTTCCTCAATATTAAGAGTAGCAGGAGTGCAACATTGAAAATTTGGAAAAACCTGAATCAGAATGGAAATTAGGTGATAATAGTGACTGTATTCTTGGAATGTAGTTTCTTGGAATGGTTTGGATGAGAAACATACAAATTGTAAAGACCTTATTCACTTTATTCATTATCTTCCTCTACTATTTAAAAAAAAAAAACAGATATGCATAGAATTAGGGATGGTACTAGTAGACCTTACACTGTTACCTGATTACTAGAAATTTTAATAAGAACAGACTATGAGACCTTCTTGGACTTACCAGTTACCACACTGAACTCAATAGTTATATGTACTCCAGGGTACAAGCCAAGTATGGTAATCACATTGTATAACTCACATTTGAATACATGTATACACCTGTCCTATATAACTCTACAACTCTCTCATGCTCTGTCTCTAAGCTTAGTCAAACTTGCTTTGGCCAGTGAGAGAGTAGAAAATTTGATGCAAGCAAAGGCATGAAAAGGCACACTCATATTTGCTGTCTTGAACCCCTTGTCTTGCCAAGAGGTTGAAGGAAGATTGAGATTCTTTGGCTAACATTCATCAACTTCAAGATTCAGAGTTACCTGGATGACCAGTTGGCCAAAGTTAAGTGAGCCCAGTGAAAATCAGAATTTTCCACTGAGTTTGACCCCCATTGTAGTACAGAATCATGAATGAAACAGTTAGCATTTTAAGACATAAGTTTGCAGTGATTTACCATACATCAAGAACTAAACGATACACAATGTCAAATAAGCATTTACCCATCTCTTTAGGGAAAGAGAAGAAAATTTATTTTGCTAATAAAAATTCTATGGTTCAAAAGAATCACAGAAGCTGCCTTTTTGAGATACTTTTAACAAAAAGTGTAGAAAACATTTGTATTTTTTAACATGACTTTTCATCAGTGTAAATACTCATAAGTAGAGAATAATCCCAAATTGCAAATGACATGGGAAATACTTTCTGAATTGAAAGTGGGCACAAGATGTGAATAATAGATTTGGCACTGAGAAGAAAATAAATATTGGATGAGAAAGTGTCCTTTCAGTAAGAAAAGTAAAGGTATAAGCAGAAAAGAGGTTCAGTTTAAAAGATCCAAAGTACAGGCTACAGGAATTTTAAGAAAAAAAACTTGTAGAAATAGTAATCAATAGGGGCATTTTCTTCTTTTTCAAATAAATAAAACCTAAATCTAGAAGCTTTGATATTACTTCATCAATTTAAAAACCAAAAAGAAAAATATATTTCTAGTAGACTAAAGGCAGACTGTATAGGAAATCAGGAGAAAGTTTTGATATTTACCCACATGTGGAAACAAATCAATTTGGATTTGAAATGCATTTTAAAAAAATCAGCAAGTTACAAGAAGAGTCAATTATTATGGCAAAATTTATTATTACCTTATCTTTTTTTATTGCCTTATCTTAAGAAATTGCCACAGCCACTCTAGCCTTTAGCATGTACCATGCTGATCATCAATATCTAGGAAAGACCCTCCATTGTGGCAAACGTCTTGCACACTGGTCAGGTCACTGTTTGGGATGTCCACATTCTGTGTCAGAGTCCTAGGGTTTGAGTTCCAGCTCTGCTTCTGATTTGGCTTCCTGCTAATCCACATCTGGGAGGCAGCAGGTGACAGCCCAAGTACTTGAGTTCCTGCCACTTGTATGGGAGCTTGGGGTTGAGTTTAAGGCTCTTGGCTTATGTTGGGCTCTACTCTGGCTGTTGTAGGCATTTAGGGAATGAATTAGGGAATAGAAGATGGAAGATTTTGGTCTGTGTCTATCTTTCAAATAAATTATACATAGATATATAAAGAATACAACATCAATCACAAAGAGCTTCAAAAGATTGCAGTTCACTGCAGGCTCAGATAATCATGAACATTTCTTAACATTATTTTGTTTTATTTATTTTCACCTTGTTTACAAGGGATGGGGGAAGGAAGGATGGAGAGATTGAGAGAGATCTTCCACTTTTTGGTTTATTCCCCAAATGGCTCCAATGACTGATCTGAGTCAATCTGTAGCCAGGAGCCATGAGTTTCTTCTGGGTCTCCCATGCGGGTCCAGTGGCCCATTGAGTTGAGCCATCCTCCACTGCTTTCTCAGTCCATAAGCTTTTCTCAGTCTTATAGACAACACTGGATTGGAAGTGAGGAGCTAGGGCATGAACCAGCACCCATATGGGATGTCAGCATTGCAGGCAGAAGATTATGTTATTGAATCACTGCACCAGCCCCTATGTTTTCTTTATAAAGCACTAATTGCTATGAAATTCCCGTTTAAAACTTCTTTTGTTTTGATATGTTGTGTTATCATCTTCATTCATTTCCAAGAATTCTTGATTTTTCCATTTTTTCCCCATAGTTCTGTTCATTCAGTCCATGTGTCTGTATGTCTTCTAGGTTCTCTTGACTTGTTGATTTCTAGCTTTATTCCTTGGTGGTTGGAAAAAAATCCACTATATTATGATTATTTTTTAATTTGCTGAGGCATGCTTTATGGCTTATGGCTTATTCTTTAGTAGGTTCCATGAACGGATGAAGAGAATACGTATTCTGCATCTGTGGGTGAAATCTTCTAAATGCTTTGTACATATCACTTAGGTCCATTTGGTCCATAATATAGATAGGCTCTACTCCTCCTTTGGTGATTTTCTGTCTTGTTAATCTGTCCATTGATTGAAAAGTGGGCTGTTGAAATCCTCCTCTATGATTGTATATGCATCTATTTAGATCCATTCACAATTGTTTTAAATAGCCAGCATTGAGTACATATGTATTTACTATAATCACTTGTTAAATTGATCCCTTGATAATTATGTAGTGTCTCTTTGTTCTTTTTAATAGTTTCTGACTTCAAGTTAGTTTTGTCTGATGTTTTTTGCTACATCTGCTCATTTTTTCCTTTCCATTGGTATAGAATATCTTTTTCCATCATTTCAGTTTCTATGTATCTTTGTGACGTTTGTTTCTTATAGACAGCACTAGGTAGGTCTTGTTTTCAGCTAGTTTATCTTTTGATGTACACGGAAATAGAAAATGGCAATCACTTAAAGAATGCAAAGGTATAAAATCTCCACATAAAGGTACAAATAATGAGAATATTTGTGAAAAATGGTAAGACCAAGGTGTTACTTTTAAATAACACTCTGAATGCAAATGGTCTAATTTCTCTAATCAAAAGATTTTTTGTAAGTCAAGTGTAAGCAAGTCTAAAAGCAATATGTTTGTGATACAAATATAGGTGATAATTGTTAAGAATAACATTCTGCATAGAAGTTTTGAAGGAAAAGAAACAAAACTGAGGAAAATTATTAAAATGAACTAGGGTAGAGTAACTTCAAGTCAGTAGCTTCCGCATATATATTGCTGTGGTCTGAAGGTGTCCATCAAAATTCACGTATTGAAAAGCATCCGAAGTGCAGTACTGGGAGATGTTTAGGACCTGAGGATTTCCTCCCGTAAGTCAATGTGACTGTTAAAGGGCTAGTATGAATAGGTTTGAGCTTTCATGCTCTTCTGTCTGCCATCCTAAGAGGATGCAGCAAGAAAGCATGTGACAGATGCTGGTCCTTGATTTCAAAATGCTCAGCTTCTAGAACGGTGAGAAATTAATTTTTGCTCTTTATGAAGTACCCAAATCCAGATATTGTGTCAGAACAAAGTGGACTAAGACATATGTATTTGTAACTAATTAAAACCTGTACTAGTGGGGCTGGGCGTGATAGCCTAGTGGCTAAAGTCCTCACCTTGCACATGCCTGGATCCCATTTGGATGCCAATTTGTATTCTGGCTGCTCCACTTTCCATCCAGCTGCATACATGTGGCCTGGGAAAGCTGTACCCATGTGTGAGACCCAGAAGAAGCTCCTAGCTGCTGGCTTTGAATTGGCTCAACTCCAGCTGTTGCGGCTACTTTGGGGAGTGAGCCAGCAGACGGAAGCTCTTTGTCTCTGTATCTCCTTCTATATGTATATTTGCCTTTCCAATAAAGATAACTAAATCTTTTAAAAAATTACTAGTAAAAAAGTGTAATTTTCACAATACACTAAATTTCTGAGACTCGCCTAGCAAGATCTGCATGGGTTTTATATAAATTAAGACTCAATGTTAGTAAATACCATTTAAGATACACATTCTTGATTGAGGAATTCTCATTGCAAACCTAATAAACCATGACATTGAATTCCCCAAATTCACTAGGAAGGATAAAGAAAAACTATAAAATTTTGAAATACAAAGATGATATTTTTCCTGACACACACCATATGCTGGTTCACTCAATACTGGTATCAATTGCTTTTGTCTTCTACTTGTAGTGGTTATAAAACGAAAACAAACAGTTGCCTCCAGAATCCTGTGATTTTTGTAGATTTTCTTGGAGCTTAAAATGATCCTAAGTCACGGATACTGCCTTCCGACAACTATGTGATGGCCAGCATTGTAATAGCCATTGCGAAGACTGGTGAAACAAAGAAACAAAAAAGATGGATTCTGAGTGTCTGCTGATATTTCCAGCAGTTGAATAAGCCCTGGATTCTTGGTGAAAAATATTAATAAAAAGATTAAATTCTTATTCTAGTTAAATGTAATATGAACTGATACACTACAAAATTGAAACTATGCACTGCATGTTTAAGACATGTAGAGCTGTTTTTTTTTCTATTGGGAAGGTAGATACACAAAGAGAAGGAGATATATAGAGAAAAATTTTCCATCCATTGGTTCACTCCCCAAGTGGCAACAACAGCTGGAGCTGAGCCCATCCAAAGCCAGGAACCTGGAGCTTCTTCTGGGTCTCCCACACAGATGCAGAGTCACAAAGTTTTGGGCCATCCTTTACTGCTTTCCCAGGCCACAAGCAGGGAGCTGGATGGGAAGTGGAGTAGCTAGGATACGAACTGGTGTCCTTATGGGATTCTAGTGTATCCAAGGTGAGGATTTAGCCATTAGGCTATTGCACCAGGCCTGTATGTTGAGATTTATATGATGTACAATAATTTCTACAAAGATCGATTAGTCACACATAAAATGCAAAACCATAAGCAAGAATATATTCTAAAATAGCTGTATTTTTTCAAAAAAAGATTTAATTTATTCATATTGAAAGGCAAAGTTACAGAGAGAAAAGTCGAGACAAAGAGAGCTCTTCCATCTGCTGGTTCATTCCCTCAAAGGCTCAATGGCTAGAGTTAGGCTAGTTCAAAGCAGGAAATTCATCCAGTTCACCACTGTGGGTGAAGAGTTCCAAGCTGCATGGCCATCTTCCACTGCTTTCCCAGGCACATTAACAAGAACCTGGATTAAAAGTGGAGCAGTTGATATGTGATAAGGACAGCATTACAAACAACAGCTTAAGCTGCAGTGCCACTATGTGAGTCCCACAATCAATTTTTAAAACAATGTGTATTTAGCACTTCTAATTTAATTTCGAACTGGAGAAAGAATTTACCAAGTTTACAGGCATGGAAAAAGGTTCTAATGAAAAAATCACTTATTTGACTTTATGAGCACATGTATTTTATGAGCATATACAAAAAAGGCAAAGTCATATGGTAGAAAAACACATGCTTCAAATACAGTAAGTATAGGCTATTTTTATTAGTATGTAGGAATGTTTACACATTAAAAAAAAAAACCAGATGTGGGAGCACGCATTTGGCCTAGCAAGCATCCCACATCACAGTGCCTGTTTTAAATTGCCGGCTCTACTTCCTGACTCTGTCCTGCTAAGGCAGACCCTGGAAGGCAATGCTGATGGCTCAGGTGATTAGGTTTCTGCCATCCATGGCTAGGGCCTGGAATGCATCTCTGGCTCCTGACCCTAATGTCACATTCTTGGCCTTTTTGTCCCCCACTCCTAACTCTCTTCCATCACAAGAACAGAAAGAGAAAAAGCACAAAACACCAGGAGAAAGGAATAGAGGACATTTCCAGGACAACTTGCAGTAGGAGAAATGCAAATGGCCAATCAGCATTAAACCTGTTCAGTATCATTAACAACCAGAAGCATTCAAGATAAAATGAACTAATGAGGCACTTAGAGTTCAGCTTATCAGCGAAATGTATCAAGAGAAAAATGGAAAGAAATGGGCATCACAATTTATGAGCAGGTATATTCACCTGATTGCCATCTAATGCCTTAAAATTATTAGGGGTGCATACTTCAAAAAAAGTTACTTTTATGAAGATTGTTACCATGGTATCCCTGAGGGGTCCCATGGAGGAAGTGGTATTAAATGCTATAGAAATTGATTTCAGTCTTGGAGTTTTCAAAGCTTGGAGAGATGGTGTGTCCAATTGGGGCTTGGTGCAAGAGCCTCTATGCAGACTGAATACTGAGAAGTCAATTACTCTGGCTGGTGACCAGAAAGAACTATATATTCCAGAGGAGAAAAAAAAAACTTGGATTAAATTTAACCAAATAGGAAGCACAGAAAAATCCTGATATTTTCAATATAGCTTAAAATTAAATTTTCAGTTTTATAAGGGACAAAGAAGTAGTAATCACAAGTATAAATCATAAAAACATGTCACTGGAAATGACAGCTGCTGACAATTCAGAGCAAATCTGTAGTATTTAGGCAAAATAAAACAGAAAGCTGGGGAGGCAAATTCTATACCTGTTGAAGGAGATCATTTACAATTTCCACTGTGCTTACAAGTGGATCCAGGTTAATTGCTTCTTTCAGATTATTTTCAGTCACATTTTACTGAAACAATGAAATCAAAGCTGTAGATAAATGGAGGCAAATCTATGGTATTTGTGCTTCCTCACAGACCCACCTTTTCTCTCTTTTTTTAAATGAAATGAGATTTTTTTCTTCTTTTTAAATTTATTTTTTTGACAATCTTTAACATAATTAGGGTGAAAAGGTTCAAGCACTACAGGAAGATGGACAAGACAGTTAGTTCCATCTTGCTTCCTTAATATATCTGATGTAAAAGGGAATTTTAAGGGAGAAGCCCCACCCAGTCTCCCACCCACCCAAGGTCCTGGATGTGGGGCATGCTCCGAGGGTCTTGCTCAAGTGGTTTTGATAGTTCAACAGTTCTGAATTGCTGCCACTCTCACCACTCCAAGCACGATGAGGTCGTTGAAGAATCCACTGATTGACATAGTTCATCTGACTGTGGGCTTGCTGTGCACAACTTACCAGGAAGTACCTGTTGCCTCTGGGATCAGAGTGTGTGCTGATACCCCGTTCCATGTGTTTATCCAAAGGTGATGCCACCTCATTCTTCATAAAAGAGGTGGTAGGTAGGAGAAAGATCTCTTTACATTCAAATAGATGCTCTTCTCTTGTTTCTTCCTGTAACAGACAAGATGAAATCTCTCCCACTCTGTCTCAGAGGTGCCATTTTTGATGTTTTTTTCTTCTCTCATTTATAGGTAGTTATTTGGTCCCCTGAAGCTGAGTATTTTTCTTTGTAGGATAGCTTGCAGCTGCATGTAAACACGTGCTTTTTCTCTCACTGCAAAATCAGTTCTCTTCCTATTTGCACATACTACTAACCTCTGCTTAAATATCTATCCCTGTTGTAGGCAAGGATTAATATATTCATTGCCCAAATCAAAAGTTTTTCATTTGTTTTAATCCTAAGGTCGTCTCCTTAGACATGTAGGCCCTCTCAAGTCTTCTTCCATTCTACTCCATTAGCTGAGTGCCAGAATAAAAAGGAAAAGCTTCTAAGCCAGATGATATAGACACAGACACAAATTGTTACACATGCACTACAACATTAAATACTGTTACCTCTGAGTGGAAGAATTTTAACTGGTTCTAGTTTTCTTTTTTTCTTCATTCCTGTCTTCTTCAATTTTGCTCAATACTCTTCCTTCTTTCATAAAACCGCTTTTTTGAGTTGTTGAGTGTCATCCACACCCCCGCCCCCCAATTCTTACATTGAGTGAAGGGAAATCCTGAATCGACCTTAGTGCAGTTATTACTGGGCTGTGTTTACTTTTCCTGGCCACATCTATCTCTGCTTTCTGTTTACTGGTTTATATATTATAACTTCCCAACTCAGATCAATTGCTTTCCCTCTTTGCATTTCCAGTAAATCCCCTTTTACTGAAATCCCGTGTTTGCCTTAGTATTCAACCTGTTCCACAATATTGTTTTTACTTTAACTGCTTTTCCCCGCACTTTCTCTGTATCATACCACATGTGTCTAATGTCTTCTGCAGGCGTCTCTCAGTAGTGCCATCACTTTTTTTAAACCATCTTTTCATTTTTATCTATGCTTATGGAGATATGTAAGTGTACTTCAAAAAGTTCATCAAAGATAGAATTAAAAGACTGTTTCTGTGCAAAAAATTTGAAATCCACACACATGGATTTTTCATAATATATGCTTTTATGACAGATTTCAAACATAAACCTTTTTAGACCAAGATAAACATTTTTAGTTCTCTTTTCCATTCATGTTTAAATTCCCTTGTCAATATTCACTATGTGCCATTTGTGTGGTAGTCAGGTCCCCTTGTGATATTGGGACTTGGCGTTCATTCTTTAACTCAGTCTGAGTTTAGTTTAATTGATTTTGGGTGGTGCTTGGATTACTTATTTATTTTTTTAAAGGATGTTAGGTGAGTTTGTTTTACCTTCAGTTTGGAATTATTCAGCTGGTTAACCTTGATCCACATTCTACTGTGATCCTTTTTCCATTTTGCTATACTCACAGATCATCTGAAGATACTCTTAAAAGGTGAATTTGGAGTCAGCCAAGATGAGGCCAGGCATGAGTCTGCATATCAACCACCTCTTGGATGTTGATGACTCAGGTCCCCACTCTTCACTTTTCAATATGCTCATGCATTTGGTGCCTTCCTTTGCTTTTCTGCTCCCACTGATGGCTCCATGCGAGCCCACCCATAGGCTGCTATACTGCAGAAATGTAAAGAAGTTAAGGAGGGTACGAGTTACCCATGAAAGTGTGTGACCATATGGAAAGGCAGTATTTATTTATGCCAAAGGCTATTGAAGTCTAGCACACTTAATCATTGGTCGAGTCATTCAAAAATACTGAAAACTTACCTTGTGCCAGATACTATGTCAGTGTATGGCTAATTTAATTACTTGGAAGGTCCTCTATGCATTCACTATTTAGAACATATTGAAAATGTGCTCTGAAAGTCCAATGATGAATGATGACATACATTGATTTGCTTACTATAGTTTGATTTCGCTTAGATTTATTTTATTTGGTTGGCAGGATCAAAGGCTCTTCATGCTGGCTTCCAACACTATGGGAAGGATTATTTCATATTTATCCAGTATCAGAAGTGTAGTACTGTGGTCTGTACAGGACATAGCACTACCGCTGTTGTATTTCAACTCCATCCTTAGCTTTTACAATTAAAATGCCATAGTATTCTTTTTGCTTTAGAACAATTTTATGCAAGAGGAATGTGATTAATTGTGCCATCTGTCTGGACCAGGTCACATTATCCTTGGTTGTTCTCTAGCCTTTGGACAGGCTCACTTTGATCCATGGTCATAGTGCCTACTCAGTGTACACTGTAGCTGTCTAATAGGGAGTACATTAGTAAGTAGGATTGTACCAACATACAGATAAGTTTGGAGTTGAAGTAGTTGACCTCGGCATTCAAGAAGTTGCAAGCACAGGCAGTGAAAATGGCAGGTATGAAGGAGACATTAAAAAGGAAGAAAAAACTGCATTTGATGACTGAATTTCTCAGAGACGGTGGGACAATGAGTTGAACTTTGAATGATTGAGAAATAGAACTAGCATTATGTCAGCTGTTTATTGTGGGACAAATGATAAGATGTAAAACATGTGGCATGTGAGCTGGAGCGGCATCCGTGTGATATGGTTTACTGGCTATTTTTTCTATTTCAGTCACAAAACCATTTTTTTTTCTGTAGATATTGGTATAACTCACACAAGACCTTGTTTTTAGAAATGGAGCATAACAAAACAGGGAATTTAATAATTTAATGTAACATGTTTAAAAGGGTAGAAAAAACGAACAGAAATATCACTGATAGTCAACTAAATAAACCAGTGAAAAACATTGTTTTCACACCTTTTCATTTTTTTGGCAAGTGATTAATCAAATTGATTTTCTGTTTGACGTTCTTTCCAGCAAGGCATATGGAATAATTCAGAAATGGTGTTAGTTATTTTAGTAATGAAACATGCATTGGTGGATCGAACAGCAAAAGCACAAATAATTACTGCAGTAAACAGTCCTGGGGCTGGGATACTAAAGGACAGTTGGTGGTTGGCCTGGCAAGCATGAAGGTGGTAAACGGCATGGCCTCTGGCATTGTCCATTGGAGGAATTTGCAGAGAATACTTTCTTGGTGTTACTGGTGTTGTAAAATTTATTTTTATCAAGTGCTGCTGCAAATTAAACCTCATCTTTTCAGAGATTCAAGCTATTCTGAAAAACAGTAGTAGCAAATCCAATCAGATAAGTGAGAGGCGATTGATGGTGGGCTGTTGGAATGAAGTCCCCTGGTACAGACATTAAGGAGATAATTAACTTTATAGAATTTAAAAACAATAAGAAAACCAATTAGAAGTCAGTTGGCTGATTTGCTGATTATGGTAGCACATAAAGTATTCCAATGAATGGCAGTGATGAAATACTCTTCCTTTCTTGGTGAACCCTGTCCCCTCTATTTCCTTCTGTACCACTACAATAAATTGATGTAGCTGCTGGGAGAATAGAAGATGACCTTTTTAATGCTTTGGATTCTGTGAATAGTCTGATGATTGAAGAATGGTGGTTGTTTCACATTCTGAATTGTTCAGGGAAGCAGCATTGATTTCTGATACGGAAATGATACTGAAGCTAAACTATTAGGGTCACATTCAGCTGATAATTTAGCACATGAGCTGAGATTTTTTTGTTGATTAAACAAGAGAATTCCATCCATCACTTGTGTTGGTAGTCACTAGCTATGGTGTAGAGGTAAAGCACCTGCTCTCTTCTTGGGAAAGATAAAGAATGGGCAAACATCAAATCCTGGTGTTTATCAGCGATTCCTGTTATTGACATGGCTCTATTGTCTGAGGTCATTCTGACAGCTAGGTCATTGCTTCCATCTTACTGCTTCTGCATCTCCAAGGATGTTGAGTGCATGTCTGGAGGCAGTTGAGTCACTTCTTATTACTACAAGATTTAACATTTGAAAGGCAGAATGGTTAAGAGACAGACAGGCAGACTTTCCTTCCACTGGCTAGGCCCCAAATGGCTGCAACAGCTGGGGCTGGGTCTCCCATACGGTTATCAGGGGCCCAAGCTATCACATGCTGCCTTTTTAGACACATTAGCAGAGACATGGATTGGCAGCTGAGTAGCCATGACTCACTCAGATGAGGCAGTCTAATATTGGATGGCAATATCATAAGCTATGGCTTAATTTACTGCATAACAATGATATCCAACGATACCCATAACAGACTGATATCCAAGCAAGTATGTAATTTCACAACACTAACATAAACGAGTTTAAGTATGTACCTTGTATCTACCAAGCAGGAGAATGATGCAAGCATATAATTTCTTCAGAGTTCTCACCACTCTGTTTTGTTGTGTGCCGGAGGGAAACTTAACCATAGAAGTTATCAGAACAACAGACCCACAAGGGCAAAAGCAATCTTGAACAGAAAGAACAAAACTGGGGACATTAGGATATCTGATTTCAAGGCATACAGCTATTGCAACCCAAATAGCATGGTCTTACATAAATATGTGCACAAAGACAAAGGGAACAGAAGACAGATTCCCGAAAGGAATGCATATACCTCTATGCAACTGATTACAACATCATTTTGAAAAGATATTTTATAAAATTGTAAGTGCAGATCACTGATGAATACATGACAAATGCAGTGCCACTAGCCATCGGGGAAATGCAAAATAAAACCAAATGGAATATCACCTCACCCCAGTTAAAATGGCTATTCCTGAAAAGATAAAAAAAAATACATATGCTGGTAAGTATATGGAAAAAAAGAGATACATGATTAGTGGAAATACAAATCATTATAGCCATTATGGAAAATGAAATGGAGGTTCCTCAAAAAACTAGAAATAGATCTGCAATATGACCCCTCTGTTTTAGTTCTATGTATACAGCTGCAGAAAATGAACTGAGCATATAACAAAGATACTTGAACTCTTTAATTCATTGAAACACTATGGACAATAGCCAAGATAAAGAATCAGCCTAGATATATATTCATCAGTGTATACATGCATAAATAAAATGTGGCATACATATACAGCAGAGTAACATTAAACCACAAAGCAATGGAATTCTGTCATTTACAATAAAACAGACAAAATTGTAGTTCATCAGTGAAACAAGACAAAGACAAATGCTGAAGATTTTCCCTCGTGTGTGAAAGCTTAAAAACAATGGATCTGAACCTAGAATAGTGGTTGCTGGAATCTGTGTAGCAATGTTTGGGAGTGGAGATGGAGAGAGGTTAGACACAAAAACCAAGACAAATTAGAAATAATAGGTCCTGGTATTCCTCAGCATGGTAGGGCAGCTTTGCAATACTCTATGTGCTACAATGAACCAAAAGAAAGGAGCTCCAAACTAAGGGAAAGAAAAGGAAATGGAAGGTCTAGTGATATGATCAGTGTAGCCTGTAAACAAATATTCATAATTTCACTCCATACAAATGTGTTTTACTTGTTAATCAAAAATGTTTAAAAAAAAGTTTGCCAATGAGTAAGTGAAAAACCAGCTTTGTAGAATGTATTCACTTTAGGGAAGCTGTGAAATTCAGTCCAGCTAGGTGGACAGGGGTTCAGTGTAAGCTCAATTAGTGTGGGAGGATGGCAAAACAAATTTTAGGGGTCAGTTAGTAGTCTGCAGTGTGTATTCAAAGGTTTTCAATTTATCAGCTAAAATGGTAAGAGCCCCAGCCAAGATGGCAAAGTTGTTTTTTTAAATTTTTTTTTTAATTGGAAAGTCAGATATACAGAGAGGAAGATCTTCCGTCCGATGAGTTATTCCCTGAGTGGCTGCAACAACCCAAGCTGTGCCTATCCGAAGACAGGAGCCCAGACTCTCTTCTGGGCCTCCCATGTGGATAAAGGGTCCCAAAGCTTTGGGCTGTCCTCGATTGCTTTCCCATGTAACAAACTGGGAGCTGGATGGGAAGTGGGGCTGTCAGGATTAGAACCAGTGCCCATTTGGAATCCCAGTGTGTTCAAGGTCAGGACTTTAGCCATGGTTACTGTGCTGGACCCAAGACAGCAAGTTTTAATCCCATTTTCTAGACCTTGTGTCATTGACAGATTGGTAAATATGCATTCACACAGTTATGATGAGATCATAATATTCTGATAGAATCAGAACTCTATATTTGCATTTTATTATTTTATTTCAACACAACTTTTTTTTGTTTGTGTGCCAGATAGAAGAAAGCTCATTCTTCTGGGTGCAAGAACAATGCAAACTATTAACATATAATGAATTACTTAACACTTAGATGATCCATGTTTAAACAACAAAGATATTGTTTATAGAATCACTTTGATTTTGGGGGGGAGTTACCCCAAGTTCTAGGTAAGTCAGGAAGGCATGGTTGCTGCAATACCATTGTACAAAAGCACAGGACCAAGTCTTCTCAACCTGAAGCTATTCAGAGTTATTGAGAGCAACTGCCATCTTTGATACCAGTCAGCGTTTTAATCATTTATGTTAAATCAGTACACAATTACTCAAGCTTGTATTGTCTCCTGAATGTTATCACTAGGTATATAGCAGTTCACTAATAGATACCATGCTGCATATATTACCAGGCAGAAATTGCTGAAAATTTCTGTAGTCTTTCCCTTACTTTGGATTTTTGTTGTTGTTTTGTTTGCTGTATTACTGGGCAGCAGCAACGTTGAAATTGCAATTGCCTGCATATTCTAATCCATAGAAAAGCAAGGAACCTACTTGCTCACAGCACATGGATTGTTTAAAAAAGTGTGATTACAGGGCAAGTGACTGGTACATCAATTAAGACACAGCTTAGGACATTTGTATCCATATCAGAGTGCCTAGATTAGAATGTCAGCTTTGCTCCTGATTCCAGCTTCCTCCTGTTGCACTGCTCGGAGACAGTAGGAAATGAATGAAATTCTTAGGTTTCTGCCACTTATGGGGGAGACCCAGTTTGACTTCTCAGTTTCTGGTTTCCACTTGGCCCAGTGTCAGATGTTATGCACATGTGGGGAGTGAACCAATGGATGAGGGATGTGTCTGTGTATTTATATGTCTTTCAAGTAAATTAATAATAATAGAAAGTTGAAAAATAGAATAACAATTGTTAATTCTATTTGAAAATGTTGATGTTATAGTATTTTTCTAAGTAGAAGATCACACTCCAGCACAAGCAGACACTGCATCTACTACTTGTCTCCAGATCGTTTTATTATTATCTAAAGGTCTAGCTGACTACCCTATAAGGATGAATAAGTGTGTTTCAAACACAAGTCGGAGAAATACAATACATATATTAGGTAACCCTTGGAAATATTTGATATAAGTTTATTTGGCATGAATGTCAAAAAATGATGTTACTCACCAAAATGTGGCTGATTCTAGGGGAAATAGTAACATATTAAGTCTTGGGTGAACAGACTTACTTTAACTTTGAGAGGAAGCTTTAGAGGGCATCTAGTTAAATCTCTCTCCAAGGTTCATGTTACTTCCTCATCATGCCTGATGGTTCCCCTTTCATTGAATGCTACTGCAGTGCTTCTGGTGAGGCATGGCTCATTTCATTCCATCGTTCAGTGGATGGACAACTCTAAACTGTGTCTTAATTACTTTTCCTATTCCCATTGGCCTTCTCTGAAATAACAGAACCCAAGTCTATTCTCATTTATATGTAATTATCAATTAAATGCCTGAGGAGTACACTTTTCCTCCTGAGGCTTTTCCAGGCTTAAAAAAAAAAAATCCCAAAGTTTCACCTTCCTTCACTGAAATGGTTTATTGTCCATCTTGTCACTCGTGTATTTTAGCAATGTGGCAAAAAACACATTTTTTGAACCATGAAATACACAGTTTTTGGTGGAATGAATATCATATTAAGTTTTAAATTTTCTCTACCCCCCTATGTGGTCTTGTATGAAAGGCATAGAGCAGGTCAGCAGGTCTCCTCTGCTCAAAAATGACCTGTTCAGGGGTCTATAGCACCATCAGTCAATGTTTTTATTCCTTCGACATTGAAATGTGATTTTTCTTCTTCTTCAAGACAGTTTTGGAGTCTCCGAGTAGAATGTCTTTCTCAGTCAATAATTTACTCAGAATTAGTTCATTAGTTCAGACCTGCAAGGAGCAGAATAATAAAAGCAGAGTGACACTAAGAGTGCAACAGGGCAACCATTGGTACTGGGTGAACTCATGAAGTGTCAGCCAAAGTCTACTAGAAATGATTGATGTTATACTTGAGTTGAGGCATTAGCCACAAGTCCTACTGAACCATAGGCTTGATTGGTAACCATTATGAGTTTGAAGAATCAAAATGGGAGATCCCTATTTGCCTTCTTTCCTTTTTCTTCTTTTAATTGCTTTATTTTTATTTAAAAGGTGAATTTACAGAAAGAGAAGGAGTGAGAGAAAAAGTGAGAAAGAGAGAGAGAGAGAGAGAGAGAGAGCAAGAGAGAGAGCGAGAGAGAGAGAGCGAGAGAGAGAGCGCATGCAAGAACACTTTCCTCTGTTGGTTTACCTCCCAAATGGCTGCAATAGCCCAGCCCTGTCTAAAGCCAATTGCTTGGAGCTTCTTCTAGGTCTCCTATGTGGTACAGGAGACCAAGGACTTGGACCATTCTTCTGTTTTCCCAGGCAATTTAGCAGGCAGTTGGATTGGAAGTGGAGCAACCAGGACTCAAACCAGAGCCCATATGGTATGCTGGCATTGCAGATGGAGCTTAACCTAGGATGCCATGGCAGTGGCACCATACTTGTCTTTTGTTTCTTCCACAGTGGATGCTTTTTCTTCTTCTTCTTCCCAAAGTTTTCAGGGTCTGCCATGATTGTCTGTTCACATTCTGCTCTGCCTCAGAGAGTAAGGACTTGTGGTGGTCATGGGAATGGAGCTAAAGGACTATAGAGGAATCTGTTGCGTTAACCCTGGGTCCACTTAGATGACCTGGAAGTAGCTCCTGGTTCCTGGCTTCAGCCTGGTCCAGCCCCAGTCATTGTGGCCAATTAGGAAGTAAACCAGCAGATGCACAACGTCTCTCTGTCTCAGTCTTTCCTTCTCTGTAGCTCTGCCTATGAAATAAAAAATCTTATAAATACAGAGAAAGACACAAATCCAATGGTCATAGAAAGTGGGTCTGTTAGCTACTCCCACTGGAGAGTGTGAACTGGGTTGGGGCCAGACCAGATTAGGCAGGGCTACAACACCTATGTGCCTCATATGGACCAGATCAGGGAAAAGCCAGGCTGGGCTGATTATTCCTACTGGTGCAATCTACAATTAGAGTGGGTGAGGGTTGTTGGGGCTTAGCCACAGCTTCAGCTGGCAGAAGCTGGCACCGGGGGCTAGTTCTGTCAAGTTAAACCACAGAATCACCTGGAGAGTGTATGATCCAGGAGTGGGAGAGGCCTGGGAGGGAAATAGTGGGCACCTCCCTCTTGGGTTACCACCCCCCATGGGAGGGTACAGAAACTAGGACAGGGGCTGGGGTGGCTTGAGAGACACCCAACAATATCCGTGAAGGCTGGATAGTTGAGCTGGTTAGACGGAACAAGGCTTCAGTACCCATTGACATGTATGAGAGCAGAAGCGGATGTGGGACAGACTGGACTAGTCTACCACACATACTGGCAAACCAGGGCAGGGGGGAGCTGGCCTGGTGGGGGTTATTGTGGGTCGCTCCGACTAGGCTGCAGCCCACATTGATCTGTGTGAGGGCTTTGTATATGCTGGGCAGAACCAGGTTGGACTGCAGCACCCATTGGTTCCAGTGAAAGACAGGAATGGAAACAGAACCAACCCAGCAATTGCAACCACCAGCTGATCAGGGGTAATGGACTGTGCTGGGCCCTGTGCTGGCTAGTACATACAAGAATCTGGTCTGGGAACAGCTCAAAGTTTCTTTGGAGATCCCCACAATTGAGCTTCTGGACTCAGAACCCTCACCATGAGAAGACAGAGGTCAAAACAAGTCAATCAACCACCTCAGCTATATGTTGGCAGTGAAAAACTGGACAAAGAGAGACTCTATGATGGACTGTGTCAATCAGTGGATTCTTTAACGACCTCATCGTGCTTGGAGTGGTGAGAGTGGCAGCAATTCAGAACTGTTGAACTATCAAAACCACTTGAGCAAGACCCTCGGAGCATTCCCCAAATCCAGGACCTGGGGTGGGTGGGAGACTGGGTGGGGTTTCTCCCTTAAAATCCCCTTTTACATCAGATATATTAAGGAAGCAAGACGGAACTAATTGTCTTGTCCATCTTCCTATAGCGCTTGAACCTTTTTACCCTAATTATGTCAAGACTGTCAAAAAAATAAATTTAAAAAGAAGAAAAAAAACCTCATTTCATTTAAAAAGAAATAAAGTGGTTCTGTGAGGAAGCACAAATACCATAGATTTGCCTCCATTTATCTACAGCTTTGATTTCATTGTTTCAGTAAAATGTGACTGAAAATAATCTGAAATTATTAAAAAAGAAAATTCTAGAACTAAACAATTTATCATCCTTGCATTATATGCCTTTCTGATTAGTGTGATGAAATCTTATGCCATCCGGCTTCATCTCACTAGAAAAAGTGAAGCATTTCTTTTCTGTCAGCCATCCCCTGCTGGTCACGTAGTAGCCCTTTTGGGTTTAAGATGGATTGTTGCTCTACTGTTGTGCTTATGTTCACATATTCCATTTACTTAATAATGACCCCAAAGCACAAAAGCAATGATGGTGCAATTTAATGTATGCCAAAGAGAAGTTGAAAAGGTCTCCCATTAAGTAAAAAGGTAAAAATACAACATTTTGAGAGCCACACAAACATATAGAATATTAACATAGCCTTTATGTAGCATACTATGATAATCATATTTTACAAATTATTCTTGCTAATCTTCTACTATGGCTACTTTATTCATTAAACTTCATTGCTGGTTTGTGTGTATAGGAAAAAATTCATGGTAATACATTTTTTGTACTATATGTAGCAACAGACATCCACTCCCTAGTTTTGGGGATTTAACACCCTCAATATGAAGGCCTGCTGTACTGACTACATGAAGGTTTAAGTCAATTGGCTTAAGTATACTCAAGGACTAAAGGAAAGCAGGAACAAAGAGCTAAGTGAAGACAAGGGTGCAACATAAGAAAAATTCAAAATGTCAGTAAAGGGAGGAACATTGTAAGAAGAAACCAAACAGTTTCTTGAGCTCAATAACTAACATGAAAAACTCACTCAAGGACTTCAATAGCAGATCTGAGCAGGGAGAAGAAAGAACTGCCAAACTCGATGAAATGAAAGTTTTAAAGAACTAAGATAAATGGCAAAAGTTAAGAGGCCTGTGAGATACTGTCAACCATCCCACTATACTTACAAAGACAATCTCAGTAAGAGAGGAAAGAGACAAAGGGCAGTTAGAATGCTTGAAAAAAAATGTGACTGAATGTGTCTCAAATTGGATAAAAGACACAAGTCTACATTTGATAATCTCAACAAATTCCAGAAGGATAGTTGCAGAGGTTCACATGGAGACACGTTATAATTAAATTGCTAAAGACAAAGACAGCTGACCAATTTTTAGAAGCAAAGACAAAGGCATGTAACAAGAACTCAACCTATCCAAAGGATCCTTAATACATCACATTTCTCATCAAGTAACCATGGAGGCCAGAAGTGAGTGGGATGGCATTTTTAAAATGCAAAAGCAAAAGAACCTGTCAACTTAGAATTCAAGATCTGTCAAAACTGTCCTTTAGGAATGCAGTGTAAGTTGAGACATTCCTAACAAACAAGGGCTGAGCGGTCCATCACTAGTAGACCTTCCCTGTAAAAAAAAGTAGTACACAGACTCTTTCAGGCAGAAATGACAGCATGCTAGACAGTAACCCGAAGTTCTGCAAGAACTCCAGTAAAGATAACTGTAGAAATACAAGGCTAGCATTGCTATGTTTTTCCATTTGTAGCTCTTCCTCTTATTTCCTATATAATTTATATGACAAATACATACACCAATAATTATGAAGCTGTGATAATGAGCTCACTTGCATAAAACTGTAATTTGTCAGGATAACCACATAAGTGGGGTGTGGTTGCTTAGGAGCAGAGATTTTTTTAAATGCCATTTAAACTAAGCTTTCAGCTAAAACTACATTGCTGTAAACAGAATATTAAGCAGGACAATGACTAAGAAAAAAAATTTGTAAAATCTGTAAAAAAAAATCTGCCAAAAATGGGAAGGGGATCTGAAGTATTTACTCCAAAATAAGTCAATAAAATACAAAAAGAAGAGACAGTATTGGAACAAATAAAAAAAAATACCAATATGAAATACATAGAAGAATAAAATGGCAAAGTAAGTCCATCTTTATCAGTATCTGCTTAATATGGAAACAGAATAAACCCTTCAATCCCAAGTAAATATTGGCAGAGTATGTTAAAAATAATGTGATTTAACTATAATGTATGTAGTGTATAGTATATAGGTGATAAATGACTCATATTTTCAAAGACGCAAAAAGGATGAAAAACAAAGGAAGGTCATATTCCGCGCAGAGGCTAATAGCAGAAGTGGTGCTTTCTTCTAGAATATTTTTAACTCTCCAAAAATTTTCATGTGGAGAATTAATGCCAAAGAAACAGTATAAGAACATGTGGCTTTGGGGGAGTGACTGAGTCATGACAGTGCCACCCTCACAAACGGGATTGGATGCTCATATATAAGTGCCTGGCAGAGGGAGGGCATCGCTCTTGCCCTTTGCCTTCTGCCATGTGGAGGACATTGTCTCCAAAAGACGTAACCTCAAGGTACCACCTTGGAAAGGGGATAGGCAAACCTTTCGAGTTCTCAGTCTTTCACCTCACAGACTCTGGAATTGTGAGAAAATAACATTTGTGCTTTATGAACTACTACATTTTTTAGCAGCATAAATTGACTAAGATGACCGTATTAACATCATAAAAAATAAACCTTAGGTCAAAAACTGCTACAAAGAATAGAGTAGAACTGTATATATTGATAAAATGGCCAGTTCATCGGAAAGATTTGATAGTTATGAAGATTTGATAATTATGCCTACCAGGTGAATTCCAAAAATATCTAAAGCAAACATTGATAAAATTGGGAGAGAAATAAGTGTTTCTATAATAGTTGGTAGGGCTTTAATATCCTACCTTAAATAAGGTATAGAACAGATACACAGAGAATCATTATTAATCAGGTAGACATAGCATATGTAGTATACTCCATTGCACAACAAGAGAGTCCCCATTCTTTGCAAGTGAACATGGAACATTCTCCAAAGTGGGCCATGGATTAGGTCACAAAACGAGTCTGAATAAATTTTAGCAAGATTGAAATCATGCAGAGTATGTATGTTCTCTAAGTGCAATGGAATGGTGCTGGAGATAAGTAATAGGAAAACTGGAAGATTGACGCTATGTGGAAATGAAACCAATGTCTTAACCAACCAGTAAGTCAAAAAATCACCAGGAAACTAGAAAATACTTCGAGACCAATGAAAAAATAAGAGATAGTTAAACTTACAGGCCACAGGGTTCAGAAGGAAAGTTACAGCTGTAACATGTCTACATTAATAAAAAAAATCTCACATCAACAATGTAACCGTATTCTTAAGGAACCACAAAAAAGAAGAGGAAGTTCAACACATGGCAGCAGTAACTTGTGTCTGAAGAGACATATTATTTCATTCGATCACTGAAATTCTATCTTCTTTCATAACTACAGTGACTGTGCAAACACATCACCAAAATCAAGCCTGCTATCTTCTTGACCTTTAATTTTCTGCATAAAATATTACTTGGGTGTTTTTTAATCATAATAAGGTGAGTGAATTGCAGGCAAACTTCTGAGAAGTCCCTGAGAAAATATCATGTCTTACATTAAAAAAAAAAAGATTATCTATTTGAGAGTCAAAATTACAGAGAAAATGGGAGACAGACAGAAATATTCCATCCAGTGATTCAGTCCCCAAATGGCTGCAAATGGCCTAGTTTGGCCCAGCCTGAAACCAGGGCCTGGGAGCTTCACCTAGGTCTCCCACGTGGATGACAAGAACCTGAGCACATGGACCATCCCCTGCTACTTTTTCAAGGCCACTAGCAGAGAGCTGGATCTGTAGTGGAGCAGCCGGGATAGGAACTGACATCCACACATGTTGCTGGTGTTGCAGATGGTGGTTTTACATGCTATGCCAAAATGACAGCCCTGCATTTCATATTTTTAAAAGTTGATTTAACAAAGCAATAAGTGGACAAAACCAAGACATGTGTGTCAGAGTGTATGGGATCAATGACAGGCAAAACATTTACTATTTGGCTCTCTCTGGGTGCAGATTGTGTTCTCCAAGGATATGTTACGCTTTGGTAACAAACCCCTCTCAAATTCCTATGGTTTGTAAAAAGACAAGAATCCACATGTACCTTGGATTTTAGGTCAGTAGTGATGCACATGTGGCCCCCAGCTTTCATGATTTCACATGGTTTTATTTTGAGATGTTGGCTGCAAAGCAGTCCTCACTTGGAGGAGGAAGACCATCAAAGGCGGAGCCACATGATGACTGTGTTTGCTGTAATTTTGACACTACAGCCAAGTTCACAGAATAGAGCGATGTGTAGACACACCCTGACGTATCTTCTCACAGTTTGACAAATCTTCAGTTTCTTTTTAACACTGTTTTGCAGGCACGGTTCACCTCCCTTCTCATTAGTGTGGCATTGATGGTAGTTGTGTTTTTACTGAACGAGCACAGGATTCTGTTTCTGTCATTATTCTATGATATTGCATGGTAATAGCTATTTACGTAAAGCTCACCTTGTGTTAGGCATTATAGGAATGTTGCAGATGCTTTAAAGTATTTAGAAGGATGTGCATAGATTCTGTGCAGAAACATTGCTATTTGACTCAATGAACTTGAATGAACATCCAAGGATTCTGATATTTGTTGGAAGATCCTGGGACTAATCCCGTACAGATACCGGGGGCTCACTGTATGCTCCTCCCCTCCAGGAAAGATCACCTTTACAAATGAGATTAAAGAAGGGAGAGAATGTGGAGTAGCTAAAAACATCTATACAGACATTGTAAGAAATAAATTAAGATGTTGAGTTCTCAAGTTCTCTTAGTTTGTGGGTGAAAGGTGAGTGCAATGACTGAATTTAGACATCAGTGATCTAAATACACATGTGTTATCTATCTAGAGAAGGCACTGAACAAATGGAAGCAGACAAAAACTCCCAAACAAGCAGAGGAAAATAGGTATATAACAAAATTTAAGAAAACAAGAATAACTAAAACAAAATTATAATTAAACTGGAATGCACAAAAGGTCCAAGATATTAGTTACCATGATTCAGTTATGACTTCAAATGAAAATGTGTCACACCCTCCAGTTAAAAGATAGTCTTAAGGCAGGTACTGTGGCTCAGTGGGCTAAGCTGCTGCCTGGCATGCCCACATCTCCTGTTGGAATGCCAGTTCCAGTCTTAGCTATTGTTTGTCACCTAGCTTCTCATCAGTGTGCACCCTGAGATGCAGTAGATGAGGACTGAAGTACAGGAGTTCCAGCCACCATGTGGGAATCTTGACAGGGTTCCCTGTTTGTGGCTTTGCCCTGGTCCAACCCTGGCTGTTGGGGGCATTTTGGATATGAACTAGTGGATGAAGACATCTGGCTAGCTGTCAGTTAGTCTTCCAATTAAAATGAAAATGCAAAAACAAAAGTATTATCTGCCTCTGTGTTTGTCTCTTTATATATCTGTATCTCTATATCTAAATCTACACATCTATATCTATCTATATCTCCAATAGACATAATATGATTGTAGGAAATTCATACTATTGGAACCCCATTTTGTTTTTGTTCTCTAACAAATATAATGGAAAACATTTATGAGGGTATTTCAAAATGTTGGTAGAAAATAGAATGAAGAGATAAATTTAGGATTCAGCATTGTGGACTAGCAAGTTAAGCAGCCATTTGTAAGCCCAGCATCCCACATCTGAGTGTAGTTCAAGTTCCAGTTGCTCTGCTTCTGATCCAGCTTCCTGCTGATGTGCCTGGAAGGCAGTGGATGATGGTCCAATGGATGATGGGTCCCATCTTCTCATGTGGGAGACCAGGGTGGAGTTTCTGGCTTTGACCTGGTCCAGCCCTGGTTATTGCAGTTATTGGGGATCAAACCAGCAGGTGTATGATCTCTCCCCTTTTCAAATCAATCAATCAATCAATCAATCAATGTTACAAGGATAAGTTGATTTTGGCGCAAAATATTTTTGAAATCTTGCATAGTTTTTTATAATATACATTTTTCATGAAGTTTTGTAGATATCTGTACTAGTTTGCATCCAGAAACTGTACATAATATGTGTTTTCCTACCTTTACAACCACAGTGAAAGACCGACAGTCCCATTTTACAATGGAAAGAGAGAGGTGCCTCCTCAGATTCACCTCCAGTGCCTGAGGCAGATGTCAAGGGTGCACTGTGCTCTCATGCTTACATGACTGCCACCATGGTCCCCATTAATAAGTCCTCAAGGAGACTTGTTCCCCAGTTGGTTGTTGGGTCCCTTTCTCAGAGCTTCTGATTCAGTAAGCTTGGGGAGGCCCCAAGAAGCGCATTCACTCAAGTTCCCGGAAGATGGCTACGCCCCCAGCCCAGATGCCACACTTTGAGAGCAGTTACCTGCAGAATGCTTCCTGGGGACAAGCAGTTCATATCAGCAATTTGAACTAGAAATTTGGTTTAAAATTGGCTTCCATGCAGTTCATATTTTCTCAAACATCATTTCTAATGAATGGTTAAATAGTTTGGCCAGGCTCCTTAAATGTACACAGCTGTGAAATAATCCTTGTTTTCTACCACAAACAACCCTACTCACCCTTTTGAAGGTTCTGCACTCCAATTATCCCTCACCCAGGAGGGTTCATGGCCAGTTCTCTCCCAACTACAGGCCTCCTGTGGTATCCAATACAAGGGAGGAATGCTCTACTCTTCCTTTCCCATGATCCCTGTAATATCTCCATAATTCTTCTCGGTAATGAGATCTCAGCGATATTTCAGCAGAGGCCCCCATGCTACTGTGGTAATAATTTATGTCCAACATGTCAGCAACTGAACTCCACAGTTTGCTAACTCCACTGCTCACTCTGACACCTTGCCACCCACTTATCTTATTTTTCTTCTCTTTTCTTAGAAGTATGGAAGTGATATCAAAGAGATTTATTGAGCCAAACCCCACATGTTATAACCTTTTCAGTTTGCTTCCTAGCTGTGTGCATCTTAAAGGAGCCCATTCCTATTGTTGAGTGAATACTCCGCTTGTATGATGATCAAATAGACCATTCAATTACACTCACGTGTCAGCAATTTCTGCTTAAGAGGATTGGTATCTGCTCTATACTAACTGGCCTGTCCTACTAACTGCAATGGCTATTCCCACAGGCTTATATAATCCAATTCTCAAAACTACACTGTGGAGTAGACATCAATATAATTCCCATTTTACAGATGAAGAAAACAAGGCGTAGAAATGTTAAGTAGCCAAGGCCATACAGTTGAACAACAGAAAAAAAATTTTTAAACATTTGTTTATTTTTATTGGAAAGTCAGATATACAGAGAGAAGGAGAGACAGAGAAAAATTTCTTCCATCTGCTTCCAAGTGGCCACAGTAGCCGGGGCTGAGCTGATTCGAAGCCACGATCTTGCAGGTTCCTCCAGGTCTCCCATGTGGGTGCAGGGTCCCAAGGCTTTGAGCCACCTTCTACTGCTTTCCCGGACCATAAGCAGGGAGCTGGAAGGAAAGTGGAGCAGCCAGGATATGAACTGACACCCACATGGCATCCCGGCACATGCAAGTTGAGAACTTTAGTCATTAGGCTATTGCACTGGGCCCAGAACAACAGAAATAAAATATATATATATAGCTTAGTCTGGAATTCTCTACTTTCTGTTACTTGCATGCTCAGTTACCTGCAATCCACCCTTGGGCCTATAGTGCTAAGCAGATATTACTTGTATATCTACAGGCCCAGACAAGCAAAGGATGGATGTTTGTAGAAGTTCTGAGTAGCATTTGGAGGTAACGGCTGAGGTGTCCCAAAGCAGGGATGCAAGTGCTTGGAATGTACAGAGGAAGTCTTGGGGGTGGTGGGGAACTGGAACACCCTCTTTGCATTGCTATATGTCTATATAAAAACCTGAAGAGTTGAAACATTTTAAAATGAAATCTGATTTTCTAGGTCATTAGAAAGGCATAGGTATTTTTAAAATAGATTCTTAGCTTTGTGTGTGTGTGTGTGTGTGTGTGTGTGGCTTTCAAGTTTTTAGGTAAATGATTGGGGCTTGCACTTGAACCCTAGCCCTGGGCCCTACAAGGGATAGTGAAGCTTCAACCTCTATAGTCTAGTTGCATGAGTCAAGTCAACCTCCATACCTCAGTGTAGAGTCAAGTTCTAGCTTGACTCCAGATTACAACTTTGAGGTGTTCTGCTTAGCATCGTGTGTGTGTATTTTAAGATTTACTAACTTATTTGAGAATTGGAGTTAAAGAGAAAGCTTTTCATCTGCTGGATCACTCCCCAGATGCCCAAAACTGCCAGGGATGAATCAACCTGAAGCCAGGAGCCAGAAGCTTCATCCTGGTGTCCCACATAGGTAGCAGGGGTCCACATACTTGTACTATCTTCTAATGCTTTTCCCAGATTATTAGCAGGGAGTTGGAATGGAAGTGGAGCAGCCAGGATGCTGGCATTGAAGATGGCGACTTCACTTGCTATTCCACAATGCTGTCCCCACTCCCAAACTAATGCCTTGTATTAATTTATTATCTCTTCAGTTTTTACTCTCTGCCTAAGTGTATGTGGTGGCTGAACTTGTAAACCTGCATTTAAAATCTCCAAGATTTTTAAAATTTTCTTATTTATTTATTTTAGATGATGTTAACAAAGTTGATCAGAGTGGGATGGATTGAGGGTTAGGGAAAAGTGGGTGTGATCGTTGTTTCTAAATTTTCTGTTTCTCTTTCCTGTTTTGGGTGGGTTAGTGCAAGAGGAGAAAAGCCATACCCAGCCTCCCAGTACTCAGCGATGGAGAATGGCCACCTGATAGCAGCCTAAGGTCCTAATGTGGTGCACACTCCAAGGGTTCTGCCCAGGTGCTTTAGATAGTTCTGAAATGTCGATCTCACCAATCTAGGGGTGAAAGAACCCTTTCAGTGTCCGTTGGCTGACAGAGTCAACCTCAGAGTTTCAATTCACCCAGGTATTTGCTGTCATCACTTGGCTGGGGTAGTTGTCCAATTCTTTTCTGTGCTCCTTCCTCTAGGATGGTACAGTCCTCTGTAGGCCTCAGTGGGCTGCCATAACCCCCATGTGGATCTGGGCCAATGTCTACTACTCTGTCTTTTCCACTGAGGAGAACCAGTTCTTGCAGGTAGGCTAAGGGTCCAAACCAGTCAACCAGGTTCCCCTGGACCCACACCCACAGGGCTCACAGGCCTGGCATCCATGGCGCAAGCAGGCCAAAAAACCCGGGCCAGGTGACTTGGGCCCCTCTGGACTTGCTGCTTCTGGGGCTCATGGACACAGCACCCACTGCACAGGCAGGCCAAGGACCCTTAGCCAGGCGACCTAGACCTCACCAGATCCCTACCCCTGAGGTTCATGGAACCAATATCTACCCACCTCACAGGCAGGCAATGGACCCGAGCCGGATGACCTGGGCACTGCTAGGCATGCCACCCTGGGGCTTATGGACCCAGCACCACTGCACAGGCAGGCCAAGAGCAGGCCACTTGACTTGAACCCCACCAGACCCCCAAACCTGGGACTCATGAATCTGGCACCCACCATACTCATGAGTCAGGTGACCTGGGTCCAGTCAGATCCCCCGTTCCTGAGGCTCACGGATCCGACATCTACCATGCTCATGGGCCAACAACCCAGGCCAGATAACCTGGACCCTACTGGACCTCCCCATTCCTGGGGTTTATGAATTTGGCAACCACTGTGCAGGTGGGCAATGGACTCGAGCCAGGAGCCAGGTAACCCAGACCCTGCCAGGCTCCCCCACCCATGGGGCTCACGGAACTGGCAACCATCATACAGGCAGGCCAAGAACCCAGGACTCGGACCAGGCAACCCAGGCCCAGCTGGAACCCCTGCCCCCTGACTGTCATGACTCACCTCACTTCAGCACCCACCAGTTGGTGCTTCAGTCTGGCACAGTTCAGCCCACCCCTGATTCCAGCTCATGCTGATAGGTTCTGCAGCCTAGCTAGGGCCAGCCAGCTCCCAGTCTTGGCCCTGATGTGAACTGGCTGCTGTTGTAACCTGATCTGGCCTCTGCCACACCCTGTCCTGGTTCTCAGATCTGCCAGTGGATGTTATAAACTAGCTTAGCTTGGCTCACCCCCAGACCTGACCCACATGTATGCCAGCGAGTATTGTAACCTGGCCTGGTCTGGGCTGCTCCTTGCCTCAGTTCTTGCACTCATCTGTAAGGACTGCATTCTGAGAAAGGAGTTTCCCAAGCTCCTCTATCAGGTGTCCTCCCAGTGGCAGATGTTGAACATACCAGTGGGTTGTTGGCTAGGGTTGACTTTGTCTGCCTCTTGTCCTGGCAGAAACAGTGGCCTTGTCCAACAAGCCCAGACCCATTCCGGTTCTCACTGGTACTACAGTCGAGCCATACCTGGTCCACACCCAGAAACAGCATTGTTTCAGCATAAGCCAAGACCTAGCCTAGTCCATTCTACAGCCATGCTGGCTCTCACAAGTACCAGAGGGTGCTGGAGTCTAGCCCGGTCCAGCCTTCCCCAGACCCAGTCCTCACTCACACTGAGGGAGACTCCAGCCATGTCCTGCCTAGGCCACTGTCCCCATTCATACTTTAGTGCTCACCAGTGGTAACCCCAAATCAGCTGGGGCATCCCTTTAATTCCCTAACCTGGCCTGTTCCAGGTCACAGCTCTCGCACATACGAATGGAGATTGTTGCTCCGCAGGAGTGAGCACCCACATACCCCTGCAAATTCTGCCTCTAGTGTTGATTTATTCATATGTTGATTAGTGTCATGCCCAGCCACACAAAACCCATTCCCTGTTCCAACTCTCACCGGTAGGTGCCTTGATCCAGCCCTGCCAGGAAGGCCCCCATTCCAGCCTCAGTGTGTGTCTGTGAGTGGGATTCAGTGATGGTAAATGCCAACTTTTCCAGCTCAAGCCTCTCAGGTGAGTTAGTACATTGATCTGATCCTTAAAGGTCCTCTTGTTTCCTGCTCCAAACAACTCAGTCTGAGCACCCTTGCTTATCTGCTAGAACAGTGACAATGTCCATTGAAGTCCTTTGAAAGTCATTCCTCACCTGGACATGAACCCTCAGGTTCCTACATGCCCCCAGTTGTGTCATCCAGCAGCCCTTCATAGGCCCACACCACCAGGTACCCAGAGCTAGTCGCAGGGTGGCTAGGCACCAGTAGCACCAGGCAAAGCCCTTTGGCCACCTGACTCAGGATGCTGCCAGCTGCGTTTAAGCAGCTGGTGGGGTGCAGGTCCTGGGTCAGGAGGCTAGGCTGTCCTCCCTCCTGCCAGCCACAATTATGTGTGCTGGTGGGGTGGGAGTTTAAATCTCCAAGATCCTTACATGACTCTTTGTGATTAACACTTAAGATTATATTTTTCTTAATCCTCCATGTACTCACCAAAAGATTTCTTCCAGGCATTCTTATTAGTCAGAGAAATATTTTAGATTTTTAAGACAAAGAATGATCTATCTCTTCAATAACTTGGATGGTTGAAGGCAGTACACATCACATTACCAAGAGTCTTTCTCAGATCAGAATTTCAACAGAGGAATATTTTTGTAATATGAAAGTCCAAAATCTGAAACAGTTTGAACATTATGTATAACTACAAGTAGAAAATTGGACATCTAACCTCAGGTGATGACATTAAAACACAGGTACACTAAAAATAATTGCCTTTGGGCTATGAGTATCAGTTGTGAAAGCAGATTTTGTGTTGAGGTTTTGGTCCTGTCTCCAAAATATCTTATTATATACAAGTATATGCAAATATTCTAAATTTAAAAGCAAACAAGCAATGAGCCAGAGAAAAATAAACCCCAAACCCAAAACATTCCTAATTTTAAACATTTTGTTCAGCGGATTTTCAGCTTGTACTTTAAAGTTGACTTTTCATTGCTCAGGAACTTTGAAAGTTACAGAAAATCTCTGTATTAATTTTCAGGAAGATTCATGCTTTAGGGAAACTGTGAAATATTCATGCAAATGAAATTATGGCTTTACAATCCAATCTAACTCTGCAAATAAGTAATTTCCAACTAGCTCCAGGCACCTTAAACAAACAAAACACAGAAGAAAGCATCAACAGAATGATTTATATATAAAGGTTCCTCTTAAAGTTAAGGAGCATTCATAATTTGTTTATGTGTTAGAATAAAACATTATTTTGAGCTGCTAGCAGAATTCTTGTTGGTGACAGGACAATATTGAGTTCTCAGATGGCTTTCTCACTGCACAAGGGCAATGTGGTCAGCAGGAGTAACTATCCGCTCTGCAAGAAGAATTTAGACTGCAAGGCTGGAAAGACAGGCTTGGTGGTACAGTGGGAGTGGGAAGGTCCCAGGAGCAGCCTCTGAAGTATGAAGTATGAAAAAAGAAAGAGTGAGTAGTCCGGACAGGGAAGAAAATCAGCCAGTGTGAACCCCCCTTAGTGGGAGTGTTGAGCGTGGCTTAGGTGTCAGAGGGTACTGCATAAAGTTCAAAGTCAGTGCCTAGTATTACATAGCATAGTTAGGCGACTATACTTCACAACAAGTTTAGCTGTAGTATATGAAAAAAAATAGAAGAAAAGGGTCTCTAACTTCTAATCATGAAATAATGCCAATGAAGGAGAAATGTTAACTACCCTGTTTTGATCCATACACATTATATTGAAATGTCACACTGTAACCCATAAATGTGTACAATTATTGCTGATAGATTTTAAAATAAAAAAATTTAAAAGTTCAGGCAAAAGTGAAATTGAAAGTGTGACTTTTTGGTGCAAATAATTTTGAAACCCGTGACTTGTTTCTTCATAATGCACATTTTCTATGTGTTATGAAAAAATTGCACCAACAGCATTTTTTGCATCAAAATAAACTCATACTTTTAAGGATTTTTTCCCAACTTTCTGAAGTACTCTGAAGACAGAGATTTAACTTCCAGTTATCTCCTGTACTGTGAGATATTACTCTCCTGTCTCCTCTTTATAAAATATAATCACATTTAATTAAAGATCCTACCATAAAAGTGTCTCATGTAATAGTATTTGTAGGAATCGAGAAAACTAAACTTACTGTTTAGATTGCTATGATATGAAAAACAAACTCCAATCAGAAAATAAACACAAATAAAGTGGAAAATTCTGCAGACATAAGAAACAAGAGTAAGGGCGTAGAGACACAATCACTTCCTGAATCCTGGCTAGCATCGGTGATGTTGTTCCAATCATTTGTGGAAACAGGCAGTGAGCAATTTTTATGTAAATGCTGAGGCTAGAGTATTTGGAGATATCATTTTGAATGGAACAAGGACCATCTTTATACGTTCATGCTGCCTGTATTATAGAGGGATTTTTTTTTTTAGTGCTTGCAGCTTTGATTAGAAATTATTTCATTCTTTATCGAAGCAACTAATTTAATAGTTTCATGTATTAAAGGATGTGATCTATCAAGTGTGGATTTCAGTCAATAAATATTTTAAACTTTCTCTGCCCTTAACTTCATGCCTGTGCTGTAAGAAATAGAAAGGCTATGCCACACTCCAAGTAAGGAAGTCACAGGATATATGGCAGGAGCTGGTGCCTATACTGGTGTCACTGGGACAGCAGAGCTCAGAAAAAGCTGAACTACAAGCATCCAAAAGGCTGAGTACATCACGAGGGAAGGCTAGGGCCAGGAGTCTGGAGTAAGAAGCTTTCCTGCTGGTTGGGATGACTGTATGTACAAACACACTTGCAGGAATTCTGTATGTTGTGAGAAGTGTCATGTGCACCATGGAAAGTGGATGTCTGACCTACAGGGAATCCTGAGATGCTGTGACTTATAGCACAGGGAAGACAAGGGATGCTCTGAGAGATCATGCCAGGGTCTGTGATGAGCAGTGGACCGTCACTGTATGTTACTGAGCTATACAAAAGAAACTTTCTAGATTTATTTACTTGAAAGGAAGAGTGGGATGAGACGCAGAGGTCTACCCATCTGCAACCCCGCCTTCCATAAATGGCCAAACACACCAGGAGCCTGGTGGCAGGTGCCCAAGCATATTAGCAGGAAGCTGGATTTTAAGCAGGACAACCAACCCAGAACTTTAGTATGGGATGATATGACAAGGGGCAGCTTAACCCACTGGGTCATAATACCAGCCCCAGTGCCTGAGAGTGGAAGTGAGTTGTATAATGACCACAGAAGAACTCATGAGAGCAAGATGTGTAATGACCAAGGAAGGAAGAGAAAACCCCCAAAGAGGAAGGAAAGTGTACAACATATCAGACCCAGGTGCTGTGGATCTGGACCAGGATTGTGGGACCCAGTGCAGTCAGAAGAGCCGAAGACATTGTCCATATTTGTAGAGCACCTCTGTTTAGCATTAAATCTGTAAAGTCTTCCCTCAAGTAGAAATACACCATGTAAGAGATCCAGCTGTCACTATCATCCTATATTCAACAGGTGTTTTCAAACTAGTTTCAGGAAGCCTTTATCCAACTTTATAATGAAAGCTCCTCTAATAAACAAAACAAAAAACCATAATTCTTGGCTCCTTGTAGCTTTCCTGTTAATTCATTCTTTCAAACCTCGGGTAGCCAACCTAGTTCTAGAAGACTCCAGCACTGAAAACTTGGTAGTAAATGTGAAGATGACCTGTCTTTATTATTCTCTGGTTTCTGTAGTCACCAGATGAGGATGAGGATGGTACACTGTGCACAGAGCCAGACATCCTGCTGCAAAATGGCTCAGGACTGCTGGGGCTGGCAACAGTCTTTGTGATTTTACAGTGATATTTAAAGTTTGATGAATGAATACAAAATGCATAACTGGTATTGTCTGAGTGATTGTGGCATAATTTATGCTCTGTGAAATTCAATAAGCCAATAAATCCAGGCCAATACAACAAAATACCAGATGTTGGGCCATTTTGCAAACTAAGTACATGGGCCCCAGAGAATTTATGATCTCCCCTTTGCTGACTCCTTTCTCTCACCCTGAAGATTAGTTCCTCTCTTTAACTCTATCCTGCAAAATGTGCACTCCAAAGTTGCCTCCCAAACCTTCTCCACCATTAATCCTCAGATTAATTTCAGTGTTTGAAAATGCTAAGATGCCAGAACCGTCCAAATATACGACTTTGCTGTCTCTTTTATTAATCACTAGTATCTTTGTCTCCAGAGATAAGTGCAACATTCATCAGCAATTCAAGAGAGCATTTTCTGTGTTGATGTAAGTGGTTTTCTGGGATCACTTTTAAAAAGTGTAAAACATTTGCTCATTAGTTTGCATGCACTGAGTTACTCAAAGGTCACTTCTCATTTTATGATCTTATAATTCATGCTATAGTTTTAGGGCTTGATTAAAGAAGAAGTGGAAAACTTAGCAGCAACACATTGATAGGGAGAAAAGGCTTCAATTATGTTTATATGAAATTGTTTTATAAATGCAAATTGGGCTAAGACCTAAGCAGGAAAAAGGAAAATATGTTAAAAGGTACCCAGAGCATCAAAATTTGAGAGAACAGATATTTAACACATAAATAAATGAAGGAAAAACCTCAAGGAGATATTAGTTGTAGACTTATAAATTTCAAATTTCACAAGGCTGAGCCTCAGTTTGCTAATTTAAAATTTCACCTATCAAGTTTACCATTCAGGTGTTATTATCTCATGGATAACATCAAAGAATGGGACTTTCTATACACATATTTGCTGGAGTAATGATAATATAACACGTATCACTGCACTAAAATAGCTCAGCATAAGCAATTATCCCTAATTACTGGTGAGTAAGGATGGCTTATCTCTAGAGATCAATTTAATTTGAAAGTCAATGAGTGTAGTTTCAGTTCTGCCTCACAGATTTAGGTGCCTTCTCATTTTTCCTGATGTCTATTCTAACCATGTCTTTCTCATCAGCCTTCCTTCGCCCTGTGTTGTATTGTCCGTAACAGAATGCAGGCTAAGGGCTCCCAAGAGTCAGGGACAAGCTTCTTCCAGGGATTTGTGCAAGACAGAATTTGCTTTTGTGGGCTTTGAATGACTTGAAATCTGTCAGGATTTTATTTATTTATTTTAATTATTTATTATTTAACTTCATTAATTACATTGTATTATGTGACACAGTTACATAGATACTTGGGTTCTCCCACCCCTCCCCATACCCTCCCACCATGGTGGATTCCTCCACCTTGTTGCATAACCACAGCTCAAGTTCAGCTGAGATTCCCCCATTGCAAGCGTATACCAAACATAGAGTCCAACATCTTATTGTCCAGTCAAGTTCAACGGCTTCTTAGGTATACCCTCTCTGGTCTGAAGACAGAGCCAGCAGAGTATCATCCCAGTCAATTGGAAGCTCCAACATACCATCAGCAAAAATTTACATCATTATGGAATTAATTGACATAGTAATGAGTAGCCAATATGTTAAAAGTAAATGCGAGTTCCCAGCCACCTTCTGTGACCACCTCACCTATACTTCAATTTTAGTTTATACACAACATATAACATTCAAAACATAACATGTTATACATAACATCATATCATCTTAAATTAAGGCAAACATGTGGTATTTAACCTTTTGGGATTGGCTCATTTCCCTTAGCATTATGGTTTCCAGTTTGGCCCGTTTGGCCACAAAGAACTGCATTTTGTTTTTTTTAATAGCTGAGTAGTATTCCATGGAGTAGATGAACCATAGCTTTCTTATCCAATCCTCTGTTGATGGGCATTTTGGTTGCTTCCATGTTTTTGCAATTACTGATTGTGCTGCTATGAGCATAGGAGTGCATGTTGGTTTCTCATAAAACAATTGTTCTGGATATATTCCTAGGAGTGCTATTGCTGGGTCATATGGTATGTTGTATTTGAGTTGTTTGAATATTCTCCATACTGATTTCCATAGAGGCTGTACCAGCCTGCAGCCCCACCAGCAGTGGAGTAGGGATCCCTTTTCCCTGCAACCTCGCCAACAAGTGTCGTTGGTGCTTTTATTCATGTGGGCCAGTCTTACTGGCGTTAGGTGGTACCTCATAGATGTTTTAATTTGGATTTCCCTTATTGCCAGGGAACTTGAGCATTTTTTCATATGTTTATTTGCCATTTGGGTTTGTTCCTTTGTGAAGTGTTGGCCCATTTCCCGTGCCCATTTCTTGAGTGGCTTGTTTGTTTTGACATTTTGGTTGTTTTGTAGCTCTTTGTATATTCTGGAGATCAGCCCTCTATCACCTATGTCGTGTGCGAAGATCTTCTCCCATTCTGTGGGTTGCCTTTTTACTTTGTTGATTGTTTCTCTAGCTGTACAGAAGCTTCTTAGTTTGATGAGGTCCCACTTGTTTATTTTGGTCTTGATTTCTACTGCATTTGGAGTCTTTTTTAGAAAGTGAGGGCCTACCCCTAAGTGTTCCAGTGTGTTTCCAACATTTTCTTCTGAAAGTTTGAAGGTTTCTGGATGTAGGTTTAGATCTGTTATCCATTTAGATCTGATCTTAGTGTATGGTGAGAGATGTGGATCTATTTTTTTGTTTCTGCAGGCTATGAACCAGTTGTCCCAACAGCATTTATTGAACAGACCTTCCCATTTGCCTGGATTGTCGTTTGTCTTTTTGTCAAAGATTATTTGGCTGTATCTGTGTGGGTTTCCTTCTAGTGTTTCTATTCTGCTCCATTGATCTTCCTCTCTATCTTTGTGCCAGTACCACGCTGTTTTGATAACCACTGCCCTATAGTATGTCCAGAGGTCTGGAACTGTGATTCCCCCTGCTAACTTCCTGTTCTTGAGAATGGTTCTAGCTATCCGTGGTTTTTTGTGCTTCCAGATGAACCTTTGGATCATTGTTTCCAGTTCCATGAAGAATGTTTTGGGCAATTTGATTGGGATTGCGTTGAATGTATATATTGCTTTTGGCAGTATAGACATTTTAATGATATTGATTTTACCTATCCAGGAGTATGGGATGTTACTCCATCTTTTGAGGTCTTGTTCAATTTCTTTTTTAAGCAGTTTGTAGTTTTCTTCAAATAAGTCTCCTACATTTTTGGTTAGATTTATTCCCAGATATTTCATACTTTTCTCTGTTATTTTGAATGGTATCTTGCTGGTTAAGTCTTTTTCCATCTTGGGGCAGCTCGCATACACTATGGCTGTTGATTTTTGTTCATTACTTTTGTACCCTGCCACTCTACCAAACTTTCGTACAAGTTCTAGCAGTCTCTGTATTGAGTCTCTTGGCTCTTCTACATAAAGAATCATATCATCTGCATATAGTGAGAGTTTGACTTCTTCGTTTCCCATCTGGATTCCTCTGATTTCTTTTTCTTGTCTTATGGCCTCAGCGAGTACCTCTAGGACTATGTTGAATAGTAGTGGAGAAAGTGGACATCCTTGTCTTGTTCCAGATCTCAGTGGGAAGGGTTCCAGCTTTTCTCCATTCAGTATGATGCTGGCGTTGGGTTTTTCATATATGGCTTTAATTATGTTGTGGATTTTTCCATCTATGCCTACCTTGATTAGGGTTTTTAGTAAGAAGTGGTGTTGGATTTTGTCGAAAGCTTTTTCTGCATCTATTGATACTATCATGTGATTCTTGTTTTTCAGTTTTTGAATGTGGTGTATCACATTTATGGATTTCCGAATGTTGAACCATCCCTGCATTCCAGGGATGAATCCTACTTGATCTGGATGAACGATCTGTCTGATGTGTTTTTGAATTCTGTTGGCTAGGATTTTGTTGAGAATCTTAGCATCGATGTTCATCAGAGAAATAGGTCTGTAGTTTTCCTTCTCAGTTGGGTCTCTGTCGGGTTTTGGGATTAAGGTGATATTGGCTTCATAGAATGAGTTTGGGAGAGTTGCCTCTTTTTCTATTGTTTTGAAGAGTTTGTAGAGAAATCTGTCAGGATTTTAAACCATATTCTATATTCTGTGTTAGCATTCCTGATATAAGCCAACACAATGCCCAATGTATAGTCACAGAGTTTACAGAAAGAGTTCGTGCAGATTTTATGTGTGCCTGGTTAATGGGTCATTCTTTATACATGGCAGGAAAAGTCCAACACATCCTTAAAGGTACATAGAGAAAAAAAGTAAGAAAAAGTGTAATGGTGAATCACTTGAGATTCAACGTGCACCCTCATCTACAAAGCAATCTCTGGCCATAGTGCAGAACTTGTACAAAAAGATAATAATGAATTTGTTTTATTTTTGATGATGTTTAGGTAGTTGAGAAGGATGCAGGTCCATGTGGGAAATGGGTGAGGGGGGTCAAGGAATAGGAAAATTAGATGAGACAACTGCCTCCTTTTTCCTGTATCTGGGAAAACGGGGAGAGAAGGAATATGGGTCACTCGTAACAGCTCAACCACATTAACCCAGGGATAGGAGAAGGCCACCTGATGTCATTCCAGAGTCCCCGATGTGGAGCATGTTCTGAGGGTACTGCTTAAGTGAGCTGCATAGTCCTGAGATGCTGTTGATTTCATAGTCCAAGGTTGAAGAAATCCTTCCAAGATCGATTGGCTGATATTGTCCGCCTCCTAGTCTCCACTCACCCAGATACTTGCTGTCAATACTTGGACAGGAGAGCTGTCCAATTTGTTTTGCCCTCCATGGTACTAGATATCATCTGCTAGTTCACTCCCCAAGTGGCAGCAATGACCAGAGCTGAGCTGATCTGAAGCTAAGAGCCAGGAGCTTCTTCCAGGTCTCCTACATGGATGCAGAGTCCCAAGGCTTTGGGCCTTCCTCGACTGCTTTCCCAGGCTACAAGCAGGTAGCTAGATGGGAAGCAGGGTTGCTGGGATTAGAATTGGTACCTCTGTGGGATCTCAGCATGTGCTAGGCAAGGACTTTAACTACTGGGATACTGTGCCAGGCCTTCCAGGTATACTTTTTTAAAAAATAATTTATTTTATTATTCCATGATACAGTTCTATAGGCTCTGAGATTTCCCTTCACTTTTCCCCAATTCCCTGCCCCCTACTAATTTCCTTCATGTCATTACAATAGTATATTCCTTCACAATCAGTCATAAGTCCATCATTCTGCTGTATAAGTGTATCCTCACATTGTAGGCATGAACACTGGCAGAGAGTCCAGCATCCTATTGTCAAGACACATTCAACAGTTTCACTGGGAGTCCATCCTTGATTTGTAAGTAGAGATACACACTGCATTGTATCTTCACATCTGTATGTGATAGTCTCTACCTCACAGTTAGTGTACATCCCCTTAAATGAAAAGCCATGAAATAATATCAACAGAGAAAAATAGAAAATGTACAACACCACAAAGTTAAATAACATGCTACTGAACAACCAAATGTCAATGAAGAAGTAAAAAAGAAAATCAAAGGCCTTCCTGAAGCAAATGATGCTATGGTGTGACCTATGACTCAGTGAGGAAATTAATAAGAAAAACAAAAACTTTTTTGCATTAATGAAAATAAAAACAAAAATATTTAACCCCTGAGATGTAGCAAACATGTAGCAAACACAGTATTGAAAGAGTTATTGATCTTCTATTTTGCATGAAATTTGTCCCATATCAAGGAGAACATAATGATGTTTGTTTTTTGTGATTGACTTATTTCATGGACTATAATAGTCTCTAGTTGGACCATTTGGTTGCAAATGGCAGAATTTTATCCTTTTTAAAAGTGGCTGAGTAATATTCAGTGGAGTAGATGTACCAGAACACTCCTGTTTTGATGGGCCTCTGGGCAAACCACCTGTCCAACCAACAACAATAAAACGATCCACTTACAGTTTGTTCACAAAAAGATGCAAAGATTTGACATGTAACTCTTTTCATTAGTGAAACTACTTGCTGCACTTTTCACTCTGAAAGTGTTGAGAAAGGCATGCCATATAAAGCGGAAGATGTAGAATAACAGAGCAGACAGGAACTGGAAACTCAGGCTCAGCTAAGACTCTGTAGAGTGGCCCCAAGTGTATTCAAAATTAACACTGTAACGTGAATTCTTCCCTTGAAATGGGGTCATTCATGCAGCTGTTTACCTCCAGGCTGCTGTGGGGACTGAGTTCAAGTACATATGAAGTGAATGTAGGGTGTCTGCCATATAATAAACTGTGCCTGTCACACACTTTAATATTAATCTACACAGAAAGTGTAGGTACTGGGAAGATTAAACCATTTACCAAGAACTGTACCATTTCATGAATGTGAGCCTATCATTCCAGAAAATAATACAGAAGATGTATATTCCAGCGACACATGAGAAAGGAGAAAAACATTTAAAACATCTTTAGTTATTACATTTTAATATTTAATATCAGAAATAGCGGTGTCATGTTAAATTGCAGAGAAAAAACATTCTGAACAATTGTGATAGGCCATGACTTGGGCCCATAATTTCAACCTTGGTTCATTTTACAATCTTTTGGAATAGTCTGTTTACTCATTTTGTGAGCCCATATGTCTGGGTTTTGTTGTTGTTTTGTTTGGTTGGTTTTTGGAAACTCCCAAGTAATTCTGATACTACATGAAGATACAAAAGTGAGTTCAAGCAGTTAAGGGGAAAACATAGGTCCTGGCCTGGGAGGGAGTTGAATACTTCACTGGACAGACAGAACCATGGGTAATTTCACTCAGGTGTACAAAGTTGCACACTGACTTGAGCTGTTCAAGTCAGATCAACACATCAGCTTCTTATTGAGGGTTTTTCCTCTGGGTTCACATGGAAAGGTGTTTATTTTTGAGTTCACCATAATGTTTTGTTCTCACAAAAGATGAAGTCATTGGTTTCCAAAAGGAGCGAAAGCCCTTGACACTAACTCTTCCATCATCCTGAGCTTTGCTTTCTGGACTGTTAACAAATAGCAACACTTTTTTTTTTTTTTTTTTAATGAAAGGATAATCTGTCTTCTTACATCTGTCTTTCTTTCTGCCTGAACATCCTGGGTCTTTTGACAATGACTGTTTCAATGTATTGAGAAAAAAAGATGTCTGATTTTCAGTGATTCTAAGATCCCACCTTTCTTGTGTGTAAACCATGTTGTTAGGGAAAAGTAGGTAATAAATGAGGAAAGGCTTAACTTGATGTGAGAGTTAGATTCAAACATTGTGGGAAATTGAAACTTTCAAAGCCTGAGCTAGATTTCTGACTTAAGGGGAACTGAGGAGATTCAAATACATTGTTTTATTTCTTGGGATCAGTCCCCATGGAAGCAGGAAGAAAGTTTCCCTGAAAGCTTGGTTATAGTTAAAACTAACTCATAAAAAGAAACTTGGAAATGGTGAAGAAAACTTGACATTAGTTAATACTTATTTTCTGTACATGAAGAAGAATAGGTCAGAATTTGGAAAGATTTGAAGGTATGGATGTTGTATCTTTTGAGATCACTCCAAAATGGATCTATTCCAATAAGAGTACTCAGTGTTGATTATTTCAGCTAAGTTTTTTATATCTCTAACCAAAGACTCCATTATCATATTTTAAAAAGTTCTTGTTTCTTGTCCAATTGATGATGTTATTTGGACTTCTTACATATTTATATTATACTGCTTTGAAGATTTTAATTATTATTTAAATTAATATATGTTGGATTATTCCCAGACTACTTAGTTTGTGACCTTGATTTATTTCTTTATTTTTGCTTCAGTATTAAGCTTGGCAACTATGTTTCCAAAATATATTAGTACCTGGCAAGAGGGCATCCCTGGTCCTCTTTTTCAAACTGAACCTGGGTGTTTTACCTATTAGATAACTTAACATTACTTTACAAATGCTTTTGCCAATATTTTTCTTAAATTTTATTAACAATAATCATTCACATTGATATCTTACAGTGTGATACATCAGAGCATGTATGCAAAGTGTGCTGATCAAAAGTCATCTGTGTTTTTCCTTCTTTGACGTTACCTTGTGACTGAAGGGTTTAAGCTTATGCCTTTTATTTTTTCTATACTATGTATATATGTGTATGGAAAAAATACTATGTAAATATGTGTGTATATACGTATATACACATAGTATGGAAAATAGATTAGATAGATAAGGTTATTGTAAACAGTAGTCTCTTTACTGTGCTGTGTAACACTAGGAACTAATTTCTTCAATATGAGCTTGATGGGTACCAATAACTTAAACGCCTTAAATTTTCTGCACTCCTCCCAGTCCCTGGTAATCGTCATCATGTGTTTAGATTGAATTTCATCTATCTTGTCCTTTATATCTGCACATATAAAGGACAATATATGGTATTTTTCATTCTGTGCCTGGGTTATTCCACCTACCATGATGTTCTTCAGTTTCCATTGTGTTGCAAATGATACTATTTTAGTGTTTGTAGGTAAGTAGTGCTTCATGTGTGTGTGTAACAATTTTTTTATCCATTCAAATGATTGTGTTGTAGAATGCTCCTTCTATGCCTACCTTGCTTAGGGTTTTCAGCATCAAGTGGTGTTGGATTTTATCAAATCCCTTCTCTGCATCTGTTGAGAGGATCATATGGTTTTTATTTTCAATTTGTTGATGTGATGTATCACATTTATTGATTTACCAATGTTGAACCATATCTGCATGCCTGGGGTGAATCCCACCTGGTCCGGGTGAATGATCTGCCTGCTGTGCTGTTGGCTAGTATTTTATTGGGGGTCTTTACATCTATGTTCATCAAGGATATTGGTCCATAGTTCTGTTTTTCTGCTGTTTCTCAATCTGGCTTTGGTATTAAGGTGATATTAGCTTCATAGAAAGAGTTTGGAAGGATTGCCTCTCTTTCTATTGTTTGGAAAAGCTTGTGTAGGATTGGGATAAGTTCCTCTTGAAATGTTTGGTAGAATTCAGCAGTGAAGCCATCTGGTCCAGGACTTTTATTGGTTGGGAGGGCTGTAATTACCGATTCAACCTCAGTGCATGTTATTGGGCTGTCTAGATTGTTAATTGCTTCCTGATTCAATTTTGGTGGATTGTATGTGTCCAAAAATCTATCCATCTCCTCTAGGTTTTCTGATTTGTTCACATATAGTTGCTTGTAATAGTTCCTGATGATTCTTAGTGTTTCTGAGGTATCTGTTGTTATATCTCCTTTCTCGTCTCTGATATTATTGATGTGCATTTTCTCCCTCCTTTTTTGATTAGTTGGGCTAGTGGAGAGTCTATTTTGTTGATTTTCTCAAAGAACCAGCTCTTTGATTCATTAATCTTATGTGCAGTTCTCTTGGTCTCTATTTGGTTTATTTCCTCCCTTATTTTGATGATTTCTTTTTTCCTACTAGTCTTAGGATTGCTTTGCTGTTGTGTTTCTAGTTCCTTCAACTGTAAGCTTAGCTGATTTACTTGGTGCCTTTGTAATTTCTTAACATAAGCATTGGTTGAGATGAACTTTCCTCTTAACACTGCTTTGATTGTGTCCCATAAGTTTTGAAATGTTGTGTTGATGCCTTCCTTTGTTTCAAGCAATTTTTAAATTTCCCTTTTGATTTCTTCGCTAACCCATTGCTCATTTAGTAACATATTATTCAGTCTCCATGTGTTTACAAGTCTTCCTGGGTGTTTTAACTTCCTGGTCTCTAGCTTCCCTCCTTGATGGTCTGAGAAGATTCATGATATGATTTTGAATTTTAAAGATTTGCTGAGACTTGTTTTGTGGCCTATAACATGGTCAGTTCTAGAGAAGGTTCCATGTGCTGATGAAAAAAAAGTGTATTCTCTCTCTGTAGGATGAAAGGTTTGATAGAGATCAACTAAGTCCGTGTGCTCTAGAGTTTGGGTGAGATCTATTGTTTCTTTGCTGAGTTTCTGTTTCTTGATCTGTCCATTGATATTAATGGGGTATTAAGGTCTCCCACTATGATTGTATTGGAGTCTATTTCTCCCTTTAAACCCGTTAATATTTGTTTCATGGAGCTAGATGCTTTGGCATTTGGCACGTATACATTTATTATGCTGATCTCTTCTTGCTGAATGGATCCTTTGATCATTATGTAATATCTTTTTTCAGCTCTTTTGATGCTCTTCACATCAAAGTCTGTATCATCTGATATAAGAATGGCTACACCTGCACATTTTTCCTTACCATTTGCTTGGAATATCTTTTCCATCCTTTCACTTTCAATTTCCTCTGATCTTCCTTGGTGAGATATGTCTCCTGTGAGCAGCAGATAGCTGGGTTTTGTTTTGTGATCCAGTCCTGTAATCTATGGCGTTTCACTGATGGGTTTAAGCCATTTACATTCAGAGTTATTATGGATAAGGGGCAGTTTGGTCCTGTCATTTTAGCGATGTGTTGTTCTATGATTGAGTCTTTTGTTAGCCTTTTAGTGGGATGTTTTCCACATTTGCCTTGTTTTTGGTAGTTGCTATTTCTTTTTTGTTTCTTGGGGACATCCTTGAGTGTCATTTGTAGGGCAGATTTAGATGAGATAAATTCTTGAAGTTTTTTCTTATTGCGGAAGAATTTTATTTCATTTTGGAAGACAAAGGAGAGCTTTGCAGGATAAGTTATTCTGGGCTGAAAATTTTTCTCTTTTAGAATCTGGAATATGTCACTGCATTTTTTCTGGCCTGTAGTGTTTTCCCTGAGAGGTCAGCTGTGAGAGCTATGTCACTCGACTTTTTTCATGTGCACATTTAAGGATTTTTTCTTTTTGTTCAACTGAAGAGAGCTTGATTATCATGTGTTGTGGTGAAGTTCGTTTTTGATCAACTATATTGGGAGTTCTGTGGCCCTTCCGTATTTTGTTTTCCAACTCTTTGCCCAGATTAGGGAAGTTTTCAGTTATTATTTCATTGAATACACCTTTAATCCCAGTTGCTCTTTCTGCACCTTCTGGAACTCCCATAACTCTTATGTTGGGCCTTTTAATCATATTTTTAAATTCTTGGATACTTTTATTAGCTTGACCCAGCTCTGTTACCAGCTTTTTGTTTGTTTCTTCATGGTGACAGGAAATATCTTCCAATTCTGAAATTGTTTCTTCTGCCTCTTCCATTCTATTTTTGAAACTCTCCACTGTACTTTTAATTTGCTCTACTGTGTTCTTAATTTCTGATATGTCAGCCTTGATTTGATTTATTACTGCTATTTCTTGTGTAATATATTTCTTAAATTCTTTGAAATCTTGTATGTGCCTCCCATTGTTGATCAGAAGCTTCATAATGAGTTTTCTGAATTCTGTGTCCCCCATTTTCTCAGTGTCTTCCTCAGTTAACTCTGAGGGTGGGTGGAGCTTTTGCTCCTTTGCTGGAGAATCTTCAGTAACATTCATAGTGCCTTTGTCTTTGCTTTAACTTTTTGTAGTTGCCATTCTGGTTGACAGAATCTTGTCTAAGATGTATTACCTATAGTTCTACAAATTGATTTTTATGTTCAGTCAGTGCCCTGGATTTGGAAAACACAATTGTCCTGAATAATTGCTTTGTTGGCGGCACTGATTTTGTAGGCAGCAGCAGTCTTGTCGCTCCCTGCTGGCCAGTAAGTCTGAGTACCTCCTGGAGTTATTTCGGATGGAGTTGGTGGCGTGCCTTGCTGGGACTGTTTTTTTCTGTGGAGCTAGTGCAGTGTTCTAAGATGGAGGTGATTTTGTTTCAGCTTAGTTCTCGGGCAGCTCAGCTGTCCTCCTTTCAGTCTAACAGTGCCTGGTCCCATGACACTGATATCTGAGTGCTACTGAATAGCACATGCACAGTTTATCACGTCTCCTCTTGCAGTTTGTCAGTGTTCGGAGCTCTTGCCTCACTGTCCAAGATGGTGTCCATAGGGGCACCAACAATGATCAGGAGGCTGTCAGCTGTCAGCTCCAGGGACTACACAGACCCTGCAGGCTGCAAGGCTGGCGCTGTGGGTTCAGCTCAGTGCAATTAGCTAGTAGCAAGTCCACCCTAGACCTTCACTTGAGATCCGCACTTGCTGCCCTGCTACCTGAGATGGCGCCAGGCGGGACACTGCTGGAGAATTGCAGCTGCTGGCTTTCAGCTCCAGGGACCACACAGACCCTTCAGGGAGTGAAGTTGGTGCTGCCCTCCCCACTGGATCAGTTCCCTGTGATCAGCAAGAAATGAGCCTCCTCTGTGCTGCTCCATCAACTCCGTGTTCCGCCTCTCCACACAAGATGGCGCCCTGAGTCTCCTACTCTTTTTCTGCTGGTGGGTGGTCCAATTCACCCAGAATTATTGGCAGGTCCCAGACTGCACTTGCCTCCCGAGCTCCCCACACGGATCCAGGTTCCTACCTGGCTGTTACAAGAGCTAAGCAGAACCCACTGCTGGATGTCTGGTGGCACTGGAAACGGATCGCCGGATCTGAGTTGCTACTCGCCAACCACTGGTGGGTTTTTCTGTCCACTACAACACTGCTCTGCTGCCGCTGCAGCTTCGCTATGTCCAGAGGGGCTCCAGGTGCCTCCTGCTTGCTGCCTGACCCCTATTTTTCCCTGTAATCTGCTTCTTGTACTTCACCCTGTCTAAAGATTCTCTGTCTTATCAAACGTGTCTGTACCCTATGCTGCCATCTTGCCTCGTATCCATTCAAATGATGATGGGCACCTTGGTTGATCCATATCTTGGCTATTGGGGATAATGCCTCCATACACATGGTGTATCAAGCTTCTCTTTGATACCAAGTGTTTGTTTTGGGTATATGCCTAGGAGTGGGATTGCTGGATCATTTTGCAGTTCCACTAATGGTTTTGAAGAAGTCTCCATAATGTTTTCTGTAGTGGCTCCATGTGCTCTTCTATGAGAGCTACAAATAAATAAATAACTATGTGAATATAGAATGGTGATTACTAGAGGCTGAGCATGGAGAGTGACAGACAGAAGGAGTTTGGATAATGGGTGTCAACCAAAGACATGAGTTCTTAGCCTTACAAAACAAGATCTTGAATAGACTGTGGTTCTTATATAGTGGGTTTCCCTCTCTCCACATACATCCTCACCAGCATTTGTTCATTTGTCCTGACAATATCTATTTTTTTTAAAAAAAAGAGTGAGATGATAGTGCTTATTTGTCTTGTTTGTTTGTTTTGCATTTCCTTAATGACTAGTAATGTCTATCAGTTGAATGCTTGCATTTATTCTTCTGAGAATTGTCTGCTGGGTGTTTGCCCATTTGTTAAGCAGACTAGTTGTTTTTGATTTTTTTTTTTGAGTTCCTGATCCATTCTGGATATTATTCCTTTGTTCAATAAACAGCTTGCAAGTATTTTCGCACAGTTTGTTTCATGTCTCTCCCCTCTACTGCTTGTCTTCTGTCTGAGTTTGAAATAATCCCTCTCACTAATTTGACTCCTTCTCCAGAAGATCAGTTTCTATACCAATGTTTTAAAGGATTTCCCCTACTTTTTACTAGTAATTTTATAGTTCAGCTCTATTTTTTAAAGATTTATTTTATTTTGATTTGGAAGGAATATTCTTACAGAGAGCAGAGAGGCAGACAGAGATATTCCGTCTGGTAGTTCACTCTTCAGATGAGCACAGTGACTGGAACTGAGCTGACCTGAAGCCGAGCTGATTGAAAGTCACAAGCCTCTTTAGGTCTCCCACGTGAGCACAGGAGTCTAAGAACTTGAGCCATCCCCCACAGCATCCCAGGCCTTAAGCAGGGAGCTAGATTGGAAGTGGAACATCCAGGCAACAAACCAGTGCCCATATGAGACGCCAGTGCTTGCTTGCAGAGGATTAGCCTGTAGAGTCACCTGCCAGCCCCTGTAGTTTCAGTTTTTATATTTAAGCCTTTGACCCACCTTGGTTTAATTATTGCATATGTTGCAAGTTGGGGCTCTAAATCCATTCTTTTGCATATCTGGATCAATGCATACCATTATATTAACATATATTATTAATATATAAATATATGTGTATACATATGCATTAGTTTCTGATATGAATTAATATGTGTGTATATGCAAATATGAATTATTATATATGTGTATACGTGTGTGTATGTATATACACATATGGATTAATTTCTGAGTTGCCTCTTCTACTCCATTGATTTAGTTGTCACTTTTCATGTAGCCATACTGTTTTAGTTGCTATAGCTTTGTAATATGCTTTGTAGGCAGATATTATGAGGCCCTCCCTTTTTTCCTTTCTTCCCTTCTTCCTTATCTTCCTTTTCTTGCTCTCTCTCTCTCTCTCTCACTCTCTCACTGTATAGCTCTCTTGCCCTCTCTACCTTTTCGCTCAGAATCTCTGTGGCTATTTTAGGTTTTCTGTGATTTCAAGTGTATATTCCGATTATTTTTTCTAATTCTGTTAACAATTACATTGATATTTTGATATGGATTACACTGAATCTCTAGATTGCTATAAGAAGTTCTCACTAAATGATGTTAAATTTCATTCTAAGAATATGGAATATTCTACTGTTTGTAGCCTTAATGTTTTTTTCATTAGTTTTTTTGCTTTTTGTTTGTTTGTTTTTGCTATACTTGTCTTCTACTTCTTTGGTTAAAATTGTTCCTAAGCCTTTAAATTTTTTGTAGATATTGTGACTGTGATTTCTTCATTGCTTTTTCTTTCTGCGGCATCATTATTGTTCTATGGAAATGTTAATGACTAACTGATTAAAGACCTTTACACTGAGTGAAATGAGCCAGTTCCCAAAAGTATCATATGTGTTCCCTGATTTGTAGTAAATAACACAAAAAGTAAAAGTAACGTAATGTATATGAACTATGAATTGGCATGTTGAGAATTCATTATTATTATAGGACTTGTCTATAATCATGAAGAACATTGGTTTCCCCAACTGTTAGTTTAGTTCTTTATTTAGTGAACATTTAAGCTTCTGGGTATAACATAAATTGAAAGTATTTCATAATAAAAGTTAAAAGAAATATAAGAAAAGAAGGAAAAGGGAGGGTGAGAGGGGATGAGGTAAAGGCATTCAAGAATATTATTGTTTTTGTATATTGGCTTTCTTCCTGTGACTTTATTGAATTGGTTTTTCAGTTCCAACCATTTCTTGGTGGAGTCAGAATTTTTCCCACGTACAAAAGCTTGTCTTCCCCAAAGTGGATGTTTTGACTTGCTTCTTTTTGGTTTTGATGCCCTCTCTGTATCCTCCATAATAGCTATTGTTAATGCTTCCAATACTGTATTGAGTAAGAGGAGTGAAAGTGCATGTGTGGCTTGTTCCACACTGCAGGGGAGATGCCTTTTGTGTTTTCCCTCTTCAGGATGATTTTGGTGTTGGTTTGACATATATAGCCTTTATAATTTTGAGTTGTTCCTTTTATATCAATGGTTGAAACTGCTTAATCATCAAAGGATGTGGTAGTTTGTCAGATGTGTTTTCTGTCTCTCCTGAGATGACCATACACTTTTCTTCATTGTGTGGATTTGATTTCTCACATTTATTGATTTTCTTTTTTTTTTTTAAGATTTATTCATTTTATTACAGCCAGATATACACAGAGGAGGAGAGACAGAGAGGAAGATCTTCCGTCCAATGATTCACTCCCCAAGTGAGCCGCAACCGGCCGATGCGCGCCAATCCATTGCCGGGAACCTGGAACCTCTTCCGGGTCTCCCACGCGGGTGCAGTGTCCCAATGCATTGGGCCGTCCTCGACTGCTTTCCCAGGCCACAAGCAGGGAGCTGGATGGGAAGTGGAGCTGCCGGGATTAGAACCGGCGCCCATATGGGATCCCGGGGCTTTCAAGGCGAGGACTTTAGCCGCTAGGCCACGCCTCTGGGCCCCATTTATTGATTTTCAAATGTTGAGCCATTCCTGCATTCCTGGGACAAATCTCAATTGCTAATGGTGTATGATCTTTTTTGATTTAGTGTTGGATTGTGGTTTTAAATATTTTGTTGATAAATTTTGCATCTGTGTTTATTGAGGATACTGATTTGTAGTTCTTTTCTGTGATGTATCTTTGGTTTTGGTATCAGTAATACTGGTCTGATAAAAATTTAATTCTTGACAGAGTTTTATAATTTTCAATATTTTGGAACAGTTAAGAAATTTTGGAACTCGTTACTCTTTAAGTGTTTTGTAGAATTCTTTCTAATTCCACAGTCTTAGAGGTTTTCCTCTTTTAATGGGAATATTTTAACTACTGTTCAGCCTTATCACCTGTTATTGATCTGCTCCAGATTTTTTACATTGTCCTGATTAATCTTCATAGATTGTATGCATATAGGAATTTATCTCTTCAGGGTTTTTCAGTTTTGGTATGTTGTTTTGTTTTATGATTTCAAGAGTTTTTATTTCCTTTTAAATTTTGTCAGTAATCCTTTGGTCATTCAAGAGCATGCTGTTCATTTCTTGTGTGTTTCAAACTTTTCTATGGTGTTCCTTGTTGACTTACTTCTAGTTTTAATCTGTTGTGGTCAGAGAGGCCATTTGGCGTGTTTTCTTTTGATTAGGTGAGATTTGATTTGTGGCCTAATATGCAGCTTATCCTAGAGAATGCTCCATTTGCTTGCAAGAAGAATTGTTTTTTTTTATTATAAGATTTTATTATTATTGGAAAGCCAGATATACAGAGAGGAGGACAGAGAGGAAGATCTTCCATCCAATGATTCACTCCCCAAGTGAGCCGCAATGGCTGGTGCGCGCCGATCCATTGCCGGGAACCTGGAACCTCTTCCGGGTCTCCCACGCGGGTAGAGGGTCCCAAAGCTTTGGGCTGTCCTTGACTGCTTTCCCAGGCCACAAGCAGGGAGCTGGATGGGAAGTGGAGCTGCCGGGATTAGAACCAGCGCCCATATGGGATCCCGGGGCTTTCAAGACGAGGAGTTTTAGCCGCTAGGCCACGCCTCTGGGCCCAAGAAGAATTGTTTTACAGCTGTTGGGTGAGATGTTCTGTACCACTGGTGTCCACATGCTACATACTGCGATTGAATGCTTAGATATCTTTGTTGATCTTGTGACTGGAGGATCTGTTCATTGACGATGTTGGAGCTGTTCTGTTGACAGTTTCCATTGCTTCTTTAACAGAAATTTCCCTAAGTCAGTTTCCCAGCAATGCAGTGCTTCCTTCACGATTCTGATTGTTCTCTGTGGTGGAGGCCAATCTAGGTCCTCTCTGTGCAGGCCTCTTGGATCCTATTTCTTTAGCAGCAAATTTTTAAAAATGGCTGGGGTGATTATTCTAATTATGATAAGCTTCCAGATTATTTTGGAAGCCATTAATGTTTTCATTGCTACTCTATCTGTCAAAGAACACAACGAACCTCTATAGTTGTTAGTTTTGTCACATATCTTAATAAAGCAGTTTTCTTAACTGTTTAGGAAGCCCATTAATTTTTGTCATTACAACAAATGGTACTAACTAAAACTTCTAGAATACACTGGGTTATATTGTATATGTGCTGCCGAAGCGAGCACTAAAATACACTGGATTATATTGTAGCAAATATTTTAATTTTTCTCTTGAGTTTTTGGAACATCTTCTAGTGTTTTCATTTGGAATATGAGGCTGTCTATGACTTAAGATAGATGTTATTTATGTTAGGAAATAGCAAAGGGAGCCGGTATCCAAGAGGCTGCTAACAATTTTTGCCTTGTGTTGCCTACTCTCATATTGAATAAGGCTAACCCTTGTCATCATGGGGCAATTATGGACATGGATTTTGTGAATGTTGAAAGACATTATGCTTCTGCCTGGAAAGTTTTCCATTATTGATCACCGCAGGGAATGCCAAGTGCTATGTTGTGTTGTGAGAATACAAGAGCATTCCTATAATTGAAAGGAACAGGGGCATCCTGTCAACAGTCAGCTCTAACTTGCAAGGTGAATGAGCCACCCTGGAGTTAGATAATATAGCCCCATTCTAACCTTCAAGTGACTGAAACCCTGACCACGATCTTAAATGGCAACTTCATGAAAGACCCAGAGTCAGAGTTGGTCAGGTAAAATACTTCTCATTTCCTTACTCATAAACCTCTGAGCACTAACAATGTTTACTCCTTTTGCTCATGGGAAAGTCAGATTGAGAGAGGGAAAGCCCCTATCTGCTAGTTCATCCCCCCTGTGACTGCAATAGAAAAGTCAAACGAGGCCAAAGCCAGGAGCGTGGAACTCAGTCTGGATGTCCTGCATGGGAGGCAGGGATTAAAATACTTGAACCATCACTTCCTGCTTCCCAGGACATGCATTGTCAGGAAGCCAGGGTTAGAAGCAGAATCAGATCTCAAATCCAGGCACTCTGATATAGGTGGCTGTTGTCGCGTCTTAGTTCTGCGCCAAATACTTGCCCCAAATCTAGTATTTTAAACTGTTATCTTTCAGATTATTTGCTGTACAGCAACAGATAACCAATATACTTCCAAAATTTGTTTTTAAGATAATTTGTTTGAATCAATGGTATATTTTAAACATTTATGTGTAAGCTTATGTATTCTTTTTTTTTTCTTTTTTGAGGTATCAAGATAATGCTTTGCTAATTTTTTCCATTTTCATTTCAGTTAGTATACAGTTATTTTAAATTTCTATTATTATAATCTGATCGAGCTCCATAGGCTGCGGTATTTGCTTTCCTAATATTAATCCAAGTTTGTTTCCTGGATTCATTCTTCTGATCATGGAGCATGGTTTTGATATAATTTTAGTTTATGTATGAATATTTGCAGATTAATAAATGAGATTGGCTTATACATTTCTTTTTATGAAAATAATTATTAATCTGCTTTATAAAATTTTATTGTTTTAATATATTGTTAGAATTTAAAGGGAATAATCCATCCCTTGAAGGAACTAGCCCACGGGATGCTCTGAGTTCAGTATTTTGTCATTTTATCAAACCCTTTTATATTTATCAGTCTATACACATTTGCTTCGTAAACCAATTCTTAAGTTTAGTATATTTGAGCAAATGTTGGCTTTGTGTTTCCCTTTGATATGGTTTTTCTTCTAATTTTCAAAAAGGTAGCAGAAATAAGGCAAGTAAGGCATGGATGTGAAGTGCTTAGTTCCATTAGCAGAATGAAACACTCAGGGAGAGGAATCGCTTTTTCCTAATGCATCCTCTGTGGGAGGGAGTAGTCTTGGGCAGTGACATAACTCTTATATCCAAATAGTATAACCCCAAGCCTCAAGGAGTTGGGCAAGCAGAATCCAAGCAGTAAGAAACAAGTGCACTCCTAGACATGCCTGTCTCTCCCCGAAGATATAAAGCCATGCCCCACTGACAGCTGAAGGAACTCATGTAGGGGTATTAGGCACTGGTTTTACAGTGCCTACCATATCAGCCACATGAGGTAAAGTGGGAAGCTGAATGTATTACAAGAAAAATAGAAAGTGTTTTGTCGTAAAGTAGTCTCTGCTATCCATGACAAGAGCTTTCTAAGATACCCTGATGTCCGAAGGGCTGATGGCACCAAACCCTATATAGAGTGTTTTTTTTTCCTGCAAATATGTAGCTATAAATTAGACACTGGAAGAGGTGAGCAAAAACAACTAATAGTAACATAGAACAGTCACAACAATAGGCTGAATATCAGTTTCTAAAACATGAAATGCTTATTTCTGGAACCTTCCACATGTTTTCAGACACAATTGACTGTGATAAGTGCGGAAAGCAAAACCGTTGATAAGCAGGGATGGTTGTGTTCCTTTAGGAGTTGCGATGCTTTCCCTTCTCAGCTCTGTTAGCTCCTATGTACACGGCTCAATCTTTGCTGTAACTCCAATGGTGCTTATTATTCTCCCTAACATCTCAGTTGACAGAAAGAAGAAGTTCCCCTTTGGCCTATGAAACTTAGAGCTATTCACTTTCCAAATGACTTGAAGTGATTGAACCCTGCTGTTTGCTCAGCACTTGGAGCTGCCTTCAGAAAAGCTGGTGATAGTCGTGATGAATTCTCTCTCTCATAATATTCTGAAAATTCTAGCAAAGGAAAACTTCAATTCAAAAGTAAAGATTTTTCCCCAAAACTGAATGTAGCTGAGGAGTGCTTGGGGAAGCCATGGATCATCTGTTTCAGTTCCCTGCCACTGTGTCCAATGAACTTACACAGACTCCAGTGCTCCCTTGACCCTGGTTGCCTTCTCAGTCCTCATCAGTGGCAACTTCTTCCATTGCAAGCGAACGAAGGACAAGGGAGGTTGTCACCCTCTCCACTGGCTCAACGTAATCACTCAGGATGGGTGCTTCTCACACCCCCAGCACTGCCAGAATGTCCAAATCTGGGCTTTTTGTGGGGCATGTCATTGAAGGCTCTGTTTTTTTTTTTTTTTAATTAAAATGTATCATTTTTGTTCCAAGCTGCTTAGAAGATGTCTTCCATCTGTTGGTTCACTCCCTAATTGGCCACAATGGCCAGAGCTGTGCTGATCTGAAACTGGGAGCCAGTGGCTTCCTGGCAGTCGCTATGTGGGGGCAAGATCCCAAGGCCTCAGACCTTCTCCTGTTATTTTCTCAGACAGTAAGCAGAGAGCTGGATGGGAAGTGGAACAGCCAGGACTGGAACCAATGCCCATATAGGATACTGGTGCTTGTGGTAAAGGATTGGCCTGTTGAGCTATCATGCTGGGTCCCCTCTTCCACATTTTCTGATCAGTGGTGGTACGAGCCTTTGCACCATCAAACTTTCCTTTAAGCATACAGTTACTAACATTCTTTTCATCCTTCTGCAGCTTTTCCACTTTCGTGATGTGTGTCTGCTTTTCATTGTCACTCAGGTTAGTCCACGTCTTTGCCAGCTTTTGGGCCACATCTCCAATGGCAGTTCTGGCTTTGTAGATCTTGGAGGCAGAATTTCAAACAGAATTGGAAGCATCTAGATGGTGGTCTTTCGGGAGCATTCAAATCTTTTTTATGTTGAATCCCTTAGCTGGTCCATAATCCTTCATTTCCCAGTCATGATGTACTATTTTCCACCTTTGGCATCTCATCCAATTTAGATTTCTGTTTCCCAGAAGTTGTCTTCCATCTCTCAGAGCACCTCTTGGAAAATTCACCGGGGTCTCTGGATTTTATTTTTACATCCTTCTTTGTATTTCTGCACAAATAAAGTATAAGCACATAATTTGCCCTTTGGCTTCTTGATGTCACCTCTAGCCATCCTGACTAATGTTTGCCAATCTATAAACTTTTTTTCAAAAGATATATTTGTTTGAAAGTCAGGGAGGGTTGAAGGGGGATAGAGAGAAAAAGAGGAAAGGAGAAAGGAGAGGGGAGGAAAGAGAATAGGGGAGAAGAGAATTGAGGAGAGACAGAGGGAAAAGAGATCTTCCATCTGCTGGTTCGCCGCACAAAGGGCCACAACAGGCAGAAGCCACGGGTTTCCTCCCAGTTTCCCATTTGAGTGGCAGGGGTCCAAGTACTTGGGATAGCTTCCACTGCTTTTTCCAGGTCATTTTTATTGATCAAAAATGGAGCAGTGGGGACTTGAATTGGTGCCCTTTTGTGATGCCAACATCACAGCCAGCTTCATCACAAGGCTAGTCCTACTTCACAACCATTTAAGGACTGCCGCTTGAACCAAACGTTTGCCACTACTCCAAGAATTCCCAGAGGATTCAGGGCCTAACTATTCATTGCCTGTTAGTAATCAGTTTGATTCATGGTTTCTTGTTTTGTTCATGTTTGTTTGTTTTTTAAAAAAACTTCTCTTTTAAAGAGCCTGTTACTAGCCAAATTAGTTTATCTTTGGAGATAAACTTTAACCTCCTCCAGTTTTAATTTATAGACTGTTAACACACTGTATGCTTTTATTTATAATGTCCTCACTGTTGAGGCCTTTAACACATTCTCCAAGTGACAATGAAGCAAGCCAATGAAGGAATGTGATGTTATTACCAAAGAGAAGGCAGGCACTTTATTCCAGTCTTGCACCCACCACTGATCATCAGCCCATGCCCTTGGGGAATTCAACTTCTGTGAATCATGAAATTCCATGATTATCAAATGGAATGATGATAACAATGTCTGACACAATGCAAGAGGTAACCAAGCAATTCAAGGAAAATGCATATTATAAGAAAAATGCAGGGGTTTAAGAAATTATATGCCAAAATAAATTTATCTTTTAATTCCATTTTCCATGAAATTTTTCAGGTATCCTTATGTTAGTCAAGTGTTTCAGATGCTGTAATTGTAAAATTAAAAATCTAGAACATTCCAAAATATGAACCTTTGGAACCTTGACTTGATGCCACACGTGGCCACTTCCACACCTGACCTCACAAGATCAATCACAATCAAAATGCAGTTAAACTGAAAGTGATGTGCAAAATCACCTTCAAGTATATATGACGCATAATTGAATCTTATGTCCACATTCAAGTGGCACCTTCAAGGTGTCTCATTACATACCTGAAAATATTTTAAAATCCAAAAGAATCTGAAATCTAGAATATTTTGAGCCTGAATCCTGAAATGTTCTGAAATATTTCAGGAAATGGTTACTCAACCTGTATGAAAAAGTGATTCATAACTTCTGCTCTTGCTGAATGATATGGAAACATGCAGATCTTTGTTCATTGGTCATTTCAGAGATTCTACGCCTGGGAGAGAGCTCAAGACAGGCTTTACATCAGGACTACTAGCGCCACTGCTATACCAGATAGGCTTATGTTTTCATTTTCTCTTTAATATGAGTTTGCAGTCTTGCTTATGTTGGGAAAATTTAGCGACAGAATATCCGCTTATTAATTCTTCAACATGCCTGGGTTGATTTCTCCTCTTCATTTTGTTTGCTGCTAGGGACCACTGTGATAGCTCACTGGCTAATCCTTTCTATTATAAACTAATAAATAGTCTCAGTAGCACAGCTATGCCCAGAACTCTCCTCATTGCTCTCTTCTGATGGAGTCAGAAAACATTAAATATCTTGTATCATCTTGCAATCTGAAGACACTTATAAAGTTTTAAAAGAGTTCTAAAGCTTCTAGCAAGGTCACTGTTTAAATGTGCTCCCTGTATATATGTGCTGTTTTAGGGTTTTCTTTTTTTGGTGTATTTTCGTTATTATTTTCCATGATACAGTTTTGTAGGTATTGGGATTCCCCTCTTCACCTCCCCTTTCTTCCTCCGCATTCTCCCCTTCATACAGTCCCCCCCACATTATTACAATAGTATAGTCCTTCAGCAACAGTCACAAGTTCAACATGCTGTTATTTAAGTCTGTCAGGGTATTACAGGTATTGGCATTGGGGGAAAATCTAGTAACATATTGTCAAGAAATAGACAACAATTTCTTTAGGAGTCATGCTTTTATTAGACATAGAGATGCATGCTGCAACATATCTTCACTTCCCAATATGGTAATATATCAGTAATCATGTTTACACATATATTTTCATCGATGTGCTCTTCTAGGTTTTTTTTTATAGAGGATTTGTTCAGGTTATTTGTGATTCCTCTTTTTTAAAAAGATTTATTTTATTTTTATTGGAAAGTCAGATATACAGAGAAGAGGAGAGGAAGATCCTCCATCTGTCAAATCACTCCCCAAGTGGTTACAATGGCTGGAGCTGAGCCGATTAGAGGCCAGGAGCCCAGATCCTCCTCCAGGTCCCCCAAATGGGTGCAGGGTCCCAAGGCCCTGGGCCATCCTTGACCTACCTCTCAGGTCACAAGTAGGGAGCTGGATGGGTAGCAGGGCCACCAGGACCAGACCGGTGCCCACATGGGATCCTGGTGAATGCAAGGCAAGGACACTAGCTGCTGGGCCACCACACCAGGCCCTGCAGTGCCAGCATTTTATATGAGTGCTGTCTCTAGTCCTGAGTCCTGCCTGCTAAGGCACCTGCTAATACAGCAAAAGATGACCTGAGCATGTTGGCCAGTGCCACCTATCTGGGAGACCTGAATGGAGTTCTAGGCTTCTGGCTTATTTCTGGCCCAGCTCCAGCTGTTGCAGCTTTTGGGAATGAACCAGCAGATGGAATACATGACATAGCCAGTCCTCGCTCCCCCAGTGGGCGTCTCGGAGTATGTAGGCGTGCATGTGTGTCTCTCTCTCTCTGTCACTTTGCTTTTCAAATAAAAAATTTAAAAAGACAAATGCAGACTAATCTGGATAAACTGAGTCTCTTTCATCTTTTTTTTCTGTCAAGTTCATTTGTTGTTGAATTTTCAAGTGCTAATACAGGGAAACTTGTGTAATGGATACTATTGGATCCAGATGTGAGGATACAATGCAGTATACATCTCTACCTCTAGATCAAAGATGGATTCCCAATGAAGTGGTTAATTATACCTTGACAGTATGATGCTGGACTCTATGCCATTGTCCATGTCCACAATGATGTACATATGACTGTTCATGAAGACCTATACTACAGTAATAATCATAAATGACAATATATAATCAAATGACAGAAATAATCATAAAATGAGAATAATAATAAAGGAGGTAAAGATGACATTTAGGAAAACAGAGGTGTGGGGCAAAAATTAAAAAAAAAACTAAGCTTTGCACAGTTTTCCATAAAACACATTCTCTTTGAGCATTTTAAAGACTCATCTTACATGGGTGCTGCTTAGAATGGGAAGTGTAGTTAAATACTTGCATATATTGCAATGAAAGTGTGTGTGTGTGTGTGTGTGTGTGTGTGTAAGCATCTCTTGTCAGTGGCAAAGTACAATGTAGCTTGTTGTTACTGAGAGCAGCTTACATTGATCTCTGACCCCCATAACCACCAGCTGAGCTCGATAAAAATGCTAATTCATTAAAGTGATTTGTGCTAATTAAGTTGTGCCTTAGTGCAAGGACTATCATCAAAATGTTCGGCTCAGCCTTCCAGGGGCCAGCAGGGTTAATTTTTGTATGCATTGCTCTGCCACCATCACATGCCTTTAAAGTGGCGACAGAAGCACAACTGGCTATGTCATGTATTCTTGACACCTTCTACTGAAACATCTTCCAGACCAAGTTCCACACTTGCAGCCCCAGAGGATGGGATGTACCAAACTTGGCTTACCCAACATCTTGCCCCGAGCCCGGAAAGTACCAAGGTACAGAGGTTGTGTCAAGGACAGAAAGAGGGAAGCAGGGCAAGGCATTAGAGAGGAAAGAAAGGGGGCATTTCCTTTCTTGGAGTTCTTGATCTCTCAAGCTGCAAGGCAGGTCTCTGCAGTGAGATGTGTGTCATGTATATACCTGGAAGGTCTTGGAGGGGGTCAGTGTTGTAGTGCAATAGGTTAAGCTGCTGCTTGTGACATCAGAGAATTTGTTGAAGCCTTGATAATTCCACTTCCAGTTGAGCTCCCTCCTAATGTGCCCAAGAAAGCAGGATTATGGTCCAAGTCCCTGGGTCATTGCCACCCACAGGGAGCCAAAGATGAAGTTCCTGGATCCTGGATTCAGCCAGGCTCAACCTCAGCCTTTGTGGCCATCTCTCGTTGCCTTTTAAATAAATAAATGAAACTTTTTTTAAAAAAAGATTACCTATGAATACTTGCATGGCTGTTTTTTTTTAAGTTCAGGACTTCTGTAGCATTTCTTCTCCATTTAGCCAGCATTCTAGTGTTGCGTGGAGTGTGGGGTAGGCATTTCAGATTTCTCCCTGCCCAGGAGATCTTTCTGTAGCTGCTGCTGCCAGGACGACTTCTGTGTAGTCTTTTTAGAAGGGACACAGACAGGCTGTCTAAGCCCAAAGTATTTCTCATGCTGACTTACAATATGCCTTGGAAGTTTGAAAGGAATGGAGACCTTAGGGTGTGTGAAAGGAGTAACAAATTAACTAGCTTCTGTGCCCTAGCAGAGGAAGTGAAATGCAAGATAGATACATTTCTAGGGAAAAAGTGCGAGGGAGGCCTGTAAGCTGTTTATATCACCCATGGGTTACCACTCTGGCATGGCATCCGGTGCTGTGCCTTGGTCACAGTGTTGAATGAGTGCCATGAGCAGCTGCCACAGCAGCAATGGGTGGTTGGCTGGTGGGGGTAGATGACAGGATTGGCAGGCATGAGTTGAGATGCAAGGACATGTCCTGAATTTCTGTTCCTGAAGTGCACCAGGTCAAACTAGGGCCAGGTAGGCTCAGAGCTGGCACCTCCTCCAGTCAGCAAAGGCCTTTGCATTGTGCATTGCCCAGACTCACACCCCTGGAGTGCCTCTCTGTAATCTACCTGAGAGTGATCTCATCCTCCTGTAACCCTTTAGAAAGCAAGAGCACTCTGATTTCACCCGAATTAAAAATAAATTCTCATGAAATATCTAATGCAATTGCAGAAGGATCTATTAGCAAAATTCACTCCATACTTTGAAATTAATTCCAAAGCACACTGGCTTTTATCTTTGATTTAGAGAGGAGAAAATTGCTTTCCTTTTGGTCTTTAAAATTTATGTAACTATTATATGGGGGGAAATTAGGGTACATGAAGTATAAAAATTGAATTAAAATCTAATGCAATGCATTTCCTTTCCCTGAAAGTCAAATGTCATTTGCATTTGAGCTGATGAGCCTCGTTTGCGATCCTTCTAAAGACCTTCTCCCTTTCTTTCACTTACATTCTTCAAATTAAATTTTTCTCATTTAAGGGACTCTAGTCTGTCTCCTTTTAGGCAACCTATGCTATTATAGTAATTAGGTTCTCAGAGACAAAAGTAGGTCACATGAAAGTATTTCAAAATAGAACTTGGAGCTCACAAAGAATCATATGGAAATGACTGGTGATGCAAAAACCCAGTTTTGTGTGATGTGGAACATGAGTCATTTAGGATAGAAGTCAGGAAGCCTCCACTGATGACATTTCTTTTTTTAAAGCTTTATTTATGTTTATTTATTTATTTTTAATTTTACAGAAAGAAGAGATACAGACACACACACACAGAGGTCTTCCATTTGCTAGTTCACTCCCCCAAATGGCTGCAATGGCCAGAGCTCAGCTGATCTGAAACTGGGAGCCAGAAGGTGGGTTTCCTACATGAGTGCAGGAGCCCAAGCACTTGAGCCACTCTCCACTGATTTCCCAGTTCATAAGCAGGAAGCTAGATCAGAAGTGGAGCTGCCAGGTTAGCACTGATTCCCACATGGCATGCTGTTGCTGCAGGCAGAGGATTAGCCTATTGAACCAACATGCTGGCCTATTGGAGACTTTCCTAAGAGAAATGATGGAGTTTAAGTCTTCATAAGGTCTTTTGAGAACTAAGCAAATTTACAATAATTCTTATTGTTCTCTGATTGCAATAGCTATTTTAAATATGTATACCCAGAGGTATTGGCTATGCGTAGAGCTGGAAGAATTAAGACTTGGTGAAGGTAAGTTTAGAGCAAAGCGCTCAGCTTATTAAAATTCATTTTTTAAAAAAAGATTTGTTTATTTTTATTAGAAAGATTTACAAAGAGAAGAAGAGAGAAATATGGAGAGATGGTCCATCCACTGTTTCACTCCCCAAATGGCTGTAACAGCCAGAACTGAGCTGATGTGAAAACAGGAATCAGGAGCTTCTTCTGCATCTCCCACATGGGCACAGGGTTGCAAACTTGTGGTCCATCCTCCACCACGGGCAGGGAGCTGGATCAGAATTGGAGCAGCTGGAACATGAACTGAAACCCACATGGGATGCCAACAACTGAAGGTAGAGTATTAACTTGTTAAGCCACAGTGCCAGCCATCTTTTAAAAAAAAATAACTTACTGTACTTACATGAAGTGGACAAGTTCCATCTTTTTTACAATATAGATCTAGGTCCTCCCTCTTTTATTGTACTCTGTGTGTTAGTTACCAGAGATCAAAGAAAACATATTTGTTTTTTGAGTGCTGGCTTATTTCATTGAGCATAATGGTTCCTAGTAGCATCCATATTGCAAAAGACAGGATTTCATTCTTTTTTATGGCTGAGCAGTACTTTATAGAGCATAAATACCACATTTTCTTTATCCAATCTTCTGTTGATGGAAAATCTATCATTTTTATTTTTTCAAAGATTTGCTACTTTTCTCTCAAGTGCTGTAAGAATCTTGTATTTTTTTTGTTGTGAACAAGCATATTGCAGAGTCTCTTCAAAGCAATTCTGTTAGCTTGAGTTCTTGGGAAGTTGCATCTGCCAACATAATCTTTTTCTTGACTGTCTTTGTTTTCTTTCTCAAGTCACTTTCACAATCATTATTGTTGTTGTTACCATTTTTACCCTAGCTCCCCTTTGGTGTGTAGTTTCCAGTAGAAATTTGCTGTGTACTGGTGGCAACTTTATTCCTGAAGTGTGGTTTTGCGTTTGTACTTGCTGGAAGCACCATAGATTTCCTTGGTGCTAGATCATTTTCTTGGTAGATTTCTTTTTCCAGAAATGATTTTCTAAGCACTTATTTATTGGCTCACTCCTCACATGCCTGGGTCCTGAGAACTCAACCCAGTCTCCCACGCAGTGGTAGAAACCCAAGCATCGAGTCATAACCTACTGCATCTCAGTGTTGTATTGTTAGGAGCTGTAATTAAAAGTGGAGGCAGAATTCAAACTCAGGCATTCCTGTATGGGATGTAGGCATCCAGAGCAGCAGTTTAACCACTGTACCAAACACCCACACCATTTTGCCTGGTGCTTGGGGTTCCAGTTGAGATGGCATGGTCCAGAGCAGAGTGCCTGGGTATGATGCCAGGTTCTGGTTCTTGATTCTTGACTCGAGATTTATGCCAAGGTAATCCCTGGGAGGCAGCAGTGATGGATTCAGAGTATTGGGATCCTGCCACCCATTTGGGAGATAAATCGAATCCTTGTCTTTAGACTTTGCCCAAACCTAGCACTAGCTATTGTGGGCATCTGGGAACTGAACAATAAATGTGATTTCTCTCTTTCCCTGGTGCTTTCACTTTACCTCTTAAGCTATTTAATTGACTAAAATAGCATTTACTTTGGTGTCTCTCCACCATTCAGATGAAATTGAAGGGTTCAGATTTCTTACTACAATTTTTCAGGGAGACAAATTTCCTGTGACTCTCCCTCTGGAGTTACTCTGTGTGATGCCCGTCTTGGGACACATGTGTTGGGCCAGAACTCTCTTCTGCTTAGTTCAGTTTTGTTCTTCAGGATAGAATTCATCTACAGTCAACCCCCTGGGCTTCCATACCCACTGCATAGTCACACTTGGAGTTTCCCTTCCCCCTCCGCGTTTTTTTTTGTCTTTGAGCCAAGCTTGTACATTAACACTTCTTTGCTATATTCAGCGTTTTTAAGTTCTAGAAGTTAAAGAAGCTTCTCTCCCCCACTCCTTAATTGCATTAGTTCAGTCTATTTTCTTGACCTCAAAGACCTGAAGTATTGGATAACTGTCAATGTCATCTCTAATGAGATTTGCTTCATTTAATATAAGGTGCAAAAAAATCCTGCTCCAGGCTATTGATCAGCTCCATAAAGCTGTTGCTGGTGTTTGATGGGTTCTGCAGCTTTTCTACCTTGCGTTCTGTTCGTATCACCCTGGATGGAAGGCCTCTCCCTGCGCGTTTATCTTAATGATGAAAAATTATTTTATTTTCAGTGTAACCTAGAATCCTTTGTTCCACTGTGGAACAAAGCAGAGTAAGTTTTCTCCCCTGCTTAATATGTCTTTCATGGTCAGAGTTTATGGCGTTTAATCTCTTTACATACAGCATTGGGTGGGACCTGTTTGACCTACCTTATCTTCTGTGGCCCGCTTAAAACCCAGCATAACCATTATTAAAGTTTTAAGATTTAAGTATTTGTTTTAAAGGAAGAGTTACAGAGGGAGAGACATGGAAGAAGGGCTTTTCCATCTGCTGGTTCACTCAGGCCACAGCCTGAGCTGGGCTGGGCAGAAGCCAGGAATCGGGAACACCCAGAGGATCTCCCAGGGGGCTGGCCAGGGCACAAGCACTCGGGGATCTTCTGCTGAATTGCCGGGTACATTAGCAGGAGCTGGATAGGAAGTAAAATGACGTCTTCCTGAACTTGCACCCATATGGAATGCAGGCATCGCAGGAGACATCTTTACCCACTGTGCCACCACACCAATTCCAGCCATTATTATCTTAATTTTTCTTCTTCTTTATTACTATTTTTCATGATATGGTTCCATAGGCACAGGAATTTCCCCCTTTACCCCCCATTCCATCCCCACAGTGGTTCCCCTCATATTATTACAACAGTATAGTCCTTCAGCAATAGTCACAAGACCAACATTCTGCTGTATAGTGTATCATGGCATTGTAGGTATAGACAATTGTAGATAGTCTAGCATTCTATTGTCAAGATATATTTAACTTTCATTGAGGGTCTTCCTTTTTTAAGGAGCGGAGATGCATACAGCAACGTATCTTCTCTTCCCAGTATACTCGTCTCCACTATACAGTTCACTTATGAGAATATATGTATATATATGTTTTTACCATATATATTCAAATTATATGTATATATGCATAAATTTTGTATTTTGCATAGAGATTGCCTTGTATCGGAGAGAACATATGATTCTTGTCCTTCTGGAATTGGCTTATTTCACTGAGCATATTGGTCTCTACTTGGGACCATTTTGTTGCAAAGCGTAGAATTTAATTCTTTCTAATTGTATATCTGTAAGAACAGGTGCAAGGCCATATAAGCTCATCTCAGGTAGACAGCTAATAAGATCTATGATGACACCTGTCCTCCATGCAACAGCAAGCAGTGCCCAAATGGAGGTTTATGGGCCTATTTCCTCTCCTGCCATCATAGTGGGTGGAAGCTACAGGCTTTCATGGCTCTCTCAGTGGATTTATATTTGTAAACCCTCTAAGAGAACCCTAAACCTGTTCTTTCCCTTTATTTTACATAACTGAAACAATACCAGGAGTTGTCTGAGATGATTACGATAACAGAATCAAGGATTTTCTTTTTTCTGAGAAGTGTGCCCCTTTGTTCTCTAAAATGCATTGTGTTGCAGATTTACTATCTGAAATTTCTGGGATACATGTTTTGGCACTACTGGTAAGAAATTCTAGCAAATGGCTTGATAGCTTCAATATATTTATGAAATGATGTATCAGTTGGATAATTTTATATCATTGCTATTACATAGTTTCATCTTCAGAAATGCGATACTGACATAAAATTAATGAAATTCAAAAGATAGCTTTGGCTCTGATCTTTATCATGGAAGTTTGGTGATGTCAGAACTTATTAATGTTCTACCCGGAGGCCCTCAGCTTTATCGTCTGTGCCTCTCCTCCCCTGCCTGTGCAATTAGTGCTTGTCTGAAATCACCCTCACATACTATTCTCTCACTTGCACTCTCTTCCTCTCTCTTGAGGGATTAGCAACAAAGGAGCTATGGATAGCTTTTGTGGGCATCTCTTGGCATCTCAAGGTGCCTAATGAGGTCACCCCTGTGCTGTCTCTTTCCACAGAGAAATAAAAGCTGGATGTGTGCTCACTCAGCCTGCATTGGCGTTGCAGTCTCAAGGACATGAATGCAGATCTAGTATATAAACTTCAGCTTTTCATCCAGCAGCAGGGGTCTTGATTTTCAAGAGACAGGAAGAAGAAAATGGGATGGAAAGACACACATAGATCGTTAAACCCGTGAGGTTCAGAAATCTTCCAAGTGGTGTCTCTGGAGTCTTTGAAAAGGAGGAAGCCTGCACCCCGGAGGTTTTTCACCTCTGCAATTTGATGTACAAAGACACTTTGACGCTTCTGAGGGATTTGATGTTTCACGGTTGTGGGCAGATTTCCTCACAGTTGCATTTTGCCTGACCCGGTGTTCAATATCACTCTTTGCATCAGTGATTTCTGCTGGAGCTATACTTTAACACTTTTTTTAGATCTTAAATTCATGCATCCTGCTGCTCTCAGAAATCTAATCTTACAACAGCTTAAAACTTCTTCTAAATGCTACTGAGTGAAGAAAGGACATAGATGATGAAGATCTTTAATTACTACCTTGGGCCAGATGCCCTGTGATATGTGTCCACTCAGCGTTCTGCCAAGAATTCTTTTTCTAGTTTTATATTTTATAACTCATTTTATTTCATGTACTACAGTATTAGGAACATAGTGCTAATTCCCATCCTACTTTCTTTCCTGTCTGTGTCTCCCCACCCACTCCGCTCTTTCCTTATTGTTTTTAAAGCAGAATGAATATTTGAGATTTATGGTTTTTAGATAAAAAGAGAAAATTGTGTGTGTGTGTGTGTATGTGTGTATGTGTGTTTTGCTCTACCCCGTGACTGGAACATGCAGCTCCTGTTTCATTACTTCCAGTTTCTGGATACCTGATTGCAAGAAAGAAACTTTGAGATACCTGACTTTTGCTCTGTATTTGTTGTCTTTCTCTTAAATGGTGGTTTCTCTCCTTGGTATCTGTGTAGGACACCCTTTTCACCTATCAAAATCCTCAGGGGCTCAAATCCCTTATATAAAATGGTATAGTATTTGCATAGAACCTATGGGCATCTTCCACATGCCTTAGATTATCTCTGAATTACTTAAAATAGTGAATGCAATGTAAGTACTATGCAACTAGCATTATACTGTATTGTTTAGGGAATAATGACTGTGGAAAATGTCTTTATTCAGTATGGATGAATTGTTAAAATTATTTGAAGCTGTTTGTACATTTGCATTTGATAGAAAGGAAGAGTGATGGGGAAGGAGAGAGGAAGTAAGGGAGGGTGGGAGGATGAAGAGAGAGTAGGAGAGTGAGATATCTTTCATTCACTGGGCCAATCCCCAAGTGCCCACAACAACTAGAGCCAGGTTGGGCAGAATCCATGAGCTGGAACACCTTCCATATCTCCCACATGGGTGGCAGAGGCCCAAGCATGTGAACCATCCTCTCGCTCCCAGAAATCATTAGCAGGGAGATGGATTGGAAATTGAGTAGCTGAGACCAACCAGGCAGTGATAAGGGAGCTGAGTGTCCCAAGTGACTGCTGACTTTGCTGCACTATAGCACCTGTCCCCTCTGAATATTTTGAACTACAGTTGGTTATCTTTGTGGATGCGGAAGCCATGAATATATAAGACTAACTAGTATTTACCAAAACATTATGTAACATTTAGAACAAGAATTTTAAAACCAGGGCAGTGTTTTGGTGTTGTGCGCATTCAGGAATGAACTGTCAGATGAAAGAGCTCTCTGTCTCTCTACCTTTCAAATTAAGTAAAAATAAATAAAATGATTTTTAAAAGAATATAAAGATCTTACAGCATTGCTAAGAGAATTTCTTAAAAGTCTCCCAAGAAAATATCTTATACAAAAATATCTTGAGCTTCAGCAAAAAAAAAAAAAAAATACTTCTTTCAAAGAGAGTGGAGAAACCACTCCAAAGCAAAGTAAGAAATTGGACTTTTCCCAAGGCAAATTGAATCTGAGAGATTCAGTTTAAAGCATTTCATGGTTTCTACACAGCTTGGTATGGAAGAAATGATCAGGTCAGGAATAATTTTTATTTTGATAAATTCAGTGAGATGCTTTAATGTCAGGACCTGCTTGGATTTTCTGTCGCCTTCTAGGGATCTCTGATTTTTTGCATGATCTCTGTCCCCATCATCCTCTTCCCAGTACAGAATTCAGAGCAACTCAAGTACTGTGTCACTGTGAAGAGCTGCACATCCATGACTCAGTGGTAGGGCTGTATTCTGAGTCAACAACCTTGACTCGCAAGGGTTTGGTGACCTATAGCCAGAGGATCCATCTTGCAATTTCCCTGATATAGGCTTTTCGATTTTTGAACCTAGGACTCAACAGCTGAGAAATGGTTATTTATAGAGTTCATTTTGATTGTGTTTCACTCCTAGGGATAGAGTAGGATGTGTTCTTTACCTGTCCTCCTGTGGCTGATGTGAATCGTGTGTATGAGATGCAGTACAATGAGTAGGCTGTGCGTATCAATACTACCTACATAATTAATGTTGTACAGATGAAATTTTGGGGGGTTTTATAGATTTACAAGAACAGAAATTAGAGACTCCCATCTGAAAGGAAGAGAAATGATCCAAAGGAAAAAGGGATGTTTTATTGGCTACAGAATAAGAAAAAATGTATCGAGGCAAGATTCATGGATTGTGATGCTGAAACATGAAGTAGAGGCGTCTAATTAGAGGAAATGAGGTTGGAAGAGAAGGGGACAGCCATCTGACATATCCATCTGCACCTTCTTACACAGATTTCACATCACCTGAACCTCAGCCATGCTTGGCCAGTGTTCATCATCATCTCTATTTATTTACCTTTTCATTCATTCATCCAGAAAAATATCTACAGCATGCTTTCCCTCTGCCAATGTCACACTAGAACCAGAGGATGCTGTTAGAAATGTGAATTTCACAGCCAAATAGAATTGAGATAAAGCCTGTCTTGTGAATTGCCAGCTAAACAAATTATTTAGTCTCTCAAAGCATCAATGTTATTATTAACAAATAAAAATATATCACAGGGTTTTCATAGTCTTTGTTTTTCTTGACTTTTTTTCTCCCTGATACATTTTCTTTTACAGAATTATTTCTTCCTCTTTCATGAAATACTGAAGCATTTTCAAGTGGAAATTGCTTGAGATGAGCCCTTCAGAGGGTGTAGTACCCTGCAGATTCTCTTACTGTTCTAGATCCCTATCCTGTCCCTATCCATTCTGTTGTCTGGTTATTGAGTTATTCCTCTGATTGTGTGAATTGATGCACATGTGCACCCCTACTGCACACTTGCATGCACACACATTCTTTCTTATAATATTTAAGCTAGTCAACATCATATTATACTGCTGTTAGATGCAGTTTTTATGAGAACTAAGTGAGATATACCATATAAGGCACTTAGCATAATTAGTAACATGTCTTTGCTAGCTGTTATTGGAATTTTATTTACTAAGGTAATCATGGCATCTGCTTTGATCTTCTATTCTAGGGAGCAATGTCGGAAGGTGAATGAGGACATGTGTGCTCAGTACTTGCTCAGGGATGCTCTGGGTGCACAGGGAGATAGAGAAGAAACGTCTAGGTTAAAATATAGAGAATGAACATTTCAACATTCTTCTATTTAAGCGTATCACGACATTGTAGGTATAGACAATGATAGAAAGTGCAGTATCCTATTGTCAAAATATATTTAATAGTTTCATTAGGAGGGGGAGGCAATAGGGAGGATGGAAAGGAAAACCTTGAGCCTAAGGAACTGTGCTAAGAAAAATAAATTTTAAATATCCTTTCATTTGTTTTATTTCTCAAAAACATTATATAAAATTGATATTCTACTTTAAATCCTTGATAAATGTCTGTAGGGATATACTGTAAGTCTAGAGTATATCTTATTTCTTTAAGAACAATTCTTGACTTAGCAACTCTTGAAGTGTTCTATTCCAGGTTGAGTTTTGACATCTCTGGTTTTAAATAGACTTATCTCTTCTGGAAAAAAAAGAGCGGGAGAATGAACCAGATTGTCAAACAAGCACCTGGGAGAACGAGATAAAGAGGAACAAGAAAAGTTATTCAAGGCAAAAACAAAAACAAACCAAAAACCCAACTATATATGACTGTCATGGGGAAGAGAAAGCAGAGAATCATAAAGGAATTGAAATCAATTGGTTAATGCTGGAAAAGTGATTATAATCACTTTTCCAAAAAATGGATTGAAATATTTGCCTCCATGCTAAGAGCGAGGAACAATTACTGATGGGTTTAAAGCATGGGAGTTACATGATTGAGGTCACATGCTTTAGAAATAGCTCTCCAATATGGAGGAAGTGATGCTTCATATTTTACTTGGATTGAAGCTATCAACACAAACCCTAATCTTTCTAAAGCTTTCTATACATATGTGTGTATAGATACATATACATATATATATAGAGAGAGATGCACATTAATCAAATTGATAAATTCACTCAGCATTTATAGTTTTAAAGTAATAGTAGAAATATATTCCTGGGTATTGTTTTGAGTCAGTGGAAAATATCATCTTTTATAACAAACATTATTTAAGTGGTTAGACTGTTGAGCCCTCTAAATCACATAGTTGTATTCCTTAGAAAGCCTGTTTGTATCTCCTTAAATATTCCTGAACAGAGGGAGGTGCTCCATAAAAGTGTTACCAAGGGGAAAAGGCTGTATGTGTGTAATCTTAAGCACTTGGCCCTGCTTGACTGACCTTCAACAATGCCTTTAACTTATTGTGCTTCCATAGCCACAGAAATGCAAACTTCTCATAATCTCTTCTTCCTTGTAATTCCTACAAGGATGATTTCAGCACAGCATTAGCCATCCTAATGACATGACTACTTTCCTTTTCTTTACAAGGACCTAGTCAAATACTATTGCAACTGAACTCCTCCATGATCCAGGTCAACGTTTCCTCATTGATTCTCTGGGCAGACACAAGTGAATGCAGATAATATTGCAGGCAGATGTGGAGAGAATGATCATCTGGACTTAAAATACTTAGCAGATGGATTCAGTGAACTTCATTTAGAAAGAATAGTGAGGAAAATTGAAGGAAGAGTGAGACAAGGGATACATTATTTTCTGTGCTTGGTTACTATGGATGTGATGATGTGTTATCCCCCCAGTAGCAGCTCAGGTGGAGGAGTACGTTAGGGGTTTAAGTTGATGGACTTCAGTATGGAATGCTGCATTGAGTGCTGCTTAGCTATGTACCAAATATTCCATTTTCCTTTCCATGTGGTCCTCTCCTGACTGATGAATGCAGGAGTGACCATGTAGACCATCCAGAAATGAAACTTAACAGCCAGATATCCACAGGTCTCTTGTGAACAGAGGCATTGATTGCCATTCTTTTGAGCTGTATTCGTATAGAGGATTACCTTGAAAGACAGAAATAGTTTTCCATCAGATGTAGACATCTGGAATAATTACTGCCTCTCCATTTAGAAAAAAAAACAGATCTATTTATTTCGAAGGCAGAGTTAAACAGAGATAAAGAGAGGGAGAAAGGGAAGGAGGGAGGGCATGAAGGAAGGGGGAGGGATGCAGAAAGGGAGGGGGAAAGAGAGAGAGAGAGAGAATGAATATGACTCTCCCCTCTATTGATTCACTCTCCAAATAGATGCAATAGCTAAGGCTGGGCCAGTTGAAAGTCAGGAGTCAGGTGCTTCATCCAGGTCTCCCACATGGGTAGTAGGAGTTACACACTTAGGCCATCCTTTGCTGCTCTGCTGCTGTTCCAGATGCATTAGTAGGAAGTTGGATCAGAAGTAGAGCAGCAAGGGACTCAAACCAGTGCCCCTATGAGATGCAAGCATTACAGGCAGTTGCTTAACCTATTGAGCCATATTGCTGGCCCCAAATATTACCTTTTATAAAAGATTTAGATTCCCTAATCTCAGACTTCCTACCTCAGATACTCCCCAACTGTGTATGCTAATTTACTTTGCCCTTTCCTGGGTTACTCTATAAGAATTGAAGCTTAAGAAGCTGAGACAAGAAATGCTTATTTGCTAGTTGATATGAACAAAATAAAATTATGTTGTCTGTGAAATGAGAGTCTTGTATATTCTGCAGCATTTGTAAAATTGTAGAAAGTTAACTTGTTAGGTTCAAGTAAATCAATCAAACTCATGTAAGTTCTTGGTCTTCATTAGCTCTGTCCATGTGAGTAGATTATAGATAAAAATTATATTGTTAAAATGACCAAGATAGGTTTTGGGACAGAAAAGCACATCGGATAGACTATACAGGAGCCATATAGTCTACCAAGAGGCTGGATATATCTGATAACTAATAAGGAGTCATAAAATGAGTCTGAAGAGAGTGAAGTTATATAGACTAATGGTCCAAGAACAAAATTCAATATATAATTTAACTCGAATTGACAAGTGACAGGTTCAAAATATAGGAAGAATGCCAAGGATAGGGGTTTCTTGTTCACAATGCAATGAGAAAATTAGCTAGAACGGTGAAAAAAACAGATGTAAAGAATGGTAATGGTCTATTGAGCACTGATTCCTTACTCTGACCAGAAAAATAGCCTTGCTAATTGATCAGAAATGAGCTTTGCTCAGTAGGAGCAAGGTAGTAGGAATGAGGGTGTGAGTGCTGAGGCAGGCGATGATAGCAGGAATGGAGCAGGGTATAAGCCATAGAAATGCCTTTGCCCTGTTGAAATCTAGATGGCTTGATACTTCCCAATGTGAAGTCACAAAAAGAAATTCCTAAGCAGCAAATGTGGCAGAATGAGGCAATGGGGTGGCAGACGAGGAGAGGCAATGGCAGCAGAACATTCAAGGATATTCTCAAGTGACGCCAGTGATGCCACTCAGCAGCCATTATGGTCACAGCTTCAGTCTTTATAATTCTACCTTTTATTTAGTTTAACACAAATTTATACTGTAGGTAACCTCTACAGGTAACTCTGTTCATAAGACAGTTCTCTGGAACACCAGTTGGTATGGATAGTGCCCTTTCTTTTTGGAGTTAGTTCAAAGTCTGAATTGCTGTAGCCTCAGTGGACACTTATCCACTGCCATTTTTGGAATCTATTGAGAATTAGAAGAGGAATCTGAAAGCCAAATGGGGAAAGGGATTTGAGCATGACACCCAAGTTTCCCATGTATCTGATGAAAATGATCGTGTTAGTAGCAGAAATGTAAACTTTACAACAGAGAACAGTTTGGGGCAGAGGGAAGGAAGTGGCAGGGTTGGGCATCTCAGATCTTTTCCATACCCTCTCCTTTTTAGTACTTCCTGTTTCCCATAGCATCTCAACTCTCAAAACTGCTTATTTCCTCCCTGCACTTGTTAAATGTCCACTAATGGTATCAAAGAATGAACAATATTGGAAGGAATCCTTTTAGATATTCAAGCTATCAGAAGTTCTTTCAGTTTGCTTGGCTATATTGTAATTGGCTGCAGCAGGGAAAAAAAGCGTGTAAGCTACTATTGCAAACCCCAGAAACTCCACATTTTTAAAAACTGTGGATATGGAACAAAATATAGGTTATAGACATAAAAATGTTTCAAAACCTGCAAAGTATATTGCAAGGTTAGTTATATTTGGAGCGATTAGAAATAAATAATTGCTGAACTATCTGTATCTGCCATGTTTTATAATTTGAGTAATTATCTAAAATCTCTCCAATGATGGCCACACAAATATAAGGACTTGCATTTTCAGACAAGATCTCATTATACAGTTATTGAACATCGTGAGCCTATCTCTCTTCACTGACTAGAAAGAAAACTTGCTCCTTCAATGCAGAAAGCTTCTTGGTTAATGCCTGCAAGATCATTATTTCTATTGAAATTAGCTCTTTGTCTAGTTTCCTAGGCTTTAAATTTCATTTAATAATCAGAGTCCTGAAGTATTTATAGAGCAACACTTTCAAATCTAACATCTCGACCTAGTTCTTTATATTGAAATATGACGTTCTTCCTAAACAGATACTCGTATTTCTGATTTTATGGTTTCTCTTCTCAAAGAGGAGGTGAAATTGCTTTGTTTTCATGTTAATTTATGGAGTTACCTTCCAAACTGCAGGATTAAAGTTTTAAGTCAATAGCATTTGTATTTATTTCATTAAACATCCCATTTGCAGAAATATTAACTAAGAAACTCATGGCTACTATACTATTACTTGAGAAGCAGTGTGTTTTATTGTAAGTATAACCAAGATAAAAGGTTGAAACTATAAAAGTCACATTAAAAAGAAATTGGAGAAAATTAACTGAATTTTATGTCTGAAAACTGAGGAAGCCAGGGGCAAAGTGGACTTCAGAAAGACATTTAAACTCTGGCTCCTCGTGACAAGTTGGAAAAGACAGAAGGAAAAGAAGGAAGTGGGAGGGAGATTGAGTATTACTGGAAATGGGGAAGGGAGCACCATTATATTTTTAGCATTGTATCAAAGGACCATAACATAAAAATAAAGCATTAGAAATTTATTAATAAGGTTTCTTTTTAGAGTTGTTTTAGGTTTATGGAAAAATTGGGTAAAAAGTATAATTCTCTTACTATATCTCTTCAAGCCTCTTGATTTTTCTGTTATTAATATTTTGTGTTATTCTGATATGTTTATTACAATTGGGAGCCATTACTGATATATTAATGTATCAATACATATATTAGCCCGTATTTTACACTGCAGTTTATTCTTTATGACCTGGGAAAGCAATAAAGGATGGTCCAAGGCACTAAAACCCTGTACCCAAGTGGGAAACCTGGAGCAGGCTCCTGGCTCCTGGCTTTGGATCAGTTCAGCTCCAGTTGTTGTGGCCACTTGAGGAGTAAACCAATGGATGGAAGATTTTTAAAATTTATTTTTATTGGAGAGGCAGATATACAGAGAGGAGAGACATAGAGAAAGATCTTCCATGTGCTGATTCACTCTCCAGGTGCCCACAGCAGCCAGAGTTGTACTGATCCAAAGGCAGGATCCAGAAACCTCTTTCGGGTCTCTCACATGGTTGCAGGGTCCCAAGACATTGGATTATCCTCTATTGCTTTCCCAGGCCACAAGCAGGGAGCTGAATGGAAAGTGGAGCAGCCAGGACACAAACCAGCTGCCATGGGATCCTGGTGCATGCAAGGCAAGAACATAGCCACTAGGCTCTTATACTGGGCCCATTAAAAACCTTTTAAAATGCTAACTTGTCATGCTATATATTTGGTAAGCAGTCTGTTCAGATCATAGGCCCGTTTTTAAAAATTGGATTGTCTGTTTCCTTACTGATAGTTTTTAAAGCACTCTATATTTTGGATGTAGTTCTATTCAGACATGTGCTTTACATTTTTTGGTTAAACCTTTAAATTTCAGAAGAGTTTTAAATTTTCAAAACAAAAACTGAAGTAATAGAGTTCTCATATATCCCACAACCAGATTCCACTATGTTTAACATACTATATTACGATGTTTTATGTTTGTCACAACCTGTAATCCACACTCAGTTTTCCATTATATAACATCTTACATTAACATTTTTTACAATTCATGAATTACATCCAGTTTCCATAGTATTTTTAAATTCAAACTCCCTTTATGCGTTCTACATATTGTTTCTCTTTCTAGTTCCAAATTAAGCAGTAGAACATGCAATATTTGTCCTTTTGTGTCTGACTGATTTCAGATAACTTGATATTCTCTAGTCCCAACCATTTTGCTATGATAGCATGATTTCACTCTTTTTTGCTATGGCTGAAAATCATTCTGTTGTGTGTGTGTTTCTGTATGATTTCCTTATCACTCATCTGACACCTTAGGGGATCCCTTATCTTGTCCATTGTAAACAGTTCAATAGTAAGCATGGTGGCACACACACATCAATGACTTTTGTACAGAAATCACATGTCTGCTGACAGACATTATGATGTGGATTGCTGGATCATATTACAGTTCTATTTCTAGTTTTTAGAGAAACATACATATATACACACACATGTACACACATACATACGTATATACATATATACATATATATACAATTTTCCTTCAATTTCTGGGTGCATAAAACCTGCCTATATTTCAATTTAAAATGACAGAAAATCTAAATAGATCTATTAAAAATAGCATGTTTGAACTAGAAATTAAAAGTCTTCCATCAAGGAAAAATCCAAGAGCTAATGACTTTAGACTTGAATTCTGCAAGACATTTAAAGTGCACCCCACTTCAGTATCTTCAAATACTCTAAAATCCTGAAAAAAATGAAATTCTGCCAAACTTTTTATGAGACCAACATTACCCTGATACCGAAACCAAAAAGCACAACACAAAGAAAAACTAGACAACAATATACATGATGAACATAGATGCAAAAATTTACAACACAGTATTAGCAAACCAATCCAATACTAAGCAGGAAGATTACATGTTACAGTCAATTGGGATCTACCGTTGGGCGCAAGGTAGATCAGCTTTGATAAATCAGTAAATGCCAACAATCACTTCAACGAAATGAAGACCAAAAGCAACATGAGCATCACAAGAAGTGCAGGGAAAGCGTTTGATAAGATACTATGTCCTGTTAACCAAAAAATGCTTTAACGTTAGGTATAGGATAAACTAACATGTCAGTATCACAGAATGCAGAAAAGCTGAAAGCATCCTACCTGAAATGAAGAACAAAACGAGGAGATCCACTTTCACTAGTCTTTATTTTTTTAAAAAAGGATTTATTTATTTCAAAATCAGATTATGAAGAGAAAGAGAGATGGAGTTCTTCTGTCTGCTGGCTCACTCTTGGGATGGCTGCAGTAACCAGAGCTGGACTAGAGCAGAGCCCGGAGCTTCTTCCAGGTCTTCCAGAAGGGTAGTGGTGGAAGTGCTTTGACAACCTTCTGCTGCGTTTTCAAGACTAATAGCAGGGAGCTGGATAGGAAGTGAATTATTTGAGACCTGAACGGACACCCTTATGTAATGCCAGCAATGCAGGCAGTGGTTTTACCAGTTATATCACAACACCAGCCCCATCACTACTCTTAGTCAATTGGACATTGAAAGTATTAGCAAAAAATTATGAAAGGGAAAGACATAAATGGTCTAAAATTTTGATAGGACAGGCCCCATGCTCTAGCCTAGTGGCTAAAGTCCTTGCCTTGCATGTGCCAGAATCCTATATGGGCAGTGGTTCATGCACTGGCTACTCCACTTCCCATCCAGCTCCCTGCTTGTGGCCTAGGAAAGCAGTCGAGGACGGCCCATAAGCCTTGCAACTCTGCACGTGCCTGGGAAATCTGGAAGAAGCTGGCTTCAATCAGTTCAGTTCCAGCCATTGCAGCCACCTGGCGAATAAGCCAGTGAATAGAAGATTTTTCTCTGTGTCTCCTCTCTGTAAATCTGTCTTTCCAATAAAAATAAAATAAATGATTTTTTAATAGAAAGGAAGAAATTAAAATATCCATGTTTGTACTTGACATGATGTACAAAGCCAACCACCCTGCTAGAAGAGTAAAACTCCCAACGTGTAGACAACAGAAGCAGAACTAGACAAATACCAAACTCAGAAGCTGCTGCTCAGCCAAGAGACAATACAGAGAAGAGACATACGTCAGAATGGGAGAAAATATTTGCAAGCTACTTCTCTGTAAAGATTAATATCAAGAATATATTAGAAAATCAAAAAAGCTTGCAAATATTCTATAGAGAAATGGCTGTAATTTTTTTTAAATGTTTGGTGGAACTCACCATGACACCAATGGGCTTCGTGCTTTCTTCCACAGGGGGTTGTCAGTTTTGATTCAGCTGCCTTAATAAATATAGATCAGTTCCAATTGTCTGGTTTGGAAGGTTGTGTTTTTCAGTCAGTCACTTATTTGAATTTCCGGGCTGTAATACTCGGTGATGATGCTTTGGACGCTCATTAACTCACTTGTGATGCCACTCTTTCATCTTTTGTTACCAACTTGTGTCCTTTGTTTTGTTCCCAGTTTATCCGATTTGAAATTTTTCTGTTTTATTTAATGGTTTCAAAAAGTCAGCATTTGATTTGTTAATTTTCCTGGTTGATTTCCTGTTTTCAATTTCATGATTTTTGTTAAGTTATACTATTTGTTTTCTTCTGCTTTCTTTGGATTTAATTTGCTTTCCTTCTTTTCTGTTTTTTTTTATTGTCAGAATTTAGGCTATTGATTTTTTTTAAATTTTTTTATTAATTATTTTGCATTATGTGACAGTTTCATAGGCTCTGGGAATCCCCCCACCCCTCCCCACGCCCCTCCCCCCTGGTGGATTCCTCCACCTTGATGCAGTATTACAGTTCAAATTCCATCAAGATTCTTTCCTTGCAAACATATACCAAGCATAGAGTCCAGCTACTTATTGTCCAGATGGGTTGAACAGTTTGTTGGGGAGACCATTTCTGGTCCAAAGTCAGAGCTGGTAGAATATCATCCCAGTCAATTAAGAGTCTCAATATAACATTAACAGCAATTTGTAACATTATGGAATTGACAAGGTTTTGCGTAACCAGTATGTTAAAAAAACAAAACAAAACAAAACAAAACAAAAAAAAAAGAAGCAAGTTCTTAACCACAACCTATGATTATCTCATTGACATTTCAATTTTAGTTCATATACAGGACCAGCTGCTATATACCTTAAAATGGCTATAAGGTACCATTCAGCTGTCTCGTGTCTATTTCATTTTAGTATTTAGCCATTTGTTGTGTTGAAGTATAATTTTGCTGATCTTGGCAGATTTTAGGATAATCTAGACTGGCTTGTAACTCTAACAAGACATTTGTCAGCAGTTAAGGTGCAGAACATTTTTTTTTTTGGGGGGGGTGTGCAGGAAAGTCCCCTACACCACGGTAAGGAGTGACTAAGCTTTGTGTCCTACCCAGCGAGGCATTAGCCAATCCATGCCAGCTCTTTCCTGTCAGATTTCAAGCTCTACTTTTTGTTGTTTGTCTATTTAGTTTAGGTTTTTTTAGTTTGTATGATTGTTTGTTTGCTGTGAGGGGTTTTCGGAGCGATCCCGATGGTCATTGCAAGGGAGGGTGGGGGTCCAGAGAAAGCTCTCCTCCCTGGTCCCGAGGGACGTTTATTGTTCTTCTGTTTCTGCGGACCGCTCAGGGCTTCTGGTTGTCTTTCCGATGACGTTGGTTTCTGCGCGGTAGTGTTTGGACTTCTTCCATCCCCTGCGGGAGCTCCGGTTAGGGGTGGGTGACCTCAGAGTACTCGGCCTCCGAGGGCATCCAATTCCCTGTGGCCTCCTTGGCAGTTAGGATATAGTCCTTGTTGCTCATATTAATAGTTTGTGGTGAAGGTCTGGGAGTCTTCATGGTTGGGATCCAGGCTTTCTCCTTGCCATCTGCTCTACCCTGGAGTGCCCCCCTGCTCCACGCACATGACCTCCTGTTAAGAGGTTGTCAGGATCGCACCCGATTCCCCCCTCATGCATTGGTATAGTAGTTTTACTATTGTTTAGTGCTGCTTTGAGTCTGTTGTCTATGAATTACCAGATTTGATCATGATAGGCTATATTATACTTTTTCCTCACTCTTTTTATGGTCCTGAAAGGCTTCCCTGCACTCCCCCCCATTACGGATTAACATAACGTATTGAGGGTATAGTAGGTTTTACAGTTTTTCGATGTAGATCTTAAGTATTCTGACATTAATTGTTGGTTTATAGATTATATCGCCTTATCTTATTGTATTGGATACAGGTTGTTAGAGATTGCAATAATATTACAATATACAGGTACTATCTTTCAGGTTGTCATCTTTTCATCTCAGATTAAGGCAAACATGTGGTATTTAACCTTTTGGGATTGGTTCATTTCTCTTAGCATGATGGATTCCAGTCGGGCCCATTTGTCCACAAAGAACTGCATTTCGTTTTTTTTAATAGCTGAGTAGTATTCCATAGAGTAGATGAACCATAGCTTCCTTATCCAGTCTTCCGCTGATGGGCATTTTGGCTGCTTCCAGGTTTTTGCGATTGTAGATTGTGCTGCTATGAACATTGACGTGCATGTTGGTTTCTTGAGTAGGAGATGTTTTGGATATATCCCTAGGAGTGCTATTGCTGGATCATATGGCATGTTGATTTTCAGTTGTTTGAGTATTCGCCAAACTGATTCCCATAGAGGCTGTACCAATCTGCAGTCCCACCAGCAGTGGAGAAGGGTTCCCTTTTCCCCACATCCTCGCCAACAAGTGTTGGTGGTATTACGTATATGTGCCATCCTTACTGGAGTTAGGTGGTACCTCAAGGTTGTCTTCATTTGGATTTCCCTTATTGCCAGGGAACTTGAGCATTTTTTCATATGCTTGTTTGCCATTTGGGTTTGTTCCTTTGTGAAATGTCTGCCCATTTCCTGTGCCCATTTCTTGAGCGGCTTGTTTGTTTTGACATTTTGGTTGTTTTGTAGTTCTTTGTATATTCTGGAAATTAGCCCTCTGTCACCTATGTCGTGCGCAAAGATCTTCTCCCATTCTGTGGGTTGCTTTTTTACTTTGTTGATTGTTTCTCTAGCTGTACAGAAGCTTCTTAGTTTGATGAGGTCCCAATTGTTTATTTTGGTCTCGATTTCTACTGCTTTTGGAGTCTTTTTTAGGAAGTGAGGGCCTACTCCTAAGTGTTGCAGTGTGTTTCCAACATTTTCTTCCAACAGTTTGAAGGTTTCTGGATGTAGGTTTAGGTCTTTTATCCATTTAGATTTGATCTTAGTGTATGGTGAGAGATGTGGGTCTACCTTTTTGTTTCTGCAGGCTATCAACCAGTTGTCCCAACAGCATTTATTGAACAGACCTTCCCATTTGCTTGGATTGTTGTCTGTCTTTTTGTCAAAGATGATTTGGCTGTATCTATGTGGATTACTGTCTGGTGATTCTATTCTGCTCCATTGATCTTCCTCTCTATCTTTGTGCCAGTACCACGCTGTTTTGATAACCACTGCCCTATAGTATGTCCAGAGGTCTGGAACTGTGATTCCCCCTGCTAACTTCCTGTTCTTCAGGATAGTTCTAGCTATCCGTGGTTTTTTGTGCTTCCAGATGAACTTTTGGATCATTGTTTCCAGTTCCATGAAGAATGTTTTGGGCAATTTGATTGGAATTGCGTTGAATGTATATATCGCCTTTGGCAATATAGACATTTTAATGATATTGATTTTACCTATCCAGGAGCATGGGATGTTACTCCATCTTTTGAGGTCTTCTTCAATTTCTTTTTTAAGTGGTTTGTAGTTTTCCTCAAATAGGTCTCCTACATTTTTGGTTAGGTTAATTCCCAGATACTTCATACTTTTCTCTGTTATTTTGAATGGTATCTTGCTGGTTAGATCTTTTTCCAACTTGGGGTTGTTTGCATACACTATGGCTGTTGATTTTTGTTCATTAATTTTGTACCCTGCCACTCTACCAAACTCTCGTATAAATTCTAGGAGTCTCTGTGTTGAGCCTCTTGGCTCTTCTATGTAAAGAATCATGTCATCTGCGTATAGTGAAAGTTTGACTTCTTCATTTCCAATTTGGATTCCTTTGATTTCTTTTTCTTGTCTTATGGCCTCAGCAAGTACCTCTAGGACTATGTTGAATAGCAGTGGAGAAAGTGGACATCCCTGTCTTGTTCCAGATCTTAGTGGGAAGGGTTCCAGTTTTTCTCCATTCAGTATGATGCTGGCGTTGGGTTTTTCATATATGGCTTTAATTATGTTGTGGATTTTTCCATCTATGCCTACTTTGGTTAGGGTTTTTAGCAGGAAGTGGTGTTGGATTTTGTCAAAAGCTTTTTCAGCGTCTATTGATACTATCATGTGATTCTTGTTTTTCAGTTTTTGGATGTGGTGTATCACATTTATGGATTTCCGAATGTTGAACCATCCCTGCATTCCAGGGATGAATCCTACTTGATCCGGATGAATGATGTGTCGGATGATTTTTTGAACTCTATTGGCTAGGATTTTGTTGAGTATCTTAGCATCAATGTTCATCAGAGAGATAGGTCTGTAGTTTTCTTTCTCTGTAGGATCTCTGTCTGGTTTTGGGATTAAGGTAATGTTGGCTTCATAGAATGAGTTTGGAAGGGTCGCTTCCTTTTCTATTATATTGAAGAGTTTGTAGAGGATTGAGGTTAGTTCTGTTCGGAATGTTTTGTAGAATTCTGTAGTGAAGCTGTCTGGACCTGGGCTTTTCTTTGTTGGGAGGTCTTTAATCACTGATTCAATCTCTGCTTCAGTTATGGGCTTGTTCAGGTCGTTTGTTGCCTCTGGGCTAAGTTTTGGCAGGTTGTATAAATCTAAGAACTTTTCCATTTCTTGATGGTCATCTGATTTGTTGGAGTACAGTGCTTTGTGGTAATTTCTAATTATGTTCTTAATGGTTGCAATGTCTGTTGTTATGTTGCCTTTGTCGTCTTTGATGCTGTTAATTCTTGCTTTCTCTTGTTTTTTCTTTGTCAGTTGGGCCAACGGGGTGTCTATTTTGTTTATCTTTTCAAAAAACCAGCTTTTTGATTCATTGATTTTGTGTATGGTTTTTTTTTATTTCTATATGGTTGATTTCCTCCCTTGTTTTGATGATTTCTTCTTTCTTGTTGTGTGTGGGGCTCATCTGCTGTTGCTTCTCCAATTCCTGGAGGTGTGTGTTTAGTTCCTGTATTTGGCGCCTCGCTTGGGCCTTGACATGAGCTCCAATTGCGATGAATTTACCCCGTAGCACTGCTTTGGCTGTGTCCCACAAGTTTTGGAATGTTGTGTCAGAGTTTTCATTGGTTTCCATAAATTTTTTGATCTCATCTTTAATTTCTTCTCTGACCCATTGTTCGTTCAATAGCATATTGTTCAACCTCCAAGAATTTCTGTATTTCCTTGGGCATTTTGAATTGCTGATTTCCAGCTTCATTCCGTGGTGGTCTGAGAGGGTACATTATATGATTCCTATCTTTTTGAAGTTACTTAGATTTGCTTTGTGTCCTATCATGTGGTTGATCCTGGAGAAGGTGCCATGTACTACTGAAAAAAATGTATAATCTGTGGCCTTAGGATAAAAAGTTCTATAAATGTCAACCAAGTCCAGTTGTTCTATTGTTTGTATTAGCTCTGTTGTTTCTTTGTTGAGTTTTTGTTTTGTTGATCTGTCTATTGTTGTTAGTGGGGTGTTAAGATCACCCACTACTATTGTGTGCATATCTATGTCTCCCCTTAAGTCTGTAAGTAATTGCTTCACGTAGCTAGGCGTATTGGGATTTGGTGCATATATGTTCACGATGGTAATTGCTTCCTGATGGATCAGTCCCTTCACCAATATATAATGTCCTTCTCTGTCCTTTTTGATGTCTGTAAGCTTGAAGTCTATATCATCTGAAATTAGGACAGCTACCCCGGCCCTTTTTTCTCGTCCATTGGGGTGAAATATCTGTTTCCATCCCTTCACTTTAAATTCCTTAGAGGCTTTTCTGGTTAGATGTGTCTCTTGTAGGCAACAGATAGTTGGATCTTGTTTGATGATCCATTCCGTTAATCTGTGCCTTTTGATTGGTGAGTTCAGGCCATTTGTGTTAAGAGTCAATATTGAGATGCTGCGATTTTGCCCTGCCATACATATGTGTCTTTGTGGGTGTTGGTAACTGTGTAATTACCCCTTCTTGTGTGGGCTTTAGTGGGGATATCTTCCTGTTTGCCATCTTTGCTTTTGGTTTGCCCCTGTTTTTTCTGTGTTTAGCACATTTCTAAGGAGATTTTGAAGAGTTGGTTTTGTGCTGGCATATTCTTCAAGTTTCTCTTTGCTATGGAAGTATCTGATTTCGTTCTCGAATATAAATGAGATCTTTGCTGGGTACATTAATCTTGGTTGACAGTTGTTCTGTTTCAGGATTTGGAAGATCTTTGTCCATTCTCTCCTTGCTTGTAGGGTCTCTTCAGAGAAGTCAGCAGTGATCCTGATTGGTTTTCCCCGGAATGTGATCTTTTCTCTGCTTCGTACTTGTCTTAGGATTCTTTCTTTGTCTTCGTTGGAGTGGAACTTGAGCACCATATGTCTGGGTGAAGATCGCTTTGGGTCATATCTGCTGGGAGTCCTCTGACCATCCTGGATTTGGGCTGGGTTCATGTTCCAAATGTTTTGGAAGTTTTCCTGTATAATTTCGTTGAGCACCGTTTGCATTCCTGATTCTCTTTCTGCTCCTTTGGGCAGTCCCATAATTCTGATATTAGATTTTCTTAGGTTGTCTTTCATCTCCTGAATGGTCTTATTGGCTTTGTTCAGGCTTGTTTCTAGCTGTTTAATGAGCTGGGTGTGTTCGTTTTGTGTGTCTTCGGTTTCAGAGATCCTCTCTTCTGCTGTATTTATTCTGTTAGTTAGGCTCTCAAGTTTGTGCTCTAAGTCAAGGATTTTGTTTTTGACTTGCTGTATTTCTGTGACTATGTGGTTCTTGAATTCCTTGAAGTCTTCCCAGTTCTTCTCATTGTCTCTGACAGCTTTTAACATTATTTTTTTAAATTCCTTGTCTGGTAGAGCTTCCATGTCTTCTTCTTGTATCTCCGAAATAGATATTGGCTTTTGGTCTTTTTTTGGTGAGGTACTGGCTCTCTCGTCTGGATCATTGCCTTTTCTGAAGTTTCTTCTCATTGCGTTATTGTTTCTTGTTGATTTCAGGGATGTATTCTCTGATTTGTTTATCTACAGTTTCTGGTCTTTGTGCAGTAGTTTGGAGTAGGTGTGAGTTCGCTGCTTCCTTTAGGTTTACTTTTGAAGGAGAATTTCTTTGAGTTCTATTGGAGATGTTTGGTGCGGGGGTATAGCTATATCAACCCCTGAATGTCTATAACCCTCTGTAGCTTGGTTTCTGTAAGGTCTGTTGGTTAGACCTTCCGTCCTGTGTGCGTTTTCAGGGGTAGGGCTTAGTAGCAGTATTTTGTAGCTTCAGGGCTCCTTGTCTGTAGTTTTGGGGTGGATTTGGAAGACCCCTAGCGCCCCTCAGGCCTGTGGGGGAGTATGTGTCAGGCCGTCGGTAGCTCTAGCTATGTGTATCTGGGCCACTGTTTCAGGGCCTGCAGTTGTGGAGCTGCCCAACCCTGGCCTGATGTGAAACTCAGATGCTGGTGTGCTGAGGGGTTTGCCCAGAGGGATTCCTCAGAGGACTGCTGTTGTTGTGCTGGGGCAGTTTTCCTAGGGGGATCCCTCAGAGGAACTGAAGCAGCACTCCCGCCGCAGGCGCGCACTGCTGGCAACCTCCTCTGTGGGGCCTTGGGCGTTCAGCAGTGAGAAGCTGCAGGCGCGCACACCAGAAGTTGCTGTTGCACCGAGGGGTTTTACCGAGGCAGCTCCCTCAGAGGAACTGAAGCAGCACTCCCCTTGCAGGCGCTCGCTGCTGGCGCCCTCCGCTGGTGCACGCCTTTGTGAGGCCACAGGCATTCAGCAGTGAGAAGCTGTGCTGGCGCACCCCAGAAGTTGTTGCTGCACCGAGGGGTTTTACCCAGGCAGATCCCTCAGAGGAACTGAAGCAGCACTCCCTGCCGCAAGTGCTCGCTGCTGGCGCCCGCCGCCGGTGTCCGCCTCTGTGGGGCCACAGGCATTCAGCAGTGAGAAGCTGTGCTGGCTTGCACCCCAGTTGCTGTTGTTGTGCTGGGGTAGTTTTCCTAGGGGGATCCCTCAGAGGAACCGAAGCAGCACTCCCTGCTGCAGGCGCGCACTGCTGGCGGCCTCCTCTGTGGGGCCTCAGGCATTCAGCAGTGAGAAGCTGCAGGCGCGCACACCAGAAGTTGCTGCTGCACCGAGGGGTTTTACCGAGGCAGATCCCTCAGAGGAACTGAAGCAGCACTCCCCGTTGCAGGCGCTCGCTGCTGGCGCCCTCCGCTGGTGCCCGCCGCTGGTGCCCGCCGCTGGTGCCCGCCTTTGTGAGGCCATGGGCTTTCAGCAGTGAGAGGCTGTGCTGGCGCACCCCAGAAGTTGTTGTACTATGTGGTCTGCCCAGCGATGTCCAGTAGAGAGAGTTAAGCTGCGCAAGTCTCCTGCACCTTACCACTGGGGGACCTGTAGGAGCTCTCCGCCCTGGCTCCCACACAAGTTGGAAGTTCAATTCTCGCACAGCCTCAGACTGGGAGAATTCTGGGGGACAGGGGGCACTGAGCAGGGACAGTCTCAGTATAGTTCTCTCAGGGAGCGAAAAGCCCGAAAATCGTTTTGTTTTTTTTTTCACCTCTGGCGCACTCCACCTCTCTGGGTTCCTGTGCGTCCCAGCGCCACAAAGTCGCCAAGCTAGGTGCCTCCAGGGGCCCGTGTTGCTGTCTCCAGCTGCCCTGGGTCCTCTGGGCTTCCAGCTGTTGCGCCCCCTTCCCGGGATGACTCACCACGTTTTAACCGGGTCTTTGTGTTTCCTGCGTTCCTTCTCTGGATTTCTTCCGAACCATGTGTTTCTTCCTGGATGCTCGATGTCCAGGGAGCTTCTGGCACTCCTTCCTGTGGTTCCTCAGTCCGCAGATCTCTCTCCAGCCGCGCCCTGTCTCTCCTTCAGCGCCTCCCTTTCTATGCCTGTCCTCCCAGGTCGGCCATCTTCTCTCCAGCCTAGGCTATTGATTTTAAGCCTTTCTTTTTTTTAAAAAATCCATTTATTTTATTATTATTCTTTTTATTATATTTTATGATATGGTTCCAAAGGCCCAGGGATTCCTCCCTCCATCCCTCATTCCATATTCCCACCTCCATTTCCCCCCATATTGTTACAATTACAACAGTGTACTCCTACCATGGCCATCACAAGTCTGACATTCTGCTACTTAGTGTATCATGGCATTGTAGGTAAGGACAGCAGTGTTATCCATTTCTTTTTAATAGTCCTTCCTCTGTGTCCCATGTATTTTGATGTTTTATCCTAAATACTTTTAAATTTCTTTTGGCCTATGTTTTATTTTTAAATGTTATTTAATCCCCAAGTAGTCTGAAGTTTTCCAGCTATATTTCTTGGTTTTTTTCTTTATCAATTCCAGTGTGATGTAGAGCATACTTGGTATGACTTACATTCTTTTAAATTTGTTGAGATGTGCTTCAGGGTTCCAAATAGGCAAGCATGTGCATTAAACGCCAACTAGACCCAACTGATGGGTAATGCTATTGGGCTCAACTAAGTTCATACTAATTTTTGCTACCAAATCTGAGTTACTGATGCATGAGTGTTGAAGTCTCCAACTGTAACAGTGGATTCATCTATTTTTCCTTGCAGTTCTGTCCCTTTTTATCTCGCATGTTTTGACATTGTGTCATTTGACTCATACACAGTAAGGATAACATAATGTCCATTCACGACTGACTCTCTTCTTTATTCCTAATGCTCATGTTTCTTCCTGAGTTTTTTTTCATGTTCTGAACTCTGCTTTTTCTGGAGTAAATATATCATCTCCAAACTTATTTGACTCTTGTTAGCATATTATAAATTTTTGATCCCTTGATTTTTAATCTGTAAGTTTTTATGAGTAAACTGGATTCCTCAAAAACAGCCTTTAGTTGCTCTTGATTTTTTGTTAACTCTGATAGTCTTTTAATGATGTATGTAGTATTTTGACATTTAAATGATTATTGATATGATTGGACTGAAATCAAGTGTATCTGTTACTATTTTCTACTCACTGCCCTTAGACCACCTTTTTGTCTATGTATTTTTTTCCTATTTCACTCATCTTTGGTACTTTCACAATTTTTTTCATAAAGCTTTATTTATTTTCCTTGGAAAGTCAGATTTTTACAGAGAGAAGGAAATACAGAGAGAAGGATCTTCCATCCACTGAATCACTCTCCCACAAGTGGCTGCAATGGCTGGAGCTGAAATGATTGGATCCAGGAGCCAGAAGATTCCTCAGAGTCCCCTGTTTGGGTGCAGGGTCCAAGGCTTTGGGCTGTCCTCGACTGCTTTCCCAGGCCACAAGCAGGGAGCTGGATGGGAAGTGGAGCAGCCAGGACATGAACCAGTGCCCATGTGGGATTCAGTGTGTGGAAATAAAAAAGGATTTAGCCACTGAGCCATCATGCCATGCCCAAAATAATTCTATTCTATACTTTTCCCTGCTCTTTGGAAGTCTATGATGATCACAAACATGTGATCAAATAGCAGCAAAAGACTGCCGGTATTTCTAAGACAATATTCACATTTTGTTTAGAAAAATATGCCCACATAGTATTGTTTTCCTCCCACACCTCATTGTATTCCTTGTTGGAACTGCAGCAATTTTTAATATTAATGAGGTCAAAGAAATATATAGTAAAAGCAGTAAAAAGGCAGAGAGAGCCTGGAACTCTGACAATTTCATTTGACAGCTGAGTGAATGTCAGCATCCAGTTACACAACACTTGTTTTGTCAGACAGGAAAAGCATTCTTTAGTTATATTTCTGCATCTTCATAGAAACAATTATGTTACAAGGTAGTTATAACCCATAAAATGTAGAAAATGGCTGAGCATAGAAGATAGAGCAGTGATGAGTAAGGACCCAAGCAGCCCACACTGCAATGTGAGTATATCCAAGCTATGCAGGAATGAAACATTTGGCAAAACTGTCACCTGCTGACTGTTGGCACACAGACTGTTCACAACTAGAACGTAAACGTTAGGGAAAATGTTTGGAAAATAGGAGATAAACGAAGGCTCTAGAGAGTGAAACAGGCAGGTGGATACACTTGCACACAAACACAGTATCTATGTACATGTATATATAATATATAATATGTATAACAAAATATCTGTATTTGAAACGTGGACCAACAGTGAGCAAGAGAGAGAATGAGAGTATTGCCTGTCTGCTGGTTTGTTCTCAAAATGTCCAAAACAGTTGAGGCTGGCACTTCCTCCATTTCTTTGCCAGGCCCATTCTTTGCCTTTTCAGGCAGTTAGTAGGAATCCAGATCAGTTAGAGTGGCATAACCAGGATTTTAACCTTGCACTTTTAAAAGAAATGCAAGCATCAACCTGCTGCCAACTTCTACACAGGACACTGTCCTCTCCTCACTGGTCCATTACAATATGGAGACCTCCAGCATAGGGAGTGGATAAAGAAGGCATAGCACACAATGACAGTCAAGCATTGGCTTTTTCTCCTAGAAGGACTATAGGGCATAACCAAGTCTAACAATAAGTAGAAAGCCCTATGGTACATCAGTCGCACAACCTTAAACGAAAAAGCAAGACTCAGAAAACTCATTCTGTTTTTAACTTGTTGCTCTAAACCAAGACATTTCAGTCTTTGTACCTTTTCCTTGAATTTGGACAAACCTCTTATGCACTAGGTACTTTTTACACTGAACAAGATTGAAAGACTACTGTGCTTTTGGGGTTTTATTTGCATAGAAATTCTCTCTTAATAGGATAGAGATTCGAATCACAGTATAAGAGAAAGGTCAGAAATAGCTGTCAAGGATGTGAGAGAAAAAATAATTCTGAACAATTTTACATGCTTAATTTCAGTATAGGTTGCAGAATATTGTACTAGCTATTGCCTAAGTACATTTGTTCTTGATCCTTGTGGCAATTTTATACATTCTTTATCTATTTTGGTCATTAACTGATCAAAAATTTTTACTGGTTTTCAGAGTGGAATGAAACACTCTGAAGAACGTTAGGCATTTTTTCCTGTCTTTTTTGACCAATAAGTAGCCTGTGTGTGCTTCAATGCAGGATGAACACAGAAGCAAAATAAAGATATAAGTAGCATGATGCCAGTCAGATGATACAAGCTGGGAATCACATTTCTGACAGCTGCGATACCAATTTCAATAGTATGAAACTATTCAGCTACAAGAACTGCCTTAGATCACTACATCACTGAATCTGAGTGAAGCTAACAGTTAATATGGGTAACAAGTACTGAAGAAGCCTGGTGGACCAACTCTGTGTGTGTGTGTGTGTGTGTGTGTGTGTGAGAGAGAGAGAGAGAGAGAGAGAGAGAGACAAAGAGAGAGAGAAAGAGAGACAAAGAGAGAGAGCGAGAGCAAGTGAGCGAGCAGTCAGATACCCAGATATCCTATTTCTTGGACAGATACTATAACATAATCACCTCCTTTAAAACTTGCCCCAAAAAGGGCCCAGAGGCGTGGCCTAGCGGCTAAAGTCCTCGCCTTGAGCGCACCGGGATCCCATATGGGCGCCATTTCTAATCCTGGCAGCTCCACTTCCCATCCAGCTCCTGCTTGTGGCCTGGGAAAGCAGTTTAGGACGACCCAAAGCTTTGGGACCCTGCACCCGCGTGGGAGACCCGGAAGAGGTTCCAGGTTCCCGGCATCGGATTGGCGCGCATCGGCCGGTTGCGGCTCACTTGGGGAGTGAATCATCGGATGGAAGAACCTCCTCTCTGTCTCTCCGACTTTGTAATAAAGATAAAGAAATCTTTAAAAAACTTGCCCCAAATAGACAAGCTGTTTACTTAGCAGTTAGATGCTGGCATCCCACACTGGAGTACCTGGATTCCAGTGCTAGCTTTGGATCCCAGTTTCAGCTTTTGTTTAGTGTCTGGAAGGCTTAGTGATAGCTGAATTAATTGGGTTGTTGCCATTTCCCAGGCAAACCTCAAATGAGTTCTTGGATCTTGGTGTCAGCTCTGGGAGTAACCTAGCTCTGGGAGTGACCTAGAAAATAGACACTTCTCAGTCTCTCAAATTAATTCATTTATTACTTTAAAACGTACATGAATGCTTAGATAGCTTTCCGTTATTTTCCCATTGTCCTCTTTCCATAACTGACTTTGAGCTTATAGCTCTTACTGGGGGATGCTACTGGACAGAACAGTAGTACTGCCTGACAAACGTTACTTCCCTCGGCTCAAGGCTAAAAGGAGGCAAGATTCATGTGCATAGGAGGGTTTAGGGATACCCAATCTCACACAGTCATGATATATTCTCCCAGATATGAGGGAGAAAGAGAAATAGCTGCAGATCTACCAAGCAGAAAGAGCTTGGAGTCCATTTACTAGCTAGTTCTCTAGATTCTCTAGAAAGATGACACCACTTTTCTGGTAGTTCCACAAGGCCTGTCACCTCCAGTCAGCCAAGAGAGGGTGCATAAGTAACAGGAGAATTAAGCAATCAGAAGTAACATCTTGGATGAATAAGTGAAGACAGAGTGACCCTGGCCCCCAACATCTTGGTGTTGCATTAGAAACTAACTCCAAGTCAGAACCCTACGGGAAGGAAGGAGTCATCAAGAATGACCAACATTAAGGAGCTCCAGATGAAAGCTGCATAAAGTTATTTCTTCCATTCTAAATATTTCACTAGTCTTTTTCAGTCAGTCCTTACAGGTTCCCTAAAATATAACCCTTTTTTCCTAAATTCTAATCTCATAAATTCAGTTTGACTTTTGACTTTTCCTGACTTTCTTACACAGTGGCATCTTAAGATCTATTTTCTAGCATTATTTTTGCTGTGTATTTTCTTCGATTCACATTGCTACATATATCAGAGCTTTGTGAAGCATTTTTTTTTCTAAGCAAAATTCTGTTGTGTGAGGATACTGCCAGATTTTGACTTTAATTAGTAAAATGGTCATGGAGATTCCTGTACATATTTTGTTGAAAAGTATAATTTTAAGTAAGTCATATGATATGGCTTAGATATGATTGAGAGTATTAACCTAAAGGTTTAAATAGCAGAAGCCAGATCCCAGTGTAGTGATGTTGAGGTGAAACAAAGTTAAGAAGTGGACTCAAGGGTCCAGCGCGGTACCAAGTGGCTGAAGTTTTTGCCTTGCACATGTCAGGATGCCATATGAGTATCAGTTCATATCCTAGTGGCCCCACTTCCCATCCAGCTCTCTGCTTGTGGCCTGGGAAAGCAGTTGAGGATGGCCCAATGCATTGGGACCCTGCACCCACGAGGGAGACCCAGAAGAAGCTCCTGACTCCTGGCTTCAGATTGGCGCAAAGCTGGCCATTGTGGCCACGTGGGGAGTGAATCAACAGATGGAAGATCTTCCTCACTGTCTCTCCTCCTCTCTGTATATCTGATTTTCCAATTTAAAAAAATCTTGTAAGAAGTGGACTCAAAGCCTGGGGTAGAAGCCCAAAGGCTAAAGTCCTTGCCTTGCATGTGCCAGGATCCCATGTGGACACTGGTTCATGTCTCAAACAGTCTATTTCCCATCCAGATCCCAACTTGTGGCCTGAGAAAGCAGTAGAGGATAGCGTAAAGCCTCAGGACCCTGTACCCATGCAGGAGACTTTGAGGAAGTTCCCGGTTCCTGGCTTCGGACTGGCTCAGCTTTGGCTGTTGTGGCTGCCTGGGAGTGAACCAGTGGATGGAAGGTCTTTCTGTCTTTCTCTCTGTAAAGCTGATTTTCTAATGAAATTAATATTTTTTTAAAAGAAGTGAACTCAGAAGAGATTACTTTGTCCCTGGAGGACATGCCCTTGGAAGGGATTAATATAGTCTAAGTGAAACCACAGTTAGCTTTTATGAGGGCAGGTTATTTAAAAACAAAAGAAAACTGTGAGCCTAGTCCTTGGCTCGCTGGTCAGAATGTGATCTCACATGAGCTCCCACCATTATAGTCCCATCTGTCACAGAGGCCCTCAGCAGAGATGAGCAGATGCTGGCATCATGCTCTAGGACCCTGGGGACATAAGGAAAGCACACAGAGGGAAACTCATAGCTTTATCTACTGCAATTCATCATTTCTAGCTGCAAGGGAAGGCCAGAAGTTAGCAATCAATTTATTAGGGACTTAATACCTACGTCGAGGGAATAATAAATAGCATATCCCCTGGATACATCACTATCAACCTGTATAAAACATGTTAAAGCAACCATTTTCAAGCAATGGACTCTAGGTAGCATAAGGTTATTATTTTTCTTTTTGAGAAAAAGGAAAATTACAAGGTGAAATCAATATTCATTGTAGCTTTCTGTCTGGGAAACTTTCCAAGCTGCAACACAGAGAATTGGATCTCAAATAGAAAGCAATCCTGTGGACAGGTAGGAAAAATAGATCTGAACTTGGAGCTGCTAAAGTAACTGCACTTGTGTTTCAGGCTGCACATAAAGGGAATCACACCAGCAAAGGATTTCTGGAATTCCTGTTGAAGTGTCTTTGAAATGTTGGACAAACACTAGGCTCAGTATGTTCAGGTGGGAGTCTGTGAGGCCCAGTGGAGAATGGCTGTTAGGGCACTGTGAGGAGAGCACAGACTCCAACAATGGCAAAGTTGGGGTAAGCACTGGAAATTAGAGCTAGTTTTTAATGCTTTATAAGCCACGATTTTATACAGACATTGCCTGTTAGGAGTTATCTAAATATTGACCAATTAATTGTCTGCCAATCTTTCCTGCATGTCAGGTTTTCAATATAAACCTTTATGAGTGAAATAATTTAAATTTTAAATATTTTATAAAAGTTTATTTGAAAGACAGAGTTAGAGAGAAAGAGGGAAGGACCCTAAATGTTCCAAGTGACTACTGGTCAAAGAGCCAGGTCAAAATCAAGAGCCTAGAACTTCATGTGACTCTCCTCTTTGGATGACAGGGACCCAAATACTAGGGGTATCTTCCATTGATTTTCCCAGGCCATTAGCAGGAAGCTGTATCAAAAATGGAACAACTAGGATGTGAACCCATACGCAAATGGAATACCAGCATTACAGATAGTGGCTTAATTCCTGAGCCACAATGTCAGCCTATAAAATTTCTTTTGAACTAAGAACCTAGGTAGTGAAGTTTGCCATTTATTAAATTTATAAATATTTTATTTTATTCCTAAATAATAACTATGCAGAACCCTGGATTCCAACTTAACTAATTTTTCTTGCCATACTGACTTATATTTTAACATCCATATTTACTGTTGAGGAGTCTGCTCTCGCTTTACTCCCATCTATCCTTTCAGCATGGACATCTTCAAGATCGTTTCATATATTTTTGGCAAGAGGCTCCAAACTAGGGTCATTGCAGAATCTTCCCTACACATGTGAAAGAACTCAAAGATGGAGACATAAAAATGCACAGGCAGCATGACTTATTCACAGTAAAGCAAAAATGCAAGTTCAGGAAAAAAATTCATAAATGAACAAGTTGCCAAAAATGCCAAAAAAGATCCCAAAGAAAAACCCCCTGCCAAGTAGGAACATCTAGCAGTGATAAGGTGCTCTATGAAAGGACAAAGCTCAATGTCAACAGGATTAGGCTTTCTCTTTATAATACTCCTGAGACACAGGGGTGTTCTGATGTTGCCTCCTGGAGTGTTCAAGGAGGGAAGGTGATATAGGCGGGGCTTCACCAGGCAAATTTCCCTGTCCATTTTAGGAAATAGTGAGAGTTTCATGGCATCAGATGTATCATGGGAGTGGGCATGTCCCCATTTATTAAATGAGGTCTTTGTAGGGACAGATCCTGCAGCCATGTGGCGTATTTCCTGCTAGCGCTATTTGCAAGTTCACAACATTGTAGAACTTACACTTTCCAGTCCTCAGAAAAGGGGGTTGGCTTCAGATGCTTAGGCAGTTACCTGCACAGAAAGGGAGTCTGGATGGTACTCACATGGGGACTTGCCACATGGGCTCAGTCGAGCTGTCCATGGACTGGTTACAGCTGTCCTGTAGTAGATCCGCTGTGGTGGTCTAAGGTCAGTTTCCTGGTGTTCTCCATTGCTCACCCTGGAAAGCTCGTGGGAGGCTGTCAACAGTGGTTTTGCTGGGGCTGCTGACCGCCAATTCATGTCATGCTGTGCAGTTGGCAAGGAGCTTTTCAAGGGCGGTTTGACTGCAGTCATCAGACCTCAGCTGTGCCAGAGCAGTCCTTTAGACCAGCACCTGTGGCTGTGGTGCCTGTTGACATGGAGCTGTCAGAATTCAGCTTCTCCCTTGGCAATCCAAGTTCCCACAGCACCGTTGGCATCTTGCCCTTTCTCTGCTACCTATGGAAGTGTGAGTTGCATTTTAGTATTCTGTTGGGAACACACTGTGCTTCCTGGCTATTCCTGGATTCAGGCAGTTTTTTAACCTTTGCAAAAATCTTCCATAATCATTTAAAATATTTTCTCCCTCCAACTTTCTTCATTTTATCCTCCTGAGACACCAGTCATTCCTGTGTTTAATCTTTTCATTCAACCATCTCTCTCTTTTTAAAGAGATATGCATTTTTTATTTTTACTGGAAAGGCAGAGTTACAGAAAAGAGCGAGTGAAAAAGATCAAAAGATCTCCCATCCACTGGTTCACTCCCCAAACAGCTGCAATGGATACAGCTGAATCAGTCCAAAGCTAGGAGCCTAAAGCTTCTTCCGGGTCTCTTACATGAGTGCAGGGATTCAAGGACTTGGGCCATCCTCTGCTGCTTTCCCAAGCCAAAAGCAGAGAGCTGGATTGGGATTGGAGAAACCAAAATACTAACTTGTGTCCATACAGGATGCCTGCACCTCAGGCAGAGGCTTAGTCTACTATACCACAGCACTGGCCTCAATCCTGCTATCTCTTAGGCTCCTTCCTGTTTTCCATCTGATGGGCTCTCTTAATAAAGCAATAGTTTAAATCTGCTATTTCTCCTCTATGGTGGTATCCAATGTGTTGTTGAGCATATTGTGTTTTGACATCGACGATTACATTTTTCAAATATCTCTTTCTAATATTTAGAAACATTTATAAACTTATTTATAAACTCTGTATCTTTAAATAAGTAATAGTATTTATTTGGCATTCTGAGCTGATTACTCTAATAACCTCAGATTTGTGGACCTTGAACTTACATTTTGTGTTCTTCAATTTCCATTCATAACTTGTCGCCTTGTATGTGTGTTCATTCCTGGTCCTATTTTGTAATTTTGAATGGAATGGTTGGTGAAGCCCTTCCTGAGGAGATGCCAGTGAACAAAGGCCTGAGAAAGAAGAGAGAGCTAGACAGATGGAAAACAGAAGAATGGCCATCCTGGGTGCAGCAGCAGGTGCCAAAGCTCAAAGGTGGAAGCATGCCTGGTACTGAAACATGAAATAAATATATACAGGCATAAAATGCCAAGACACACCTGGTGTGTTGGGAGAACTTCAATGTCAGTGTGGCAGAAGGGAAAAGAGTATGAAGACATTTGTAGCAGACATTTGTCATCAGAAAAGGAAAGTTGTCGGATCCCTGGGATTTGGTAGGCCATTGCATGAATTTAAGCTTCTACTTTGTGTAAGGTAGAAAGAAAAACACTGGAAGTTTTGAGCTAGATGGTGAAAATCTGATTTTGAATGCAACAGGATGACTGTGAGTTCTACGTCAAGGAAAGATTGAAGGAGGAGCAAAGGGACAAAGCCAGCAGGTCAGTGGAAGGGGAGGGCGATGATCCAGCTGAGGGAGGATGAGGACGGGTTTGGTTTGGTCAGTGTGTCAGCAGTGATGCGCAGTGGATGTAAACAAATGTACATAGTCTGAAGGCTGAGCCAACTGAATTTGCTGATGGACTGAATCTTGGATAGAAGGGTAAAAGAGGATCTGAAATGGTTGTATGGGTCTGGGCAGCCTGCAGCATGGAGTCAAGATTTCTTGAAAGGCCAAAGGCTACTGAGAAGAGGAACAATAAATTTTGAGAGAGAGGAAGATGAACAATAAATTTTGAATATCAGCTTGAGATGTTTATTAGTTGTTCAAATGGAAATGTCAACTTATTAGATATATGAATGTGAAGTTCAGGGAGAGGTCTGGACTGAGCATATTAACTGGGAATACATTTTAATAGCTAAGCTTGTGGGATTATCTTGAGACAGTGTTAAGTTGGGGCAGGGAAGAGATGAAGGACTTAACTCGTACACATTCCAAGATTAAGAGATTGAGTAGCTGTGCAGAGCCCAATCAAGGACACTGAAAGTGAGACCCCAACATGGCAAAAGGCAAGCCATGAGGAATCAAGAAAAGTGACTCCAACAAGAAAGAGTTATTAGTTGCATCAAACGTGGCCAGAGGGTCAAGTGCAATGAGTAATGGAATATGGCTTGATCGAAGTAGATTCAGAGGGCATGGGAGAATAAGAACTGGACAATGCATTTAGATGTTTTTTAAGCATGCTGTGCATTCGAGGGGACTGTAGAAACAGAGCAGACCACTAGAAAAGGTGGGATTCAGATTTATTAATGGTGCTTTTTAAATAGGTAAAATAAGAGCATGCTTGTTGCTAACCATCCAGGAGAGAGAGAGAAAAGAAGCCAGAGAGAGAGAATTGGTAAAATGTCACTGAGTAGGAAAGAAGAGAATGGCTTGTGCATGCAGGGAGAAACTGTAAGCCAGAACTGTGGATGCTTCCTTTTTGCTAACTGGAAGAGAGCAGGCCATAGACCCATAAGTACTGGGTAAGGTGCTGATGAAAACCTAGAAGGCTTTTCTCTAATGGCCAAGAGTGAAAGCACTCTTACCTTAATTTTAAGAAAAAATGCCTTTAGAAAACATTATGCTCATTGGCCAAGTCAAGATTCTCCCAGAATGGTTCTATTAATGCCAGGAACTGGAATTTGTGATGTAGATGCCTGTACTGAGGAGACATGGGGATAGTGGAGAGAAACTGGGGATGTGGTGCCAGCAGATGCTGAATGGTGCTGGGTTTTCAGAAGTAAAGATCTGAGAGAGAGGCAGTAGTATTGGGAGATAATTGCTGGGGCTGTTCAGACAGTGGGAAGTAAGGGGAATAAACTCCTGATGTGTATCACTGCTAGTTGCAAAACTGTGCTATACGACCATGATGTACTAAAGCTCATTTTTTCTATTTAATTTTTTTTATTCATTAATTACATTGTATTATGTGACACAGTTTCATAGGTACTTGGATTCTCCCCACCCCTCCCCAAGCCCTCCCACCATGGTGGATTCCTCCACCTTGTTGCATAACCACAGTTCAAGTTCAGTTGAGATTCCCTCATTGGAAGCATATACCAAACATAGAGTCCAGCATCTTATTGTCCCGTCAAGTTCAACGGCTTCTTAGGTATACCCTCTCTGGACTAAAGCTCATTTTTTTTAAACTTCTTTGTGTTGTACTTGACCTCAAAAAGGCAATGGAAGAAGTAGGAAATTTAGGAATTCAGAATGTTGCTGTAACAGCTCAAATACAAATGGGATGGAAGTTGAGAGTCTAATATAAAATAAGCCTGGATCACTACAATTCGCATTGTTGTAAAATTATAACTGACTAATTTCCTAATGAAATATTTAATTCTCTTTTTTTGAAGATAATTCAGGTGATTAAATTGGTTTTGCTCTTGTTTCCACTTGTCTCATTCCTGTTAATATTCCTCAGACTTATTGTAATGTCTATACATTCAACGCACTTTATTTTAAATCAATGACATCAATTTAAGTTACAAACTTTTTTCTCTTTATTTCTTCTTACCTTGATGCAATACATCATTCTTTGTACCTTGCTCAACCAAAGGATTTTTCATTGAACAACATAAAGCCAAAATCTGATTTTACTAGTAAAATAAACAAAATAGTGGAAATTCCAGTCAGTCTGAATGATCTGATGCACACAAAGATAAATACTGAATTTAAGTTTCTGGCTAAATTTTGATAATTCAGCATGGTATTCTGAAGACTTAAAGCTTTTAGATTGGTTGACAGAGTGTTTCTCATAAAATAAATGTGATTTGGCCTCAACTAGGTCCTTTATTCACAGTCCTATATCTTTTAAATTTTTTAGTGCTAGAAGAATGTCTGGGCAACTAGATGACGCACAATGTCGCAAACTTGCATTTTAAGGTTCACTTGTTTCAGTTCCCAATATTCATGAGAGTTCAAGTACAGTTTCCTTCCCTTAGTTTTCTGCTTCACTTGGGATACCCTGGAGGAAAACAGAACTAAATCCCTTCCTTGGTTTGCTATGGAATAGGGGAGCTGGATGCCATTTTCAAAACACCTTTACTTTACATCACAGGGATTTAAAGAAGTAATCACAGAACACTAGAAGCATGAGTGAGTTCTCCTTTCTCAGTCAATGTTGCTGACTCTACAACACCAAATATGGCACTGACTTCTGGGGTGCAGAGACTTGTGAGAACACTGACAAAAATTGCCAACATCATTTTTTTCAAGGATCTACCAATATTAAATGAAAGTCTTTAAAAATCGCTAAATCTTGAATTCAAGAAAAAAAAAAAACTGAGTCGTAGTTGGGAACGTTTTGGTTTTTAACTTGCTCTGTTCCAATCCAACCTCTTCAGCATTGTAGAAAACTTAACAACCAACAACCTTGCAACTATGGTAGCTATAAGAACGTTAGTCCAGTAGCTACAAGAGAGCACAGAAAGGGTTTGGGGCATCCTAACTGTTCCTTATACAAAGAATTGTCATGATTGGGCCCAGGTGGTAGCACCTGTAAAGCCTTTGTCTAAGTGAGTCTGTTTTATCTGATTCTGATCTGGTTTTGTTCAGTTGTTTAAGGTATTTGTCAAAAATGATCAAAGCTTCCTGAAAAGGGGATCCTGCATGATAGTAACAAAAGTCTGACCAAATAAAAAACTGAAAGCAAAAATGAAGGAATGGCATCTTCATAGGGAACTCTACAAAGACTTGAAATAGTTCTAGAGTTCTAAAAAGTCCTACATATACATGTGCAGGGCTTGAACAATGCAAGGAATAATGTGAGAACGTCCTTCTCTCTCATTTCTGGCTGACTTTGAGGTTTCACATGAGCAGTAAGAGTTGGCCAAGACGATAATAAACCGCCTCTTGCAGTGTTGATGCATAGCACATACTAACCATCCCATCTCAAAGGGTAAGAGAGATACTGGATGAGTACATTTAAGAAAATCTCTAATTATTAGCTCATTATAAAGCTAGCGGGGCACATAATTCAGTGGCTGCAATGAGATATTAAACACTTTAAAGAATTACTCCATTAAATTAGTAAATTGGATAAAGAAAGTGTGGTATATACACACTATGGAATATTAAACAACAACAAAGGCTCAAAATCCTGCCTTTTGCTACAAAATGGATGCAACTAGAATCCATTACGCTTAGTGGAATAAGTCAGTCTCAAAATTGACAATATCATGTTTTCTCTGAAATGTGGCAGTAATGTAGAATACAAAAAATGTATAGAAGTGAAATAGTTATTTTGGGATATGAGTGTTATTTACATCCTCTTGTTTATATTCCTGTGAATCTGTGGTCTTCCTGATTTTTACTTGTTAGCTATTATGAATAGTGACAAATTAAACCTGTGACTATAGAGTGAATTGAAATTATGTCTTTGCAAAAACTGATGAAGTGAAGGAATTGTGTTTGTATCCATGGAACTCTACGGGATGATACATAAATTCTATTCTCTTCATATTAATAAAAAATAAATAAGCAAGGAAGGAGAGAAAAGAAAAGGAAGGAAAGAAGGAAGGAAGGAGAAAGAGAGAGAAAGAAAAAGAACAAAAGAAAGAAAAAGAAAACAGAAAAAGAGCAAAAGAAGTATCACTGTATTATTAAAATGCCTGATTTAAAAAAAAAAGATTCATTTATTCCTCTTTCTCCCTATCTTTTTTTTTTCTCAGGCATAGCTACTTTATATAAATGTCTGTGATTAGGTTAAACACAGCTCTTGATTTTTGCTGATTGAGATCACCAGTTCTACATAAAAGCACAAGTTTTAGCCCAGCCTGCTTAACTTCAATGGCTGGTGTAATCAATACCAAGCGGGAGGCTAGTTTCAAAGTCATTGCATTATAGCAGAGGAGCAAATTTTGGTTTATAAGACTGGATTTGAAAACCAGGAAATTAAGATATGATGGAGATCAGGGTTTCTTAAACTTACAGTGCATACAAATCACTTAAGGCTGATACTCTTTTGCAGCTTCTGAATCAGGTAACTGGTCTGGAATATGAAACTTTTCATTTCCATCAGGTTTCTAGATGATATCAGGTGCACGGATGGAATCTTAAAATAATAGAGGCCAGGGTGACAAGATCTTGAAACAGCAAAAGCAAGGATGATGTCTCATGATTAGAAGCAAGTTGAGAAAAATGACAATGAGCTATTAAGTCACAATGGCACCAAGGATGCTTGACCCATAGAGAGCCTTAAAGATGATTAACATAACATGGCAGCTCTAGGGTCAACCTAGGTGAACAATCAGCAATATTGGAACTTTATTTGTGTCTCTTGATTTTGTGGGTCTTTAGGGTAAGGCTGGGATGACAGATTCTTCAGCTGCTGTGACAGCTGTCATGTGAGAGGTTCTGACAGATGAGGAAGTACAGGTCTTCGCCAACAGTTCTAGCTCCCAGGACCTCCATCAAGATGGGCGAAGAGGCCATTTGGACCTCTCTGCTGAGTCTATCCTCATCTGAATACCACAAAGTGGCCCCACCAACGTCACAGGAGCTGAAGAATCTGTCATCCCAGCCTTACCCTAAAGACCCACAAAGTCAAGAGACATAAATAAAGTGGTTATTGTTTTGAGCCTCAGGTTTTGAGAGCAGCTTTTTATTGCAACAACAGATGTTCCAGTATTCTGCATTTGGCTGTTTTTGGCTAATTTTTGCTTAATGGCTTTAAGTACTCTGGACTTCCTAGCTCCCCAGAAAGATAGTAATGTGTGATTTTACTAGGAACCTCTTGACTACATTCAGCTATGGTTCCAAAAGCCCAGATAGAATTCAGTCCTCTCTCCTGACTTCTCTACAATCATATTTACATTGTAAACAAAAAAGAATTTATTCATAATCATTTCCTTTCAGCTTGGCCATGTGCTCCAAGGCAATTGTTCTCATGCTGGCCTTGTGGATCTGTGTGGTTATAGTTAGAAATCACTTTGGACAAGTGTGCAGTTACACCCCAAATGCATATCATTCTTCAATAATCACTTTTGGGGCTTCTTTTTCCCATTTTTTCCCTAAGTAGTCTTCCCTGAATAACAGCATATTAAAATCAGCAGTAGGGCCTGGCTTGGTAGCCCAGTGGCTAATGTCCTTGCCTTGCACATACCAGATACAATATGGGTGCTGGTTCTAATCTTGGTAGCCCCACTTCCCATCCAGCTCCCTACTTGTGGCCTGGGAAAGCAGTCAAGGATGGCCCAAAGCCTTAGGACCCTGCACCTACGTGGGAGACCCAGAAGAGGCTCCTGGCTTCAGATCAGTACGGCTCCGGCCATTGCAGCTGCATGGGGAGTGAATCAGCAAACGGAGGGTCTTCCTCTCTGTCTCTGCCTTTCCAATAAAAACAAATAAATCTTTTGTTTTTAAAGCAGTAGTCACCTTTATGATGAAGCTCTTGTTTTAAATATTGGCTTGCTGATAGTAATTAAAACCTTTTATATCACAGTCAACCTTTTTTATCCTTGGATTTTATATGCATATTTTTTCCTTGGATTTTATATGCACAGATTTAATCAACTGCAGAATGAAAATAATCAATGTGAAATGTGCCTGTACTACAAATGTAGTTTTTTTAATGCTTTTGAAACAATAAGTAGCTATTTATATTGCATTGAACTATTATAAATACTCTGTAGGTGATTTAAAATATATAGGAAGAGCCTGAAGTTGTGGCATAGTGCGTTAGACTCCTGCCTGCAACACCAGCATCCCATATGAGCACTGATTCAAGATCCAGTACTTATCTAGCCAATCTAGTCTGTGCTAATGTGACTGGGAAAAGAGTGGAGGATCGCCCAAGTGCTTGAGCCCCTTTCACCCGTGTGAGTGGCCCTGATGGAGTTGCGGACCCCTGACTTCTACCTGGTCCATCCCTGGCCATTGTGGTCATCTGGGCAGTGAACAAAGAGCTGTGAGATCTTTCCTCATCCCCAACCCCTGTAATTCTGCCTTTCAAACAAATAAACACAGGTTTTAAAAAATAAGTTATATGAAAAGAAGTAATAAGTTACCTACAAAAATTGTATGTTTTTATAGAATGTATGTTTTCATAGGCTTGAGAATCTGAGTTTTAGTATTCATGGTGGGGGATGTGTCTTGGCACCAATGCCCCACGGATTCTGAGCCTTACCCTTTGAGGTTTTATAACTGTCTATTGTTTCTTAAGATTTGATTTATTTAGGACCCAGCACGATAGCGTAGTGGTTAAAGTCCTCGCCTTGAATGCCCCAGGATCCCATATGGGCACTGATTCTAATCCCAGCAGCTCCACTTCCCATCCAGCTCCCTGCCTGTGGCCTGGGAAAGCAGTCAAGGACGGCCCAAAGCTTTGGGACCCTGCACCCTTGTGGGAGACCTGAAAGAGGTTCCTGGCTCCTGGCTTCGGATCGGCGCCCATCGGCCCGTTGCGGCTCACTTGGGGAGTGAATCATTGGACGGAAGATGTTCCTTTCTGTCTCTCCTCCTCTCTGTATATCTGACTTTGCGATAAAAATAAATAAATCTTTAAAATAATTTGATTTGTTTGGAGTATAGAATGAAAAGGAGTGGGCGTGGAAGAGGGAGATGAGGAAGAGGAGAAGGAGGATCGAATGGAGAGACGGAAGGTAGAGAAAGAGGAGGCAGGAAAAGAGAGATCTTTTTTTCACTTGTCCAATCCCCAAATGGCTGCAATGGCTAAGGCTGGCCAGGCCAACGGCTGGAAATTGGACCTTCATCTGGGTTTCTGTGTTGGAAGAGGCTCAAGTATTTGATTGATATACTGCTGCTTTACTAGGCACGTTAGCAGGAAGCTGAGTCAGAAGCTGAGGAGCTGGCCCTGGAACCAGTCCTCTGACTATGCCCGCATTCTAAGCAGCAGCTAAAGTAGCTGCACTAGAGTATTGGTCCCAGGTATTATCTACTTTTAAACACATGAAATACAGGTTTTTAAAATGGATTCCTGGGCATTTGCCACACATAGTAAATCAACAGCATTTGTAATAATTTTGCTGATGTGCTTCAGATGTAGGTAGTCCATGGCCAGTGTGGAATTGAAGGTTCAGCCTCATTCTCATCCCTGTATTTCCACTGGAAGTTAGATCTAAGAATCTAGATTTTTGGGGGAGAGGTGTTGAGATGAAGGGCAGGAGTAATAGAGAAGCCTGCTATTAGCCACAAAGGATTGGTCATGTGTGTCCTTCAGAATTACATAAGCAAATCGGTCTTACCAGACAGCCTGATATGCTTTTTTAATTGGTGCCCCAGGATCTGAAAATGCCATTAATGTAGTATACCTTAGTCCACGCTGCAGCACATGATCGCCTAGGGAGCTTTTAAAAGCTGTCATGCCCAGAGCAAACCTGCAACCAGCCAACTCGGAAGCCCTGGAGGCGTACAGATGCTGAGAAGCAGCTCAAGGACTAGGAATGAGTTGGGAACCGGTTGAGAACCACCTGCATCTTGTTTTGAAGGCACTATAGCACAAGTCAGCAGTTTTTGCAATTAGTTGGAAAATTGACATTTATTTGGAATATAGAATGAAAAGGAGTGGGTGAGGAAGAGGGAGAAGAAGGGGGATATGATGGATGGAAGGGAGAGAAGGAAGGTACAGTAGGGGCGGGAGGGAAAGAGAGATCCTGATGTGAACTGGCTGTTTCTGGAATGTTGATTATAAACACAGTTACTAAGATGAGAAAGCAACTGGTATGCTTAGAAAATGATATTCTAGGGGCTCGGCGGCGTGGCCTAGTGGCTAAGGTCCTCGCCTTGATCCCATATGACTGCTGGTTCTAATCCCGGCAGCTCCACTTCCTCTCTGTCTCTCCTCCTCTCAGTATATCTGACTTTGTAATAAAAATAAAATAAATCTTTAAAAAAAAAAAAAAAAGAAAATGATATTCTAACATGGTCCTGTGGTTCCAGGAATTAGCACAAAATTCACGAGCAGGAAGCAGTCTCTAGGTTTTAATTCTCTGCCTGGTTGGAGTTACAAAATAAGGAAAACAAATAAAGTCATAGCAAATTGGTAGCCCCTGCACAAGGATCACAGTGCAGTTCTCCCTGATCCCTGGGTGGTACCCCTCCCACTGGGCCCCATTGTAACAGTTAAGCCTTCACCTTGTGAGCTCATACAGTCCACAGTTTCCTTGAACCCAAGATGGCTGAACTCAATCCCCCTCACTCATTTCTATTGAAGACTGTAAGAATAGGGATCAATATTACCTTCTAACCTATTTTCCAGATAGAAGGTATTTCTACCTTTATTGTTAGCCTATCTTCATTTCAAATGTTGTTTTTGTGACTGTAATATACCTTGTAATCTTCCATCACAGCTCAGAGTGTGGTTTCCCTAAGGTAGAGGAAGATGGCCCAAGTTCTCAGCGCCTTCTGTCCATGTGGGAGTTCTGTATGAGGCTCCTGGTTTCTGGCCCTCACCTAGCCCAGCCCTGACCATCACAGCCCTCTGGGGAGTGAAACGGCCGATCGTGGATCTCTTCTGTCTCTTGTTCTCTCTGTAACTTTCAATAAATAAACAAAATTTTAAAAGAAAAGCAAGGTGATTTCTCTTTTTTCTTATCACTTGTAGAACATGAGGTCTCACTCTTTGACGTAATCTCTTACTTCTCCATATTGCTATTTGTTCCTAGGCCCATATATTTTCTATAATGACTTATAACTTAAAATATCAAAGAAAATTGCATACTCTATTTAGGGTGCCCAGTTTGGTGACTGCATGTTTTTTTTTTTAAAAAGATTTATTTATTTTTATTACAAAGTCAGATATACAGAGAGGAGGAGAGACAGAGAGGAAGATCTTCCATCAGATGATTCACTCCCCAAGTGAGCCACAATGGCTGGTGTTGCCCCGATCCGAAGCCAGGAACCTCTTCCGGGTCTGCCACATGGGTGCAGGGCCCCAAATCTTTGGGCCATCCTTGACTGCTTTCCCAGGCCACAAGCAGGGAGCTGGATGGGAAGTGGAGCTGCCGGGATTAGAACCAGCACCCATATGGGATCCCGGTGCGTTCAAGGCGAGGACTTTAGCCACTAGGTCACCCCTCTGGGCCTGGTGACTGTATGTATATCAAATTCATTTTTATGTTCTTTCCAAATTTTGTTATAGAAAATTTTTGCATAAGGGTAATTTGAACTCTACATCTAAATTGCAATCTGGATCTAACTTCTGAGCTGTAAAATTAACATTTTCACTCCCTTTCTGAAGAGCCCTTCCAAAAGGTAGAGGTGCCAAGAAGGTGTCTGATGGCAAGCTGTTGTCAGTGGTGAAATATCCCTGGAACCCTAAGTGCTCGTTTCCCAACCGAAATCATTCTGACACATTTCTCCCCTGAAAAAATTATGACCTTTAATATCATTATTCTGTCAGTGGCGTTGAAGCATTATTTGTGGAACTTGTCTCTACTAAATCTTGGTGTGCATCTGGGGGGGTTATGTGAGAAAACGATATTTTCCGAACAAAAAGGCAGCAGGTGCTAATAAGATTAGCATGCTGGTTTATACAGCTGCCCTAGTTCAGATCTTGATTCCTTTCTCCAGTCTCTGGAATGATTGAAATAACAAGATGTCTCATTAAACATCTGGCTTCCTGACCTCTAAGGGCCATGTGTCAGTCTAAAGACAAATTCTCAAATGGCCTCTCCTTGAAATGTGTCCTGCTTGTCAAAATTTAGCTTGGAAGGCAATGCTTAATATGTATTTGTTTCCAAATCATCTCAGTTACTTTAATTAGGATTCCATTGAAATCTCCAATTTTGTTACTATGAATTATCAGAATGGAAGTGAATTCTTTTGAAACAAATACTAAGATTTGTAAATTAATATCATCAAACATTTTTCTAGAATTTGTTTCAAGGTGAGATATGTACATAGAGTATAGACATGATTTAGTGCCCAAGCAAAGACCAAAATATTCTGCAAATGTCAGTATCTTAGGTGGTTAAAGAACTGTAGTATTTTGGTCTTTCAGGTAGAACTTTCTCAGGACTCAGCCTTCCCACCTTTCAGTGGGTTCGGCGTTAGCCAGACAACAGTGTGCCAGTGCCTTGATGCCGGACATCCCACCTCCAGAACTGTGAGTAATATGCTTCTGTTTTTTTATGAATTATCCAGCCTTTGATGTTGTTGTGGCACACAAAGAGAATGTTTCTAGAAAAACGGGTTGCTATGATGAAAACGTGCAAGTGGCTTGAAACTGGATAGAGGCTGGGGAACCTTCGGGTGGAGACTGGAGGGCGCCTGGGTCGCTGAGAAAGATGCACTGAGGGCACTTGCGCTGAGAGCTCAGAAAAGCAGAGTGGGAGCAAGAGCCCCTGCCTGGGAAATTGTCAGAGTGGTTCCAAACAGGACGTTGGTGGAAATACAAGAGCAATGAAGTAGGGCATTCAGCAAAGAAAACCCTAAGCAGTGATATGTTTAGGATACTTGGTGGTTTGTTTTGGTGGCTTGCAGGTTTGGTTAAATGAAAAGAGAGAGGAATGGCTAAGCAATAGTATGTATAATTAAAAAGCAAGTGGAGCGAAAGAATTTTTAGCAAATTTTCTGCCTGGTCAAATAAAACATAAAGGGGTTTTTGAGGAGAGCAAAAAAAAGTGTGGACAAGATCCTATTTTTAAGGAGATTAGCAGCGATGGAAAGAGACCAGGAGTTTTTCATTAAGGCAATAGGAGTGTGACCTTCACAGGCACCTACAAGAACTTTGAGGCTGCCGCTCAAAGTTGTAAGCCCAATGTGCTAGGGCTTTGATTGCAGACCTATCCAAAGGAAGGGCTCCAGGGACCCAAGACACATACTGGCCAGGGACACCTCACGTTTTAGTCCTTTGAGATCCAGTGTCACAGCACTCCTTGTCCTCCAATGCAAGCTGGACTGCCATTCCAGGGGGCACAAGTGATGAGCCCTGCTGGTGTCACATGGTGCTGGTCCATGAAGCCCAACAGCTTGTGGAGACATGGTTTTCTGCATGTAGATTGCAAACACTAAGTTGGCCTCAAAGTCCCAGACTTGTCACAGGGTTGGAACCACTGTGGAGAATTCTCCACTGGGACAGTGCTTGGTGGAACTTTGAGAAGAGCTGTCCCTAAGACCTGGCAAAGCTACCAGTGTCCAATTTCAGTTGCAGGAGCCTGACTCCAATTTGTGGTAGCTGCAGCCTGGGCTAAACCATCACCTCAGTGCGTCTGGCAAGTGGCACATGGAATCACAGAGAATTATTAGGGATTTAGCATCTCAGTGGTTTTTTTCTGAGGGGTTTTGGATTTACTTGGAAGATGTTGGTTACTGCTTACTTTTGCTCTCTTTTAAGGTTGAGATATTTTTTGCATGCTTTTCCCACCTTTGAAATTTGGAAATGTATTAACCTGTTTGATTTCACAAGCTTGTAGCTTGAGAGGAATTTGCATCCATATGAATCGTTCTTTGAGTCTGAAAGTTGTAAGTGACTTGGATGAGACTGGATTTTAAAGTTAATATTAGATGAGTGAAGACCTTCTGGGGTTGTTAGGACCGAGTGATAGTATTTTATGTGTAGGAAGGACATGAATTTGGGTTGGCTGTAAGCAGGCTAGGGTTAGAGTGTATCACCTCCAGAACTCAGGTGTTGTCAAGGTGTTTAAGAGATGGACCCTTTAGGAAGTGATGAGGACATGAGAGTTCCACCCTTGTGATAAGTAGGAAGGCTCATAGGAAAATGGTTCCCCCAGCAATTGTTGCATATTCTCTTCTATATCCCTTCCTTCCAGAGGATGCTGCACTCACCAAGAAACCAAACCTGCCAGCAGCTTGATCTTCCTTCTCGACTCCAGGAAGTGTGACAAGCACATTTCCATTCCAGCACATAAACTCTGTAGTCTCTGGCTCTCTATTATCAAAGCACAGATAGGCTGAGACAAGGATACATGCAAAAGGGATAGAGGCCCTATGCATCTAGAACAAAGATAACAAATAAAGTTACAGAGCAGAACCACGTGCTCCAGGTACTCTGTATCATCTCATTTAGTTTGTGCTTAAACACATCCGGAGTTAGGAAGCTCGATAATATACTGTTACTAAAAATAATAACAATCACTTACTGAGTTCTTATGAACTTATGGTCATTGTGTGGACCTAGTCTGACATCAGACACTCCAACTTGTACTCTTAATATTGCCCACCTATAGCCAGCAGTTCCCACTGCCACCTTCCTCAGTAAAATGGGGACTCTAGATGATTATAAATCTCACGTGTCTCCTTTCCAAAAAGGGTACCTTCATAGGTACCTGTCTGTCAAAACCTGGATCCAGTGTTCATAACCCACTGGAAAGGGTTGCTGGAATTTTCATTTTGGACTTTTGCATGGGCATACAGAACAAAAGTGATGGGCATTATGAATAACAAATGTCCATGTATCTAATATGACTGTGCAGCATCATGTGCTTGAATGTTCAACCAAAAAAGTAAAATCCATTTTTAACACATCTGAATAAATAAATTCACACACTCATCACTTACTTAAGTGTCTCTTTTTGTGGCCATCTCTGAATTCAGAAACTCTTGGCCAAGTTTTTTTTTAACTCACTAAGTTTTCTCATACGTCTATGTTGGTATCTTGAACACTTCAGCCTAAATCTATAAAGTTCACTAGTCTGTAGAATAGGCAAATGTAAGAGATAGTAAAGTTAATTAGTAGGCATTTGGTGGAACAAGTGTGGTGTGTAGCACCTGCATCCCATATTAGAATGGGTTGGATTTCAGCTCCCCTGCTGTCTGATAAGGTGCACCCTGTAAGGCAGCAGTAATGACTTTGGTCTTTGTTGGGTAGGAGAACTAGGAGGGAGCTGTTGGACTCCCAGCTTTAGCCTGTTCCAGCCTGGCTATGGAAAGAATTGGGGTGTGAACCCTTCCCTGTGTGTCTCTTTCCTCTTTCTGTTGGTCTCTATAAGATGAAAATTTTTACATTTTGATAAATACAATGGTATAAAGGTATCAACTTTAGATGATAGAATATTTGTACTGTGGATATGCCGCAGCCCTCATTTAGGCAGCAGATGGGCAACAGTCAGATCATCACCTCTTTCAGGACCAGTTCACCTGCTTACTTGGGCTATTCTTTGTCACAGGGCTTCCAAATCGATTCCTGAGGCACTCAGGCTCTTGATTGTTCTTTCTGCATAAGTTATTACCATTTTGTTTGCAGAAATTAAGCCATTTTGCTATCTGTTACTATTTAGATGAGAATATAATTCAAACTCTATAAAACACAGACTAAGGAAATGAAATAGTAGTATATAAGTATCCTACACCAGCACAATTCATTTGGAATCAGATCTTGTTGAAAGCAATTTTTCCAGTCATAAAAGGAAGATATCCTGACAGTGGTTACTTGGGCTGTTTTATTGCTTTTCATTCATTTGATTTCAAGAATGTTTTGTGGTTATTGTACATATTACATAAATTATTAACAAGCAGACTGTGTGTTCCTGAAGGCATCTCATCTACTCTGAGACACAGAGAATCATTTTTTCAGAGTATCTTTTTGGGAGTAAATTAGTAAACAACAATGAAATAATTTCTGAATTAAGTACTTAAACTAAGATTTCTGAAAACGTGCTAAGGGAGAAGTTACTGACTGGGAATTTCTGGAAGGCCGGGTTTAGTCTTTTTCATCTGTTCAGAATCTCAACCAGTAAATTTGATCAATAAGTGAAAAATATGCCAGTCATATGTGTATCATCAAATATTTACCAAAAAATAAGAGTATTCATGTGCTGGGAGATACTTGGGAGTGAGAAGACGAGAATATATAAATATATGATACTTTAACCAAACCTATTAAATCCCCCTTTTCTATTTAACTGGGTATAATGAATCTCCACTGAAAATAGAATATGATGTTAGTTAATTCTCATTTAAAGTCTGACTGTATTTTTGAATTTCATTACCAAGGAGTTCTGACTATTACACCTATTTTCAGAGAAAATTATAGAGTAATACATTCACATTAAAAATTAAAAGGGTATAGAGGTTGATAATCCCCTTTCGGAGATACTTGAGGTTGGTGGTTGAATGTTCAGACTTTCTCAGCAGCATTAATAATTAAATGCATGAACATCTCTGCATAGGTACATAGAAACACCTAGAACAGGGCAGATAACGACTAATTACAGCCTCGTGTCAGTTCCAGGTTCAAGACCAAATGAGGTCAGATCAGATGGGGTTTTCAACTTACATGAGTTATGAAAATTTTATTCAAGTTTTAGAGGCTTAAAAAATCTATGGATGTACAGATAATGTCAGATACCTTCCTTGAAAGGAGCTGTGTTTTGAAAGAGTTTTACATGGTTGAATGGTTTTCTTAGGGTTATTTTACAGAATCTTAATTGGTTGTAAAATGTTATAGTTTATTTCATTTTTGAACACAGAAGGTACTTAATCTTTTAAATTATCTGTGTTGCTCAAAATGTATAGAACATTAAGGAAAGCTACAAATAGGCTTACTTTAAGCATATTGAAATCCAAACGTATTCATTTGAGAGTTTGACAATTTGCAATTCTGAAAGCAGTTGGAGTTGCAAAAATGCTGTGAGCATACATGTGGTTGTATGGGTCTTGCTGAGTGGGAAGAGGAGGGTAGCTATAGAGTAAACCTGTATCCCTCTTTAATCCTATCCATGTTGACAAATTGTTTTTCCGTTAAAGAATATTAAGGTTCTAGCTGATCCATCACTAGTATGTCTGTCCTATTTTATTTTCTTTATCCTTTCCCCTACCATATCCCAGACAAAGCTAGCTGTTATTTTCTTTATCCCTTCCTCTCTCACCTTCCAGAACATTGGGGTGGACTGAGCCACTGCAGTGCTCCCAGCAGACCTGACCAACCAGAATGGAAGCGCTTTACTAAGTACCAGGCAATCCCACTGAACTTTGAAATGCCCCATCCTCACTTTCACACACAAAACATCAGGAGATTCCAGCGAAACTAAGGTCATGGAATAAGGAAACTTTTTTAAAGACTTTTTTTTCCTTTTTTTGAAAGGCAAATTTACAGAGAAAAAAGAAAAGACACAGAGAGGAAGATCTTCCTTCTGCTAGTTTACTTCCTAAGTGTTAACTCTGCCATACATGGGCTGCTCTGAAGCCAGGGGCATATAGATTCTTCTGGGTTTCAGTCAGTTCCTAGTGGTCTAGTGGCTAGGATTTGGCGCTTTCAGATTCTTCTGGGTTTCCCACATGGGTGTAGGGGCCCGGGTCGTGGACCATCCTCTACTGCTTTCTCAGGCACAGAAGTAGAGAGATGGATCAGAAATGGAGCAGTCTGGACTCAAATCAGCACTGGTATGGAATACCCACACCTCATATGGAGGCTTAACTTACTGCACCACAGCATTGGCCCCAGCTCTTTCTGTTGTAATCCAATAAAATAGCTTTGAGATGGCTTCCCCTCCTCCCATTTCTGCTCTTTCTGCCTATAAATCCAGCTTCTTCTGCTTGCACTCATTCTGTCTTACAGAGTGAAATGTCACCCAATACTAAAATTGCAAAATAAATTCCAGTTTGATCTGTACATTTGTGGTCATTTTGTCTTTCAACTACTTCTTCACCCCCTGCTCATTTTCAAGTAGCTAGAAAATGTCTGCCTTGTGCACACTATCAAGCAAGAGGTAAGACTGCCAGGAAAGTTCTCTACGTCACTGAAGGAACCCATCAATTTCATGCACAGAGATTGAGACTTCTAGATAAAAACCTCTCCCTGTCATTGCAATTCAGATCTTCCTTTAGGGACTTGGTAAAATATATAGAACCTCGAACCAAAAGACAGATGGAAAGGGCATACTACTTGGTGTTGAAATTGGCAACTACTTCTAAACAATCCTGCTGAAGACCAGTGGAACTGCCATGGTTATGATTTTGAATTTCTAGGTTCCCACACCCATCAACAGATACTAATCTAAATGTGGGGTCTAAACAAGTGGGACTTTTCTTTGAAAAAAAACTTTTAGGACCTGGTGGCGTGGCCTAGCAGCTAAAGTCCTCGCCTTGAACGCCCCGGGATCCCATATGGGTGCTGGTTCTAATCCCGGCAGCTCCACTTCCCATCCAGTTTCCTGCTTGTGGCCTGGGAAAGCAGTCAAGGACGGCCCAGAGCTTTGGGACCCTGCACCCGCGTGGGAGACCTGGAAGAGGTTCCTGGTTCCTGGCTTCGGATCGGTGCAGCACTGGCTGTTGCACTCACTTGGGGAGTGAATCATTGGACGGAAGATGTTCCTTTCTGTCTCTCCTCCTCTCTGTATATCTGACTTTGTAATGAAAATAAATATACCTTTTTAAAAAAACTTTAAAATTCAAGTTAAACTTGGAAAGTGATTTCTGGAAAGTAAGTACTCCAGTTTAAGAGACCTTGAAATATTTTAAAATTTCTCTGAAAATAAGAAATGGAAAATACACATACATATAGATATGTTCCTCCTATGAACATAGTAGTAAATATGGGTGATAATCCAAACACATACCAGGAGAAGGATTTTTATTTTTATTTTTATTGGAATGGCAGATCGGATTTACAGAGAGAAGGAGAGGCAGAGGAAGATCTTCCATCTGCTGGTTCATTTCCCAAGTGGCTGCAATGGCTGGAGCTGAGCCAATCCAAGAACAGGAGCCAAGAGCTTCTTCTGGGTCTCCCACATGGTCGCAGGGTCTACTGCTTTCCCAAGCCATGAGCAGAGAGCTGGATGGGAAGTAGAGCAGCCAGGACAAAAACCGGTGCCCATATTAGATCCTGGGGCTAGTGAGTTGAGGATCTAGCTAATTAGCCTTGCACTGGGCCTCAAGAGAAGGCTTCTAAAAGCATTCTAGTCATATCACTGATCCTGATGACAATTAAGCCAATCTACAAACATTAAAATAACATGAATAATGCTACTATTATTAAAAAAGATAGTGTCCCCAAATCTAAAAAGTACTGGGTGAGTATTTGGCACAGTGCTGAAGATGTTGCTTAGAATAACCATACCCCATGTCAGAGTGTCTGGTTCAAGTGCTGGCGCTTCTGTTTCTGATTCAGTTCCTACTGATGCACACCATGGCAAGTGTCAGGTAGTAATTTTAGTATCTGGGTCCCTGCCACCCACATGGAAGACTCGGAGTTTCTGACATTTGGCTCTGGCCTGGCCCAGCCTGGGCTGTAGTTGGCTTTTGAGGGGTAAACCAGAGGATGGAAGAGATTCTTTCTCTCCTCTCTTTCAGATATGCCTTTCAAATAAAACAGAATTCAGTAAGAATTTCTCAGTTTATAGCTTGACAATGTGATCTTTGGAAATTAAAAAAAGTTGAAAGGCAGGGCAAGAACAAGTACTGTACATCCACTGATTCACTCCCCCAAACGCCCGGCAGAGCACTAAGCTCAGAGCCAAAACTAGGAACTCCACCTTGGTTTTCCACACACATGGCAGGAACCCCAGTCCTGGAGCCGTTGCCTGCTGCCTCCCAGGGTGCACACCAGCAGGATGGTATTGGGACTAGGGAGGAACCGGAGCTCAACCGCAGGCATTCCCCTAGGAGGTGAGGGCAACTGCTGTGTCAAAGACAGTATATTCTTAAAGTTTTCTTACTACCACTTCATTCCCATATGTCAACCATATCTGAAAATTTCCCAGCATGAAAAAAAAATTCTTTGTCTAAGCAGAGAGCTCCTGAATTTCTCCGCTCCCACTTCCTGTAAGCTTTCCTGAAAGAACTGTCAGTACTCTCTTTGTATCCCAGACAGATTCTAACCATGATTTTGCCCTTAAGATTGTGGACCAATGATACTCCACTGATCAGTTCTCATCCCTCATATGATGAAATCTACCAGCAGGATTTGATATTCATCCAAGTGATAACTATCTCCCAAAGTATATGTTTTCTTTTCCACTTCCAGAATATTATTCTTTCTCAGTTCTACTTAACCCATCAACCCTTCTTACATTATTTGGTTTAATGTTCTGTTTAATGTTTTGTTAATGTCCTGCCATCTAGACACTGGGGTTCCCTAGGTTCAGATCCCAACTTTTGTTTCAATGTATTTTATCTGATTTAGTATTATTTGGTTTTACGATGTTAAATGCCAACTCTGCGGTGATGGCTTTAGCCCATCCTCTCCTGTTGTACCTCTAAAAGTCATTCTCTGTTTTCCCTATTTCAAAAATTTGTTCCAGATTATTCAGGTCAAAAATCTTGAATTCACACTCTTGCTCATAGAACTCAAATCCACTCCATCAGGAGGTGCTTTTGGCTTCAGAATGCCCCAAGCCTCCCTGCTCTTCCTGCCTTCACTCCTGCCTCCCAGGTCTGAGCCTGCTTAGCCTGCGTCTGCCCCACTTCTGGAGCCTCACATTGCACACCAGTGCCCTCTTTCTCTCACCCATTGTCCTTTCCCCTTTGTGGCCACAGTAATCTTTGTAAGAAGATAAGACAGATTATAGTGCCCCTCTGTTTTCACTTTGGAATTCTTATATTTTTTACTTAAATTGAGTTGATACTTGGCATGGCTCAAAACGTTCAACAACATAACAATTCAATGAATAAATGGACAAGGGATATGAATAGATACTTTAAAAAATACAAATGGACAACAGACACAACAGACACATGAATAAAAAATTGATTATTAGCCATCAGGACTATGCAAATTAAACACCACAATGAACTATCCTCTCACTTCAGTTTAAATATCTATTATTCTAAAAGGAAAAGCATTAACACATTCTGGTGAGGTTGTGAGGAAATACAGGATACACTAACATGTTTGTGGGGAATTTAATTTAGTGCAACCATTATGGAAAACAGTATAGAGGTTCCTCAATAGCAGAATGGTTCTACTATTTGGGCTATGCTACATCTGAAATTTTAGCCAAAGTAAAAGAGATCTCTTTTGAAAGAAATACCTTTGGGCCTGGCATGGCAGCCTAGTGACTAAAGTCCTTGCTTTTAATACGCCTGGATCCCATATGGGTGCTGGTTCTAATCCTAGCAGTCCTGCTTCCCATCCAGCTCCCTGCTTGTGGCCTGGGAAAACAGTCAAGGACAGCCTAAAGCCTTGTGAACCTGCTCCCGCATGGGAGGCCCAGAAGAGGCTCCTGGCTCCTGGCTTTGGATTGGCTCAGCTCTGGCCATTGCAGCTTCTTTGGGAGTGATTCCCTGGAAGTAAGATCTTCTCTTTTTCTCCTCTTTTCTGTATATCTGACCTCCAAAAATGTAAATCTGAAAGAAATTCCTGTACTCCAGGTGTGTTGAAGCCTACTCACAATAGCAAAGATAGGGAATCAGTTTTCAAAATCGCAAAAATACAGAATCGGCCTGATGTCCATCAATTGATGACTGAACTGTGAAAACGTGTATATATCAAGGAATGCTATCTAGCCATTAAACAAACTCAAATCCTGATATTTGTGATAAGTGGGTGGAATTATAGATCACCCTGCTCTATAAAGTAAGTCAAAAAGACACATGCCAGATGATGTCTGTCATGTAGAAGTTAAAATACGATATAAACTTCATAAAAACCTATTTGGAGTGTGTTGTGTTCACTCAGTTTTGCAATCTATATACTATTTCCTTCATGTTATAATGATTTAACATTCATGAATTATATGTTATATTTGGTATTCCAGTTTTCAAGAAAAATATGTGCATGTAATATCTACATATGAGGTGGATTTTGCAAAATGGTAAAAAATGTTAAATATCTTGTTAAAAGAAAGCTTCAACATTTATCCCAAACCTATCCAGTGGAGTCCCTGGATCACAATAATTTGTCAAGGATTTTTAGGCTTTATGATGCTGCAGAAGTGATATGTATTTTGCAAAAAGTATGTTTCAAGTTTTGAATTTTGATCATTGGCCAGATTGATGATGTGTCCATAGATGTTCTTGGATGGTACTGAATAGTGGCACTGAGCTGCAGCTGCCTGTTAGCTATACCATCTCAGGGTGAACTGCTATTGTCCACTATTGCAACATACCCAAGCCATTTCTGTTTGGTAGACAAGGTATATGAGTAAGAAATGCATTCCCAGAGAACAATGTTTTCCACTGGTGATGGATTTATCAGCACTGTTCAGTTACATAACAAATTGAAGATTCTCCAAAGACGAAGAGTTTATTGTGGACTGGATATTGCAACAGGAATGCATGTGTCCTAGTAAGGTGTGTGTGTATCCGAGCAGGTTGAAGTAAAGAGAAGGTTTTAAAGACAAAATGAGGAAGATTGTGAGTTCTTGGAGTGATCATCTTTGTCAGCAGTGATCAACAACAAGGGCAATGTTAGTCAAAGCTTGAATAGGCAGTTGCTGGGAAGACATGTTTACAAGAGTCTTTTGTTCTTTTTATAATGTAGATATATATGAGGTCCCCTCAACAACCTCTTAAATCTACTTTTTCTTAAAAAACCATTCATTTGTTTTTATTGGAAAGGCTGATTTATGGAGAGGATAGACAGAGAATGGTCTTCCATCTGCTGGTTCACTTCCCAAATGGCCTCAGTGGCTAGAGCTGAGCTGATCTGAAGCCATGAGTCAGGAGCTTTTTCCTGGTCTTGTATGCAGGTACAGGGTCTCAAGGCTTTGGGTCATCCTCTACTGCTTTCTTAGGCCACAGACAGGGAGCTGAATGGGAAATGGAGTATCAGGGACAAGAACTAGCACCCATATGGGATCCTGTTATTGGAGGAAGAGAATTAGCCAGTTGAGCTATGCACCAGGCCTTAGTAGTTGTTGGAGTTTAACACAAGTGACTACATTTAGGTTCTGCCAACTTTCATGGAATATTACAGTATCGTAAACATGGAACATCTGTATAAAGAGCTTGATGCTATGCTGTAGTTATGTTCTGGCCATACACTAGATTCTGCCATTTAACTTGAAGGAAGAAATGGCAGTGCGGTTACCTAGCTGTTGTCTTAAATACCTCCACTGGCAAACGTGATTGCAAACAGTGTGGGATCAGTTTTGTTTTGGTTTTGATTTCTCACCACCTTAATAGAAGCAGACAAGCAATTGCTGAAGCAGGAACATTCTGATCCCTAAGCCACAGGCTTAGCTGTGGGTTCCTGAGGAGAACAGATGCCATATAGCTCCTGCTTGCCAGTCGTGGTAGAATACAGTTGTATATCATGTTATGGCAGGGACAGAGACTGCGTTGCTAGGCAGTTGCATTTTTGTGCAAACATCATGGAACACACAGGAACTAGGATGTCTCCAAGGTCACTATGTCATAGTTTTATCAGACTAGGATTGTCTACATGGGCCACCTTTGACTGTGATGTCTTCATGCAATGAATGACAATAGTAGCCCTTTCGGTGTAGCCACAGGGGAGTTTTATTGGAAATCATTTTGGGAAGTCTGTCCAATAGTCTGATTCTCTGTGCTTCAAAGATTTTGTAAGTACCAGATCCGCTGAGCTGAATCCTTTTCTTTCAATCAGTGTTTTTCCTATTTCTGTATACCTGGTTAATCCATTATCATAACAGAATCAGTTTTCAAGTTGGAGCCTGTGTGTGTATCCTGTGTCCTCTGCTTTATGGCCTTGCACTCTTCTTGTTGCTCAATCTGCTCCCAGAAATGCAGACAGAAAAAAAAATGAGCATACTTTTAGATTTTAAAAAATGAAGCTCTCACTTCTCAGTGGCATTCTATAATGTATTTGCATTGCCTGGGATAATAAGGTAAAATATTAAACTGCTGCCATGTCAATGTGTTGTAAATCCTAAGGAAAGACTTGGGAAGCCTAACTCTTCTTGGGATTTCCTTGGGTTTATCCTGGCTCCATGGAGTCACTGTTGATGTGATTCAAGTCTAATTGTGGTGGAAGACGAATAATCTTCTTGATGCCAACACTGCATTTGTATGTATCTGTGGTGTTTGCTTTTTTTTTTCTTTTCAGCTAGTTTCAATAAAAAATAAAAATTTTTTCTCGTGTGAATAGGGCTGCATTCCTGATTTTGCTTTTGTGTTAGTGATATTTATATTCACAGAAATTTTGCATTGGAGTTTGTATTCTGACTTCCTGGTTCCACAGGACCAGTCTTCATAGACTATATAAATTCTGAAGCTTTCAACCTAGGTATTTAGTTCTGAATCAGGCCATAGCTCAGGCAATCCAATTAGCAGCCTCTACCATGTGAGCTGCTGTAGATACACACTAACAACTGTCAATATGCTGAAATCTGACATGTGGGATTTCAGAAGCTATATAAAATCTATGCCCCTTTAGCTGCCAACTTAACAAAATAGTATCTCAAATAGTAAATTGAATTTATTTTAATTTATGTTTAACATCCAAGAAGCAAAAACCTATTTGTGCCTCAATGACTTTTTTGGTGATATGAGAATATTATTAACCTTACAGAAAAATGCTTAGTTTGAGTTAGTAAATGATTTTGATTCCTTTCTTCCCTATTCATATAGAAATAGTTATACAAATTGGCTGACATTCAGACTTAACAGTTAGATTTGAAGTGCTAGAAATCTTTTTGTTGCTGGATGTTTCTTTTCTGAAGCAGAGGATTTTACGCTTAGCAAGTGGCTTAAAATTAAGACTTTGTTGATAACTTTCAGGTACCTCTTATTGATTGCTGAGTTGACTGACTCTTAAAGGAAGATATGGCCTCTATGCTTCCGGGATATCTAATTCTCACTTGAGGTGTATTGCATTGTATTTTATTTTGAAAATCAGAGAGAGAGAAATATTCCATCTGCTGGCTCACTCACCAAATGCCTTTCAACCAACAGAGGTGGCTGGATCATGCAGAAGCTAAGAACCTGGAACTCAGCATGGGTCTCCCACATGGGGGTGGCAGGGAACCAAGTACTTGTGCCATCAATTGCTTCCTCCCAGCGTGAATATTGGCAGGAAGCTGGAATGGGGAGCTGGATCTGGATATTCTTAGAGGGGCTGTGAGTGTCCCAAGCAGTGACTTAATTCATGCACCAAATGCTTGCCTTTGGGGTGTCTCATTCTTTTTTTTTTTTGGTAAGATTTATCTTCTTATTGGAAAGGCAAATTTATAGGAAGAAGGAGAAATAGAAAGATCTTCCATCTCCTGTCTCACTCCTCAAATGTCCACAATGTCCAGAGCTGAGCTGATCTGAAGCCAGGAGCTTCTTCCAGGTCTCCCACACGGATACAGGGTCCCAAGGCTTTGGGCCACCCTCCACTTTTTCTTCAGGCCACAAGCAGGGAGCTGGATGGGAAGTGGAAGCTGGGACATGAACTGTGCCACATGGTATCCTGGCACTTGCAAGGCAGAGGATTAGCGAATTGAGCCATTGTGGCAGGCCCATGGATGTCTTGTTCTTTCAGTAGCAATGTGGCAGCCACAAAGGGCAAGAGGTCAGTGTCAACACCTCTGGCTTTAAAGGTTCTGCCCTTGTGATTGTGAAGGACCCAGTAGACAGAACTTTGTGTACAAAGCTTGGAAGTAAACTCCATAAATGAGGTTTTTTTCCCTTCAAACTACCTGGAAATCATCTTGATAAAAAATAGTCTTATTTCCACTTTAAAAAAAAAACTATCAAAATAAGTATGACTGGCAACCCCTTTCTCCTTAACATATTTGCCAGTATCTCTCATGGATATAGATGTCTCAGGAAATGTTTTGGTTTATATGAAGGAGATATGAAACTCCACAAGATTCAAGTTACTACTACTTTGGGGTGTATTATTTCCTGCCAAACCTAATGCACACAATGAGGTAACAAATTTAGATATTTTGAATGAATTATTATTTGGATATAAAGGCAGTGGCTGTGAGAATAAGTAAGGTAAGCTTGTATGTTCATTACTTCAAAACACCGAGAGGAGCTATTTGGGAAGGAAATGATGGTTTGGAGGGTCACAGTTCAAAAGCAATCAGAACATTAATCAGGCATCTGATGAAGGCTGGCGATGGAAGACGTGTAGCAGGAGCAAGCACATAGCAAATCAGGAAGCAGAGGAGAGCTAGGAAAAGTCAATGTAAACAATCAACCCTTCCCTGAAACTACCTTCCAAGGGACCATCTCTCAGCCACCATGATTAGAACAAAATCTTCAACATTCCGAGGTTTAAACAGCTACACGAGTCTGGGCAGCCAAGCTGTGCTCAATCCATGGCAGGTTATATTTGACTCCTGAAAAAGTTTTAAATTATGTTAATTTTTAGATCCTGTATTTTGGTTCATTGTGTGTATCCTAGTCTAATAGTATGTCAAATGCTGTTGGCTTTGCTCTTTTCCCTCCTGACAGGTGAAGGCCACTGTGGCAGTCAGAAGTCTTCTTTATGGGATACACATGCCCTGATTTGTTGAGATCTCTTTTGGGAGTTTGTTTCTTCTGAGCATGCTTCAGTTTGTCAGTTTTGCTCATCAAGTGTGACATCTGGACCTGAACAGGAGATGCAGGTGTGGGTCTGAGCTAGCTGTTATTCTTTTACTGGCACTGACCTCTCTCTACTCCCTCACTATATTTTCCAGCTGGTATATAACATTTCTCACTACTATGTAACTTTGTTTTGGCCAATAACTTCCATGCAAATTACTATTAGATCCACCTTTTCTCCAGCATCTACTTGTGTCATTCTGATAAAAATTTTTCAAGTATAGGTACACAGCCCTACATAGCTAGCTCTGTGAAGCTCACAGCTGCATCCAAGGACATGGTTGCAAATTAATTCCATCACTAATTGCATTCTATATTTTCTTGAAAGGCATAGAGAAATACAAGTGGAGAGATATCTTCTTTCTGATAATTAACCTCCCAAATGACTGTCACAGCCAGGGCTGGGCATGGCTGAAGTCAGGAACCAATATATAAATCTGGGTGCCTCATATAGGAAGCAAGGACGTAAGTACTTGAACCATTAATTGCTGCCTTTCAAAGAGCATGTTAGCAGGAAATAGGATCAGAGGTGCGAGTACCTCAACCTCAAAGCTGGCACTCAGTTATGGCTTGTGGCAACACCAGCAGCAACTTAGTACATCATGTGTCTGCTCTCTTTTCCCTTCTTTGAGCATTGTGCTTGCCAGTTTGAAAACTTCATTTTTAAAACCTTAATGCAAGCTTTATTTTCAGGGCTTGAACCCAGGAGATTCCTGGCGGGGATCATCATTATCAATAGTAGGTGGTGGTGTTATCTCCAATATTGGCTCTTAGGGTCATTTGAGCAAAAGGATGAAAGACAATTTCTAACTTGAAACCTAAGAAGCTAATAAGAATATTCATTCTTTTTGTGTCCCCCATGAAATAGCGGGGAGCTGGAGCACTGAAAAACTCATCTTCTGAGTACATCCCATTCAGGGGTTCTTAGGGACGTATGGAAAAGCAGCCCAGGGACAGAAGAGGGTGGGAAGGATGTTCTCCAGCCTGGGATTCCATGTGGAGACTCAGTCTAGTACCAGCCATTCCACCAGCCCAAAGCTATTGCCGAGGTCAGCTTTTGGCTTTCTTTCACTTCTATCTGTCAAGGTCAGCTTTGCCCCAGCACACCCTATGGTCAGTCTCCCCATGAAGTTCAGAGTTTCCAAGAGCAGTCAGAGGGAGTTTCATAATTTTGATTCTTGATAACCTGTTACATGTAGGCACATTAAGAGATGGACAAGCATCACGTTTGACAATCCTCCTCAGGTAGACATGATGAATTTTTTTTTACAGTCAGCAAACATGGAATGTGAAGTTTGTATTGATTTATTGGTCTTGCTGATGTCATTCAATTAGGAACAAATGAACCAGGATTTAGATTCAGGTCTGCTTGACCCCAAATAAACTAATTTATTTCCACTATACATGATGTTTCCCCTTCCTTCAAGCAGTAGATTCTTCCATTTCAGCTTTACCCATGGAATCTGGAGGGTCAGAACAACCTTGGGAATGAAAGAATCTTAAATATCTGTCTGGTCTTGCCCAGTATTTCTTTCTGACTCATTGCTACCTGATGGGTTCTGAGTTCTCTCAAGATGACTCAACTGTAATTTCGCAGATTTGACCCTGATCTGACCTGGACTTTAGTCCTGGTAGGAGACTGCTTCAAAAGGGATGTTATATCTGATTCTCACTAGCTTGCAAATCATTTGTAGTTATGTAGGACATCAAGCAATGTACTGGTTGTCAAGTTAGAGGCACCCCTCATTTAGAGAGTGCCAAAGCCAAAGGAAATCGAAGTCAATGTATTACTTGGGTCAGATGTTGAAACAGAAACACAATCAGATATTTTGCCTGTCATATTTATACCTTGTTCTGAAGAACAAAGAGTTCTCCCCTTGCAGAACCATAACAAGTAAGCATTAATCATGGGTGTTGGACTTGAAGAAGAAAAACTGTAAAACTGGATGAAAAGGTTAATAGCCACAGGATTCTAGCCTACTTAGGGTTCCACCACTGAGGAAACAGGCCCCTGTCCAGTCCGAAAGCAAGCTTTGTGGCTCATAGTGAGTCTGCAGCATCTGTCATATCTTTTTAGGCCTCTAACTGCTTTTTATTGACAGAGTCCATTTAGAGCACTTACACAGGCATGACAGATCCTCAGAAGCCTCCCTAGTAAGTAAGCATCCAGAATTTCATTGAAAAAATACTGTCATTGGTGATATTCAAGTGATTGCAAAATACGAATGAAGAAACATTAAAAGAAAATCCAAGACTGGTTTTGTTTCTAGATCCTACAAAGTTTACTTGGCAAAAACATTGTTCACTTTTCCCAAACTGGATTGAAAGCACAACCACGTGAACTTGGAAGCTGTATGATTTTTTCTGGTGCTGTAACAAAGTACTACAATTCGAGTGGCTTCAACCCTAGAAATGTGTTATTTGTTTGGCTCTGTTAGGGCAGTAAGGGAGGAATAAGTTCTAGATCTCTGTCCTTGGCTTGTAGATGACCATTTTCTACACACACACACACACACACTTCATGATATGGTTCCAAAAACATAGAAATTCTCCCTTGTATCTTCCCCTGTCCCACTTCTCCACCACTGTTTCCCCCCATATATTACAATAGTATAGTAATCCTTCAGCAACTGTCAAGTCTGGCACTCTACTAAGTGGATCATGACATTGTAGGTAAAGATAATGGTGGAGAATCCAGCATCTTATTGTCAAGATATTTATAACAGTTTTATTGAGAGTCTTCCTTTTGTTTGTGAGTAGAGTTGTATACTCTCTTCACTTTCCAGTATGCTCATCTCCATTATACAGTTCATCTATGAAAATACATGTATATACCTGTTGATCCTATATCTTGCATGAAGGTTGCCTTATATCAGAAAGAACGTATTATTGCAAGAAGTGAGAGCGATCATACCAGACACAAGTGTTAGATGTTAGCGGGAGTCTATTGGCTCAGCTTGGCAACAGCAGCTCCTGCTATACTCCAGGAGAACTGCACTAGGATGCTGAAATCAGGGGTTAGTAAACTCTCATCCTCTAATCGGATTGAGAGGTGTACAGTACAGGCAGTTTCCAAGCATTCAATTAACTAAGTGGCAGAAGGCAGGAAATGAGCAGTGGGAGCCCAAAGTTTCTCTGCAGTTAATTAACCTAAAGTAGCATGGTAGGAGGCAGGAAGGGCTGGGTGCACAGAACTTCTGTAGCCATTTCCATGCTATCAATTAACTTGAGTGAAGCCCTGGAGGCAGGAGGGGTGGGGGTACTCAAGGTGCCTCCAGAGATGGTTTGGGGGTGCTGGCAATCAACTGGCTGCATCCCATCACAATATAAAATTTGTCCTTTTGAGATTGATTTATTTCATTGAGCATAAGGGTCTTTAGTTGGGACCATTGTGTTGCAAATGATAGAATTTCATCCTTTTTAGTGGCTGAGTAGTATTTAATGGAATAGCTCTGCAATTTCTTTATTTGTCTTTTGATGGGCATCTGGTTAGTTTCTATGTCTTTAATAGATTGTGCTGCTATAACTATAGGGCTGCAGGTCACTTTTTAATATGGAGAATTTGCTTCCCTTGAATCTGTTCTCAAGAGTGGGATGACTGGGTCATACGATCTATTGTACAATAATTTTCTACTTGTGTTCATGTGCTCTTCTTTCTTCATACCTTTTATCCCCCAAAATTCACCTATTTACCAGGACATCAGTTACATTGGATTGGAGTCCACTCCTATGGCCTCACTCTAGCTTTATTACTTCCAGTAAGTCCTTATCTCCAGTTAAAGCCATGTTTTGAGTGGATTATTTGGACTTCAGCTGCAAATTGGAAAGGATAAACTTCAACCCTTATTTTTACTCTGTTACATGTTTCACAATTTCTACATTTGGGTGGTAACTCCTTTGTAATTTTTCTTGTCTTCTTAACTTCCTTTTACGTGATTACATTGATGAAAAATTCACATCATGCTCTTATTTTTGCAGAAAGTTGATTTATTAAACTAATTGCTACACAAGTATATGTTCATCTAACTGATTTCTTTGTTTTCCTTGTATGTATCCCTTTTTGGAACAAAACAGTCTGACAACATAGGTTCAAATTTTAACTCTGCCATTGATCTGTGAAAACTGTTTCTGGTATTTGTAAGTATTAATTGGAGTAGTCATGGTAATGGCAGTACTGGCATTGGCTGTCTAATCTTGAGAAAATGAATTGGCTTTCCTTCCCTCAAGTTTCTTCCTGCGAAACTTAAAACACTGTTGTGTGTTCTTGGAATGTGTTGTGAGCAAAACAGAGTCCTGCTGCTCTCATCAAGCTTGTATTCAGACACGGACAATAAAATGATGAAGAAATCACACAATATGCTAATAAAGTAAATCTGGCCATGTGGCATAAAAACAATCAAGAGTGACTGATGGGAAGAGGCATTTTGAATTTAACTGGAGTAGTTAGGGAAGGTACCATTGCAAAGATGACAAGCTGGGAGTATCTGTGAATATTTATGAGTCTTTTCAAAGAGAACTGAAGCGATAGTGTAGAAGCATTGGTAGCACGTATGACCAAAATGTTTGGTTTACAACTTTTTGTCCTTGACTACTCCTTGGCAGCTGTAATAAACAAGAGCTATTTGATTAAACTGCAGGAATTGATGTGGCATGTTATGACTAAAGGGCTCAATCAGGTCCTTGTCTCTTCTTGTACAATTGACAAACTGAGCTGATTTTCCCCAACACTTGTGACTAGTTTAATGGAGAATACCAACTTCATAGTCCAACTGAGCTACTCCAAAAAGAAAATTTTTATTCCTATCAATAGGCCTTATTTTAAAATTTGTTATCAATTTTCATTGTATTTTGAATTTTCTCAGGAAATATGCTAGAGAAATTTGTCTTATTCTTTCAGTTATACAAGTAAATGTGTAAAAGCTTTGGTTTAGCCTCTTTTCTCACAAAGTTTAATTATTATGTGGTTCTTTGAGGTAGGAAGTTTATTTGCATCTGGGTTAAGAAATAGGCTGTTCCAATTGCTAAAATTGAAGTTAATTCTTATTCTTGTAAGAACCATTGCAGTGATAGAAAGATGAGGAGGTAAAGTAAGAAGAATATGCCAGCAAGCAGGCACCTGGGAAAAAGAGGGAGCTGCTATCTCCAAAAGTTGGCAATATCAAATTTGAGCATCTGCACAGACAGCCTTCTATGGCTGCAAGTTCAGAATCTGTGGATTCAACCAACAATGGATTGAAAATGGGAAAAAAATTTTACTTAACATACCCAAACTGTTGTTATTTCCCAAACAATCAAAATAACAACTGTTTACCTAGCATTTACATTGAATTAGATGCTATAAGTGCTACAGAGATGGTTTAAAGTACACAAGAGATTATGCACAGGTTATATGCAAATATAAACATGCACAAATGTGTAAAATAATTGAGCGTCTGCAGATATTTGATATCCACAAGCATCTAGAACTGATACCTATGAATATTGAGGAACTGCTCTATTTTGATCCTCATCTCAATTCTACCCAGATTCTTGCCAGCACTGTCTGCTGGACATTCTCTGCCAACTTGTACAATAGCGTGGCCTATTTCTGTGACTTATGGCTAATTCAGCCTCTTGCTGATACCACCTGCAGCAAGTTTTGGAATGACTTAACATTTCAAGTTACTTTGCCTGATAGCTACTTCAATCAGCTTAATGTTAACTAGTTTCAATCAATGTTATATGTAAGCCACACAAACCTTTTTCTCTTGCGTATCACTTTTAAGGACATACCGATGTATTTTAACTGATGTGATGTGAGACTGCTTTCAAAAGTTGGGGAAAGAATTAAAAGATAATGTATTGTTTTCAGGAGCTTTTTGAAGCCCACCATATTTTCCAATATATTCATGCTCATCAATGGCATCTTGCACTAGAAGGTAGGTAGACTCAGTAGCTGAATACTGCATGCATAGAGGTATGCCATGTCAAGGGTAACACTTTGCACAGACAAATAGGGGTATGGGATCATATGCAATACTGGTTAGGGAACAAGGGTAATTTTTGATTAGTTGCTAGAACATTGCCAATACATTGGAATGTGGTCCATGAGGCTGATATAAAAAAGTTTAAATATTCTTCCAAGGAGTTTGGGTTTTCTTATAATCACTGTGGGCCTATCTAATCATATTTTTCATTAAAAAAACCTGTTTTAACAATTGAGTGAAGAATGGATTGCAGTAGAGAAAATATGTTAGAACAGAGGTAAGAATACAAGTTTAGAAAATGCTGAAATAATTCTGGCTGGAAACTGAGACTATAAGGCAACAGTGGGAAAAGGATTGTGTTAAAGTTTAAAATGTGTATACCATAAGACATCCAAATAAAATTCTACATATAGACTGAAAATATTTGCAAATTATGTATCCAAAGTTCTGATAGGGTATTAAACAGCTCCTACAACTCAGCAATGAAAAGATTAACAACTCTAGTATGGACAAAGAGCTTGAGAGCACATTTCTCCAAATAAGATAAATGATCAATGAGCACCTGAAAAGAAGTGCAACACCATCAATCATCAGTGAAATAAAAGTCAAAACCATAATCCAATACTACTGCACATATTCTTGGATGGCTATAAATAAAAATAAAAGCAATCGAAGATACCAATTGCTGATTTGGATGTGGAAAGATTGAAACCATGGTGCATTGCAGATGGGACTTTGAAATGGGAAAGACACTGGAAAAAACTTGCTTTCTAAAAATTGTTAAGTATCAGATTATGAATCAGGTATTCCAGCACCAAATATGATACCAAAAAGAATTTAAAACAGATGCAAACAGAAACTTATATTCCACTGTTCACAGCATCATTCACAACAGCCATGAGACGGAATTATACAAGTGTCCATGAGGAGGTGAATAAACAATGTAGTATATAAATAGATGCTTATTGCTCATAGTAATCTTTATCTGTAGTCACTACAATGAACTCTGGCCAACAGACATATGGAAAAGTATCCGGATCGTTTAGCCATCAGGAAAATGCCAATAAAATCCACAATGAGGGTTCACTCCAGTGAGATTGGCTATCATACAGAAATCAGTAAATGCTGGCGAAGATGTGACAAATTTTACTATATGAAAAAATTTACAAAACTTTATCAATACTCATTAGAAAGGGCATAGGGATTCAAAAGGGAAAGTATAAGAATATTTAATAAATAAATAATTAATTGAATTCATAAAATAAATAATAAATAATTGAATTCATAAAACATTACTTTATTAGTATCATAATTATTACCCCCTTATCTCACTTTGGAGTGCATTACTCAGTGTGATGATATTGTATGTACAACGATCACTTCTCTGTGTCATTATGAAATGCCTGACTGGTATCTGAATCACAGAGAGAATGAAACAAATGACAGTTGGCTTCTCGGTGTGAGAGAGAAGGGACATATGTTTTAGTGGAAAAATCAAAGGTTTTTCTGCCTTCCCTAGTGGGTTAATGACAAAGCTTAGTCGGCAACTTATTTCTCAACTAGCTCGGTGAGCTCCCTACTTCCCTACACTTGATTACCCTCAGAAAATGTTCCTTCCATCTGTATTGATTCAGTCCCCTGCATGGCTCCCAACTCCTTTCTGTTACTTTCTCAAGTAGGAAAAGAAAATCAATTCAGAGTGGTTGGGAGACATGCAGCTGTATCTAAAAGTGAATGATGGCAATAATTTTCATCTTTGTTGTTCTGTTCCAAGCTTCAAAAAGCCTTGCAGAAAAGAAACACAGTGAAGAGAGACAAGGTAAGAGTTCCTCAGGGTGGGAGCTCGGAAGAGCTTTCTAGATCACTCGAGAGCATGTTCAGAACGCACCAGAAAAATATACAGGCACAAGGAGAAAAAATTACAAAACAGTCTAAGAAAGTAGACGTTAGACTATCTTTCATAGAATATTCATATTTAAAAACAGGTTTGGTCATCAGTTTACAATGAAAATGCCAGTATGTTTGCTGGATGTTTGGATGGTCTGGTGATTGCTTTATAATCTCAGGAGATGGGTATTCTAATTAAGCTTTTGTTTATAATCAGGTACATAGTGCACAGAAAATTGGAAACGTGTATTGCATTTTTCTTGTTTTTGACTTCATACATGTATGTGTATATATCAATACTGTATCACTTGTTGATGAATACTTTTATTTTTTATTTTTTTTTATAATCTATTTTATTGTGTTGTTGACAATCTTTTCATAGTTAATTACAGTTAAAGAAAGAAAAAGAAAAAAAAAGGTTCAGGGGGATAGGGAAGTGGGCAATAAATACTATTATGTCCATATTGTTTCCATCTTGTATCTGAGGTAAAGGAGGATATTGAGGGAGAAGCCCCACCCGGTTTCCCGCCCACCCTGAGTCCCGGATGTGGGGCATGCTCTGAGATATGTGCTCATGTGGTGTTAATAGTTCTCCAGTTATGAATCGCTGCCAGTTTCGCTCGATGAGGTCGTCCACTGATTGATATGGTCCATCATAAAGTCTCCGTTTGCCCCATTTTTCGCTGCTAACATATAGCCGAGATGAATGATTGATCTGCTCTGTCTTCTGTCTTTTCTTGATTAGAGTTCTGAGTCCAGCAGTTCGATTGGGGAGATCTCCAAAGAAACTTTGAGGTATTCCCAGACTAGTTTCTTGCATGTTCTAGCAAGCACAGGGCCCGGCACAGTCCATCACCCCGATCAGCTGGTGGTTTCAATTGCTGGGTTGGTTCTGTTTTCAGTCCCGAGTTGCACTGGAACCAATGGGTGTTGCAGTCCAGTCTGGTTCTGCCCAGCACGTACTCGGCCCTCACACTAACCAGTGGGAGCTGCAGCCTAGTTGGGGCGACCCACGATAACCCTCACCCGGCCCGCCCCTGGTTTGCCAGTATGTGTAGCAGAAGACCAGTCTGTCCCCCATCCCATTTGGCTCTGGCACTTGTCAATGGGTATTAAAGTTTAGTTCTATCTAACCAACTCAACCATCCAGCCCTCACGGGTGTTGTTGAGTGCCTCTCTATCTAGCCATCCCAGCCCCCGTCCTAGTTTTCATGCCCTCCCACGGGACTAGTGACCCAAGAAGGGGGAACCCACTTTTTCCCTCCCAGGTCTCTCTGTCCCGGTTTATGCACTCTTTAGGTGGTTCTGTGATTTGACTTGACAGAATTAGTCCCCAGTGCCAGCTTCTGCGGCTATGCCCAAACATCCCTCACCCACTCTAATTTATGCTTACAACAGCAGGAATAATCAGCCCAGCCTGGCTTTTCCCTGATCTATGCCACATGCAGCGCACAGGTGTTGTAGCCTTGCATAGTCTAGTCTGTCTCTATCCCAGCCCACGCTCTCCAGTGGGAGTAGCTGTCCGGCGAGGGAACCAGCCCCTTAATCCCCCCGCCAGTTCTGCCCCTCCCTTCCTTCCTGGATCTCACGTGTGCTGGTTGGGTGCTGCATTCATATCCAGTACAGGCAACCACGCCCTGGCATTCCATAATGTGTACTGGTTTTGTCGTGACCAAACCCGGCTCATCCCACACTCTGATCTGGTGATCGGATTTGCCAGTGGGTGATATGGACTGATTGAGCCTGGTCTGCTCCTGACCCATGCTGAATGTGTGCCAGTGGGAAACTTTCCATGGCCTATTCTGGGCTGTTTCCTATCATGCTTCTTGCGCTTACCTGCAGGGACTGTGTCCTGCCAGAGGAATTGCCCAGGCTCCTCCATCAGAACCCCTCCCAATGGCAGGTTTTGAGCATGCCAGGGGGTCCTTGAGCCAACCCAACTCAGTTCACGTCCTGTCCTAGCAGGGACAGTGGCTTTTCCTGGCTGGCTTTCACCCCATTCTGGTTCTTGTTGTTGGATGTTTCAGCCCGGCCATGGCTCATCCATACCCACATACAGCTCACGCATGGCTCAGTAGGGGGTTGAGACCCAGCCTAGTCAGTCCCACATCTACCCCCTGGTTCTCCATGACACCAGATGGTGTTGGGGTCTGAACTGGCCTGGTGCATCCAATCCCAGCCCACACTAGTACCTCGGGTGACTGCAACTGTTTCCTAGATAGAACGCAGCCCCAATTCTAGCACATACGCCCCTTGGTGGGAACCTCAACCTAGTTAGGGTGTCCCGTTACCTCCCCGATTGGGCTTGTTCCTAGCTGTAAATCATGCACCTGCCCGTGGTTGCTCTGAGGACCAGTAGGTGCAAGAGCCTAGCTCGGTATGACCTGTGTTCCATGCTGGTTGCTAGTTTTGCTTGTAAACAAAGGTTTGCTCAGTCCTGCCCAGTACATTACGTTCCATTACCAATTTACACATTTTGGAGCTACTATGCCCTGCTAGTCCGACCCCCAGATCTGGACGGCGTGTTCACCAGCGAGAGCTATGACTCGCCAGGGGAGCTTCCCAAGTACCTCCACTTGATCCACTCCCAAACCCAGTTTACATACATGCCATTGGTTTTTAGGCCAGTGCCCGGTGTACTCTGGCCTCCCATTTGGCCTTGTATGAGCTGGTGAATGTTGCAGCCCGGCCCACCCCACAACCTATTCAGGATGCACATTTGGGTGCTGCTGCCTTGCCCAGTCCAGTCTATGGCGGATCCCTTTACCTGTGATTGATGGCAGGCTCCTTGGTCACACTTAGCTTAGTCCATAACCACCTAAAATTTAGGTTTACCAGTGGGGCCAAACTTTCTACAGGGTGTGGCCCACACATCCTGCACAGAGTCCACCCCAGGATAAGGTTCTAGAGTGCTAGTTAAAATTATGGACCTGCCTAATGTGACCAGTCTTCTGAACCAACATCATGTCAGGCAAAAAAATATCCTACTAGACAATCTGGGGGTTATCTTCTGCATTATAGGTGTTCAAAGCTCAGCATTATTGAGTGATTAGAAGTTCTCCAAAAGAAGAGCCACTGGCGTTGGGAATCTTTAGGATTGACTCAGAACCCAGAAACAGTGGGGTCACCCTAGAGCTATCTAAGCAGCAATTCGGACATCCATTACCCCAGAGCTTCCCAGCCGGGTGGCAAGGAGGCAAAGCCTGGCACCACATGGTGCACTGGCCGCCCTGGATGAGGCCGAGGACTTGTTCACTGCCTTCCGGCAGTGTCTTTGGCGTGAGCCCCCAGCATTGGGTTCGACCCGGCAGGGGCACCCCCCACAGCCGCCACACTGTGAGGAGCAGCAGTTGCCCCCGAATCCCAAGGCCCGAACCCCTCCCAAACTCACCTAGCTGCCAGATATTAGCAGCTGGGTGGAGCTAGGAATTTTAAGCCAGTTCCCAAGTTCCCTCATGGCGCACTTACCCTGAGGAATGAGCTCTCTTGGGTCCTGGATGAGGCCGAGGACTCGTTCACTGCCTTCCGGCAGTGTCTTTGGCGTGAGCCCCCAGCATTGGGTCCGACCCGGCAGGGGCACCCCCCACAGCCGCCACACTGTGAGGAGCGGCAGTTGCCCCCGAATCCCAAGGCCCGAACCCCTCCCAAACTCACCTAGCTGCCAGATATTAGCAGCTGGGTGGAGCTAGGAATTTTAAGCCAGTTCCCAAGTTCCCTCATGGCGCACTTACCCTGAGGAATGAGCTCTCTTGGGTCCTGGATGAGGCCGAGGACTCGTTCACTGCCTTGCGGCAGTGTCTTTGGCGTGAGCCCCCAGCATTGGGTCCGACCCGGCAGGGGCACCCCCCACAGCCGCCACACTGTGAGGAGCGGCAGTTGCCCCCGAATCCCAAGGCCCGAACCCCTCCCAAACTCACCTAGCTGCCAGATATTAGCAGCTGGGTGGAGCTAGGAATTTTAAGCCAGTTCCCAAGTTCCCTCATGGCGCACTTACCCTGAGGAATGAGCTCTCTTGGGTCCTGGATGAGGCCGAGGACTCGTTCACTGCCTTGCGGCAGTGTCTTTGGCGTGAGCCCCCAGCATTGGGTCCGACCCGGCAGGGGCACCCCCCACAGCCGCCACACTGTGAGGAGCGGCAGTTGCCCCCGAATCCCAAGGCCCGAACCCCTCCCAAACTCACCTAGCTGCCAGATATTAGCATCTGGGTGGAGCTAGGAATTTTTTGATGAATACTTTTAATTCTAACACATGAACAGTTGCCTCATTTGAGTATTTATGAACTGAATGTTTCTGTCCCCCTAAAATTTATACATTAAAACCTTGACTTGTAATAGGATTAACAGGTGGGACCTTCAAAGAAAATTGAGTTGTAAGGACATCATGGATGAGATTAACTCTTAGAAATTTTTTTAAAATTTTGAAGTTTATGATACAATTCCTTAGAGTCTGGGATTTCCCCGCCATGAAATTCCCTACCCCCTACTGATTTTCCCTGTATTGTTACAGTAGGATAGCCCTTCACAGGAGTTACAATTCCGTCAGTCTGTTATCTAAGTGTGCTTTGACATTTCTGGTACAGACAACGTCAGTCCAGCATCCCATTGTCTATGCATGTCCAACAGTTTCATTGGGAGTTCATCTTTGATTTAGAAGTAGGGATGCACACTGCATTGAATCTTCACATCTGGATATGGTAGCCTCAACTATGCCGTTACAATACATTCCAATTTGCATGATGGCTTCCTTATATTAGAGAGAACATATGGTATAGGTCCATTTGGGATTGACTTATTTTATTGAACATAATGGTCTCAAGTTGGGACCATCTAGTTGCAAATGGTATAATTTAATTCTTTTTAATGGCTGAATAATATTCCATGGAATACATGTACCACAGTTTCTTCAATCACTCTTCTTTGGACAGGCATCTGAATTGTTTCCATGTCTTTGCTATTGTAGATTGTGCTGCTGTAAATATAATATTGTAGATCCCTTTCTCATATACAGTTTTCATTTCCTTTGGGTATATTCCAGCAGTGGGATAGCTAGGTCATATGGCAGGTTTATTTGCAGTTCTCTATGCAATCTCCATATTGATTTCTATATTGGTTGTACTAGCTACTGCATTCCCACCAGCAGTGAAGGAGGGTGTCTTTCTCCCCACATCCACACCAGCAGGTGTTGTTAGTTGAGTTCTTAATGTAGACCAACTTCACTGGAGTTAGGTGGTACCTCAATGTTGTTTTCATTTGTATCTCTCTGATGGCTAGGGTATCTGAGCATCTTCTCATATGTCTGTTAGCCATTTGAATCTGATTTTTTGAAAAATGTTCATTTCCATTGCCCATTTTTTACAAGTTTTTTTAACTGGATATTAGTCCTTTATCACTTGTATACTGTGCAAAAATTTTCTCCCATTCTGTTGGTTGCTTGTTCACTTTGTTTCCTTTGTGGTAGAGAAGCTTTTTAGTTTGATGTAGTCCTGTTTCTTCATTTTGGCTTTGATTGCCTTTGCTTTTGGTGTCTTTGCTAAGAAATCTTCCTCGTTTCTATTTCTTGGAGAGTGCTTCCTATATTTTCCTTTAATAGTTTGATGGTTTCTGGGTGTAGATTTAGGTCCTTGAACCATTTGGAACGTATTTTTGTATAATATGACAGGTGTGGGTCTTCTTTCTTAATTCTGCAAGCTGCTATCCAGTTGTCCCAACAGCATTTGTTGAATAGGCCAGGGTTTTTCCCTGCATTGTTTTCCATTTTCTTGTCAATGATTAGTTGTCTATACATGTGTGGGCTCCCTTCTGGTGTTTCCATTCTGTTCCTTTGATCTTCTTCTCTGTTCCTGTATCAGTACCAGACTGTTTTGATGACCACTGCTCTGTAGTATGTCTTGAGGTCTGAAATTGTGATTCCTCCAGCTTAATTTCTATTTTTCAAGATAGCTTTAGCTATTCATGGTTTCTTATGTTTCCAGATGAACTTTTATATCTCCTTTTCTATTTCTGAGAAGAACGTTGTTGGGATTGCATTCAATCTATATATTACTTTTGGTAATATGCCCATTTTGATGATGTTGATCCTGCCAATCCAGGAACATGGTAAGTTTATCCATTTTTGAATGTCTTCTTCTATTTCCTTTTTTAATGTTTTTAGTTTTCATCATAGAAATCTTCCACATATTTAGTTAACTTAATTCCTAGATATTTAAGATTCCTCTTAGCTATTTTAAAGGGGACTGTACTTACAATTTCTTTCTCAGCCATGGAATTATTTGTGTACACTTGTGTCATCGATTTGTGTTCATTAATTTTGTATCCTGCTACTCTGCCAATGTCTCTTATGAGTTCCAATAGTCTCTTGGCTAAGTCTTTTGATTCTCCTACATAGAGAATCATGTCATCTGCAACTAGAGATAATATCAGTTCCTTGTTTCCAATTTGAATTCCTTTAATTCCTTTCTCTTGCCTAATAATGACTCCATAGAGTCTTCTCACGCTCTGCCCCATGGGAGGAAATAATGGGAAGACAGCAGTCTTCAGTTCAAAAGAGGGCTCTATTAAGAACCTAGTCTTGTTGGCACTGTGATCATGAAATTTAAATCTGTAGAGTTGTGGAAAATTTTGTCATGTATAAGCCAACCAGCCCATGGTACCTTATTATAGCAGCTGGAATAGATTAAAACAGTATTGAAATAAAACCCTGTTTTCAGCCCAAAGGAGGAAAAGTGACAATCTTAAGCAAGCCAAGTTGAGAGTTTCTTATTAGTTAACTGTCAACACTCATTCATCATCCATGTGACACCTGCCTGATTTAAATCGCTCACTAGTGACAAAGGGTGGCTCTGTCAGACAACATCAGAGAATCTTTGTTATGCATTGCAGAGTCGCAGAACCCTATGATATGTTCAGAAATGCAAATATCTTGTCCATGATATCAAGCTTGGTTTTGAAAGGTGAATCAACCAACATTTTGAAGGTTGATTTAAATATACCTTTAGGTCATGTTTTCCTTTAAAAAATTAGATAATGTAGTAGAATTTAAGTGAAGAATTACTCATGAGTTGGACAACCCTCAAAACTTGGAGAGATTCAGAGAATTCTCCTCTGCAATGGGAGTAGTGATTCATAGTCAGAAAATAGCAGTAAGGTACAAAAATAGCCTTATTGGTTACAGCTAGACATTTGCCTTATTTTGTCATGGTCTGGTCTTTTGAAAACTTGTGATTGGCCAAAGCTCAGCTGCTTGCAGTTGACTTCAGACCCAGCTACAAGTCACATTCCTAAAATATATTTCTTTGCATATAGATAATAACTTAGCTTGCAGTTCCTTACGTAGGACTTTAAAGTAGGGAGATCGCTTCAACACAATGGCCTCCTGTTTGCTGAGTGAAGGTATAAGTTGCTAATTCAGTGTCTTGTGGACAGGCATGAGCAGATGTGAACTAGGTGTGGGTGGACACCATTGCATGGTGCATACTTTGCTTGAGAGGATGATTTAGCATTGAGTCTTAGGGCTGCATATGATCATTGGCACGTGTGGTATTATCTGATCTAGTCACTAGCCCTCCACAATAAGATCACAGATTGTTAAGATGGGGAGATCAGGGGTTGAGTAGGAGTTGGTTATGTTCATCATCTCCATGTGCCACCATGACGGGAATACTCAGTTTTAGGAGAGGGTGGAAAAACATGAAGGAATATTCTGTTCAAGGACATGAAAGGCAATCTAGTCTTCTTAGAGAAGACAGAGTGTTTATAACATTTACAAAGAAGAAAGGGAAATCAAATCAAGATAGAAAAATGTGATACCTTTCACTGTTAAATTATACTTCCAGGGCTACAGATAAGGTATTATCTTGAAAAATGATTAGGGCTTCCTAAGAGACAGTTGGGGTCCAAATAAAATGGAATGCTAAGAGATAAGGAAGCTTTGTGTCACAGAGAACAGTTGAGTCAGTGCTGCTGGGGACTCATGAAGGTAATATTGCAAAGCCTGATTTGGTGAGCCAAGACAACTGAGACAACATGGCTTAACTTCCTCCTTTCACACGTCGTTAATACAAGGCCCAAGAAGACAAAGATCCAAAGATTCATTCGTGCTAACTCTGTTCAACAGCACTGCTTTGGTTTAATGAAGACATTCATAGCATAGCCATTTTTAAGGAGTATAAAGCACATTACAGATTCTACCTGAAAAATATTTCCAGAACATAAGATATTTACAGTTTATGTTTGTAAACAGGTACCAGGTGCTGTTAAACACTTTATACACATTACTGAATTTCATTCTCACAGCAAATCTGAGAAAGTATTATCACCCCTCTTAGAAATACAGAAGTTGGAGTACAAGTTAGGCATTAGACATAGGAAACATCAATTATGCATTGCATATTTGAATTTAAGAAAGATAATTTATATGTGTTGCAAGAATACTTTAAGAATAAATGTCTTGGGCCCGGCGGCGTGGCCTAGTGGCTAAAGTCCTCGCCTTGAAAGCCCTGGGATCCCATATGGGCGTCAGTTCTAATCCCGGCAGCTCCACTTCCCATCCAGCTCCCTGCTTGTGGCCTGGGAAAGCAGTCGAGGACAGCCCAAAGCTTTGGGACCCTGCACCCGTGTGGGAGACCTGGAAGAGGTTCCTGGTTCCCGGCATCGGATTGGCACAGCACCGGCCTGTTGCGGCTCACTTGGGGAGTGAATCATCGGATGGAAGATCTTCCTCTCTGTCTCTCCTCCTCTCTGTATATCTGACTTTGTAATACAATAAATAAATCTTAAAAAAAAAAGAATAAATGTCTTTGCAATATGTTTCATCACCCCCAATAGAATCACTTTTGCAAGGGATCTCAGGGACCAATTACGAAGACAATAAAAGTCATTTTCATTATGTTAAAAGATCCATGTTCAACCACATTTAGAAGCAGCAGAGCTCATTCTGTGGCTATACCCTTTCCTGCTTTCCTTTACTCAGCCTGACTTCACTTTCATGTTTTAAATTACATACTAATTGTACCCTTGAGTTTTCAAGCCATAGGGCAAGAATAGCTATGAATTTTCAACCAAGATCAGCTATTTTAAAAATGTTATTGGGCCTCTTGAGTTCTTGAGAGAAACAAACCCAAGAGGATTGGTAGATCTCTGTGTAGGTATACAAATGAGTAGACACACACACACTGATATATTATACTGTATTATAATAAGAACAGTTTAATATATTAATATGAGGTATTATAAAAAATTGGTCCATATGATTGTGGAAGCTAAGAAATTCGAAGATCTTCGCTTGGCACGGTGAAGCTGTGGGAGAGACCCAATGTGGGCAATCCATGTTTGAAATTTTGAGAAGCAGAAATGCCAGTAGTATACGGTTACATTCTAGTGTGAATCCAAGTCCAAAGGCAGGATGGCCCAGCTTGAAAACACTCCATTAGAGAAACATAACTCTCCCCTACTCAGCCTTTGGATGAAACCCACCCACATCAGGAAGGCCATCTGCTTTATTCAGCCTACTAGTACAAATATTAATCTCCTGCAGACATTCATTTATGTTTAAATGATCTTCTTGATGTTCTATGGCCCAGTCAAGTTGACATGTAGAGTTAATCATCATACTACCCTTCTTCCTTCTGTTCCTGTTACAGGTTCTGATAGCTCCAAATGAATAAGCCTCATGATATTCGTACCTTAAATACAGACCAATCCAAAATTGATTATTAATACAGATTGTCCAATAACAGGTTAACAAATGTGATGAATGTGAACATTTGAGAAACATTTTCACTTGGAGCTTACCATTTTGGAACTTTGCCTTTTGAAATTCAACCACTTGTTAGGAAACCCAAGTAATTATATAAAGATATTTCTTGTAGGAGACCTGAAGATCCTGATTGAAAACCCAAATGCCAAGCTAGATCAGTGATGTCACTCACACTGTTGAGTCACTCATCAGCCTTAGTGGATGCCACATTATGCATGAAAATCAACTAGTCATGTCAAATGTTGTAAGAAATAATAAGATGTTCCTTTGTAAGCCAGTGTGTTTGGAACTGCTTTGCTACACACAAATAACAACTGAAACAATCATCCTGCTTTCTGATCATCACTTTGACAATAACTATTTCAGGTTCGACCTCAGGGATAGCTTCTGGAGATACCTGAGCTAGGTTGGATTCAATGCTTGCGGCCCTAGCTATGCGGTGAGCGAGTCCTAGGCTTTTGGGCAGCCAGTGTGCCAATTGGCACTGGGATTTGCCTGCTGGCCACCCAGCGGCAAGCTCTGGGGTCATGGGGGTGTAGAATTGCTGCCTAATGACATCCATGAATAAGGCCAATGTGCGTGTTGGTAAGCAATAAATCCTGAGGGACTCCCAATGACAGGGTCAGTGTACTTGCAGCTAAGCGAGGGGACTGAGACCTGATGGTGTGGAGGGGAGAGTACAGACAATCTGTATGGGTCAGACTGATACACCAGCCTACATGCAAGTCCTGAGTAGAACTTATTATCATGGAACATTGTTGACCACCACATGTCAGCCTATGTGAAAGCTAGGGGACCTGTCTAACAGGACTAGTAGCTAGTACCTAACTGAATGTCAGAACGGGATGGGTCATATTAGGCAGGGTCATGACACTAACCAGCAAGCAAGAGAACCAGGTCCAGGGGTAAATTCTGTGGGGGATATGTGGGCCCAAACCTGTGGAAATACAAGGCCCATTGGTTAGCTCAGGAGTTGGGGTGGGGATGAGTTGAACTAGATGTGACCATGGAATCTGCCATTACTTACAGTTACAGGGACAGAAAACAGTCTGGGCAGATCGAGGCTGCAGCACCCACATGTGCATCTTAAAACAGGGTATGAGGCGGGACAGGCCACAACATTCACCAGCTCATACAAGGCCAAGATGAGGGGCAGGCTATGCTGGGCAAGGGCCTAACACTCGTGGGCATGTATTAGATCTGGGTCTGGGAGTGGCCTGAGTGGAAAATTTGGGAAACTCCCCTAGTTAGTAATAACTCCACTGGTGATCACATGGTCCATGCCTGTGGGTCAGGCAAGCTGGGCAAAGTAGCTCCAACTGTTGGCTAATGTGTGGGTTGGTTTTGGAAGGGGGCAACCTGGGCAGGGCCAAGCAAACCTTAGCTCACCAGCAAGAGCAGAAACCGGGCTGGAACACAGGTCATGCCAGGATAGGTTGTTACACCAACTAGTTTGCATGAGCCAGGGATGGGAGCAGACTGAGTAGGGCCAGGTTCCAGAACCTGCCAGTGAGAATTGAGACTGTGGGCAAACTGAGTCAGGCCAGGCTACAACATCCACAGGCAAAGGTCATGACAGGTGAGGGATTATGCCAAGCTGGGTCAGAGCAACTGCTGGCACGTGTAGGATCTATGGCTGGGAATAGGCCTGGTTGGGGAGTTAAGGGGACACCCTGGCTGGGTCGTGGTTCCCACTGGTGAGTGCGGGACTGCATTCTGATATGTATATAGCTACAGTGTCCCTCGGCATAAGTGTGGACTGGGGGTGGGCGCACCAAGCCGGGCTAAATTCCAGCAGCACCTGGCTGGTGCTTGAAAGACGAACTAGGCTAGGTCTCTGCCTGGACTGATCCATGTGTGAGCTGTGTCTGGGTGTGGACCAGGCTTGGCTGGGCTGAAAGATACAACAGTAAGAACCAGAATGGGTTGAAGGCCAGTTAGGAAAGGCCACTGTTCCTGCTAGGACAGGAGGTGGATTAAGTAGGGCTGGCTCATGGACCCACTGGTATGTGCGAGATCTGGCATTGGGAGAGGTTCTGATGGAGGAGCTTGGGAAACTCCTCTGTCGGGATACAGTCCCTGCAGGTGAGCACAAGAACCACGATAGGGAGCAGCCCAGACCAAGCCAGGGAGAGGTACCCACTGGCATACATTTGGTGCAGGTCAGGAGTAGACCCAGCTGGGCCAGTTCACATCATCCACTGGTGAATCTGAACACCAGAATAGAGTGTGGGTTTGGCTGGGTTTGGTTGCAACACCTGCCAGTACACATTAGGACTTGTGCTGGCAGCCTGTTGGGCTGTGTTAGGCTGTAGCTGCCACCAGCGTCAGTTGGAATTGGGGGTGGGCTGGGTCTGGCCAGACTACAGAACCCATTGGCAGATGCTGAGGAGAGGCAGGCTATGCCAGACTGGGCTTCTGCACGCAACCAGCACATATAAGAACCAGGGGTGAGGGGGTAAATCCAGTAGGGGGACTATATGGGGCTCCCATGCTGGACCACCACTCCCACTGGAGAGCATGAGTTGTAGGGTTGTCTGTTCCTGCTGGTGCAAACTTAAATCAGAGTGGGTGTGTATTGGTTGAGGGCTCTGGGGGCTAATTTTGTCAAGTTAAACTACAGAACCACCTGGAGAGTGCATGGTCTGGGAGTGGGTGTAGGCCCAGTAGGGAAATAGTGGGCACTTCCCTCTTGGGTTTCCACTCTGACTGGTGAGCATCAGAATCGGCGTAGGCATGGCTAGACAGAATGGCACCCACTAGCGTGTGTGTGGGCTGGATAGTGCGGCTGGTTGGGTTGAACTAGGCTTTAATGCCTGTTGACATGTGTGAGAGCTGAATGGGATGTTGGACAGTCTTGACCAGTCTGCTGTACATACTGGCAAGCACGGGGACCAGGGCAGGGGGCAGGACTGGTCAGGCTTATTGTGGGTCGCTCCAACTAGACTGCAGCTCCCACTGGTTTGTGTGAAGGCCCAGTGTGTGGAGGGCAGGATTGGGCTGGACTGCAACACCCATTGGTTTGTGTAGAATACAGGGCTGGAAACAGAATTGACCCAGCAATTGCAACCACCAGCATATGTATAAGCATATGTGCCGGCACAGGCTGTGCTGGACCCTGTACTGGCAAGCACATGCAAGAATCAGGTCTGGGATCACCCCAGATGAAGTTTCTTTGGGACTCCCCCCAACTGAACTGCTGAGCTCAGAACCCCAACCATGAAAAGAAATGCAGCTTCCATGGTCTGAACATGGAATGCATGTGTTAAAGCTGAGTCTCCTCAGAGGCTCAGACGGAGCAGTGCACAGCACATCCAGGAGCACGTGGAGGATATGGCAGTCCATTAGAACCTGCAGAGGACACCTGGTACCATAACAGAGGACAGAGTATAGAACAAATGGATCAACTGCTCCACCCACATGTTGGCAGTGAAAATCTGGGCAAACAGAGACTGTAAGGTGGACTATGTCAGCCAGTGGATTCTGGAGAGATTTCACCATGCTTGGAATGGCGATTTTGGTAGCAATTAAATTCAGAACTGTTGAATTATCAAAACTACTTAAGCAGTGCCCTTGGAGCATGCCCCACATCGGGGACCCTTTGATGGCTGGGAGGCTGGGTGGAGCTTCTACTTTTATCTCCTCCTTCTCCTAATTACAGAAAAAAAAAATGTGGAAACAATGTTCTTATCCACTCTTCTGTAACCCTTGACCCTTTGCGCCCTAATCAAGTATGAGAAGATGATTAAAATAAAATTATAATAATAATTTTTTAAAATTATTGGCCAGTGACTTCAACATAGCAAACATTAATCAGAGGGATCCTTCTAAAAGTTATCAATTGCTTTCTGGGTCTTTAATATAAAGTCTAACCAATGAAGTGATACATGAAGATAATATCATCTGCCTCCTAATTGGTTCCCCAATTCCCCTAATTAACTCCAGCCCTCATAATTTCCATTCCAGTCATAGCTGCCCTTCTGTCAAAGGTCAGTCTCCCCTAAGCCATCCTCCCTTCTGCCGCTGTACCATGCCTGCTCTGCTTTGTTCTTCAATCCAGGCTGCATGCAGCTACAGAGGGTGCTTTGGCACTCAGATCACCTCTAACAGCTACCTCACTGCACTCCTCTTGCCCTTTCTCATCTCTCCTCTCAGTGGACAATAGACTTTTCTTAAAAAGATTTATTTATTTTTATTGGAAACTCAGATATACACAGAGTAGGAGAGACAGAGAGGGAGATCTTTTGACTGGAGTTTAGCCGATCTGAAGCCAGGAGCCTCTTCCAGGTCTCCCACATGGGTGCAGGGTCCTATGGCTGTGGGCCAACCTCGACTGCTTTCCCAGGCCATAAGCAGGGAGCTGGATGGGTAGCGGGGCTGCCAGGACACAAACCAGTGCCCATTTCGGTTTCTGGTGTATAGAAGACAAGGACTTTAGCCACTAGGCTACTGTGTCAGGTCCAGCCATAGACTTTTTGAGAACATGATGTAAATACTTCTTCTCTGTGTGCATTATTGGACACAGTGATTGCCATATTTAAGGTGTTTAGAATGTGTTTGCCCAACAAAATTAGTTGCTACATTTTGGTATTGTTCTAAGATAACACTTTATTTTTCCAAATTTATTATCACTCCCCTATCTGAGAAGAATAGGGAAAGTATTATTTGGTGAAGTTATTTTACCAAAGGAATACCTTATATCCTACAATAATGTCAAATGGACTTCAGAAGGCAGGGTAAGCAAGATTTACAAACAAAACAAGAACGTTAAAATTCAAAGCTGGAGACTGCTAGAGACATCAGGAGTCTAACTTCACATATCCCTGGATGCATTTCATGTTTTACTTCCTCTGAGAGATTCCTTCCCTTCATCTCATAGCTGGTTTAGAAGACTCCATGTTGTCACAGAAGTCGATAGTTTTGCCTAATATAGAATGGCAGTTGTCTTCTTTTTGCTTAGTCATGGATGGTAACTGTCAATCTGTTTTTCTCTCCCTATTCATATCCACCATTAGACTTGGATCTCTTCAAAGAAACAGCTATATGTCTTAGCCATTTCTCAAGCACCTACTACAATGCTAGCTTAAGAAATATTATATGAGGGCCTGACATGGTAGCCTAGTGGCTAAAGTCCTTGCCTTCTATATACCAGGAACCAATATGGGCACTGGTTCATGTCCTGGAGCCCCTGCTTCCCATCCAGCTCCCTGCTTGTGGCCTGAAAAAGCAGTCAAGGTTGGCCCAAAGCCTTGGGACCCTGCACCCATGTGGGAGACCTGGAAGAGGCTCCTGGCTTCAAATTGGCTTAGCTCCAACCGTTGCGGCCACTTGGGGAGTGAATCATGAGATGGAAGATCTCCCTCTCTGTCTCTCCTCCTCTCTGTATGTCTGAGTTTCTAATAAAAATAAATTAGTCTGTTTAAAAAAAGAATTATTATATGAATGGCTGATCCAAGATAATTAAATTTTGTGAAAGCAGGCTGTGGTCAGATAATTATGAAGGGAGTTGAACATGTCCTAAAATATTGCCTTGAACATAAGCTGTTATTTGTAGCTTCACTTCATGGTGCATTGGATATCTTTCTGACTTAAAAAGAAATGAGACAGGAAATTCATCCCTAGTTTGTCTAGTGGAATTCTGTGATGTGATCTTGTGGTGTCCTAATTTGGTTCTGCCCTAGTACTATTACAATAAATTCCATTTTGTAAAATGTATAAAAGCAGAATTGTTCTGATTAAAAAGAATCCAGATTCCCACATACTAACTTCCTTTCCTGTATCAACACACTTTGTCGACTTCTACCACTTTAGCAATATTCAACAATGATTCACGGTAGCCTTGAGAACTACTACCATAAACGCTCAAGATAGGAGTTATGCGGTCATGGCTTCTCTTTTGGTCCATTTTCCCCCGGCAGTAACAAGCATTAGAGATGATACTGGGTGTACAGTAGAAAGTATGGAGTTTAATGGCTTCCTTGGCCAGCTTGCATGTAATCACCCATCTCATTCCCATTTGAGCCTGTTTTTTTCCTCCTTGGATCACCTGTTTCTACAGTCATTGTTGTGGCCACTATCTTCATGCAAATGTGACCAAGCACAACCTCCCAGCTGCAACATATGTCTCCTGCTTTATGTCTGTGGACCTCTCTTCTGCTCACTTAACCAGTCTTGCAAATGCTCAAACCTGAAATCAAATAGGAAATACTTTGACCTATGAGAACAAGGCTATAGAAAAATATTGCCACCTTTTGTGATTTAATTGGATAATTCTAAGGAATGTTCAGTAAAATCTCTTTGAAAGTCTATTGATATTGAGTTTTAGCCACTCCTCATTATAAGTCACTTCCCCACAAATCCCAAAACATAGACCTTTACTCATTATTATTCTCCCCTATTACCCACTCCCTTTTCTTGAGATCTACTCAAGACAAACTCAGGGCAAACACCTAAGTCATGATTTGGGGTCAATTTGGTATCGAGTTAATATCTCCTCTAAACTGTTTCAGTTTTCCTTTTTGCAGGACTATCCAATGTATCCTACATTTCATTATCTCTTTGTGTCCCTCTTCTAGTCTATTAATAGCAAATGGGTGGGACCTTCTTTCTTTTAATAATATACTTTAAGTAATACTAAATATATAGTAGGAACTCAAGAAGTATCAGTGGATTCAGCAGGTGATTGTATGCACACCTTAGTGTAGGCACAGTTGCCCTGCTTCGCACTAAATCTCTTCACCTTGTATCACAGGAAATGGGACACATGATGTTAGTATCCCTGGACCAGCTTGAGTCATTGGGAAGGGACCAATGGCTCAAATTTTTATTTGAACCTCAAACTCTGCCTTCTTTAAGGGGAAACAAGGCTGGATTCAATGTGCCTGTGTGTACTGACTTAGGAGGAACAACTTCACTACTAAGAATGGGTTATCCCAGTGATGCCCACAGACATCTGAGTAGCACAGTACCTAGGAGTGAAATTCACAGATTGAAGATCTAGGAAAATGAAGCCAAATAAGATACACCAGAATCAAGCAGGCATCCATAGACAGAGTGCACCTGGTTTGGTTAGACTATCAGCAGGGAAAGTAAGGGATAGAGTAGACTGGATTTAAAGACAGGTATGAGGCAGTAACTGCCAGGTTAAATATCCAAGGAAGAAAATCATCAGGGCTTATAGTCCAAGGAGAAATGGTAGATTTGGGGGATCAATGCGGCAAGTTATGCACAAGTGTAAAATGCCTGGTAACATTGATGGTTTTAGAGCCCTTCTGGTAACATAATTCAGTAAGCGCTGTGATTTTTGCTAATGTATTTTTAACACTGTTCAGAGAAACTGCTTAGATTATGAGTGAGGCTAATTCTTCTCAGTTTAGAAATGTATGTTTCAAAATCACCTTTTGGAAAACTTACTGAAAATGGAAATAGATTTGTGCTTCCAGAGGCTGGGGAGGGAAGCAGGAAGTAAATGAATTGGGAAAGGTTGATTGACAGGTACCAGGCTGTGGCTGGGTAGAAATAAGAATTTGGGGATTCTTTTCCACATTAGAATGATAAGAGATAATTTTAATTTATATATTTATTTAAAAACTAGAATGTGCAATTTTTAAAAGTTTTCACTGTAACATTACATACTTGAGAAAAATGCATATTTTTACCCAGATTTGATATTGCACAATGCATACCTGCAATGAAATACCACTATTCCGTAAATATGAATAATTCTGTGTCTATTAAGTTTTTAAAAGAAAAAAAGGATAAGATTCAGGTGCTGCACTGAAAGAAAAACATAAAACAACGCAAATATGAATTCCAGGCCATTACTCCAACAGACTTCTGAATTAGGAAATCATCACTTTAATTCCCCCTTTAAGCAATTCCAATACAGGGCATTGACTTGAAAAAAAGCTGTTTTAATACTATGCATGACTTTCCGGCACAAGAGTGTAGAATTCATTGACATTTGAGAAGGATACACTGGTAAACAATTCTATATCCCCTCATTCCCCAAACTCAGTCACCTTTACCATGCAGCTGGGGTAGCCTGGTTTCCACGTTTCTCTCTTCATGCTGAAAATCACACTTATATTCTGAAACACTATGTTCTTGGAAGAGGGGATTAGTGTTTCATTTGATCCATTAAGACTGAAACATAACATTGCAGGTGCCTCAAAGCTTTGTAGAAATGCCTGGAAAATATATACACAGACACACACTTGTCCACACAAGATTAAAGATACCTTTAAAGATCCAGGATTTTTTAATATGTATACTTTAAGCCAGAAGGTGATATAAAAAGGCAAATGTTTTTTAAAAAAATATTTGTGATGTGGAGATCTCCTAACAGCTAGTTCTCTCCCCCAAATGCCTGCAGTGATTGAGCCTGGGTCAGATCAAACCCCAAGAGCTTGGAACTCAACTACTGCAGCCATCAGCAACATCTGCCAGGCTCTGCATTAGCAAGAAGATGGAATCTGGAGGCAGGGGTCAACCTGGGCACTCTGATGGGAACGTCCTGTCTATTAGGTCAAATGCCTACCACCACAGGAATTATTTTTATGAGTCAAATCCATGCCAATATCGGCAAGTGAAAGAAAAGATCCCAATAAAAAATGCAAAATTAAGGAACTTATACGTTGAGTGTTCAAGGAGACTAGATGTAACAGGAAGCAGATGTAGACATATTACTGCCACACAAAGACTTCAGGTCCACTTGCTACTTGCAGTCATCAGCATTTCAAGGTAAGTGATGCTGCTTGGTTGCTTGGCAACGGGATGCTCTCCCCTCACTTGTCTTTCAAATGACAAGTGAGCTTTTATGAGCTCCTTGCTCGTTATTTCTCCTATCAGGCCAACCATCTGAGCTCTAACAACTCCAGTAATAATGGGGTGAAAAAGCTTCAATTCTCCAATCCAGGAGAAAAGAATATTCACTTCGTCAAGGGCATCTGTGATACAAAGTGCAAATCAGTGTTATCTTCAGTTCTGATTAGAATTGTTTGCATAGGAATAATAACTGCTAGGGTCTAAATGTGAATTTGGATGTTGAATGTGTCTCAGAGGCTCACGTCTTAACAGGGTTAGTCCCCAGGCGACACTATTGGGAAATGCTGGAACTCTAATGGAGTAGGACAGCACGGCAGCCCTAAGAACTGCTCAGAGTTCTCAGGGGAGAGGGTTGTTGTAGAAACTCAAGCCTGAGCCCTGGCGCTCCCCCTCTGCTTCCTGGCTTACGGTGTGATTGTTCCTTTGTGCACATTCCACCATTGTAATCTCCTGAGGCCAAAGCAATGAAGTGTCCGATTTCCGCTTGAACCCCTTAAGCTGTGAGCTAAGGAAGCTTTCTCTAAGTTTCCTCAAGCACTTTAATGATATTAATGGGAAGCAGATACAAACTGGCAAACTGAGAGGCTGAGGAGCTCTTGTGTGAGAAACCAGAGTACACACCTGTATACAGTTATTAAATGATTAAAGCAATACTTCAGGTATTTGAAGAAGTACATCTGTTCACATTTTCACAGCTGTGATGTGATTAAATAGCTGAACTAAAGGACAGAACCATCATAATTGAAACCTCCTGTGCATTTCTTGTGGGTCACATTCTATTCTGTTATCTTCCTGGTATAAACAGCAACTTATATTTATAGTTCTTACATTTTCTTTTACTGTAATTCTATTTTATATGCATATGTCTTTGCCAACATATTATTTTTATGCTTTTGTGATATTATAATTAATACCATATCACAGTCTTCTGTGAATTTCTGTTTTGCTACTAAGATTTATCAATGCCATATGATTTAATCACTTTCACTACTATTCGGTATTTCAGTATGAGATTACACCTAGTTTATCCATTTTCTGTTGAGGACATTTGGTTTTCTTCCAGATTTTTCTTTTTTTTTCTACTACTATAAACAATACTGCAGTACATATTCTTTCAGATGTTGAAATCTTTTTAATTTATAGGAGACTGTTTGCAAGTTCTGACCATAAATCTCTTTATTATGTGTTCTACAAAGGTCACATGGTTTATATGTTGCCTTTTACTTCCTTTACGGTATCCTTCTTATTAACAGGAGTTCTTAATTTTTATGGAGTCAAATATATATCAGTCCTTGGCTCGATGTATGTGTATAACTTTCCCCTAGCTTAAGAGAATTTTCCTACAATCAAAGCCAAGAAATTGTCCTCCAGTGTTTTCTTCAGATTTTTACATTATTTGCCTTTCAAACTTACTTATTTTTTTTTTAATGCAACTGAAACTGATTGTTGAGTTGGAGTGAGACATGGCTCCATTGCCATCCTTTCCACATGAATAAAAGCATGCTTGGGCTTAGCCCATCACCTGCACTGATGTGCCTTACTGCCCTTCTCTGTATCTTTCCTATCTGTTGCCTGCCCTGTCCATCTCTCGTTACTGCAACATCTTGAACACTATTGCTTCATCACACTTCTTGATCCTGGTAGGTCAGATTTTGTCTTAGCTATTCATGTTTGTTTGCTTTTTCGTGGTTTCAAAATCACCTTGTACAATTATCAAAGGGATTTGTGTGTATATGTTTGAAGGGGAGAGCGACAGAGGCAGACAAAGCTCCCATCTGCTGATTGACTCCCCATCTGCACACAAGAACTACGTTTTTGTGCCAGGCCATAGCCAGAAGCTGGGAACTCAGTGTGGGTATCCTGTGCGGGTGGCTGGGACCCAACTGCATGAACTATCACCCGCTGCCTCCCAGATCTGCATTAGCCAGAGGCTGGAATTGGGAGCAGACGGGGACTCAAACTGAAGCATTTCGGTGCACAATGTGGCATCTTAGCTTTGTCTTAAACACTAGGCAGATTGCCTGCCTGGGTGAGGTTGCTGTGAGGGTCATTTTGAACCTAGAGATCTACTATACAATCTAATGTCATGATGGTGTTGAACCATCGTTCAGTGAACAGTACATGACTCTTAAGTTTTGTAGATCTTTTCCCTAGCTCTCAATTAAGTTTAATAATTCTACATAATAGTCCTTATACTGGTTTTGTTTTAGGATGATTTAAGTTCTTCTTGGCTATAGTTAATAATATGTTTAAAAGTAGTATTTCCTAGCTGCATGCACTTAATATAAATGTAGTTTTATATACTAATATACATTGCTAAAACATTTTATTAGCTGTTATGATTTATTTGTGATTAGCTACTTATTTTTATATATAGTCATGTTAATGAATACATAGTTTTTTATTCTAATTCTTACAACTTAGTCTGTTTTTCTCATATTAAGGCACCGATTAGGATGATCAATTTAATTTATAGAAGAAAAAGTCTCTGGGTTGTTACTAAATATAAATGAAAAATCTTCTAAAATTTCAGGAGTTACAAAAACATTAGTGCTGGTATTTGGAAACACATTCTCAGACGAAAATTTTCTTCCTACTGTAAAAGGTCATTGAGTTTCTCTAAATGTTTTTAGATGGCCTTGTTGAAATCTTTACAATTTTTCTGTTGATGTATTAATATGCTAAAATTGGGATTGGATTTGTCAATTCATTTTAGGATGTTGCCATCATTATGGGTGAGTTTTTTTCTTTTTCTTGTGTAGAATTTGTAAAAACTTCTAGTTTCATAAAACATATTATGAGAAATGTTTTACACAGGATGGGGGTAGTTTCCTGAAAGTGTCATGTAAGTTCCTTGGAAAGCCACAAGTTTTGCGTCAGGCAATGAATTCAGTGTGTCAGGTGACTGTGTGCCCTTATCAGCATGGCAAGATGACCCAGCTAATAAGCAGTAGAGAATTTAGCCCTGGGCCATCTGACTTCAAAAACAGTACCACCAATACTCTATGCATTAGATGTGACTGCATTTTAAAATAGCCACTGTGGTAGTGGTATGCTGGGTAATTGAGAGATGACTAAGACTGGGAGCTAATTGGAAAATTGTTTTTGTGAGTGACTAACATGCAATACAGTGTAAGAGACAGATTGGTATCAAAACTGTAAACTGCTAAGACCAGGTTGCCTTGTGCCAAATGCTTCCTGAGTTAGGTTTCATACTCTTCAGCTTCAAGAGCATTTACAGGCTGGCTGGCAGGCAGACAGGCAGGGATCCCCTGCGTGTTTGGGGTTGTTTTATGTATCTGAGTCACATGTTTCATGCTACATAGGCTTCCATGACATAAGCCCTCCCTTTTCAAAAACTTAGTTTTTGGAGTTAACTCTGCTTCAGATTTCAAAGTGGTACCCACATTTAATGTGTTGAAGACTCCTTTCAATTCAAACAGCAAATGTAACTTCTCAGACTTCCAGAAAAAATTTAGTTGTGATTGATGTTGTTTGGACTAAATGTGCAATTACTACACCAAAGTGATTCCTGATTGGGAAAAAATACAGTAGATTGCTTAGATTAAAGGAGTGGCTATATGCCTGGTCACGGCACGACCAACCCTCAGAGAGCATCATATGGTTATAGCTAAGGGATTGCTATGTGGGGTCATCAGAGCACTGGAGCTGAAGTCTTCAAGCTTCGGTTATTTATGTAGGTCAGGTCCCGTGAGCTGTTTTTTGTAGCAGCATTGCAAAGCATTGTAGAAGGAGTGAACCTTAGGAACATCTGTTTGTTTTCTGCCTACAGACTATGTGAAAGCAGAGGGTAAGATTAAATCTATTTCTGTGGTCATGATGATTTCTTTGCCCTTTTCTATGTTAAATGTCTCCAGTTCAAACCATCACTGATTTCATAGAAATCTAACACTTACAGAACAGCAGTGTCATTGGTTTCAATCCATTTGCATTGGCTGTTATACCTACTCACTTTGCAAGCCGAAAATCAAGACTCATTTTCTATACACCTGAATAAGTTAATAGGACAAAAAGCAATGAAAACAATCCTTGCTCCTCTTAGTCTTCACTTCTCTTCGTAGATCTTTGTCTTAATTGCTCTAACTTAGAATAGTTGATTCTATTTATGAAAATCATGTGGTAAAAAGAGGAAATTGAACAGATACATACTATATTTGAGGTTTTATAGGTCTGGGAGTTTTTGGTGTTGATCAAATTACAAGTATACTTTTCCCACACTAAACACAACATTTGACAGAACACCACTAAATTGCGTTAGCTGAAATTCATTAAGTTTCAATTCCATGTTCAACTCTGTACTTTGTAATGTAACATGAAAGGGACACTTTGTGGTTTTGTACTCTGCGGGTAGTATTTGTGCTTATGCAAATTGATTATTTAAGGAAAATGAAGCTAGGAATGGTTACCAAAGATCTGAGGGATGCTGTGTTGAACCATGAAGATTGAAGGATCTCAGCAATTGATTCTGTCAGTTCAAAAAGGCAAGGTGTTGTAATTCAGAGTTCACTGTGTGGAGCAATAGTTTTTCATGTTTGGAGTTCACAGCTAAATAATTAAATATGGGAAAAGAATATGAACATCACTGGGTAAATGAGCATCCTTTTCCATTTCCCTATCTGAAATTATAGCAGGACCAATAAGAGAAAAAAGAGAAAGTACAAATTTTGTTTTTGGTAAAACTGGGACACATCAGTTAACCACATATTTCAGTACATCTGAGATGATAGCAAAATAAACTTACATCAGGCGAAGCCGTGTAGAAGTGAACAGTGCAAGAAAACCACAAAATTGACTAGCTGTCATAAGAACAAGAACAACATACTTCCTGAGAGTCAGAGGTGTCACTATGGGATGCCTAACTATAGAGAATGCTGTCATCAGTGGTACTAGAAACTAGAGTTAGCAAGAAAGCTTTAAAGGAATTTCTGTAGATCCAGTTTGTCTCAAAAAAGGAGAGGATAGAAGCCCAAAAATAACATTTTGATATGTCAGTTTCTATGATCCAGAAAAGGAGAATTTTTTAAAAGACTTATTTATTTGAAACTCATTGTTATAGACAAAGAGATTTTGGTTTATTTTCCATCCACTGGTTCAGTTATACCAGGTCTAGGTCAGGCCAAAGCCAGGAAACTGGAACTCCATCCAGGTCTCCTATCCTCACATTGCTACTGGTTTAGATGCAGGAAATAGCTGAAAAAGAAGACCAATATGAATGATGGGCATTTAGACATACAATTCCAAATTCTAAACACTTTTCTACACTAGTGTTTCTGTTGTGACCTGGCATGGAGTTACTCCAGTCCCCTGCACTTTCTGCAATGGGATATAAGATCCACAAGGGCAACAAGTTGTATCTTTTTGCAGCACGGTTTATATGGCATCCAGTTTGGTGTGTGGCACATGGAGATATTCAGTAAACACAGTGCCATGAAGAGAAGCTAAGACAGGAAAAGTCACTTGTAATAAAATCATACTACCAAATTAGAAGTAATTTAAGCCTACAGAAACATAATTTAATTCAATACTTGACAAAAGGAAAAGTAGCCACCTAGAAAAACTTGACTAGGCATTCAGTTCTAAAACAAATGCCAAGAAATTTAAAGTAGCAGAAAAATTTAAAGCTCATTAACTTGCTATTATGCTGTGAGTTAGAATAAAGTTTATAATAATGAAGTCATTTAGATAACAAAAATAGTTGTACAAGAGCAAACTACTACGTTTTTCTTGGAAGGACTGAAAACTTAATGCAGAAGGAAGGGAACTTAACTTTTTATTTTACTTTAAATGCTTTGTATTATTTGAATTTTTAAAATGAGTATGTGTACATATAATGATAACAAAACTTGAAAGGAAAATGTCCAGTGTTTAATATTTTCTAAACACTCCAGCAGAAATTTAGAAATTATAATCTCCTACAAATATATTAGTAATGTTGCTTAAAGTTTACCCTTATTATTTTCTTTACTAAAATATGAACTAGGCATGAATCAGACTAGAATGCAATAGTAAGACACACAGGTCAGCCTCCTCCAAGCCAGGAAAAAAAATACTATGATACTTAGAAAAAAGTTATTTTTCAAGATCAAAAATTATATATATTCATCAACTGATTTCTGTTGAATAGTATCAGTAATCTTTTTTATCATTGAATATTTGTTCAAATGTAAGGTTTTCAAATTCCCTAAAATGCATTTAAGAATGATCAAATTAATCTTTAAGCCTTTTATGTTTTTGTAATTTTTTTCTTTTTTTTCATTTTTTTAGTTGACACATAAAAATTGCATGTATTGCTAGGGTATAGCATGCTTATTTTGAAAAATGTATATACAATATACAGTTTCAATTGAACTAATTAGCATATGCTTTCCCTTATACATTTATGTTTTGTGATGAGAAAATTTAAAGCTTACTCTGATTTTTAAAGTGCAATTGTGTACACCAAGTCTCAGGAGTGTACTCTCAACTAATTCACAAATGTCTTTTGATTACTGTCCACCCATTCCCCACCCTCTGCAGCCACTGGCAGCCACCACTTTACTCTCTGCTCCCATGCATTTCAACCCAGATTTTACATGGAAGGGGTCTGATACAGGGTTGGTCTTTTTGTGCCAGGCATTTTTAACTTAATATTTGGTACTCTGGGTTTATCCATGTTGTCTCAAATAACAAGATTATCTTACTTTTTAGGACTGAATAGCATTCTATCAATACTATCTTAGTAGATTTAAATTCTGCCCGTTCTGGGACCGATGACAGCATGTTTTGATGGTGGCTCACCATATGATGTTGTACTGGATGTTTGTAAATTAAGCAGCCATTTCTTATGCATCATCCTCCTGGTTGAATTGTTCATTCAGTCATTTTCTTTGCTTTTAATTTTAATTTTTAATTTTTGAATTTTATGATACAATGCTCTAGAGTCTGGGATTCTGCCCCTCCCCAATTCTCACCCCCCTGACTGATTTCCCCCATGTTTTTACAATAGTGTAGTCCTTTATATGGAGTCATGCATGATTCAGTCAGTCTTATTGAAGTGTGCTCTGACGTTTCTGGTACAGACAATGTCAGACATTTCTTTATACAGTTCTTTAATTCTTGAATCTTGCATCTGCAAAGATTGGGGTGGCATGTCGGAACTCTATAGTCCTCTCTGGAACCATGTGTCTTTCAAACACAGGCAGAGAATCTTTAGGGCTCTGGAAGTGGTTCATCAGTTTGTACGATGGATCTTGTGCAGTGGGCACATGCATTTCAGTCACTGCGATGATTGTAGAATCGTCTGAAATTCCTCTTCCTATAATCCAACCCTTTTCTAAGTGAGTTTTTAGTTTCAAAGGCAGTTCTGCCATGAGTTTGGAATGAAAGCTGAAAGGCAGAAATAACAGCAACCGAAAGTAGGTGTCTAGTTTTCTATCTGCTTAAGAAATTTGTGGCCTGTATCTTTGTTCCTACGTATTCCTTCAATCAAACCTATGAGATCAACTACAGGTATTTGTTTGAAATCACTGTACATAACTTTCCAAATTTGTGCTTTAATGCTTTTAAATGCTTACTCTGCAACAGCAGGCTTTGCCTGAGACACCCAATTTAAGGAGGAGGATCTTCGAGCACTTGGGATATCTGCTAGACCTACATCAACTATCAGTTTTAAATCAAGAGGAATTATTCATTTTTGGTTTTTCAATAATGTGAATTTTTTTTAAGATTTATTTATATTAGAAAAGCTGATGAGACTTGCAGAGAACAGGAGAGAGAGAGAGGAAAATCTTCCATCTGTTGGTTCACTCCCCAAGTGGCCACAATGGCTGGAGCTACACTGATTTGAAGCCAGGAGTTAGGAGCCTCTTTAAGACACTCATGTGTGTGCAGGGTCCCAAAGCTTTGAGCTATCCTCCACTGATTTTCCCGCCCATTAACAAGGAGCTGGATTGGAAGTGGAACAGCAGGGACATGAACCAACTTCCATATGAGATCCTGGTGCTTGAACGGTGAGGATTTAGCTGAGCTATTGCACCAGGCCCTCAATGGTGGCAAATTCTTAAGTAACTTACCACTAAGTCTTCCTTCATCTGTGAATAGTCTTGCTTCTTTTTATTGAGCTTTCGTATAGTTTTACATTTCATCAGTTACTGAAATGCCAACAGGTTCCATCTTTACCTTTGCACTAACCAAACTGACTATTTTCTCTCCAGTCACAAACTCTTTGTGAGGACAGTTGTTTTTCAGTTGTCTCAAAGTCATTTTTTATGGGCTGTAACCCAAACATCATCACCTTTTCCACCTTCTGCCCTGGAGCATAGATAACCCATCCCCACTTCCTGCCCTGATGAAGATTATTAGGTTATCAGTGAAATTTCCATATGTTTGCACAATTAGTAGCTGTAATGCCCCTTGATCTGGGTGGACCAGCACTCACTCCCACTGAAGCAGCCATTTCCAGCTTCTAATAATCAAAATTCTGTGTTTCAGTCTTTTTTTTTCTGAGCTTCCACATACAAGGGAGAACTTACAATATGTCTGTATATGTGTCTGCCTTATTTTGCTTGACTTAATGTCCCCCAGTTCCATCCATTTTGCTACAAATAGCAGAATTCATTCTCTTGGTAATAATACTTACAATATATGCCAATATACCCTTAACACATATTCATAAAAATTTAATTCTGTAGAGTGTATGTACTATGTTAATCTTCACCATCAAAATCATAATCAAAAATCATCAAAAGAACTAAACAGAAAAACTATTATTACAAGTCCCATGAAATGTCATGAAGCTAAATGCTAAATGATATGGTCTGAATAGACCTGCCTCCCAAAGTTTTGCAGATATATAATCCCCAAGGTCAGAAGTCAAGGATACTAAGAGGGTGGAGCTTAATCCAATCACAATGCTTTGAAGGCAAGTACAACAGGAAGTCCTTACATCATTGGAGGTGTACTCTCATAGCAGTTGTTTTGGGAGAATTGGTTTTAAAAAAAAGTTAAAATGGTTGATGTTGCGTCATTTTGATTAATAAAACAGCTTGTATTAGAAAACAAGAGGGCTTGGATATTATGAAAACCAATGCACATAAATTTCAGCTTTTTTATACCAAAATTTAGACTTTAATTTCTTTTTCCTGCAAGGAGTGTTATATGGCAACAGTAGAAATCTAGTACTTTCAGAAACAATTGAAAATAACCATGTTAATAGTAAGTTATGTTCATAATTGATTTCAGATAGCTGTTTTAATTTGATATATTTAATTAACATAGGTTGCAGTCAAAATCCACTAAGATTGTGTTTGCTGCTTGGGCCACCCACATTGCACATCACAATGCCAGGATTCAAGTCCTGCATCTATTTCCAGTGCCCACTTCCTGCCACTGTACACCCTATGGAATAGCAGGTGATGACTCAAATACTTGGAAACCCATGAACATACATGGGCACCCAGATTCTGTTCCAGGCTCTGGGTCCAGTCCAGTCCAGTCTCCGCTGTTGTGGAACTTTGAGGAGTGATCCTGCAAAAAGATTTCTATCTTGTTCTGTATTTCAAAGAGATTAAGGATCTCTTAAAAACGTAAAAATCCACTGACTAGAAAAGAGAAAAATTGCATATTTCTTGAGTTACATAGGAATTTTGTAAGTCCGCCCTTTACTTTTTTCTGAGCTTATTCGGTTTTTGCAGAGCTATTTACTTTGAGACCAGTGTTTGTCGTATGAAACACGCCTATTACACCCACAGGAGCTATTCAGTTCTCCTCTTCTGTGACGTATATGATGTTTTATTTTAATTTAGACTCAAATAAAGCCAAAAGCCCCCTTGAGTCTGGATTTCAACTTTCTTATGCTCCATAGAAGTCTCACTGGAAGAAAGTGTTGATTAAAAAGTACATGAAATATGGAGCCAATTATTTCTCTGTATGCTATTTAAGTGAAGTGAACAGGAGAAGCTGAGCCATGCAGAATGTAAAGATTTGAAGAAAAGGACTGGGTACAGCTTGCAGAAAGATGGAAAGGAGAAAGGTTTTGACTTTAGAAAGTAGAGATTTCAAAATAACTATGTGTGATCAAAGCTGGCTTCAGAAATGGCACCATGATGAGCGGTGAGGATCCAATTTTCAGAGCAACAACCATAAAACAGGTAACACTTTTATAACATACCATCACTTCAAATCTCCAAGAATGTTTCTAAAGCCATACAGAAAAGGAAGGAGCATTTATTCAAGAAGAAATCTGTTACATCACGGCAGGAGTAGTGAGTCTAGGACCCGGGAGCGCTTTAAATGGGGGGATCTTGCATTCTCCACCCAGGCCCCACTTGTGTAAAAGTTCTACTCCACTTACATTAGATTGAGAATACATAGTTACAAGCCATACATCTATTAAGATAAAATATAAATATAAGATAAAAATATAAAAAATATAAATATAAGATAAAAAATAAAGTATTTGTAAAAGGAGAAAAGTCTCGGAAACAAAATCAGAAAACAAGTCATCACTTACTAGTAAACTTCATTAAGTTAACAGCTGACTTCTCAGCCAAAACAACGGAGGCAAGCATGCGTGCAGTGACATTCAAAGTGCTCAAGGAACAAAATCTGTCGACTGGGAAACTCACATGCATTCAAAACTCACTGGCATTGAAAAGTGAAAGTGAGACAAAGACGTCTCCCTATAAAGAAGAACAGACTTTGCTGCTTTCTTGCAACAAAGATATTTTAAAAATGTCTTTGGGCTAAGGAAATGTGTAATTTTAATTCAATTGCACACACATAAAAGTGAGAAGCATCAGTGAATGTAACTATGCAAATTCAAAAGACAATTTAAGTGGACATTATTAACTGATTTTACAGAAAATGGTATAAACATGTTCGTAATTGTAGCCTCAGACCTATACATATCCAGATGTAATGCTTGATGGACCTTTAAGAGAGTCACAGAAAATGAATATTATGGGAAAATACTATGTATAGATTCTAGATTTGTTTTGTGCCAAATTAAACCTACTGTATCAAAAGGCTTTTTGTTGTTACAGCTGAATAACTAAAGCAAGATACTGGTGAAGGAAGGAGGTATTTGGTTTACAGTTTTGGAAACTCAAAGCCCAGAGTTGGGCAGTGTCATTGATCTAGCCATTTGATAAGGCTGGAGGATGGCACTGGTGGAGACAACATGTAGGAACCATGTCACGGCGAGCCAGGAAACAGGTGACAGGACCCAACTTACCTTTTGTTTTATTTTCTTGGCCAAAAACATCTTACTACTATTTTTAATATGAATATCCAAGCCCTCTTGTTTTCTAATACAAGCTGTTTTATTAATCAAAATGACACATCATCAACCATTTTAACTTTTTTTTTAAAAACCAATTCTCCCAGAACAACTGCTATGAGAGTACACCTCCAATGATGTAAGGACTTCCTGTTGTACTTGCCTTCAAAGCATTGTGATTGGATTAAGCTCCACCCTCTTAGTATCCTTGACTTCTGACCTTGGGGATTATATATCTGCAAAACTTTGGGAGGCAGGTCTATTCAGACCATATCATTTAGCGTTTAGTTTCGTTTTCCAAAGAAATAACTCCTAAATTAAATAACATGTCCTTAGATAGGCAATGTTGAAGGAATAAATCACAGGAAAGATGACAAGGTACATTTCTTTCAGAATTTTATCACTTATTATTGCATATTAATTATTTTATTCCTTACAAAGAAAATTTTAAGAAAATTAAAATTGCTCACTACATGTTTTTAAATCATAACCAAACTTCTTTGCATGTGAGATGGGATAGTCCAGCAGATATGTCCAGTATCACAGACTTTAGTTCCCTTAAGCGATATGGCATATCCTGCCAAATTAACTGCCCATGCATAAAAATGTCTCAGATACAATAAAGAATGTACACACACTAAAGATATCTTTATGATGATTAATAAGGAATTTAATTTAACATGACTGAGCTACAGAACTTTAGGGTCCATAGCCTTTAGGTTCAGTAGTCCAGCTGCAAAGCAGGCAGAGGTGAGCACAGCTCTCCCAGCGTGGGTGAAGTGTCTGCAATCACTGATGTGATCTTCTTGCAAGCAAAGGATCTCCAACTGTTGTCTTGCTATGGAAACATGATTTGAGATGAATGAAAATGAAAACAGTAGTGAAAGCAATGCTTGGAGGAAAATTCATGAGTGTGAATGCCTGTATGTTTTAAAGAAAGATCTCAAGTCAGCATCCTAACTTTCTACCATAAAAAGCCATATAAAAGCAAACTAAGCATGAGGCACAACAAGATAAAGTGGAAGTACATCAAATGGTGAATACAAAAAAAAACAATGGAGAAAAATCAGTGTAACTAAAGGGAGGTTTTGGAAAACAGCAGCAATGTTGACAAGGTTTTGGCATGACTAATCAAGACAAAGAGGAGACTCGAATCTCTAAAGTCAGTAATAAGAGAGAATACCTTACCACCAAACTTGCAGAAATTAAAAGCACCTAGAAGTATACTTTGAACAGTGTATGTCAACACGTTAGATAGCCTATATTATGTGAATAAGTCCTAGAAAGACTCGAACTATTGAAACTGACTCAAGAAGAACTAGAAAACCTGAAAGGAACCAGATTTTCTTTTAAATTAGTAACCAAAGTACCTCCCTCCCCAACACCCCCCAAAGGCCTAGGACTAGATGGTTTTATTAGTATATTCTATGAAATATTTAGAGGGAAATCAATAATCATCTTTCATAGTCTTCTAAACAGTGGAGAGTAGGAAACACCTCCCAACTTATTACATGACATCAGCATTATTCTGATACCACAGTTAGACCGAGATTGATCTCCCAAGGCAATATAGTTTAAAAACAAATCTTCAAAAAAGTATTAGCAAACTAAATCCATAAACACCCTTAGCAAGTGGGATTTATCACAGCTATGCAAAGGTGGTTTCAGATGTCCAGAAGAACGTCTATGTTGCATCCGAGAGAACACATTCTAATGATAGGGCTTATTTCATCTTCATTACTAGTACCTTATGCTACCAGCTATGGGATTTTTCCGAAAGTTAATCATGTTTATTATAATCTCATTTGTAAAAATTCTTATAGCACATCATCTTGATAGAATAAGGACATGATTGATCATCAGTAGATGCAAAAACATTTGGCAAAATTTCATTTTCATTAAAAACACTCGAACTAGGAAAATAAACATCTTCAAGTTGACAAAAAAATGTCTGATAGGGCTCACAGATAATATCGGATATAATAGTATCATCTCAGAAATATGGTAAAGACTGAATACTTTCCTGTGAAGATTGGGAAAAAGATTCCAGTCACAGTAATTGAGCAATAAACAAAGGCATTTAGACTTAAAAAAAATTATTTTACTTGGAAAGTCAGAGAGAAATGGAGAAAGACAGAAGACACACAGACACACAGAAAGATTTTCCATCTTCTGATTCACTCTCCAAATGGCTATAACAGCCAGAGCTGAGTTGGCCCAAAGCAGAAAGCCAGGGGCCTCTTCTGTGTTTCGCAGATGGGTGCCGGGGCCAAAACATATGCCATCCTCTGCTGCTTTCCCAAGTTATAAACAGAGAACTAGATCAGGGAGTGGAGGAGTTGACATGAACTGGCATCTTTAGAGGATGTTGGCACTGGTGAGCAGAGGATTAACCTGTTAGTCCACTGCACTAGCCTCAAGATGTGCAGATTTTAAGGAGAGATATAAATATATCTGTTTGAAGATGACCAGATATTTGTGGAAAATCATGAAGAATTCACTAAAAAACATTAGTTCTTTGTGGCCAAATGGGCCAAACTGGAAACCATAATGCTAAGGGAAATGAGCCAATCCCAAAAGGTTAAATACCACATGTTTGCCTTAATTTAAGATGATATGATGTTATGTATAACATGTTATGTTATGTATGTTATATGTTGTGTATAAACTAAAATTGAAATGTCAATGAGGTGGTCACAGAAGGTGATTAAGAACTAGCATTTATTTTTTTTTAAAAGATTTATTTTTATTACAAAGTCAGATATACAAAGAGGAGGAGAGACAGAGAGGAAGATCTTCCGTCCCATGATTCACTCCCCAAGTGAGCCGCAATGGGCTGGTGCTGCGCCGATCCAATGCCGGGAACCTGGAACCTCTTCCAGGTCTCCCACATGGTTGCAGGGTCCCAAAGCTTTGGGCCATCCTCGACTGCTTTCCCAGGCCACAGGCAGGGAGCTGGATGGGAAGTGGAGCTGCTGGGATTAGAACTGACGCCCATATGGGATCCCGGGGCGTTCAAGGTGAGGACTTAAGCCGCTAGGCCACGCCGCTGGGCCCAGAACTAGCATTTATTTTTAACATATTGGCTACTCATTACTATGTCAATTAATTCCATAATGATGTAGATTTTTACTGATGGTATGTTGGAGCTTTTAATTGATTGGGATGATACTCTGCTGGCTCTGTCTTCAAACCAGAGAGGGTATACCTAAGAAGCCACTGAACTTGACTGGACAATAAGATGCTGGACTCTATGTTTGGTATATGCTTGCAATGAGGGCATCTCAACTGAACTTGAACTGTGGTTATGCAACAAGGTGGAGGAATCCACCATGGTGGGAGGGTTTGGGGAGGGGTGGGAAGAATCCCAGTACCTATGAAACTGTGACACATAATATAATGTAATTAATGAATAAAAAAAAAATAAAATAAATGTGAGAAAAAAACCATTAGATCCAACAGATAAGTTCAATGATATTGAAGGATATAAAATCAGTCTATTAAATGATCAGTCATCCCTACACAAGGAAAGAATCCAAAGATAAAACTAAGAATAGTTTTAGGATGAATGAAATACGTAGGAATAAACTTAACAAGTCCAAAACATATATTAGCACCCACACAATCTTCTAGTAAACATTAATTCATCTCTATATTATCTAATATAACTTGCATACTATATAAATAGTTGTATTATGTGTTTAGGGAGTAATGACAGACAGATGTCTGTGTACATGTTCAGTACAAATGCCACTTTCTGAGCCACAGTTTCTGGAATCCTGAGGTGCAGAAGTGATTAACATGGGCCAATTGCTCTCTGATAGATCAGGGACTTGAATAGCATACCAGTAAGATTCAAGAGGGTTGCTGCTGTATTACAATGAGCTGTGTGAAACTTTGGGGGTAATTTGCTTTATAACATGCCTTCCTGCTAGCTGTGGGTTTTTCAGAAAAATTACTTAGCCTTCTTGTTACCATTTTCTCATTTATAAAATGGGATGCTAACAAGGACACTAGAAATCATTGCAGGGATAAAACGAGCTTTGTAAAACAAGGTGCTTGGCAGGTAGTAAGGGCAGGTAGTAAGGGTATACTATGCTCAGTATAGCTGTCTCAATGTTGGATAATAGCTTTCATCACCGTGCCATTGGGTAATTTAGTTATTTTGTACCCTTGGTATATTCTGGTGTAATTTCTGGCATGCTTCCCTCTCTCTGCCCCTAGAGTCTGTCCTCACACAATAATCCTTTAGACATGTCTTCTGCTTGGTCACTCGGCAGCAACCTACTGCAAGGGCTTCAAACATCTTCAGGCACAGACACAAGCGACTTCAGCACCTGCTCACTGACCTTGGGTTCCCTCTGCTGCTTTGTGTGCTGCTGCATTCCACAGGAACATGCTCTCTGTCTTAGCATGCCAATGCAAGACACTACCATGCCACCCACCACTCAGAGTTGTATAGGCTCCCCAAAGGAGGAAAACTTCTTCGACTAACAGAAGGATGTTTTAAAAATTGTGGAAAATTACATTTAAAAATAAGTTATTTGGATTTAAAAAACATAAGTCCACATGTAATTATTTTCATATGAATTTTCCAAGAATATTTTGAAGACCCTTCCTCAATGTAAAGCCCTTAAAAAAGATTTATTTTATTTTTATTGCAAAATCAGAAATGCAGAGGAGAAGAGACAGAAAGGAAGATCTTCCATCCACTGGTTCATCCCCAGGTGGCCATAATGTCCAGAGAAGCGTTGATCTGAAGCTAGGAGCCCGGAGCATGGCTCGGGTCTCCCACAAGGGTTCAGGGTCCCAAGGCTTCGGGCCATCCTCGACTGCTTTCCCAGGCCACAACCAGGGAGCTGGATGGCAAGCAGGGCTGCCAGGACGTGAACTAGCACCTATATGGGATCCCGGCACGAGCAAGGCAAGGAATTTAGCCACTAGGCCACCACACTGGGCCCAAATTAAAGCCCTTTAGTGGTACTTAACACCTATGAATAAAAGGAATTCAACAAAAGTTTGTCAAATGAATATTGAAGTATTAGATATTTTCATTTGGTTGCAGAAATTCCAAAGCCTCAACAAAATACATAAAAACTTCCCCCTCTAACATCACATATAAAGCTTTATTCTTTGAAATAAATTTTTGATACCAACCCTAAATCACAGAGACAGTAATATATTGAAACATTTAGACTCTACTTCTAGTCAATTTTGGCAGATTGGGGGGAGAAGGAGAGACAGGAAGTCATACCCTTTTTTACATTGCTTTCTCTTAATTATGTATATACATCTTATATTTAATTCTTTCTAAATTTTACGTAACCTTTGCTTGAACCAGAGTGTTAAGTCTTATTCTTCACAGTTTTTACAGTTGTCAGCAAGATCTAAACATTTCTCCATGTACTTCCAAAAATATTTTCTGTTTGTATAGTTTTCCCATTACCAATTACTAATTATTATTAAACTAGTCCTTTTGCAATAGAGGGCAAAATATTTAACCAGGAGTTTCATTCAGAAAAGAAAAAAATTGGAAGCATACTCTTGGAATTCCAGGATATTCTTAAAATATTAATGTCATTCTTAAAACCCTTGCCAGTTAGTTTTAATTTTTATTAATATAACATTCATAATGAAGTATCTTGTATCAGACCACACTCTCATGTAGAAAAATGGGCAATCAAAAGTAATTGGTAGATAAATAGATTTTTATATATATATATATATATATATATATATATATATATATATATATTTCAGCATTCTATACATAGTTTGTAAGTTACATATAATTTAGTTTTCTGAACATATTCTGGTTTTCTATAATATATTTATGATTGTTTTAATTTTGAAAAAACTTTTTAAAGATTTATTTTTTTATTGCAAAGTCAGATATACAGAGAAGAGGAGAGAGAGAGAGAGGAAGATCTTCTGTCCATTGATTCACTCCCCAAGTAGCCGCAATGGCCGGGGCTGAGCTAATCTGAAGCCAGGAACAGGAGCCTCTTGCAGGTCTCCCATGTGGGTGCAGGGTCCCAAGGCTTTGGGCCTTCCTCAACTGCTTTCCCAGGCCATAATCAGGGAGCTGGATGGGAAGTGGAGCTGCCGGGACACAAAACCAGCACCCATATAGGATCCTGTTGTATGCAAGGTGAGGCCACTAGGCTACAGAACTGGGCCTGAAATTTTAATTTTTAAGGCAGAAAGAAAGAAAGACAAAAAACTGACCTTCCATCCTCTGGTTCAATTCACAAATGGCCTACAGTAGTAGGGACTGGATCAGACCAAAACTAGCAGATGAAAGCTCAATCTGGGTTTCCATGTGGTGGTAAAGACTCCAGTTTAAGCCTTTACCTCCTGCTTCCTTCTTGAGTGTGAATTAGCAAAAAGCTGGAATCAAAGCACAGCCATGACTCGAACCCAGCACTTTGATATGGGATGAGGCCATCTCAAGCAATATCGTAACTACAACAGCATATGCTCATCCATATGTTCTAGTTTTATTGAAAGTCATATGTCCATAATATGTAAACTATCTATATAAAACAGAAGTTAAAAATAGCTGTTTGCTGCAATTTTTTTGATATTATACATAACATTTTTCTTTTTCCATTTAAAAATTTTTTAAAGTTTTTATTTTAGGATACATCTCATAGGCTCTGGAATTTCCCCTCCCAGAATTTTTCATGATGTATATTTTCCATGAACTTGTGCACACCCCTCAATCTGGTGTTCATTTTCTCTTAATTGTCTTTAGATTTGATAACATCTAAATTTAGATTTGGATAAAATGCATTGTTAGATGGCTGGATGGTTTCCTGAATGGCCTCACATGATACAACTTGGAGGTGCAGGGATAAAGTGAGATTGAAGATTGTGTGATGGAAAACAGGCGGAGCAGGGGCTGGAGATGGGAGGCTATTTGACCTCCTTTCCCTCTACTGTGGACCACTACTTTGAAATCCTGCTGGAAAGCTCCTGAACCATGTGATCCTCAGGCCTTACTGTCCCAAGGCATCAGGGCAGCACAGCACATTGTGTTGCCTCACTCCTTGTTCTGGCTACTCTTCCCTCACCTTCATTCCTCTGGGTCTGTACTCTCAAAGTTTTAGTATTTAAGTCTTACTTCAGGTTCTACTTCCTAAAACTAAGCTGTTATTCTTTTTGTATTTCACTCAAGGAAACAGTGTAAAGCCAGATAAAATGCAGTATGCATATGTGTACTAAAATTGAAGGTCTACATTTGCAGGTAGACACATAGATAGCATGAATCAAAATTAAGAATGATGTGTGTTATGCATATATTACTGGCATCCCATACAGGTGCCAGGTAATGTCCCGGCTGCTTCACTTCTAATCTAGCTTCGTGTTTATGGCCTGGGAAAACAGCAGAGGATGGCTCAAGTCCTTGGAACTCTGCCCATCTGGGAGATCTGGAAGATGCTCATGGTTCCTACCTTCAGACCAGCCCAGCCCTGGCCAGTGCAGCCATTTGGGCAGTGAACTAGTGAATGGAGAATTTCTTCTTCTCTGTCTCTCCTTGTCTTTCTGTAAATCTGCCTTGCAAATAAAAAATAAATCTTTTTAAAGGATCTATTAAAAGAGAGTAATAATTATAAATATATTTTATGTTTACACCTAAAACAAATGGAGATTGTTTACATAAAACCAATAGAAGTGACAGCAGTAAGTTCAGCTGGATGATGCTGTTTTCAAACTCAAGTTAGTGTTGTTGTTTCATTCTATAGACACCATAAACCAATGAAACAATTTTACACTTGGAAGACAATGCACGTGGTGGTTGTGGATAGAGAATAGATGGACTGAACACCTGGATGGGGATTAATTTGACGTGGCTATAATCATCTCAGACTTCATTACTTTGCTTTAGGTTCTGAGTAGGCAAGGGGAGCAGGTGAATTAGTAATTTAAAATCCCTAGAGCTACTGCATAACTGACATAAAGAGCCAGTTAACTGCATCATATCCTTTTGACAAAACATTCTTATTTTTCTAACACTTCATTTTACCCCACAACAAGTCTTATTTCACAAAGTTTTTGTTTTCCTTCTACTGATTGTAATATATAACACCAATAGTTGGATAATTACTCAGAATCACTCTACAATTAGAACATAGTTTGAAAAGCTAAAGGTTCTTATCTTTATCCAAGAAGTAGATCAGTAAACTGATTTTTATGGACTGTAGCCTATCTCCTAGGAAACCACCATAGTCCAGGGAAATATTGATTGAGATAAATGCTCTTAAAAAGCGAAAACACATGATTCAGACACTGACATAAGATGAAACTATCTACTCCCAAATCAATACTCTCAGACTCTCTTCACAAGAATAAAAAATGCTTATCATGCCTGGCTTCCCTTTGCATGTATGTCTTGATTTACATTTTCCTCTTCCCATATAGTTTGTCTTTGTAATTTCCTGGTTCCCCAAACAAGAAAAATCTATAGAAGAATTAATAACTCTTAAAGGAAAAGCCTTGGAAACCAAATTTACCTTCATTGAAAAAATTGGAAAGTGGTTAACGTAGATGAAAGCCATCTATCTGTGATGTCGTGAGTGAAAAAGGATTATGTTGAAATATCTCCTAATAATATTTCAGTATGCCATAGGAGTGAAAATAATATTTTTTCCTAAAATATAACCAAAGTCAGACTAAAAAATAGTTTCACATTTATATGAAACTGCATGGGCAGTTCTGTCTTTATCAGATTTTGAAGAAACATCTTTCTCAGAAGTGTAACAAAGAGAAGATACAGGAAACTAAGAAACAAAGTTTCTTATGAACACAGGTCCATGACTTAATGACAAATTCTGATTTGATATTTAAAAAGGAAAAGTGTATTCTAGATATGAATTATGAAAATAAAAGGGTGTTTCCTGGTTTATTATTAGTAGTAATAGTTTTTAAAGTTTTATTTCAAAGGTAGATTTATTTTTGCTGCTTCACCCGCAAAAGCAGCAATGGCTGGAGCTGAGCTGATTCAAAGCCAGGAGCCAGGAGCGTCTTCTAGTTTGCTCATTTTGGTGCAGGAGCCCAAAAACTTTTAGCCATCATTTGCTACCTTCCCTGTCTACAAACAGGCAGTTGGATATGAAGTGGAGCAGCTGGGATCAGAACTGGCTCCCACATGGGATGCTGGTGCTGGCAGGCAGAGGCCTATTGAGTCAATGCATTATTCTGTGTTATTTGTTGTTTTTGTTGTTTAGAAATTTATTCTACTTGTATTTACAGCAGCCACCATAGTACACAAATATGAAAATGTCTTATGGCCGTCAGATAGAAATGGCCAAACAGAAATGTTGTTCTTCAAGAATCAGTGTGAGGACCCCAGATCCTTTATTATGGAGTGGGCATCTTAGTCAATTTCCTGAATGTAGGTGCTTATATGTGTCAAGAAGGTTGAAGGAGAAAGTACTCTAGGGGTTCCGGGAAGATTTTATAATCTAAGCCTACATGTGACTTGTGGCACTTCTAGTCACAGCGCTAGAATCCAGTCATTCCTCAGAAACAGAGAAGTGATGTATAGTCTCGGCACTTTTATTGAATAACCTGTATGTCACTACCATAGTTTGAAAAAAAAGGTTTAATAATTGTTTTCATTGTTCTTCAAAAGTAAAGGAGTCATCAAATGTTAACACTATGAATGGAGAGAACACAAATCGGCAGTATCTTTCGGGTGGGTCAATGAGTGACATTTAAAAAGTCACTGATTATCAAGAAATGCAGCCTAATTTTCAAAAAGAGACAAGCAGGTTGCTATAGGAGTGTAGCAACAGGACCTTAAATCAATCAGGTTTGAAGAGCAGCTCCCAGAGTAGTAACTTTAAGTGCTTAAATATGAAGAATGCCAGCTTATAGGGCAAATGCTGGCAAGTGACCTCAATAAAGAATATTTAATTGGCCAAAGATTATATGCATTGTACAAGTTATGTCACAATGAGTCTGCAACATAGTTTTTTAATTACAAGGAGTTTCATAAGTAAAAATCTATATAACAAAGACAAATCAAAGTTTCAATGAAGATATATAACTTAGAGACACACAATTTATTTCAAATAACCAACCAATATTTTTTCAGTGGCAGTGTGTCCCAATCAGTTTATTTTCTTTTATTTCAATGTACACACACAAGATCAGTTTAAATTCAGTTTTAAAGATTTATTTATTTTTATTTGAAAGCCAGAATTACAGAGAGAGGAAGAGAGAGATAGACATAGAGAAGGAGTGAGGGAGGGAGGGAGGAAGAGCAAGAGCACTTCCATCCACTGGTTCTATCCCTAGATGACTGCCACAGCCAGAGCTGGTCCAAAGCTGGGAACCAAGAGCTTCTAGATCTTCTGCGTAAGTGCAGAGGCCCAAGGACTTGGGCTATCCTCTACTGCTTTTCCAGGTTATTGACAGGGAACTGGATTGGAAGCAGAGCAGCCAGGACACAAACCAACACCCATATGGGATGTTGGCACCACAAGTGGAGGATTAGCCTGATATGCCACTGAGCTGGACCCAAATAATGCAAATTTAAATGAGCATTTTAATTTGTTAATTTGGACACCTGTATTCAATATAAAAATGTGGTATTTATCTGCCTCACTCCTTTGGTTTCCCAGTTTATCACTAAATTTCTGAGAGTTAATATGATATAATGAACAACTATTAGAAACTAATTTCCTGTGTTCAAATTCTAATTGTTCACCTTTCTAGATGTCCCTATCATCTCCCCTGTCTCAGCTTCTCCATCTTGTAAGATACTAACAGTATCTATTGCAGAGGATTGATAGGTGAGTTAACTGAGCTAGAATGTACAAAACATTTGTAATAATACATTAGAGTACACATAATTCACAGCAACGTTCTTGAGTCTAAAATCAGAATTGTAAATCTTGCAAACATGATGAGGTGTCCTTACTTGTTTCATGGATCCTCCACAATAACATGGTACTCAACAATATTCCTCAAGGGCATCAGTAAATAGGATACCACAGTTACTCATTGCCATTGACTTCTCTTTTGCATAAACTCCTTGAAATAGCCTGGCGGCAAGCCATGAAATAAGCTTTACAAACAGTGCCCTCAGCATTAGGAAACATCTATGTATAAATGTATATGAAATCGAGATCCTCAGAAGGGTACATGTGAAGGTGAAAGAAGTGAAGTTAATTGCCTCTGGGACACACTAGGTGCTGTTTTAGATTGCTAAAGTGAAATAAAATGGATGCCATGCCTGAAGAATCTCTGAGCAGAAACAACTTTGTTAGGCTCTATAAGGAACTTCAACCTTGATTTGCAAAGGAAAGTGAAGCTGATCAACTGATCAATTACCCCAGCCAGTGAGTATCTGGGCAGACAGAGACTCCAAGGTGGACTATGTCAACCAGTGGATTCTGGAGAGATTTCATCATGCTTGGAGTGGCAAGATCGGCAGTAATTCAGAACTGCTGAACTACCAAAACCTCTTGAGCAGGACCCTCAGAGCAAGCCCCACATCAGGGACCCTGAGGTGATGTCGGGTGGCTGTCTCCCATCCCAGGGCACAGAGGCATTTGGGAGGCTGGGTGTGGCTTCTCCCTTTATCTTCCTCCATCTCCCAGATACAGGAAGGAAAAAAAGAGAATGTGGAAATAATATTCTCACCCACCTTCCAGTAGCCCTTGACTGTTATCACCCTAATTAACTATTGTAAAAAATTATCAAAATAAATGAATAAATAGATCTTTAAAAAAAAAGGTGAAGCTTGCCATTGCTTGCAAATGCCCACATTAACGAAGAACAGAACTTGAACTCAATAATTAAGAAGCACCCAGCAAATTTACACCCTTGTCACTGAACAATGCTTCAAATAGCACAAAACTCTTCACTGTGACTCATGTCTACTTTAACACCCCAAAACTTCTAAAGCACCTGGTGGCCTCCAAAGCTATCTCTCAGGGAGAGAAGCATTCACCAGTCACCCTAAACTGATACAGATTCCACTGCAAGGTTCGAAAAAGTGGGACGGAAAGTTTCTAAACATTTCCCTACATTTAGTGCTTCAGGAGGCATTTTAGCTGTGTTATCCTAATAAAAAATACACAAAAGACATGTCAAGACATGTTGCTGAGCTGCACTTGTGTGAATGTTTACCCTCCTGTGCTGCAATGACAAGGTCTTCTCGTGTATTCATTTCCCCCTACAATAATAATAATGAACACCCACCTGTTTCCCCTTGCTCAGACATGGCTTTGCAAACCATTCCCCATGGCCCCCATAAGCCATCAATAAGTTACTTTGTGTGACAAGACCTTCTGATGTGTTTCTTAATTAAAAGTCCCAGAGAGCAGGCATGTAACTTGGGGTGAGTAACAATTACATAAATAGAGAGATCTTAATGGTATAACAAAGGAAGCAATTTTGTCATTGCAGCCGATCACATAATTTGTTTTGCTTCCATAACTACTGTATAAATACTTGCCAATAGTGATTTGTCCTTGGGTTTTAAATCTTTCAGTTTGCTATTTCCCAGCTCAGAAATTGCTTTTTAGATAAACTCTTTAAGCCTGTGTGCTGTCTCAGGTTTGTTATGATACGGATAGAAAGAGCAACCAGGAATCATAGGAAAACACTGGAACAGTGTGCAGAATTGTCAAAGGTCTGCTGTTCTTCACATCTGCTAAGTCATATGCAAAAATATAAATGGCTGATCAAGGTGACTTCTCAGGCAGGTGTCCTGGTTTTCTATGAAGTCACCAGTTGTCAAGCATCAGCACTCAGTGGGACTGATGGAGGATGTGGAAATGTCTGGATGAACTGACAGCCTAGGACAGTGATTTTCAAGGTTTTCATGCATCAGGTTCACCTGGAAAGCTGGTTAAAATACAGCCTCCTTAGTCGCCACCTCAGTGGGCACTTGTGTCTGTAAATTCTAGTATCTAATAAGTCTTAAGGTGCTGAAGATACTGCAGGTCCAGACACCACACCATGATGAACCACTGACTTGCATAGGAAAACTGAGAGTCATTAAGAGCTGACTAAGCTTGATATTGTTTTCCTTATGGCATTTCTTTACTGATCCACTTTGCCCTGGGAATTCTTGTCCAGGAAGGCAAAGCAATGAGAGAAGTTAAGGTCATTCTTTGTGTCATTGAACTCCTACAAGCCAATTCTCCTGCCAAAGAGTTTCTCATCAGCAGATACTGAAATTGCCTAGATTCGCTTTAAGGTCCTACAGTGAATGACTGTTTTATTAGCTGGATCCACAATCTGTAAATATCCTCCTGTCTTCCCTGCTTTGAATCCCAGTAGGGTATCGACTTGGTTTCCTTGTTTACTGCAATAACCCCATGTTAGCATGAACATAGTTTTCTGGGTAGTCAAAATCAGCTTCCATTTACAGAATGCATATACTGTCTAAGCAACTAATTAAAACATTGAAGGATTGCTTTTTTCCTCAGTATACACAATCTTTAAAGATTCACATGACACTTGAGAGAGCTGAATTAATACTATTATCATCCCAAAGTTGTATAAGAATTTTCTAAAAATATGCATGTATATATAAGTTTTACATTGATATTTTAAATTCCTATAAGCATCAAAGAATATAATTTCTAGAACATTTTAAGCATAGATGTTTTTATTTATCTATTAATTTTGGTGAGGCAGACACAGAAAGAGACAGAAAAACAGAGAACATTCCCATGTTTTGGATCACTCTCCAAAGGCTCACACCATCTAGGTGGGGTATCCCAGGTGGCTAGCAGAAGCCCAAACATTCACAGTGTATGTATTATAAGAAAGCTGGAACTGGATATGGACATGGGACTTGAACCCAGGAATTCTGATGTGGGTTGTGAACGGTTTAACTGCTAAGCCAGAGTCTAAAAATTTGATATTTTAGAACTGTTACATCACTATTAAGTTTTCTACTACATGCATCATGTGGATTATTCCAACAAATTATCTTTTATTTTAAAAAGACATAGGTAATATTTAACAAAATTTTGCTTTTTTCTGTTTTTCTCCTAGACTCAGTATTTAAATTTCATTTTCTCATACTTTATCTCAATATAATTTATTAATCATCTTCTATAACTTACATGTTAATTAAATATTAAATGTTTTTTAATCACCACATCACACTGAGATGGTACAGAGCATATTAAGAGACTCCACATGCCTATAGTATTATCATAACAAGTGGAAGTAACTGGTTGATTAAAGCAACGTATTAGTGAATTTGACAGTGATTAATGATAAAAATTTAAATTGATTTTTAATTAAGTAGCTGGACTCTTCTACTTTTAATAAATGTGTGCATCCATGCATTAATGTAATCTTGAAGTGAAACAGTTTAGTATTTGTTTCTATTTTTCAGTTATTTCTAGATGTAAATACTAAGATTTCCATTCTGTATATAAATAAGTGGGAGACTGGAAGGGGTTTTCTTAAGTACTTATGATGAATATTTGATTTTTCTTCACAATACATCAAATTTCATATAATAATATTAATCATATTTTTCTACAGTGGCAGAATGTTGGGAAGTTTTTATGCAGGATTATGCATTTACAGAAATTCATTATGCAGTTGTTACTGCTTTTGTGTATTCTTGACAACTTCCATAATAAAATTTTAAAATTATAAGTGGTAGCTTTACTAGGTTATCTTTATATTATTGAAAGCCAAGATTAGAAAACTGCTGGCTTGCAAAATGATTCATTATTTTTAGTTAGAATCATTTAATTTTTCAATATTCTGAAGTATGCTATTTGGTATCCTGAAGATTGGTGTTCCTCATGCCTGCCATGATGGCTCAATGTCTGAATTCTCACCTTGCAAGTACCAGTATTCCATATGGGTGCCAGTTCATGTCCCAGCTGCTCCACTTCTAATCCAGCTGTCTGCTTATAACCTGGGAGAGCAGCAGAAGACGGCCCAGAGCCTAGGGACCCTGCATCGACATGGGAGACCTGGAAGACATTCCTGGCTCCTGGCTGTAGATTAGCTCAGCACTGACCATTGTGACAATTTGGGGAGTGAACCAGCAGATGGAAGATCTCTGTCTCTCCTCTGCATAAATCTAATCTTCCTTTCCCATAAAAATAAATAAATTTTAAAAAATGTTGTTCCTCAGGGCAATGTATTAAGATATAAGGTAACAGCTATAGGTTTCTCTTTTGAATTCTGGGAGTGAAAAAAGATGGATAGGAAGGAGGCATTTATCTCATGGTGTGTGATGGGCATATTAATTTTAGGGAACATAGCAAATGAAAGTTGATCTTGTCAATTTCTTTAAATTCTCCTCCTTTGAAATGGCTTTAAACACTTGGATCTTTACATAGTTATTTGAAGGCTACTGGTCAAACCATATTTCTTTCCCAGTCACTTCCCACTCTGTCATTATTTATTTAAACCTGGTAGAAGTTTTTCCCCTTTTGTGATTGAAATGGGACCAAGATGTTTTATTTTAACTTTTTTTCCTAAAATGTATTTGATAGAAAAAGCTACCATCTGCTGGTTAACTGGCCAAAATGCCCACAAAGGCCCAGGCTGAGTCATGGTTGAAACCAGGAATCAACACAGTTCAGGTTGCCCTCATAAGTGACAGGGACCCAGCTACTTGAAGCATCACACATGCTGCCCAGTAACTATATCACGGGAAACTCCAATCAGAAATCAGAGCCAGAAATTGAACCCACCTACTGTGATGTGGGACACGGACATTTTGAGGGCTTCACTAATTACCTGCCCAATCTTCAACCCATGGAGATGCTTTGTTTAAATGATATATACTGAATTCTTGAAGAAAATGATGCTACTGTATGATCTATGAGTCACTGAATAATTTAATCAGAAGAAAATGTTTTAAAGAGATGAAACTAACAGAAAAAATCAAAATCCATGAGATACAGTCTCTATTGATCTTTGTTGGTGAGATGTGTCTCCTGCAGGCAACAAATAGATGGTTTTTGTTTTATAATCCAGTCTACTAATCTATAACGTTTGATTGATGAGTTTAAGCCATTTAAATTCAGGGTTAATACAAACAGGTGGTAATTTGGTCCTGTCATTTTAGCAATGGGTTGTTAACACATTGATTCAGTCTTCTGTTGTCATTTTACTGGGATGTTCTTGCCGTTTGCCTTTTGTTTTGGTAGGTGCTATTCCTCTTCTCTATCAAGAGAACATCTTGAAGTATCATTTGTGGGGGAGGGGGGTGGCAGGTTTGGAATAGGCATATTATTTGAACTTTTCTTTACTGTGGGAGAATTTTATTTCATTTTCAAAGACCTTCTTCAAGTAGGTTCTTGATTTTCTTTTTCATTTCTTCAGCAACACATTAGTCATTCAGTAGCATATTTTTTAACCTCATGGTGTTATAGATTTCTTTTTTTTTCTTCCTCATGTTGATTTTGTCTTGTTGCTTTTCATTTAAGGGGATGTATAGGAAATGTTTAAAGGAGATTATCATATCTAGTAGCATGTTATTTATATTCATTGTGTTGCAAATTTGCATTTTTCTTCCTGTTGTTGATTTTGTATTATGGCTTTTCATTTAAGGGGATGTATAGTAGTTGTGTAATGGAGACTATCATATCCAGATGTGAGGATACAATCCAGTATGCATCTCTACTCCCAGACAAAAATGGACTCCTAATGAAACTGTTAACTGTATCGTGACAATAGGATGCTGGACTCTCTGCCATTGTCCTAACTCACAATGATGGACATATGACTGTGTATGATGGACTATGCTATAGTAATGATATGGAGGAACTCAGTTGGGGGGAGGGAATTGGGGAACAGACAAGGGAAATCCCAGGGCCTATAGAACTGTATCATAAAATGATAATAATAAAAATAAATGAATGAATTATATATACTGAATTCTATAAGTTTAAACACTGTTTTCAGATTAAAGTATCCCTATGAATCTTCCCATTTTCTCCATGTCATTTTTTAAAAGGTTTATTTATTTCTACTGGAAAGTCAGAAACAGAGAGGAGGTGAGACAGAAAGATCTTGTTTGCTGATCCATCCCCCAAGTGGCCACAACAGCTGGAGCTCAGCCAATCTGAAGCCAGGAGCTCAGAGCCTCCTCCAGGTTCCCCATGTGGGTGCACAGTCCCATGGCTCTGAGCTGTTCTCAATTGCTTTCCCAGGCCACAAGCAGGGAGCTGGATGGGAAGCGGGGCTGCCAGTATTAGAACCAGTGCCCATATGGGATCCCGGCGCTTTCAAGGCAAGGACTTTACCTGCTAGGCTACTGTGTCGGGCCCATTATCCATGTTTTTTCCGTTAGTCTTCTAGTTGATTCAGAAAACATTGCTGAATTTCCATAAAATAGGGTTTTTAAATTCTGTTAATTTTTACTAAAGATTTATTTCATTGTCTTTTATATTTATTTTAATGTTTGGCAATAAAACGTTCTAATGATGCTGAAACATTTTCATTCCATTCTTAATTTCTTCTGTGTATATTCTATAGCTCTTTTCTTTGCAGCTATCATGAGAATTTCATGTAACTTCTTAAAGTCATAACATTAACACTCAAATTTATACTAGTTAACTTCAATAACAGTAAAATGCTGCTCCTCGCAGAGCTCTGACTCTACCTCCTTTCAGTTCCTGATGTCACAAAATCACATCTGCATATACTGTGTCCAAAAGCAAAAACAACTCATCTTGTTTTTATGCATTAGTCTCCTTAAATATGTTAAAACTATTGTCACAAAGCAAAGTTACAATAAAAGTGGGATTTACACAAATAATTTAAAAAAGATACTGTTCTCTTAAATCACATAAAAACTAAAAACTGGAGCTAACTAAATTTACAGTAACACTAGATTCAAACTGCTATTATTCTTTCATTATAGCCTACAAGTTTACCTTTAAAATTTCCTGTGTGCTAACCTGGTAGTAATAAGTCTCCTCTGCTCCTGTCTTTCTGAGAATGTTCTTAAATTCTTCAGCAGTTTTGCAAAATCATCCCTGCATGCCCGGGATAAATTCTACCAGGTCCAGGTAAATGATCTGCGTGATATATTATTGGATTCTGTTGACTGGTATTTTGTTGAGGATTTTTGCATTTGTGTTCATTAGGGTTATCTGTCTGTAGTTCTCTTCCTCTGTTACATCTCTTTCTGGCTTTGATATTAAGGTGATATTGGTTTCATAGAGTTTGGAAGGATTGCCCCCCTTTCTATTGTTCTGAATAGTTTGTGGAGGATTGGGGTAAATTCTTGAACATTTGGTAGAATTCAGCAGTGAAGGCGTACAGTTCAGGGCTTTTCCTTGTTGGGAGAGATTTAATTCTGAATTCAGTCTCAATCCTGATTATAGGTCTGTTTAGATTATTAATTATCTTATAATTCATTTTTTGTAGTCTGTGTGTGTCCAAAAATCTGTCCATTTCTTTTAGGCCTTCTGATTTGTTGGCAGATGGTTGTTTGTAATAATTCCTAGTTATTCTATGTTTGTCTTGAGGTGTCCATTGCTACATTTTCTTTTTTTGTCTTAGATCCTGTTAATTCATATCTTTTTCCTCCTGTTTTGATTGGTTGAGTTAGTGGGGAATCTATTTTTGTTGACTTTCTCAAAGAACCACCTTTTTGATTCATTGATCATATGTATTATTCTTTTGGTCTCTATTTTGTTTATTTCCACCCTTATTTCTTGTTTCTTTTTGTTCTACTAGTCTTGGTATTGCTTAGCTGTCATTTTTCTAGCTGCTCCAAATATATGGTTAGCCCATTTACCTGATGCTTTTCTAATTTGTTGACATAAGCACTGATTGAAATGAACTTTCCTCCTAACACTGCCTTGATCATGTTTCATAGTTTTGATATATCGTGTTGATGTCTTCATTTCAAGTGGTTTCTCCCCTTTGATTTCTTCTGTAGCTCATTGTCCATTTAGCAGCATATTGTTCAGTCTCCAAGCATTTGCCTATCTTCTGGGGTATCTTGGCTTTTTTGTCTTCAGTTTTACTCCATGATAATCTGAGAAGATACGTAGTATAATTTCAGTATTTTAAACTTGCTGAGACTTGTTTTGTGGCCCATAATATGATCAGTCCTGCAAAAAGTTCTATGTATTGATGAAAAAAAGTATATTCTGCATCTGTAGGATGGAAGATTCTCTGGATGTTAAGTTCATCTATTCTGTTGTCTTCGTGAGCTATGTTTTTCCTGGCTGAGTTTCATTTCCATCAATCTGTCCATTGAGGTTAGTGGAGTGTTAAGGTCCCTTACTATTACTGTATTGATGTCTGTTTCTCCCTTTAAATCCTTAAGTATTTGCTGCACATAGCTAGGTGCCCTGGCATTTAGTGTGCATGCATTTATTGTGGTGATTTCCTCTTGCTGAACGGATCACTTGATCATTATGTGGTGTCCTTCTTTATCTCTTTCAATGCTTTTCACATCAAAATGTATATTACCTGATATAAGAATATCTACACCAGTTTTTTTTTCCATTAGCCTGGAATACCCTTTTTCATTCTTTCAATTTCAGTTACTGCTGATCTTTGTTGGTGAGATGTGTCTCCTATAGGCAACAATGGATGGGTCTTGTTTTTTGAACCAGTCCACTAATTTATGATGTTTGAATCATGATTTTAAGCCATTTACATTCAGGGTTAATATTGCTAGGTAATAATTTGGTGCTATCATTTCAGCAATGGGTTATTGATTGTTTGAGTTAGTCTTCTTTTGTTTTATTGGAACATTTTCCAGGTTTGCCTTTGGTTTTGGTGGGTGTTATTCCTTTTCTCTGTAGCACAACTTTAGCATTTGTTGGGTAGAAACAAAGTCTTTCAGCTTTTGCTGGCTTTGGAAGCAGATGGCCAGATACATGATTTTTGAATAGTAGTTCGTTTCCTTTCAGCATTTTGAGTACATTAACAGCTCCAAAAATACTGATGGCTAATCTGCCACACTAATCACTTTTTGTGATGAATTACTTCTCCCTTGTTATTTTTAAGATCATTTGTATGTCAGCCGCTTTTTGATAATTCATCTCAAGGTAGGTCTCTTGGAGATTATCTTATTGAAGTTCATTGTGTAAATAGTAGGTGCTTTTGGCCATTACTCTTGAAAGAATTTCTCTGCAGCTTTCTTACTCTTTGCCTGTAGTACTCTCACAGGTGTATTTTGAAGCATTTGAAGATACCCCACAGGTCTCTTAGGTTCTATTTATTTTCCTTACATATATTTGCCTTTCTGTGCCTTATGAATCATTCTGTCTTGAACGTCACTGAGTTTTGCTTTTGTCTGTTGAAATTCACTCATAAGAACCTGTAGTGCATTTTTCACTTCAATTATTATGTTTGTAGTTTCAGAATATGTTTTTGGTTTTCTAACTTGTATAATGTTTACTTTTTTTAAAAAAAATGTTTTTTGACTCTTCTTTTGGTTTTTGAAACATTGAAAATCCTATTGACCATCATGGTACATGCTTAAGGGCTTCACTGTGATGTTTCAATCTGTGTACGCAATGTGTGCTGACAAAAACGGGGAAGAATATTTGCCCTTTTGTGATTTTGTGAATAAAGGATCAGGGCTTCTATCTCTATGTGTCCACTCAAGCTCCTACAAGCACTGATACTGTGAACTAAAGTCTCCCTGTGATGCTGTGTTGCATTAAAAAAATTACTCTTCATTCTGACTCTGATTTGGTAACCCATAATTTATACCTGCTCAACTTTCCCACAACTCCTAACCTCTAGTAATCTCCATTCTGTGTTCATATTGAGGTTGGTTTTGTTTTTTTGGCTCACACATTTGAAGGAGAGCGTGCATAATTTGTCTTTTTGTATGTAGCTGGTTTTACTTGTCTTGATTTCCCCCAGTTCCATCCCTTTTTTTCTTTTTTATTGTTATTATGTTTCATGTTACAGTTTTATAGATATAGGAATTCTCTTCTCCTCCTTTCTTTCTCCCTCCCTGTTTTCTGTTACCTACATGTTATTACAGTAATATAGGCCTTCAACAGTAGTCACAAGTTCAAGCTATTTGAGTGCATCATGGTATTGTGAATATATGCAAAAGCAGAAAATGTAGTATATAGTATGAAATTCTCAAGATATATGTAAATATTTCATTTGGAGTCTTCCTTTCATTCATGAGTAGTGATATCTACTGTTATATATATTTTTACTCCATGATATGCTAGTCTCCATTATAGTTTATCTACGAGAATATATGTATGTACGTATTTTTATGTATATCTATTTGCTTTGTGTTTTGCATGACAGTTGCTTTCTTTCAGAGAGAACATGTGGTATTTTTCTTTTTTGGACTGGCTTATGTCACTAAGCATAATGATCTCCAGTTGGTACTATTTTATTACAAATGAAAGAATTTCATTCTTTTTAATGGATGTGTAGTATTCCACAGTAGATGTATCCAAATTATTTATCAGTTCTTCTTTCAACTTATGGCTGGGCTGTTTCCATATTTTTACTATTATGGCTTGTGTTGCTATAAATAGAGGGATGCAGGTCACTTGCTCATAAACAGATTTCATTTCATTTGGATAGTCTCAGGAATGGGACAACTGGATTGTGTGGGAGATTAATTTTTAAATATCTGAGCATTATCTATAGTGACTTCCATAGTGCCTACACTAGCTTGCACTCCCACCAACAGATCTCTGACTGGAGGCCGTTCTCATTGGAGTTTGGTTTTTACTTGTGTTTCCCTGAAAGGAGACTGAGCATTTTTATATATGTGTATCAGCCATTTAAAATGGTTCTTTTGAAAAATGCCTGCTCATTTCCCTTGCCTTGTTCTTCACAGGGTTATTTGTTTTGCTGTTGTTGAATTTCTGAAGCTCTTTATAAATCCTGGATAAGAGGCCCATATCTGCTTTGCAGTATGTCAAGAATTTCTCCTGTTTTGTTGGTTGCCTCTTTCCTTTGCTAATTTCCTTTGCTGAAAGTGACAATTCATTAATTCCTTTTAAGGCAAAATCTTTATGTGACAACTATTTTAATGTTAGAAAGTCTGCTATGTTGGCCTTCTTCAGGATGGATTATAATTGACTTTTCCTTTCAATGGTCATACTTCCTTGCTTTGTTATGTGTGATGTGCTTTTGTTTTTGTTAAAAGCAGGATATTTGACTCTACTAACTTGGAAATTGAATTCTCCTACCCCTGTAGGATTTTCTGTTTTCTTTGTTTTTATTATGGGTGTTTGTGTATTTTTGATTTTTGTTGGTTGTGTGTGCTGTAGATTACTTTGAGGTGAAAACTTCTTATCTTCTAAAGACTTTTCTGGGTTTGTGACTTCCCCTGTGAATTTCTGCTTTTGAAAATCCTTCTATTTATGTGGTTACTTTTGAATGACTTGTCCTTAAAAGCTGGCTTTCAAAAGGGGCAAAAGAAAAACTGAAAGGTTGAAAATTCATCAGTCCTTCAAATATCCTAGAAGGTCCTTCAAGTAGAGATGAAATATAGTAAATGGGAAGGGGGGGTTGAAATTATGGCAGATTATCTCTGTATGTCTTTATCTCCATGCATGATCAGCAGCAGAAATCAGTGATTGGAATATGGCTTCCAAACATTTATCCCAGTTTTATGAAGGACATAGTTTTAATTCTCAAAGATTTTTTAAAAAATTGGCATGGGTTACAAATAGAAATAGAGGGTAACAGAGGGCAGAAGGGAAGTAGAGTGAGAGGGAGAGACAGAGAGAGAGAGATTGATTGATTGATTGATTGTCAATCCAATGGTTCACTCTCCAAATGATTGCAATGGCCAGAGCTTGGCTGATTGAAACTGGGAGCCAGGAGTTTCTTCTGGGCCCCATGTGGATTCAGGGTCCCAGGACCTTGGGCATCCCTGCTGCTTTCCCAGTAGGGATTCAAACCAATGCCCTTATGGAATGCCAGCACTGCAGACAGAGGATTAGCCTGAATGCACTGTGCTGACCCCTGTGAAGGATACTTTTTATGCACTCTTGTAACAAGTTTTGTGCAAGCTGGTCCTGTATTGGACACACAGAGCTTCCTGACATTGGGCTTGGAAGTGAGGATGACTGATCCTTACTGAGATGAGAACTAAAATTAATTAAAAAATAATAATAAGTGCAATTTACTGTTCATGATTTCCCTGGAAATTACAATTCAGCAATGTGCTTCAGAATTTCAGAATAGTTCTACCAGACTCCTTCAGCGTAATAGGTGTCTAGAAGGAGAGATGGGTTTGTGATGCTTCCTCTTCCACTATTTTCTCAGAATCCTCATGCCAGATGGTTACAACTTTTTAAACATGGCCACAAAAGGATTGCAGAAATGGAAGCACTCATACAATACTGGTGCAAATATAGAATGATAAGGCCACTGTGGAAAGTGATTTGGTGCTCTCTTTCCCCAAAAGGGGAACTGTAATTCAGTCATAAAGCAAATGAAGTATGAATACAGTGTGAAATAACAGTAAGTCATTTACACAAGGTGAAAGAAGCCAGACATGAAAGGTCACGTTATGTAATTATATTGATACAAACTATTCAGAATATACAATCTTCCAAAGACTGAAATAATAGTAGTTTGCAGAGGGTCAGAGGAGGAATCTACAAGACATAAAATTTTAGTTTAGTGTCATAAAATATTTTGAAGCTAGAAAGTGCTGGTAAGTGCACAATGCTGTGAACACACAAAATGCTGCTGAAGCATTCACTTTCAACTGATTCACCTTAGCTTATATAAATTGTATCTCACTTAGAAGTTGAAGACATGATAGCTTTAGAACTGGTATAGCAATCAAATACTGATAATTGGATACACTATTCCAAATTTAAAATAATGCATATATTTCATAGATTATCTCAAGGCTATTTAGTTAAATGTTTGTTGTTTTCTATGGCAAATACAATATCTTAGAGCTCTTTAGAGGTTAAGTATGATTTGTTCTCAGCCCACAGGGCACTTCTTTTACTTTCTTTATTTTCATTTTCATGGGGAAGGGGCTCCAACCATTGGCAAACCATTGGAGCCCAGAAAGTATACATCCTGAAACTCAGTCCTAGGTGTTACTGTCATCGATTCAGTTAGAATGTTCACAGAAAACTCAGTTGCCAAAATCATGACAAAGAGTAACTGACACATTGGCTGACTAGAAATGAACTATGGAAGTAAAGTGCAAATTTTTAACCAAATTCTTGAGCTAATTTGTGGTCAAGAAAAATGTCCTCACATGAAAAATCAACTCTGACTCAGTTCTTTAAATTGCAGACTGTGCAGATCACAGCCCTTGTACATCATTGTGACTTACTGTGGCTGGTGAGAACCACTTAGCACTCTTCAGTGGCTAGAATATCCTTTTGACTGATGCCCATGAGCTGTTGATGCCAGGAGGCATAGTGAGTGGATGCTGCAAGCTAAAATTGCTGAGATTAGTCTTTGGAACATGCCTCTCCATAGCTTTTAATATGTATGTGTATGTAAATTTATACATAAAACATATTTAATATATGTTTAATATGTATGTGTTTATTATATGTATGGTTAATATATCACATCTAAAATAGTCTCCTTTTTTTCGTCTGTATCATTAATTTTCTTTGGCACCTAAAGGAAGAGCGGGAGCTGCATCACAACAAACTGCGGAGTGTCAATTAGAATAGAATTAAATGTGACCTTTCATCCCCACCTTGGCATCTCAAGTTCTAGAAAGAGAGCTCTCTGCTCTGCACACACACACATACACACACACACACCAAATGATATACAAATGAAGTAGAATAAGATGGTCCATGAGAAGAGCAGACTTGTCTGATGCTTTCCCCACTCTCCCAGGATCAACATATAGGCCTTTTCTCCCTGTGCTCTGCAAAGATAGTTAAAGACACTGTACTGTGTAAGGCAAAACTGCTGCCCCCAGAGGCCCGCAGATCCATACCTTACTTAGCAACAAAACCAGATAGCACCTGGAAGAGCAAATCGAATATATGATGAGTGAGTGAAAAAGTACTGTGCTGGTTTCAAGATTGTACTGAAACCACTGACCTCTGAAGCACCATTGTTAGGTTTGAATCTGGTATGGAAGTAAAATCTCCATGGAATACCTGGGGGTGACCCCCAGCATGCCTGGTTTTCCTTCACCTGAGTCTTCCCTCCAGCCCAGAGACTGAAGAGGAGTGTCTTCCAAGAGGGAATCTTTTCCAAGCCTCAGAGAAGACACAACCAGGTTTCCCTTTTCCCAACGTTCTTGCATCTTTGATAAATGTTCAGGAGTCTATTCATGACTCATATTTAACAATATATCAGGTAAGATGACTTATGAACTACTTGCAGGGATGACACAGCCACCTTTGCAGGAAGAGATATCTTGATTGGAAAAATAAAATTAAACATCATTAAAATGACATGTGTATTTTAAAATTATGTATCAAGAATGAGTTTCATGTGTTTTGTGTGCACGGACTTAGCAGCACAGTGATAGTCCCAACCCTGCCCTTTCTCCTGCTCACAATTCATGCTCCCTTCTCCTTTCTCATATTCTTTTAGTTTTTACAGTGACATACTTTGTTTATTTTATTATAATTGGCTTAGCTTTCCACCAGGCAAATAATTTAATAAAAACTACCATTCCTCAAGAACATGGACAAATGCTATAAACAATTAACCAAATAACAAGATGTTTCACTCATATACCTAACATTTTTGTACTCTATAGGTTAGTTACCACAATTCATGAAAAACCTGATATTTGTCTTTTTATACTTAGGTGTATGTATTTTTTAAATAGTAAAAATTTTCCTAAAAAAGGTAATTCCTATAATTAGAAACGAATTAGGTACCTTTTAAAAATAAAATCCTCCATATAAAGGGAAGTTGTCCACTTTAGAGATGATAACATGAATAAAACCTGGGTAGAAATGTCTCAATAAAGCCCAGCGTCACTTGTCAATATGCAGTGGAACTCCAAGCATGATGACTCTATTAACAGATAAAGATACAGGTTCAGATGGATAAAGTGACTATCCCAATGTAAGCTATATTACCTAGAGATATAATGTTATCCTATATAATACCTTAGATATATAATATGTTTTGAGATTTACCTCTCTGCATACTCAAGTCTACTCTATGGAAGGGGTTTTCACATTATTCCTAGGTCCAAACCAATGAAATAGCTACTATAACCGTGAGCCAGGTTAAGCAGTCTTCACACTTCTCAGCTATTACTGGAGAATATGAAAAGCATGCCCAGGTCTGTTTATTCACATTTCCTTCCTAACAAAGAATTTTGCAGTTACTTGCTTCATGGTGTATATGTTGATATCCAAACTGATTATGAGCCTGGGGGTTGAAATGCTTTGCATGTTCCACCTTAAAGTTAATGTGCAGTCCCCAAATCCATGACTTTTTGCAAAATCTACACTCTTCAGCAAAAACCATTCATTTCCTTGTATCTAAGACAAATTTTTATGTTCCCACAGAGGCACAAATAAATATAATCTTGGGAAGCATTCTTCTAAGAATTTAAGCACTGAAAACAACACAAATATCCACTGATAGATTTGCTGCATTGATTTTTCAGTAGTGATGTAGCAGTACTTACTATTTATAGGGATGTAGCTCTATAAATCAGCCACTAAATGATTCTCTGTAGCAGCAAGAGAGTCAGGAGCATAAATTACCTGACAGTGTATTTTCTACAGTGGGAAGTAGGCTCTGCCTTTCAATGCTGGACAGGGGGTATTTCCCAAGTATGACATCCAAAAAACATGTGTGCTAAATATTCATGTAGTGCTTTCTTTGAATTCCCAAAATAGTATAGGGATTTGTATTTTGTTGAAAGAAGCAAGAAATGTTTGTTCCAATCACATGTTCTCTGCCACCTAAAATGTGCTTGCATTCTAAGACACAGTTCACAAATCCCCAGGCTCTAGATACTGTCGCTTTTATTATTGATTCTATCATGTTACCATCTCAATATGTTTTAAGGGGAATTAAAGGGTAGATTGATTTTATGCAAGAATATTGAAATATATGCATAGTTTTTTCATAAAATATGCTTTTGTAAATATTGAAAAGATACTTCTGTCAGAGCTGTGCTTTAATTTCATTTTCCATGTTTGTTTTTTGAACTGTGGTTACCTGTATAATATGTTTTTGAGGTGAAAATGAGCATTCATTTATATTTGCATGTGTTCATATATGATTCTTTTTTGATATGGTAATTTTAGTCACGTTTATTCTTCCTATGTCTGAGCATACATTATATTTCCATGTATTTTTATTAGATTATTTTTATGAGTAAATTTCGCCTTTTTTGCAATGCAGATTTAGAACCAAAGAAGTTTCTTCCGCACCTGCCTTCCTCATTCCCTAACTCACCTTTTCCCATAATTAATAAATGGCATATTTTTATTTTGCCTCACAATCACAAGCTTAACACTCCAATATGAAAATATAGCAATACATGCAAGTAGAGAGAGGAAAAAAGAAGTTCCTGCTATTCCTCATGAGTAGATAAATGCATAATAATCAAATCCCAGGATGTTAGTCTCATTTACAAATTATAATTTTTGTATATTTTTTGTATTTTGTCTAATAGTTCTAGATGAAATAAAGCATATGAAGTTTATCTTTTGTTGACTGGATGATTCTATTAAGTATAAGGGTTTCAAACTAGATTCATTTTGTTGCACAAAACAATACTTTATTCGTTTTATGGCTAAGTAATACTCCTTATTGGGTGTAGCACATTTTCTTTATGTAGTCAACAGTTAATGAGCATCTGGATTGATTGTATATCTTGGCTATTGTGAATTATGCAGCTATGAATATGGATATATAGATAACTCTAGTGTTTGAGTAATCTCCATATTATCTTCTATATGGTTGTACTAGTATACAATCCCACCAGAAGTACCTTACCCCACTCCCACCCCTCAACCTCACCAGCATTTATTATTTTCTGATTTCTGCGTCATAGTCATTCTAACCAGGGTGTGGTTGAACCCCATTGTGACTTTCTTTGCACTTTCATGAAGGCTAGGGAACCTTAGTATTTTTTCATGTAACAATTAGCCATTTGAATTTCATCCTCTGAAAAATGCTTATTCATATCCGTTTTTCATTTCTTCACTACTTTTTTTTTTTGCTGTTGTTGAGTTTCTGAAGGCTCTTTATAAATCTTGAACATTAACTGTCAGCAGTATAGTTTACAAATATTCTCTCCAATTCTGTTGGCTGCCACTTCGCTTTATTGGTGATTCCCTTTGAGGTCTACCCACTTCCTGGCTTGCTGTATTCCCATTTTGTTTTTTCGTTCGTTGACTTTTTCTGGGGTTTTTCCCAAAAGTCTACACCTATGTCTTACAGAGTGTTCCTGGTGTTTTCCTCTAATAATTTGATGGCATCATATTCTAAATATAGACCTTTGATTCATTTAGAGTTGATTTGCATAAGGTTTAAGATAGGGGTCTTTTTTCTTCTGCATGGGCAAATATAATTTTCCCAGAATCATTGGTTTCATAGAGTTCACTTTCTCCCTAGATTTCTAAATATTTTTATTTTTCATGATACTGTTCCTTAGGCTCAGGGATTTCTCCTTCTTCCCTCTTCCTCCTGTCTCTCCCACTATTGTTACCCATATTATTGCTAAAGTTTAGAGCTTCAACAATAGTCACAAGTCCATTAGTATTCTATTTAAGTATATTAGGATCAACATCTCCCCAGGTTTATTACAGTTCACGTGGCAAAAATTAGTTGACTATAGATCTGTGGGTTATTTCTGTAATTTCTATTTTATTCCAGTGATCATCATGTCTGTTTTGTGCCAGTACCAGGCTGTTTTGATTTTAATTGGCCTAAAGTATATGTTGAAATCTGGTATTGCGATACCTCCAGTTTATTTTGTTGTTTATAATTACTTTAGCTATTCAGGGTTTCTTGTGTTTCCATATGAAGATCTTCATCTTTTTTTCTTTCTTGAAATGAGAATAATGTAGGGATTTTGTTTGGAATGGCACTGAATCTGTAAATTGCTTTTGATACTATGGCCATTTGGACTGTATTGCTTCTGTCCATCCACAAACATGGAAGATGTGTTTTTTGGTGTTGTTTTATGTGTTTTAAAATTTTTGTAGTTTACATCGTGAAGATCCCTCACATTCTTTGTTGAGTTTATTCTGAAGTATTTAAATGTTTTTTGCAGCTATTGTGAATGAGAATGATCTTACAAGTTCTTTATTTGCCATAGAATCATTAGTATATACAAAGGCCTTTGATTTTTGTGTGCTGATTTTATATCCTGAAATCTTACTCAACTTTATGAGTTCCAGGAGTCTCCTTAGTAGAGCCTACTGGTCATTTTCATGTCATCTGAAAATAGGGATAGCTTGACTTCTTCCTTTCTAATTTGTATCCCTTTGATTTTTTCCTTGCCTAATGGCTCTGATTAAAATTTTCAGGACTGGTACAGACATCGTGGCATATCAGGCTAATCCTCTGCCTGCTATGCCAATATCCCATATGTATGCCAGTTCACATCCTGGCTGCTCCACTTCTAATTCAACTTCTTGCTTATGTTCTAGCAAAGCAAAAGCTCAAATCCTTGAAACACTGTACCTATGTGGGAAACCTAATGGAAGCTCCTGTCTCCTGACTTCAGCTCAGCTCAACTACAGCTGTTTCAGTCATCTGAGGACAGAACCAGCCGCTAGAAGGTTCTTTCAATCTCTTATTCTGTCTGTAAATCTGCCATTCAAATAAAAACAAATCTTTAAGCAAATTTCCAGGACTATATTGAGTATCAGTGGTGAGATCATCTCAGTGTTTTACAACTGATTGATTGATATTAAAATCATCAAAACAGCCATTATGAAATAGTACAGTAAGGAGAGTGGGAATAAAAAGGCAAGTAATTTGTAGATTACTACATATGTGTTTTGGCAAGACACACACTGTTCAGCAGATGCAACTGCCCTCATGACTTCATGGTCCACAAGATCATATTTATTTAACACTTTTTCTTTCTTCTATTTTACCAAAGTTGTTTCCTCATTGTGTTTGGCCCAAACCCCCAGTTAGTTGGCATTCTTGATGATGTATGGTGACATTGCGTAAGTTATCTGAGTCCTAAGTATTCTACTTAGAAAGACCCGTTATCAAAAACTCATTAAGTTTTTACTATTTGACTTACAGAACAGGAGGCAACATGGGAGATGAACTGCAATTTACATTCAAACTCTTCTTTGTTCTGTTGAGGGCAAAATTCAGTTTCCTCTTAAGAATCATAATTAATCACCTCGCTAGTTTTCCCACTTACTTATTATTTAGAGGAACCTGACATAATCAGCTGGCAGCCTCAACTTCCAATTCAGTGTAGTGACTGTTTATTGCCTCTTGGGGGATATTCTTAACATCATGGAGAATGATATCATTGGACCCTGTAAGAAACTCCATTCCGGTTCTCATGTCCTCTTTGTTCATGCATCCATTGGGAACATGGTAGAAAGATTAAGGAATGTATTTGGCTGACATTCACAAAGCCAGTTATTTTGCCTCCTAATGTGAAACTTTTTTCAATAAGAATTTAGGGCTGTCCAGAGAGTTTTACATGGAAAACAAACTCTTACACTTTGACCCTTTTCAAAAACTCCATTCTGCGTAACTTCGCCAAGCCTTTTTGTTGCTACCATAAGCCTTGTTCCTCCCTCCCAAAGGAACCCTAGAAACAATTGATTATTCATTGCAGGATTCAAACTTAAGTAATCTCTCCTTCAAGGCAAAATGTTTTAATGTCCTCTGCACTGGGAGAGTATTCAGGCTTTACTGAATTACTCAGTGTCACCACAGTAAGGTTAATTCTGTAGAAGTCAGTTTATGGAGAACATTCTTCTCATATAATGCAGAATCTGGCTTGGTATTTGGTAACTCATGATGTTTTCCAGCATGCTAATTATAGAGAATTTCATATGATACCGCAAGAGTGAGTTCATGAAGCTGCGGATCCCTTTTGGAGATTCCAGGCTGAGAATCACTGTCATTATCTATGATATTGATACAGGGTTATGCTTGAGTAGTTCCTGGGTTTTTTTACTTAACATATTTTGGGTCTTTAAAATGATCCACTTCAGTAACAGAATGAATGCTGACTGTGTTTGGTGAGCCAAATCAAGCATTGCACACCAATTTAATTATTTCTGAGGATTCAAACCCCATTTTGGCTCATAAACTACCCATATCACTGGTTTTAGAGACACCTTAATCACTAAAGTGCCACCAAGGCTATCAATATCCTTCATTGAAGATAAGACCTTCTCTTAAATCTAACACATGCAAATACATTTGTGACATATTGTTACGCTTTACCTGGTGTACAGGTATGTAACTATTCTCTTCCTGTGTTTCATTTCATAGTGGGTCTTTGATGCCAGGCTGAGGGACATAATTCTAGTTTTTGATATGGAGGTCAGATAGTGTAATACACACTAACCTTGACTCTCAGGGTATCATTACACTCTAAATGGCAGGCACGGCTTCAATACAGTGGAACCTGGACTTTTGACTGATAAGGGAGGATCATTAGAGCCTGAAATGGTTTTAATTCCATGCCTCTTTCCTTCCTTGAAGTAACAGTTCATAGGTACTTACTTCTTCTCAATCTGTGCTTTCACTTTTACGTGAGTGGTCTGGTGATTTGTGAGTTTTCAATTTAATTCACACTTGTTAGGTTAAACATATTTCAGCCCATTATTGGCAATAGTTAAGAGGTTTTTAAAAATAACATGGAGTTGTTTTAAAGGTTTTGTTTCTTTTTAGCACATAGAAAATTATTTTCTCATATTTTAATTGGATAGCTTATTGTTGAGTGTTTTTTTTTACTTATTTGAATGAGGAGTCTTTTTTAAAAGTTCATGTTAGATATACACTATGGAAAAACATGCATGGATTTTAAAAATTTTACATCAAAGTAACCATATTTTAATTTTAGTTTCCCATGAATGTTTGAGGTACCCCTACATATTCTGCATATCAGTCCTATGTCGGATGAGTTATGTGTAAATATAATGCTTGCATTCTGTAGATGTCTCCTCATCATAATTATTATGTCTTATGATTACAGAACTTGAGAGTCTGATATAATGTCATTTGTCTGTGTTTGGGTCTTGTCCATAAAATCATTATTACTGATGTTCAAAAGTGTTTCTCCTATGTGTTCTTACATTTGTATCATAGTTAAAGGGATTATTCGTAGATCTTTTTTTTTTTTAAGCTACAGTTTCTTAGGCTCAGAGATTATTTCCCCTTCCACTTTTTCCTTCCACTGCTATATTATAGCAATAGTATAGTCATTGCATCATATTTTCAAAATATGTTTACCAGTTTCATTGTGAATCCATCTTTAACTCAGAGGTAGAGATGCATGAAACAATATACCTTCACTTCATGGTATACTTCCATTATACAGTTCCTCTAGAGAAATGTACGTATAGATGTTTACCTGTACATCTCTTGATCTTGTACTTTACATGAACGTTGCACTCTATCACAGAGAACTACGATACTTGTCCTCATATCAGAGAGAATATTTATTTAGCTGTTTTCACTGAGTATAGTACTCTCTAGCTGGGACCATTTTGCTGCAAATGGTATAGCTTCATTCTTTTTAGTCATCTCCCATACAACCCACCTATCCTACTCTTGGGAATAGATCCAAAGGAAGTGAAATCTGTGCGTGAGAAAGTGACCTGTAATCCTATGTTTATGGCAGCATAATCTACAATAGCTAAGACATGGAAGCAACCCAGAAACCTGTCAAAAGAAGAATGGATAAAGAAACTGTGTTGAATCAACTCTGTGAAATACTACTCAGACATTAAAAAAATTAGATTCTACTCAGTTTTATTAGTGCTCCTATTAAGATTTTCTGGAAATTGTGTAGCATTTCCTTGGGCACCAGAATATCTTGGTCTGAGTGTGGGTCACCCACAGTAGCAATGGCTATGAGAGTGGTGGAGATTAAGGGTGATAGTGGTTCAGTAGTGTAGGATGAAGGCCTTCAACCCTATAGAAGTTCAAGTCAACTCTGGGTTGGCCACAACTGCAAGTGAGAGAGGACTAGAAGGTGGAACTCACACCTTCATGCCGAGCAGCAGTTTAGGTCAGTGCACAGCCAAGAGTGTGACTCTCCCACCATGCTATAGCAATTTGTGCTCTGGGAATTGGGTGAAAACAACCCAAGATCATTGCTGAAGCAAAACTATTATAAAACCCAGGGAGGTGGCTTGACTTGGCTTAAAACCTGTCATGTCTTTACAACTATTGCTAGGGTAGTCCATGTCAGTGGGACTGACTGAGATCCTGTTTCTCCTAGCATGGGGCATCTTACAGGCTCAAAGACCACAACTGTGGTTGTCTGGTGTGCTCTAATGAATAGCTTCAAGTACCTAGGTGGTTACCTCATAACTGTGTCATAGAACGTTCCTGTCTCTTTCTCACTGTGTTTAATGCCAATCACCTTGAAATGTAGCTGCTTTTCTACTTTTTTTTCTGGAGGAATAAGTGAGCCTGAAGCAGCTCTATTTAGTTAGTTTGCCAGTCCCCTACTTCTCTAGTTTTTGACTCTGCTTCTCCATTAGAATCAGCTAGGAAAAGGTAGCTACGTATGCCTGTACACAGTATCTTGGTCTAAGAAACTTCGTACTTGCCATGTTATTGCATGGCCATATCCATATGCCTCCCAAAGCATTGTTTTCCATTGATACTTACACAGTATGAATACTGGTAATATTTAAATCAGGGTTTTGCTCACTGAAAGGCATAATATTCTGATTTCCATCGCTAAACACTTGATTAATTTTTACTGCTTTCAGCTGTGACCAGATCTGATGAAAACTCAAAGTTATCATTGAAATCTTTTACATACACCTATTTCTGTTACTAGTGAAGTTTCTATCTCTAGTTGACTTTTTAAAGGAAGGAATAAGGAAAAGAAAAGAAAAAAGATGGAAGGTGCATGGTGAGAAAGGGGAGGGGAAGCTGTGAAAAGTGGCATAAAGTCTTTATAACGAGAATACGGAGTCATATTTAACCAGCTCCAGAACCAAGCTTCACAAGGATGCAGTGATAGGAAGATCTAGGGGCAGTGAGCATCACACTTTCTCTTCTTCCTTGTTTATTAGGAAAAGACTTCAGAAAAGGCCTTCTTCCTCCCAGTCACTGCTTGGCAACAGTGTGCAAGAGATGCTGCTCACTGCCTCCAGTGACTAAGACCCAACAAGTGTGAATGCGATTTCTGCTGCTTCTGGCATCCAGACAAGATTCTATGCCCTCTGCTTTTTTTCCTTTTTTACTGCTTGGCTCTTGATGCAAAATCTAAACGATGTTTCTGATTGGCAAATAAATACTAGTTTCTATTTGCATGATCAAGCAAAAAGGGCATCCCTTGCGATCTAGGGCCTCTGAAGGTTAGGTTAAATTTATTTCCCATTAGAACTTCAAAGACTGGACAAAGTTCAAATACGAGAAGAGATTCAAGCATGAAAAAAGGGTAAAAGGCAAATGTCAGTTATGAACTGTGTGCAGAGTTCCTGTGTTTCTCATATCGGAGCAACCAGGATTCACATACACCAGAAAAAGAATACATCTCAATCCCAAATAGTGTGACACTGCATAGCAGCTGATGTTACCCCTGTGAGAGAAACAAATGGATGAACAGTTGTCATTTTCAGCGTTGTCAGTATTTTTTACTGTACTGTGGTCTTGATTTAAATTCTATCATGCAGAGATTTGCACCTTTTTCATCATTTGATAATAGAAAGTGGGATTTAAGGTTCCTTGGCTTAGCAGTTATTTCCCAGCCTGGAAGAGACTGATCTCAAGCAATTGATTTGCTGTTTCCTTTTCTGTGTTTTTTGCTTCTATTTCTTCTGTGCCCTATTTTTTTTTCTACAAAGCAGGGACTATTTTTAAAATTTATTGTTTCTACATTGTCAAAAAATTCTTTTTTAGTTATAAGAGAAGTTGGTTATCTGCCAAGGAACATGCAAGGATTGTTGTGGGAAGTTCAGAGGGGCCCCTTTCATTTGTCTTACTGACAGTAGGTGCTCCTCATGGAGAAATCCTCAGGCCTTCTTTACTGCAGAGCAAACACATGGAAGAACAATTTAAGTATAGTCTTCATTGAAGAAAACAAAAGACACTGCCACTGTAGTTTCATGTCTCTCTTTCTTATTTTTCCTTGATGTCATTGACTTTGCCCTAGTAACTATCTGCACACATCCAATTTTCTCATTACAGTATCATGCTATTTGTTGTTTCATGTTGTCACAGTTTACAGATAAGGAAGCAGATCTCCAGCAAGATTGAATAACATGCTTGGACCATGTAACTTGTATATTTTTAAGTCAAAATTCATGTGCAGGTTTGCTTACTTCATATCCCTGCTCATCCCAGTCTCCTCAACTCTGATAAAGAATAAGTGAGAAATAGATGCTTGTTAACTTCAAGAATAACTTGCCAATTAAAATACACACAAATACATTTTATGATATCATGGTAATCTGGCATTATAATTTTAGATCTTGAACTTGAGTTATTCAAATTTGCTGTTGATACTTATCAAGGGCTAATTCAGCACGTGGATTTTCTAGAAATTCTGGTTCTTTGGTAACTCAGGTAATTTTTATCATTCATGAAAATTTAATATATGTGCTGCCTACGCAAGCACCATTCAGAAAAGTTTAGCAGCACTCTAATCAGTCAACCGTCCAAATAAAAATCAAGATACCAGAAGCTTTAGTCTAAATGAATTGACTTGTGTGTCTTGGGAGGCTCAAACCGCCTAAATGATTTCACCAGGCACATGATAAAAAGGAAAATCATTAATCAAATGGCAAGATATCATTTTGTTTTTATAGCATTAGTTCTTGTCTCCAGTGGTTTTCCTACAAAGCTACAAAACACATTATCATATTTCTTCTTTTTCTCTGTGTATGTTGACATTCTGGAGACTGTTCCTCGGTCATACACAACTATAATCTTTCTCTTTTTTTCTTTAACTTATTTCTATAGCGTAAAGAAGTTTCAGTAGCCTAGTGGCTGTGCAGTAGCCTAGTGGCTAAAGTCCTCACCTTGCATGTTGTGGGATACAATATGGCTGCCTATTGTAATCCCAATATTTCTGCTTCTCATCCAGCTCCCTGCTTGTGGCCTAGGAATGCAGTCAAGGGTAGCCCAAAGACTTGGGACCCTGCACCCACGTAGGAGACCCGGAGGAAGCTCCTGGCTTTGGATGGGCTCAGCTCCAGCCATTGCGACTACTTGAGGAGTGAATCAACAAATGGAAGATATTTCTGTCTCTCCTCTCCTCTATATATCTGCCTTTCCAATTAAAAAAAAGTAAATTTTTAAAAAGTAAACACATTCCCATATTTCACAATACAGATTTAGGTGCATAATGATACTTCCACTCTACCTGCCCTCTTGCCCGTATTCTCCACTCAATCTCCTCCTTCCTTGCTTCCTTTTTTTTTTTTAATTCTTACAGTGGTATACTTTCTTTACTTCATAATTAAAGGCTTAACACTTCATTATCTAAAGACATCTCCACACAGCAAGCAGAAAAAAAACCCCTGTTACTCCTTAATAGTATAAAGAAAAGCATTAAACAAAAATCAAACCTCATGTATCAATATCACTCACACAAGTTACATTTTTTTTTGAACTCTGTACTAGTGACAGGGAAAACATGATGCTTGTCTTTTAAAGTCTGGCTTATTTCACGAAGCATAATGGTTTCCATTTGCATACATTTAGTTGCAAAAGTTAGGATTTTATTCTTTGTATGGTTGAGTAGCATTCCATAGTGTGTGTGTGTGTGTGTGTGTGTGTGTATATATATAAATTCTACATTTTCTTTATATAGTAATACATTGATGAACATCTGAGCTGATTCCATGTCTTAACTATCGTGAATTAAGCTGCACAAATTTGTTATCTTTCCAACACTTCTATGCTTCTAGCATTGTATTACAATTATGTCATAGTTTGTGTTGATTTTCTAGTAATGTATGACAAAGTATTGCAGACCAGGTGCTATTTAATAATGAGATGTATTTTCTCAGAGTTCTTGCATTTTAAAAAAAGATTTATTTATTTTTCCATTTGGAAGGCAGATATACAGAGAGGAGAGACAGCAAGAAAGATCTTCAATCTACTGGTTCATTCCCCAAGTGGCCACAATGGCCAGAACCTCACCAATCTGAAGCCAGGAGCCAGGAGCTTTCTCCAGGTATTCCCTGCCGGTGCAGGATTTCAAAGCTGGGCCATCCTCGACTGCCTTCTCAGGCCAGTAACGGTGCTGGAAGGGAAGTGGAGCAGCAGCCCATATAGGATGCCCATGCTTGCAAGCTGAACATTTAGCCAGAGCCATCATGCTGGGCCTTAACCCCATTTCAATAGAACATGCCCTCATATGGGGTCCCAGCACATGCAAAGTAAGGACCTTACCCGTTAGACCACTGCACCAGGCCCAGTTCTGGCAGTTTTAAGACTCAGCTTGATAGAATCTTTTTTTTTAATTAATTAATTAATTTTTTAATTTTTTTATTCATTAATTACATTGTATTATGTGACAGTTTCATAGGTACTGGGATTCTCCCCACCCCTCCCCAAACCCTCCCACCGTGGTGGATTCCTCCACCTTGTTGCATAACCACAGTTCAAGTTCAGTTGAGATGCCCTCATTGTAAGCATATACCAAACATAGTTATTCCTCTGAGTTTCTTCCAAATAGCTATCATTTTCTTTTAGCATTGGGTAGTTGTGCTAATTAGAATTTCAGCTTGCAGATGCCCACCCCTCTCCCACCCCCCACTCCTGTCTCTGAATCCATCTTCACATGGGCTTCTCTATAAATCATGCCCCAAGCCAACAGTGTAACTCAATCCAGGTCTGCCACTGAGTCTCAGGGACCCAAGTAGTTGCGCCATCATCTGGTGCCTCCTTGGATATACATTGGCAAGAATCTGGAATCTAAAGTAGACTTGGAAATTGAATGCTGACACTTAAATAAGGAATTGTGATTCTCCCGAGCAACTTCTCACCTGCTGCCTCAAACACTTGCCCTAACTTTCTTCTTAGGATACACATTTGCCAAGATCCTATTTCCGAATAAGCTGACATTTACAGGTTCTAGGTAACATTGTATTTTGCAGAGATGCTATTAAATGTAGCACAAAAAGTCAAGAAATAGCTTTTTCAAGGTGGGAATTATAGTACCATGAGATAAGCCACACAGTCAGAAGTTTCAGTTTGAGTACTCACACCTCCACTTTTAATCCATATTCTTTCAAATTCATCTTGCGAAGCAACTGCAAATGTCTCAATAGTGTGGACCCCAGCTGTACACATGGTAGACTGCAATGGAATTCTGGGTGCCTAGCTTTAGCCTAGCACAGCATGAGCTCTGTGGAATGAACCAGTAGATGGAAATCAGTGTGTCTCTCTGGCTCTCTCTCTCTTATTCTCTGTCTCTCTGCAAGTTTGTGTGTGTTTCTTTGTGTCTTTATGTCACTCTACCTTTCAAGCACATAGAAATAAATAAATAAATACTTAAGAAAAAAGAAATGCTTGTGTCCAGCAAAGTGGTGTTGCAGGACAATACTCTGCCTGTGGTGCTGACATTCCATATGGGTACCAATTCAAGCCCTATATGGGTACTCTGGATCTGGATCCATGATACTATCCTGCGAAAGCAGCAGAAAACAGCCCAAGTCCTCTGGTCCCTGTATCCAGGTGGGAGACACAGATGCAGCTCCTGACTTTCAACTTCAAAGATCCCCACTGTTTCAAATACATAAAATAAGTATTTTTAAAAAGTAAAACTTCATAATTAGAGATAAAAATGAGGGTGTTCCATTTATGGCACAGAAATACAAATGGGCATAAAAACTGCTATGAAGAAGTATGTGAACAAATTAGAAAATTCAAAAAGTCAACAAAATTCATAATTGCATAAAATTAATAAGATTAAAAGAAGAAAATACAGTAAGTCTAAATACTCATCAAAAAGTGATGAGAGTGAAGCAATAATTGACAGTCACATCAAAGAAAGCCTAGGATCTAAATTCAAGAAAATTTTAATGTGACCTAATTACAAGATTCTTTAAACTGTTGAAAAATATTGAAAAAGATGGGACTCTGACAAATTCATATAATGAGGCCAGTATCACTCTGGCACTAAAATTAAATAAAAGATGCCAACAACACCAGCAAAAAAAAAAAACACAGCTTAATATCCTCAACATAGATTCAAAAATCATCACTAAATATTATCAAACTGAATTGAGTACTACTTGAAATATTACTTCCAAGTGACAACTGTGAAATAAAACAGTCATTCAACTTTCATCAATCAATAAATGTCATAAATTCAACTATAGAATGAACACAAACCATATGGTCACCTCAAAAGATGCAAAGAAAACATTTATAAGATTTTACAGTCCTTAATAATAAAAACCCTGCAAATAGTAATGATTTTTAATTCCTCATTTCTGGTTTCAATTCCTTTAATTGCTTTTTCTTGCCTAATAGCTCCAGCAAGGACTTCCAATACGGTGTTAAATAGCAGTAGTGAAAGTAGACATGCTTGTCTAGTTCCAGATCTTAGTGGAAAAGCTTCCAGCCTTTCCCTGTTTAGAATGCTGCTGGCATTGGGTTTTTCATATATTGCTTTGATTGTGCCGAAGAATGTTCCTTGTATGTCTGTCTTGCTGAGAGTTTTTAGCATGAAGTGGTGTTAGATTTTAGCAAATATTTTCTCTACCCTATTGAGCTGATCATGTGGCTCTTTTCAATTTCTTGATGTGGTGTAGCCTATTTACTGATTTTCCTATGCTAAACCACCTCTACATGCCAGGAATACTTCCTGCCTGGTCTCTGGGTAAATGATTACCCAGTATTGTTGGATTCAGTTGCTAGTACTTTGTTGAGGATCTTTGCATCTGTGCCCATCAAGGATATCAGGCTATAGTTCTCTTTGTCTGCTGTGTCTGTTTGGCTATAGTGACCAGGTGATATTGGCATTATAGAAAGAGCTTGGAAGAATTGGATGGGATGAGGAGCAAGCTGGGACATGAACTGGCACGTGCAAAGTTAAATTTTAGATACATGACCATTGCATCAGGATGTGGAAGGCATTCAAGTACTGATTCAGTCTCCGTCCTTTTCATGGGTCTATTTGGATATTTAGATTAATAATTGTCACAATTCAATTTTGGCAGATACTAAATATTAAAAAATCTATTCATTTCTTCTAGACCTTTTGATTTGTTGGTAGATAGTTACTTGTAACAGTTCCTATTCCATGTATGTCTGAGATATCCATTGTTATATTTCCTATTTTTGTCTTGATTATATTTGTTTATATCTTCTTCCTCTTTTTTTTTTTTTTATTAGTTGGGCTAGTGGGGAAGTTATTTTGCTGATTTTCTCAAAGAACCAGCTCTTTAATTCATTGATCATATGTATGGTTCTTTTGGTTTCTGTTTGGTTTATTTCCTCCCTTATTTTTTATTTCTTTTTTTCTGCCAATCTTGGCATTGCTTTGCTTTTGCTTTCTGGCTCCTTCAAACATATGGTTAGCCCATTTACCTGATGCTTTTCTAATTTGTTGACATAAACACAGATTGAAATGAACTTTCCTCTAACACTGCCATGATTGTGTCCCATAGTTTTGATATGTTGCGCTAATGCCTTCACTCATTTCTTGCAGTTTTTAAATTTGCCCTTTGATTTCCTCTGTAGCCCATTGTTCATTCAGCAGCATATTGTACAGTTTGCAAGTATCTGCATATTTTTGGAATGCTTTGGCTTATTGGTCTCCAGTTTCACTCCATAACGGAGTAAAAGATACATGAGAAGATACATGTTATATTTCAATTAAAAATTTTTTTGCCAAGGCTTGTTTTGTGGCCTGTAATATGATTAGTCCTAGAGAAGTTTCTTTGTACTGAAGAAAAAAGGCATATTCTGTGTGTAGGATAAATAGTTCTGTAGATATCAATTAAGTTGATTTGCTCTAGTGTCTGGTTGAGTTCTGTTGTTTACTTGCTGATTTTCTGTTTTGTTGATGTATCCATTGATGTTAGTGGGGTATTAAGGTCCCCCACTATTATTGTAATGGAGTCTATCTTTCCCTTTAAATCTACTAATATTTGATTCATGTAGCTAGGTGCCTTGGAATTTGGTGCATATACATCTATTATGGTGATTTCATCTTGCTGAATGGATCCCTAAATCATTATGTGGTGTCCTTCTCCATATCTTTTAGTGCTTTTCATATCTAAGTCTGTATTATCTGATATAAAAATGACTACACCAGTTCGTTTTGCTTCCTGTTAGCCTAGAATATCCCTTTCAATTTCAAGTGGCATATTTTTGTGAGATCTGTCTCCTGTAGAACTACAATACATGGTATTTTTTTTTGGACCAGACTTATTCCATGATGTTCAATTAGTGAGTTAAATGATTTATATTCAGAATTAATAGGTAGCAAATTGATCCTGTTATTTTAGCATCAGGTTGTTCGTTGTTTAATTTAATCTTCTTTTGATTTTTTTTTTACTAGAGACTTTAAAAAAAATTATTGGAAAGTCAGGTTCTACAGTGATAAAGATATTCCATCTGCTGGCACACTCCCCAAGTGGCCACAGTGGCTAGAGTTGAGCCAATCCAAAGGCAGGAGCCAGGAGCTTCTTCTGAGTCTTCCACATTGGTGTGGGGTCCCAAGACTTCAGGCCATCCTCTATTGCTTTCCCAGGCCACAAGCAGGGAGTTGGATGAGAGGTAGAGCAGCTGGGATATAAACCGTCCCCGTAGGATCCTGAAGTATGCAAGGCGAAGATTCAGCCAATAGGCTATTGCATCAGGGCCTCTTTTGTTGTTTTACTGTGACATTCTCCAGGTTTGCTTTGGTTTTGGTAGGTTTATTCCTTTTCTCTGTCATTAGAATATCTTTAAGTATCATTTGCAGGGCAGGTCTACAAGAGACAAATTCTTTGCACTTTACTGTGGAGGAATTTTTTTTTTTTTTTTTTTTGCATTTTCAAAATCAAAGGAAAGCTTTGCTGGTTAAGTTATTCAGGGCTGACATTTTTCCCTTTCAGAATCTGGGATATGTCACTTCATCCTCTTCTGCCTCCACAGTTTCCTCTAAGAGGTCCTTTGTGGGTCTGATATTTTAGTATCTTTATGTTCTACCGATGTGAGCTTAATTACGATGTGTCACAGCGAGGATCATTTTTTGGCTGACTCTATTGGAATTTTGTGGCCCTCCTGTATATTGCTTATTAATTCTTTCTCCATACCATAGAAATTCTCATTTATTATTTCATTAAATATATCTTTAAACTCTATTTTTCATTCTGCACTTTCAAGTACTCCCATAACTCTGTTTTCCCTTAACTCTTTCATGCTTTTTCTCAGTTTGACTCATTTCCTATTCCAGCTTTTTAACTGTTTCAGAGTTATTGCAAAAATGTCTTCCAAATCTGAGATTCTTTCTTCTGCCTTATACATTCTGTTATTGAGGCTTTCTATTGAGCTTTTCTTTTTTTTTTAAGATTTTATTTTTATTACAAAGTCAGATTTATAGAGAGGAGGAGAGACAAAGAGGAAGATCTTCCGTCCGATGTTTCACTCCCCAAGTGAGCCGCAACGGGCCGGTGCTGCGCCGATCCAATACCGGGAACCAGGAACCTCCTCCAGGTCTCCCACGCAGGTGCAGGGTCCCAAAGCTTTGGGCCATCCTCAACTGCTTTCCCAGACCACAAGCAGGGAGCTGGATGGGAAGTGGAGCAGCCGGAATTAGAACGGGCGCTCATATGGGATCCCAGGGCGTTCAAGGCAAGGACTTTAGCCGCTAGGCCACGCCGCCGGGCCCTCTATTGAGCTTTTAATTTGCTGTATTGTGTGCTTCATTTCTAATAATTTAACTTGATTCCATTTCAGTGTTATTTCCTGTATAACATACTTCTTGGGCTCCTTCATATGCTTCTTGTTGTTTTTGAGAAACTCTTTAAAAATTTTGTAAAAATATTTATAGGTGGAGAAGGTATTAGGCTTGATTTTGGTGATGCATTTAGGCAGTCTGAGGTTATTAGAGAAGATGGAATTTCTCAGTGACCAATTGAAACAATATGTCTCTCCAGATACCAGTTAGTGCTGCCATGTGTTGAGATTTCTCCTTTTTTCCTGGTTCTTAAAGAACAGTGTTACAGGGCCTGGCATGATGCCCCAGTGTCTAAACTCTCACCTTGTGAGCGTCAACATCCTTTATGGGTGCCAGTTCATGTTCCACCTTCTCCACTTCTCATCCATCTCCTTGTTGATGGCCTGGGAAAGCAGTAGAGGATGACCCAAAGCCTTGGAACCCTGCACCTGCATGGCTAATCCAGAAGAAGTTCCTGGCTCCTGGCTTCAGATGGGCTCAACTCTAGCTGTTGCAGCCATTTGGAGAGTGAGCCAGTAGATGGAAAGTCTCTATATCTTTCATGCTCTCTATAAATCTTCCTTTGCAATAAAACTAAATAAATCTTTAAAAACAATCTTTATCTGGAATTTCTCTATGTCTTCCTCAGTTAACTCTCAGGTTGACATTGTATTTTGCACCTTTTCAGGGAGGCATAAGTAACTTTATTCATTGTGCCTATGACTTTTTTCTTGCTGTTGGTCTTTGCAACTCTGATTAGCGAATCCTTCCCCTTGGGGTTAGTTTTTAAGTTGAGTTGTCTGCAGGTCTTCAGGTCTGTATTACTGATCCCATTCAGTTCCAAGTTCTTTGTTTGCTATCACTAGTGCCATTCCCTCTAGCAAGATTCAGTCCTGGCTGCCATGCTACACTCCTGGCTCACCACTCTCCATACCCTGTAATCCTGTGCTGTGACTGCAGTGTTGCTTGCTCAACCTTTCTCCTGATCCCATTTCCAGCAGTACCCGGGATTGAGGAGACACTAGCCATCTCCTAGTCACAGGGTTTCAGCAGTGCCTGTCACATGGATTTTTTTTTCTTTTCTACTCTTGCCAGAACTTCCTGGCAATTAGTTCTGGGTGCAACCCAGAATGATTTTGGAAGGCTCCCCATGGGATGCTGAGTTGGTATGGTTTTCCTACTGGGACCTTTGCAATACATTGATCCAGAAACAAGTTTTCCCCTGGCTTAGTGCATGCACAGCTCATTGTTGTCCTGCCTCTAGATCCTTTGCCACAGTTCACAAAAATGACACGCAACATGGCATTGGTGAGTATCTGAGCTGTAAAATCCACCTGCTTCCAACACCCGACGGTCTGGGCTCTGTTACTTTGCCTCTGTCTATGGTAGGATCAAATAAATCAGCAGGACCTACAGGTCTATGGCTGGGCTCACCTCCCAGGTCTCCAGTGAAGTTTTCCACCTGGCTGCTGGTGGAACCCTTCTTACCTCTCCTGGGCTTGTGACTATTGCTGAAGGACTATACTATTGTTATAATATAAGGGTAAGCAGTGTGTGGAAGGTAATGGGGGGAAGGTGGAAGGGAAAAATCCCTGAGCAAATGGAACTCTATTATGAAAACTAAAAATTTTAAATTAAAGAAAGCAAAAAATTAAAACCCTGCAGAAGTAGGTAGAGAAGGAATATTCCACAAAATAATAAAGTCTGAATATGATGTAATAACAGCTAATATCATAATGGGTGTGGATCTCCATTTAGATCAAGAACAGGGGCATCCATTTTCACTGCTCTCTTTTACTGTAGTGTTGGAAGTATTAGCAATAGCAATTGGGATGGAGAAAAATGAAGGTACTCAAAATTGGAAAAAATAAAACAAAGTATCTGCATTTGAAGATGGCATGATGTTACACATGGAAAAACCTCTGCATTACAGCAAGGAACTGTTGGGGCATGTACACCAATTGGTAAATTCTTAGAATACAGAGACTTTATACAAAAGAGCCAGAAGCCATTTTCTACATCGAAAGTGTCATTGCTGAAATAGAAATCAAGAAAAACTCCATTCACACTAGCTACAAAAATAAAAGTATGTAAGAGCCAATTTAACCAAGTAAGTAAAAGATTTCTACAATGAATATTGTATCATCATCACCACAAAACAGTGAAAAGGTACTCTTTGTTCATGGTTGGCAGAATTCATATCAGTGAAAAGTGCATAACACTTAAGGCATTCAAATCAATGCAATCCCTCTCAAAGTAACAATAACATTAAGAGAGGATTCGGCGTGGCCTAGCGGCTAAAGTCCTCGCCTTGAAAGCCCCGGGATCCCATATGGGCGCAGGTTCTAATCCCGGCAGCTCCACTTCCCATCCAGCTCCCTGCTTGTGGCCTGGGAAAGCAGTTGAGGACGGCCCAATGCATTGGGACCCTGCACCCGCGTGGGACACCCGGAAGAGGTTCCTGGTTCCCGGCTTCGGATCGGCGCACATCGGCCCGTTGCGCTCACTTGGGGAGTGAAACATCGGGCGGAAGATCTTCCTCTCTATCTCTCCTCCTCTCTGTATATCTGACTTTGTAATAAACTGAATAAATCTTTAAAAAAAAAAAAAAAAAAAAAGAGAGGATTTTGAAAAAGCCCTAACATTCATGTGGATCCAGGGAAACTCAAAATAGCTATAGAGAGCCTGAACAAAAAGTCACCCGAATTCAGTGCATACTACAAGTTACACTTAACAGCACAATACTGGAATAAAAATAGATACATAGGTAAATGGATCAGAATAGAGAACTCAGACACTAATCCATGTACATACAGCCAACTGGTTTTTTACAGAAATGCTAAGATCACACGTTAGAGAAACAAAATCATTTCAATCAACAGTATTGCATGTGTAGACAATATATACTCAGATAACTGTATTTGCATATGTATAAGTCAATTAGACCCCTACCTCTCACCATATACAAAAATCAACTGAAGATGGATTAAAGACCTAAATATAAGACCAAAACTATGAAACTGCTAGAAGACAACAGAGAAGAACGATTCAAAGATACTGGTGTAGGCAATGACTTTTTGGATAAGACACTAAAAATGCAGGCAACAAAAGCTTTTTTTTTTTAAAGATACATAGTATTCTAACCAATAGAGGAAGAAGAATCTAACAGAATGGGAGAGATTCATTTGCAAGCTACTAATCTAACAAAGGTTACATTTCTAGAATATGTCAACAACTAAAATAAAAGCAACAATCAGAATATAACCAATCCAGTTAAGAAATGGGCAAAGGATCTAAACAAGCAGTTCTCCAAAGAAATTGAAAACAGGAAAAAATGGTGCAAATCACTAGTTACTGGGGGAATGTAGATCAAAATGACAATGAACTACTACATCACTCCCGTCAGAATAGCTATTACCAAAAAGAAGAAACAAATCTTGGCTAGGCCATACAGAAAGGAAAGCTCATATACACTGTTGTTAGGGATGCAAACTAATCCTGCCAGGATGGAAGACAACAGGCAACTTCTTAAACAGCTGTAACCAGAACTGCCAACAACTCAGCAATCACACTCCTGGGTATTGTTAAAAATACATGAAATTGTCTTATCCAAAGGATATGAGCTCTACCATGTTTATTACAGCAGTCTTTGTAAGAGCGTTCATAAGGAACTGTAAGAAATCAACCATATCCATTATCATACAAGTGAATGCAGAAAATATGTTGTGCATATACACTATAGAATATCATTCATCCATAAAAAATAAACTTCTATCAATTTTAGAAAAATTGTTTCAACTAGAAGATATTATGTGAATGAAATAAGTCTGAGTCTAAAACACAAATACCACATGTTCTTCCTCATACACTAGCAAAGATTTATTTCAAAACATCACTATGAACAAAATATTAATTATTAATGGTTGGGAGGGATGGGCATTTTGATTTAAAAGAACTAAGTTGGATATGCTTTATTGTGACAAATACATTAATGTAAGATACTAAAGGGGAAAACAGTGTGGGGTATATTGGAACTCTTTGTAGAATTTTACAGGGTTTTTTTAGTTTAAAATTAAATGAAAAGTTTATATATATATATAACTATATTTATATATATATTCATATATATAAAAATAGTTATATATATATATATAACATGCATCAAAGTTCTTTCAATTTTCCCAGAGACTTGCCCTACTATAAGCAATAGAATTTTTGTAAAACTTCCCTACACTTTGCATATTTTCCAAGACATACTTTAAAGTCCTGGACATAAAGTTTCCGTCTCTTTCAGCATTGCAGAAAAATCGGTGTTCAGAGCATGGGCCTCTGGTAGGGCTAGAGACCTGAAGGAAAAGACACGAGGAATCCAGAGTCCCTAAATGAAAGTGACTTATTCTGTAGCTGGATTCCCTTGGGGAATATAAAAGACAGACTGCAGTGATGGTAACTGACAAGAGGAAAGATAGTTTGAATCATGCCATTTAGGGTTTCTGGCCACCTCCATGGATCACTGACTGTTTCTGTTGGATGTGTCTGCTGCCTGTCTGATGGTGCTGAAGATCAACCTTCAAGTGACAAGAACTCAGTGTTCACTCACTGTGCACTGCTCAAAAGAGTCTGGGCAGAGATTCACAGTTGTTTTATTTTTCCTGTAGCTAGAATAAGACAAGATATTGAAAGATAACTTTTTGCTACTATTGTTCTATAAAACAAAGGACCTATAATTTTCAAAGTAGCAAGACCAGCAATACAATCTTTTCTAAAGGAGAAATTGATGAGGGAAGATAGCCTAGGAATGCTTAGCTGATTTGAGGCTAGATCAAGGGAAACACCTACATTTTATTATGAAGTAAAATCTGAACTTAACAGGAAATTACTAAGAAGCAGTGGTAAAGGACAAAGCATTACTCTGATGAGAATAATGAGTGCAAACTTCTAAAGTCAACAAATAATCAAATGTGTATACAGGTAGAAAAAGAAGAAAGCAAAAATCAAAGAGTGTGTTTTATCAAGTACTCAGAAAAACAAGCTAACCTGAAAAGCAATACTTGAAAAGATACCAATTTGTACATCCTACAAGCGAGAAAGCACAGAAACGTTTATTTCCTGCTGTAGCAAAAATGTATTTTCATAACAGTAACAATGCAACTGTTAAATGTTTAATATATGGATTAGTGGAGTAATAGAAATAAGTAAATACATACCAGTGTGACAGAGCAGGAAAATGGACCAAGGCTCCATACGGAAAAGAGTAGCATTCTTTCAGAACTCATTCAAATCTCAGCAATGTCTATTAGCATAGAACCAACCCAGCCTGGCCACATGGACATGAGGAAAGGAAAGGAGAAACATTAGTGTATGGGCATTGATACAGAAGGGGGAGAAGAAAAATATCCCGTTATCGGAACATCGTACCCTCGAGGACTGAAAAAATAAGCAGAAATTATGTACAAGCTAGAAAAGTGTTAATAGCAAAAACAGTGAAATTTTTTTTGTTGTTCTTTTAATGTTGATGGAATATCTCTACTTAAGGAAACTTCTTAACCCCTCACATTCATCCTTGTAGTATCAACAGAATTTTGAGATAGCTATTTTCTGAATGATTTTATTGTTTTTACACACACAAACACACACACACACACACACACACACACACCCCTACATTCTACTGCCCTTTAAAAACCAAACTATTCCACTGAATAGCTAATAATTGGGTTGTGGAAAAAAATAGTTGAAAACAAGTGAATTTTCTCACTATAATATAAGGTGTAACATGAAGCTGAATTCTCGTCCCAGCCTGTGAGAATAGCTGAGTTCAGTGGCGTGTTCCACAGTGTCACCAAGTGATCTGGAGGGACAGGATCCAGACCAAGGCCAAAAGTGGTATATACAAACTTGGCTTCAGAAGCCTGCTGCTTCAGAGAACATCCCCTTTTGCCTGAAGAGGACTAATGGTTAGCTTCTAGGCTCCCACGAAGAGGCTAAGACACCTGTGTGAAGAGTTTCATCACACTCATTAACTAGTTATTTTTATAAAACTCTAAGCCAGAGCCTGGAAATCAAGCATACACTCATATGATCTAAAACTCCTTGGTCTGTTGCTTTTGAGAGTCAGGTGGAGGAAATAGCAAACAAATAAATGCTATTTTTTTTTTGCAAGTGTTGTTTCCCAGGTGAACAGGAAAGACGTGCACAAATAACTTCATTCTTGGGTCCATGCTGCATCCCTCGTGTCAACTATCATTGGATTGCAGTCATGGCATCAGAGATGGGTACAAGGCCCTGTGGTCAGGGTGCTACCATTTGTTTCTAGGACAATCACACTGACCCTTGCTGATCTCACCTGCTTATATTCCAGGTGCTCAGCTTTAGCCCATTCTAAACTATTATTATGGCTGTGTTCTCCTAAACTTTAAAACATTTGCCTGTAAGATAAAGCCTATATTTCCTTGGGCCATTTTTCTCAAGATACTTTATTAGATTAATTCTGAAATGTCTTGAGAGAAAAGATTTTCTGGTGGAAGTATTCTACAGGCATGCAAAAGAATTCTGTAAATATTATCCCAGTAGTTCATGTTACAAAACTCTCAAATACTAAAAGAATTTGTTTTTCTTCATAAAATTTCTAGCTGGAATTACTTTTGTTAGATTGTAAAAACAAAGTAGCTTTCTTAGAAGTTACCTAAATTGAAGGAAACTATTGCTTTTTACAAATGGATTTAGACATAGTGAAGAGATTTGTATCTTCTGTAATATTTCACTTGTTGTAGTCGAAAACTCCCGATGAGAGTAGGAAAGGCTTCCAAAGCACACTTAACTGACTGATGACTCCATTTCTTAAAACTGACGTCTTTTGGCTATTCATGGTCTCTTGTGCTTCCAGATGAATTGTGTTTTATCTTTTCTGTTTCTGAGAATAATGTTGTTGGGATTTTAATTGGGGTCATACTGAATCTATAGATGACTTTCAGTAATATTGACATTCTGATGATGTGGATCCTGATGACTCAATAAAATGGTAAGTTTCTATATCTTTTAATGTTTTCTACTTCTTTTTACAATGTTTTGTAATTTTTATCGTAGAGATCTTCTACTTCTGGATAGTTTTATTTCAAGTATTTAAGATTCTTTTCCACTATTCTAAAGGGAACTAAAAAGTTCTTTCTCATCCATGATGTTATTTGTGTATATTAGGGTCATCAATTGACGTTCAATAATTTTGTATGCTGCTACCCTGTCAAACTCTGAGTTCCAATAATCTCTGTGTATTGAACCATGTCATCTGCAAACAGGGATAATTTTAATTTTTCATTCCTGTTTTAAATTCCTTTCATTCCTTTTACTTGCCTAATAGCTCTAGAAAGGTCTGTCAATACCATATTACATAGCAATGGTGAACATGGACGTCTTTGTTTAGTTCCAGAGATTGGTGGAAAAGCTTCTGTTCTTTTCCCAGTGTGATGCTGATATTGGGTTTATTTTAACCTGCTTTGATTGTGTTGTAGAATGTTCCTTCTGTGTCTGATAATGGTGTTAGATTTTAGCAAATGCCTTCGCTGCATCAATTGAGAGGATCATATGGTTTGTATTTTTCAATTTCATGATGTGGTGTATCACATTGACTGATTTGCATATGTTAACCATCCCTGAATGCCAGGGATAAGTTCCACCAGGTCTGGGTGAATGATCTGCTTGATGCACTGTTGGATCCTATCGGCTAGTATTTTGTTGAGGACATTTGCAACTATGTTCATCAGGCATATAGGTCTGTAGTTCTCTTTGTTGTGTCTCTATCTGGCTTTGATAGTAAAGTGATATTGGCTTCATAAAAAGAGTTTGGAAGGATTGCCTCCCTTTCTATTGATTGAAATAGCATGTGGAAGATTGAGTAAAGTTCTTAATTAAAATGTTTGGTAGAATTTAGCAGTGAAACCATCCATTCCAGGGCTTTTGTTGATATGGAGGCATTTAATTATTGATTCAATCTCCATCCTGGTTGTATTTAAATTATTAATTGCCTTATGATTCGGGTCTGGTTGATTGTATACGTCTGAAAATCTTCCATTTCTTCTTGGTCTTCAAATTCTGCTGTGGAAAGAATTTTTAGTGTCATGAATGATCAAAGGGATTAAAAGTGTATTTGATTATAAATAATAAGACAAATCTAATGCTCTTTTCACTTGTATGGAAATAAAGCAAAACAATGAGAGTTGTGCAATAAAATGTAATCTAAAATTCTATTTCACATCTCACAGAATACATTTAAGCAAAATAATTTTTTATTATGGGTCAGTACTTTTGTTGAATGGCTAGCAACTCAGTTAACAGAGAGGAAATTTTTCTTATTCAATAAATCAAATCTGAATTCTTGTCTAAAATAAAATTTTCAAGAGAAAACATTTATTTACATAAAATAAAAACTAAATAGGATTTTAAGTACTTGAGTGGTCTTTATAAGCAACTGCATGGCAGATAACTACTGAATCATGCAAGAATGATACATCTTCCACTAAAGTCTGAATTTTTTTTTTTGTAGGGACCTTTTCTCCCCACATCATTGCTTTTTTTTCTTTTTTCTTTTTTCTTTTTTATGTGTCTGGGGTAAAGGGAGAGATAAAGGGAGAAGCCCTACCCAGCCTCCCACCCATTCCAGGTCCCCGATGTAGGGCATGCTCCGAAGGTTCTGCTCAAGTGATTTTGATAGCTCAACAACTATGAATTGCTGCCAGTCTTGCTATTCCAAGCACGATGAAATCACTGCAGAGTCCTCTGGTTGCCACAGCCCACCTTAGGGTCTCTGTTTGCCCAGATTTTCACTGCCAACACATGGCTGGGGTAGTTGATTGATTTGTTCTGTCCTCTGTCCTTTATTGTGATTCCAGGTATCCTCTGCAGCTTTATGATGGACTCTCATATCCTCCATGTGCACCTGAATATGTTGTCTACTGCTCTGAGCCTCTGAGGCTTGGCTCTGACACTTGCACTTCATGGCAGACCATGGAACCTGCACTTCACTTCATGGTTAGGGATCTGAGTCCGGCAGTTCGATTGGGGAGATCCCCAAAGAAACTGTCTGAGGTGACCCTAGACCAGATTCTTGTGTGTACTTGTCAGTACAGTCCCCAGCGCAGTGTGCCGCCCCTAATCAGCTGAGTTGCAATTGCTGAGTCAGTTCCATTTCCAGCCCTGTCTTCCACTTGAACCAATGAGTGTTGCAGACCAGCCTGATTCTGCCCAGCACACACTTGGCCCTCAAGCAAACCAGGGGGAGCTGCAGCCTCATTGGAGCAACCCGCAATAACTCTGACCAGGCCCACCCCCTGCCTTGGTTCCCGTGCTTGCCAGTATGTACAACAGACTAGTCCAGTCTGTCCTACATCCCACTTGGCTTTTCTACATGTCAATGGGCATTGAAGCCTAGTTCAACCCACCCAGGCCCACTATCCATCCCATGTACATGCTGGTGGGTGCCTTTCTGTCCAGCCAGGTCTACCGCAGTCCTGGTTTGATTTTATGAATTTCTTTGCTTATAATATTTTAAGAAAATTTTATATTTGAGAAGAACCTCTCTTATTTTATTCAGCTCCTAAGGTAAATCCAGAAACATCCAACATGGAGTGAAAAATGTGTTTTCTATAATATCTGTTGAGATGTCAAGCACAAATGGCAGCCATATTTGACATGCAAATATAAATTTTCTTGTCTAAGTTTCAGTTGGAATTGAACTATTCATTAACCAAGAACTGAATGTAGAATAAAGATCCTTCCATCCTAGCCACTCTCTACTATCTGGCTATGTGATCCAAGGACAAAATCTCTTGCATTTCTGTCTCAGGCTTATTTCTGAAATGAGATGAACATGATAACTTCAAAGGGATGACTTTCACAGAGTTTTATAATGTGCAAGTTATGTGTCACATCAGTAGACTATTGTCCTTTCATTGATGGCCACATGATTTTACATTTTAGTAATTCAGAATTTGAATAAGGTGTTTTCTGCAATACTTGTGAACCTTAAAAATGTTACTGAAAATGTTAATTTTCTTTTTCTGTGATTAGAACTTGAAGACGAATAAGTAAGCACCTGATTACTGTCTGAGTTATATAACCACTTACCAAAAGTTATTCAAAATATGCTCCATTACATTACCAGCTCCTCAAAGGGCTAACAGGATCTTCTTATAAAGAGTCTTGCCATCAAATAATTCTGGAAATGACGAGTCAATCAAATTATGTCAAGCTCAGAACATTGAACTTGGTCATATGAACCAGTGTTTTGTTGCCCTATCAAAGTGAAATCCACCCCACATATAAACTAATAATTTTGATCAGAACAGCCATGTGTGTACACCATAAGCCAAACCCAGCTTGATGAAGAGAAATGGAGAAGGTGCATCTTGAATTAGTGCAAAAAAAAAAAAAAAATCAACCCATAGTTTATTGTAACCAATGTTGCTGTTCCAGTAATCTCTTTGCAAATGAGAGGTAGGTCAACTGGGAGTCAGTTGACTGCAGTGTTCACACTGAGGCCATCAGCAGCTATGGGGACCAAGTCTCCTAGCGTTTTTTGCTTATCACTGTGGACACTTTGGGAAGGATGGGACCTGTGGGGTTTCATGATAGGGTACTGTCATCCAGTCATTTTGCCAAAAGAATGCTAGATGGTACACCACACAGGAGAAAGAGCTCGTAATTTAGCTCCAGGGCCCAGGAAAAGAATAGCATTCTTCCAGAATTCATTCTAATCTCAGCAGTGTCCGTCAATCCGTGTGGACACCAGCCCAGCTTGACCCCATGAATATCCACAAATGAAGTTCAGTCATATGATAGGAGAATCTAAAAATCAGGGTCTGGCCTTTATTGTCAGGTGGCTTAGATTGGATTCTTAACAGTGGCATGAACTTCCTGTGTCCCAGCTTCCCCACCACGAAATGAACATGAGCTTTAGACTATCACAGAGTGTCATTCTGAGAGCTGAATGAGTTAGTTCACATAAAATAATTCAGTCATTGTTTATTATAAGAACACTTTGCATAAGTACTGCTGATTTCATTTTTAAAGTGTTTCCAAACCTATTCTCTTATCTTAGTCTTAAATCAGTCCTATAAACAAGGGAGAGCAAAGGTAAAGTTTTGTACTTTTTCTGTTTCTGAGATGAAGACAATGGAGCAGGAAGCTGTTGAATGGCATAGATGTGTGAGAGCTTTAGAATCGGGCTGAAGTGGTTACGGATTGATTTCAGCACCTGCTAAGCTTGTGACCTCCAGCAGCTAATCTAACCCAAGTCCCTATTTTACCAGAAATGTAAGTGAAATGATGTTTTCCTCCTAATGTTATTGTGAGAATCAAAGAGTTAGTGCATTCAAAAACTTACGACAATCTCTTATTAATTGATATTTTTACTTTTATCTTTTCTCTCTTCATTTTCTTATTCTTTCTCTACTGCCTGAATGCTGGTATGGTACTAGGTACATAACATGTGAGTAGTAATGTTTTGTTGAATTAAAATGGTATGTATCTCCAGAGAGAAGGATACCGTAAGACCTGGGCAAGTTCTAGAAGATTATATGAAGGAGAGAAAACTTGAGCTGACTTGTGAATGCTGAGGATTTTAATATATGATAGAAAACACCTGAGTTTTTTTTAGGTGACAAGAGAAATTGTGTGTTATACATACAATTCTGAGTTAAATGTTAAACATTTACTCCTTGATTTAACACATTTACATTATAGTATTTAATATCCTCCATTTCCACATAGGTAATGGCAAAACCTATAAAATACATTATAAAATTTAGCTTTATCTTGCACTTACATCATTTCTGTGTTTGTTGTAAATTTCACTTTAGATACTCAGAAATAAGATGGCATTCATCATTGCTGTAAGACATTGTAAGAGAGAAAAAGCCACCAAGGGCCTTAGTGACACTGTTCTGTATTTAAGAAATGAGTGACAATAATTTCATGGAGAATGCTCATTGTATCTACAGTTTATCTGTGCAAAGTGGGTCCAATTGCAACTCTTTTTCTGCTTGCCTGGGAATTTTTATTTGTATTTTTATAGTTTTCAAGCAAATCTCTGCTTAATCATCCTAGAATAAAGCTCATTCTTCAGCTGTCAAAGAAACAGTTGAGTTCTTACGTGTTTTCCAAGCATTATTTGCTGACAGCCTTATAGTATCTTGATTTCTTTGTTCTTCAAATGCTTGCAATCGCAAGTAGGGGACATTAAGAGTATTGAAACACAATTGTAACATTATTGTAAATTGATTGTGACAATACACAGTGCTCTTTAGAAAGTAAATAAGGGTGGTTTTTGTTTTAAATGCTCTTTGTAGTCCCTCCAGTACCACCCCACAGTATTCAAACCAAAATGTACAATGATAGGCGGAAGGGGCACACTTGTTCTGCATCACATCAGCTTCACATCACTCAGGTTTTCTAACCCTCCATGTGATCCTTTGAGATCCCAGCCACCACACCTGTTCTCTTACCACTCCTCTTTATTACTGTCTACTGTAGAATCCATCTCTCACCACACTTATTCTTTTATCACTTCATGTCCACAACTTCATTGTGCACTTAGACCATTGATTCAACATCTTGATGTCTCAGTTCCTTAGATTCTTGAATTTCAGTTACCTGCCACCTCCTCCCACTTCAGTAGCACATCTGAAATCTCAAAGCACACTCTGAGATGTTCGCATTCTTTCCTTCCAGCTCACCTACTCTGCAATGCCACTACAGCAGTGCTTGGAAGCAACCCCTCTCTACATTCTTTTGTGGGTCTTGTGGGCCTTCTGATTCAACATGAATTCCAAAGATCATGGCTATATACTTAGCCCATTTTCCTATCATTGGTCTAACTAGGCTAAAACCCTCCTGGAGTCCCATTAACCATCTGCTTCCCACTTGCACCTGAGCAGCTCAATCGTATTAGAGTGAATAGACAAGTAGACCTAATCCTCTTGACTTGATATGGAGAATCTGGAATGACTACACAACAGTGTCTGGCAATCCTAGCACATTTCTAATGTGCTTGCTTGTCCAAAGTACAAAAATGACAATATCCTCTATTTCATTTGTTCAGTTCTCCTCATCAAACACCCATATGATGCCTAAGTTTCTTCAATCCTCACAGTTGACAGTGATTTTGCTGCAAGTGTTTCTAAAAAAAAGAAACAAAGATGTCAGATGGGCACAGAGTAGGCTGTCTTTATCTGCACTCACATAGATGAGAAGTGTTGATATAAGGTGCAACAGTGGATCAAGACAGAATATACTTTGTAACAGTATAACAACACATTTTTGCTTCTCTGGTAATGTTTACTGAGAACATTAAACAGGTGCTCCCTGTTTTACTAAGGGAATATAACCAAAAAGCCTTATCAAAATTTGGAAGTGTTTTGTCAAATTACTATCAATACACCTAAGCTACCCATCAGTAGCTTAGCAACACTGTTAAATATATAGAGCATTAGCTCTAACCCTTTGTGACAACAGGGTTGATGGAAAACTATGAGTTTGGTTGGCTGCCCAGAATCAAGAGAAAGGGTCAGCCTGGATGGCACTAATCCATGGTGAAATCCAAATTCCAAATATACTTTCTACTGAGTATGTATTGCTCCCCCACTATCATCTATAACCCCCAAAATCTTGAGTCTAACCATCTTAAGTTGAGCCTATTTGTACTTGCATTAGAAACAGATTACTTATCAGTATCTTATGCTTTCTGGAATTACGTAATTACATATAATTACATATAATTACATATTACTATAGTTAAGTAAATTCCTGCATGACTGATTTTAAAATCCCAGCATTATTTGAAAAGTTATCCTAAAGTTATTTGTGGCATTATTTGACTGATCTGGACCTCTTTGGTATTGTTATTAGTAAATTAAATGAAACTCCATAAAACTCCATTAAGCCAGCTTAAGAGAGTCATAAATGGCAGGCAGATCTAAGCAAAAAAACAAACAAAAAAACTAATACATTTTTAAAAATAGTTGACAAATTATAACATACTTAATGGACTGAAGTCAGTAAGGTGTAATTTGATGAAAACAAACACATAGACCTTCACTTAGTTTAACTGTGGTACAAGTTGAGGACAACACTGAATACACAGAGATAAATATGCAAAAGTAGCCTCAAATCAATCAACACAAGATTTTTGTTACGTGCGCACACGCACACACACACACACACACACAGATTATTTTTCATCTAAGCACAGGCGAGAAGCTCACTAAGGAAGTAGGTTTGATTTGGGGTTTTATTTCAAGAAAGCAATGTAAAGTCAATAGTTCATCAAATGGGTAGTAGGTACGGTACGCAGCGTGGGGAACAGTGGTGTGTGCAAAGCACATAACTGAGAGAAGACCAAGCGGTTCCCACAGTGACTGAAATCCAAGGCCATCTGCCGTACTTGAATCTTGTGTCCCCAGAATCCCAGCTCTGTCTGTGACTTCCTTTTTTAAAAAGTAGTATCTATCATCTATCTATCTGAAAGAGTTATAAAGAGGGAGATGCTTAGAGATCTTCCATTTGCTTTTCCACTCCTCAAAAAGCAGCAACAGCTAGGGCTAGGCCAGACAGAAGCCAGGAGCCAAAAATTTCTTCTAGCTCTCCCATGTGGGTGTTGGGGGCCCAAACATTTGGACCATCTGCTGCTTTCCCTACATAACTAGCAGGGGGCGTAATTGGAAGTGGAGCAGCCAGGACGTGAACTAGGGCCCATGTGGGATATTGGTGTCATAAGTAATGGTTTTATCCACTACATCACAATGCCAGCTCTCACAATTCCCTTCACAATCCAGGCAAATTACTCATCTCTTTAAGCCTCAGTGCCTTCATTCATTGAAGACTTGAGGGGCTGAGAGTAATACCAGAAATTATCACAGGAAAATAGCATGAAAACCAAATGAGATGATCTGTTTGACATAATTGGCCTAGTCCTGGCTCATAATAAATGCTAACTAAACATTTGTTGTTGCACAAGGCAGAATTGGCAGAAGGTATATGAGGAAAATTGGATTGTTACTGTGGAGCTTAAATTTGGTACAATGAATGTTTAGTATTTTTTATTTTCAGAAATCAATCCTCAATTTTACCCAGTTAATTTGGGAAGGTTAGTTTGCACTTGCATTTTGTGACTTGCTGCTGTTTTTATGCAGATAATTTTAGGGCTTGTGAATGAGAAATGCTGCCAGGAACTGTATTTGCCTTTTTCCACGTTTGGGCTGGGAAATGGCTTGGAGAGGTCTCTGGCTCTATGAGGTACCAGGGTAACAAGAACCAGAAAACGGAGTTGAACATTGGGAAACATCATGAGGAACCACTTGATTTCTTCTGGTCAGTTGTCTTCTGGAAAAATGTTTGCACTCCTTTTGAAGGTGTGAGCTTTCTTTGTGCAAGCGTGGCATTTCCTTACCTGCTATATTCAAAAGGACCAGTGAACAAAAATAACTGCCTGGAAGAGTGTGGGAGATTTCATGGACATTTGGCTTAATCCCTGCCTCAACAACTTCCTTGCTCTCCCACTCCCCAAACCTCAGCTCCTTCCTTTCTCCCCCAACCCTGGCCCTACCCAGGCAGAGAGCTGCATGCCTTTCCTTTAATCTGCTTGTTAGGGACCACCACTGAGTACTCCACTTGTCAATGAATTAGATTCTATGGACTCAATCCTGCTACCTTTTATTGAGCACATTCTCCTTTGATTGGCACCTGGAGCCGAAAGAATAGTGCTAAAGGCGCTATCTTTACGAACAACATAGTTGGCAGTGCCACCAAGCTACCTAGCTTCCGGGTCCATAGCATCTCTTTTTTGGATATTGCAAGGACTGGTTTCCCATCTTCCCTGTGGCTTTGGCCTCCCAAGCTGAAGAGGCGATATTCATTCTTCTCTTCAGTTTGGTGTTGTAACAATGCTTCACGACCTACTTAGTGCTTCAAAAAATTCACAGGAAACAAAATTAAAAGATAAGCTTATTTTTGCACAAAAACTATTTTTAAATCCATGCATAGTTTTGTGGCTAATTCACATTTTCCACAAAATTTTTTGTAAAGATTCCTGGTATGCGTGGCTTTCAAAAAATCTTTCACACCAAAATAAACTTATCATTTAATCCCACTTTCCAGGAAGGTTTTGAGTCTCCCTTATGTTCCAGATATGCTTTTGCAAACATCAAAGCAAAAAGCAGAGAAAAAATAGCAGTCCCTTGTATTCATGATGCTTTATTGCCTATTTGCTGCTGAGCCTACTGGAACATACATCTGTTATCCAACATTCTGTTTAAACTTTTTCCTGATGTGACTAAAGGCAAGGCTCTTTTCCGTGACTTCACTATAACTCTGTGGGACATTGGAGGGGATTAAGATGACTCTCTGTTCCTCAGCTTTCTTAACATGAAGTTCAGAAATAAAAAGTGTATATTTATAATACTTAGCATGATTTCAGACATGCAAATTCATAGTGCTGCCCTTTGCTTTCTTTTTTTAAAGATATGTGTATTTTTATCAGAAAGGCAGATATATATAGAGAAGGAGATACAGAAAGATCTTCCATACACTGATTAACTCCCCAAATGGCAGGAGCTAAGCCGATCCAAAGTCAGGAGTCAGGAGCTTCCTCTGGGTCTCCCACAAGGGTGCAGAGTCCCCAAGCCTTTGGACTATCCTTGGCTGCTTTTCCAGGTCACACTCAGGGAGCTGGTTGGAAGTGAAGCAGTTGGAACATGAACCAGTGCCCATCTAGGATCCCAGTGGATGCAAGGCAAGGACTTTATCTATTAGGTCATCACACTAGATCTATGAAGCCTGCTTTTTCTCCTCTTCCAAGTAGGTATATTAAAATGCCTTTAATTTCATGAAAGTTAAAATGAAAAAGTCAGGGCCAACATGGGGGTACAGCATGCTAACTCTCCACCCTGTGGTGCCAGCATCCATATAGGAGCTGGTTGTTGTCCCAGCTGCTCCATTTCCATTCCACTTGCCTGATTATAGCATGGAAAGGCAGAGGAAGATGGCCCAAGTCCTTGTGCCCCTGCACCCATGTGTGAGACCTAGAAGAAACTCCTGTTCCTGGCTTCAGTTTGGCTTTGCTCCAGCTGCTGTGGCCTTCTGGGAGTGAACCAGCAGATGTAAGCTCTTTCTGTCTCTTCTTCTTTCTGTAGAAGCATTTCAGTAAAAATAAATAGATCTTCACAAAAATAAAACAGAGTAATTAACATGTTCCACATGTTACAAACATAAAAATGTTACTTGTTTGAAAGAACAGCAGAGAGAAGGAAAGACAGATATAAACACACCCAGATCTTTCATCTGCTGATTCACTCTCCCAAATACCCACAGCAATCATGACTGGACAAGGTTGAAGACAGAAGCTAGGAATTTCATCCTGGTCTCCCACATAGGTGGTAAGGACCCAACCATTTGGGCGCCTCTGCCTACCCAGGAGCTTTAGGTTGGGTCTTGACAGAAGTAGAGTAGCTCTGAATTAAACCAGCACTGTTCTATGATGTTGGCAACATAAATGGTGGCTTAACAAGTTGTATCATACTGCAGACTCCCTAAGCATTTTCTTTTTCTTTCGAGACAACATGTAGCAAGTCCCAGGGCCACTGGCTGGGAAGCAAGATATGAAAAAAAGAAAAGATTCAGGCAAAAAAACTGGTTCAAATCTGTTGAACTTAATATGACACCTAGAGTCATCACTACCGAGGTCCAGCCAGTGGGTATAACTTTTACCCTAATGTTCACTGGCAAAGATCAACAATAGACTCATGATGCTGGTGGAGTAAATAAGAGCAGTGTGCAACTGGCTGGCACAGCATCAACTCACCCAGGGCCCCTACAGCGATAAGCCATCAGTGCTAAGCAGTGAGCTCTGTGCCCCATGGGAGCTGCTCCCACAGTTACCAAGAACATAGTGTTCTCCCCAGCCTGCTCCTCCCACAGCAAGGATCTTGAAGATCATGAATGCTCTGCCCCTCAGGAGGCACAGAGGTGACCACTGAATCGAACAGTTCAGCAGGGAGTTATGCTTGCACCCCCACACTTTTTTTAAAATAATCTGACTCTCACACCTCAGAAGCCTCATAGGAATAGCACCATAATCAAATAGAACCTATGGAAAATATCAACTCCCAACTCTCGCTATCTTGGATAAAGATTTAACAGACACTTTCAAAAACAAATACAAAATCCTCTTCACACCCTAGTATTGGCAAACATATATCCTCCCCTCTCCAAAGTGGTATAAAAAGTGTTGGTAGATAAATAGTATGAGTATTTTGTTATTGGATAGATAAACATCCTGCCCAAGCGTACTGTTTATGAAAAGAAGGTAGGATGACCGTGCAAATAAAAAGATTTCATGTGGCGTATTTGACAGTAAGCTATGAATGGCTGTGAGGTAATATATGATGCGCACAATGGCCACACAGAGGCAGCAGTGAGGGCCACAGAAGCACAACTGCCAGAAGAAGCAAAATAAGTCTGTTTCACTGAGCATCATCAGTCACGCCTTTACCTTCTTAAGGAGCATCGTTGGCATTCCCTTCAATCCTCTTAAGTAACTCCCTCTTCTGGATGAGTTCTCTCTCACCTGCTTTCTGACCCTCCATGGCTAACATGCCCTCACAAGCCAAACAACTGCTGCCGCTCTGCACCTGGAAATTGTCTAGTGTGAAGAGTGTCTGGTGGACATGTGCCTTGTAATGTGCCAGGGTGGGCCAACTCAATGACATTGCCATACGTCTTCAGCAAGCAACTCCAGAGTCCTCTCTCAGGCTTCAGAGCATAGCTCCAACATTTTGGTGACCATCCCTTGCAGGATATTCATCCACCTTGTAATAGAACTGTAGATTATAAAAGCAAAATAATTGCATGGGTAGAAGCTTCAGGGTGGGACATCCATTTCTGGTTGTTTTACTTCCAACTCATCCTGGGAGTCAGTAAAACATGAGTCAAGTGTTTAAGTCCATTCCACCCATGTAAAGAGACCTAGATTAAGCTTGAGCTCTTACCATCACCCTGACCTGCTACTACAGGTTTCAAGCATTTGGGGAATAAAAGAAAGATATTTTATTCTATCACTTTACTTTTCAAGTAGATGAAAATATTTTAATTAGAAGTTTGTTACTGTTTTCACAAACATTCCCATCTTAGTGTCCTGACCTTTCAACCAAATAAACAAAAATATCAGCTAAAACTGAAGGAGCAAGGTACCCATGGATTTCAGGACCATTTGCAAGCATCGCTCCATTCCTGGCTGCTGGCTACTGCAGGATACCTCAAACAGTCATGGAAATGGAATTAAAAGATAAGTTTATATCAAGTGCAAACAATTTTGGCCTAATTCATGCTCATTGTTCTAGGCTTAACCCTATTGTATCTCCTTGTTTGAGTTTTCTCAGGTTTAATTCGTATGCATAATGCATGTGTGTAACAACATGCACTTAATTTCTGGAGGACACTGGAGAGATACTTGCCTTATATTTTACTTTATCACCTTTACTTGAAATTACCGTTGGTTTTCTGTTTTATTTCAATGCCCCATTTGCCTAATCTTTAATCAGTATCAACCACCCCTGAGATGGAGGGTAAACGAATAAGAGCACATAGTTCCTGCCTTCATGGCTATTTGAGCTGGATCAAATTATTTAACTGCTTTCATTTGTCAGTTCTTCTAGAAAATATGGATAATGATAGTGCTGAGTATACAGCATTGTTGTGAAGAGTAGATAAGATAATGTGCAGAAAGTGGCCTGCACGACGCCCAATCCATCATCACTGCAAGTAAGTTTCAATTCTTATCATCATCTTCATTAGCTTTCTCTTTAAAAATTAGTCTGCAAATATCCAAATAGTTAATTTTATCATGAATCTTTTTTCAGCTAATTCTGACCTATTTATTGTTCCAGTAAATTTCAACAGTTTATAAATTTCAAAATCATCTACTTAGAGTGTTTATTGTAATTACGTTTACTCTGTAAGATAATAGGGTTGTTATCTTTAAAGCACTCAGTATTCCCAATCGTGAACATAAGCCAATTTCTCGATGTACTAAAGGCTTACACCTATCAGGAAAGATTTATCACTTGCTTTCTCTTATTATAGAGATCCAGAGGGAGTTGGTAGTGCCACAAAGATTAAAAAAAAAGTTGGAGCAGATTTTGGCCTACTCATCAAGATGTTTTTGGGATGTTTGCACCCTACATTGAAGAATCTGGCTTCAATTCTTGCTCCAGCTTCCAATTCTAATCTTGCATCAAAGCAGATCCTGGGATTCAGCAGCCGCTGACATGGGAAATGGGGATTGAATTCTTGAATCCTTGCTTCAGCCTGGTCCAGCCTCAGCCACAGAGGGTACTCAACCAGTGGGTGGGCATATCTATCTTACTTGCTCTCTCTTTCTCAGTTCTGCCTAATGAGTAAACCAAACCGAGAGAGAGGGAGGGAGGGAGGGAGGGAGAGAGAGAGAGAGAGAGAGAGAGAGAGAGAAACTGGCTGTTTGCTCAGGACTCAAGCTGGGAGTAAATAGGAACAGAAACAATCTTCTGCTTCTATTTGATAGGGCATAGGTTATCTGGAGAGAACAGTGATCCAAGAAGCACTTCTCCAACTTTTACAAGATAAAGTAAACTTGCCACTCTGCAGAAAGGACTGACTCTAGCCCTAGATTTGCCAGGAGAAGGCTGTGGTATGAGTGAGGCTGCTTCTTGGGACACAATTTCATGTTTCTATTGTGAAGACTTTCCCTCTTAACTGACTTTCTGTCCTGTTCTCAGGCCTAGCCTGCCTTTCTCTAGTATTGTTGTCTTCCTGAATCAGCTTTGTGCTGAACAGTAGAATCCCCACTGAATCTCTCTGCACTGGGTCTCAGTGGCATCAGTGGATGAAGCTGGCAAGTACTCCCTCCTGTTTATCCAACATGGCAGCAAAGGAGACTCCTGACCCAACTCCCACTAACTCTTACTCCAGACCTTGCCAACCTTGAGCCTGTCCAAAAGCTTAGGAGCATCGCAGATCTCAGCAAGTTAAGGAAACTCAAGCATCAAGCCACAGAAGATGTCATTGAGGGTAGAGAGAAAAAACTTCTCTACCCAGCAAACTAAAGCCCAGTTTCTTGGGCGTTTATTTTCTTATAACCAGACTGATTGCCTGAATATATCCTTTCCAACTGAATTCCCACACCAGTGCTGAATCTGAATGTCTTCCTCAAGATGCATTCTAAAAAGTTCCTATGCCCTATGCACTGCTGATTGGAAGTCTGGCAGGGCCTGCCAAGGTTTTTATGAAATAGTAAGCACAAAGTCTGATGCAGACAACCAGCCAGGCCTATGCTGCAGAGGCGGCCTGGAATCCTGAAAGGAGACTGTCCTTCTTAACCCCTGTATACCCCTGGACAGGTGCTTGCTACTGTTTCCCCAAAACAGAGCTCCCCTTGGTGCTCCTGAAATCATCCCTGGGAGGGAGAACAGAGCTGAGGAGGTTTGCAGACTCAGCCTTTCAAAGCTATCTTTCTGCATGGCATGGGAAGGGTGCCAGTTCACCTGAATATTCTTATTTTTAAAAATGCATCTGACATTTCTAGACCTTTATCTAGGAACTACAGTAAATCCACTCTCTATATTAATGTAACAATAAAAAACATTTTAAATAAATTTTTACCTTTTGCAATACTCAACAGTTAATCCCAGATGATCCTCATATCTAAAAGCAAAAGATTTGAAGAAAACACAGACGAAATGTCTTCATGACCTTGTGGCAGGCAAGATTTCTTAAGTATTGTGCAAAAAATTACAGTAAAACAATAAAAAGCTGGATTAAGCTACACTGAAGTTCAGAATCCATAGCAATCTAGGGGCACCAGCGTGGGGCATACAGGGTGCTGACAAGTGTGAGAGGGATGTTTGGGTAGTTTCTGTCAGAAAAGACTAATCTGAGAATTCCTGCCCATAAGGAAAGCTTGCTGCTATATCAACTTACCATAATTTTAGTGGTTTAAACTTAATTGAATCACTCAATATTTTGTTACTCTAACACCTGAGACAGGCCCTCAGGCAGGAGAGTTTATTTGAGCTTGCAGAATGGAGAGTCTCAGTGCAAGGTCATGTGGCTCCGTTGGTTGAGGCTGAAGGATGGCAGAGGAACCAGCACACAGTGAGACAGGAATACACTGCTCCTCCAAGTCTATTCTCTCTCTCTCTTTTTTTTTTTATTCATTGATTACATTGTATTATGTGATACAGTTTCGTTGGAACTGGGAATCACCCCATCCCTCCCCCCCGCCCTCCCGTTATGTGGAATATTCCACCTTGTTGCATATCCACTGATCAAGTACAGTTGAGATTCCCTCTTTGCAAGCATAAACCAAACACAGAGTCCAACATCCCATAGTCCAATCTAGTTCCTCAGCTTCCTGGGGAGACCCTGTCTATTCTCTCTTTATTTAAAGCCACAATGATTTGGTCACAGGGATCCACTCCAGTAATCAAAGCCAATCCAGTCACTTCCCTAAGGCCCCACTTCAGATATTATAATTGGACCAACCCTCCATCCTTAATCCATCAACCATTAATATGGATCAATTCGGTATTAAAACATTCATCCACATGAGTTTGAAGAGCCAAGTTCTCTTCAGACCATAAAATAAATCAGTATGTGATTGCCCACTTTGGAGGCCAGATGTCTTGAATCAACTCCTTGGGGTAAAATCATGGCACAGGTGAGCCTATGATCTTTCCAGAAGATCTGAAAGAGTTCTACTTCCTTGCTTTGACAGCTTCTAAAGGTCAGTTGCAAACCTCACTGGTTCCTCTTTCCACATTCAAAGCCAGTACATAGGGGTCTTGGCTGATTTCTGCTTTTGTTCTTACACCCTCTTTTTCTTGGATCTTTCATTCTTCTTGCCAGGACATTTGTGAATATGATAGACTCACCTGGATGATCCAGGATACCCTCCCCATATCTTTAATCGCATCTGCATAGCATGTGTATATGTACTGTGTAAGGTAACATGGCTCCAGGCTCTTAGAATTAAGACACAGACATCTTTGGAGGATGTGATTTAACATACTACAAGAGGATATAGACAACAGAGAAGACAGCAACAGATTATTTTGATGGGAAGTTGCAGGCAAAGGGAACCAAATGGATGAAGAAAGATTCCAAGGAGGTGCTGATTGAAGAAGTTGTCAGGTAGTAAGATACCCCAGAAACCAGAATGGTCCTAATCAAAGCAATCCACAGACGTGGTGATGAGCTCTGCAGTGCTACAGGGTTAACTCATCCAGTTATCATGGAGAACTCTGTGAGCAACTGCGGGTCTAGGACATGTTCAAACCCTGTAATGCAGACGTTCTACTCCCGGTGCCATTTACAACCAAAGTGCACACACTTTCATGAACAGACACACATGCAGATGTTCACTGGGGCCACAGACTGGAAAAACCCATGTACTCATCAGTCTTACTATAGTCATGAGGTAGAAAATCATGAAAAAGATGGAAGTTTAACTTCATGCCTCAGCATGGATAGATTTTGAAGTGTGGTATTGAGTCAGGGAGGCCATTCACAGGGAGGATGTGTGTGATTCCACTTTTGCAAAGGAAAGAACCACAGAGCTAATGTGTGACTTTGGAAGTCCAGGCAATGGTGGCCATTGAGGTAATGCAGTGGGAAGTGGCAGGGTCTGTGGCCCACTGTTCTGTCTTATCACCTATGTTCTGGTTACATGTATATAGTTATCAGGCCAGAAAAAAAGGGACTCAGTTGTATCACTATGATTATGATTTTTTATGTTCTGCAGTATTTATGAAAATAAAAACACAACAGCTTTTCCCACTTTGTCACAATATATACAATATCAAGCACTTGCTTCATGGCTACAAAGCAACTTTTATTGGTCTGGAGGACTCTGAAAGCTTCTCTGTCATCCTAACAGCCTATCAGTAATTGCCAAGCTCCAGGGTTCCAAATTAATATATTAGGCTTTCACTTATTCAGTGCAAGAGTGATGGAACAAACCAAAGGTCTGAGAAGTAAGAGTCCTGATCATGCCTGGCCTTATCCAGAAAAACCTGGTAGCTGCTTTCCTGATTTTAGAATCTCCTGTTGACCAACACCAGCTCCTTCCCTAAGGAGGGGTGATATGACTGATCATATAAGTCAAGATTGTAGTGCCTTGGCCTCCTCATTAGATCAATCTCCATATTGCCTAGTAATTCAGGTTTTTTTTTCACATTCAGGATTAAACTGGTTATATTTGCCAGCCACATAATCAGAATGGACTCCACTGAATTATTGGTCAGCCCCTATAGATGGCATGTTTATTACCCAGAAAGGAAACACATTGAAATTATAAAATATCTCTGGAGACACAAAATCACTGAGGTTTGTTTTTATGACTGACTTCTACTTTCTAGAATCTTTTCTGTAAATTTATACTAAGATCACCTTCGTAGGACCTAATGCTTATTGCAAATAATACATTTTCAGTACACAAAGTCATGAGGTTTGTCAAGACCAGTTATGTTCCCTGCTGCTCTCATGACTCAAGTGCCAAAGCTTTAAAAACAAATCATTCCTTAAGACAAGTTCACCACCCATTGCATCTCTGCCTTTCCATGTCTATTTTAAGCTGTTATCAATGTTAGCCTAAATGAAGGAGTAGTCCGAGACAAATTCCTAAACTAAGAAGGCATTTGGAAAAAATGACTACTGGGCCCTGCACGATAGCCTAACGGCTTAAGTCCTCGCCTTGCACATGCCAGGATCCCATGTGGGAGCCGGTTCTAATCCCAGCAGCCCCACTTTCATATCCAGCTCCCTGCTTGTGGCCTGGGAAAGCCCAAGACCTTGGGACTATGAACTCATGTGGAGACCTGGAAGAGGTTCCTGGCTTCTGACTTCAGATCGTCTCAGCTCCGACCATGTTGTGGCCACTTGGGGAGTGAATCAGTAGATGGAAGGTCTTCCTCTTTGTCTCTCCTTCACTCTGTATAACCGACTTTCTAATAAAAATAAATAAATTTTTAAAACTGTCTACTGACGTGTGTGTGTATTCATTTGGAAGACAGTTTCAGAGAGGGAGGACAGACAGAGATGCTGAGCCAGACAGAAACCAAGAGCCAGGAGATTCATCAGATCTCCCACATGGGTGCAGGGGTGCAAGCACCTTAGCCATCCTCCACAACTTTTCCACATAAGGAAACTGGGTTGGAAGTGGAAGCAACCAGAACTTGGACACGTGTCCATATGGGACGCAGGTGCTGCCGGGCATGGTTTAATCCACTGTGGTTTACTATATATTACATACATGTAACCAGAACACAGTGGAGTGTGTTTTATAATGAAACGTTTTATAATGAAAATCTGAGGAGAAGAAAGCATAAATCACTTAGATGGAAACTGTATTGGCTGGAAGTTAAGTGGGGCCGGACACAAGGTGACAGGGCCTTCAGAGCAAGGAATAGTCTGTAGAGAGAAGTGCTTGGTTAATTCTGCATGCAGGGATCTCAGCATAGATGAAAGAAAGATGGAGCAGTTTCTTGGTTCCTCTGTTGTTGTTTTAGCCCAAGGCTCTCAGTTTGAAATGAACTTCTACCCTCCCTTCCTCCCATCATCAGGCTTGTAACATGATTAAAGACATCTCTGACTTTGACATTTTTCTCCTCCCCCTCAAGATCTTTCAGAGAATGTGTAACTGATGAACTCTGGGCTGTTTTACAGTGTTTTTACAGTGTTTTAATTGGCCCTCTTAGGTTCAAGGTTAGGTATTCTACGGTGAGTAGGTGGCCATTTAAAGCAGAAGAGACTTTTATTGAGGACAGGACAACATGGCAGGGGAAATGAAAATCATTTTTTCACAGTGAGAGGGGACTGAGCTTCAGGCCATTGGGCAGTGGGAGGCAAATTATTCTTGCTTTTGGAGAAGGTCAGGTGGACCCTCCCCTTCCCCTGTTTGAAGGTTGGCTTGAATGGGCAGAAGATACCCTTAACAGGTGTTTTTCAAAATCCACCATTTACAGTGACTGTTTCTACCAGCTTGGGATGCCCTGAGCAGATGGGTTGCTGTAAAGCTACAGTTAGCAGAGTCCAAGGCCATGAAATTCCACCCTATTACCTTCAGGATCATTCTTAATTGGAGCTGTTGCCAGGTGTAAAGTTAACTATGTGTGGCCCAGCAACCTGATAAGTCCTAACACAGGGCATATCCTCCATCCCTAAGAAAGCTTATTCCTAGGAAGCCATACCCCATGGAAAAGAGAGAGTTACAGGTAACAACAATGAGTTGTTTTTACCATCAAATTATAGACTACAGAAGGGTGATGGAGAGGAAGATAAAGAGAGTTGCCAGCCAACCACCACAGGGGCTCTTTCACTTTGCTCAGAAGTGGCTTTCCCTGGAAAGGTACAAGTAGGTAATTCAATCTTTTGAGAAAGCATCATGGTAACAAGAATTTGGTCTACAGAGTTAAATGCTGGGAAAGATAAAGGTACAACATTTAGTAATTGTGATTAAAAGATAATTACTAAATTATAAGTAGAATTAGTAAACCAGTTGTAATATTTTTCTAAACAATGAAACTGTTCCTACTAGTAATCAACTAAAAAGATCACTAAACTAGTTAAATCTTGATTCATCATTAGAGACTTTCTGGAGAAAGTCTGGCTCATAATATGTACTAAATGGATTTTTACTTCATTGCAGATGTGTATGTATATACTATGAGATGTATAAATATATACATGTGCATGTATATGTGTGACAATATCCTCAGGAAGGTTTCCTAAGATCACAGGTTTTTGATCTTATGCTTGTGGGAATTCAGCACGCATCGTGGCAGAAGGGGCTTATCCCAAACAATAGCAGGAGCCATCTCTCTGGCTGCCTGGTACATGTTTGGAAGATTCTTGCCAAACAGAGTCTTCATCTGCAATTGATCACATGCACCTACAGGCAAACTTGAGGAAATGTCTTGAATTTTTCCATGAGCCAAATATGGACAAACAGATAAATAAGAATTCTAGGAGGTATAATTCCTTCTTCACAATATTTTAGAGTTCTGTATTTTCTTATGAAACAATCCTCCGAAACAGCAGAAATAACACAGTAAATGTCTACTGTAGCCCACTGGCTAGACAAAAAAGAAAATAATCACAGAGCCTGACCTTGTGAGACTAGTTCTAGGAATGGATATGTGATGACAAAAAAGAAGTGTATGACATGGGTGCAAGTGGAGAAGGGGAAAGAATGGGAAATAAAGAAGAGGCATGGAGGCAAGGAGAGCAGTTTGTCCTAGCAGTAAGGACCTCTCAGCATGTGGGTAGTCTGAGCTCCACCAATGTCTGGGAATAGCTCATTATAAGCAACAACCAAGATTAGCAAGTTTGGCACATCTGTGTTTTCAACCAAGTGTCCAGCAGATTGGTGAGCACAAATGATCCCTGCGGGGTCTTCCCCATATATTCCTCTAGTACCCCATTGCCGGAGGGGATGAGCCTGCTGCCCGCCACCCAGCCTCCCGGCACAGGAGGGACGAACAGACAGACAGGGGTTCTGTCTAAGCAGTTCTGATTTTGGGGGGAAATCCAATTCCTTATATAGGGTAAGGAATAGCCTCAGGTCAGGAATTTCAGGAGGGGAGAAACTAGGAGCCAATTGCTAGGAGCATGACTGCAGAAGCCACCTCCCATAGGCTATGGGTAGGTGAGTGAAACGGCCCTGGCCAATCAATCTTTCTTTGAAACAACGTGCCCCCTGCCCTGGTTCACGCCCAGGGCTCTGTGCTTGGCTGCCATCTTGCTCGCCACATGTAACCCAATGACCTTGACTGTTAGTGGCCATCTTATTGACTTAGTGACCTGTTTGCCCCTGAGCCCCACAGATCCCAAATTGTAGCCCTAGGAAAATATGTAGTCCTGTACCTTTTATTCTCCTTTCCACAATCTGCTCTCAAAACTCAGTTCTTGTTTTGACTTGAAGGTACCATTTCTTAAAACCGAGGAGCAGGTTGAAAAAGTCAGGAAACTTTAGTGACTGACTAATGAGCATTTGCTTGGTAGCAGTCTTTTTTTCACAGTCTGTGGCACTAAATTAACCTAGTCTTTGAAGATCTATTAACAACAACAGGCTCTTTCTGGGACCCTTATGGCTGTGCCCTGAGAGCTAAAACTTGTAACAGGAGCCAGAAACAAACAAGAACCCAGACCTGAAATTGAATGATAGCTCTGCTGGCATCAAGCAACTTGACCTTTCTGTGCCTCCGTTTCCTCATCTCGAAAATGGGACAGTTGAGAACAACTGCTGCTTACACTTGCTGTGGAGAGCACCTTAATGGATATAAATACAGTTGACCATGACTTCATGGTGGGTTGAATTATCATCTTTAACCTTTATGACAATATAAAAGCAATGTGGGAATGAGAAATTTTGGAACTTGACCTTTTCCGCTTCTGAAATAATGGGAAGGGGAAGCAAACTATAGCTCAGTCACACCACAGTTGCCAAGGGGAATCAATCCACACTCTATTGGGCATTATATTGCTCATGGTTTGTATGGATACAAATATTCAACCAATTATGAAATATATCCAATACTCTATTATAAAAATTGGCTTCACATTAGAGATTTTGTCCAACTCTAAGCTAATATAAAGTAAGCTTAAACTGTGATAATTGATAGGTTATGCATATTAAATGCATCAACATATGACAGAATATCAGATGTAAACTCACCATAAGTTGAGGAGCATCTGTGTAAAGGCACTTCAGGTAAAATGGAAATATAAGGGTTTTTTTTCTATAGTAAGCTTTGGAATAAATGCATAGTTTTTTCATAGGACACGTTTTCATGAACATTTAGAAGATCTTTTATAGGAAAAACAGGAAATCTAACTATTACTCTTCAGTGTAGATACAGCCTATAAATGGCACTTAAGTGTCAGCATGTTAAACTCATTCATAGAGATTACAACTTTTGTGCTCTGCCTATTACTTGCCACAGATCAGACAGAACATGGGATATTTATCTTTTGGGGACTGGATTACTTCACTAACCATAATGGTTTCCAACTGGATCCATTTTGTTGCGAAATACAAGATTCCATTCTTCAGTCAATGGGCAGCTGGGTCGGCTCCATACGTTAGCTATTTTAAATTGAAGTGCCATAAACCTGGGAAACAGACAACTTTCATGTGTAGATTTCATTTGGTTTAGATATATTCCAAGAAGTGGGATGACTGGGTCATCTGTAGATCTATTTTTAGGTATCTGAGGAATCTCTAACCTATCTTCTGTAATGGCTGCACTGGTTTACATGCCCACCAGCAGCAGATGAGGGTACCTTTATTGCCACATCCTCACCGGCATTTCTTGTTTTTTGATTTCTGTGCGATAGTCATTCTCACTGGGGTGGGGTAACCCTTCTTTTGTTTGTACTTCCCTGATGGCCAGAGCAACTGAGCATTATTTACTATCTATTAAATAATTACCCATTTGAATTTCATCCTTTGAAATATGCCTGTTTGTATCCCTTTGCCTCTTTCTTCACTAATCTTTTTACCTTGCTATTGAATTTCTTGAGTTATTTATAAATACTGGATATTAATTCCCTATCAGTTGTGTGGTTTGCAACTATTTTCTCCCATTCTCTTGTTTGCCTCTTCACTTCATTGATGATTTCCTTTGCAGTGCAGAAGTTTCTTTGCTTGATGGACTCCATTTGCTTGTCTTTGCTTCCATTGCCTGTTGTTCTGGTGACTCCTCCAAGCAGTATTTACCTATGCCTGTGTCTTGCAGTGTTCCCGATCTTTTCCTCCAGTATTTTGATGGTATCACATCCTAGATTTAGATCCCTTATCTATTTAGAGCTGGTTTTTTTGCATAAGATAAGGTATTTCTGCATGAGTAGGTCAAAATTTCCCAGCACTGTTTGTTTAAAAAGACTGTCCTTGGGGGCCTGGCGCCGTGGCCTAGTGGCTAAAGTCCTCACCTTGAACGCCCCAGGATCCCATATGGGCACCAGTTCTAATCCCGGCAGCTCCACTTCCCAACCAGCTCCCTGCTTGTGGCCTGGGAAAGCAGTCGAGGACGGCCCAAAGCTTTGGGAGCCTGCACCCGCGTGGGAGACCTGGAAGAGGTTCCTGGTTCCTGGCTTCGGATTGGCGCAATACTGGCCGGTTGCGGCTCACTTGGGGAGTGAATCATAGGATGGAAGATCTTCCTCTCTGTCTCTCCTCCTCTCTGTATATCCGGCTTTCCAATAATAATAAATAAATCTTAAAAAAAAAAAGACTGTCCTTTTTTCCCTGATTGATTTGCATCTTAGAAGAATGCCATAGGTATTTTGATGGGAAATCATTGGATTTGTAAATGTTTTTCAGTGATACAGATGTTTGGACAATATTAATTCTACCAGTTCATGAATATGGCAGACTTTCCATGTTTTGGTGTCTTCTTCTATGTCTTTCTTTGATGTTTCTTAAAATTCAAGGTAAATATTTCTCACTTCCTTGGTTGGAGTTATTTCAAGGTATTTAAATCTTTTTCCAGCTGTTGTGAATGGGACTGAACTTACAACTTCTTTCTCAACCATGGAATTATTCGTGTACACAAAGACCTCTGATTTTTTGTGCTGATTTTGTGTCCTGCATGTGTCCTAGCTATATTATGAGTTCCAATAGTCTGTTAGCAAAGTTTTTCTGGTTTTCTTATGTAGAGATTAAGGTCTTGTGTAAGCATGGAGAGCTTGACTTCCTCCTTTCTAATTTGCATCATTTCGCTTTCTTTCTCTTACTTTTGGGACTATAGTAAATAGCAGTGGTGAGAGTAAGCTTCGTTTCCTGTTCTAGATCTTAAGGGAAGTACCTCTGACTTTTCCACATTTGATACAATGCTGGTATTGTCAAGGAATGATCATTTATTTCGTGAAAAGATGTTGTATTTTATCAAATGCTTTCTCTACATCTTTTGAGATATGATTTTTATTCTTCAGCTTGTTAATGTATACCACATTTATTGATTTGCGGATGTTGAGCCATTCCTGCATCCTAGGGATAAATTCCACTTGGTCCACTGAGTGATCTTTCTGGTGTGTTGTTGGATTTAATTAGGTAGTGTTTTATTGAGGATGTTTGCACCTATCATTATCAAGGATATTGGTCCAGAGTTATTGTCTTTGTGCTATCTTTTTTTGGGGGGGTTGGAATTAAAGTGATGCTGGTCTCATAGAACCTGGTTATTCAATATAATTTATATGTCAAGAAATCCATTCACTTCTTGTAGATTTTCTAATTTATTGGCACATAACTGTGGTAATCTCTTTGTATGGATTTTCATCCATTATATACATTGTTACAATTTCCTTTCCATCTCTGATTTTATTGATTTGGATCTTCTCCCTATTCTTCTTTTTTATTAGTTTGGCCAATGACATATCAATTTGTTTGTTTAAAAAAAACAGCTCTTCCATTCAGTGATCTCATGTATCATTTTTTTGTTTGTTTCAATTTTGTTTTTTCCTCTAATTCTAATTATTTACATCTGCTAATTTTGGATTTTGCTTGCAGTTGTTTTTATAGTCCTTGGTATATGTCAGTAGATTATTTCATTGCTTTCTGATTTCTTGATATAGGCACTAATTGCTATGAACTTCATCTTAGTACTGGTTTTGTGATATCCCATAAGTTTTGATATGTTGTGTTGACATCTTCATTTATTTACAAGAATTTTTAAAATTTCCTTTTTGATGTCTTCTTTGACCCACTGCTCATTCTATAGCATTTCGCTCAGCCTCCAGATGTTTACATGTTTTCTGAAGCTTCTGGAGATTTTAGTTTCTAGCTTCACTCCATGCTGGTCAGAAAACACGCATGATATGTTTTCAATTATTTTAAATTTGTTAAGGCTTGCTTTGTGGCCTATAACCTCATCTAAATTAAAGAAGGTTCCATGAACTGATAAAAAGAATGTGTGTTCTGTACCTGTAGTTATTGACCAGGTTCATTTGGTTCATGGTATAGGCTAACTTCATTGTTACTTTGTTTAGTTTCTGCCTTGTCAATCTTGGTGGAAGTGAGGTGTTGAAATCCCTCATTATTATTGCATTGAAGTTTATGTCTCCCTTTAGATCCATTAACAATTGTTCTAAATAGCCAGCTGCCATGGTATTGGGTTGATATACATTTACTATAGTCACTTTTCTTGAAATGATCCCTGATTATTGTGCCATACCCTTCTCCATCTATTTTAATAGTTCTTCTGTTAAAATCCATTTTGTTTGGTATTGAAGTGGCTACATTTGCTCATTTTTTTCTTTCCATTGGTGTGAAATGTGGTTTTTCGTAATATAACTCTGTATATTTCATGGTGAGGTATGTTTCTTGTAGGCAGCCAAGTCCATGGGTCTTGTTTTTAATACTGTCAGACTATGCATATTATTGGAGAATTTAGGCCGTTTACATTCAGGATTATTATTGAAAGGAAAGCATTTGATCCTGCCATTTTAACGTAAAGACTCTCAGTGTTCGCTTTAGATTTTCTTTGCTACTTTATTGGGAAAGTCGCTGCCTTCTCCTTCGATTTTAGTGGTTATTACTCTCCATTTCTGTGTAGCATGTCTTAAGCATTATTTGTAGGCTGGTCTGGTGGGAGCAAATCCTTTCAGTTTGTTTTGGAAGGTCTTTGTTGTGCCTTCATGTGTACGTGAGAGCTTTGCTGGGTATAGTTATTCTGGGTTGGTAGTTTCTTTCCTTTTTGATCTGTACTTTGTCTCTCCACTCTCTCCTAGCCTGTAGGGTTTCTGATGAGAAGTCAGCTGTAAGTCTGATTGGAGAATCTCTGAATGTAACCTGTCTTTTCTCTTGTGCACATTGTATCATTTTTTTATTTGTGTTTACTGCATGAAGCTTGAATATAATGTGTCATGCTATAGATCTTTTCTGGTCATGACTATTAGGAACTCTATGTGCCTGCTGTTCTTGGATATCCTTTTTCTTCTCCATATTAAGGAAGCTTTGTGTTATTAATTTGCTAAATAAGCCTTCTTATTCCATTCTTTTCCATCACATAGATCTTGCACATTATTTTTGCTTTTTATCACTTCTACTTATGTTTTGTCTGAATGAGAAATTCAAAATATTTGTCTTCTAGTTCAGAGATTCTTTATTCTACCACTCCTTTGTTGTTAAGGCTTTCTATATTACATTTAACTTTTTGAGGAATATTTTGTACATTAGTGATATTCACAAAAAGTTGTTAGAATTATATCATTTTATATAGAAAGAGCTAGAAAAGATAAATATCAATAACCTTGATGATAAAACCACACTAAGATGATTTTAAAAATTGTCTTGTATTGTCACTTTTTGACTGAGCCAGAACCACCTAATCCTTCATCTTAAATTTGTCTATGTGTCTTTGGCTATGTAACTGAACAGGAGGTAAAGTGATAGCTTGAGTAAGAACATGGGATGGGGAGAGATGAAGGATGAAGCATGACACCGTTGTAAGAGGTCATGGCACAGTTACAGCTAACTCTGAAAATAGGAGTTCCATGAGTATCCCATTATTCCTGGAAGTTTGCTGCTTCTGATCTCTGTGAACAGCCAAGCTCTGCCAAGGAGCACTGATGCTCTACTGCCATATGAAGCCTTGGAAAGCATCTCTCCTTTAAAACTTGGAAGTTGTCATAATGGAGTATTCTGCTGTGGCTATGGGAGACTCCCACATAAATGCATACGAAATTGACAATAGAAGGCCAGAGGAAAAAATAGCAAGAACATGGGCTTCTTCTGGAAGCCATGTGGGCTCCTCAAGAGAAAAAAAAAAATCTGGAACATGTTGAAAATTGTCCCAACAGAAGAACCTGGGGCAGTAACCCACCTAAACACCAGTGGCTGAGGGAAGATTCCTGAGTACAGGGCATGAGTGGCCAAGGACTGCCAGTAGGGACCACCAAAAGCCACAAAGTTGTCTCCAAAGAAAAGAATTGCTCACCCAGCATAGCCTGGCTCACCCAGAACCGTGCTTGGAGAGGATCAGTTCTGAATGTCTGTCAAAGATAATGTCAATGCCGGATTAAATGTGTGTGACCCCTGTAAGACCTTTCCTGCTTCTCACCCTCCTTCCTCCCTCCCACCAGGACCCTGGAGGGATTCTGAAGTAGACTAGAGGCTAGTTAGTTGTGTAAGGAGGAGCAGGCATTCTAGATTTCGAAATAAACAGCTTGATGGTGTCCCTGGTGTTAAATATAAATCAGTGTCTCTGCATGGCACCTTTCACCTTCTCTCTTTGCTGCTGATATGGAAAGGTTGATGCCCTCTTCTCAAATTAAAATATTGTAGTCCTGAGCTTCCATACTTCAGAGGGTCAGTGGATTTTGAGATATGACCTTGGTGGAATAATTGAATCAAGTGAGGTCTTTAGGGTGGGTCTTATTCCACTATAACTGTTGTCCTCCAAAAAAGAGGAAACCTAGACATGTGTAGAAGGAAGACCCTGGGAATTTTCAGGGAGAGCATAGCCACCTACATGATAAGGAGAGAGACCTCCAAAATACCAAACACACTGGAAACTTGATCTCAGATGCAGCCTTTGGCATTGTGAGATTATGAACTCGTGTTAATTGAGCTGCTCAGCTGTGGCACTTGGTTGGGACTGCCCTGGCAAACTAATGCAGTTACCTGTAACTATTTAGATTTGGGGAGAAGGCGTAAGTCTTGGAAGAACTAATTTGCAAACCAATGTAAACATCTTAAAACATTGTGGATTCTTATTTCTAAACAAATCTAAATCTTGCCTGAATTTTCTTTTTACAAAACCAAGTTAAATCTCTTTCATTAAAGATTGGGACAAATAGATTGTCGAAATAATCAGCCTTTGGAGATTTTAGTGAATTTATTAAAAACAATAAATTTTCTGACTTTTTCCCTATTAAAGCCAAGTAGGAAATGGAGAAATTAAAAGGAGGGAGTTCAACCCTGCACAGATTTAATTATAAAAATTTATAACTTAGCTTTGGAACATCTTGACTTGTGGAAAGAATCTTTGTTAGAGCTCCTTTGTATTTAATTGAATACATTTATATACTCTTTCAGAATTGGACAAATTGAGAAAGACTGCAGTTTCTCAGCTTCTAAATTTGGCAAAACATTAAGAATTTTAGAACAATCTAATGAATTTTATCTTGTAAAAATAATGTAAAGTTACTCCTAATGGAAACCAAAAGCATTACCTTCATGAATATATGTGAACTATTTCCCTGCTACAATATTTTTAAAAATTTTACCTTTTTTGAAGTTCAGATTAACAGAGAGATAGAGAAATCGTCCATCCACTGGTTCATTCCTCAAATGACTATAATGGCTAGAGCAAAGCCAATCCCAAGGCAGAGCCAGGAAATTCTTCCAGGTTTCCCAAGTGGGTGTAGGGTTCTGAGGCTTTGGACCATCCTTCACTACTTTCCCAGCCCACAAGCAGGGAGCTGGATGGGAAACAGAGCAGCTAGGACTGGCACCCATATTGGATGTTGGCACTGCAGGTAGATGAGTACCCTTTAGAGCCATTGCACTGGCCCCTCCATGCTACAATATTAAAAATGAATTTGAATCCAGTATTTGTCATTTTAGTAGGATTTTCTAGAAGCTTTTAATATATGCTTTCCTTGTTTCTTTTGTCTCCCATCCTGATCCCAGTGTCCAGGTGGGCACTAACCAGCCAGCCACTTTTAAAGCCTGAGACCAAAAATCTGGGGACCTTACTTCAAAATAGGTTGTGTGATTTTCTAGAAAAATATACAAAAGTTGGTCCTATCTCCCTTTCAATAATATCTACCTGTTATGGGTTGGATTAGGTCTACTCAAAATTCATTTACTGGGGTTCTAATTACCAGAACCACAGAATATTACATTTAGATACAGGAAAAAGGCACTTAAGTGATATAAGATCATTAGGATGGGAACTAATTTGATATAGCCAAAGTGCTTATAAGAAAATTAGAACTTGAACATGCACAAAAGGAAGACAAAGTGAAACATAGAACAAACAGCCATTTATGAGTCAGGAAGAGAAGCCTCAGAACAAACCTATCTTGCAGACACTTGGATCTTCAACTTCCAGCCTCTAAAACTTAAGGGAATAGATTTCTTTAGTTTAAATCACCAAGCCATGGTTCTTGGTTAAGGCAACCCCGGAAAACCAATACCCTTCCCCTGTGCCTCAACTAGGCCTAAAATCCATCCCCATATTTAAACCTCACCTCTGGGATTCGAAACGGGTAAATTGACATGATGGTTTCTTCTGTACCTCGGGTCATGTCAGACAGGTGCAAAGATCTTTTCTGAAAGTTCTATGTGATGTCCTCCTCCTTCCTTCACAGATCTCTGCTCAGTGGTTGGAAAGATCTGACACTGTTCCCGAGAACACTGTGCCAGCCCCCTGCCTTCCTTTTGCTTCTAGAACCCGCATGCTCTTCTCTGTCTCCCCAAGGCTCTGGGCGTGGGCTATGCATGCTCCCTGTGTTGAGCAGTCCCTTCCCTCTGCCAATGCAGGAGTGCCTCCATGTGTAGGTTTTGCTCTGACCCTTCTGTCTACTGCGACGAGGGAATGGTGGTGATGCAGCAGGGCCTGAGGTCACCTGCCTTGTCTCTTAGAGGCGTGCTGTTTCCTCCTGTCTTGCCATCACTCCCTGTTACTCATCTCTGTGAATATTGGCACACTCACTAAGTTTGTGAGTATGTCATGGGTTGATATCCAGAAGGGTCCCTCTCTCCTAGCATCCCACCTCTTGCCTAGACAGTCTCAAGGCTATGCTTTTTTTATTCCAATCCTCAGGGATTTATCCCAACGGCCTCCTTGTCTACGTCTTCTTGGGATTACTCTACAAAATACAAGTCAGAACTCCTAATTTCTTCTTTTTCTATTGTCTCTTTTTATACTCCTTACACATTCTTCCACTTTTCAAAGAACTCTTGGTTTCAAAATTGTTCTATAACATTTCCAAGGCATGTGGCTTGAGGAAGAACAGTAGTTTTAAGAAACTGTCAAGAACACTTGTGGCCCCATAGCCTCCTTTGCAGTGTCTCTTCTCAAAGCCTAAACTGGGTGATCTGAGGAAAGAGCTGTGTAAAGAACTAAGTGAGAACTAAGATGACCAGATGTGTTCTAATTGACACAGACAGATGCTGCGCAGACCAAATATGAATGTGCAATTGAAATTAGTCTGTCAAAGATAATTATCAAAACTCTATTCAGATATAATAGTTTGGTGTTTGATTTCCAAAAATAACTTCGCTGGGGTACACTTGCTTGCCAATAGGATCCTGGCAGAGATTCACCTTATTGAAAATGATAAGATGCTTTTCAGTTTCAACTTGACCTGTAATGGGTGTGGATAGAATTGCCCTATTTTTCCAGATTCTAACTTACTCTCACCACAGAAACAACTTTATGGCTTATTTCTCCCAATCTGATAGGCCAGATATAAGCCCTTGGTCCTTTCCAATGACATCTGGGAAATGTTCATAAATGTGAATGTTTTGTGAAATCCAAATGACAAGGAGTCATTTCACATGACTTCTACCCCATTCATTAGCAGTACTACATGACCTGGAACAAGCCATTTAAACACTACAAGCCTTAATTTCTCACCAAAAGTGTGATAACACCAATTCTGCCTATTTCAGAGTTGTTGGAAAGATTAAATGAGATTTATGAAAAAAATGTTTGCAACTATAAGTGATTTATGAATGTAAAAATATTACATAATTAAATGTACTATGATATTGTAGATTTGTTAGTTAGAAAGTGATACACATTAAAACCTAACTGTAAAGGCAAGAGTGTCTCAAATCCTAAGTCAGTAACATCAGCAGATCAGGAAAAACCAACAATATTTAAATATGCTTAATTTCAATGTCTTGTCTCCTTTACTAATAAGCACAAATTTCCCATGATTTGGGGAAAGTTTTCACTTTTGTTCTCTCAATCTGAGAACAGGTATGATTTTAATATTTAATAACATTTAACAAATAACCCCAGAGGAATCACACCAGGTAAGTCACTCTAAGGCATTGTAAGCATTGAGCCCTCTGCCATGGCTCAATTTAAAAGAGGAGTGGCCGATAACATCACAGCAGTGTACAAGCTGTAACAAATGATGTGTTATGGATAAAAGTGACCTCAGGAATTGAGAAAAGAAAGACATTTCTGTTAGCTGGGTAATCTGAAGAGGCTAAAGAGAAGGCAGTCAGATTTTAAAAGTCCTCAAAGGACATGTCACATATATTTAGACATTATAGGTTTCTGGGCAAACCTTAGGCAGGAGGTACAGTAGGTGAATAAAGCTTACAGGTGAAAAACCATGGGTGTATTTGAAAAATTTTGTGGCAGATTGATTTACTAAAGTCAAAACACTATGACATGTCTAATAGAAGAGTGGGTTAGGGAATAAGACTTTGGAAACCAATATAGGGACACGGGCTTGAATTAAGAAATCAATAAAAAGTCATTGTAAATTTTTGTCAGGTGTGTCAAATATTATTTCAGGAGGGATAATCTCAGAGTGGAACCAGAAAAGAGAGACGTGATGCAACCTGGTTGGGAGACTGACTGACTTTGTTTGTTTAGTAGAAAGATTGACAGAGTGACTCAGAGCGTTGTCTGATTCATTCAACAAATGCCAACCAGAGCCAAAGGAAAGTCAAACCAATCCAGGAGACGTGAAGTCAGTCTTGGTTGCTCACATGAATGTAAGAGAACCAACTGTTTAAACCATCAGTACTACTTCCTACTGCTGAATTAGTAGGAACTAGAATCAGAAATGCATCTGAAACTTTAAAAAGTCAGGTACTTCAATGTGGGACACAGGCACAAACACTATCTTAACCACTAAGCTAACCACCTGCCCCATGGTATTGCTTTCTGATAGTGTGGATGTGAACATCTGTGGCCCATAGTGAAACAGTTACACTGGAAAAGAAAACAAACAGGCAAGGGGAAGATAAAAAGTTAGAAGGTCCCACCCCTAGTTGAATTCATGAAGCTGTCACTCAGGACGAATCTGGATTGGAAATACAGGTTTGGAAACAGACAGTTGGGAAAAAAAAAATAGGTAATGTTTGCCAGGCCTAAAATGTAGACAGGAAAATTAAGGGTAAAGGAAAAAACCTAAAGTCTTCTCTTACTGGAAGAAGAGAAAGAAAAATAGATGAAGGAGCTATGAAATAAGGGCTGTCCAGAAAAGCAACCAGAAATAAGAGTGGGAGGGCTTTAACAGTCTAGAAATCAAAGGAAGAGAGATAGAGACCTAATGTCTTCTAATAAGAGCTGTTTATAATTGCCTGTTATTAGGTGTTCAGTAGTGGACAACACTGTGTGAGCATATCAAACAGTGAGAGGTGAACTGTCCTTAAGGGATTTACTAAAGTAAATCTGCTTGAAAGGAAATGCACAAAACAGTAACCACACAAAGGAATTTCTGGTTGATAGTTTCCCTGGTGGGGATCTTAATTGCTGTCAAGTTTCAAGGAGATGTATGTCCATTTTGGATATCACATGATTATGTTTCATTTTCCAGCTCCATTCCTTTTTCTCTGCCTCTATGATATTTCCCTATAGAGCAGAATTGCATTCATGGAAACAGGAGACTTCCACTAGGTCTTCCTCAAGTCCTCACACAACCTTCACTGCAGTGGTCAAATGATTCTCCCAGATCTTGGTCTTTGATACTATCCTCCAAAAAGGCTTGGAACTCTTTGTATAAATGTTTTGTTCTTAGGCTGATGCTGGGCTGTGACATGTGGCAACTAAACAGAATCCCTAATCCTAACTGGAACTTGTATTAGAGCAAGAATATGTTAGAAGACAAGTTATTTGATCAATTAACATACTGGAATATGGATAGTTAGATAAAAATGTCTATCAATGTTAAATTTACTGAAGTTGAAAGTATACTGTGATTGTGTCAGATGATATGCCTACTGCTAGAAATACCTATTACTAGAAAATACCCATTTGAAGTATTTAAAGACCTACCATGTATTAACTTTCTAATGATTCAGAATAGAAATGTGTAGGAGATAGATAGCTGGAAAGATAGAGTGACAATGAAAATTGATTAAACCATTAGCATAGTTAAATCTGGTTTTATATATCCATATATAATATATATATATAATATTTACTAGTGTTATGCAACAACTTCCATGTCAGTGTAAAATTATTTCCAGATCCATTTATATTTTAACCTACAAGGTTTATCTATACAGAGTCTTAGAAATACAAGAGAAGTACCAATAGAGAATGCCTCAACTATGTCACATTATCAGCTCTGAAGCAGTTGTATGAGTTATGGGTGAACAAACTCGCAGTGCATTGTACACGCTGAGATCAATGCCCAGTCCTCCCCTAGGCACTGGCTCAGGAAAGTGTCCCTATCCAGCTTGGATTCCTTTCCTCTTTTCAACACTGACTCTCATGTTGTGCACTGATCTGCCACACCTCAATGATTGTATTTTAGACCCATCTGTGTCATTCATCTGCTGTTGTCTCTCCAGTTCTAAGTATCTCCATTACAAAATTGCATTCACATGACCAACACATTTGTTCTCCCATGCATGTACTTCCCAGTGCAGGCTCCTGTTGCTTTCTATACCCCTTTTGTGTGTCCTGAAACCAATCCCCCTCTGAAAGAGAATATAGGACTGAAGAAGCCACAGACACTGTAATTGCTGCATGTGATCTGACAGATCTCACACGCCCAATATTTTTGTATCTAGTTTGATTTTTGTCTATATGTTTTATAATTATTATTATCCATGATACAGTTTTGTAGGTATAGGGATCCTCCCCACTCTCCTCCTTTTTCTCCCTCCCCAATTTCCCCTTCCACCATTTCCCCCAATATTATTGCAGTAGTATAGTCCTGCCATTAACAGTCTCAAGTCCAACATTCTGCTGTTTAAGTGTATCAAGGCATTGTAGGAATATACCAACATTGGGGGGAAACTAGTGTCATAGTGCCAAGGTATATTTAATCTTTTCCTTGGGAGTCCTTCTTTTATTCAGGAGTAGAGATGCATACTGCAAAATATCTTCACTGCCAGGTTTCAATGTTGAACCATTTTATGCTCATTGCATAAATTGAGTTACGAGGGATATGGTAACTCAAAAAACTGCCCCTCCAGTCCCTCTTGCCCCTACATTTTCAATAATTAACTTTGGAGACTTCTGTGGCTTGAATATTGCTTGTCTCCTTCAAAATTTGTGTTGAAATTTAATTCCCTTGTCACTCTCCTGGGGCGGGGGGCGGTGGCTGATGCTTTCAAAGCAGATCAGTGCCTTTTTTGTGAATCTGGGTTAATCCTCTCACGAGTAGGTTGATATAAAGCACTCTACCCTGGTGTTCTAACTCTCTCACACATGCCTATCTCCTTCCAAAAGAATTGAAGCAATCTGAAGCCTTCACCAGATACCTGTGAATCAAGTGGATACAAAGTGCCAAAACTAGGAGTTAAAATAAATGTCTATTCCTTATGACCCACTATCTAAGATATTCTATTACCATCAAGAAATGTTCTAGTGAGCATAATGGTCTCTAGGTGGGACCACCTGGTTGTAAATGGTATAATTTCATTCTTCTTAATAGCTGAATAATATTCCATGGAGTGGATGAACCACAGTTTCTTTAACCACTCTTCCTTGGATGCACATCTGGATTGTTTCCATGTCTTTGCTATTGTAGATTGTGCTGCTGCAAATACAGGATTACAGATCCCCTTCTCACATGCAGATTTCACTTCTTTTGGGTATATTCGCAGGAGCGGGATAACTGGGTTATATGGCAGGTTTATTTGCAATTTCCCAAGCACTCTCCGTACTGATTTCCGCAGTGGTTGTACTAGCCTACACTCCCACCAGCAGTGAAGGAGGGTGCCTTTCTCCCCACATCCATGCCAGCAGGGAATCCCAGAGCCTATGAAACTGTGTCACATAATGCAATGTAATTGTATGTACATACATAATTTTTAATATATACATAATTTTTAATAATACATAATTTTAATATATACATATATATACACACACACACACAAGAGAAATGTTCTAGGAGAGAACTATCAATTTCTAATTTCACACCAATTCAGGCATCACTTTTCTTAAAATATTGATTGCTAAATTCAGCGGGGGCAGGGGGAGACTGAGGAGATAGAAGGGGGTAGGGGAAAGAGAGAAAAAAAAATCTTCCATCTACTGATTCACTCCCACAATAGCAATAACAGCCAGGGCTGGGTTGAACTGAATCCAGATGCAAGGAACTTCTTCAGGGCTCCCACATGGGTAGCAAGGACCCAAGGACTTGGTCCATGTTTGACTCCTTTCCCAGGCCTCTAACAACACGCTGGATCAGAAATGGAGCAGCTGGGATACATACTGGCACCCATATGGGATTCCAGCATCACTGGCAACAGCTTCACATATGTAAAAGTTGTGCTTAGAACCAGGAATTTATTTTCTAAGAATGTCCCTCACTTTTTAAAAGTTAAAAATAAGAAGTTATTAAGTACCCTTTTAATTTAAAATAGGCATTTCAAAAACAAGTAATAAGCACTGGAAAAAGAAGTAAAGCAAGAGTTTTGTTTACCCCAATGTCCCTCGGCTAAGACTCATTAGGGACATTTTAATATTAATGATGTTTAGTGCATCAAGTAATTACAAAAATGAATTATTTTCTGTCAAGTATTTTTAATAAGCAGAAATCAGTAGAGGTTAAAAGTGAACTTTTCTGTTTTGGTTTCTTAGAACTGTAGAACATATATCAATTTCTTAGGGATTATATGATCCCAAGACTCCTTCTACCAAAGAATTTTTAATTCTGTTATCAAATTAAAGCTATTTGAGTCTGATTACATCCATGTCCATGTGGGAACTAGAGAAAGAGAAAGAAAACTAAAAAGGATAAAGCAGCAGGAGGTGTGAAAATCACAGGATGGCAAGAAATATTATGAAAAGGAATATTACACATCACCTCAACCAGCAGATTAGAGAGTGATGCTTTCCAGTGAGCCCAGACAGTGCTCAAAATAAGAAACAGAAGGAAAGAAAAAGAAATGAAAATCAAAGGATCAGCCAACTGTCTGTGCACTAGAGGGTGTTGTCCCTCCCTGAGGCTCCAGCTCATGAGGTGTAACCACCAGGAAGATAAAGCCAATGCCCTTTAAAATTCTGTTGAGCCTTCAGCTCACAACAGACCACAGAACATCATTAAACCTTCACAGACTCTTCCTAAGATGGAATAATCCTAGCAATAAAATCATGCTGGTGGATGTAGGAGCTCCAGGTAGGCCTAACTCACTTAGGGATATTTGCCAAGAGTGAGAGGAATTAGAGCTGAGGGTTAAGTGCAGCCTATGCTCTGGAAGTGCCAAATTTAAATTAATCCAGTACGGTTTCCCAAGAAAATTATGCAGTATGTGGTCATGTCCTGAGTTCACAGTTCTGTGTACTGAAATAAATAAAAAGAGAATATAACCAAGAGTGATTTTTTTCTGTATAATGCTAGTCTATTTATATTGCAAAAAATGCGGCCAATGATAAATGTTCAGTTACAAATGAACTATAATCAGTGCCTACTGCAAATTTCAGCTAAGACTCAATTTTCCAAGAGGATATAAAGAATTGAAAAGGCATATTGTATTTACAGAACAGATTAATCAACACATAAAAATATTCACTCTGCAAAAAGCAAAATACAGATTCAACATAATCCCTATCTAAACTCCAATGACATTTTGTTAGGTAACCAGAAAATAGCATTAGCAAAATTTATGTGAAATCACAAAATACCCCAAATAGCTCAAGTAGTCTTGAAAAAAAAAAAAGAAAAAAGCAGGAGATGTTACACTATCTAAATTTAAAATATACTGTAAAGCTTTAGCATCTAAAACAGGATAGCATTAGCATGTCATGGACACACAAGTAAACAGATCAGTTTAGAAAACCAAGAAGTAAACTCCATTGTTGAAAGCCAACTGATCTTTGAAAAGAACACATGTTGGAAAAATTTCAGTCTTTTCAATAAATAATGCTGAGTAAATTGAATATGTACATACAAAAAAATTAGACTCCCTCTCTCTAAGCAGAAATCAACATATGTTTGAGTAAAGACATAAATGTAAGGCCTAAAGCAATGAACTTCTGAGAATGACATAAATAAAACACCGCAGACTATTGGAATAGATAAGAATCTTCATTTTCAGTCAGACTCCAAAATCACAGGAAGCGAAAACAAAAATAATGAAATTTCATCAAACTAAATGTTTTCTGTACAACAGAGAAAATCAACAGAATAATGATACAACCTACAGAATAGGCAAAAGCATTCCCAAGAGATACATCTGACAAAGAGCTAAAAAACAAGATATATCAGGAACTCAAACAACTGAACAGGAAAAAAAATCATAGGATCATAGTAGAAGAATGCGAAGTGATCAAAATGAACAAATGCTCAACATCACTAATCATCAAGAAATGCAAATCAAAACCACGGTGCTGCCACTTCCCTCCAGTTAGAACAGTTGTTAACAGAAATACAAAACATAAATGCTTACAAGGATGTGGGGTAAGAGAATGCTTGTTAGAAAAATAAGTAAATATGGAAAACAGTGGAGAAGCTCCCCATAAAAGTGAAAATAGAGCTACCATAAAATTCAATAATCTCGCTTCTGGGTCTATGTGCAAACCAAATGAAAATAGTCTGTTGACAAGATCTTATCACAATCTTGTCTACAGACAATAACGAGGAAATGTAAGTAACCTGAGCATCTATGTACAGATGAACAGATCAAGAAATGATGGTAAATATATACAATGAAATCCTGTTTAGCCAGAAAATTGGTGTAATGTCATTTACAACTACGCGGATAGCTCTGGAGTCTATGTTAAATGAAATAGAACAATAATGTACAGTCTACTCTTCTTTGAATTCAGCAGTGTTGATTGCATAGAATTTGACGGCAGGCTTGCAGTTTTAGAGACTTAGGAGAGGGAGAAAGTGATATAGAGAAAGGCTGATCAACAGGTAATAAACTGTACTTTTTGTATCTAAAAAAGATATACATCTAGGGAATAATTTCCAATGTCTTCACCACAAAGAAATATTAAATGTTGCAGGAGATAGATATGTTCACCCTGGCATGAACAACCAATAATCTAGGCATGCAGACATAGCACGCAGCATCATGTAAACATTTAGTTTTTATTTTTCAGTTAAAAATAACTTTTACAGGGCCAGCATAGTGACATGGTTTGTTAAGCAGTGCTTGCCATACCAGCATGTCCTATCAGTGTCTGTTCCAGTCCAAGCAGCTTGACTTCTGATCCAGCTCTCTCGAATGCACCTGAAATGCAGCAGAAGATAAGCCCAAGACTTGGGTATCTCCCACCCCCATGGCAGACCAGGCTGGCATTCCTGAGTCTTGGCTTCAGCCTGACCTGCACCTGGCTGCTGCTATGTGCAATTGGGGATTAAACCAGTGGAAGGACAGCTCTTTCTTTCACTATGGTTTCAAATAAACAAATCTTTTTTTAAAAACCAAACTAAAAAAATTCCAAAATATAAAGAAGAAACTAGTAATTAAAAAAATTTTAATAAGGCCTAACACAATGGTTCAACTGGCTAATCCTCTGTCTAAAAGCACCAGAATCTCGTAAGGATGCCAGTTTGTATCCCGGCTGCTCCATTTCCCATCCAGCTCTCTGCCTATGGCTTGGGAAAGCAGTAGAGGATGGCCAAAAGCCTTGGGATCCTGCACCCACATGAGAGACCTGGAAGAAGCTCCTGGCTCCTGGCTCTCCTGCCTTTGGATTAGCTCTGCTTCAGTTGTTGTGGCCATTAGGGGAGAGAACCAGAAGACTGAAGATCTTTCTCTGTCTCTCCTTCTCTCTGTAAATCTGCTTTTCCAATAAAAATAAATCTTTAAATAGTTTTTGTCAGTTATGGAACAAATTGTAGGTGTGAGCTGCTAGCTATATACACACTCTGCAGATGTGTTACATCCCATCAGTGCTTTTTCCAGCAAATGAGGTTTTCTGGCTGTTCAGTGACCAGGCCTTTCCCAAAGATGGCACTACTTTTCTCTCATTTCCTTAAAAACCAGATCAGACTGCCATGTTTTCTCTACCTCCACTCCTGTTTCATGTTTGATGGCAATGTTTCCTAGGCAAGAACAGAAAACAGGTCTCACACCAGATTTGGAATATTGGTGATCTTCACAAAGCTGCAGTTTTATAGCCTAGCAATTATGCTCAGTAAACTCATTATTTATCATTTAGACCTTTAAGCTAAAATGAGAAAAAATTAAGTGTAGATTTCTTCCATATTCTTTAAGATCCTGCCTGTGCTTGGTGAAATTACTTTACTAGAAATGTATGGTCTATATAAATTGTTTTTAAAGCTTTACTGTATCATAAAACATTGTTTCTTGCCGAATAGTTTCCAAGAAAGATAGTCTGGGGTTCATAATGAGAATGAATGACCACTGTAAGACTCAATGGGAGGAAATTTATTTTCTAGATGCTATTCTTGGGAATCCTACTAAAGATTTTTATACATCAAGAATTTGGAGTTTGGAAGCAAGATCATTGCCCCTGAAATTCCATCATGTCAGATCTCTATTCAAATAAAACCCAGCCAGTGGTTCCCAATTTGCTCTCCAAAATAATCATGTAGAGGCAAACATTTAGCTTAGTGGTTAAGAAAATACTTGGAATGCTTCTCCCCCCACCCCACATTGGAGTGCCTGGGTTCAAACCCTGGCTCCATTCCCAATTCCAGTTTCCCACTAATATGCACCATGGGAGGCTGGCAATGGGTCAAGTTCTTGGGTCCTTTCTATGTGAGAAACCCAGGCTGATTCTGGGCTGCCTATGTCAGCTTTACCCTGCTCCTGCTGTTGCAAGCATTGGGGAATGACCCAATAGGTGAGAACTATGAATCTCAAGTCAAACAAAATTCAAAATTTAAATGCTCAAGGAAACGAGAACCAGTTGAAAGTTGTGGAAGCTGGGAATATGGACCGACAGTCATGGGAAGCTGTTGAGGTCACCGCCAGAGTATAGAGGGAATGCTGGCCTATCTGTCACTGTCCACCCACAATGTAAGTAATAGCAGAATGATGGACCTCTGACTGTTTATGAAGGACTATGCTACTGCAACAATATGGGGGAACTTGGGGAGGGGGTCAGAGAAATCCCAGAGCCTATGGGGGTGTATTATAAAATAATTACATATAAAATATATACTTATATAAAATACATCATATATTTAATATGTAATATTATATATATAGTGGACCTGGGAATGAAACAAAAAGATCTGGAACACCTCATATATCTCACCACAGCCCCTCTGCTACAGTTATGTTAGACTGTCGATCTCCTTGATCACGGGCTGATTGTCAGGTGAACAAGAACATAGTAAAGCCTCGTCTTCTTAGGAAAACTCTAATTTTAGGGAAGCCCATTTCCATTAATGTAGTCGAGCCAGGCGTGAAGTGGCAGGAATTATCCAATTAGTGCAAATCAACATAGTATACGTTAAATCTGAGAAGGATCTTCTGCAATTGAAGGTACAATGATGGAGAAGACCCAATCTTTGCCACTTAATACAGTGGCAAAACAAACACACACGCATCACAGACAAAAAGCCATCTAGAAGGACTTCCTTTGGCCTGAGAGCTGGTGAGAGTGCCTCACAGACTGCCAGCTGATCACTGTGACACCCCCTCTCCTGCTCCTGCTTGGTCACCCAAGCCTGTGCTGGACCTAGGTCACTGCCACACAGCCTGAGAAGCCAAACTTCCCTTCTCATCTTTTGACATGAATCTTTCTTAACATAATAAAGTTACTGGGCCAGCCCAGGGCAATCGTTTTCTGGAATTCTAGGAAAAAATAATACATTTTTCTTTTACACCATTACTTCGGGACTTACCAAGCAAACTTTCTTCTGATCCTTTGAGTGAAGAGCACCACGTGTCTGGCTTAAAATCTCAATCATGTAGGACCAGAGAGGGGCGAAACATCTGGCAACAGTGCCCCCTGCTGTTGCAGTTTTCAAGTCATCATCCTGGAAAAGGAAGATCTAAATTATTCTGAGAATTCTTAGTGGTTGCTGGTTATTCCAGCCAGAGCCACAGGAGAGAAAAGAAGCAAGTGCAATAAATTTAACTACAGGAGCGACACATCAATCAGTACTGCAGTGGGAAGCAAAGCTAGCGGCAACAGTGAGGGTTCCAGGAAAACAATCACCAGTGGAAGGGAAGTGTGTGAGAAGCCTCAGCCATCAGGGAAGGAAGGACTGTCTCGCTTACATTCCTTGCAAACAAATTTCACTGGCCCCTAAGTTTCTGTTTCAATTTGATGCAACACATTTGTCTGCTGTCAGGAGTAGATTCTAGCATGCCTGTCTGCCTGGTGCCCACCTCCTTACATTTCATGCGCCACCGCACCTTGCAGATGGGGACTGCCCACTTGCTTCCCATCAACATAGGGCAAAAGTGATGGGATGTCATTCAAGTGGTTGATATGTTATAACACTCCATCTTACTGGCCAGCATACTGGCGTGAGGAACAGGCCATGCCAGGACATCACAGGACCACCCTGGAACCTGAGGGGTTGCTGAGAGGAGTCAAAGGGAGTCGAGGGAAGGACTGAGCGCCAGCCGTCAGTCCTACTACCACAAGAAAATTAATTTTAGCGGCAATCTGAGTTTGGACACAGGGTCTCTCCCAGTCGAGTCCCCTGGTAAAAAGTGATCCTGAGAGTGGGAATGTGGTGCAGTCGCTGAGATGCTGTTACAGATGGCACTGTTCATACTGGCATGCCTGGGTTCAAATCTCAGCACTGCTCCTAATTCATGAGCACCATAGGAAACCCTGCTCCCTAGATAGGAGACCTGGACTGACTTTCCAATTCTCAGTTCTGGGCCAATGCAGCTGCTGCCTTATTATAGCCATGTGAAACCTGAGAACTCAGCCTAAAGCCCTCTGCTTCTAAGATTTTATTTATTTACTTACTTAAAAGGCAGAACAATAGTTGAGAGAGAGAGAGATGGACCTGCTATCTGCTGGCTTACTTCCCAAACATCTGCAACAGCCAGATCTGGTCCATGCAAAGCCAGAAGTTACAAACTGAAATAAACCTGTCAAGGTTGGGAGGCAAAAAATAAGATTTTCCATGAAAACATTTTAGATGATAAATACAAAGATCAATATCCTTTCGATATGCTGTTGTAATAATTTGGGAAAGATAATGATAGGGAGGGAGGAGGGGTAGAGGGCAAGGAACCGCTATAAATGGCAAGAAGAGAAAGGCTGCACCATTGGCAGAAGTTTCCCCGCTTGGGCCATCAATGGCTTTCATATATGAAAAGGAAAATACACTCATTTTGTATACATTTTTAGAAAAAGAAACCAAAATAATTCCCCCTCTAAAAAGATCCCTTTCAACAGCAGTAGAATTGTTATGGAGAGTGAGAGACATCACACCAGACACAGATTAAACAAAGAAGAGCTGTTATTTAGCCAGGTCTGGTAATTGCAGCCTCCTGGGAAAACTGCAGTGCCCACCCTGGGATTCAAGCTTTTTCAAGTCATCAAACCCCATGCTTTTGGCCCAGACCAGCGAAACGGTCTGATCATTTAGCTATACATCAACCAAGGACAGTCGGGAGAGGGACAGAGTGTAGCAAGCTGGTTACAGAAGTGGGTACATCAACAAGGACAGTCAGGGGAGGAAAAGAGTGTAGCAACCTGGTTACAGAAGCGGATACATCAGCAAGGACAGTCCCGGGAAGAACAGAGCAGAGCAAGCTGATTACAGAGGCGGATGGCTGGTTAAGGGAAGGGTGGCAACTGCCAGGAATAACAATTGCAGATCTTACAATCCCTTGCACAGAGCAATTTCCAGGCACCAGCAGGAGCCCACAAATCCAAAGATGGAATTATTCTCATCTCCTGCAGTGGGGTAGCTAGGACTAGCTTTTTGCTGTCACTATAAGCAGCTGACAAGGGGCAGGCATTTGGACGTGGTGATTAAGACACCCTCTGGGCTGCCCACATGTCAATGTAAGAGTGTTCGGACTTGAATCCCAGCACCACTGCTATTGATTCCAGCTTCCTCCCAGCATACACCCTGGTAGAGAGAAGGTTATGGTAACGGTGCATGGATCCTGGCCACTGCTGTGGCAGACTGGGGTTGGGCCTGGTCCAGTCCCCAATATTTTCAGCAGGGGGAAAAACAGAAGGGAGAGGAGCCTCTGTGTTTATCATTCTGTCTTTTAAATAAATAAATACATTAAAAAACACTCAGGAAACCGAATACAAGAAAATTTAACCCCACCTCTTAAAAGGTATCTACAAAAAATTATACTGTATTGAATTATGAAATATTCATTGTTTTTCTATAGGCAAGAGTGTCTGCCCTTGTGGCCTCTACTCAGCATTGTACTGAAGCCCTTGCAGCAAGGCACAAAAACATTCAAAAGACAGATGGGCTAGAAAAATGAGTATGACTGTCTTTATTGGCAGATGTTGTTACAAAGTGTGACAAAGTTCTGAGGGTTCCCTAAGAAAGCAGTCAGAATTAGCCAATGGGTTCCACAAGGTGTCTAAATATGAGGTTGATGTACAGAAATATGTAGGAATATACCCAATAGAAGTGAAATCTGCATGTGAGAAGGGGATCTATAAACCTATACTTACAGCAGCACAGTCTACAATAGCAAAGACATGAAAACAATCCAGATGTGCATCCAAGGAGGGGTGGTTACATCTACTGTGGTACATCTACTCCATGGAATATTATTCAGTTATTAAGAAGAATGAAATTATTGTATTTACAACCTGGTGGTCCCACCTAGAGACCATTATGCTCAGTGGGAGTTGAAAGTTCTCTTCTCCTAGATAGGGTGTAATTGTGGAACACGCTAAGGCTGAATCACAACCTCATCTTGAATCCAGAGTGTCTGTGCTGGGAAAGCCTTGTACATCGTAAACTCTGCTGACATGAGGAACTGAAAGGCACATGTATTCCAATACCTCAGGAATAGCCTGATTTGCACCTGCTGTTTCCATTAGAGGTGTCCTCAATGGCTACATTTGGCAAAGGTTGTACAATTGTAATTTCAAAAAAATCTTTAATGTAACTTCCTCAGATATTTGTTTATGAAAAGCTTTTCATTTATGAAATAAATAAGCTTTTAATTTATTTTCATTTATGAAAAGCTTGAGCCAAGATTTTAAACTAAACATTGAACATAAAATTGAGAGGTAACAGAAGAACTTTGCTGTAGGAAATTCAAACTGGTCTTCTAATACATGTTTCCCAAGTGCCTAGCTCATCTAATGTCCCAGCAATCTACAATGATTTGAGTTTTTGCGTTGCGTGCAAGCTAGCTCTTCCTCAGAGAACTGCTATTTATTGCTGGGTCAGGAATGGTAGTTGTGCTAACAACCTGGAAATCTTCTGACACATAAAGATTTTGATAAGGAATAATTTCAAATAGAGAAAGGACCCTGCTGTTGGTGAGCTGAATGAAAAGCATTACTATCAGCATGTACTTAGTAAAGATACTTTTTCACTCTAATCTTTTCTGCACAAAAAAATAATATATGTTATTCATTTATTAATTTATGTAAATAGAGGATTCCCCATATGCAGACTATGGCCACAGTGTTTGGAGACGCCTCATTGTTTCAGTCTAGTTGTCTCGGCTACTCTTTGATGCACACACTTACTTCATAAGTACCTGTCATTGACTGTTGTAATACTTAGTCCCTTTCTTTGGGCACACTTTCTTTTTCAAACACTGTGGTTTGGGGTTCATATGCATGATGGTGTGACCTGTGCCTCTCCCATCTTCCAAAGCCATTATGTGTTAAATGACATAAATATTTATACAAAGATGCTTCAAAAAGTTCATGGAAAATGAAATTTAAAAATAAGTTTACTTTTTTTAAATTTCATTTTATAACACAGTTTCATGGGCTCTGGGATTCCTTCAACCCCTCCCCAAGCCCTTCCCCCATATTGAATTCCTCCATCTTGTTACAGTAGTACAGTTCATAACCAGTCATGATTCTTTCATTGCGGGCATGGACCATGCAGAGAGTCTAGCATCTAAAATAAGTTTACTTTTCAAAAGATTTATTTGGAAGGCACAATCACAGCAAGAAAAAGGAAGAGGTGGATTTTTTTTTCATCTCAATTCACTCGCCAGGTCCAGGTCTGCTTAAGGCAGGAGCTCCATCTTGGTCTTAATGAGGATTCAGTCAATCAGCTGCTCCTTTCCAGGCACATTGGCACAGAGCAGGAAACACAGCAACCAGGGCTCCAAGGGGCTCCAAGATACAGGACACGTGCGTTCCAAGCAGCTGCTCAGCGTGCTGCACCTCAACACCCACTACGTAGCATTATATTCATTTTTTAAAATCAAACTTTATACACACTTTTACATCCAAATCAGCAGGTTTTAATTATTTTCCATTCATTAAAAAATGGTGAAAAGGGCATCATGGATTATTTGAACATGCAAAGTATAGGATAAGGTATCTGTAACCTACAAGACATGAGGAAAGGGAAGAAAGTACAGATTTAAGGAGGTCAGCTGTCCTGGGTGATGTACATGAGAACTTCGGGAAGCCAGTGAAATAATTTCTCTGGGACCTCGGATCCTATCCCAGCTGCCTTCCAGGATTGCTTTGAAATCTTTCATCCCTACAGAAGCTCATGGGAATCCTGAAACAGAGGCCTGCAGAAGGCATCTTGCCTCCGAGGCAAATCTATGATTCAATAAAGAATTCCCATCTTTCCTAACTCTGTGCTTAGAAAAGTCTAGCTCTTGGGCTGCTAGCCACTATACCAAATCCTGTGAAAACAATGTATCAACATTTCAGAGTATAGTGTTTTCCTCATTGTGAGCCTCGTGTATCTTACATATCCATTCTGAAATGTGTAAGCTTGTGTGGCAGTAGCTAGCTAGTTGCAGCCTGTAAATGTTTACATAACCTCACCTATAATCCATGGTACTGTAATAATTCTTAACTCTTTCACTCTGGTTTACTCATATATGTATGTATACATACATATGCTCATCACAAATGAGCATTCATTTGGTAGTGCTCTAATATTAGCAATATGCAGCTGTAGCACCTTGTGTGCCATAGAATTTTTTTAAAAGATTTATTTATTTTTATTGGAAAGGCAGATATACAGAGAGGAGGAGAGACAGAGAGGAAGATCTTCCATGTGATGATTTACTCCCCAAGTGGCCGCAATGGCTGGAGCTGAGCCAATCCGAAGCCAGGAGCCAGGAGCTCTTCCTCCAGGTTGCCTGCACGGGTGCAGGGTACCAAGGCTTTGGCCCGTCCTCGACTGCTTTCCCAGGCCACAAGCAGGGAACTGGATGGGAAGCGGGGCCACCAGGATTAGAACCGGTGCCCATATGGGATCCCTGTGCGTGCAAGGCAAGGACCTTAACCACTATGCTATCGTGCTGGGCCCGTGCCATAGAATTTTAATGCCGTTCAAATAAATCTTGTAACAAATAGCTCCTGTTAATGCAGCTACTGAATGGTATTAAATTTTATATCACACTTTCCTTTAACTTTTCAATCCCTTTATGTTTGAAGTATTCTAGGGATTTTTTTTTTTTTTATGAGTGAAGTTTTTCCTTTGCCAGATCATCTCTCCAGCATCCTGGCTTCTAAGTTCACCTGCTGGCCAGACATTGCTATCTGACTGTCCTTTGTGGCTCAAACTTAGTGCATAGAAACACTCAAATACTTGCCTCATCATACACTCGTCTCCTCTGTCTAGTATCTACTGTCCTAATCCAGATATCTGAGAGTTCACTGAGGCGTCCCTCCCTCCCTTCCTTTCGTTGGCCATCTTCTCCATCCATCCTTTCCACCTTCCACCTGTGGCTTCCATTTTTCCCCTTTCTCTGTTCCTTCTGCCATGGCTTTGGCTTATGCTTCTTCTACTGCCTCGGTACCTCCATGGGTGCTTCTCCTTCCAGACTCTGCTCTCGCAACTACACCGTTTCAACCTTCTCTCCCAGCCTGCTAGATTCCAGCTTTTCTGGACTCTGTCCTGCCACATAAAGTCTGCATTTCTTGCCATAACTCAAAAGCATGTCACATGCTGCTTGCCCAAGCTCCACTTGTACCTTAATGCCCTCTCAAAGTCATCTCCACGCCAGCTCCTGCACCTTCTTCAAGTTCAACATAGACATAAATGCAAGCACGTTTGATGTGTGGACATGTCAGTAAGTAAGAAAAAAAGTTGTCATCCTGAGTTATCACGGGATGACTGGCAGATAAGCAGAGAAACTCTGCTAACTTAGAGATGACTTGCTAAATGACATAGCTAGGAGGACCTAGTAGTGTCCTAGCTCCATCTAAAATGTGTAATTTGGGGCGGTGCTTGGCATCCGGGTTAGGGTGCCTCCGTTCCACATTAGGGTGCCTGGGCCAAGTTCCACTCCTGCTCATTTACACCTTTGGAGGCAGTGGTCATGGCTCCAGTATTGGGTCCCTGTCACCCACATTGAGTCTCAAATACTCAGCTTCAGCCTGACCACTGCCCAGCTAGTATTGATATTTAGGGAATGGACCCAAACATAAGAGCTCTCTGTCTTTGCCTTCCAAATGAATTAACTAAATAAATGTTTAAAACAAAAAGGCCATTGTGAGCCTGTCTCTGCATGCGTCCTCCAGCTGTCAGAATGTGGGAAGTCACAGCGTCAAGAAGCAGTGCACAGACCCATGTCAATGCTCAAACAGAGGGCATGGAAGAAGAATGAACCCATGAGAATCCAGGCTGGGGAAAGACCTGCATGGATTCTTCCAGGCTTGTGTTTTTATGATCCTATAAAAGGAAGCACCAGCATAACAAATTCAAAAAGAATTTAGAGGAAAATGATTTGTGACTTTTCACTTCAGAGATCATTACCCAGCAGCATATATCACTGGAACCCTGTAAATAACTAGATTCATCTGGGTAAACTCCATACATACAGCCAACCATTCGAACATTCGGCCTGTAAGGTTCCAGTTTATTTTATAGTACCCGAAGCTTTAAAATGAAAGCATATAGAGACTGTGTTGCATATGCATGAAAACAACACCTATTGGCAAGCTGTGCACTGAAGTTCAATAAAACAAAGAATTTCATGTCCAGAAGTTGTTTTGTGATAATGAAAGGAATGATGGTTTTGCAGGAAATCTTTGAGTAATATACTCTCTGATACTTGGGTATAGTTGTAAAATGAAACACATTCCTAAAGAAGAAAACTGCAAAGAAAAATTGGATTGCTGTGCTAATTTATTCCACATACATAGCCCATACCTTTAGGTCAGTCACATCCTTTTTGCCCTGTAAAACTTAAGATGAGACTGGTGGCACACAGAACTGTTTGATCATTTGAATAAGCAACAATAATTCAAAATTTCAATGATGGGTATAAATAAGCATGATGCTTGGATCTCATGGGTCATCTGTGGTTCACATGACCTTCACTGGCTTCCAGCTCAAGCATGCGTCACATGACTCAGCCTGGACAAGGAGTGCAGGAAGTACAAAGGGTCAAGCCATGACAGAAAAAGGTTCAAACTCTCTGCTAGAAGATGATGTGTGTCCTACGTGGCCATACCCAACCGTTAGAAACAAGTCTCATTGTCCAAACCAAAGTCCAGGGAGGGGCCAGCACCATGGGTCCACAGACTAGTCCTGCTTCCTGTGGTGCTGACATCCTCTGTGGGGGCCAGCGCATGTTCCTGGTGCTCCACTTCCTTTCCAGCTCTCTGCCTGTGGCCTGAGAAGGTAGCAGAGTTTGGCTCAAGTCCTTGGATTCCTGCACCCATGGAGGAGACCCAGAATAAGCTCCTGGATTCCAGCTTCACATCAGCTCAGGTCTGGCTATTGCAGCCATTTGCAGAGTGAATCAGCAGAATGAAGAACAGCTCCCTCTGTCTCTCCTCTCTGTAAATCTGTATTTCAAATAAAAAAAAAAAACACATTTTTTTTAAAGTCAATGGAGCAGGGGTAGGTGGTTTGCCTTGTAGTCAAGACACTTGCCTGCTCCATCACAGTGTCTGGTACACTGCTTTTCTGCCCCTGACTTCACCTTGCTGCTCATGTCACCCTGGGAGGCAGCAGAAGATGGTTGGAGCACTTGGGTCCTTGGCACCCAAGTGGGAGACTCGGAGTGAGTTGTGGCTCTAGGTTTTGACTCACCAATCACTGAAGACATTTGAGCAGTGACCCAGTGAGCGACAGCTTTCTGCATCGAGGTATCTTTTGCTCTGCGTTGCAGATAAATAACTGACATTTTGGAAAGTCAATCAAGGAAGACAAATACTACCTACTGAGAGGTGCAGCCGAGTCACATGATGAAACGTGGGGTTCCTAAGGCCTTTGCAGGGAGTTGAACAATAAGGAACTGAAGTAGAAAGTAGCACCGTGTCTCTGGTGCACTTTCTGAGTATCCACCCTGATTCCAGTCTGATCCTTGGAGTATGAGTAGAATCTCTCTGGGTAGCTCAGGTACAACAATGTGCTTTGCTTGCTTGAACCCTCAGTCTTGCCTAGGTGGGTCTGGAGAACACTGGTGGAGTAGCTGGCACTTGTTTCTGGCCATCAGTCACAACGAACAGAGTTCAGACTTCACTATTGGCTCCGAATGGTTCCAAGATTGATTTTCTTACCTGAAGTGACATTGAAGGTCTTGTCTGTAGCTTTCATTGTAGTTCTTCCTTAACTTTATAGTTTACCTCATGTTTGAATTTTATGCTCCTTTTGAAAGATAGTTTTGCTCAGAAAACAAATTTCAGCCACCAGTGTTTCTTTCAGAAACCTGAGTATCACTACCTTTATTCTGACTCCTGTGGTCCTTGTTGGCTCATCTGCTACCAATCTAAACTTTCCTTCACAGTTAATCTCTTTCCTCTCTCTTTTCTTCTTTTAGAGATTCCTTCATTTCAGTGATGTTACAAAACTTGAAAACCAAATGTTCAGAATTGTTTTTCTCTGTTTACGAAGTTGCTCTTTTCAGATCTGTAAATTTCTTCTATTCTCTCGGTGATTATTTCCTCAGATATTATCACTTCTTCATTCTCACTATTTTCTCCTTTGGGGATTCTAATTCTGTGCTCCAACTTCTCATCCTTTCTTCCAGATCGCTCAGTCTGTTTCATTTTCTCACTCCCTGTTTACATGTGCTGTCTCCTAGGAAATGTCCACCATCTCCTTATTTTGATTTACAACTAATTTTCTCACCAATGTTCTGACACTGTGTTGTTCAAAGAAATATTTGCTTTCTATTTCTTTTGCAATTCCACTTTTCTTTAAACATTTTACACTCTATAATTGATCGTTTCAGTATTTGATGTGTTTGGAATGCATATTGCTTTGGTTTCTATTAACCCTCATCCGTTGATGCTTGACTGAGATGAAATAACAGGGCATTGTACTTTATGTTAGTCTGAGTACCATCTAGGGGTCTAAATTGGGATGCTTTTTACAGAATTGGCATTTCTTGTGGATGGTGCTTGGGGGCCCCACCTTAGAAATGCTCAGTTCCATCCTCTAAGATAGTTGGATTTAGCTCTCACACCTCGCCAGTGACTCGTGCTGCGGCTTTGCTAGCCACATCTGTTGGCTGGGTGATTCTTCCTGTTAACGCTTGTTGACTGCTCCATCGATATTTTGGCATTTGGTCTGTGTGTTTTATCTTGTGTTTTCCCTCAAAGATTTAATTTTCCTTACTTTGAAAACTTTAGAAATGACATAAAAGTTATCATGAAGGAGCTATTCTTTTCATGTGAGAATGCCTTTCCTATTTCTCTGGTTTTTTGTTTTCTTTTTTGTTGTTGTTGTTGTTGTTTTTAAGCCCTGGGTTTGTGACTGTGCTTGTAATTGCTGAAGTTGCCAAGAACTGAAATTCCCAACTACATAGACCATGACTTAAATTATTTAAAAATTGGAACATCAGAGTTAGAACACTTAAATTTTGTGTTCAAAGTGTAGCATGTACCAGGACTCAACTGATAAGACACACTTCACTGATTAGACCCTGAGAGTCTGGTAGGTTCTTTTCAGCCTGTGAGCTACAAATAAATGTTACCATAGGTGAATAACGTTACTCAGAATTTCAGTCTTAATGAGTGGTAAATTAAGGTCTCAAATTCCCTTGGAGAGGCTAGCATATAAATTTACTCACAAATACTTAGTAATACAGGGGGAGATATTCTGGCTAACTGTAGCTTGATTGAGGTAAGGAAATCTTCAGGGGAATTCTGTCATTGTTGGCCTGCTATCAGTAAGTTTGAGATCTTTATCTTATGACCTATCTTAAGTGAAATGTTATTGATTATTATAACTTACTAGTTGATTATCACTCGTCCTTTTGCTCCAAAACAGAAAGTGATACTAAACAGTTAAGGGATCAGATGCTGTAAATAAAAGATTATATAGTCTATAGGAGTGAGAGGTGCTCACAAAGCAGTACCATCATTAAGTAGAGTGAATGCTTAATATAACCTTGATTTGGAAAAAAAATGATCTATAGCCAATGTGAAAAAACAATCATAGATTTCCAAAAGTGTGCCAAGAATGAACAGTTTCTGCCTGTGTTTAAATATATTCTTAATTTAATAAGTTGTACCAAATAATTTTTTATAACACACACATAAAAGTTAGAGCAAAATCTTTGAAAATGCCTACCCCCTTTTACCCACACAAAACCAGGTAACCAGCATTTTTCATTAAAATCCCTGAGTTAGCTAGGATTCCATTAAATTTTGCAGTATAGGAGTCAGTATGTTTACATAAGGTTTCCTTGTATAAATGCCAAAAGTACCAACAGGAGAATGAAATGAAGGAATGGGTGAGAATCAGGCAAGGATTGGTAAAAGAAACTTCTGCACATTTTCGAAGCTGATATTCAAGGATGTATCAGCTTGCACAAGTCTTCTGTCTAAGCTATGGATGAGGCCCTCCTAGGTTCCTCCTCAGGAATTATATCTCTAGGGAAAAGGGAAATTAACTCACATGGTTTTAAACATATTCATTATGGTCCTGTGTACCTTTCAGCCCTGGTAGGTGCAGTTCAAAAGGCTAGATAGTCACACTGCATGTTTCAACTTAAAACATATTGAATGAGAGGGCAAATCACCGCTTGCACTTTCTGCCTTTAAAATCCAAATAAGGAATTAAGAAGGTTCTTAACCATTGCTTACCATTACGGAGTTCCAGATCCAAGAATGTTAATATTTCAAACATTATCTTTGAAAAATCTAACAAAAAAGCGTAACGATTCCCTGTTAGTGATTTAAATCTATTGCTCAGGCTTCTATTCACAAAGAAATCTAAACTGAATCTTAACATTTCCTCTTATTCCAAGACATTTTGTCCCATAGGAAACATATTTAAGCTTCAAATAGACTTATGATGAATAATCCATGAGATTTAATTGCACTTATAATATTCACATTCGAGTGTCCCACACCAGAAACTAGCATCCATCATCTCTGAGGAACAGAGTGTAAGACAGCCCAATCGTTCAGTTTTTTTTAAAAAAACAAAGTAAGGAAATTTGTGTTATCTGAAAAAGATCTCAAGGTTAGGAAGGGGAAAAGGTGCTTAAAATGTAAGAAAAGATCTTGAAATGTTTCTTCTCATCTTTGACTTTTTTCTCTCTCTCTCTTACTTCTTGGGGCTTGAAAACTCCGATGAGTATCTTTAAATGTATCTGGAAGGTGTCCTGGGGAATTAAACTTACCCATTTCTTCAAAGAGAGAAGACCTAACTACATCATGTGATCAATAAAATATTTTCATTTTAAATTCTCTTTGACTTCTCATTCTATCAATGCTGGAAGGAAAGGAAGAACAAGGCAAACCCTTGTCTTTTATGGTTTGCGATGAAAAAAGACTCTCATCACAAGACAGTTTTTCCAACAGTGTTGTTAGGATAAGGTTAACAGCAAGAAGATGAGACTCCGTATCATTCTGTTAGAAAATCTTCTGTCCAAACCAGGGCTGCGTTGTGTTATCCGTGGAAGTATTCTCCACTGAGTGAGGCTTGTACTCTGAAGAGGAAACGTTCTACCATGTTTTCTCGGAGAATTCTTTGTGATTTAACCAGGATCAACATAATCCCACAGCCCAAATCCCTTCCTATACTTCATCTTGCACTAGCCATGATGTAGGAACTAAATTCTAATGAATGTGTTTTAATAGGTGTGCAACACAGAGTTAAAGCAAGAAATATCCATGTTTAAAAAGGAATATTCTGGGGGAAAAGTACAAAATTTTGTGCAAATGTTTTATAGAAAAATTATTGAATGCAAACCATGCGTTTTCATTATTACTATATTTCTGTATTCTTTTGAAAACATTTGTGTGAGTAGAAGATGTTCAAGAAGTTTGCAGCAAGTGGCTCTTGATCATTTTACTGCTGCACAGAAAGTACGCCTGGCCAATGTAGAGCTGTACCCATTCATATTTCAGAATCTCAACACATGTCTGTATCTAAATTAGTGGAAATTACTCTGCATGATTTAAGGCAGAAAGGTTAAGGGATCAACGCACGCTTCTTATCTAATAGTGCCAAAGTTTTATGTATATCTGTATCTTTACACACCGTGTGGAGGTAAGGAGCAGGAATGCAATTACAGATTTAAAGTAAAATGAAACGTAAGAAAGAACAAGACAATCAGACTGTGTGGTGACAAGAGGTGGCCTCCCCCAGGCCAGGGGAGAGCTGGCTGCGAGCATGCTCAGACACATGGGAGGCACCGAAGTTGCTAGATCAGAACTCCTTGTGTACCAGAAGGAGGACACACCAGTAACTCAACTGCTGAAAGCGCCGGGATCTTCTGCTATGACCCGTCTCTGCAGCCCCCGTTGGATCACCATGCTCTTTGTACTTCACTTCTTCCTTCTGATCAATGTCAAAGGTAAGCTTCCTGATTTCTCACTTTCAGTGAATGCATTTTCCAAAGAATATAGGATGTCTTCCTCCCCCCGTGGCTGATAGCCGGGTCGCAGGAGCGCACACCGAGTTTGCCTGTTGCTGTCATTGTCACTAACTGCTGGTAGCCTCGTGCAGTCGCCTAGCGATTTCTGGATGCTACAAATTGTTTTTTTTCATGGGAATGTGCCTTAATCTATTTACAAAAGTTGTAGATGAAATGTTTTTTAAAGTGTGCATCAATTATAACAGAGACAAGAACTTTAAGTATTTTTAAAATCCAACAGATGAATAAATAAGATTTCACCTCATGAGAGTTCAACCTGTTGAAATGTATTCATAAAATATTTGTTGGTTACAAACCAGACTTCGAAATTGACAGAGTTAGCAGGTAACAGGAAGCCACAGATAAATCTAAAGAAAAACTATCCCTTAGAGTGGACCTAACTCAGAAAAAATTGTTAAAAAGTCTGCAAAAGAGTAGATAATTCTCCATTCTGTTTTTAATTTGGGGAAATTTTTATGTCAAGCAGACTGCTAATTCTGTAAAGCTGACTCCCTTGCCCCCCCAAAAAAACTTATATCCACCTGGTTTTAAAGAACTCTTGCTTTGCCATAATCTTACACACTTGTGAATAATCTATTCCTTGTGTTCAAAGTCTGCTAAATTTCGCCTTACTGTCATTCCAAATTGCATGTATTTTAATTTATAAGTTTTCATAAAGATATGCTGGACCTCTGAGAAGAAAGGAAATTGAAATTATCTTTATTTTCTGAGAACTTGGTTTAAAATTTTTGAAATACTCAGTTTTATGGAATAAATTCCAACTGGATATTTTTAACCTTAGAATGAATTATCATATTTATGAGCAATTGTTGAATAACTTCTAGCAAATGAAAGGTTTGTTTAATTTTTATTTAGAACCTAAAGTGATGGTAAAAATTCAGTTCAACTTGTTTGATCATCTCAGTACACTATGAAACTGTTTTATATTGTAATCTTCTCACATTAAAAAAACAAGTATTTTCTAAGGAGAAACAATATTGAAAGTTGCATAAAATTCACTTACAGAAAACACTTTATTTCTTTAAGATATGAGTTGAGACATTGAAGTTCTATCCACATTTGGAATATCTAGTGTTACGGGATTTTCAGGCATAAACAATTTTGAAGGAGTTTCTCAGTTTATCACTCATCTGTGCCCTTAAAAGATGATTTGATTAACGATGGTACAGTTCATTGGTTTCTTGCCCTAATGAACTTTTACTAATGTGTTTAACTGATGGTACTTGCCATGTTCTTTAAACTCAAAGAAATGTCAACCACATAATTCATATTTTTTAATTTCTAGAACACGTCATATTTCATGTGCATGGTACCAACCAAATAAATATTTATTGTAATTCTTATGTCATCATTTCACATTACTTTTCAGTTAAAGTATTATACTTAAAGTGACTTCAAGGTAAAGCCTATTAATATCATAAAATAACTTTTGCTAGTTATAAACCAAATACCTTTCTTTTTCACAGTTGAATTGTAGAAAGGTAAAATGGTAAGGCTGTTTATAATAAAGGAAGATCATTGGGAATTATGCAACTACTGCTTTAGAAATTTAAGTCATGAGTTGTGATAGGTTCTTAGCTCTGAATATAAACATTTTAAAAATTATATGATTACCCTCTCTCTTCTGGTCATGTTGAACCCGAAGGGTCCAACAGAGGAATGAAATTGACTGTCATTTAACTGATGGCTACAGAACCTATCCTATTGTTACATTTTCTCTGTATCCTTGTTAGCTGGTATCAAAACACTTAAATGAAAAGGTATTTTCGTGGACAGTTAGGGATAATATTGCAAATTAAAAACAATTTTATCTGGGAAAATAAAGGAAAACGTATTGAACATTCCGCCTGCTAACTCCTGATTGTTACTCTTAAAATGATTTGCTGACCCACAAACTCGGACAGGAGGGCCCAAGCAGCACTTCTTGCAGTGAGCAGTGTTGGACTGCCCCCTAGTGGCCGCCATCAAGCAAGTCGGAGTCTGACTCGGTTCAGTTCTACTTGGCGGCTCTAGCTAGAGCAACGGTTTTTGCTACATTTTCGTGTCACACAGTGTCATTCGTGCTGCAGATGGCTGTGAAAATCAATTATGGTTCAGAGCTGACTTCCAGAGGGCCTAACGCGGCACCTCTAATGAAGAAGAAACTCATCCGTTTGAGGGCGAGTGCAGCGCGCTGTGAGAGAGGAGGGATAAGTGGAGAACTCTGAAGTGACTGTGTTGGGAGCGTCACTATGTGGAGAAGCAGCAGCTAAATACATCTCACCACAGATGTTTCCTCGTTTGCTCATCCCACTGTGAACAAATACAACCAGATGCGTGAAAAGCATGTTAAGACCCCCACTGGAAGTCACAGAAGTGCCTGCCACTTGAGAGAGAAAGTGAGTCAGCTGCTTTTCCAATAAGATGATACTGAAAGTACTACATTTTTGTCATGGAAAATAATAGCCAGAATAACCTTCCACCACAGTGGTAAATGCATAAAATATATCAAAGTGAATATTTGTTTAAGCATCCCTAGGGCTTGGCTGACTTACTTGATAAATACACAACTTAACATGCATGAAGCGAAATGAATGTGCTTGTTTTGAATGAGAAATAATAGTGAAATTGGAAGCTGACTTAACTGGAAAATGAAAAATAAACTTCACAGGCATCCGTTTCTCACTCTATACTCCTGGAGGTCAGAAGTATCTTTCTAAAAATCCGAGCTTAAAAACTGTCAGTGGTGAAGGTCAGTGTTGGAATGTGCCTCTTGGGAATGCCGCTCAAAGCTGGAATCAAGTGGTTGGTTCAGTGTTCATGTGATAAGCAGCCTTTTGAATGTTTTAGAAAGGAATACAATTAAAATGAATCATATTGCAAAGTTAAAAGTCTTTCAGTTCAACATGATAAAATTAGAGCTTTCTGGGCTCAGCTGCTCAAGTTCTCACCTTGAATGTGCCAGGATCCCATACGGGCGCTGGTTCTAATGCCAGCAACCCCGCTTCCCATCCAGCTCCCTGCTTGTGGCCTGGGAAAGCAGTTGAGGACAGCCCAAAGCTTTGGGACCCTGCACCCGCGTGGGAGACCCAGAAAGAAGCTCCTGGTTCCTGGCTCCTGGCTTCGGATTGGCTCATCTCCAGCCGTTGCGGCCACTTGGGGAGCGAATCATCAGACGGAAGATCTTCCTCTCTGTCTCTCCTCCTCTCTGTATATCTGACTTTCCAATAAAAATAAATCAATGTTTTAAAACATAAGAGCCTTTTTTGTTTTTTTTAAATCAGTGAACATGGAATGTGTATAATGTGTATATATTTTATGGGCTGCGGTGCGATATTCCCACACAAGTCAGCATGAGAAGACTGACTCGGCCAGCTAGCGTTTCCACTGTGAGTCTCAGCTTCTTCTCTCTCTGCTGTCTTTATACAGTGTAGACTGCGTGGCTGTGACCTGTGCTCAGCCCAGTGGGTTGCAGGAGCTGAGCTGTGATAACTTCTGTCTGTGTTTTGGCCCCCATTGTCCCCCCTCTGTGCCTCTCCTGCCTTAGTCCTTCCCACTCTCTCGTACTCACGATGCTAATTTCCCATCCACATCTCTTCAGTGTGCACATAGGAGGGAGAAGATGCAGTGCTTATCTAGTTCCCGGAGCCCCATAATCTTCAGCCCCCTCATTTTGGGGCAAACGCCTGGATTTCAGTCTTCGTTTTGCAGCGTAATATTCCACTGTGCATCAAAGCCCTGCGTTCCTTATCCATTTATCCATCAGTGGGTTTGGTGGCCTTCCTCTCTTCTGCTCTTCTTTTACGCTGTTCCAAGGAGTGGCTCTGACCTCTCTCTCTCCCTTCTCCACATCCCTTCCTGCCACTCTTCTTCCCTCCTGCTACCCTCCACACTTCACCTCTGCACACTCATCTCTTCCCACCGTTTCTCCATCTCATCTGCTTGCCGCCCTCCTCCTGATGTCCTTCCCCTGGGATCTCCATCTCCCATCCCCTTGCCTGCTTCCCAAGTCTCTAGCTGTCTGTTCTCCAGCTCTGGCTCCACCCTCACTGCCTCCCATGCTCTGATCCCTGCACATGCTCCGTGCTGATGGTTCCTTTGACCTTAGCGAAGACTTCCTCCCCCATGAGTGCCTCACCTCCACCACCCTGCCTGGGCTGAGAATCCTCCTTTCTTGTTATTGGTTCTGTTCCTGCCATTTCCTGCCATTTCTGTGGCCAGGATGGCTGAATGTATGCCCAACCAAAACCAAACGACTATCCCAACGTCTTAATTCCTCTCTTCATGTTAGTTCTGTGATTTCTTCATGATCCTGAAATCCTGAAAACACTGAAAACTGCATATTTGAATGCCTATAAAATCTGGGAAGAACTGACAAGAGGCTATTTAGTGTCACATGTGTAATATACTTATAGCCAAACTTCATACATTGTGCTGTAGGCAACCACTAACATATTTGAGTATGGAATTTTGCTCCAGGCCTATTGGGAGATGCTATGGAATTTATAGCTTAGGTATTGTTTCAACTTTTTAAATTAAATGATTATGTGCATATGTATGTGCATGTCTATGTTTCTGTAGATGTGTGTCAAGACTCCAATGTATTTAACCTAGGGATTTCTGCCGAAGTGGTACAGGCCTGAATTTGTTATCAGCCGATTCAGAGCATCCCTGGACTAAGCCACATCCTTCTTACCAATGGTAGAATTATTCTTGTCTTTGCTCTAGGAAATTTGATGTTAATAAAATTTGTTTAGTGAGGAAAAGACAAATTTAAATATCCCTTTCTCTGACTCTAGTTTACTAAATCTGTTTTTTTTTTTAGTCCCCATGTTTCATTCCAAGAATTCCAACCATGTTTACAGTGATCTGTTCTTGTTTAATAAACTTCCATTCTTTTTCTAAGATTTATTTTACTGGAAAGGCAGATCAGATGTACAGAGAGAAGAGACAGAAAGATCTTGCCTCCAGTGGTTCACTGCCCAAAGGGCTGCTATGGCTGGGGCTGAGCCAATCCAAAGCCAGGAGCTTCTTCTAGGTCTCCCACATGGGTGCTGAGTCCCAAGGCTTTGGGCCATCATTCACTGCTTTCCCAGGCAGTACGCTGGATGGCAAGCATCAGGGAAAGGAAACAGTGCCCATAAGAGATCCTGGGGCTTACAAGTTGAGCATTTAGCCAATGAGACATCATGCTGGGCCCTAAACATCCTTTCTTATTTTATGCTGTTTGTTCCCTAAGTTCTTTGACAATTTTAATCACACAAATGTCATACTACTTTTCCATTTATTGACAAGGCAGAGAGACAAACACACAGAGTTTGATAGAGCTCCCATCTGCCATTCCATTCCCCCAGTACCCACCGTTGTCAGCACAGGGACAGCCCAAAGATAAGAGCCAGGAATTGATTTAGTGTTTCCCAACTACTAAATTACTCGAGCCAATGCCACTGCCCCCAGCATGTGAATCAGTGGGAAGCTAGAGTCAGCAGCTGAAATGGGCTAGGTAGTGTGGAATGTAAACCTCTTAACTGCTAGACCAGATGCCCACCCTAAGCTCTATCACCAGGTCCAAGATCATGATGCAGTGAATTAAGCTATTGCCTGTGATACCGGTATCCGATATGACTGCCAGTTCATCTTCTAGCCATTCCACGTCTGATCCAGCTCCCTGCTAATGCACCTGGGAGAGCAACAGAAGAATGGCCCAGGTGTTTACGGCTTTGCCACCCATGTAGGAGAGCTGGATGGAGTTCCAGGCTCCTGCCTCAGCCTGACCCAGCCACAGCCATGTGGCCATTTGGGAAATCAAGCCAGCAGAGGGGAGATTGTTCCTTTTCTCACTCCACTTTGTCTCTGTAACACTGTCTTTTAAACAAATACGTTGTAAAGTCGAAGCTCTAAAACTGCTTAGTTTCTCAGATATAAATTCCCCCTTTATATCTGACCTTGGGCATTTCCTAATGTTGGAAGATTTTTAGCTTCCCACATGTCCTCATAGCTGCCTCCACATAGCCCATGGAGTGTTCAGATCAGAAGCATGCTTCAAGTTAGCATCTCAGGGGCATTTTCTTTGTGTGTGATCAGTTCTAAAGCTCATGCCCTACTGGCAGAGGTAGCACCACTGCTTTGCCAGCACCTGTGGGCAAACAGCATCACTCAATTCCCAATGTCGAGTGGACAGAAGAGCCATTCTACCCCCTCTTTAATACTTAAGGCTTGGTTCCAGCACTGAGCTTCAGGTAGACCTTTTTTTTTTCTGCAAGATACACTGATTTTTGTTGCATATTTTATGTATAGCAGGATTGCTAGTTGGGTTCAGTTGGATCATTTAACACATGAATTCTTTGTTTTAAATTTGAGGGTTATAAGGATAAATATTTGTTAAGGGAAGAGCAGAACCTAAAATGTCTAATAAGCCTCACTCAGCTTTTTAATGTATGGTGTGATTCAGAAACTATGACTTTGTAGAGTGTTCCTACAGTCTTGATGTTGCTGATCACCCCCTGCTTCTACAGAAATGAATAAACCCAGAGCATGAAGTGTTTGAGAGCAGGCTCCTCTGATTAGGGGCCATATTCTCTTTGCCATTCACCACCTTGACCTTCATTAGCCCCTATTTTGTTCAATTATGGTCCAGCCAGAGAACACTGAATAGGTCACTACCTGCTTCTTTCTTTTTATTCTGTTTGTTTTCATGCCTTGAGAGATCCGATCTCACCTACATAGGCTAAACATTTTATAACACCATAGATACTTATTTCACTCCTAATTTCCTTCTATTTTTACTTTCACGGTTTATAAAAAATTTAGAATATATTCGCTTCTATATTCTACCGTTGAAAACCATTGCAAAACATCCCTTCAAATTATGCCTGAGGGTGAACCAATTGACACAGTCTTTCTACAAGCTTCCTTTCAAGCAGGAAACATGCTGCATGACACTGAAAAACCTCTACACCTTTATTTTAGGCCATTTTCTTTATGATTATTTCCTGTTTTCTTACTGTAATAACTAAAGCTAATGTTGGCTACTTAGAATAATAAGTTAGTGTTCCCTAAAATAACAGGGTTTCACAAATACTATGTGATTTCTCTCCACGATACATTGTTTTTTAAAGTTTGTACAGTATGAAGACCAGACTCCCAGAACACTGTGGCGACCTTGTTCTTCTCAAATATTCACTGGAAAATTGAAAGAGGCTTGGCCATGACAGAAATGTCATCATGTAAAAAAAAAAAATCAAGTTAAATAAAAAAAAGTAAAAAGCAACTAAAGCACCAATAAAAGGAAAATAAGAAGAGAAAATTAGCATGAAGTATCTTTATGCACTTACCCAACGTCACAGTCAGCAGGTGAATGGCAAAGTTCAACCAAAATTAATCTGGATTATTATTGAGGGCTCTTTGGGCACGCACTCTCTATCTCTCACTCTCTCTCTCTGTCTCTCTCTCTGTTTCTCTCATATACACACGAGTGTATGTGACTCAGAAGCAGTGCGGCCAGGTTGGAAAATGTTAGTTAAGCTCGGACACCGATGTTAGAGGCACAAATTACACACAAAGAACTGAGACCTTTCCCAGCCATGGGAAGACTCAACATCAACAAAATAAATTTCTTTCCATTAGGAGTACCCAGCAAACTATGGGAAACATAAAAACATCTAAAACCATAATGAAATGCCATGAGTTTTCTGTAAGACATTTTGGGGAGAAAAAAGAGGATGTTTGCTCGAGAATGGCCTTGGAATATATCAATAAACTTTTCACAGAAATGATTTCCAAGATGATTATCAAAGATGGCAGAAAGCAAGATAAATGGCATTTCCGGTACAGAGAGCAGTACACATTACCATCTCAGTATCTTATTACCATCCAAGTCAGAGCTGCCACGAATGTTTTATCAATGGCACACAAGAAATCTATAGAAGGTAAAGACCTGCTCACTCGCTCAGCTGGGGCTGAAATCATTGTGGCTACTTCCACAAGCCATGGAGGAATGTGGCACCATTTTTAAAAGTCAAGTAAGAGAGAGAGGGAGAGACAGGCAGTGGGGGAGACCTCCACTAGTTCATTACCCTCATGGCCACAACAGCCAGATTTTTGGCCAGTCCAAACCAGGAGCCAAGAACTCCATCTGAGTTTTCTTTATGGATAGTAGGGGTCCTGGTACTTGGGCCATCTTCCCCTGCTTCATCAGCAGGCAGTTGGGTCAGAAGGGAAGAAGCCAGGATGTCAACAGTTACTTCTTTGCAGATTCCAGCATCCCCAGAGGAAACTTAACCTGTGCTACAATGGCACCATTTTTAAAATTTTAATCCATTTCCTTTTTGGGTTGTTTCCCGTCTGGGAACTATTATGAATGATGCTTCCATGATTATTCCTAATTTTTTAGTTTTTAGTTTTCATTTTAGTTAAAAGGCACACACACTCAAAGATGGGGGTCATAGAGAGAGAGATCTTCCATCTAGTGATTTATTCTCCAAGTCACTGCCACACTCAGGGTGGACAAGCCAAAGTCAGAAGATCAAAATTCAATCCAGGCCTCCCAGGTGAGAGACAGAGACCCAAGCATTTGAGCTGTCATCTTTCTCCCAGGGTGTGAATTAGCAAGAAGCTGGATCATGAAGCAGCCCCGACTCTAACCAGCACTATGATATAGAATAGGGATGTCCCACCATTAGCTGCTGTACTAGAAGCCCACCACTCTGTGGATATTCTCACATGAGTCCCTAGTTGCACCTGTGGTGCATGGGCCTATTCCCAGGAGAAAAACTTGATTCTTAGGATTTGCAAAGCTTCAATTTTGATAGATAACGACAAACTGTTTTCCCAAACAGACATACCAATTAGCATTTCCCCCAGTGCATGAGTTTGTAGTATTTCACATCCTCAACAAATAGCCTACAAATTATAAGCCTACTAGTAATCAGTAATGATAGCTTGTTACCTTTAAGACATATGCATCAAGACATTTGTGTTTCCTTTGTGGGAACTGGATGCAATGTCTTTTCAGATGCTTTTAACCATTTGGAAGCCTCTTTTTGTTGAGTGTTCAGTCTCTTGCCTGTTTTCCCATTCCTTAATGACTGGTAGCTATCCCCATATAGTCTAAGACTATACAAATATCTTCACTATGTCGCTGGTCTTTCCACTCTTACTAATAACTAGCTCTTCTATTTTTAAGCAGAAGTTTGATTTTCATTTGTGACTAGTGCTTTTGTTTGACTTTACCTTTTCTTTACGTTGCCCTAAAGTTTCTTAAATTATCTTCCAGAGATTCTATTGTTTAACCTTTCCCATTTAAACCTATAAACCCTTCACATCAACCCTTGCCTCCCATTCTGCTCTGCCATGCCAGTGACCATCCATTAAATGGTCCTGCATGCTTGTCTTTCTTGAACCTTCTGTTCTGTCCAATTGATCTACTTTTCAGTCTCTACACCAAGAATACCCTACCTGATTTATTGTACCTTTATAGCAAGACTTGACATAGAAGAGACACATTCTCTTGCCCTGTCCTTCAAGAGTGGCCAGCTCTTTGTGACTCTTAACATTACTACACACCTTTCCAAAGAAACAGACCCACACCTGTGCTTGTACATCCTCAGATCTGGGCTTTGTACTGAAGTTGCTTTGAGTGTATAGCTCAATCTGGAGAAAGAATTAATGTAATTAAAGCATTAAGTCTTAGGTCTTTAATAGTTTTTAATAATGTTATGTACATTATGTAAATGCCCTGCACATGTTATTAGATTCATTCCTAAATATATAACACTGTTGATGTTAGAGTGTCTTTGTTAAGCATTTTAATTTCTAATGTCTTATTGTCCAGTCAAGTTCAACGGCCCCTTAGGTATACCCTCTCTGGTCTGAAGACAGAGCCAGCAGAGTATCATCCAGACTCTATGTTTGGTATATGCTTGCAATGGGGGAATCTCAACTGAACTTGAACTGTGGTTATGCAACAAGGTGGAGGAATCCACCATGGTGGGAGGGTTTGGGGAGGGGTGGGGAGAATCCAAGTACCTATGAAACTGTGTCACATAATACAATGTAATTAATGAATTAAAAATAATAAAAAATTTTTCTAATGTCTTGTTTTTAATGTGTAATTGACCTTACAGAAACCTTGTTAGAGTAACTAACCAATTAATATTTTTGGATATCTTATATTCATAGATCATTCATGAATAATGACAGCTTTATTTTATCTACTGTGATGGCTAGACCACTGGTGTACTTCCACACTGGCTGTGCAAAAGCAAGCAGCCACAGAAATAGAAAACCCTCACAATAACATACATGGTACACTAAGGTTGTGTATAGATAACTTTCATTAAAGCAGACAAATCACCTGCTCCTTTGAGCTTGCACTATTATTGTAGAGTCAGGAGCTGCCCTCCCTGGAGGCTCTCAAGCAGAGTTACAGTCAAGTGACAAGCAAGGAACAAGAACACACCAGCTGCGGAGCAGAGCGCTCATCTCCCTTGGAAGGCTGGTCCCACTGACAGATTCTGTTTTCTCACACAGGGTTCCAAACACTGTGTTCCAGACCCTTGCTGTTGGGAAAAACCTCTCACCCATCCATGAACATGAAGAAATTTCTCACACAGAACAAAATGTATTTTTTAAAGGGCTTGCCTCCTCTTCTATAAGTGTGTATTCTAATTTCTAACAAAGAAATAGTATTTTTTTCTGATAAATGAATATGAAATATATGGTTTAAAAAGTGGTAACACCTTTGAATATTCTCATTTAGCAAACAAAAATCTGCAGCTTTTTACAAGCTTATGTAAAGTGTTTCCTTGATGTCGCTGGTCTGAGTAATACAAGAGTGGAAAGCTCTGACGTGATGTGCATCGTGTGCAGAATGGGCAAAGCCAAAGCAGCTGATTAATTCAAGAGATCAGTGGGGAAGAAGGGAAGCTGCAGACATTATGAAGGGAGAGCAAGTCAGGAATAGTGAGAATTCACAGCTTAAAGGGAAAGGGCTTTCATCCTGGGGGATAGATGGGGCCAAATAAGATGAGGGCTACAAATGCTGAATGGATTAAGAAGCCAAAGGACTTCAGTGAATTCATTGTTTCCACAAAGCATCAAGGCCAACACTGAGAGTTCCGAGTTAGAGAATGGAGAGGTGGTCAGGAGGCAGAGGGCCTGGCTTTGTGCTTCCTCAAGAAAACAAGCCATGAAGAGGAGTAGAGCATCTTTGTTCTAGAGGCCTGGAGATATGACAGGACTTGGGCAGGTTTGCTTGGTTGTTTGGTACTAGAAAGAATGGCATAAATATAAAAACCATGTAGCATAGAGGCAAACATTTTGAAAATGCAGAAGGAAGAAATTAATGAAGAATCTGAGGAAGGGTGTACAAATGTAGCATCGAGCAGACATAGGGAGTTTTACTGTGGGCAGGAGGGGAACCTTCACCATTGGTGCATCGTGAAATATGTGTACCGATCCAGAATGTGGTTTCTATCTGGCTCGTCACAAGCAGCCTGTACAAACATGACCCGCTCTCTGTGCAAGGCACAGCCAGCCAAGATGTATGCAGCAAATCAGTAAATGGGTGAGATTAGGATTTGGAAAAATGTTTACCAAGAAGACAAATGGACAATGGACTATCTTGGAGACAAGCTGTCAACAAATAAGAGTGTAGAAGAGAAACATTGGAAGGAAGATGGAATCTCCTTCTCTCCTCTGTACATTTCCTGGGCCTAGTTTCCAACAGGCCTCATCTTGTCTCTCTCCTTCACAGCCACACTTCTCATTTTCCCCTCCCTTCACCCATCACTGTATATTCTCAGAATTTGCTGTGCTCAGGTAGGATTTAGGAAGAAGTAGGTTCTCGTGGCATGCAGAAAAAGTGAACATTTAAACACCAAAAGACAAGATGTTGATCTAAAAGAGTATATGTCTAGGGTAATGTTTCTGATCAGAGATGGTCAATGAAAAGACATTGGTAGATAAATTTTCAAAAGAGAAATGCTATGGGTCAACAATAAATCATTCACCCCCCACTACAGCAAGCACAGAGAAAATAACTTTTGGCTTTGGTAAGAACAACCAACCAGTGAGCATCCTGGGACCTTGCTCTGGGGTCAATCTGCTTATTCTAGAAGGCCCTGGAAAGTGCAGCGACAGCTGCCTAAGAAGCAGCCACAGCACCTCCATCTGTCCCCAGGAAGAGAGGCCATCTGTCGTCATCCGATTGATGGGTCTCTAGGATCATTAGCACCAGTGCTTGTATAATCCATTCACGTTCTCGGTCACACCAGCTTCACATGCTTCTGCGAGTATGGCTTAGCTTTGGTGTCCCAAACTCCTGCCCTTTATAAAATGGCTTAATTTGCTGATCCAGGAGGGGCAGCAGGCCTCTCTCACTTTAGGAGAGCCCTTGGCAGGGCTGTTGAGGGTCACTACAAGGCAGCATTTGCCTGTAGCCCAAGGCTTTGTGTTCTCAGCCCACATTTACTCTATCCCTGGAGATAGTAATGTAATGTAGACCCAGTGAGACAGTAACTGGATTCCTTCTACCCATGTGGGAGACCTGAGTGGAATTTCCAGCTCCTGGCTTGATTCTTGGCCCAACCCACGTCATTGTGGGCATAGGAATCTAGCAAATGGGAGCTCGTTTCTGTCTCTCACACACTCTCACTTTCGTCCTCTCTGCCCCCCCCAACCCTGCCCTCTCAAATACAAGAAAAGTTTTAATTCAGAAGATTAGACATCATGCACTAAAATAATACCAGGCAAGCTCAACTCACAAGAAAATCAAATGGGAAGACATAGAAAGAATTTGGGCATAGGCACTGCTGGTTTCTGTTATGTGATAATCTTATCCCCTCTTTTGCACAGATTTTGCACTGACTGAAAGCAGTGTGGTCATTCCTTTGTGCCAAAAAGGATATTTTCCCTGTGGAAATATGAGCAAATGCTTGCCACGTGCTTTTCACTGTGATGGTGTGGATGACTGCGGGAATGGTGCTGATGAAGAGAACTGTGGTGAGTTCTCCCTCTGGGCTCCCCCAATACTGCCTGCAATCATGAATCAGAAGGAAGAGAATTATAATGAGAGTTATGATGAACTGCAAGATATGACTTGGTATTCAATAGGAAATCCTGTTGGAACACAAATAAGCACTTTGCAATTTCTGTGTGGCAATGACCCACATTTCCATGTGTTTAGACGTTAATCTGCCCTTGCATATTTGAGCATCAATTTGAGGGGACTCTATTACTACCATCAAGTGGTTGACAATTTGATTTAGCCATAAGAATATCCAATTAGTATAGACAAGCCCAATTAGTTATTTGAACACCCGTCTATGTGCCAGGAGCTCTGCAAATCCCCAGGACTCAGAGGGTCCAATAGAGACAAGAGTCTCAACCGTGTGGGTTTTTAATGGCCAAAATGAACTAAGGAGAAGGTAAATATGTACATAAATAAGTTAAAGTATCTCTGAGAGCAATAGATACCATGAAGAATATAGAATAGAATCATGACATTGGAAGTTATTGGGAGAGGGGTGTTCAGAGCAACAGCTCAGTTGGCCAATAGTCCCTCTTCAAGCACTGGGATAACGTATTGGCACTGATTTGTGTCCCAACTGCTCCACTTCCCATCCAGCTCCCTACTTGTAGCTTGGGAAAACAGTGGAGGATGGCCCACAGCCTTGGAAGAAACTTTGGGCTGCTTGTTTCGGATCTGCTCAGTTCTGGCCATTGCAGCCACTTAGGGAGTGAACCAGTGGACTGAAGATCTTTCTCTCTGTCTTTCCTTTTCCCTGTAAATCTCCCTTTTAATAAAAATAAATAAATGTATAAAAGGAAGATAAAAAAGGAAGTTGTTTGAAGGGAAGTATCCCTAATGGTGCAACCAGAGAAAACCTTTTCAGGATGATGACATTGGAGTTGAGAAGTAAATGAAAAAGGAAACTGGCATGAAATATTTTGGAGGACTAGAATTCTTGGCAAAGGAAGCAGCCGGTGACAAGGCTCTGAGGATGAATGAAGCAAGATGGTGTATTTCGGGGACTGGAAAGTCATCATGACTTCAGCAGAATTATCTAGCTTATAAATAGAAAACAGGAAAAAAAAAGAGTGAGTCCAGATCACATAGGGGTATACAGCCTAGTTTTAAGCACAAATATTGAGACCATATTTCTTATAGAATCTAGCTTGTTTTTCTGGTGGGGAAAAGTGATGCCAGAGGTTGACATGTCTAATTGGAGTAGGTAGCGGAACTAGACATCCTAAATCAAAAACAATACCATGTGTTATTTTCCCCACACAGAACCATCCTCCCTTTGGCACTTACTGCCCAACCAGCAATCAGACTGGGGCTTTGGGCCCAGGAATGCCAGGCATCTGGCTCTGGAATCTGCGCTTCTGCCGCTGCATCCTTACACATTCCTCCTTTCCAGGGAAACCACCTCCTGGCCAGGGTTCCAATGCAATACTCCTAACCAGCCTTTAGGACAGAGTCCAGGTGTAATATTGGCCACATGGAAGTTGCCTGTCTAGGCTGGGAGTGACTTCTCCTTGTAACCACAGCACTTTGGGTGTGCCTGTGTCAGCACATGCAGTACCCTGCCTCATCTTGTCTCTGTAGTTGCCTTCCAAGACATCAACTGTCTCTGCGAAGAAACCTGTGTCTTCTTTGCTTTATGTCAGCAGAATCAAGAATAGTAGAGTAGCTGATAGGTGCTCAGTGTTCAGTTATGGGGGAAACTCTTTTTTTTTTAATTATTTATTATTTAACTTCATTAATTACATTGTATTATGTGACACAGTTACATAGATACTTGGGTTCTCCCCACCCCTCCCCAAACCCTCCCACCATGGTGGATTCCTCCACCTTGTTGCATAACCACAGTATGGGGGAAACTCTTATGAGTAGCCACAAGCATGTTCCCCGGATCCTCAGCCTTTCCTTTTTGTTGCATGAGTGTCAGAGATGATAAATATTTGTCTAACTCCTGAGGATGTTCTGAGCCCAGATTAAATAAACCACATGAAGGTGCTTATAATGCTATTGAAGGTGTAAGGGTGTAATTAGCAAATATATTAATAAGAAAGAGAAATTAAAGAAATTAGAGAATAAAGTAACCTAAAGACAATTATTTTACTCTCTGGCTTATAGAAATTTGAGTGTCATAAATTGTGATTTGTGTAAGCTTCAGGATAATACATTATAATGCATATCTTACCACCTTTGTTGCATATATTTAAGATGCTTCAAAATTAGACCTCCTTTTTGTGGGCAAAATATTTTACCCCCAAAAAGAAAGAAACTTGACCAATAAGTAGATCACATGAACATATGACAAATTGAGAAGAAGTTGTTTCAACAAGACTCAGTAGCCTTTTTTAACATTATAGCTTTAGTAGTAGTAGTGATAGTTGATATTACAGTTCCATAGACTCTGGGATTTTCTGTCCACCTCCCCAAGTCCCCCCCCCCATTGATTTCCCCTCTAGTGTTACAACAAGTAATCCTTCATGAGCAGTCCTAAGTCCATCATTCGGTATTGAAGTGTTTCCATGGACAATGTCAGATAGTCCAGTTTCCTCCTGTCAGGCGTATTCAACAGTTTCACTGGGAGCCCATCTTTGGTCTGGATGCAGAGAGGCATCCTGCACTATGTCTCCACATCTGGACCTGTCAGTAGCCTTTAACTCGACCTAAAAATATCAGGTGACATAAATTTTATCCTAATTCATTATTTCCTTCAAATATGCATCTACATGTACTTGTGCCGAAGTTTACACATGAGAGAAAGGAAATTTAGATTATATTTTCTTCTGAGATCTTCAAAGATCTTCTGAGATTTAAAATGTCCTAATTGGAAATAGGTGATATTTTTCAATGAATTTATATAAAGTAGTTATACATTTGCATTGTGTATTTTGTGATCTATGTACCTGAAATATTTACCATTGTCAAAAGGGAAGTTTTACAGATGTTTGCCTAGCTTTTTCTCTCACACTATCCATTTAAAACGTTGATTATTTTATTCTGTAATGTAAACAAATCTTTCATTTCATTATCACATTTTTATACGTTTGGCTTGTAGCATGATGTGTGCTTTCTAGAATGATTGACATGTATTAATCACCATTTCACAGGTGACACTAGTGGATGGACAACTATGTTTGGCACAGTCCACGGAAATGTTGACAATGTTACAGTAACACAGGAGTGCTGTAAGTGGTGTTGGTTCAAAGACAGTATCAGAATGGCGAGAAACATGATTTGTAGTGATGGATTGATATGGATACAACAGTCCCCATTTATACAATGGTTACCCTATCCATGCTTCCAGTTACCTATGATTAATGACAGTATGAAAATAGTGAATGGATATTTTCAGTGAGAAAGATAGAGACAATATTCACATATGTTTTATAGAACTGTACTGTTAAAATGATACTATTATTTGTTATTGATTTCTTATTCTACCTAATTAACACATGAAACTTCTCTGTGACTCTGTCTATATAACAAAAGTATAGCATAAATAAGACGGTACTATTTATAGTTTCAGGCATCAAATTGGATTTCAGATTATACTCTCTGCAGATAAGGGGAACTACTGTATATGGTGAACATTTTTTCAGAATTTAGATTTCAGGTCAAAGTATCTCACTCTACTATAGACTGTCTGTTGTTCTGAAATTAGTGAAAGAAGAAAATGTCCATCTTTGAGTCCATATTGAAAGAATATATAGGGCCCAGTGTGATGGCTCAATTGGCTAATTCAACCCCTGCAAGAGCCAGGATCCCATATGGGTGCCAATTCATGTTCAAGCTGCTCCACTACTCATCGAGCTCCCTGCGTATGGCCTGGGAAAGCAGTGAAGGATATCTCAAAGACTTGGGACTCTGCACCTGTGTGAGAGATCTGGAGGGATTTCCTGACTGCTGGCTTCAGACTGGTTCAGCTCCAGCCATTGTGGCCATTTGGAGAGTGAACCAGCAGATGGACGATCTTTCTGTCTCTTCTCTCTGTAAATCTGCCTTTCCAATAAAAATGAAGAAGTCTTTTTTAAAGCATATATATATATATACACACACACATATATATGTGTGTATACCTATATATACCTATGTATACACATATATACATATACATATATAGCATGATTGTTGCAAGTAATAAAGTTTTTGTTCTTTTAAATTACTTTCCTCAGTAAAGATATCAGGAATGTACTGCTTTCCAGGTCCTATTTAATGTTTTAAGAGTACAGTGACTACTAAGATGTGACTTCAACCCACAGATGTCTCATACAGTAGCAAAAAGCTAGATCCTGGCAAAATTAGTGATGCTACAGTATAAGTACTGAAACAGAGGAATGAAATTTACCCAAGGGAAATGGAACCCAATGGCATAAATTATGGTTCTCTGTGGAAGGGGAAATGTTCCCAGGAAAGATGCTAGTTGAGGTAGACTTTGAAGTCTTGAATCAGTAGGGAAGAATAAGAGGTAGCAGGATGAATTGGAGAACAAGACCAGCATAACTCTAGAGTAGGAGGGCGAGTGGATACTTCAAGATACCTTTTCCCAGTACATGAGGAAAAGACACAAGAGCTGTGCCAAGGCTGGGCCAGCCCACAAAGTGCTTTAGTTATACCCTTTGGACTGCATATCCGTGCATGTGTATGTATCATCCATAATTTATGTATAAATACTTGTGTAGATTAATCCACAGTTGCATATATACATTGATAGATGTATATATAATGTAATGTAAATACTAAACCAATGGCTTATAGTCATCTCTCCTTGTCCATGGGTTCCACATCTGCCAGTTCAACCAACTATGAGTTGAAAATATTTATACTAGCATTAAAATGTTTCCTTATTCCTTAAATGATCTGGTATAACAATATTATAGCATTTATATCAAATTAGGTATCTTAAGTGCCTGGAGAGGCACTTAAGGAGGCAGAGTATTGGTTCTCTGGAAATACTGCACCATTTAATAGAAGGGACTTGAATGTCTGTGGATTTTGGTCTACACAGTGGAAAGAACCAATGCATACTCAGAGTTGAATGCATTGTGCATTTTATGGTAACAGTTAATAGTTATCAGTTACTATATGCACAGACATTATGTGTCAAGGTGTAGATGAAAAAGGATAAGATTTAAAACTATGTTACTGAAAGTTTTCTTCCTGAACTACAACTGCTTGTGTCACACATACATCTCATTTTGTAGATTATCTGGGTACACAGAAAGCAGCCATTGAAGCAATAGACTTCTGCGTTGTTTACTTATTTATGAATAGGAAAATGCCTGTAAGGAAGATTCTTCTTCCATCAGAACTGGAGAAAATGAATTAGAGCAGTGAATCAGTCAGCACAGCTTTGCCCTGAAGATGGAGGCATCTTTGGTATCTAGTGGGAAGGGTAAGAACACTGCTGAACATCCTGCAGAGGCCAGAACAACTTCCTCAGTAAAGAAGGATGTGACACACACTGTCCTTGTGCTCAGGCAAAGGAAACAGTGAGGACTAGAATCTAGAACATACCACTGAGAAGAGTGAGGTAGAGCGATGCAAGAGGTGTTTCTGAAGAACCCACAGGCAGTGGGAACATGGTTTACCTGTAGGTAAGGGAGGATGAAGAGTCTTGCCCACTGTTCTGGTGGAAGCAACAGATTCTTTTATTTTCTGTTTTGATTTTCATGGGAATAAAACACACACACACAAAAAAAACATAAGTGAGATGATATCTGACCGGACTGTAATAGTGGCTGTAGCAGAACATGTAGGTGGCTCTTTTCACAACTCTTAAGTTTAAAATATGAAAGTTTTCACTTTAACCTTAATCAGCAAGCATTTATGGAGCAACTGCCTTGTGCTAGTCAATCGAAGTAACCCAATAACATTCATTGATTTACCCAATCTTCCTAGTGTTTTTCAATGAGAACTTAGTCTTGGTTTGCTCTGTGTTTTTAATGCAATGCTTCGTTAATGAATACTGGAAACTAAAACTGAAATAGACACCATATTAATCTGCGCTGATTTAAGGAGAACTCTTGTTTTCTTTGAATAAATCCATGTAATAAGGTATATATAAATTCGTAAAATGAAAGTGAAAACAGAACAATGTCATTTATAGAGAAAGTCATACTTCAACCAAAATGCTATTTTTCCTAGTGAAAGCTGCTTCTTTTTACCCCTAGTTCTAAGCCAGTATCCACAACAGTGTAGCTGCAAAGAAACTGAGTTGGAATGTGTTGGTTCTGACTTAAGGATGGTGCCAACTCTTTCCTGCAATGTGACATCACTGTGAGTACGGCTCGATTCTTGATATTTGTCCCTAAAGTCACATGAAAACCGAAGGAAACTCTTTACTGATGCTATAGAGCCAAATTATGAAATGATAGAAAGTCTATTTAAAATTACCAGTCATCAGAGAATTCTGTATGCTTCCCTCCTGTGGGGAAAAAAATGCTGTAAAGCACAGTATGTTGGATTAGCCTCATTAACATCTAGCTCAAAAACATCTGTGGTCTAGAATTCTTATGTTTGTTTGCTTTCTGATTTATGCATGGTGACTAATGTGCCTGTTCTGAAATGCTTTCTAAAAGGAAGCACACTCACTTATCCCATCTCATTTTTAATGATGATAACATATCCACGATTGCAAAGGTATAAAATCTAGCCGTGCCAGATTGTGCAAATTTCTGTTTGCGTACATTTGTAAGAGCCTCAAAATTTGCAGCAATGTCATCATTTAGCTACACATGGTTGGAATATTCGGTTATTTTTCATTTTGTGTGCTGTATTTTGCTAACTTACCCAGAAAAGAAAAGAAAAAGTGGGGGCGGGGGGAAGTCATCATAGGCTTTCCATTGTGTGTAAGAGAGACGAATAGGTAATCTTGTCAGATCTTTGCAAAAATAAATTTTTAATGAACATTTAATACTTACATGGAAAGTTTTCAGTCATTGTCATGCTCAATTGTTTTAAACACTTCAGAATAGCATCACATATTTTCTTTCCAAGCATGTTGCTTCTATGAACGAGTTTGGCCAGAAAAATCCATAATGATGTCTGTTTTGCATGTTATTTCAGGTCTCTTAAGGAAAACAAAATCCACAGTCTCCCAGATAAAATTTTCATCAAATACACAGAACTTAAAAAGATGTAAGTAGCTCTTAATAGGGTATTTATGGGAAAACCCTGGTGATGTGTTGTTTAAGATGTTTTTGTTCTAAAAATAAAATATAAAATTTATTATCTCCATTGCTAAATATATTCCTAAATGTGGTTAGGATTAGAAATAGAGCATTTAAGAGCATGTTATCATTCCATTTCATAATTTAAAGCAGCTGAACAGATTTTAACTTCTTCAGAGTTAATTTGGACTGGAGCTAGAAGTCTCAATAGGAAAATACACTGTCCCATGGTTTTTCTCAGGATTATTTAGGAAATGACATTTAAAATCAGAGGCACTGGATGTACTTTTTAATTTGGAAAAAGAGTGATAACACAGACAAGAACAGTAAGATCGTGTAAATCACATAGTAAGACACAGGCTGTCTCCTGGGGGTGGGGAGGAAGAGCAAAAACACAATAGTACAATCAACAATGTTAGTTTACTGGAGAAAAATGAATGTTAACAGCTAGGGCATGGTGAGATAAGAAATGCTACTAGTGAGAAAGAAGATGTGAATATGCTCCCAGAATTATCTGGCAAATAAGCTCATGATTTGGGGCATGTAATCCTGGAGGCAGTCTCTGTTAGAGGTGTAGAAGTAAATCATCCATCCCATCACAGTCTCCATGGGTTGCCCAATACTACACATAGCTCTTCACTTTGGTTTCCTACTTAGTAGGTAACTTCATGATGATTGATTTAACTTCATAACTTTTTCATGCTGAAGTATTTGAAAAAGTTCATTGGATATGGAATAAGAACATCCCTATCAATGGTATGAAATACCTCCTGCTCTCATAAAGAATTTGAGAGTATTCAGAATCAATGCATCATTGGTCATTTATAATTTGGATTAATATTTGTCAATCTTTCTGAGCCCAGTCACCCTGAAGTAATAAAGAGACCACATTTGCCAAACGATCCGTGAGGTTACAGAATCACTCTAGCATGGTAATGCTGCGTATGCTGCAAGGCCCTTAAAAGTACCATGACCTCATTGTGTTATCCTTCCACAGCTACTGTAGAAGATAAAGTTTCTAAAACTGTAAAATATGTTAAAGTACAGGTATAAAAATGATCCAAAAATGTATTGAGGCTGAACAAGCACATTTGATTGGAGACATCAAGGATTCCATGTTTATGAGTTTAGGTACAGATTCATGCATGTAGGAAATGATGCAACCTGAGGAAGTCTTTGGATTAGAGTTTTGTGTGAACCCAGATACTTAATCACACCTGGGTTGGATTATCGCCTCTATCAACCTCACCTACAGTCAGGACCCTCTGCTCGGTCCTAGAGCACACAGTCATGTGGTCATTGTTACAGGGAAGCAGTGAGATATTCACTCCAGATTTCTAGAGTCCCGTAGAGAGATCATTAAACCATATTACTTCTAGTCTTCCTAGAAATTTTCCAATAGCAACATGTTCATTCTGTGAGACAGCGTGGTCCTTGTGCTGCCTCAGAAGCTCTCCAGAGGTTACAAATAAAATAACACTAGAGTAAAGGAAGGGAAAAGATTATTGCTTAAGAGTACCTGGTTATATCCTCTTATCTGGTGTCATACAAGTTTTTAGAATTTCTTAGTGAATCTCCTTATGACCAATGAGATACTTAAAGATGGCAATGATTCAGTGTTCAACCTACGAACAAGCACCAATTTTTGCAAGAGGCAGAATCAGTGCCTATCTAGAACAATGATGAAACTATAGACAAAACTAGAGACTAAAAGAAATTGTTCTAACAGTTCATTGAACCTCTTCTGACACATACTGTCCCATCATACATTTCTGTCCCATGTTGAATTCCTGCCTGCACCTTTTGCTACTCACTTGGGAAAACCCAACTTCTAGAGAAGAGCAAGCAGAGAGTTGCATAAGCTTTTCAGGCTAAATCCTTTCTTGGTATATAATTTTCTTTTGTGTCAGTACTTTCACAGTGCCTCTAGTCAAATACAGGAAAGGGTATGGAAACACTTGGAGAATGCACATTCCAAATTTTTCTAGGGGAAAAGGGTAGATATTAACTTTCATTGCCAAGATAAGCTGGCAACTTCTCCAAGTAAACATTTAGTTCTACTTTTGGGAAACAGGCAACACATCACGGCCTGAACATCATCGCCACAGCATTCTCACAATAAAAGTTGTTCTTTGATTCTCCCAGAGACTCACAGAAAAGATTATGAGCACCCCCTCCAACACACACACAGCAAGAAATACTTGAGAGCTGTATGCAAGCTATAGCACAGAGTGATCAAGCACAATGAAGATTTAGATGTCATTGTTTAAAGTCTATAATTCCAGTCTAAGAATTCCAAACACTGGAGAACTGATTCACAAAGTCTATGAAGCATAAACCCTTTCAGGAATGAGGAAACCTAATCTTGAAAAACAGTTCATCTTCCCAAAGTCAAGCAGTTAATAAGCACCAGGGCTTGACCTCAAACCCAAACCTTGACACTGTGTGCTTTCAGAAACTTCCCCATAATCCAGCCTCAGATTGTTGTCACCGTAAACTATTCAGTACCTAAACTTTAATTCAAAAGTTGCTCAGTTTCTTTACCAAAATTATCCAAATACCTTAAAGTAGCTTACAAATTCAGTAAATGATCCTTCCTGGAACCTCCTCACTCCTTGACTCCTCCTACCTCTCTTTCCCGAACTCCGGGAAACATTCCCTCCAGCCCCAAACATACGTCTTGTCCCTTCTGTCCTTTTGTCCTTTTCTTCCCAATTTTTCACCACAAACAGTTCACTCCTTGGGGTGCTTAACTTCTAATAGAGAATATCAATAAATGAAATTTCAAAAGTATTATTTATTAAACTATGATTAGGGCCATGGAGAAAAATAAACCAGAAAGAGGATTGTGATGTTCTAAGTAAATGATATTTCAAAGAATAGTATAATAAATTTTGCCCATGTTACCATGCTTAAAGGATCTTTAAAGCTCCCATCATTTCTATGAATCAGAACACACTTAACCAGTCTTCAACAAAACTGTACAGCCATTTCAAACTGTCATCCCCCTCATCCTACCACAAACGACTTGTCTCAGCATCACTAGTTCCTTGAGTTCTTCCCCAACATACCTTCTTTCAAATTTGTGTTTTATTCTGATTGTCCTGTTTGCCTGAATTTTCTTTAATGTTTGATACCTAGAATAAACACATAGTGCTGTCATGAGAGAATATTATCAGAACATGATCAGAGCAAGCTGAGCAGAAGTAGAACCCTTTCCTTTCTATAGTCTGTGTGCCATCGGATTGTAGTATCCTTGTGAGGATCGCCTGAACCTGTTAATTCTGAATGCCCTTGCCACTACAATGCTTATTTCCATGCTATGTATGTACATTACTAGTAATGTGTAGTCCATCCTATACCTGTGCACTTAGCATTTAAAAAGTATTCTGAGTTGAGTCCTTGAATGTATACAGCTTTTCTTGTCAGACTGTGAAGATCTTTTTGGATCATCCCATGTATTCCCTATTCCTGCCAGATTTCTGTCACCTGAAAATAAGATGAACCATCGTTACCCAAATCATGCAGTAAAACACTGAAGAGGACAGCAACAAATTGTCTTTCCATATGTCTTCTTCATCATCATTCAGATAAGGATGTGTCTCATACTTTATTTTGTCCTTAACAACATCATAGCGCCACTTGATCAATGCCTGGCAGGCATGTCACACAATGTCTATTACGCTGTGTTTTTTGGATGGTCAGCGTTTCCAAGAAGAAAATGAGATTGGTCTGAAGTGCCCTATTCCTCATGAACCACCCTATTCCTTTTCTCTTTCAGATATCCACAAAACACACTGAAAGAACCTGTTAGTTTGGCAGGCTGACTTTGAGCTCATTCCACTATAGCATGTGAAACCAAATTCTATCCTGTTTTAAAACTAAAAACCACACTTGGTCACTTTTAATTTTCTAGCTGCTCATCATTTGTCCAGAATCCTCAGTAATTTATTGTAGTTTGTTGTTTCCATTTCCCAAGTTTATCTGTTTCTGGATGAAATTTCTAAAACCAGAGGACTTGAATCCCTTTTTACCAATATATTCTACATCCCAAACTGCTCCTGTTCAATAGCCTTTCTGTTTGCTTCGGCCCTTGAAGTCACCTTCTTTGAGAACACGGGGACAAGGTAGGAGTTGGACACTAAGTGGTTGATACTTTAATCTTGTCTCACAATGTTCTAAAATAAATCCCAAGAGCCAAACTTGAATTTTTCCTTCATGTTTTCTTGCTTCTACACTGTAAGTGGAAATACACTTTATTGCCCACAGTTATTTTACTTTCTAAGTTTAAACATGACTTGCATCAACTGTGATTACATGTTATGAAACCTTCACTCTGGTCCTTGCATTTGGGAGGAACCACTCGCTCTGAGTTGGATGGTCCTCCTGGTTCCCTCATAGTGCCATGTACCTCCCCACCCCATTGTTGCATATGTTGTTGTTCATGTAGTAAGTACCCTGTTACAGTCACTGAGTGATTGTTGAATCAGTGCTGGGTAGTGTAAATGTGGAAAAGAGAGGGTGTGGAGGATCCTTAGAAGAAGGAACAAATGTATGCGAAACGGCTCAGGATGTTGGGAGAGACTGCACAGTTTGCCTATGGAAGGATTCCCACTGGAGATGGCGGAGCACAGACTGGGGAGTAGAATTCGGATTGTAGAGACATGAATATCAGCTGAAGAATCTGCATTTTTTTTTTTTTACTTTCTGTGGGCAGGGAAAAGATACACACAAATACATGCTGTGGATTGTAGTGAGCCAATTAATTTAGTCTGCATTTTTAGGTAGTATTGGGAAATAACCTAAAGTTATTGTCAAGTGAGTCTCCAGTCTGGAATGTTCTAAATGGAATTGACGTCATTTAGCCATCCAAAAAATGAATTGCTAAATCAAAATTAAATTTTAATTGCCAGATGAACAAATGTTACTGAAATGATCTGAATATTTTTACTATTGATCAGCTTATTCATTTAGTGATTTTTTTTAAAATGTCAAGCTTTTCTAAAGTTGGGGAGGAAAAAGCAGTTTCAGATGACCTTTCAGAGAAATAAAATATGATTTATGGCTTTGACCATGATACTTTGTCACTGCTACCATGGAAACCAACAGCAGTTCTTTTCATTGTAACATAAACCTTATATAAATCACGAATTTCTTCTTCAGCTGAGTTTTTGTTAAATGGTTATTGGCAGCAAAATGTAATTCAATGCGTCTACTTGGCTATTGAATACAAAATGTCACATTTGAAAAATAGCTTATAAACATGCATGTCATTAAAGCATTTATTTGCTTTTGTGTCAGGTACATAAATTCCTGGTGTTTTTGCTTTGAAAAGTCCTGATAGCTGAAACAGCAGGAATTCATGAACCAGTAAGTTATTCTTAGAAAAGCCATTCAGTGAAAGTATATTAAATGGGTTCATATCTCAGCTCTGAATAAAAAAGTGGGCAACACTTGCCAAATTGTCATACTTCCAAATTTCTCTTCACACTTCTAAGCTCCTATTCTACAAAGAAGAAAGCAGAAACTTAAAAAGAGTTTAAGTTTAGCAATCTAAATTAGAGACATGAGACCAGGGACTCTGGGTCTCTGTGGGTGACAGCCAGCCAGTTCAATCAAAGGCTGGGGACTTTGTATTATTTGAGGAGTTTGAGTCCTACCTGGTGTCAGTGGTGCGAGATAAGCTGTCCATATGAGATGGATCGTTCCAAACATTGGGTTTGCTCTTTCCTTTCTTCGATGTCTAAGACAAAAGACAAGGTTAAGTTCGCAATGTGTGACTTGCACCTATCTCTTCAAGACGCAAGAATTAGGTAAAATGCGCATTACACCCTTGAATTAACCATCTTAAATATGAACAATAATTGGTTATATAGAGGAAATTTAATATACCTTTATTAGAGCAGTGCATTCTGTTTCTTCTTCATGTGCTAATATAATGTAATTCACATTATTAACTTTCATTACACCAGTCCAAACTCTGAAAACACTAAAGCAGATACCGATCTGTGAGAGTTTATCATATTTGTAATAGAATCTTAATTCAAATTAAGCAGAATTTATTCTGCACTGTGAAGTAGCTTCCCCACAAAGTACAGAAGATGGGGTTTCGGAGGACACAACGTTACGTTGGCTTTCAAGTTTACAGGATAGAAATTGAAATTTTGGGCCTCACTATGGCTATGATGCATTTGCACTGAAGTACCACCAGTTCCACATGGTGGATCATAAGAAAAATGGCCATATTTTTACAGCATCCTGGGTAAAGAAAAGGTTTACTGAGAATTGGATCCTGATCTTGGCTTTGCTTGCTAAAGTCTAAGTGTGTGAATATCCTAGCACCCTTAACATAGTCAATATCTAGAGGCAAAGACTGGGAAGTTATCCTAGGAAACAATTCTGGTACAATAAAATTAGTCAACAATGAATGAGCACTTATTCTATCCAGAGTTTTGCAGTGAAGTCCATAACAGTCAAGACTGTGTTATGTAATATTTTAGGAGTCAAAATGAAAATAAGAGAAATGGGAGCCATTCAAAAGACTGTGTAGTCATTAGCATGGATCTGTTTACTGCCCCCTTGATAACCTTTAGAAAAAAATGAATTCAGGGTTAACCTCCCATTGTGTAGTAAAGAAAACAAAAAGGAAATCTGTTTATTCTATATTCCTGCCAGTGCTATGATAAATCAATATTGCATTAGTAAGTTGCTGCCCAAGTTAGGGGATTTATGCCATGAGTTAGAGTTGGTGGACTAGCCCACTTCAATTATTAGTGCTCTGTGGAATCTTTCACACCTCATCAGTTCACTTGGTGCCGCCCAAAATTCACTCCCTGCTTTGTTCAAGGGGCTAGCAAGAAGAGAAATATTCTCATGGAGTAAGTTCCGCAAGAAAAGGCAGAGTGATCTCACATAGGCAGCAGCTTCCCCAGCCCCAAGTCAGAACAGGATGATGCCATGGATCTAGTTTGCAGAAAGAAGACTGACTCCTTTCCTAAGCACAGCACATTTGAATTCAGTGGTACAAGGCAGGCATAGCCAAATATCCTACAGAAACCGCGTGTGCTGGCTAGCCTCATGGCTCTTACTGGCACCTCCACCCTCCCAACATGACAATGGGGCCTTCTGCTTTATAAAGCAATTCCACAAATTGTCTTCAGGCAATGAAAGTGACATACTAAATTCCATAAACTTTCATCTTGTGATTTTTTTTTAATCTTTATTCCTACCAGATATCTTCAGTATAATTGCCTTAGTCACATCTCCAGCAAAGCATTTTTTGGATTACACAATCTTCAAGTACTGTGAGTGGTTTCTCTATAATTATGTTATTACTGCAATTTTAAGTAAAGACTGAACTGTTAGAAATGGTACTTCTTAAAGCTTGACCTGGTTGTAGAGAAATGGGAAGGACAGGTTATAACAGTGTGCTTAAATTAGTTATTGCAATTTAGGTCTTCTTTGGCCAGAAGACTTAAAAAGGCTGACCTGCTTGCTTCCCTAGCTTGGTTCACTTTCACATTTTAGCTTCTTACTTTTACTCTAATCTTTGTTAGTTTACTATATTTTTTTCTTACAATGCTACCTTACTAAGAATATGATCATAAAAAGGACAAAAGCAAAAGTTGCCCCATGTACTTAGTTATTATACTTTTGTACTCCAACATAATGTAATATCTTACAGCATCATTTGTGAACAGTTTTCCTTTGTCTATCCCTGATGCTACACCTGTAGTTGTCTGTACATTGTTGTCTCCCCATTGTCCATTAATTTCTAGCTTCTCCCAGCCTGTCCAGCTGAGCTGTTTCAGAAGCAGATGTCCATAATTCATAATCTCATAAGTGATTATTATTATAATTATATATGACCAAAACAAAGTGTTGGACTTTCCTGATTAACTAATTCATACTATCTGTAGGTATCTCAACCACAACTGCATAACAAGCCTCAAACCTGGAGTATTTAGAGATTTGCATCAGCTAACGTGGCTGTAAGTATTCTAGTTTTGATTTCCCTGAGCCCCCAGAAAAGATCACAGTCTTCAGTAACATACAAGAGTGTTCATAGAGTTTCCACTTTGGGGTGTATATTATTACATCTCTTTTATCTCCTTCCTTTTAAACATTTCATCTGCTCACTTAAAAGACACAGAAAAAAAAAATCTATTTGCTGGTTCATTCCCCAAATGCTCACAGTACTGGGCCCTGGGTCACACCCAAGCCAGAAACCTGAATCTCGATCTGGGTCTCCCACATGAGTGGCAGAAACCCAAGTATTTAGTCGTCATCTGCTTTTCCTTGGGTGTGCATTAGCAGGAAGGTATAAATCAAAGCAGAGCCACAGCTCAAATGCACAAACTCTGGTATGAGATAACAATGTCTCAGAGGCTCAACTGCCACACCAAACACCCATAATATGCTTTGTTCAAGCAAATCAGACAATTGTATTTGGGTCCCTTGTATTTAGAAATGAAGCTGGCCTTGTTTTTCTGGGTTGCCTTTGCACCCCGTGGTATTTTTGCTGATCCATTTATCCATACAGTGTTAACCAAATGCAGGATTCTACAACCTCAGCTCTGTGAACATTTTGGTCCAGATACTTTGCTCAGGAGAGGTAAGGAGAAGAGTGTGCCCTGTGCACTTTAGAGTACTTAACACTATGCATGCCGCCTGCTCCTTAGATACCAGTAATAGGACCCATCTCCCAAGAATTACAGCACTAAAAATGTCTTCACATGTTACCAAATGTCCCCATGTAAAGAAAACTTTCAGTAGGAAACCACTGACTGGGAAAGGCAAAGACTTGTTCTTACTTCTGGAACATTCAGAGAGTTCTCAAATATGCATTCATAGTATTTCACCACTTGTGAAACTGAGCTCCATGCTCCTCCCCCCGTCTCATATCAAATGTCTGTGCTCCCATCAGAGCGAGAAATACAGTTGGATGGCTGTCAGTCACTTGGCCATAATTTTACAGGTTGGCATGATCTTATGGAAAAAATCATGACTTTCGTTTCATTGAAACTTGTGTGTGCCTGATCCCATGGCTAATCTTGCAGGCCATGTTCTTAATGTCTTATACCTCTCTATTTTCACACCTGGAAGCTATACTTACTTTGTTAGAGGGTTGCTGGCATGCCTGGTGTATCCTGCCTCCTCCTAATCCTATTTTCATGGACTTCTGAGAGTAGGAGGAAACGGTCCCTGGCTTCAAGGTCGTGAGAGCACAGGAGACCTACTTGTCCTTATTTTAATTTATTCTGGAAAAATGTCACATATAGTTAAAAACAATGGTTTAAACATACAAATATTTTCACTCTTTTCTTCGCAAAATTCTTTGTGAATTGTTTGACATTTGTTCATTGAGTTGTGTGAAATTTATTGAATACATCGTTGGAATGGCATTGAGACGAAAGAACCATTTCTGATTTCCTAAGAATTATGTTTTTGTCCAGTGGAAGGTAGATGCGAGAAGAGAAAGCAGATAATCAAGATCCAACTTGATAAGTGCTGCAATGAAGCTGTAGCAAATTGAAGGGCAGTGTAGCTGCCACCGCATGGTGAAAGAAAAGCTCTCATGAAAGAGACCCCTGAACCAAATATACAAGGCCACAAAGAAAAAGGCTAGGCATCGCAGACAGAAAGGCCCATCCTACCTCTTTTCTTGGTTTTGCTGGAAAAACATCTCTAACATTGAAAATATTTTCAATGTGTTTTGTCAGAATTCTAGATGACAATCCAATAACCAGAATTTCACATCGGTTGTTTACTGGACTAAATTCCTTGCTTTTCCTGTAAGTATTCCTCTACCTCTCAATATGTCTGTCTGTAAATTGCAGTGACATCTAACACCAGCTTAGGGAGGGGAAAAAGCTTCTGTTTTAAAAAGTTAAGCATTCTAACATCTTTATTAGCCAAAATCTTTCCCGTGTTCCCAACCGCAGCTACTGTTGCTACTTCCTGGCCATGATTCTAAGTGAACAGCAGACCACAATCAAATGGATACTCTAAGTCTACTACTGATTTTCTTCAACTCCTTTAATTTCTTTTAGTTCCAAGGCATGCTGTTATTTGCAGTTGTTGGCCAAATGTAATATTCATTTTTTAAATCCTAGCTACATTTAAATCTACTACAATCTCCCAGATTCTCATCTCTCACTCCATTTTTAACAACAACAGCAAAAAATCTCCTTTGCTAAATAGTGGTCACTGAAACTCTAAAATCTGAACAGAGCTACTATCATGCTTACATTCACTGTCAATGTTTATTAACACACTAGAAAGATTTGTCAGTAAGGAATTTTGATGTTCCTTTATAGTTGATCATATAGCATCATTATTTTTCCATTTGCCAGAAGAGGCCAAAATATCATAAATTAGCCATACAGCTTAATATGCTCATGAGTTGTTTCCTTTCCCCAAGTCCCCCCTACTGTCACTTTCTAGATTTAATGCAATTTCTAGTGTGGTCCTGTCATGCTATACATGATTAGTATTTCCCCTAAGAAGAAATATTGGATGCATGACACTGGAAATGACTGCAAATTTGAAATTTACAGGAGAAATTATCATGAACTTAAAAATTATCACTTAATATGTAATTTAGACTCATCTCATAAAATCAAACCATGTACTATTTATTACTAGGGGAAAGTATATCATACTTGGGCATTCATACACTATCTGCTTCCTAATTTTGCTGTATACATTATTTAAAGGTCTTCATGAAGGGGTAATTATGTTTTTATACTCCATCCTAACATTAATTTTAACACACACATTTCCAAATTCTAAAATAGTGAAAATACTGTTGTTAAAGTGGCTTATCATTTTGTTTCTAATTAACATTTTCCTTTTATATAGGTCTATGGCTAACAACTACTTAGAAGCCCTTCCCAAGCAGATATGCACCCATATGCCTCAACTTAACTGGATGTGAGTGTTCATTTAATTTGATTTGTTATTTTCCAAAATGAGAAAAAGTAACCATAAAGTTAATGAAGAAGTATCTAAAAAGTGTATCAGTGTTTTCTTTCCAAAACCAAAATTATTTCCCAGTTTAAAAATCCTTGCGGAGTTTGCACAGGTGTAAAGGTTGTGATTGACCTTCCACCTTGAGAGCTGAAGACCCTTCATTTTCTATTCCTTACCCTATCTGGTCTTTTAGGCTGTTTCTCTTCCCCAGATGGATTTCTTCCAGATGTACCAAACTATTGCTTTTGTAGTCAATGCCTTGTGCATATGGCATTGCTTGAACTTGAAAAGTCCCACTCCCTTTTACTTTTGGCTAGCTCCAACATTTCTCAGGAAATACATAAACATTACCATTCCATGAAACTGTTCCAGACATACCACCCAGTTTTGGGCACTGCCTCTGTCCTCCCGTTGTGCTACATGAAAAACTACTAAGCCACCCATTTTCTGCATGTCATCACTACTTGAGGTTCATAATCATGTAATTACTGGCTCATTTAGTTGTCTTCTTCCTACCATTCTGTAAGCTGGGTAAAAGTAAAAAATGTATCATGTGATTCCAAGCCCTAACATTAGCATGATGACCAGCACTTAGCAGTTACTCACAAACCTTTGTTAAATGTATTTGGCCAGTTCCACCCCAATTATCTGTTGTATAACAGCTGTTTCAAATTATTACTTATGTTTCAGTCTTGTTTCATCACCAGGTTTTCCAGCAGCAAGCAAGAGCTGTCCCAGTCACATGTTCTCTGTGATTTTAGAAGGTAGATTGTATCATCTGCAGGACTCTCCTTATCATCAAACTGGGAGACTCAATGCCCATAAAATGATAAAATTTCAATCTGATAGCTTGCACTCCTCTCTAGATAGCCTCAAAATTTCTTGTGCAACATTCTTAGATGATGCTGCTTATTTATTAACTTATTTTCCTGTATGTGTTAATTTTATCATTTATCAAAAAACTTTTAGAGCAATCAAGATCCTGTGTGAGTGTACTAAAAATGAATACAAGGATCTGACAATATCAAAATTCATTAAGATGTAAAAATAATTAGAAATTTTAAAACTGCATACATAAAAAGGGAAACAGCCAGGAAAGAGGGGATTACCGAGACCCCATCCCACCCTTCCTCTGTACCCCATAAGAAACACTCAACAACATCAATATGGAGAAAGACAGGACTCTGTGCCAGAAACTCTGGTTCCTGGAATGTTCACTTTAATTTTGCATTGCCCTGAACATTGGGATGAACAATAGACACTCAATGAAAATGTAAGAAGTCTTCAGACAGTTTATGGAAATGTATATTATAAAAAATTATCTATGCAAATCAAAATTACATCAAAAGAAACTTAACATTTAATTTTACTTTCCCATAAGCCTCTAAAGAATATTTATTTATGTGAAAGACACAGTGACAGACATGGACACAGAGATCTCAGTAGACAAATGCTCTCAGTAGACAAAGGCAAGCCGGGCAGAACCAAGGAGTCCATAATTCCATCCAGATTTCCCATTTTGGAGGCAGGTCCCTGACCAGCGAAGCCATCATATGGTACTTCTCAGGTTAAGTACTAGCAAGACGCTGCATTAGAGGGAGTGGTGGTAGAACTCAAATCAGCTCTCTAACATGGCATAGAGGCATCCCACACAGTGACTTCACACACTGGACCACAGCATCTGCACCTCCAGGAACTTTTTGAGTGCCTCTAGGTAGAATTAACAAGATGACCTGATCACAAATAAGAATAGGCTTTCAAACTTGGATGTAGAAAGGAGACAGGTCAGAGACTCATGTTCTGTCTGTGTTAAAGACATGGTGATGTTAGTTTTGCAGGAAGGTTGTGTTATGCACACAGAATATACAGTACCTCATCCTGGAAAAACACAATAATAGATGGTAGCATGAGACAGGGGGTTATTATTGTTAGTAACAGGGCACCTAGCACAGAAAGCCACTCACTAGATGTTACACTGTTCTTTCCTTAAACTTTATTAAGTCTTCACATTAATTGGAAAGGGAAAGAATCAGGATGTCATTATAATGCTTTGTTACTAAGGTTAAATACCTAAGGCGGACTAACTTTATAAAGAAAAGAGGTCTCTTTAACTCATACTTATGGAGATTCAAGAGATCATATGGGATGAGAGGCTTCTTGCTGGCAGAACGGAGACAGCACGTGGTGTCAGCACCTGTATCTGCATTTATTCTCTGTTGATCTTTCTTCTTACAGTCATCAGGTTCAGCAGTGGGGGTTCCACTCTACTGATCTTATCACTTCTAGAAAACCCTACTTCCAAGCACCATGGTCAGATTCAGTTTCCACCTTGTTAACACCTCAGAAGGAAGATTAAACTTCAATCTATGAAACCTGGCTGGGCAGAGGGGGAGTAACGGGGAGGACACTCTCAAATCAGATTCAAACAGCACCACACAATATTATCAGTTCAAACTCTGTAATACCTATGGGGAAAGAAGAGCAGGATTTGTGAAGAGTAGTAGCAGTCAAGCCCAGAATTGTCATGTTCAATGAAAAGTAGCTCTGCGCATCCAACTTGTGCAAAATTTTTAAAAATGTTTTCCCTCTGTGACTTTCAGGGACCTGGAAGGCAATCGGATAAAGCGTCTTAGAAATTCCACCTTTGTGTCCTGCAATTCACTCACAGTGCTGTAAGTCAATGTAGATTTCAGTTGCTATGTGGAAAACCTAGGTTTGGAAATTGAAACATTGGCAAAGAATTGTGCAATAGTGTTTCAATTACAGCCTTAGTTTGAAAGCAACAGTAGAAAAATGTACACCTTGATTGGTTGATTTAGTGGGGAGGATGACAGCTTTAAATTGCCCATGGTTTAGGTATCCAGCTGGTCTCCCTGGTTCTATAGCAGTCATCATTGCTGTACATCGTCTCCATTGAAAATGTACTGGAAAGTTCATCAATGGAGTAAAATCATGTGTATGCAAATGGTTAGCTACACAATGACCAGCAAGCCCTGCAGATGATTCTCATCACTTAATATCTCTCTTCCCAAAGAAAAAAAATATTATAATTGTATTCAAAGTGAGAGAACATCTAATGTATTCTGATTGGCCAAAGATGCTGCTGCATTTTTTTTTTTTTTTGCTAAGTAACCTTTTTAAGGGGTAGGAGATAGGGACAGGAAGGCAAATGGATTGGTCAACTTACACGTTTGGAGTGGCAAGCTTAAAAACGCAAGTATTTGGTTTTTATTTTATTCACAAATAGTTTTCCATAGATAATAAACAGTCGGTAATGTTTGTTGGTTGTATGGGTGCTTGGAAAGCAAAATGGAAAGAGAAAAATTAGAAAAAGACACTTGCTAACATAATCCAACTACAGCTTTATAGACCATACTCAGAAGCTCCAATTGCTTGCGGCAGCATTTCCTGGAGAGACCTCGTGTATGTCCTCGGTGAGACTCCTGCCTTAGGTTTCTTTGATTTCCTTTGAGACTTGGAAGGAGGCTGATTCGATTCCTGCCACATCCGTGGCATCTCCCAAGTGAGAACTGATGATTACACAGTGCTGATTCTCACCATGTCTTACAGGTTTCTGCCTAGAAATCAAATTGATTTTGTTCCAGAGAAGACATTTTCTTCATTAAAAAATTTAGGAGAACTGTAAGTAGCATCGTCTACTAGGAAGAATATGATTGCTTCTTCCAAGATTATAAATTTAAATGGCTATGGCGACTGCTCTTCCACTAGTAGCAATCAAAATCCTGCAAACTGCTGATATTAAAAACCAGTTCAGGGAGCTGGACTTGTGGCAAAGTGGACTAAGCCACCATTTGCAACACCAGTTTCCCATATCAGCAGAGTGCTGGTTTAAGTCCTGGCTGCTCTACTTCTGATCCAGCTCCCTGCTAACGCACCTGGGAAGGCAGCAGAAGATGACCCAAGTATTTGGGTCCCTGCCGCCAATGTGGGAGACCAGGAAAGGGTTCCTGGCTTCTGCTTGGCCCAGGCCTGGCTGTTACAGGCAGTTGGGAAGTGAACTAGCAGATGGAACATCTCTCCTTTCTCTCTCTCCTTTCTCTCTCTCTTTACTCTCAGCCCCATTTTCTTCTCTTCCCTCCCCTCCCCTCCTTTCTCTCTCTATCTCTGCCATTCAAAATAATACAAAATCCATTAATCCATTAAGAAAATCAGAATTATCCTAGAGCCAAAAGTACGTTCAAATCAGGCAGTGGGGTAAATATGATTTTAATCTACCATAGTTTTATTCTTTTTCTTTGAGTGATTATATGTGTTTGTTTTGGAGTAAATTACTTTTCTATAGCTTCTTAAAATGTATCATGTATCTTCATAGTTGGAGTATACTTGACTTTCAATAAATATTGAAAAACAGTTGACTAAAATTATAAATAAATGAAAAATACTTACTATCCTTTGAAAAATTATATCTGTATCACATATGAAGTAAAGATGTACATCTAGGAGAGAGAATTAGTTTCCTTGGAAAATATTCAGAGAACTCATGTAACTTTGTTCATATTTTTCAAGGATCTAATTTTTTGAAAAGCATTAGTATTATAAATTCATTCTTCCACACATAATTGTATATAATTTAATTGGACATTAAAATTAAGTCTGTTACATTATAAATAGTGGCAATAGGCAATTAAGATAGAGGTCTTAGAATAAGGGCTACTTCATTGCCATGCTCCCAATTATTTTACCTTGTATTCTAATCTTGAAAGAACCAGGAAAACTAAATCAACAAAAGTAATTTTAAAATAATTTAATGAACTGATAAATCCACAGATTTTTAACATTTCAGGGACCTGGTATGTGTAATGTATCACATTGGATTTAAAACTGTTCTCGTTTTATGTCAGAAAAATAAAAATAGCTCTCTCAGAAGAGACTTTCAGTAGAGTTTTGGTCAGAGTCTAGAAAATGGGCATGATTAGAGGATGGGATAGGGTAGTGTTGCAAGATAAATAGGTTCCTAATTTATATATAAACTGGAAGAAACAGTACTACCAAGTTTACATTTTGAAGATTTTCCCAATCCTTTCTCCTCCAACATGAAGGAAGAGCCACACCAAAACAATACACTACAAGTCAAAATCCACTTCTAAGACTGCCAGTGATCTATTCCAGTTCAGGCTTGAGGAATTCAGCTGCTGAATTCCTTAAACAATGTAATTCTGCATCTGGAATGTACAAGTGTAAGATCGTTTCACTGTTCCTTTATGATAACAAACCGATGAACAAGTACAGGTCTATGAGATCCCTGAACAGAGACTGCTTTGTCTGTGTTACAGTTTGCAGGACCTTTTCTTGGTGTGGCCAATTGATATCATCACCATCTGGCTCTATTGTCAGACTCCCTGGCCCCCACACACCTGTGGCCTTCCTGGTGAGCTGTCAGCTAGGTGTGTGCTTCCTACCTGGAGCCTCAGAACAGTAGTTCCAGCTATCAGGACCTCGATCTTGAGTATTGGGACAGCACTCCAAGAGCAACCTTTTAAAATTTAAACCAACAGGATGATCACCAGCTTCTTCCTCCTTGATGCTCCATGCCCTTCCTGGCAGTTGGGCCTGAAGGCTGTTCTCTCACTGTGCGTGTGGCATACCTCTCTGGCACTTCAATCTCTAAGACCTAAGCCTGTCCTTTATAATGCTAACAACTCCCACCTGGCCCTTGAGAGGCCCCCTGTCTGGTCTTCCTCCACCAGTTCTCATACTTTCCCACCTATCTTTCATGCTTCTTCTAGCAAAATCATCATGTTAGAACAACAAATACATTATATCACTGTCCCGTTTAATGACCTTGTTGCCTGTTGTTTAGCAAAGACCTTGATAATACAGTTCTCAAATATAAATGTGTAAAAGAATCACAGAGAATATTGGTTTTCATGAATATTACCAGGCTCCCTCCCAGAGATCCTGCTATGATCCTTCTGGAGTGGACACCAGGAATGTGCACTTTGAATAAGCATCCTTTGGATTCTGATTTCCCAGGCTGTCTTCTGGGACTGTGTCTTGGGTAGTTAATCCTCACTTCTCGTTTCCATGTGCTTTTCGGGGATCACCTCCTCAGCACCTTCCTACATTTCCTCTCTTGTAACACGTTTTGCCACATGCCTGTTCCAGAAGATGTCCCTGATTCCAAGTATCTGTTTCTTCAATTGTACTCTAAACTGCTGCTTTTATTTTTACCCCACCTAAAGTCATCAAACTTTGTGCAGATACTTTCTGATTTCCCAGGGAAAGGTTGATGACTCTCCTCCATATTTTCTCTATACTTCTTTACAAGTACCTATTTCATGTTTTTCCTTGCCTTATAATCTGCTGCTTATTCTAAATGTAAGATTCTTCAGAGAAAGAGCTAAGCCTTAATTATGTGTAATTCTAACATACTACTAGCAGCTCCAGAGTATCAAAATTCTATATTTTGTTTGACTCTTACTCAATTGTTCATCTCTTTTAAATTTCTTCTGTGGCTCACAAGTATATCTTGAATCCTTATACAATGTTGACTTTTATGCTCAGAAATCTATTTTCCTTACCCTATGCAGTTTCTTGCCTATGATTCTTTTTGTAGTTGACACTCCTATAGCATTGAATTTTAAGGTCACAATTTGTTCTCCAGATGTATTCCTATGTAAAAATATATTGGAAATATGTAGACTTATTTATTCAAGATTGTCTATGCATATACTGAGTATCCAATGTTATCTTAGTTGGAATGCAAAATAAGTAAAAGACGCAAGTCTTGACCTCAAAAGTTTGTTTGGATAAGCAAGAGATCACATACATGAAGCAAGTCGGAAACCTGAATTATAGAAACGTACAAACAGTACCCAAAACAGAGGAAATTAATCAAAATAGATACTAAAGCCAGGATTGTTGGAGAGGGGGTAAGAGGAAATTCCAGACAAGAACTGGATGAGCAAAATATCACATGTCTGTAAGTGATGGAAAACATACCCATTTGGCTGGTTCACATGGCCTTGTTGGGAAACAGGTTATCAGATTGGTTAAATTGAATTCATATTTTTGTTGCATCAAATAGGATGATGATAACTGAAGAATAATAGCTAGGTCACTTATTTCCAATGTAATTGCTTTGGGTTTTCTCTGTCACCAACAGGGATCTGTCTAGCAACATGATGACGGAGCTACCACCTCACCTTTTTAGAGACCTGCCACTTTTACAAAAACTGTAAGTTCTTCTCACCATCATGAGATTTAAGGGGCGACATCGTAACCTTTGAAAATAATAACATCCTCATGCTTTTCCCCCCCTCCCTCTGATGGTAAAAAAGGAACCTGTCATCCAACCCTCTTTTGTATCTCCACAAGAACCCGTTTGAAAGTCTTAAACAACTTCAGTCTCTGTAAGTAAAATGTTACATTGTGTTGGCTATGATGGCGGTGGATATGTTTTCCATAGAGATCCACTTGTTTGGAATGGGTATGTCTCACAGAGGAGAATGCATTCTCAGATGGCTTGAATATCATTGTGATGACAAGTATGTGCTGAATAATAGTAATGCCTCATTTTGTTTTTACCATTCAACATGTATAAAATTTATTTTAGCGTGGGAGGACAGAATCATCCCTTCCTGAAAACTGGATTCACATGGAAAATTCTTATTGTACAGTTTTTAACAAAGAATTATAGTTGTAAGATGTAAATTTGCTATTGAAAGTTTGACAGAAGTTAATGATGTGAAAATTTTGGTTGCTTTCTCTCCCTTTCTACAAGAAAATCTAATAGCGGATGACAGTGCATGTTTTTACATTACAAGTGTGGAAAAATCATTCCACCAATATGAACATTCAGATAACTAATGTTGGTTAGTATTTTTAAATTTCAGCCATATTTGATTCGGGTGGAGCCAGGAACTCTACCAGTTATCCTGTGAACTTCATGAACCCTTTCCCATGAATGGCAATTGTTGGCAAAGTTCGTTTGCTTGTCTTTTTTAGCACAGCATACTACAGGACCTAATGCCAGTGTTTTTTCATTTATTTCTGAAAACAAATTGTAATGATACTATTTATTATTACTAGTTTTCCATTGTCAAGTAATGTAAAATTTAGGTTGTCACTTAATAGATATTAGTGAATACCCACTAATGAAATAGATTTAGTGCCTGCATATTTATATGTGTGTGTATCTATATATGCACATATATGCATATATATAATATCCCATTGTTTTTAAATTAGGAAAGCAGCCTCAGGATGTAGGCAGCATGATTCTTTCCTTCACCACATATTGCATTTCTGAAAATCAAAACACCAATGCCTTCTTTAATACCCCTTTGAAAGTCTAAGTAGTAACTATTTACTCCATAATTTTCTTTCTTCTTTTTTTTCTTTCTTTAACTGTCTCGTTTATTTTTCCTAAGCTTAATTTACAAATGTATTTTCCAATCATTTATTGGCCTCTAAATTCTGCATCACAAGGTGTTAGGTATTCAGAATACATTAGGCTCTGAATACATTAGTGTCTTTGGGACACTATGGAATATTAATCACATAGTCACAGGATTGCTATAAAGCTAAGATTGCAGTGCATCAGGGAGAAATCAAGAGAGCAAAAGGAGGGACAAACTGTTTACAAAGAACTCCAGCTTTCCTGCTGAATGGGACATGAGGAATCCATAATACTGTATATTCTTAAGCTCCAGTTATGTCGTCTGAAGAGCAAGATGCCTCCAGTGGGCACAGAAAAACTCAGAACTGCATTCATAAACCTTTATTCAAGTCCACCAAAAAGAATAAGACATATTTCAAAATAAATATTCAAAATAGAAAACTGCATTTTATTAGGTTTTCCCTTCTCCATCCCTTTTCTTATGTGGCAGCTCTAAATTCAAACCATCTTAAAGCAGTGTCCAAACTATCCACATTTGTGGACAATCCAGATAAATTATGAGAATGGAAGGCTACAGATGATACCTAACGGGGTCTTTGATAACATTTGTCCTGAATTGGAGCCATGCTTGCTTGCTCCATATATTTTCCAACATAAATACCAATTTCCCACAAAGAAATGCGAACATTCAAATCAGAGTCTCATAAAACCAAGTTGAATGATGCTCTGAAGTTGGAATTAGCAGCAGCTGGGTGAAATATTCTACATATCATGTTTGTAAGATCAAACACTTTCTTAATCACACAAATTGCCATTGCCATTTTAAATCATACAAAGGAAGGGAAGAAAGCATTCTTTTAGGACATAATTCTGCATTTAAAATGACAAAATCAGCCCCAACCTATATGACATGTAAGTAGAAATGACAATTACCTAAAGAATTGTATTGTAAAATTCTTATCTGAATTGAAACTAGTGGATTTAAGTCATTGCATTTGGTATTTGACAAGAAAAGCAATTATTTAAAAAAAAAAAGATTTTTCACAGGGATGTATATTTGGCATAGCTAATGCACATCCTGAAAGGCAACAGTGATGAGTCAAATAGTCAGGAGCCTGGAATGAGTTACTGGGTCCTGAATTCACCTAGGTCGGTCTTCGCTGTTGTGGGCATTTGGAGAGTAAATCAATGGGTAGGAGATCTTTCTTTCTCTCTTTTTCCCCTCCTCCCTCCCTCCTTCCCTCCCTTTCTCTCTCCTTCCCTCCATCCCTTCCTCTCTCCATCCTTCTCCCCTTCTCCCTTTCTCCCTTGAAATGTTTTTCTTAAAAAAAGATAAAGCCATGATTAGTCTGAGGTCCCAGAGCCTTCACTATTTACAGGATGATTGAGACATTTGTCTTAAAGGAGAGCTTTTGGCACACATTGGGATACCTGAATCTCATATCAAAGTCCCTGGATTTTTGCCCTGCCTCCATCAGCTTTCTGTCAATGCACACTGGAAGGTTATAGGTGATAGCTTAAGTACTTGAGATCCTGCCACCCACACAGGAGACTCAGAATAAGTTACAAACTCCAGCTTCCACTGGTCCTACCCTAATGACTATTGCAAGCATTTCAAGAGTGAGCGAGTGGATGGAAGGTCTCCGTCCCCCAACACCCTTGCCTGATCTGTGTGTCTTTTCCTCAGCTTTCTTTTCACATTTTCAAATGAATAACTTCATTTAAGACAAAAAGTTTGATCCAAAAACATTAAACCTATTGTACATGTTTTCCAGAGACCTGGAAAGGATAGAGATTCCAAATATAAACACACGCATGTTTCAACCCATGAAGAATCTTTCTCACATGTATGTATGTATGAAGTGGAGAAGAGAGCATGGGAAAATGCTTCCCATGCTCTCATGTTAACTGTATCACTGCAATGTGTTTTTATGCAACAAAAGTATTTTTATTGAGAACTTTTTAATTTTGTCACCTTTGGTCCCTGTCAAATAGAGTTCAAAATTATGATGTGCCGACTTGAATGACCCTTCTCCCCGGAAACACGATGTTTATCCAATTGAGGCCCAATATGAGATCAGGGTACCAGAATGCCACATATTACACAAGATGAAGTCACTGGCTAAATGGTACCCACAAGACCTGGAAACATTAATTCACCTCAGTGAGCAGTGAGCCAGTCGGGCTGCTCTAAGATTTGAGCCCTTAGGAAGAAAGGTGCTTTATAAATTCCAGGTGTTGTTACTGTTACTAAGTGCACTACAAAATGGAGGTAATTAATCTTTATAGTAGTTGTTGATAAGTCACTTTCATATAAAGTGCACTGTGTAAGTTGTGTTAATATGTGTTTATAACATGATCATTTTTATCAATTGTGTAATGTTTCATGATTTCAAAAAGATTAACCCTTGTTATCCACAAAAATAGGGAGAATCCGATGTAAGATTACAAGTTGGGTGCAGCAAGTGGATGAAAATTGTTGATGTGAAGGTGCTCTCTTGAGAGAACATTTTGTTTTCAATGTGCAGTAGGTGTGATCACAAAAACACAAGTGTTCAATGCATATCCACATGGTTTGGTTAATTTCTTTTTCTGTGGAACTTCTAGATAAATATTTAATAAGGATATTCTTTCTTTGTTGTAGGTAGACTAATGAGGTCTTCATAGAAAAAAGAAAGTCTTTTTAAAACTTGATAGAGAAGCTGCTATCTTAAAGATGGACCTTAGATCAAGGCCAAAGTCGAGAAGGATCAAATGATGAAAGAAATACTTGTTAGCTTAGTTACCTCCCCGTGAAGTAGTCTGCTTATTCTTACCCAAGTTTCCTTGTCCTTGTCCTTCACTTCTTGAGACAGCTTCACCTCATCACCTCCACCCTCCTACCTGCCAACTGTAATACAGTCACAGTGGGAGGAGATCTCTGGGTACTCTCCTAAAGACAATGGACATAATGAAACCAAGAGGTCAAGTCAAGAGTTCCAGGGCAAGAAAACAAGACAATATTATGTCAAGTTCCTTTAAATGTTTCCTAGGTGTTAGGAAGCTCGGCTGAAAGACACTTGAGGACCAGGACTATTTGCTCTTTCTCTGACGCACTCAGCACTAAATTGCCCAAAACCATCTCCGTATAAAAAAATATATCAGTGTTTTCGATGAGAACACAGTAATGAACTGAAGAGAGAGTGGAACTTCCACTTAGCTTTGGAAACCAGAGTAAAAGGATAAATTAATGCACAGTTCACAAATGCTAGGAAGATAAATAAGCAAATTAAGAGGCTAGAAAGGAGGCTTTAAACAGACACTTGAAAAGCAAATGATGTGTCCTTTGAGCAGACCTGAGTGGAGGCAGGGAGTTCCCCTGAAAACAGGTGAGGTAAGAATCTTCCAGAGGGAAAAGCAAAGCAAGGCCTTAAGAAGGAGATGATCCAGGCTGGCGTGGAGAATAGAAAGTGGCCAGTGTGCCTGGGTGGAATGTATGATGAAGGCAGGGAGCCCAGGAGGCTTAACTACCACAGGGTCTGATCTCGGAGCTTCCTGAGGGAGGCTTTGTTTAACTTGTTGGGCTAGAAACTATATTGAGACATACAAAAGGATTAGGGAAAATACAGCAGAAAAATAAATTAATAGAGATAAAAATAATACACTAAAATGAGTATGAAGGGAGTATGCATGCATGAGTTTGCAATCCAACCTTCCATCAAATGACCTCAGAAATTTCAACAGCTCGAGCTCCTGTACTCAGAATGTAAATAAACTGGCCAGTTTTTTTTCCTCTACCAACTGCTTAAGGCATTCATGATCCTAGTAAGAAACCTGTGTTTAAGGCAGCTGCTTCTTCCGGCAGTGCAGAGATTGAATTTTCTTAGTCTCAAAAGCCTTCATTTTCCATTAGAGACAGGGAGAAGGGGGCTGAAGTGAGGAGATTGCAGTTTCAATCCATGAGCAAGACAGGAATGGTTTCAGTGATTACAGCAGATTCCTCATATCACAAACCCACCCCCCTCACCTTGGCTAGACATCCACTTAACACTGATGGCCCACCGTTGCCAGTGTCTTAAAGAGTAGCCCCGTGGGAGCACAGGAAATCTCAGAATCCCCGAGGCTTTATCTCATGCCTTTCCCTGACTGCCCTTGACCAAACCTCCAAATGTCTGGCTCTTCATCTTTTAGAAAAGGATGCTGGTGAAGTAACATGTTATTTAATGGAGCCTCACACTCCCAGAATCACTACTAAACAAACCGAGCAGAATTCCATACCTAACCCAGACCGGTACCCCTGACGGCACTGCAACTGTACTTTCTGTATCATTACTGCCAAGTGACTCTTTTTTTCCCTTTGACTTTAGTTATTTCAAAAACTTTCGATACTGCTCCTATGCTCCCCATGTCCGAATATGTATGCCCTCGACTGACGGCATTTCTTCATTTGAGGACCTCTTGGCTAACAATATCCTCAGAGTGTTTGTCTGGGTTATAGCTTTCATTACCTGCTTTGGAAATCTTTTTGTCATTGGCATGCGATCTTTCATTAAGGCCGAAAATACAACTCACGCTCTGTCCATCAAAGTCCTCTGTTGTAAGTATGTTTCCTATCTAAGTAGATTTAGGATGCCTTCTGGGAGCTACACCCTACATATATGTGTTATTGGAATACATATGTCAAAATAGCATTTAATATGAATGAGAGATGCTGGGAAAGATTTTGTTTTTTTTTAAGTGTAAAGTTGCTTCTCTTAGTGGTTCTGTGGCCTGCCTCTGGTGGTTAAATCGTGGAAATGAGACAATCAGGGTGTTGAGTTAGGTGACAGAACAAGAATTTTTTGTGGATTATAGAACTAAATTTCTTGATCTTCTCTTCCATTGATCCATGATCCTCAACATGGAGGATTTCTTTTATGATGTATACAAGCATAAAGTTTTCTACTTAAAAACCACTCCCAAATTCCCTTTCTCATTTTTTTGAACTGTGAAACAGACTCTGTGTAGCACTTCAGAAGCAATAGAGAAGTTTATTGGCTGCTTGGTCTTCTAGCAGGTGTTTACCTTAGTTCTGCCAAGACAAGTTGAAGGAGTTAGACCTAATCAACACACTGAGTCCAGAAGATTCAGTGTAGAGTTATCAACATAACATTGTATGAATTCCTGCACAGGTGCTGACTGCCTCATGGGTGTCTACCTGCTCTTCATCGGCTTTTTTGATATGAAATACCGAGGACAATATCAGAAGTATGCCCTGCTGTGGATGGAGAGTGTCCAGTGCCGCCTCATGGGCTTCCTGGCCATGCTGTCCACTGAAGTGTCTGTCCTCCTGCTGACCTACCTGACTGTGGAGAAGTTCTTGGTTATCGTTTTCCCCTTCAGTAACTTTCGCCCTGGAAGACGACAGACCTCATTCATTCTCATCTGCATCTGGATGGTGGGATTTCTGATCGCTGCAATTCCCTTTTGGGATGAGGATTATTTTGGAAACTTTTATGGAAAAAATGGAGTGTGTTTCCCACTTTATTATGACCAAACAGAAGAGATTGGGAGCAAAGGGTACTCTCTTGGAATTTTCCTAGGTAAATTACGCTTTTTTAAAAAATTCCCTGTAAAAGCATAATGTTGATACAAATGCCATCAATTTCAGCCTGGGTACCCTGTCCACATGAGAACATAAACTGCCAGTCAAGATGGTGTCCTCTCTCAAGAAAAGCTCTGGCATGCATTTATACGAGTTCTTCTTAAGCTTGTGTTGCAGAGATTCAGTGGGGAAGCCAAGGGCCTATGTCCAGGATCTTTGGGTAGTTGTGTCAGTCTCTCTAACTTTCTTTGATTTCATGTTCACATACAGTGACTTTGACCTAAAAGAATTCTAGGATAGTGCCTAGAAGTGTGACTGTATCAAGTTATTTGGATGTACTTACTTGTAACAATCTAGTGATGAGTTAAAGAAATAATAGCAATAATTGTGGAAACTCACTAATAAGAGATTATTTAAATGGAAATACCAGAAAATTGGTATCCTTCCATAAATACAGCTCTTAAGTCAGCAGTGTAAGGATTCTTAATGAAACAATTTTCTTTTCCTACATACTACGTTACAGTGAGTAACAAATTAAGCTGCTTAAAATCAAAAAGAAAAAATTCTAATTCTCTATGATGTCTTACTTCTGCTTGGAATGAAGTCTTTTTCCATGTCCTCTATTGAATTGTCACATTTATCATTTAGAGATCTCCTTATTTTTTTCATTTTTTATTGTATTTTTGACAATCTTTACATAGTGAATTAGGGCACAAAGGTTCAAGGGCTACAGGAAAGTGGGTAAGACTATCATTTCCACACATTTCTTTCTATGTCTAGGCTAAAGCGGGAGGTAGAGAGAAGCCCCACCCAGTCTCCCACCCATCCCAGGTCCCAAATGTGGGGCATGCTCCGAGGGTCTTGCTCAAGTGGTTTTGATAGTTCAACAGTTGAATGAATTGCTGCCAATTTTGCAATTCCAAGCACGAAGAAATTGCCACCGAATCCACTGGTTGACGTAGTCCATCTTAGAGTCTCCATTTGCCCTGTTTTTCACTGCCAACATATGGCTGGGGTTCAATTGATTTGTTCTGTCCTCTGTCTTTTCATGGTTAGGGATCTGAGTCCGGTAATTCGATTGAGGGGATCCCTAAAGAAACTTTGTCAGAGGTGAACCCAGACCAGATTCTTGTGTATGCTTGGCAAGTACAGGGCCCAGTATAGTCCATCACTCCAATCAGCTGGTGGTTGCAATTGATGGGTTGGTTCTGTTTCCAGCCCTGTCTTACACATGAACTGATGGGTGTTGCAGTCCAGCCTGATTCTGCCTAGCACACACTCGGCCCTCACATGAACTAGTGGGAGCTGCAGCCTAGTTGGAACGGCCCACAATAACCCCCACCAGGCCCGCCCCCTCTCTTGGTTCCCGTGCTTTCCATTATATGCAGCAGACTAGTACAGTGTGTCCCACATCCCATTCAGGTCTCATACATATCAATGGTCATTGAAGCCTAGTTCAACCCAACCAGCTCCACTATCCAGCCCGCACACATGCTGTTGGGTGCCTTTCTGTCTAACCATCCCAGCCCCTGTCCTGGTTTTCTTGCCCTCTAGTGGGAGTGTTAACCCAAAAGGGAGGAGCCCACTATTTCCCTTCTAGGCCACTCCCACTCCCAGATTATGCACTGTCCAGGTGATATCCACTTCTTGTCTTTTGTCCTCATCCTTGCAGTTAACAAGCTCCATTGTTCTTTTTTGTCCCTCAAATGTTTTTCATGAAAGTTCTCTTTTTCCTTTCCAGTTGCCATGGCTTAAAGTCTTACTTCCTCAACCCTGAGTTATGATCTTCGCCTTACAGTTCTTTTGACCTCCAGGGCATTCCCCCTCCTCCCATTTGTCTATTCATGAGCACTACCCCTAGCTCCCCGAGCTGCCAAGGGACTGTGTCTGTCCCTGCTCAGAGACTGCCAATGGTGCCCTACACAAACACACACACTATTTTGCTAGTTGAGGCCATGAAGATTTATTTAGCACCTACTATGTTCTGTGCCCTCAATTGGATACTTGAAATATAACAAATCTGACCCTCACAGACCAGAGAAGGAACAGCAGACAAGTAAACATATTCTTTATCACCTGCTGATAAATGCCATGAAGGAAGATTACAGAATGTTCTAGGAGCTGCAGACTTAAGTACTAAGGCAAGGCTTTCCAGGAGAAATGAATACAAACAGAGGCCCAGAAGATGAGAAGGCATTAGCCAAGGGCAACCAGAGGAACAGAGACAGGGTTCCAGGAAAAGATGAGGTAATACAGGGGCCCCAGGCCAGGGAACTCATCCAGATGTAGGGCTCAAGAAGGTTTCTATGGCTGGGTCTCACAATTAAGGCATAGAGATCAGCTAAGAAGGGTTAAGCATCTGTGACATATTTCATATAGGTAATCAAGGCCTACCTTGATAAGTGCACCTGTCATAATCATCATCAATTTTCATGTATGAGGAGTCTAGCCTCTAGATAAAACACATATTTTTCTTCATTGTTTTGTCTTGTTTTAAGATTTATTTCTTGGAGCCAACACTGTGGCATGGCAGGTTAAGCTACCACCCTTAGTACTGGCAGCCCATGTGGGCACCAGTCTGCTTCCTGGCTGCTCTACTTCCAGCTCCTTGCTAAAATATCTTTTAAAGGAGTGAAAGATGATCCAAGTTCCTAGGCTTCTGCAACTGTGTGGCAGACCTAGAGGAAGCTCTAGGCTCCTGGCTTCAGCCTGGTCCAGCCCTAGCAGTTACACCCAGCCATTTGGGGATTGACCCAATTGTCTGTCTCCCTCACTTCTGTCTTTCAAATAAATGACATAAAATGACAAGGACATTTAGAGAGCATTAGGGGGGAGGGGTAAGAGAAAGAAGAGAGAGAGAGAATGAGAGCAAGAAATCTTTCATCCACTGGTTCAATGCACAAACACCCAGAACAGCCAGGGGTAGACCAGCTAAAGTCAGGAATTAAGCATTCCAACCATTTCCCCGCCCATGTGGGTAATAAGCCCAAGTACCTGGGCCACCATCTGCAGCCTTCCCTGGCAAATTAGCAGGAAGGTAGACTGGAAGGGTAGCAACTGGAACTTGAACAAGTTTAACTAATTTTTGAATTTTTAAATAGCTTTAGAGAAAAGTTACAAAGATAGTAAAAATTTCTATTTACATCATACCTACTTTCCGCTGTTAACACCTTACACTACTGCAGTGCATTTAGAACAAAGAGACTTTTGATCCTTTCCATAATTAGGCTTTTCGAACTGAGGCAAAAGAAGCATCCTCCAAAAGAGACATTTTATGTGTAAACTTTATAAACTTTATATGTGTAACAAATGGCCTAAGACAAACAATTTTATATAATTCCAAATTATATGGCTTATCATAAGATTATGTGGAGTATAAAATACTTTGGCTAAAAAAAATGTATCATCCTGAACTTGAAGTATTTCTCTAGATTTTCCCAATTTTGCATAGAGTCCTGGTTCAGATGAACATTTTAAATATCTTTGAAAATATGTGTAAGTTTTAAGATCATATGAGAAGGAAAATGATCACACTTAGAATTCATTACAGCAAAATCAAGCAAAGGAAGCGATTAGGATGTCAGCATTTTAGGAGAGGATGATGTTTCAGGGAAATCTTATACTTACCTTTGGCCTAAAAAGAAAATGATTCATACAGTAGTTTTTAACTCCTCTATGTTTCAAAGGTCTCCAAGTCACACTAAAGAAAACTGTATCTTTGTTTTAAGCACGATTTCTACTTAAAACCAATGCTGTTGCTGAGAAACATAATTATGTTTGTGATAAATTCCAAGGTAATCTTCGTCATATTTATGAGATATGGAAATGTAGTTGGCTTTATTATTTTTTTTGAGACATGCCTATGATTCAGTATTCCCTGAAGGTTTGAATTGACAGAGAACAGAAACAAAAAGAGCTTTCTTCATGCTTTCAAAAGACCAGAGTTCACTTCTTCGTATACCTAGTTTGAAATTCAGAAACCTGTAATTCTTTGTAAAAGACTTATGTGTGTGAGATCTCTTTAGAATTTGGAAAACCCAATTATTTTACCTTATTTCTTTGAACAATGGGATTTTAGCTGAACGCCACTGGCCTTACTAAAAAGACTACTTCTCAGAACAAGAGAAGGGGGCACCATGTTGATGTACAGGTGCCAGGATCTTTTCCTGTTGACAAATGCACCAGATATGCTAAGAAGTGTGCTTCCCTCCACAGGTGTGAACTTGCTGGCTTTTCTCGTCATTGTGTTTTCCTACGTGACTATGTTCTGTTCCATTCAAAAAACCGCCGTGCAGACCTCGGAAGTGAGGACTCACATTGGACAAGAGGTGGCTGTGGCAAAGCGTTTCTTTTTTATAGTGTTCTCTGATGCCATCTGCTGGATTCCTGTGTTTGTTGTGAAAATCCTTTCTCTCTTCCAGGTGGAAATACCAGGTCAGTCCCTTCTGTCATTCCCATCTATACTGTGTTTTCCTTGCAGCCTTTGTTTGACAAGGCTAGAACCTAGAGCATGTAGCAAGTGCTCCATACATGCCCACAGCAGCAACATGAAGAGTTATCATCGCCCTCAGGGTTGTTTACTTGGTATTCTGATGTGGAAACTATGTAGTGGTGCAATCTGGCTAGGAATAACAATAATAATAGTAAAACAGAAGTTCAAATAAACAAAGGGTATCTTGCCTCTACTTAAACTAGATAATAATTCTTAACCAGGAGCACCCATGTTTTCTTTTTCTTTTTTCAGTCCAGTACACTTTTTTATTTGAAAGGAAGAGAGAAATAAAGAGGCAGAGAGAGATCTATCTTCCATCTAGTAGTTCACTCCCAAAATGACTGCAATGGCCAGGTTGGCCAGGCCAAAACCAGGAGTCAGGGGCTTCATTCAAATCTCCCACACTGGGTGCAGGGGCCCAGGAACTTAGAGTACTTTATGCAACTTTCGCTGATGCAGTAGTAGGCAGCTGGACCAGAAGTGGAGCAGCTGTGAGATGAGCCAGCACCCATATGGAATTCTGTTGCTGTAGGTTGTGGCTGAATATGTTATAACACACCAGCCCCAGGAGCACACCTTTTTTTTTTTTTTTTAAGATTTTTTTTATTTGTATTGGGAAGGTAGAGATACTAAGAGTAAAAGATCTTACATCTGCTGATTCACTCCCCAAGTGGCTATGATGGCCAAAGCTAAACCAATGTGAAGCCAGGAGCTTCTTACAGGTCTCCTACACAGGTGCAGGTCCCAAGACTTTGGGCCATGCTCTATAGCTTTTCCAGGCGAAAAGTAAGAATCTGGCTTAGAGTGCAGCAGCTGGGACACAAATCTGTGCCCATATGGGATGTTGGCACTTGCAGGCAGAGGATTAGCCAGTATAACCATTTCATCAGACCACAGCAGCACACATTAAAAAAAAAAATTGAGTCATGCATGCCCAGGTCCTACCCTAACCCCTGGAGTTAGTCTGTGAGGGCCTAGGCTTATGCATCGCTGCTTTCCCATAGCTCCCTTTGTGGTTCTGTCACACACACACTTGGTAGTGCTAACCAAATAATGCTGCTGTAGGCTCTAAGGAGCACAAGATGTTCCAAGCAAATGCCTCATCCCAAAGGCCCGGTTCCTGACCCACATCCCTAGTCCAGCCAGAGAAAGTCACTTTCATTGGTTAGGACTTCACATGGGGCCCTTTCTGGGATCTGGGATGACAGCCATTTAGAAGTTCTCTGGAACTTCAGCTTGATTCTTGGTGAAACAACTTGGGATTGTCTTCAGTTCACTGTTGCATCTCAGTGAAGATTTCTTTGGGCAGTGGACCCAGTACAGGGATTAGGTCTTAGTCATCTTGGCACTCCACAGGGGCACTGCACTTACTGAAAGAGTGATGAATGCACAGATGACCAACAGCTGCAACTGCCTCTGTGCCTCTGGTTTGTGCCCTGAGTCATGTAGGCCCTGGCCCTATGCTCTGCTGCCAAGTACCACCCAACATCCTTGCCAGCTCCTTAACCATCCACTTCACCTCCACAAACAGCTACAGATGCAGAAGTGAAACTCAGCAGGCAGCTGGGGGCTCCTGCTGGTGGAGAGAGAAGAAGCCATAGAATGTGTGAGATCAGACAAGGAAAGCCAGTTTTACGTAAAGAGAAGATCCACTCTATTACTGGTCACAGATGTTCGCTTGAACAGCATCTAAGCTATTACACCCACCTGAATATATCAATTTTATGTCCTAACATTTCAAACACAACAGGACTCAAATGTTCATTGGCCTTTATTTCTCATGGAATAAAGTTCAGATACTGGCATTAATTTTTTAATAGTTCATCTCTGCCACCCTCCTATATGCCATGATCCATGACCATTGAACTTATTGAGATTTTTTTCTCTACTTTTCTGATAGAACATCAACTTTTGCTGAAACAGTTCCCTCCACCTGGACTAAACTTTCAATCCATAAGACTCTGCCTGTGTGTATTCTGGTTCTGCCAGGTTTAACCCCAGAGATACCCTCTTTTATGCTGCCATTATGACTTCTCTCAACTCCTGTTGCATCCTACCTAGGTGCTTAGCTTCACTTATTAACCCCATTGAAGCTGCCTCATATCAGGACAGTTTTTTCCTGATGTTTATTTTTATTTGAAAGGCATAGTTAGCAAGCAAATAAAAGACAGGATCTTTCATCTAGTGATTCATTCTTCAACATGGCCACAATGGCTGGGGATCATCCAGGCTTAAGCCAAGGGCCAGGAGTTTCATCAGGGTCTCTCAAGTCAGTGGCAGGGGCCCACGCACTTGGGCCATCTTCTTCATTCCCAGGAACACTGGCATGCAGCTATATTGGAAGTGAAACATCCAGGACCATAATTGATTTTTATATGAGATGTTGGCAGTGGTCCCTCAGCATTACTTTAATATTTATTTTTTCTTATGTATTTTCATTGTTTGAAAGTCAAGGAAAAAGAGAGAGTGTGATCCCATCTGCTGGTTTACTCCCCAAAGGCCTACAACAGCTGGGGATAGATCAGATTGAAACTTGGAGCCCACAACTCAATCCATGTCTCCCATTTGGGTGGCAGGGACCCTAGTATTCGTGTGGCATTATCAGGAAGCTGGGATAGAAAGTGAAGCTCAAACTCAAACCTGAGCACTCCAAGATGGGATGTTAAGTCCTAGGCTTCATCTTCACTGCTTGCTGGCCGTTGGCATTATTTTTGGAGAGTGATCCCTTCCGAGGATAATCTTAAAGAGTGCAAAGACCATATCTCTTCATCTTTGCATTTACCACAGTGCTTTTCACAAAGTGTTATTCAATATATATGCTGCTGCTATTGCTGAGCTAGGGAGGGGTGACACACACAGGCTGTCAAAATCCACGTGCTCTGACTCAAGTCATTCCTCAATGGCTACTACTTTATGTTGTTTTTATTCAAGAGGCAGAAAACAAAAGACAGACATACAAACAGAGCTGCCATCTATTGCTTGCTTCTCCAAATGCCCGTGGCAGCTGGGGATGAATTATGCCAAAGTCAAGAACTCAATCCAGGTCTCCACATGGGTGTTGCAACCCAATTACCTGACCATTGCTGCTTGCTAGGATAGATTTTAGCAAGAAGCATGAATCTGGCGCAGAGCCAGGACTTAAACCCAAGCATCCCAACTGACACCTTAACATCCATGATGCCTTCTTTTTCGTAATATCCTGGGACATTTTCTTCTCAATACTAGCTTGCTCAGACCTTCATAAGAAAGCATCACAGAAATTTGTTTTCTTGTGGCTCTGGAGCTAAAGTTCAAGATTACAGAGTGGATGCATCTACTTTCTCCTGAGCCATTCTCCCCCATCTGCTAATGGTTGCCTCTGTATTGTGTCCTCATGTAATCTTTCCTCTGTGTGTGTAACCCTGGTATCTAAAATACCTGTGCCAAGATCTCTTCCCAGGAAGACATCAGCTTGGAATAGGACTCACCGTTATGATCTCATTTCTAACTAACTTTCTTAAAGGCCCTATATTCAAACAGAGTCATAGTTGAAGATATTATGGGGTAGATCTGGTGGGTGAGAGAAATGCCTTTTAGCCTCCATGCTCCCTGATTTGGAATTAGGAGCTATCTGATATCAGCAGTGTCAGAGTAGCAGGTGTAATTATTATCCACACTGATTCCTTTCTCATAGTTCAAGACTTTTTGAGGTTTGTTTAAAGCAACCCAGTGGATCTAGGATAGAAATATTTGTCACTCTCCACCAAATCCTCCTCCTGTTTGCTTGGCATCCCAAGCAGAATAGGCAATGCTGGACTCACTAACTTAAATATATTGCGTGCGTTCCCTCCAAGAACTCCAGGGTGTGTTTGCTTGCCTTGGCTTGCCACTAACAGCACCTGGATCAGCCAAGACAACAGCCAGCATTAGCACTCCTGCTTCAGGACTCAGGTGCTAGTGTTAAATTAGGGTTCCCCCAGAGTCGAATAGGATGCCTCATTTAGAACAGAACTCACATGTGGACTTAGGGGGTGCCTGTTTGTCTTTGCCTCACTGAAAGCAAGGGTGACCAGGAGTCATTCTGTCAGATTAGGATCAGATAACACATCAAACTTCCCTTCGGAGCACAACAGAAAAACAGCTACTTTTTCTTCAACTCTTTACTGTCTAGACCAGCTAACTTTAAAATTGAAGACAAATAATATTACATTTAAATTCATCTAAAATTGGACAACTGTAGATTTCTTTTTCCTCCCATTTTTTTTCTGGCTTTATGGTGGCACAGGTTAAGCTACTGTGCATGATTGTGGCATCCCATATGACACTTGGTTTGAATACTGGCTGCCCCTGATCCTGATTCTTTTTAACGTGCCTGGGAAAACTGGGGAAGGTGGCTCAAGTATGTGGGCCCCTACTACCCACAGGGGAAGCCTGGAAGGAGTTTTAGGCACTTGACTTCAGCCTGGCCCTGCTCTTGCTGCAGGAATGAATCAGTGGAGGGGATATCTCCCTCTCAGTCTGTATCTCGTGTTTGTGTGTGTGTCTACTTTGCATTCTTTAACTCTGCTTTTCAAACAAACAAACCATTCTTTAGGAAAAAGATGAAGATAGGAGAGGAAAATGTAGGCAAGACAGAAGCAGGAAGAAAAAAAGAAAAGAGGAAAGCTTAGATCAAAAGAGACTAAATGAAAGACACAGAATTGAGGGATGCAAGGAGTTAAGTAAGCATGATCTAGAGAAAAGCAAAACAACAATGTGGCAAAGGATGGAAAAGCTACAGGGTGGAGAGAGAGGTAGGGAGACAGAAGAGAAAAAAAAGGTACCCTTGACTCATGTTCTGCTCTTCACCTGAATAAGGAATACTTTGAAATTTTGAAGATAAGGGAAGAAAACAAGTGTAATGAGATCAGAACATGCCAGAAGTTGGTGCTCAAATGGGAATTCACAGATCCTAATCTATGACTCCTGAAACACAGTCCAGTTCTGAGCAGGTCAAGGGAACATGGTTATTTGTCCGTGTGCCTAAGAGATTTATGTTCACGAAAAGAGGCTATGTAAAGGGGAAGATAAGCATTTTGGCCTCAGGGAACAAACGGTAAGGCCAGCATTATGTCACAGTAGGTTAAGCCATAGCTGTGACCATCAAATCTGAGTTCTGGCTGCTCCACTTCCTATCCAGCTCCCTGATGATATACCTGGGAAAGTGGCAGGGAATGAGCAAGATTTGGGACCTCTCTCACCCATCTAAGAGACTTGGACGGAACTTGGCGTCAGCAGTAGCTATTGAGGTCGTGTGGAGAGTAAACCAATGGAGAGAAGACTTGTCCGTCCATCCACCCGTCCTTCCTTCCTTCCTTCCTCTTTTCTTTTCTTTTTTTTTTCTTTATTTCTCCCTCTCTTTCCGTCTCTCTCTCTCTCTCTCATACACACACACACAATCCTTTTCTAAATTAAAAGAGCAAATGGTGTCATTGCAAGTTTCTTCTCATGGCCAATCCCTGTGGCCTCTTTTCCTAAATATTCTTTTAGCATTATAAGACTGCACACAAAAAAGACTCAAGAAGTTTCAAGGATGTATCTCTCCGTGCCCTTCTGATCTTCAGACCTCAGTGATAGGATGGGGAAACCAGCACAGGGCAATAAGCCTCAAGTCTAGAAAGAGTTAAGATGAAAGTCAGATCTGGCTCGGGAACCCTAAGTTTTATGAACTTTGTCATATTCAGAATTATTTCACTCCGATTGTGACAAAGCAGGTAAGGCTACCTTCTGCAATGCCAGGATCCCATATAAGTGCCATTTCAAGTCACAGCTGTTCCCTTTCCAACGCAGTGTCCTGGTAATAGCCTGGGGAAAGCAGTGACAGATGGCCCAGATGTTAGGGTCCTGCATCCACTTAGGAAGCCCAGCTGGCCCACCCCTGGCTAGTGCAGACATAAAAACGGTAGAGTATGTTTGGGGTATGTCAACCAAAAGATGGAAGATCTCTCCCTCCTTCTTTCTAAAGTTTCTCCAACTTTTGAATAAATAAATCTTTAAAAAATAAAAATTTTTATCGGAAAAGTCAGCTATATGGAGAGGAGGAGAGACAGAGAGGACAGTGTCTTCCGTCCACTAATTCAGTCCCCAAGCAGCTGCAATAGTCGGAGCTGTGCCGAACTGAAGCCAGGAATCAGGAGCTTTTTCCTGGTCTCGCATGTGAGTCCCAAGGCTTTGGGCTGTCCTCAACTGCTTTCCCAGGTCACAAGCAGGGAGCTGGATAGGAACTGGGGCCACCAGGATTAGAACCAGCACCCATATGGGATCCCAGCATATACAAAGTGAGGACTTTAGCTGCTAAGCTACTGCACTAGACCCTCAAATAAATAAATCTTTAAAGAAAAAGAAAAAAGAACAGGTTCCTTATGCTCTTATCTTCCTATAAAAGGAAGCAATGTTAACAAAAAACACTATTACATTGAAAATTAGAGTTCACAAGTGTACCCACATATTTCATCTTATTTAAACTCACAACAGCTTACAAATGAGTGATTAGAACTCAGCAAGGTTAAATGAGAGAACCTGGGTTCATAGCTCCTGTGACTGTCAACAGAAGGATTCCCTTGGGTAGCAGGCAGCCTACTCAGAGGTAGAATTCATTGCAAAGTGTGGTTCATGTCTGCTTAAAATCTCAACTCCTAATTTTTTTTTCACACTTGTTTCCTTTCCAGGCACAATCACTTCCTGGATAGTGATATTTTTCCTTCCAGTAAACAGTGCCTTGAACCCAATCCTGTATACTCTCACCACGAGTGTTTTTAAGGACAAGTTGAAACAGCTCATGCACAAACACCGAAAGAAATCCATCTGCAAAGTCAAAAAGAAAAGTTTATCCACATCCATTGTGTGGACAGATGACTCCTCCTCACTCAAACTCGTGATTTTGAACAAAATAACCATTGGGGAGAGTCTAACGAAACCAGTTTCCTAGTAATGGTATGGGGTCCGTGGACACTTCATGAATTACCTAGAACAAGGTACAACTTTAGGAAGATGACGTCTGCAGTGCTCTCCATCTTTACCAATGGCAAACCTTCCTGTACAGGGAGCAAGCAGGGCCCTGGCACCGCACTCCAAAAGCAGCTGCATAGTGACTGTGCTAGAAAGTGTGCCCAAGGGTCCTCTCTCCTCATGTCCCTGAGAGGCATACATGGATCCATAAATAGTAGCATAAGCAGTTGATCTCTAACTTATCAACATACCAGCCTACCAATAAAGGCACACTCGTAAGCATGTCACAAGTCTGCTTGAGCATCGAGTCGCACTGCCCACAAACTAATAACATTCACGCCAGCGTAAGTTTGTGTGGCTATAAGAGCATAAGTCTAACACCTCTTTCCTTTTTCAATATCAAATAACACCATCAGTGTCCTGCTGAATTGGAAGCCAACGATTTCCAGGATGTTTACCCACCCCAGGTCTGACTTTAAGGAAGCTGGTGGGATAGCACCTTGGAAGGCGGAACTTCATATGGGACTTTGCAAATGAGGTTACCACATGGAACACGTGACTAGAGAGGCACAATAAGGAAGTCTAGTAGAACTCACATTTCTGACTTTCATTTAAAGTCAGAAGGACCAAGAACTTCAAACAAGTTTTTTTTGTCCCCCTACAGCTTACTAAACCACAAAACAAGATTTAGCACTCCAACCACAAAAATATTATGTATTTTAAGGCAATTTCTTTGGAATAGTATCCCTGCTATTGGTGAGTTCTGCTTTCATAGAGCACACAGACCAAAAGTGTTCAAAGAGATGCAAGAACAATGGTTTGGAACCATTTGCTTACACAGATAAACTAATATATATATATATATTTTACCAAACAGGCCAGTTAGTTTGCAATTGTCTTTTTTAAAATGAGTGGCACATGTAAAGGTGTGAATATTTTTATACTGAATGTATGTAAAAAGAGAATATGGTAAATAAAGTTATATTTTGCATTTGTCCATATATTATTTTAACAAAGGCTTTGAATATGGTATATTGATGACTAAATGTGTTTTTCCTGATAAGAACATAGCTAGGACAAACATTTTCCATTAACCAAGTATATCTCACAGTTTTCTTTCTCTTTCCTTCTTGTGAAAGTTTGAGGCAAACCTCAATCTCTTGACCTAATTCTGAGTTTCTGTACTGGGATGAAATGTGGGCCGCTGACTGTAACATCACTTTATTTCCTATTACACAGGAAACAAGTGACCTTTTACTTACAAGCATCCATGAGACCAAAACATCAAATTTATGTCTCTCAGCCATTCTGGTCATTTATTTGCTATTAGTTAATATAGACTGAAGCCATCGTGTGAGTGCCTTCATTGTGATTAAAACAATACTGATACTAGTGAAATGTTCTTATTGTGATTACAGAAGAGAACATTTCTACCCATTGCCTATCATTTTCTGTTATGCTCTCAAACTCTTCTCCCTCTTTTCAAAATGAGGAATTGCTTCATAACTTGTCTTCTAGATTCACCGACATTTTATTACATGTCGTTTGCCCATCCTTGACCATCATATAATTTATTTTCTAATGTCCAGTTCCCAGCTGGACATCTAAGAACTGAGCAATAGAAGCTACTTGCATAGATGAGGCAGCCATGCATACCAACAGATCACAACAGTTACATTCTGACAGCTTAGAGATTTTTGTCCCAGTCCTCACTGCTTCAAAAATAGAAAGCTATGAGGTTACTTCAAAATGTTCATGAAAAACATGGAATTAAAATATAATTTATTTTGATATAAAACCATTAAGCCATTTTTAAATCCATGCACAGATTTTTCATAAGATGTATTTTTCATGAACTATTTTTGACGCTTTCAGTTGGAAGCATATTTAAAATAGTTTAATACAAAAATGCACATGCCAGATCTAATAGGCAAAATGTGCAGTGGCAATGAGCTCCTACTCTGTCCTCCATAATCCCCATTATTCCGTCTTGTGGTAGAAGGTACAGCTGGCTGGCTCACTCTTCTCCCAAGTACATAGGGATTCAATGTCAGCCTTATAGCTGTAGTGCATTTTGTCAGCTTCACATTTTCCTCCCTGACATTTCTCTTCCTAAAACAAAACAACTTATTAATGGTCAGAGATCTTTGCATCCACCTGGCTTCATTTCTAGCCATAAAACATAGTAAGGAGAACTTCCAAATTAGGCGCAGTTTAGTGAAAGCGGTGGTATGGGAGTAGGGAATCCTTCTTCACCTCCCCTTCCTCCCTCTAACTGTATCATAGAAAATAACATTAAAAATTATATGTATATATAGCTACCCCTAGGCATTTAAACGTTTAAAAAGGAGGAGGGGGAGGATGGCCCAGCTGGAGTAACGATGAATGTGGCTGCACCTGGTATCAGAGCAAAGACAGGAGCAAGAACTTAGAACATTTTGGAGAACACAATTCCAAGTTGGGGTTCTGCAGCAGACAATGTTGGGGAATTCTCTCCATGAGGTTTGAATAAGCAATGTGCCAAAGTTAATTTTTAAAAGTTTGTTCAAAACACTTGAATTTCAAGCCTCTCCCATCAAGGCAACTCAAACATCGCAGCGACTATCTAGCTCATTCCCGGGAATAACAGTAGAGCTTCTGGTCTCCCTCCCGATGACCCTGAAATTGGCTCTGGAAGTATTTGTTGTTGCTGCAGTTGCTGTTGATGCTCCATTTGCAACTTCTCAGAGACAATGGGAAGAACCGGAATCATAAAGAAAGTGGTCTCAACCCACAAGTCTATCCTGGAAAATCAGTAAACATTACTAGCCACAGAGAGAAAGACATTAAAAGTGGTCCTGGCTGCAGACCAGAGCTTTTCTAGGAACATCTCCACCAGAACCTGCAGCCTCTCCAAGAGGGTCTCATGCAGCTGGTTGCCATCCTCTACGAGGTCCTCCTCTGTCTTCTCAGCACCTGTGTCTTCAACTTGGTAACCCAGCTCTGCTGCTCCATTCACCTGGTCTCCACATAGCACCATGAAGGCATGAAAACAAACCCAGCATCCTAATGTTTGTGTCTTGGATGACTGTGCCAGATCAAGTGCATAGTAGGTGATTTGCTGCAACCACTGTTTTGCAGAATTTCTCTCATCCAAGGTGACTCTTCACTCTGCGTTAGCATCATTGAATTAGGAAACAAAGTAGAGATCTGGCAAATGCACACAACAGAAATGGAACATGGTAAAACAGCACAAATTACACTCAACCCATCATTTTATAATGACTCCATGAGAGTCTGATGGAACTGGCCCTTCCAAAGTTAACCAGGAATATATGTGAGGCATATTTCTTGTTAGCTTTCTATGGTTAGCATAAATTAATCTGTACAAAATTACCTAAACCCTACTCAAGAAACAAAATTTTAGTAATTATGTGTATGTAATTTCTTCTTCCTTTACCCTGGTGAATAAAAGTGGGAAAGTGATTCTAAGTCTCATTTTATTTATTCCTATGAATACTGTTTGGTTTATGCCAGTTGTCAAGCTTGGAAATGCATATGCAATGATGAAAGCATTCATTTTTGGACAAAGAAAATGGAAAGAAGTTAAGACTATTCTCCCTTAAATGAATTTTCAATGGGAAACTGAAAAAGTCTTAAGAAATATTTCGTATAGCCCTAAAAGCTAACTGAAAGTTGTTATGCCATGTATTTTATTAGAATAGTCTCCAGCATATTTTTCCACATGCCACGTTTGGGAGAAATAAAGTAAAACTTAAGAATGAGGGTGCCACAAAACCAATTTATGAAATTGCAGGTCCAGGAATGGAACTCTTATCCTAGTCCACAGGGCTACCTCTGATCTCTAGGCGCAAGCAGAATCAGAACCATTCTGGGTTATGAAATATATGATTCTGTATAAGAAAAACAATGGATTCTGAACCATTTGGGACTAGCTTGGTGGAGCTCTGAATTCATGATCCTAGGGTTTTGATTCAGAAATTTTGTTATCACTGAAGCCATAGCCTTTCCTCCTACATCCAGTACATGATATGGACAAGGAAATAGAGCATCCAGAAACAGGGAGCTGGGTCTAGCGTTGCAGCACAGTGAGTAGGGCCACCACCTGTGAGGCTGGTATCTATATTTGAGTGTGAATTTGAGCCCTAGCTGCTTTGCCTTGGATCTGACTCCCTGCTGGTGCACCTAAGAAGGTAGCAGAGGATGGCCCAGATGCTTGGGAGACCTGGCTGGGGCTCTGAGTCTGGCATTGGCACGACCCAGTGCTGGCTATTGCAGCCCATTTGGAGAGTAGGCCAGCAGATGGAGACTGTCTCTCTCCATCTCTCATTCACTCTCTCTCTGTATTGCCCTGCCTTTCAAATAAATACATTCCTTAAAAAAAAAAAAGCAGCTCATGCTGTAATTTCAGTTTAGTTATTTGCTATTTACATGACCACAGACAAATATCCCTAAATCCCTTTGTCCCTTCTTAACCCATTTCCTTAAGATCATATCACAAGAACAGATGTCAGGCTCTATTTCTATCAACTGAATCAAACCACATGCTGAAGATCCAAGTGTTAAGCCTCTGAAAATATATATCAACTGCCGAGATCATTCAACTCTGAATCCCTGGGATATTAGCATTATAGCACAGTGAGCAATCAATGAGAAGGGCACTGGTGTTTAGAAATCCATTTTTCCCAATAGAGACTTCCAGGTCCCATTCTGCTATGGCAAAGCCTCATGCTCTAAGGTGTGTATACAAAAGTATAGCATTAGTTGCTATAAGTTAGATGAACTAATGCCAGCCATGTCTATGAATGCAGACAGAGGATGTTTAATAAGCAGTCATTTTTACTATAGATCAGACTGATCTCTTCACGTACCTGTAAAGACAGAGTAATAAATCCTACATTATCACCCAAGACAGAAATGCACGGGCGTATGGCATTCTTATAGCTGAGTGTGAATATAATATATAAGACTGTATATTAAGCAAATGGGCTCAACATGCAAAATTTACATGGGCAAGTTTAGAAGATTTGTAATAGGATATAAACGCTCATACATTTAAGAGTACAAGATTGCAAAATGGTGATAAAAATAGTCATGGTACTGTATGTAACTTTCAGCTCAAGTCTGTTATGTTTCAATCCAAGGCTTCAATTGTCATAAAGTGTTTATTTATCCTTTGTTTTCCTCTGAAGCTAAATGAGAATTTGCAAACTTCATGGGACACATCTGTGAATTGTTGTAATATTGTAATATATTTTCTCTCTGCTTTTCTTCCATCTGCTTTGAAATTTCTGACATCTCTCATGCTTTTTCTTTTCACTCCTCACTCCCCAGTACATACGTATGTGCCCACTCATGTCTCTTTGTCTCTCTCCAAATCTACTGCTTTGCCTTCTGCCCTTCGTCCTCCTTCTCTTACTCTCATGCCGCCTCTGTAGGCAGTGTTTGTGACTCTCCATGTGTGGGCTGTGTCTGGAGAAGGAGTATATGACCAAACCGAGTCCAAAAGCAAGTTGCGTACTGTGGTGAGCAAACCAGGAGACAGACAATTTGATTACAATCATTTTTGTCCTCTCTGCCTGTTATAAGTGTCCTCTGTTGATAATATGAGTATAACTTGATGACTTAGCAAATAACAACAGAATCATAACTGATGTACATCTCGTTGGAACAACACTTTATAGATTGCTGTATACTTTCATGCAACATTTAATTTTCTAGAGGATGAGTATTTTTGCAAGTGCATGCTTTTGCAGGCACATAGAACCAGAGACATCTTTCTATGCTGGAATTTATTTGACAACCATATTCGCTTCAGACACAACACAGTTGAAAGAATAAAGTTACCAATTTTTTAATTTCTTTAAGGAGCTAAAGACGAACAGTTGTCACAGATTCATAAAATAAAATTCAGAAGTCAAATGGTGTAGGAAAAATCACAGAGTAACTCTTTTGATATTTAAATATTGGCAAATATGTGAGTGTCCATATAGTAGGTAATACTCTAGGCAATAGAAACATGGCTGTAACTATATATGCATTGTTTTCAGTAAACTTGCATTCTTAGATAGTAGGAAAGAAACACTAGTGAAGGAAAAAGGAGCAAAGTATATAATGCACCTGAAGATGAGATGCTGTAATTGGGGAAGTGGAAGAAGTAGGGAAGAAGAAAAGGGAAGTTTTGGGCCAAGGTAATGTCTGAGCTTCACACTGCCATTTCTTTTCTGTTTACTCATCTTTCACATGGGAAACAATAGTATTTCACATAATTCCTGACCACTCAAAATGAATAAAGACATATTCCAGCGCTTAGCTTGAAGCCTACAAATGATTAATTTAATTTTATTCATTACACAGATCCTTGTATATGAAGAAATTTTTTTTGTAATTTCAACATGTAATTTCTTTCCTGGTTCAGAGGTTTTAAGGATGTATGCAGATGCATAATCATTACTGTATACACGCACGCACACACAGATGTCTGTGTTGTACATTCATGTGAAGTTTAGGCTTCTGGTGGTCCATAGCACCAAATCCAAGAAATTTCTCTAGAAATTGATCCTAAAACAATAATACCTCCAATATAACTGAAAAAAAAAGACAAATGTAATCTTCTCTAGATCATATGTTCTCAACTCAGAGCTTACAAATCTTTCCAGAATTTCATATCTGCTCCTAACAGTCTTTTACAGGGAATTTGAATCTCAGAAAAAGAAGAGATGAGTATGGAAAATGATTTTTGAGAAAAAAAATTGTCAAGATTTCTCCTACTTATGTGAAAGACAGAAACATATGTATTCAAAAAGTTGACAAACACCCAGGTAAGTTAATAAATGTAAGCAAGATTTTCAAATCTTAAATGAGGTGTTACACTATTGATTCTAAGTAGATAATATGAAAATTGGCAAGGGAATATGAGAAAGCTGTTTGAGTTGGCATTGAAACTGACAAAGGTTTGTATTACAGATGTGTCCACATTTCTCAAATTCAACAAATACAGAAAAGATTTGTGTTACAAATAAATTTTGCCTTAAAAATTATAAACAATGTTAACATTGCATGCTATAATATTTGAAAGTGTACTAATATACATATTTTAATTTTAGATGCATGAAAAGTAATAGAAATGGATGAATAGATGGAGGGATGGACTGACGGAGAGATACAGCACATGTTAATAACAGCATTTACGTGGTATAAATTCTTAGGTTCTGCATAGTTTGTGTGCCTAGACCAACCTGAGCTCTTTTGAACTCTATTTCCCTTCCTCTGTCTCTTTCTTCTTCTCACATAGAAGTGGAAAACAAATGAATAAAACTTTTGGTGCTGCTGTTATTCACAAAACGTTGCATTTTCTTTTCTATCTTCCCTCTTCTACTTGCTATTTCCTCAGTTCACCATCATAGGAATGGCTTCCTACTAAAGTACCAGTACGAATGGCTAGCCTTGAGCTTGATTCTTTTAGGGCTTCCAGACTAACATACACTAAAGCCCAGCAATGCAACTGCTCAGTGTTTACCCTAGACAAATTCTTGCACACATACCTAGAGAGCTGTGTATAAGCTGCCCAATGCTACACTGTTCATATTAACATGAAAGTGAACATAAGTTGCAGAGGAAGAATGGAGAAACAAACTATAGATTATTCAAATGATTAGGGCTAATCCAATAGTTAAAATGGGCCAATTGTGTCAAATTGGAATCTGTTATCAACTTAATATTGATTAAAGTTATGAAAGATCAGCTACAGTTTTTATATAAAATCTGAAAATACACAAAACTGTTTTAAAAGTTTTTTTGCGTAATATGTAAACCAGCATGCATGGTTTTATTGTGAAGAAGAAAAGCCACACATGGATTCCAAAACTTTTTGTCTCAAAATAAACTTACCTTTTCATTTATTTTCATACACTTTTTGAAGTACCTTGGTATACCTAGTGCATGAGAATAATGTATTGCTACTTCAAAAAAGGACTTACCGTTAGGAACTGAGAAATAAAAAGCATCATTTAAACTGTAACTTTATTACTTTTTTTTTAAAAAGACATTAAAAAATATTATTTACCTGCTGAATTTTACCAATACACACACTGTCGTCTTTTGCACACACACACTCGTAAGTTTTCCTATGATCATGACATCCTTTCAAATTGAAGCCCCAATGACCCAAGCCCTTTCCCTACATTTCACAGAATAGAATATGCAGAACTCTCTTCAAGATTCCTGCTGGAGCGGCAGGGGCTTCACAATCGGCTAAGTTTGTTTGGTGAGCCTCTTTCCTTCTCCGGTGTTCTCTGGCTCTGGGCCTCTGCTGGCCTGCACCTCCTGGGGCAGAGGTCTCCATCCTCCCTCCAGAGGCTACTTCGAAAGCACAGCCCCATAGCAGAGGATTTCCTATCACCCAACTCCTGACACTGCCACTAGCACAGACCTAAAGTCTACAGCATGTACGTGCTTCTAGGTGATTAACAAAGATTATAGCTACTTAAAAAAAAAAAAAAAACATGCCCAGCGCAGTGGCCTAACGGCTAAAGTCCTCGTCTTATATGCACTGGGATCCCATATGAGCACCAGTTCTAATCCCGGCAGCTCCACTTCCCATCCAGCTCCCTGCTTGCAGCCTGGGAAAGCAGCAGAGGATGCCCCAAAGCCTTGGGACCCAAAACCCATGTGGGAGACCTGGAGGAAATACTTGGCTCCTGGCTTTGGATCGGCACAGCACTGGCCTTTGCGCTCATTTGGGGAGTGAATCATCAGCCAGAAGATCTTGTTCACTGTCTCTCCTCCTCCTCTCTGTATATCTGGCTTTTGTAATAAAAATAAATAAATCTTAAAAAAAAAAAAAAGTAAGCAAGCACACTTCAGTTGAATGTGTTCTAAAAGCTTTTACATTCATTTCTACCACTGTATTTAGGGCTACATTACTTCGATTTTCTTGGAGTTTTCTCTTTGGAGACACAGGCACGTGTATAAACACATACTCATCTGAACACCAGCTTCTTACTTCCAAAAGCCTGTTCGTTCCTTTCTGTAGAAGTCTTATTCTTTATTCCCACCTACAGCTAGGATTTAAGCCTGCCTTTGCATATCCGAAACATGAATCTGCTTTACTAGACAAAGAAATTCTATTCAAGGTCTCTATCCTTGCAGCTGCACAAAGTAAAAGGGAAAGTTTTGACATACCATCCTGTCTCTAGGCTCACATCACCAACAAAAGGTTTCAGTTAGTATTGAATAGTACAGACTGGTAAGAGTCAGGAAATAACACGAAAGATTTTTACAAGGAATTCATTTCAAAGTTTGATGTTTGGTGAATAAATAAGCAAATATCTGGAACAGAATCTAAGACATAGGAAATGCTAGATTATTGATTATTGGCTGAGTAAATGAATGAAATGTATCAATCATTTGTTGTCTGAAGTCATGGCCTAGTTTTCGGGTATAACCCATAAGCTATGGATGGCTGAAATGGCCTCACACAGAACTTACGGAGCTGTGTTTCTGTGCATAGATGTATGTATATACATGTATGTGTATATGTGTATATGTCCATAAATTATCCATAACCACTATTCTCTTCCATTCAGTTAATGGTACAAAGCCACATTAGGAACTGTCGGTTGCAAACAACCAAGAACGCATAGCAAAATATATCTAAAGAGAGAGAAAGAGATGTCTAGAGGAGGACACTGAGATCCAGGTAAGATTCTTGCGCAAATTTACTATTTGATGAATAGAGCATCTTTCTTGTTATCTGCAATGGGACTTTTAAAAACTGAAACTGTATGTTCTTCCTGGTGGTGACCACAGAAATTTAGGAGGTAAAATACAACTCTTGACTTTGACAAGGTCTTCTCCAGGAATAGAAACTTACAAAAGATCAGACCTTGGTTCCATGCTTGAAAGTCTTCCAAAGCAAGCAGACATTTAATACAGTGGTTAAGACGTCTCTTAAGATGCCTGCATCCCGTATCAGAGTGGGTGAGTCCTGTCTCTGCTCCTACCGTGGAGACAACAGGTGATGGTTCAAACACTTTAGGCCACACTTCACATACGGGAGATTCAGAATGAGTTTCTGGCTCTTCGGTTTTACCTGAGCTAGCTCTGGCTCTTGTCAGCATTTTGGAGAAGAAACCAGCAGATAAGAAAGCTCACTCACTCACTCTTTCTCAGATTCAAGTAAAATAAATGGGACTTTAAATACATTTTTTTACATCGCTGAAAGATTCAAAGTCTTGGTGCTAAGTTAACATGAAAAAAATAAAATTCTATGAACTCTGTGATTTTGAATCCATAAGTTTTGAAGATTAATTTTTAAAGTTATCAGTTTTAAAATAGTCTTTGATAATATCTTTCTGGCAAGTGAATTGGGAAAGCAGAGCAGGGCCCTTTCAGAATTCCCTGGAGACAGATTGGCTTTGCTTGACACTCCTACCCTTGAGCTCTGGAAGTCCGCAAGCACTGCTGGAGAGCACTAGGCTGTCTCCCAAGCTATCGGGGACATTGGGAAAGCCATGAACTGGTGGTTTGCTTTCTTTTTAAAAATGCAATTAGTACTACACAAACTAAATTATACCAGTATTGTAAGAAATTAAAGTCAAGAACGGAAAATCATAATTCTATTTAATATAATGACTATTTTAATTTATTCTTTTCTCACCTGTGTTTTGTTATATCATCAATTCAGTATACATTTATGTTTTACTACCTTCTTTTTTGCAGGATTATAAATCTTTTTCATGATGTTTCACATTGTTATTTTCCTAGTAAAAGACCCATAAAATGTCCTAAGGAAAATTTCAATTAACTGAGTTGAACTGTTGTGAAACATTCTAGTTCTTCCCAGCTTCTCTTATTTATTCAGTAAGTAGGGAAGCGTTTTTATGTGTTAAACACTGCACTAAACATGAGGGTCATACAGATAAATAAGAAGTGGTTGTTGCTGTTGAGAATTTCAAGATTAGAGAGATGTGCTCACTAAACGGGGACCAAGAAATAGTGAATTGAGGACCTTGGATGATTCAAGCATCAAAAGGTTAGGGATATTTTTAGGAGTCTTAAAAAGCATTACCTGAAATACTTAGAAAGGAACATAAATAGATATTGTGTGAAAATGGTGCTCCAGAATCAAGTCAACTTTGGAAGAAATAGAGATATAGTTAAATAGAATTTTTAAAAGCCAGAACTCCTACAAAATCAGGTGCACCAACAATCTCAGATGGGACATACGGTCCGTGACATCATTCCACTGTTTTTGAACACAATATTTATTGCACATCAGCTGTCAAGAGATTTAAAAAGACGCTGAGAAAACTGCTTTGGCACACACTACAAGCAGCTGTCCTGACAGAACCGGCGGAACAAATCGCCCCAGAGTCTGAATTTTACAGTTCCACTCATGACATTACCGCTGATAACCTTACAAATTAGTTCGGTTTAAAAGGTACTAAATTAGTTGCTGCTAATATTTCTAAAATGCTTCCAGTGCTTATTGGATTCCCACCCCCACTATGCTCAAATATTGTTATGAGCTGATTGTGTGTCCCTAAATGATGCATGCCATGTTGTGAACCCCTAAAACCTATAAATGCAACTTTATTGGGAAATAGAATCTATGTGGAGGTAAGCTAATTAAAATTGAGGTCAGTAGGTAGGGTCCATAACTCAACATAACTGGTGTCCTTGGAAGAAGAGAGAAATATTGACACACTCAGGAAAGATGGAGCTGTGAAGATGGAGGGGGGATTAAAGTGATGCTACCCCAAGCCAAAGAATGCCTGCAACTAACAGCAAAAGGAAGGCATGAGAAAGGAGTCTCTATGTCTTTTTTTAAGATTTATTTTTACTGGAAAGGCAGATTTACAGAGAGAAGAAGAGACAGAGAGAAAGATCTTCCATCTGCTGGTTTGCACCCCAAATGGCTGCCAACAGCTGGAGCTTAGCCGATCTGAAGCCAGGAACCAGGAGCTTCTTCTGGGTCTCCTATGCAGGTACAGAGTCCCAATGTTTTGGATCATTCTCGACTGCTTTTTCAGGCCACAAACAGGGAGCTGGGTGGGAAGTGAAGCAGCTGGAACACAAATCAGTGACCAAATGGGATCTTAGCACTTGTAAGGTGAGGAGTTAGCCACTGAGCCATTGTGCTGGGCCCAAAAGAGGAGTCTTTTTGACTCTATGAGAAAGTGCCTTAACTTTGGCTTACGCCTTGATTTCAGACTTCTGGTCTTCATAACTTTGAATTTCTCATTATGTGCTGTGGGATGAGCGAGGATAAACAACCAAAACAAAAAAAAAAAAAAAGGAAAAGAAAAAGAAAGATATTAGATGAAGGAGGATCAAGTTTTAGTTTTGCTACCCCATTCAGAACCAGCATCACCCAAGAACCTGATTAAAAAAAAAAAACAAAACAGAATTATGTGCCTCGGACCCCACCCCTACCCAGGCTTACTCAGCAGCTCTGCATCTTCATTAGATCCTTGGCTGGCTGACTGACGCACACGTTGGGTCTGAGAAGCACTCCTCAACAGAAGCAGGGGTTGTGCTCACGGCAGTGGACTCATGTTGCACATACAGCCTTAACTTCTGACACCACTTCAACGCGAGAGTAAGGCTTTACCTCTTTCCTTTCAGAATATAACCAAGCCATACTGAGTGGACAGTGGCAAGATCTGCAGAATGCAGAGTCGTACTACGTGGGTGTAATAGGCAAACATCTTCAGGAGCTTCTACTTGACACTGAGGTGAGCATAGCCCTTTCGTTTCTTTTCTTGGAAACTAAGCAGAATGAGTCATAATCTGCTTTCTCTTTGTTCTCTGCCAAAGCTGAAGAACTGTACCACCTACCCCCGTCCCTTCAAGGAGGGAATTGTCCCAGCTGCACAGAGTGCACTCAGCAGATTCCAGTTTCAACCAGGGATTACCTCTGCTGCAGGGATCTGCCTCTCCAGAGGTCACATGCTCTCAAAAGCAGCTGGCTTCCTATGGCTAAGGTGAAAGAATACAGGCAGACAAAGAGTGACATAGGTTGAGGCAGAAATAAAGACCCCGACTGCTGGTTCACTTGCCCAAATTCCTTCCATGGCCCCCAGCTGGAGCTGAAGCTGGGAGCTGCAAACTCTATCCAGATCTCCCACATGGGTGTAGAGAATCATCGTAGCTGCCTTCCAGAGTCTATTTTAGCAGGAAACGAACTGAGAACTGCAACCCAGAACTGAAGCTGGATATCAAAACAGAGGACGTTGACAACTTAATTACTAGGCTAAATGCCCAGCTACTTGAAAATGCAATGCACTGTCAGCTCTGGTGGGTCATGTGTGACGCAGAGTTATGGCCTTGGCCCACACTGCTAGTACTGTATACTAGGTCCACTCCTCTGCCTGCTTTATTCTCTTCCTTTCCCTTAACAGAGATTGATCTGCAGGCCACTCCCTGAACACTAAACTCTGCTCAAAGCCTGCTTGCTGAAGATGCCGCTGGCATATCGTGAATAAAATATGAACTGTCCACACTGTAAGAAGAAATAGAGCATAAATTTCACACTGGCCATCAAAAGACTTATTCCAAGTCCCAGACCCACCACAGAGAGGCAGTGTGATATCAGACAAGCCTGTTATTGTCTTAGTACCTTGAGGTCTATAAGACAAGAATAATTTCTTTCCTCTGTCTCAAAGGTGGTTGTCACAAGGACTTAATGGCGAAATAATGTGTGTCTTTGGAGAGTCTTCTACACAGTACATTCAGTAGATTCTAAAGTTATGGGGTTTTTTTTCTTTGCCTGTGGCTTATATCCACCCTTCTCAGCATTAAACCAGTCAAATCATTTTAGAGGAAAAGGTCTCTGAGATAGCCTCCCATAAATTTGGAGCTGTCTAAAAAACTTATAAAGGAGTAGTCAAAAATCAGTAATTTAAATGGACTAATGGTTAGCCTCACAGGTGAAAGGCCTGTGTCTCACCTTAGAGAGTGTGGGTTCAGTTTCAAGCTCCAGCTCCTAATTCCAGCTTCCTGTTAATCTGGACCTAAGAGGCAGAAGTGGTGTTGGTTCGAGTGATTGGTTCCCCACCTTTCATGTGAGAGGTTGGGCTTGTGTTCCCAGCCCCTCATTCAGCACCAGACCAGCCCTAGCTCTTACATTCATTTAAGGAGTAAACCAGCAGATGGTTTATGTTCTGTCTCCCTCAAATACATTTTAAAACATTTTGAGTAACTCAAGGAATATCAAGGTAATCTGCAAAATTACTAAAATAATGTATCATGACATCATCATGTTCTAGGCTACATAAAGCTCCATAGTTTTGGGTATTTTAAAAAAAACCCGGAGAGTTTAAGATGGACACTTTGGAACAGACATGAAGGAAGATATGGGCTCCAGGTCCTACTAAGAAACTGTGTGGAAGTGTGTATTGCATGGGGAAGAAGCATCAGGTTCATATCTGCAGGGATCCTTCATAAGAACTGGTCTCCCCTGAAAGGGGGTAACCATCCGCATGTCAGGACAACAATAGCTATTTCAGTTCCCAACAGGAGGAGAGATGGAGACAGTGAGACAGGCCCCAGGAGAGATGGAGCTCTTCGGCGCAAAGGACAGCAGGAGCCCCTGCAGGGAGAAGCTGTACCTCTGGAAGCTCTGTCCTAGCCTTCCTACTTCCTACCCATCTCCTACCTGTTTTTAATCACTCTTTTCCTGAGAGGGTATTGATCTCAAACCACTGTAATAATTCATTTATTGGCAAATCTTTATAAAAGAATAGTGGGGGCGGGGAGCCGGCACAGTAGTCTAGTGGATAAAGTCCTCACTTTGCACGCACCGGCAACCTATGTGGTTGCCAGTTTGTATCCCAACTGCTCCAATTCCCATCCAGCTCCCTGCTTGCTTGTGGCCTTGGAAAGCAGTCCAGGTTGGCCCAAGGCCTTGGGACCCCCACAACCGCATGGGAGGCCTGGAAGAAGTTCCTGGCTCCTGGCTTTAGATACGTGCAGCTCTGGCTGTTGTGGCCACTTGGGGGGGATTAATCAGCAGATGGATCTTTCTCTCTGTCTCTCCTTCTCTGTAAATCTGATTTTATGAAAAAATTAATCTTAAAAAAAGAAAAAATGGGATTGGGCAGGCATTGCATAGCAGTTAGCTAACTGCTTGGTATGCCTGGATTCAGGCTCCAGCTCTGCTCCTGAGTCCAGCATCCTATGAGAGTGTATCCAGCAAGCAGTAGTGGCAGCTCAACTAACTGGCTGCCTGTCGGCTGGGTGAAATATTAAAAATAAAAATTTGGGTATAAAAAAGACCTGTACAAAATAAGCCACCTTTGGAGCCTTTATAAATTAAACCTTACAATTGAAAATTCAGTTTGCTTTTGACAGTCTTTTGGAGTTCTGAAAAGCACTCCTTTTGCAAAGCTAATTTCCCTTGGCTAAGGCCAAAAAACTTTGAGTTAGGATTTTGTAGCATTGATAAGGACAAAGCATGTTTATACCAAAATCCAAAATAAACCGTTCACAACAAAAAAAATAAGCTAGAACAAATTCATATTGATTTCTTGCCCCAAAATATTAATAAATTATGAAGAAAAAGGTAAGAGTTTACTTGGTGGTCAGTAGAAAAAGGATTAAGTTACACAGAGAAAAATGAAAAAGGCAAGGTTCTTTAGCTGTCTCCTGCTTCCCCTATCTGATTAAGTCTGTTTTCTCTTCTCCTTAGGGTCTTGCAAAGTTTTAAAGGTTTACCTCATTGCCTGCAGAGCCCTGGCCTCCTGAACTCCTCACCCTATGTTAGTCCTATTTGTCTCACTCGCTTGATGTTGCCTCCACCCCTCAACTAAGGGTGTGTACCCCTTCCCACTCATACTCTCATCCCAGTCGATAGATGATGGGGTCGCAGGTGCTCTGATTTGAAGGTTAACTAGCTCACCAGAGGCTAACAAGTACTACACAAAGAGCCTGCAGAGGTGGATAGGGACAGGCTGCTTTTGGGTAACAATAACCCCCTACAGACATGTAGTCCAAGGGAGCCACTTTGACCATCAGTGATGCTAATGGTGATTTCAGATGTGACAAGTGAACCAGGCCAGACTCCAGTGGGGCAGCAGAGGGAGAGAGAAAACTGCCAGCAGCAAAGCCAACCACCCTCACTTGACTAAGGGGCTCCTCCCAGTTCTAATCTAACCTCACCTGCTAGTTTCTTCCCTTTTGGTTTCCTTGGTTCCCATCATACTGGTTGTTTCCTTGGCTTTAGAACAGAGAGAATTTCAATCTGTCCATGGTAGCCTCCTGTGTTGCGGTGGTTTTGAAATATAGGCTTACCAAGACATGAAAAGTAAAGGAAGACCATCGCATCTGTAAGAGCCACCATGCATTAAAGAGCTGGACATCACACAAAAGATAAGCAGAAAGTCACAATGCTTAAGATACTGGTGCTAGACCAGGCAGATTGCCCGGATCCCGGGTCCTTGATTTTGCTTCAAGAATTAATTTAAAGTGAGCTGTTGAGTTATAAAAAGTGAGCACCAAGTGCTTTATTGATAGAGCAAAACACACACTCCATAGTCACAATGAGTCCTACTAGAGCAGCCTTGTCTCTGGATTGTGTTTACTATTATATGGCTTGTTTAATAAAAAGGGAGATGCATTCGCATAGGGGGGAGGGATATTTGTGGTTTTTCTGGAAAATAGGTGGATAATTCCCAGAATCCAGCTCCTGCCCCTTTTTGGCTCCTTTTGTGGTCCCTCAGGGCAGCTGGTGGGTGTGGCACATAGCATACTAAGGTATTACAGTGAGTGTATGCTGACGTGTACATCAGCCTAAGTCAGCCCTGCCCCTCTAAACTACCTGGATAGGCAGGACATCCATCTTCAGATCAAGGGGAACAAACTTATACCCCATAGGACTTGAAATAAACAGGAACTATTATCTCCACGTGGTCCAACTGCTTTCTCTACCTGACTGTCTCAACACTTCTACATTAAAGAGAAGTTATGGGGCCTGTCATGGTAACCTAATGGCTAAGACCTCGCCTTGCATGCACCAGCATCCCATATGGGTGCTGGTTCGTGTCCTGACTGCTCCCATCCAGCTCCCTACTTGTGGTCCAGGAAAGCAGTAGGGGATGGCCTAAAAGCCTTTGGACCCTGCACCCACGTGGGAGACCTGAAGGAAGTTCCTGACTTCTGTCTTTGGATTGGCTCAGCTCTGGCTGTTGTGGTCACTTAGGGAGTGAACCAGCAAATGGAATATGTTTCTCTATTTTTCCTCCTCTCTATAAATCTGCCTTTCCAGTAAAAATAAGTGAATCTTAAAAAGAAAGAAAGAGAGAGAATTCATGAAGCCTTTAAACACCCTCAGTTCTGCAGTTCCCAAGTAACAAACTGTGAAGTGCTGCTGCCTGGGGAACTTTGCTAGGTGACGATCAGTGATACGAAGGCAGTGGGCTTTTGTGAGTGGCACATGAAGACAGTGAAGGGGACTCAGTGGAAGAGATCCAATTCTGAGATGAGGGACACATAGATAAGTTAGGCACAGGAAGTAGCAAAACATCAATGAGGAACTCACCCAACACCCCTGTGTCCAGCACGAACCCAGTCATTTATGACTTGGCTGGTCTAGCAAGACAGAGCACTCGACGCTCCTGGGTAATCAAGGCACAGAAATAAGCATGGAAAGAGGTACTCTCCTAGGCCTCTCCTGTTTGTATGAATAATTGTAAGAGTCATATCACTCCGATGTTCCCCAACAGTCCCAAGAAATCTGAATGACTAAAAGCAACGGCAGCTCATTCAGTGAATTGAATGAAGAGGAAAAGGGGAAGAGGGGAAATGGAGAGATGTATCTGACCAACTCACCTGTATTTTGAAGCGATCTTTCTGTTGATCCTCATCCTCATTTCAATGTACTGCATGACTGTGGTTGAAAGGTAGGTTTATGTTTGTTTGTTTGTTTTTTCTTTTGCATTAACAACTGCAAGCAGCTCTGTTACACACGATAGATATGCAGATAGATATGAATGAAATTTCACTTAAAAAGGTCTTGTTCATTAAGTTATCACTGAATGTCAAACAATATTAAAATGTGCAACTATAAATGTAAAACTTACAGGACCTGCACAGTGGCTTAGCCAGGTAATCATCGGCCTGCAGTGCCAGCATCCCATATGGCACTGGTTCATGTCTCAGCTGTTCCATTTCTGGTCCAGTTTTCCACTCATTACCTGAGAAATGATGACTCAAATCCTTGGGCCCTTGCATGCATGTAGGAAGCCCAGAGGAAACTCCTGACACCTGGCTTTAGATCAACTCAGCTCTGGCCATTTAAGTAGTGAATCAGTGATAGGTCTCTTTTTCTGTCTCTCCTTCTCTCTATAAATCTGTCTTTCAAATAAAAATGATCTTGCTTTTTAAAAATGACTTAGAAAACAATAACTTACCATTTTGAAAGATTAGAGTGTTATCTTTTTGTTTAATATCTGAGTATCAAAATTCATAATCAGATTTATATAAGAAATATATAGGTACTCTAAAACACAGTAGTTGGAAATGTAAACAAACACAAGACAGTACTGATATATGTCAGAAATCTAATAATCTCCAATATGATTCAGACATCTATGCAAGCAAAGTATGAAGCAACCTTACATCTTACACACACACACAAATCAATGACTTAATGCCATCAAATGACTACAAGAAAGCATCAAAGAAACTCTGTAAGAGTTTGACATGGGCAGAGCCTTCTTCATACAGACCCTAGAAGCACAAACAATAAGAGCAAAAGTAGACAAATAGCGTCACATCAAGAAGAGAATCTTCTGTATTACAAAGGAAACAACCAAGATGCAGCCAACAGAATGCGAGAAAATGTTTGCAAACTGCGCAGCTGATGAAAATTAATATCTACGATCTATACAGAAATTCAACAGCAATGAAGCAAACAAGTTGAGAAATGGGCAAAAGATACAAACAGACATTTTGCAGAGGATGAAAAATAAATACCAATAGAGACATGAAAAATTGTTTAGGGTTATTGACATGCAAGTAAAAACAACAATGAGGTTTAACTTTATCCCAGTTAGAACATGGCTTTCATCCACAAATCAATAAAAAACTAATGCTAGCAAGAATGCAGGTGCAAAGGCATCCTAACAGTTGTTGGGAATATAAACTAATACAAGCATTATGGAAGACAATACTAGATGTGCCTCAGAAACCAAATAATAGATCTCCATTATGACTCAGACATGCCAACCCTAGTAATTCATCCTATAAACTGAAATTAGCATATGAAAAAGTTAATTTACCTTTATGTTTATTGAAGTTCAGTTTGCAATAGCTAAGATATTTTTTGCAACAAAATGTATGCCACTGGAACCAATTATGCTTAGTGAAATGAGCCGGGTCCCAAAAGATAAATATCAAATGCTTTCTCTGATGTGTAGTAATTGATATAGAATACAAAATATGTGTAGGGATTAAGAAGATATCTTGTGATTTGATTATTGTTAGCCCTTGTTTAAATTGCTGTGAAACTGTGGTCTTTCTACTCTTCACTTGTTGAATATAATGGTTAGTGATACACTAATCTGTGGTTTGAAATCTTGCTTTTGTACAAATTAAAAAAAAAAAAAAACCTGAAGAGGAATTGAGGGAGGAAAGTGGTTATCTTTTCAGATATATATGTATGAAGTACGTTCTCTATGTTCATAAGAATTTTAAAGGAAGACAAATACCATGTGTTCTCTCATGGAAGAGCTAAAATTTAGAAACAAACAGAAATTAGAAAAGGAAATGTCTGTGTGTTGGCATCACTGCATATATATTTATATTCAATTATTGACAGCCAGTAGCTGTATTTCCACAAAAGTAAAACCTTTCCTTTTTTATTTGATAAATGTCTTATTTGGTGAGTATTAAGCCTTTTATTGCAGTGTAAATCTAAAATATGCAACCTTGAAAGTTTTTTTTTTTAAAAAAACGCAGAGAGGAAGAAAGAGTGAAGATGAGAGAGAGAAAGGGGAGAAGGGAAGAAAGAATGGGCTGTCTTTGTGTTTTTAAAATCACATTGAATTTGGTAAGCAATAATTAAAATTGAAAAGTGAAATAAATCAATTTTTACAATAAGAAAAAAATTTAAGGAATGTGTATCACAAACCTACTGACTTTCAGCCTCTAAATCCCACTCAGCTTCATTTAATTTTATTTCTTGTCAATAAATGGTCAAGGCACGCAGGTTGTGGTAGAGATGTCCATGCTGTGCACCCATGCGGGGGTGGTGATGCCCTGATTTTCACCTCCAGCCATGTTCTCTTTCACAATATACATGTCATTTTTATCAGCAAAGTTCCAGAGTTTGGTCTGCTTATTTTAAGTGTTGTTGGTGATGAACTTCTGACAGCTCTTGTCATTCGAAGAATCCCACTTCTGAATCATGGTAAGAGTCGTGGGTGCAGAACAGAAAGCTTCAGAATTCAACCTGCAGTGGTAAACGCAGCAGTACTTGTTTCTCCTGTCACTCACATGTCTCATTGCCAGATGAAAGCAGGAAAGTGCTAACTAGAAATGAGATGTAAATCTGCAAGGCTAATGAAGGTGTTTGAAAACTGCTAGGAATAAGCCTCATTCAAGACCCATTCTTGCAACTTGTTGGCATTTGTTGCATTAATGGTTAGAGTTTGAGCACCTGAAGCTTTCTTTCATTGCTGGGAATGACACCCTTTGAAATAAGTCAACATACTGTGGTTACCTTAAGTGACCAAATGTAACCTAACCAATGGAGGTGATTTTTTTTTTCTATATATTTGAAAGGTGCAGATAGAGGGAAGAAAGAGAACAAGCTTGCATGCACGGTTCACTTTCCATATACCCAGGTTTTACAGCATTGAGCCAGGCCAGAATCAGGAGCCTAGGATGCTATCCGGGTCTTTCACATTGGTAGCATGGGTCCAAGGACTTGAGCCAACATCTGTTGCCTTGCATGGATACAAATCATCAGGAAGGTGGACAGGCTAGGATTTCTTCAAGGCACTCCACTTGGACGTGGGTATCCCCAGCAGGGGCTTGATCACTGTACCAAATGCACCTCTCAAGTTTTCAGACCCAGGTGGTGATACAAATTCTTGCCCTTAGATTGGTTTATAAGATGTCTGTTTGTCCACCTTCTCATGGTACCTTGTTTTCACCATGTCTACCTACAGCAATTCCCATATCTCTCTAACTTGTCCTGGCTTTGAAGAATAAATATAGTCATAGTTATTCCATAAATCCAAGTTTCCATGAAAGTCATATAAAAACACTAATGGGCAAAGCTTAAATTTTTCAAAGTTAGACTTCTTATATTTATATCATTATAAGATAAATAGGCAACCCAGAGCAATATTTATTCATTCATTCATGCATTTCCTCTGTTTTTTTCTTAAGGAGTTCACAATTTAATTAAAATTAAGGTCAATGACACCTCTGGGATTTCACTGGGAAACAAAATTTCTCCTAGAAAAATGAACTCATCCATATAAGATTTCGAATACAAAGCTTTAAGTGGGAATAGGCATTTAGATTAGATGCCTCTGTTTCACATCACAGTACCTAACCTTGATTCCTGCTCTGGCTCATGACTCCAGCTACCTGTGCAAGTAAATCCTACAAAATAACAATAACGACTCAAGAAGTTGTACTCTTGTGGTTAGACCTAAATTTAGTTCCCAGCTCCTTGCTCCCAGCTTTGGCTCCAACCCATTGCAGGCATTTAGGAAGACAGCCAGCAGATGAGCAAGTTCACTCACTCACTCTCAAATAACTGTTTTTGTACAAACATTTTAAGGAGTTAATAATCATGTAGGGCCTATTAGTAAAACCTGTGTGAAGACCTGAATGTCTACCTTCCTGCAAAATTTGTGAGATAAAGCCATAACTATCAGTGCAGTGGTATTTGGAATGGAGACTTGGGGATATAGTTAACCAGGAATTCTCATAATTAATTCACTGACTTTGGAAAAAGGAAAGGAGATCTCTTGCTCTTAGGTAGAATTAGCATTGCCTGTCACTTTGCCAGGAAGGGGAAAATGAAAGAGGAACTGTCGTAGAACTCTGATCTGTGTGCTTTTTCTTGGGTGTTTTAATTTAGACTCTTCTCTTATTTCACTGGGAGCAAATGAGGATTTCAGGAAGTTCTGGGAGTCCTTTAAGACAATCAAACTGAGGAATACCTTGGGGATGCCAAGAGTTGCCAATTTTTGTTGGGAGTAGTGGTAGTCTTGGAGACTGCTAAACTTCATGTTTAGTGGGAGAACTGCAGGCATAACTCTGTACCTATTAAACATGCTAAAATTCATGACTTCATGAGGCTAATTTATGAATGATCATCTCGATAATCTTAGAAATTATCTTTAAAAACTGGTGGATAGAAGGGAAATGTAAACATTTATTTTGCATTAGTTATATGAACATGATAATCAAAAATTAGATTAGGGAGGCTTATATTTTTAAAAACGATACAAGAATGAAGAAGAAATAACCAAAAAATGGAATGTCAACAGAAATAACCAAAAATGGAATGCAACACAGAATGAAAATTAGATAATACATGCTTCCTGATGGAAGTATTTAAGGATACTTCAAAATTTTCTTGGAAAATGGGATTAAAAAGAGAAGCTGCACTGTCCACAGACTTTTTGAAAAATCCCCTTATACTAGCACTACTTTGCCAATAAATCATACCTGAGTTGATCAACTATGTGTTTCCCGAAACCAGTTTGCAGGAAATGTCAAGGAGAGAAGAACTTCTCAAACCATTAGGAATATTACGCAGTCAACAAAATCCAGACAATGGGAAACTATAGGTCAGACTACCTGGTTCTGTAACAGATTAATTTAAAAAAATAAGGATGAATGAAGAATTTGTAGAATAATAGAAACCTATCATATTATAAATTGCAAAAGATTTCCACTATTGTGTCTATGAACATTTAGATGATATATATTTGTGAGGAAGTAATTAATAATAGAAAAGCTAGAAAAGTGTTTACCTACGGCAGGAGCTCCTGGGGTGGCTGACAATGGTCTACCACCACTGAGTGTGGATGGCTGGATAGTAGAAACAAAGTATTCATTAATGCAATTCATTAAACCAAATGTTTTGTGCAGTTTTCTTTATCTTGTGATGTACTCAACTGCACAATTTATATATACTCTTCCTCAATTTGCGTCTCTAGAATTTGAAGTCACTTTAGAGTAGTATCACGTGACTCAACATAATTGTTATCCCTCTTGGCTTAATGCTAGGCATGAATTCCAAGGCAATGCATGTTTCCCTAAACAGCTAATTTAAGAAAGAATTTGACCATCTTGATTGGGGATATGTTCAGACAGGTTACTGTGTACTTAAAACGAGTACATGTCTGGGTTCTGGACAACGGGATAACTGAATCAACGATACATCCTTGCCTCTGGTTTGCCTTCCTTCTTCCCACTCCTACAGCCTGGTGTACTTCAATGTGTACTTAAAATGAGTACATGTCTCCTTCAGACGTTTGTTTTTCCTTCCTTGCATCAGGATGGCTGGGACTCACTGTGATTCATTCTCAATCATGCAAACAATTGCCTGAAGATGAGGAAGCCAATTACTGGAAAACTCTCCTGTAACCATTTGGGATAAAGCTTCTTGCTGACTTGGAACTCTAACCTGGTAAGAAACAATCATCTTTCAATTTTGGGCTAATGTCATTTGGTATTGTTTGGATAGCAATAAAATCTAGCATTATAACTAAGATTCATGGTTACAGCCTTGAATGCTTGCAGGTGCCAAGCAGGGAACATAAAAGTATGAAGAAGCAGGTGGTTGATAGTAGGAACTGTGGAGAGTTTGAGAGCTAGTATAAAACACAAACTTGGTCCATGGAGGCCTTTATTGAACAGGTGCTGATTGAATGAAACAGGCAATGACCATAAACTAAGCCTTGAACTAGTTCTTGGGAATACTCCAGAGAAAAAATAAATGAGGCTTATCATCATGAAGTCTATATTCTAGTAATTTATACTTTCACAATTATTTTCTTACTATCCTGAAATAAGCTAATTAAAAATGTTTTGATGAATTATGCTTAAAATATCTGCAAAATCAAATTTTACCTAATGTTTTAAATTTTCCATCCCTGCTTGGTCCTGATGGTTTAAGATTAATCTTCTAGCTATAAACTTATATTACCATCTTATACAAATTCCTTCTATATGTACAGAAATGTATCATCTGAAATCTCAGAAAATGTTTTATAGACATGTATACATTTTATTAGTTAAGATATAACCTAAGCTGTTATACATTGAGACTTAGGGTTCTGCTCCTGAATATACAGAATGGAGGGAGATAAGTGTCCTTAATTGCTGAGGTCATCCAGCGACTCACAGACCCTCTATATGATGTTCTACCAATCTCTGAGTGTTGTTCTTACTACCTGATTCTCTACCAGGCTGTAGGAGTGGGAAGAAGGAAGGCAAACCAGAGGCAAGGATGTATCATTGATTCAGTTATCCCGTTGTCCAGAACCCAGTCACACTGCTATGTTTAAGAAAGGAGTCTAGGAACTAGCATCTCTACCCTACTGCAACCACTCTGTTTCTGTCTAAAGCTCAGGTGGTCCTTTAGTCAAAAAGGTAAGGAAGAATGCCTATTGGCAAATAATCAGAAGTCTCTGCTATACAAAATCTAGTCTCATAAATGTACAATTTCTTAGTGCAGTCCAAGAACGGGGAAGCTAACATGATAATCAGGTTTTCTTTGTTCTTCAGCTATCAATGCTGGATCCTGGTGGTTCTTGCTGTCTAGAAGGTGTTCACATCTGGACTTTGAAACATAATGCAGACCCTTACCTACCACAATGACTCTTGTTTCAGATTTGATGTATTCCCCCTTTCCAAGGAGCACTCTTACTCCCCGGGAATCCTCAGAGATCAACACCTTGGTGATTCCCTTCTTAGTCTCCTGGTGCCACAAAATAAAGTTTATAGTCTTAGAAGAAGAGAAAGAAAAAAGAAAAATAAAGAAATGGAACCAATTTAATCAAATAAACAAGCAAAAGCAGTTACAAAATTTTTAAATGGATAATTACATTTTTGGAGCAATTTGTTACATCAGGAAAAGTCTCCAAGTCACTTATTGAAAAGATGGAAAATTATTTGATGTCCATTTCTTTTATACACATGGCCCTGGGGTTTTATTTTGTAATCACTGAAGGCAGCCAGAATTGCAAACCTAAGTGTCTCTGAATAATCAATACAAAGTCTTCCAAAGTAAAGGAAAGGGTTATAATCCTAGTGCAAATTTTTTGGTTGTCTTCCCAGTTAAATGTCACAACCAGTGGCTTCCTCTGGGGGCTCTCTATTCTTTTATTCTACTGAAAAGACTTTTTAGTGGTTGCTTCTGAATAATTATATGTCATGCTTGACTTTCACATAATAAGAAAATTTTTATTTTTCTTGTTCTCTATGGTAACTGCTGAGATACTTCAAGCCTGTTTTTTCTCTTTCTTAAGCATTTATCTATCTCCCTAGAGGGGAGAATCTGGAAAAATACAAAAACAGTGAGAATGCCAGCAGAGGCAGTCCACAAACACGTTTATTTAAATCTATGTCTCACAGCATCCCTTCCATCCTGCAGTCATTTATCCCTGAAAGGCAGAAAGGGTTTCACACTCGGAGACTTTTCTTGTTGTTGCTTCCTTCATGGGGAATTGTTTTTGTCTTCTTTTGTTCCCAGACTATTGAACCTCACTTGTTCTTCCTTGTCAATTCCATTGTGATGCTTTCCCTATTATTCCCACATACAACCAGTTGTGGTTCTGTCATTGCGGGACTAGATACCCACTATTCATTTTGTGAAAGAGAGTAGGTGCAACTATATTTTTACATTAAAAATGTAGTTTGCGCATATAAGTTACATTCAGAATAATTCTGTTTCATGAGATTACCACTTTCATTGTGGCTATCTGTTGACAGGCTTTCACTCTTAAGATGTAGCCAGGAGATACGTTGGTTTTTCTTTAGAACCCCTTCCAGATGATCATAACTACGGAAATCAGGCAGACAGCTCAGAAGAGTGGTGTTCTGATTCCTTTCCTCTGCCTCTCTTTGGTTGGCTCTTCACCCATAGGGATCCCCCAAAGCATCCTGAGGGGCAACAGATTATTGTCCCTGTAACTCTGCTCTGTCAGCTTGGAAGAGAAGTCTGCCAGGGAAGGTTGCAAAGCCACACACCAGAGTTGACAGCTGTTCAGCCAGCTGAGCCCCATGAGCAGTACACTCTCCACTTCCCAAGCCCTGTTTCCCACATGCTGTCATGTGTGATTCAATTAAGTTGGTCCTTTTGCTCCAATTATTTCTGAATATATTCAGAAAGAAGTCATGTTCACCTGTGTTTGTGTATATATCAGTGAAGAATACAAACTCATGTTGAGTTTTATCATTTTGGTGCCGATCCTATATGATAACGTTCACAAAGTAGCTTGTTTATTTTCATTATCTCAATTCTGTCAGCTCACAGTAACTCCTAAGGGAGTTATTGCATCAGGAAGAATTACAGCCTTCCCACCAGTTTTTCTCCAAGTGTTGACACCAGGGAGGATAGCATTCCTTCCCTCTTTTAGATTGCCTAGATTTCTGCACAGAAATTTATGGAGACAACTGAAATGCTGACATGTTAGGTATAAAGAATTTTACAAAGGGGTAAGGCATAGAGACTAGTGGTTAAGGTGCCTATATCCCACCTTATCAGAGTACCTGGATTCAATACCTAGCTTCACTCCTGACTCCAGCTTCCTGTTAATATAGACTTTGGAGGCTAATGTACAGGTTAAACCTCTACCTGAAACAGTGGAATCCTACATGGGTGCCGGTTCAAGCCCCAGCTGCTCCACATCTGATCCAGTTCCTTGCTAATGTGCCTAGGAAAGCAGCAGAGGATGACTCAAGTGCTTGAGTCCCTGCCACCCATGAGGGAGACCCAGATGAGATTCCAGAGTCTTAGCTTCCGCCTGGCCTAGCTCCAGCTGTTGAGATCATCTGGGGAGTAAATTAGTAGATGAAAGATAATCTCTCTTCTCTTTCTTTCAAATAAAAGGTTTTTTAAAAATGTAAATTCTGGGAGGTAGCCATGCTGCTTTCAGTGCTTGGATTCCTGTCACCCATGCTGGGGACCTGGATGGAGTTCCCAGCGTGGAGTTTTGGCTCAGAACAAACTGTAATCCCAGTCCTTGAAGGTATTTGGGGTAGTGACCCAGGGAAATGACATTCGCTCTGTCTTTGTCTGCTTTCTGAATAAATATAGTTAGAATATCTGGGGAAAATGTGACCCTAACAGGAGGTGCTGAAATATTTAAACAAGAAAGATATAGAAAATGTTTAAGGACCTTCAAAATAACTAGTAAGCCATCTTCTCAAGGTTTAACATTACTGCAATAAAATTCTGCTCCCAAGTGTTTAGCTCATTGATTGAGCTATAGACACCATGCTTTCCTAGTCTGAGACCAACTTTTCAAGCTCAGGTGTTTACATATAGAGTTTAATTCACAGCCTATGGAAAAGTGGAACGCGTTGACGTCATTCTCGGATGTTCTTGCAACTCTGTTTCAGCGTTCTCCATCTCTGCTATGTGGGGCAATTCATAACTAGCACGGAAAACTACGTTCTCATTCTGATAACACATCTACATTAATATTGGATAAAATATTTATAGAAGGCCCACTCTGGGTGAAAAGAAAAAGGTGGGGAGAGGAAAAGAATGGGGCTGGGGATGCACTGCGAGGAGAAGAAATAAGGAAATTAGACCCACGAGGAAAATCAAGCTTTGAAAAGGCATTTGCAATCCCATGGAGAGATAGGCAAGTAGTCATTGACACTTGCAAATACTGAACTTGTAACTACTGGTACTTCCCAGTGGTTCAGCCACAGGCCCACTCTGTTGTTGTTGTTGTTTTTAATGGAGCCAACCAAGGCGCTAAGATCAGTGCTAAGACTTCCCCCAGGTTGTGCAGCGTTTCTGCTTTCCCATGCAAAAATCTATGAACCCCAGTGTTGAAGCAGGTTTCAGCGGCCACGACGTGGTCTGCTTTGAGTGCCCCTGAGCTGGCTGCAGTTTTATGGACGTTCACAGCTTGCATGGCTGACAGTGTCTAGAACAGGCGATGCATCAGGAAACCGAGTTCCGTTTGAGCCCCATCACAAAGCCTTGAGCACATTCAGCTCACCTCTGAACTTCGCTGGAGAAAAATCCCGCAAAGCTGTAAAGGGAGAAGCAGATATCGGGGGGAGAGGGGTACCCTTACTCCCTTATGGGATATTGAATGGATTTATATTATCATTCACCAATATCCCATACTACCTATCAGGGATAGCAAACACCCTTGTGGTGGCGGAGGGGAGATCCAAAGTTTACTTTCTAATTAGTCTACTTCTGTTGAATTGAGCTCCAGCCCAGTCTTCCTTTGTCCTGGGAGTGACTGACCAGCTGCACTGCCTGCCATGTCTCCCAGGCAGCTACGTGAACTAACTGCTAAAACACTCCTTGACATTCCCACCTCCCTGAGTGGGTACAGCTCCTGCCTTCCGTCTCCATGCCTTCAACCTGGCACACTTAGAACTTTCCTCCCTGCAGTGACTCCGACTTCAGAGCTGGCCCCCTCAGAAAGCTGGGAGTTACACGCAGACAGCCAGAGCGGCCCATTCATCTTGTTGCCTGAGGTCAGAGCAACTTGCTACAGAAGCGCATGCTCCACTGAATGAATGGGCAGGTGTCAGTAAGCAAGCCCCAAGTTTTGCCCATGGAGAACTGTAACAGGCTGTATCTCTGCCTGTGGGGACCTTTCTATCAGATTTATCAAGATACAACGCCTATACCATAAAGTCCACTCTCTTACAGTGCATAAACTCGGTGGCCGCTATAATAGCCAATGTTGTGCAACCACCACTACTATCAAATTGCAAAACATTCTGTTAGAGGAAAGAAAAAATATCCTATACATTCGCTCCCCCTCCTTCCTTGCCAGGAACCACCCACCTACTTTCTCTCCAGATTTCTAATTAGTTCCTTGCTATACAAGACAAATGGTATTACATAAAACAGCATATCTCTTTGCATGAACAAAGACCAAATCTAAAGGAGCGGAGATGTATAGAAATGCATCTCCAATTAGCTTCCACCTTAGATAAATTGCACAGCTGCATTTGGCTTCCTCGGGAGATTAAAAAAAAAAAGTTGAGCAGGTGTGTTAAGGGCACTTTCAAACTCAAAAGCAAAATCAAAACCGCTAAACACAATCACTCCTAAACCCTCCTGGCTGTAATTCCAGTCCCGCACCATCCCCTCTGGCCAGCCCAGAGTTTTCCTAATGAATGTCTACATCGAAATAAGATCACTCCCACAGCTGCTGCGGCCACTTCCCTTCCCGAGAAGGGTCAAACGGAAGACGTTTTCTCTCTCTTTTCCCCTCCGTGGTCTATTTATTTCTGCACTAGCTAGCAAGAGGGCAACTGCAGCGCCCAGGAGCGCAGGCTCGGCGCGCGCCGGTGCCCGCAGGAAGCCGCGCCCAGCCCGGGGCCCCCGCCCTGCGCGCCGGCGCCCGGGGAGAGGCCCGCCCGGGCGGGGCAGCGCGGCCAGCGGCAGAGGCGTGGCCAGGCCCACCCGCAGCCAATCCCGACGGCGGCGCGGCCCGGGGGTCCAGGGCTCTCCGGGCGCGCAGGGGGCGGGCCTGCGCTTGACAGTGGCTGTCGCCGGGCAGCGGAGCCCGGGCGAGCGCGGGCGGCCGTGGCGACGCTGGGGACCCGCGCCACAGGCTCTCGGCAAAGCTCAGTAGCCTCCGGTGGCGGCGGTGGGGGCGTCCGGACGATGCTGCGGGTCCTCTCGGGAGCCGGTGTCCTGGCTTCTTCCTAAGGTACCCAGCGTGGTCCCGGGGAGTCTCCGCGCCGCGGGAAGCGCTTTTGTGGAAGTGCCCGCTGGGCTCCGCGGATCCGGGCGGGGGTGGGCGCGGAGCGGTGGGTGGGGCGGCGCGGGGCTGCGCTGTCTGCCCGGCTTTCCCCCGCGAGGAAGCGGGTGGGGGCGGCGGGGGCGGGGAGAGCTGTCGCCGGCAGCAGCTGACGGCATCCCGCGGGCTCCATCCTCCTCACGCCTCGAAAGGGGTTTTGTTGTAGGAGAAAGTTTGGTGCCTAGAGTGGGCAAGCTCATGCCCTCCATGTGGGCTCACGGCACCCCGCGCCACTCTCCTACCCGAGCAGCACTCGTTGGGGCTCCCTTTCTTGGGGGAGGTGGTGATAGGGGGGTGGGTCCCTGGAGACAGCAAGTGGAGCCGGAAATTGTGGCTTTTGCTTTACCAACGCATCAGGCAGTTGGTGGCTGTGTGCTGTCCTAGTGAAAGGACTCAACCTTGTCACTGTGCTAAGAGCTGCATTTCAAGCGTCGCAGGTGCGTCTGGCTACTTCTGTCTGTTGATTCCTCGTGTTTTCTAATTGGCGCGAGCTTTCCACCGGCTTTCTCTGAGTGACGACCACGCACACACGCTCCTAAGTAGGTAGCGGGTTAGGGGCCACCTGGAAGAGGGAGGGGCTAGAACTGGGATGCGAATACCATGTGCGCCCACCTGGAGACTAGAGAAAGTTTCAGCCTGCTGACTGTGCTGGGTCAGGTGCAGATTGTTGTCTAGAATTCGACTCAGGGAAGAGAAGTAAGAAGGGGCGTTCTAACTGTGTTTTAGACGAGATAGTAGGAACACGTGTGTCCTCAAGTAGCTCAGGGTGTTGTGGTTGGGAATTAGTAGGTATTGAGGTTGTCTATTCAAGGCTATTTTTAAATTTCCTATTTTTATTTATTTGAAACGCAGAAACAGAAGTATCTTCTTGACACAGGTTCACTCCCCAACACAGCAGCCAGGGTCCAGACAGGCCAAAGTCAGGAGTTTCAGACTCAAATTGTGTCTCCCATGTAAGTGGCAGGAACCAAAATAATCGAGCTATCACCTGCCTCCTAGGGTGTGTCTTAGCAGCAAAGTGGACTCTAACACATAGCTAGAACTTAAACGCAGACACTCTTAGATGTGACCATCCGAAGTGACACCTTAACACTCACCCTGAGTTCTGTTGAATTCTCTAAAATGGATCACTGAAGTAAGGTTTCAGATTTTATTTTTCTTTCTCAGGACATATTCTTCCCTCAAGGCAACTTCATGAAACTCTGCAGACCCCTTAGCCCAAGGGCGTCTTGTCCGATCCTTATGATTACCCACACCACACGCTGGCCATATTATTAGTGTCTTACATGTATGATTAGTTCTGTCAGTCACGCTAAGTTCTGCTCCCACTGTAGAATTAAAAGAACAAATGATGGTGGTAAGATTTGAATCTATGCCTGTTTCACCTCCTGCCCATGCTCCCATGCACTGCTCTGTGCTGTCTTCCAGCACTGTATGAAAGAGTTGTCTTATGGAAAATACAGTGAAGGAACCAAATATAGGAAAAGATACTGTCTCTGCTGGCCTCGGGTAGCATAGCCTTGTATGCAGCTTCTTCGGCTTCTGGAAACCCACACCCAAGGGGCCACGTGGAGCCCCTGCCTGCTGCCACCTCAGTCCCAGCATAGACATCAGGTGGCAGTCTCCATACAGATCAGTTGCCCTCACTGCTGCAGATAAGCTCGTTCTGAAAACAGGTAGGTGAGTACTGCTCTCAGTTGTATTTAAGGAGCCATCTGCACTCCCAACCGTTCAGGTCTGTTTCAGCTATGCCCATGGAAATGCGGCCTAGGGGTTGGCACAACACGTCCCCTGCAGCGCTCGCATGCTCCTCAACCAACTGTCAGTGGATTCCTGACGTGAGCTGGCCTAGTTAAAGGGAAGGCTGAAATGGAGTCGGTCGCTGGGGAAGGTGGTATTAGTTCAGGGATTCCTGAATCCACTACTGCTGATTAAACAGGAGATTCCCATAGGGTCCTAGCAACAGGAAGCAGATCTTCCTAGTGGGACACAGCATCTACATGGGCCACCTGTCACCCACACTATTGAAATATGTGCTTGTCACGTAGAAGCCCATTTACCTATTTCTGATTTGATTATTCCCTTTTAGACCAAGGCAACTGCCACTTGACTGTAGAATATGAAAACTTATGTTGCAGATAAATCACTCTAGGCTGTGCTTTAAAAAATGATGTCTAATATAATCGACAGCTATTGTTTATAATGTCTCTTTCGAGGGTGTGTGTGTGTGTTCTCTGTTGGTATGGTTTCCAACCTGCTCTGGTTCCAAACTGATTGGCAGAATTATGCTTCAAAAGAAATCAGTGCGTTTTTACAGCTGTGAGCAAATGCTGCCTAGAAACGTATCCTTAGAGTTGAGGTTTTATTCATGTTACTGTGGTCCTAGAATTCTTAAAATCCTGTATGCATGCTTTGGGATCACAAATGGACTCTTTAATGATTTCATTTATTTCACTCCTTCCTGTATAGCAATGGGAAGGCTTGAGCTCAGCCTACAGCCCCAGAAACTCTCTACTATTTTCTCTAAACTGCTAAAAACTGGAACAACACCAATTAAAGTTGGGAAAGTAGAACATGAGGTTTGCTCATTGTCATACTGTTGCTCCAGAATGGAACATATGCCAAAAATAATTTTTTAAAAATAAGAAGGAATAAAATGTTTAATGACAAATAATATGCAAAACCACATAAAATTATGGAATTGGGACATTTTGCCTGAAGTCATGCATGTACAAATACCCTCAGAAACTAGAAGCTGTTCAGAATCAATCACTTTGCATTTACTGTTTCTCAAACTTCTAATTAACTAGCAATTTACCCTGTTCTCCGCATCTCATCAAATCCAAAGTGCCATCCGTTGTAATATGCAGCATTATTTTTATGCAAAGAAGCAGTTGTGACATACTAGTTTAATACAGGTCACACTGATGTCCTTGATTCCATCCATGTTGGTAGTTTTTTTGTTTTGCTTTGCCGTGATATAAGTAGCATTGCTGTAGTGTGATGAGCAATCCATTTGTGTGAGTCTCAGTAACAAGCCGTCACACAGCTTCATCAATTTGTGTCTTCAGTCTGGTGAAACTTTTGAATCTGAATTTGCAAGGAATTATGAAAATGTAAAACAAAGATAATATTTACGCCCCAGTACTTTACCTGTACCTTTACATATACAGTGTCTCTTTACAGTGCCAAATCACAGAGAAGTCATTTTGAAAACCATTTAAATGGCAGTTAAACAGAACATATGCTGTGCCGACAGTGCTTGTAACTCAGTAGAAGTGAAAGCAAAATGAATCTCTGTGAGCAAGATTATGTATGAGCAGGGACATGGCAATTGTACTGTGACTACTGCCAAGTTGTCAGCAATTTTATATACACGTTAAGTATTATTACTCAAAAATCTTAAATCAGCATGTCTCAGATGTTGGATTTTTTTTTGTTTTGAAATATTTGATAAACCCTACCAAGTGATCATCCTTAATCAGAAAAGCTGAGTTTTGAAAGGCTCCAAAATTGAAAACATCTCAGTGACTTTCTGTATTTTGGAGCACTTGAGAGTTCTGCTTAAAGATGATAAACTTTTTCCAATTATTTTAAGGCACACTCTGAGTTCAGGGATGTCAAAATGTGTATGGTGGGGGGGGACACCCGTTTTTCAGTGAAATAAGCTGAATATGGTATGCCCACCAAGTGATGTCATGCTGACCTATCTACCTTTATGCACGTGTCAGTCCATCTGTTCATGCGTAAGACCAGCCAGTTCTGGTTGGATTTCATGCTCAAGGAGTGAAGGACTTGTCCCGTTTGGTTCTTTGTGCTGAGCACTCAGGACAGTCTGTGACACAGAGTGAATCTGCCTAGCAAATGTCTGCGGAAGGAGTGAATATCCTCCCATGGAGGGCGATCCCTTGTGTAGCTCACAGCCTCCTGGTTAGCACGTAATATTCTTGAAGACACAGCACTGACAGGAATGCTAAGCAGAAACAGGGATGGACCCACAACCTAAACACCTTGATTATAGAATCTATTCAAAATCTTGGATGCTGTTACAAAACTACTTCAGGGCAAAAGAAATTCCATGGTAGCTTTTATTGATCTTTGTTCTTTGGAGCAATTTGTAATGACATGTGTCTTCGTTCTTTTTTATGACCCAGATTATAAATTGCTTGAACTCTGTTTAGTCCAATTTCATATTCTTTTCCTACAATAATCTTGACTTGAACCAGAATTCACGGGAGATGCCTTTACCTTCAGAAAGGTATTCTACACAGAAACTCAGTGCTCATGACCTTGTCTGGGTAGAGAAACTCCACGAAGGAGAAACAGGAGGGTACTTATGGAAAATGGATATGGTGAAAAAGTTATGTGTGGATTTCAGAATCAACATTTTTAAATTTCATCTTTGAACTGACCAGCTTTTGGAAGTATACTCATGTGTCCACCTAAGGTTTGCTTTATAGTCCATGTTTTGTAAAAACTATTTATTTATTCATTTAATGAAAGTCTAAAATTAGAGATTTTCCAGCCACGGATTCACTTCCCCAGATGGCAGCAAAGGCCAGTGCTGGGATAGACCAAAGCTAGTGGTTTCATCTACATCTCCTGCATGGGTGGCAGGGATCCATACACTTGAGTCATCTTATGTTCCTTTCCCAGGCCATTAGCAGGAGTCTGGATCAGAAGTGGAGCATCCAGAACGGGAATGGTCCCCCATATGGTTTGCAAGCATCACAGGTGGGAGCTTTATCTGCTATGCCGTCACACTGGTCTATACACCCCATTTTTTAACCACCAAGAAAACCACCAATATATGTTGACCTTGAATAGCTCACTACCTCCTGCTAGCTAGGACATAACATTCTTAAAATTATGACAGTGACAGGAATGAATGCTAAATGTTACATGGAATAAGATAGAGAAGAGACCTTGCTGAGTAAGACAGTCTCCATCTGTCAGTGCTTCTGCTAGCTCGTTGCTGCCTGGCCAGGCAGAATACCCCTCTCTGCCAAGGACAGGAAGCTAGAGAAAGATGCCAGCTGAAGGGCTAGCAAGGAGAACGGTTTAGCAGCCAGCTGTGAGGGAGTCCCAAGGATCAGAAATGAATTGGGACTATCCAGACAGCCTTACTGCCTCTGCACTAACTGCATGTGCAAAGACACACTCGGCTTCTAGTCCAGTGAAATGTGGTACTTGTGAACACATATGTGACACATTGAGGTCACCCCTGGGCTTCTATGTTACATTCCATCCACTCAGGGCTGGAGAGCATATGAATGATGCAGAAGAGGCCCTTTACTGCCCATTCCCAGACACAGGTGGAGTACTGTGTGTCAGGTGAAGGGACATGGGGGATAGGCCAGAGCTAGCTGATTGGTGTAGCAGAAATAATTATTAATTACATCTTTTCAGTTACATGTTGCAAAAAAACACGTAAGTCAGACAGAGGGAATATAAATAACAACACCACAAACATTTTAAAACTCATGTACTAAATACAGAGGATGGTATGAAAGAACCAAAATAATTTTTAGCTGCAACTTCTATAATTATGTGAGGACTTTTTAATGCTCCCCAGGATTTGTTTTAACCAAGTATGGTAAGACATTCACAAACGGAAATGACTGTCATTAAAGAAGACGTGTGTTGCACTCAACAGTGTGCCAAGTGCAAGAGGCGTGGCATGCTGCTCTGTGGGAACACACACAGCATCACCGGAGTCAGGCAGGAGGCAGAGGGGATGCAGACCGTGTGGGTCAAAGCTCTGTGGCTTCTGCAGGGAAGGGACAGGTGGAACACGTGAAACAGGTTAGGGTTAGCTGCTTAGAATAGTTTCAGCAGTGGATCTTAGGTGCTCCCTGCTTGTCTGGTACCTGGCCCTGGAAAAGGCAGCAGTGTACATGGAGAAAGAGAGCCTGATGAAGGAGGTGTGAAGGGTGGCTGTGCAGGAGGGTGAACTTTCAGGTAAGTCCTTCACCATCTCCAGGCACTGACCAACCCTAGGGGAATCAGTCCTTTCAAGATCAGCAGTGCCTCAAGCTGTCAAAACACCAGAGCACAGAATATAAAACTCATGATTAATACAATGGGATTTTTCAAAATAGTTGCCTAATGAATTAAGCCATATATATATTGAGTGTTCAGCCAGAAGTGCAGAAAAGCCTGGTGGAGGGTCTGACACATGGTACTTATTCGGTAAACATTAATTAAATCTGAGTCATGGTGCCAGATGGCCTGACCATGCTAACGCAGTCCATGATGGATACGTAGTCAGGTGTGCAGTGTTTATTTTGAGCAAAAGAAAAAAACAGGACATACAGCACACCAAAGATCTTTGGATGATGGATGAACCACCTGGGGTAAAAAAGGAAGATATTAATTTCTTTTGAGATCTTAGTGAGCTTTACGCAAATACATACTTAGCTGGGAGAGACTAAAATCTGTAAGGTGATTATATGCTCAGGAGAGTTGCTTATTCATTGTGGACTTGGAATACCAGTAAATGTCAGAAGACATGAAAGTCACCTGGAATGAAACTGGAGTTCCAAGGTGAATTGTGTGTTGCGAATTGTGTGTTCTGGAGTAGGCTGCTAAGTGTGGAAGAATTCAAAATAGTGTGAGGCATTCTTTCTCCTGAAGTGCCTGTCACTGTTAATCAGGTGATATGGAACAGTGGCCTTACAGAGTGTTACATGAAGGCAGTGAACAAGATACATGGTGGTGTCAGGCCTAGGCACAGAGCGCTTCAAATGCCCTGCATTAGTGCTGATGGAAGGTGGCAGTGAACAGGAAGGACACGGGATCAGACTGAGGCCATTACTTACAGTGATGAATGGTACAAGTGCATGAAGGTAGGTGAAGGCTCAGGGCTGAGTAAATTAAATGATTTGAGGCTTTGGTCAGCCTCATGACTTCTTGTTTGGTTAATGATTATAGCACCTTTAAAGTCCTGCAGTGTTTCCTTAGCATCTTGACCTTGCATGTTAAGAAATAATAAAGGACAATGAACATGAGGCCAGTTCAGTGCTCTGAGATGGGCAGTCCCTTCCCAGGGAAAGCGCCGAGCTGGCTGGCTGCTCACAGTGCTTCCGCCGTGTAACTCTACACACCTTCTCCTTTGTGTCGTGTAGGAGCTTATCTGTGTTGGTGGAAATTGTGCATCTCCCGGCAGCACAGCTGCTCCTCCATGCTTTTTCCAACATGACGTCATCACTTGTTCCCTGCAATGGCAGTGCCAGCCTGCAGTGGCCGGCAGTGTGTGTGGCCGGATGGTCCTCGGATTGATTTATGCACACTGGTGATATGAGACTTTGAACCCAAGACATGTGGTTTTCCTTGCTTCTATGGCCTTTTAACTTCTTTTTATGTTGTGTGAAAATGGAGAATTGACAGAAAATAACATGCAAAAGTCTTAAGCCTTTCACTTCTTGGAGTCATCTTTAAGTATTTGTACCTAAAAATGGGCCTTGTAATGGTGGGGGCTGTGGGACATCTTTCCTGAGCTGTTATTTTATTGTTAAAGATTTATTTTATTTATTTGAAAGGGAGCAGTGTAGAGAGAGAGGGAAGGAGAGATGCTCCGTCCCCTGGCTCACTCCCCAAATGCCCACAATGGTTGAGGCTGGGCCAGGCTGGAGTCAGGAACCAGGGACTGTATTTGGGTCTCTCCCATGGGTGGCAGGAACCCACGCATTTGGGCCACCTTCTGCTTTCTCAGGTGCATTAGCATTGCAGCTGGGGCTCAAACCAGTGCTCTGGTTTGGGATCTAGCTTTGTCACCAGTGGCTTAACCCTCAGTGCCACAATGCTGGTGCGCACTGACTTTATTTTCTTTGAACCAGTACAATGAAAATAGCAACAACTTTAGCATGACTGCTAAAGAAGGTAAATTGTAGGAATGATACAGGGAAACCTCTTGGCACAATTGTAGAAGCTGGTCCTGTGGTACAACAGGTTAAGCTGCTGTCTGTGTTGCCAACAGACCATATGAGCACAAGTTTGCATCCTTGGTGCTCTACTTTGAATTCAGCTCCCTGCTAATGTACCTGGAAATGCAGCAGAGGATGGTTCAAGTGCTTGCAGCCCTGTCACCAATGTGAGAGCTCTGGGTGAAGTTCCTTGTTCCTAGCATCATACTGACTCTGACCTGAACTGGCTGAAGTGAATCAGTAGATGGAAAGATAGTCTGTTTCTCTTCCTCTCTCTTTCTCTTCCTCTCTCTCTCTCACACTCACACACATACATGTGACAAACTCTGCTTTTCAAGTGAATAAGTACATATTTTCAGAATTTTCTCATCTTTCACTTTTTGTATTGTTAAAATGGTAGAAATTCAGCCTAAGGTTTCAGTTTGGACATTCATACCAGTAGCAAGTTGGACATTGCTTCTGCTTTGTTTATATCTCTTAAAAAATAATCTTCCAAAACAGTATGAAAGATTCTAATATTTCCTTTTAGTCCCCAAGAAATGTTCACTCCAGCTTTGTTTTTGCTTCTGTGGAAGCTGGATATATAAACAATCTTTGAATACTGCCCAGAAATGGAAAACAGCTTCCCTGGCCTTCAGAATGATCAGAACTTAGCCTGGCAGGTGCCTGGAATCCTGGGGATGTGTATACCTTTGGCTCTTCATATCACCACAGTTCAGGTTTACAGACAGAGCTGAGCATGGATATGAAGCATTTGGGAAGATTTCTGTAGTAAATATGCATAGACTTTGCCATCACTCCCTCAACAATATAATAGCACCCACTTACATAGTGTTTACACTGTGATAGGTATCCGATGATTCAACTTATACAGGAGGATTGCACAGTTCATAAGCAAATACTATGCCATTCATGTGAGACCTGTGTATGCCTGATTTGGTAACCTCGTGGTTTTCTGTGACCAGTCCTGCAGGGATGCTGAGGCATGGCGTTAGTGAGCATGTTTTTGGAACGGAAAGATCTTTGACTCACTGACCTGGATTTGCTGTCCCCTCAACCACAGAATGAGAAGGGCAGCACTGGGGAAGGCTGGATGGTTGATGTCATCCCAGGGGCTTTCATTTCTCCCCCTACGTCCTCTAATCCCAGCAACAGCTTCTGTGACAGATTCAATCATTGTCTCTGTGTTACATATTAAAACATTGGGAAACAAAGAGGTTTAGGTATTCTTCCCAAAGTCACCCTATTTGTTGGTGTAGAATCTGCAAAGGGAACCCAGAATGTCCTCAGATGTATGCTTTGAACGCCTCTGTTATGCTGTGGTAGAATATCCAGAGGTCTTCATTTACCGTTACTTGTCTGTGCACGTGGCCCATTCATTGCCACTGCACAAGCTTGTTGGGAGTGTGTAAAGTAACTTGCGTGGAGTAGCGCAGTGGTGGTGCAGTGGTGATGCCCGCTTTTCTGTCTGAGGCAGCCCAGCCACACCCAGGGCTATGGCAGTCTCCCTGCCCTTGCTGTTCGTCATCACACACGGAAAGCCTCCGTAAGTCTAGCCTGGATCCCTGTTCTCCACAAAAGGTCCTGTCTTCTTTTTCTAAGACGTGTGATGATGAGGTGAGTGGGAAGCAAGGATGGGAAAGGAAGTATATTGAAGCAAAGTGAGTTTAAAATCTTCTCTGCAGCAAGGTGCTCCCAACTCAGCAGAATAGTGCAGTTAGATCCACCAAAAGTAGAAAGCAAAAGTTTCCATCCAATATTCTTTTTTTAAAGAGTTATTTATTTTATTGGAAAGGCAGATGTATACCGAGGAGGAGAGACAGAGAGGAAGGTCTTCTGTCCGATGATTCACTCCCTACGTGGCCACAACGACCAGTGCTGTGCTGATCCGAAGCCAGGAGCCAGGAACTTCTTTCCAGGTCTCCCAAGTGGGTGCAGGGTCCCAAGGCTTTGGGCCGTCCTCGACTGCTTTCCCAGGCCACAAGCAGGGAGCTGGAAGGGAAGTGGGGCTGCCGGCATTAGAACTGGTGCACATATGGGATGCTGGCACGTTCAAGCCGAGGACCTTAACCATCATGCTATCGCACCAAGCCCTCCACCCAATATTCTGGTGCCAAGGTTGGAAACTGTCACTTTTATTTACCATCCTTTTACCCGTGGGTAGTGTGCATTTTTTTGAGTGAGAAGAAAACCACTGGCTAGAACCTCTAGTTTCTGGTAGAACCACTGATTAAATAGAAAGTTTGTTTAATTACAGGTTCCCTAAGCTCTTAAGTGGTTAGTAGATCTTAAACATTCTTACAGAGATACTGTAGCCAATGAAGCTTACATTGTATCTCCTTGTTCTTTTCCTTGAAAGGTTCCTAGGGCGACCCTTTAGGAGCTCTTTAGACATTAAATGGCTCTGTTATTTTCAGAGAGTATACGACATTCGATTGCATTTTAAAATGCACTATTTAGTACAAATCCATTTAAAAATTATTTTTCTCCTGCTTCCTAAATATAGTTACTATTTGCATTAAAAAATTCCTAGATTGCTTTTTTATGAGACCATCACATCATATAGACTTTAACAGACAATGGAGTTATCTTATGACCTATTTGTAAGCTGTTTGCGTTTCCCAAAAGCACAGCTGATCCCACATATCTTTCCATGATAGGAATTCATCACATAGGTTTTCAGATGCACCAGTTCTCACTCCTTGGTTCTTGTTTTGGAGACGCTCGAAAAGCTTCTGCTCAGCTTTAGAGCTGGGAGCTTTATCTGCCTGTACAGAAGGCCTACTCCCTGTTTCTTGCTGTTTCCAAGAAGTCCAAACTTGGCTTTCACTTGCTAAGGGAGAGCTGGCTGCTGGACTGCTGTTACCTCTGCCCAGTATTTCCAGGCCCCTGCTTTCAAGATCAGCGCAAGGTCTGAGAATTTTCTTGGTGGTTCTGACCTACAAGTGCAGGTGGATGTAGCTCTGCCTTGTGTTGTCTGATAGATGACTGTCAGGAGACGTGCAGCCCTGCTAGCTAGCCTCTTAAAAGCAAGCCCATCTGTCGATGAAAACTGCCAATTAGAATGTTGGTGCCTTCTCCAGCACACAATGTCTACAGCTGACTCTCAATGATTGCTTCTCCTGGGAGCCAAGATGGTAAAGATAATTGAAATTACAGATGAAAATGTAGATCTCACCCCATCAGTCTTTCAATTGGAGTTGCTCACAAATGGATCAATTAGAGCTTGTCCTCTTATCTCCTTAATTAGCCCCTGACTTAAACTAATGAGCAATGGGGTGGCCAAAATGTAGTTGCCAGAGAGATGAGCAGAATGAGCCTGTCTTGAGTGGATCAGTCTGTGAAACCTCCACTAGCTGCCCTGTGTGTGAAAAGTACTAAATAAGATGGATTTTTTTGCTTTTTAAATTGATGTTTTACATAGTTTAACTGACATAAATATTGTGCAAATTTATGAAACATGACATTTTACACAAATATATTCAGACACTGCTTCATTTCTTTATCCAAATGTTCTACCCACAAACACTTCTAGGTTTATAGATTTGGGTGTCCCCCAAATGCCTATGTGTTGAAGGCTTGTCCTAGGAGTATTGTTAGTGAGTGATGGGTTAAGGGTGGAAACTTCATTCGCTTATGGTGCCCAAAGCCTTTGGAATGTGTTAGATTGGATGAGGTTGTTAAAGCGGGGCTCCTGTGGACAGAATCATGCGTGGCGGCATTACTGGAAGAGGCTACGGACACATTGCTGAGGATGGAGCTCCCCTTGTCTGTGCTTCCCCCGAGAGCCTTTCTCATGTGTGCTGTCCCCTGGGCATCCTCTGGCCTCACCAGATGGGGCCTGCCTGCCACATCTGGAACCTGAAGCCTTCAGCATTATGAACCAGAGTAAACCTTGCTTCCTTTTGAAGTGCCGGCTTCTCCCAGGCATGTCTCACGGTAATGCAAAGCAGACTAATGCAAGCACACTTAGGTGCTGAGGTTTGCTACCTAAGTTCTCCAAAAGCTATTCAAACTCGTTTTCATCCATTGATATTGACAATAAAATAACATTGGCCATTGGTATTTTTGACAGGGGTCAAGGGAAATAGCATTTTTTTGAGATAGAAAGAATTGCTTGATTGCCATTCAGATAATATAAATCAAGGCAGCTCCAAAGAGCAGCTGGAATAGCCAACAGAAAGAGATTATTTGTGTGTGTGTGTGAACACGCATGTGTGTCCTTCTATAGTTTTTGGAGGCAGTTCCTGGTTTTGTGGAAATCTTAAATTGCAAGCCTGTTCTGACCAGTTAATTAAGTGAATCCCAGCTGAGAGATGGGAAGGCTGCAGGATACCGACATTAACAGTTGATGCAAGCCTGTGGGAGCATTCTGCAGTTTCAGTTCTAGCAAGTCTGAGCCTGGTCATCTCTCACAATCGCCTGACTCCATTTTAGAAAGTCTTAATTTTGTTGCCTTTTTTGTTTTGTTTCATTTTGTTTTGTTTTGTAGTCTTTTCCTTTTAACACAACCTCGACCTTTTATTTTTTAATCTGCTTCCATTTTACTCCCAACTGGCCTGAAACACACATACACATTTGAAAGTGAGTCCATCACTGTTCTTGGGCTGGAATGATTATTACACCTGAGCCTTCCCCGCTGTGGCACTGGGTCTTGACTCCAGCAGCCACCAAGTGTGCCCCAAGTGGGCAGTCCTGTCTTCCCTGGCCAGCAAAGGGCAGCTGCTCTGACATTAGCCGTCCTGCTCCCTCCACACTGAAGTCTGGATGGCCAGATTGGCTTGCTTTGGTTTTTTTATATTTCCATTTCTCTTCCCTCCTCTTTCTTTTTCTCTTTGTAATTTGTCTTTTTCCATTTTCCTGACATATTTGTCACCTCGATGAGGTCACAGTATGTATCTGAAATTTCTGAAGCTATCAGAGCTATTAAAGTTTCCTAAACCAGCACTGTCTCTTTAAAGGATTTTTTTAATGAAGAATCACTGGGTGCTTTGGTTTGCAGATGCCCTTGCAGGTATTTGGGGTGTGACTGCAGGAAGGGTTACTGCCCAATGGTTGCATCCTGAATGCTAAGAAGGGCCATTTTGGTTACTTGCTGCGCTGTTCTTGTTTCTGAGTACATTCTCCCCAGGTTTGCTGGAGTAGTGGCTGAATCCTCAGCAGTAGTAGTGATTGAAGCCCATGGGGCTGCTCCAGCCCATTTGAATAATCTATCGATAACATTAAAAGCCTTCCCAGATGCGAATGGTTGCCAGCACTTACAGGCTGGTGCAAATTGGATGGGTGCCCTTTTGCTGTTTTCAGATTTTCCTCTGAGTTTGTTAAATAGAGCATTTATCAGAAATGGCAATTGGACACAAACACATTATCACTATGCACTTCTAATCATATTTTTAACTGGAAATATGGAATTTGATTTGTTGGATAGTATCCCTTGCATTAGAAAAGAACACTAAAAGCATTGCAAAGAAATCGTGTGTGAATTGCTGCTAGTCAGTGAGACACTGCTGGAGTGGACCCAGCTTCCTAAGCTGCTGGCCAGGACCAGATGCAGACATTGGTTGTTTGGGAGGCAGAACAGGCAAAACGCTGGTCTCTGCGTCTTTCATCCCCTACCCAGCAGGCTGCCTCAGACACATTGACCCAGCAAGGGGCTTGTGCCAGCTGGACCCTAGACTTGAAAACAAGAAATGAAGGCTAGCAACGGACTGAGGAGAAATGACCATACACTATTGATTTCTTCTGAATCCTATTTAAGATTCAGGACAGCAGCGATCTTCCCATTGAAATCTGCATGAAACACAAGCAAAGTGTATGTGTCCCTTTTTCCTTTTGCATTCTTCTTGTTTCTCTTTGTCTTGAAGAAAGCCTGCAGTCTTGATCAGGGTTATCAAGAACGCATTTGTAAGAACTACCATTTTAAGATTCTGCCTCTTCAAAATGTTCTCTTTGTTGACGGTGAGCAAGTTGCATTCAGATTGCTCCTGGAAAGGAAGAAGTTGGAGATGGTATCCCAGGATCCCAAGTTCAGCCATGGAGGAGTGGTGTCTCAAACCCAAATCCAGTGAATCCGAGACATCGCAGAGGGTGGTCAACGGTGTGCATTCCCAAGGTGTTCTGAAAGCTGTAGAAAGATGATGAATGTTCAAGTGGGACTGTCACCTTCACTTTTATGAACACAACTTGATTTTGACTAGGTAAACATAAATTGCTACAATTTGAGGATTTTCCTTTATTGTGTAACACGTTACCTAGGCCTAATGTGTGTATAGGAAAAAGAAAACATGTTTTCAGTTTTGAAAGTTTTATATTAGAGAAGAAGCAACTGTATCTTAAATGGGGGACACTAAGTAGCTTGATCTGTTTGGCTGTTCCAGTGTAGTTGGCTCATGGTATTTGTGAGCCTCAGTAGAATTTTAAGACTTACTGAGGAAACTGTGCAAAGTGGCCTCTATCTCACCTGCAAACACAAACACATGTTAGAGTGTATGCTTTACTGGAAGGAAAAGTGCCTCTGAGGATTAGCCAAGGAAAGCAGAATGAATGGCTTATGCTCATCTAATTATGATGGTAAGCTGATGGTCTTATAGTTGATCCCAAACCTTAAATGCATGAGTGCCAAATAATCCTTGTTTATAAATAAAGGGCTCTCCTGAGCATCAGCAGCTGCTCAGCACTCAATGTACTGTTTGAGGGTTTAGTTTCCTCTTACTATTATTATTTTAAAGGTGCACCACATGGACCTGGCATGGTAACCTAGCTGCGAAAGTCCTCACCTTGAGTGCTCCAGGATCACATATGGGCACTGGTTCATGTCCTGGTGGCCCCGTTTCCCAGCCATCTCCCTGTTTGTGGCCTGGGAAAGCAATTGAGGACGGCCCAAAGCCCTGGGATCCTGCACCCGCTTGGGAGACCAGGAAGAAGCTCCTGGCTCTTGGCTTTGGATCAGCTCAGCTCTGGCCATTGTGGCCGTTTTGGGAGTGAATCAGTGGATGGAAGATCTTCCCCTCCGTATATCTCACTTTCCAATAAAAATAAATAAATCTTTAAAAAAGAGATGCGCCATATTTATTGGTTTTCAGCGTATAACACATGATTTCACAAGCACAATAAAGCCTCATTTATTCACCATCACATGGCAGCATGTTCCAAGTATGTCCATTTTCAGATGGCTGAAGTGCCTACTTCCTGAAATGAAGCTGTCCTGCTTAAGTAGCTGTTGCCTTTGTGGAGGCTTTGGGCCATGTGGTGTACATGGTGATGTGCCCGTGATGCTGCCTTGTCTGTGCAGAAGCTGGGCTGTCCCCAGATGTGTAACTTCTCTTTTCATGGTTACTTTTCATACCTATTACAGCTTACTGTAATGCACAGCTGTTTGCAATGGCTATCTCTTTCTGCTCATCTTTTATACCCTAAGGATTGCTTTTAAAACTGCTACAGTTTTAGAATAATAAGAGAATTAGGACTGCATTTAATTCTGATAGCTTTGGATATTGGTTTTAATTATTTTTGAAATGAGATTAAAGAGAAACTTGTGGTCCATCGTAAGGAAGTAGGTTTATTTCACTATCAATTTTAAACTTCGAATCCCTCAGAAATGATTCATACAGGCTCACTGAGCTCTGCCTACAAACTGTACCTTGTTTGAAACTCTTGACTTCACCTGTCTTGTATATTGTACAGTATAAATAATGCAAGTAACCAGTGGCAACAGTATTCATAAGAGTTAAAAAAGATAAAAATGGGAATTTTGGAGAGCATATGTAACTATGCATAGATTTTGAATATACTTTTTATAACTAGAGACATTTTTATTCATATTGATAATTGTATCTTTGACATATCAGGCACTGTCCATGAACTACATCACTTGAGGCCTGGGTGTGTGTGCCCCGTGGTGTGAATTCCAAGGGAAATTATTTTTCTTAGTGTATGTGTCACAATTCAGAAATTTGTTTTCAATAAATTAACTTTCTCATTGAGGGAGCATAATGCCTACGTATTTTATTATTCACCTTAGAATATTGATTTCATGCTCTCGTCAGCATTTTAACTAGATATATTTTTAGCCTAAAAATTAGACAATTGACAGTTGCTTGCTTTAAACTTCTTTAAAGTTTTGGCAGCAGTGACTGCAACTAGTATAACTAGATGTTCTTAAGTTAGGGGAAAAACATTTTTTAGTTATTTTGAGAAATCTGGTTATTGCTGTCACTGCCACTCTTTTTTGTCTAGCATTGAGCTGCTTTTTTCCCTTTTTCAGTTCCAGGTTAGAGTTGCTCATAGGTTACTGTGTCTTTTTTTTCTTTTCTGCATCATGAACATCAGTCACCTAGAGACAGTTATTCTACAAAACTGATTACTCTGAAGGCTTAAACCAGATCATTCATGTCTCCAAACTGTTCAGGACTGGAAGTATTTAGTTTGCGTTTTTGTACTAATAGCATTCACAAGGTAATAATAGATCATTCCTTTTCTTCTTTTAAGGTTTGTTTACAGGTTTTTTGCTTATTTTCCAAAGCCATGCTCTATTCATTTGATTCCAACAGGAGAATATGTAATCATTCAGTAGCTTGTAATTTTCCTTCCCTTGCGGTTTACCTAGATGATCCTTCTCCTTGTCTCCACTCCACAGTAAAAACACAGCAGGGCTTGATGGACAAAATCTCTGCCCAGGTGGACCCAATCAATGGGTGAGAAGATGCAGATTTCCCAGGCCAGTACTGGGGGTGGCTGACCAGTGTGGACATCACACTGGAGATAAACCTTGATTTGTTCCTGGCTTCCACCATTGGTAGAGTTTGATCCTGGCAGTGTAAGGCCAAGTGAACGGAAGAACTCCACTGCTAAGCAGAGATTCTTGTGCTAAGCTCTGATGTTTGATCACTGAGCTCAATTCCAACACCTTGAATGGGACCTGGCACACAGTAGGCACTGTGCTTTCTCTTATGTAGTAGGAGAGCACAGTGCCTACTTCACTGACTTGCTGAAAGTGCGAATGAGAAGTTAAAGTGCACATAGTAGGCTGTTGTGCTCACTAAGCTCAGAGGAAACTCCTGAGTAGTTTGTCTCTTAGTTTGAAAGGGTGTTGAAAGGGACTGGAGGTCCTGGCTTTGGTATTTTAAAATCATCTCTGAACTCCCATCAACACTTTCAAGTATCGTGAGTCTGAGTGTTTGTGTGTGTGTGTGTTTTGTTTTTTTCTCCTAAATAAACACTTGAAAGCAACAACATGGATTCCAGTGCAGGTTGGTAGTGCAGGTTGGTTGAGGGTGATGTGGAGGCAGGTGCTGGAAATTGCTTCTTCTCCATCTCACTGCCCTGAGCAGGAAGTGTACTCACACATCTTTGTGAAAATCTCTCCACCACATGTGAGCAGCTGACTGGCCTGGGGGCTGCATTCCTGGGCACTGATTCCCCTGGGCAGGCAGGCCTATCCTCCCTTGGAGCACTGAATGGAGAAGCATGGGGCCCTGGGTTTGCAAGTTAGGGCCTTGTCATGTGCCATTTAGCTGGTGGAGGAGGTGCTGGGCTATCTAGGCAAGCCATTTTAGATGAGGAAAATCAATAGGTTAGCACAATCTGCAGAGCAAGGGTGATGTGAATGTCCAGTGCCATTGTCATTACAAGTACTTTCAGAGGACACCACTTTCTCTGTTGTACTGATGGTGGGGGATGGGAGCGGGTGGGAGTTTGATCATTTTCTTATCAAGTGTAACTTTTGGTTATAAAGTCTGCAGTGATGGGGAAATGATCTTTAAAGAATAATGTGTGCCTAAGTGGAATCTCAGTGATCCTGAAAATTATCCAAGACACTGTAACCAGTTATGCTGTGCTGGCTTATCAATATCAACCGTGTGTTGTGTTTCTGCATTTCTAATTTGATTACTTGGAAACTTGAATCACTAAACTGAAAGGCATCTGCATTTTATGTCTCGAGAGGGAAAATGACACATCACTTTAGGAAATTGTCTGATTCAAGAAATGATCTTTCCTCTTTGATTTTGCATTCCAAGCCTTGAACAGCCCTGCCTGGCAATCTATAATTAGAAATATAATATTTAAATGTGGGGCCAGGAAAATGTCAGACTGATTTTCCTTAACCCCATGTGTGCTATATTTGTTTGGTTTATTGTCTTCTTAATGGAACAGATTTATTTAAGTATGAGCAAAGTAAAATTGATTCATAATGCTTCTGACTTGGGATGTATTCTGCTTTTATATTCCTTCACTATGTTTGGGTACATAGCACAGGAAAGGCTCACATGTGGTGTTTACACAGCCCACAGAAGTGTGTTGTATTTTCAGCCCAAGTGACACAGAAATGCTTCTGCCCAGAATATCTGGAAGGAAGATACTCAGTGTGATTTCCTGTGCATCAAAATGTACCTTAAAGCGCTCATCACACAGCCTGCAGGGCTACGGTAGGGCTGTCAAGTTGGTTTTGTGTTTAGACCACGCTCCAATCCTAAAGTATTTAGAAATTAATTGTTTCAAAATAACACATTGGTGACTAAATGTACTTTTAAGATCCCATAGCCTCATAATCTCTTCTACATCATCTTTGTAATTCACCTCCCACAAGCAGTCTGTGGCATGATGCTTGAACTTGATAATACAATGTGGCACACAGCTGCTTTCTAAGACTGATGTTTTGAAGACATTTTTGTTGGTGATATGTAGTTACAGGAGAGTTTTGGACCTCAAAGTCCCACTCTTACAACCTGTACCCATCCTGGAGTATGCTCACTTCACCTCTAGTATACACTCTGGGTAGTCCCAAAATCCAGCTCTGCCCAGGAGTCAGGGGTATGTTGTTACCTAAGGAAGACAGGAGATGATACTAGGAAAACACAAGGAAAACTGCAGCCCTTGAGCCCTGACACTTTTTAGTGATGAGTCTGGATTCGGTGCTACCACACAGGACCCTAAGGTCCATCTTTCTGAGCCCCTTGAATCTTGAGCTTTGTTCTGGGATGGTTTAGGAGAGGCTGTTGGGCATCAGCCATGAGGCTGCACTTCATCTTGGGTGAAAATCGGCAAGCTCTTCACAAAAGACTATGTTAGGAAAAGAGGTTGGTCTGTAACTTTCCTGGGAGTGAGTAGTACGGGAGGGACACAGAGAAACTAACTTGTTTGCATGACATTCTTCCAAGATAAATTGTTTTGCTGACTGCAACTTTTTGATTGAAGCCGGTGTCCAGATCCACAAGACTTGTGGTAAAATATGAGTATGCAAGTAAAATTTCTATAGGTGTGTTCTCAAGAATGCTTTACTGATGCCTCTTGATATGCCAGAAGAGGAAGTGTTAATCCTGACACACCTCTGGCTGGGAACTATTCCAGGGACTTGTAGGTTACACTGTCCCTGACAACCAGGAGAAAGTGGTGCATACTAACTGTGCTATTTGAAACCTTCTGAATCACTTGTCATCTTAGTGTCGGCAGCAGCCTCCCAGACCTCACCTGCAGGCTTTGCTTGTCCGTGGAAATCTTTGCCGGAGTGTGCCCTGAAATGATGCCAGGAGTCTAGCTCCTTGCTTGACTTCACCTTTCTTTCCTTGTCTTAAGGACTGGTCTGTTGGGACAATAACCTGATACATTGAGCTCGGTGTAAACAGGAAATCTGGCAGCAGTCACTGGATCAAGGACTAACTTTGCAAAGCCAAGTTTTCAATTACTGGGTAATTTGCAAAGTAATTAATCTGGAGTCTACTATCCCTAGGAAATGGGATAAGCATGCCCCACACTGCCTGGGTGCTTCTCTGTGCTGCCTGAGGCCGCAGTGTTGTGCTAGCTGGCTCTTCTGGAGACCAGGGAGCTTTCTGAGGAAATGTTTTCAGGATCAAAGACAGGAGTTGTGGACTCCAGAACCTGCTTCTTCTCTCTTGAGAGACTGATGATTGGAAACCGTTAATGACTCATCAGTGGGCCAGAGACTCAATTTAGTGAGTTAGGTCAGGTGGTTTTAACACTTGAAATGAGATAGACTAGAAATGTTAAAAGGTTCAGGGTGTCCCAAATTTAAATATTTTGTAAAAACGAAATGCACACATGTGAATATGTGTGTCAGCACATGGGAAGTGGGTATCACTGTTGTATGTATTTCTTCTTGTGAGTGTTGGTTAAAGAAATTTGAGAGTCATTGCTGTAATAATTTTTTTGAAACATGGAAATGATAATAATTTTAGAAATAGAGATAAGATTGTTTATCTCTTCATAAATATTTCCCCTAGGGGAGTAGTGAGTTGATTTAAAGTTATGTTCCAGCAAAAGAAATGAGTATGCTTATATATACTTCAGAACTATGACATTAAACATAAGCTGTTTGTTTACATATCCTGAGCTATTTCAAAGTTATATTCATCATTTTTACTGTAAAGTATATGTAAATTACACAAATACTTTAAATATTTAAATACTTCAGATAGCATTTCAAACACTAAAAAAGAAAATAATAAGCTTCAATGTTAATGCACAAACAAAACCAGTCTATTAGTTCTTCTAAACAGTAGAAAACACAATTGGGCTGCCACCAATATTGTTTCGTGTGTATTGTCATAGAAATTCTATAAATCCCTGTTACTTTTAGTAGAGAGACAGGTTTTTTTTAATCACCCTCAATAGAACATTTATTTTCTTTCAGGGAAGGAAAGCATTTTTTAAAGATTTTTATTTCTTACTTGAATTATGCAGCAGTGACACAGTATAGGAATATGCACTCTGGAGCCAGGTTGCTTGCATGATATGACCTGGTGCTACTTGTGTAATCTTTGTGTGTCTGTTTCTTCATCCAGAAAGCAGGGGAATTAGCAGTCTTTGTCAGTAAGGACTGAGTTCGTATTTCTGAAGTTTCGCACACCGAAAACATTCCTTCAGTGTTAGGCGTTGTTACAGCACTTAGTCAACCCTCAATCATTCAGTGGACATTCAGCAGATCAGAAGATGAGATATCAGAGGTGACTCTCAGTATCTCATGGGCATGATGATGGAGCAAATTCCTGGGCTGGTGGCTAAAGTGATATTGAAAGATCAGGTAATGAAGGAGGTTCTATGATGGGTGGTGAGGATGAAAATAGACTTCTTAAATGCATGCGATTCAATCCACTGAAAGAAAAAAATTAAATCTTGGTATTTATTTTGGATTTTCCCACCAGCCAAGCAAAGTACTTTTTGGACTTTGTTTTGTTAGTTTCGTTTTCTGTAAGGGGTTAAGCATAATGGATTTGTTGAATAGCCGAATCCTAGGGGAGGTGGAGCTACACACAGAGGGGACTTCAGGTGGCTGGTGTAATTCACTGAGTGCTGCTCTGTGTGCCAATCATACAGCACAGTTGATTGACCTACCTGTTGGACACGGAACGAGGTATCACTGCTTTAATTGGCAGACTTCCTTTCTGTGCTTTCCCAAGCCAACTGCTACACTTACTTAATGCTTCAGATCTTTTTTGATTGTATTGGATATGTGGCACAAATCCTCCAAGGTACATTTCACCTGGGAAAACATAAGCTCTGGACTGGACTGATCCAATTTCCCAATACCAACAAAGTCAGTATTACAAAGTGTATTTCTGAGTTAAGATCCAGGCTTGGAAAATAAAGAAACTGTCAGAGAAGTGATTTAAGTCACATTTGTTAACCTCTTTGCCAATCCCAACGAGGAGCATCCAAATGTGAATCTAATACTCAAGGAACTCATGATTGGTTAGGAAAAACACATGGTTACAAATGTTAGGGGCACAGTCATGGGTTGACCAACATGTGTCAGGGATGTCACAGAGAAGGGAGTATTCTGTTATGCTAGGTGTAAAATGCCCCATCTGGCATCTGTGACACAGAGCTCAAGGCCTTTGTTGCACACTGAGATGGTTCCACAGTATTGTAGAGCAAGACACAATTCTTGTGTGTGCATTGGCCCATCAGAGGTTATGGCTCAGCTATCAGCATTCCTATGCAGATACATGTCATTTCTGGTTCTACAGGAATAGATTAGAAGTCATGTCCTGACTACCGATAGAGTTGAAGTTTTTTTTTTTTTTTTTTTTTTTTTTAAGATTTATTTACTTGAAAGGCAGAGACATGGAGAGAAGGAGGGACACAGAAAGTGATCTTCTGTCTGCTGACTCACTTCCCAGTCAGTCACAGCTTCTCAGTCTGGGCCGGTGGAAGCCAGTATCTTAGAACCCCAACTGGGTCTCCCACTAGGGTGGAAAGGGGTCTGTGTAGTTGAGCCATCATCTGTTGTCTTCCTTGGCACATTAACATGAAGCTGGAACAGAAACAGAGAAGCCAGAGCACAAATTGATGCTGTAATATGAGATGCTAGCATTGTAGGTACTGGCTCAACCTGATGTTCCATAATGCTTCACTCCGCAAATGGTTGCAACAGTCAGGACTGGATCAGGCTGAAGCTAGGAGCCAGTAGCTTCTTTTATATGGCTGCAGCGGCCCAAATACTTGGGCAGTTTTCCACTGCTTTCCAAGGCACATTGGCAGGGAATTAGAAGTGTGGCAACCAGGACTCTCCAGATGCCTATGTAGGATGCCAGCATATCAGGCAGTGGCTTAACTCACTACCACATAACGCCAGCCCCTAGATGTTTTTCTTCTATAAAATGTGCAGGTGGTATGATCAACAACACCAGGAAAGTAGAAAGTTGATCCCGATATCATTATGCGATAGCATGTGTCATAAACCAAAGAAAAGAAGAGTCATTTCAGCCTGCCAGTTATGCATGGAGTTGCACTAACTCTGTATCCTCAGCATGTTAATGCAGCCCAAAGGAGTCCCGAAAGTGGGACCAACTTTGGAAGAAGTTCCAGGAGAATGACAAAGTATTCAAGAGTACTACTCACCTTTTTTGAAAGTACACCTTTAATAAGGCTGAGGTTCTGTTTCCAGGAAGGGGAAAATCAATAATAAGAGAACAAGAAGAAGACACTAGAAAGGGGAGGGTCAGATGACAAGCCTGAACAGCCTCGGGGAAAGTCCTGGTAAGTGGTAGACAACCATCTTGGTCAAGTTACACTTGAGTTGCTAGTGAGCTGCCTCAGAGAAGATGCTGCAAAGATAGCAGAGAGTCAGGATTCCACAGGATGAGAGATCTGGGGCACAGGGTAGGACTACAGTCCTGTACACGTGGGGAGGGGGAGTGATGCATTTGGAGTACAAGCAGTCCATAAAGAAAACAGGTATACACTGACAGTAAAATTTGCTTTTATACACTTTATACAAGGAAGAAAGAGCCACATCTGCAAGGCTATGTCTGCACTACAGATGCAAGGGAGCTCAGAGGGTCCAGAGCATTTTTTAGTGTTCCTTGCAACCCTGCAACCTGGAGTTTCCCAAGAAGTTTTTGAAACGGATGCTCCGTCTGCATTCCAGGTAAGGTGCTTGAAGGTGGATCCTGCTTTCTGTGTATCTTGACTCCCTTAAAGGAGAATCCATTAGAATGGATTCTGGGGTTCCATTTGATTCTTAGAATGTTGGATTCCTTTGGGATTTGAAATGTACTTGGAAAGATTACGGGGCCATCCTGGAGCAGGCCATTGAGAATACTGGAGAGAAACTCAAGGGGAGATCCCCTAAAGATCCCCCTGTGTTTTCATGGGAATAAAGACAGGACCAAAGTGGTTAGCATTGTTCTCAGAAAGAATTGCTGACTTTAAGGGGAGAATAGGTACATTCAAGGAAAGGCTTCATTCAAAACCTCCAGTGGCATTCAAAGAGTTATCACAGAGTGTATCACAGCCTTCTTGTCATGGGGAAAGGGAAAGTGTTTGCACAAACAGCCCTGGGTTCAAAGAAGCTTTTATGAAAATTAGTTTGAGAAAGTGACATCCTTATCTGATGATCTAAAAGATTATAAAACATTGCCAGCACTCACTTGTCTTTTTACACAATGACTATTTTCTGAGATATGTCAAAGTATTGATTTTGCAACATGTTATCCGTTCAAGTTGAGTATTGCAGATGTACGTGGTTATGTGTGTATATTATGTAATGCAGAGGGAAGATAAGTCTGTAACTTCTTGTTAAGTTTTGAGCTTCTCAGCTTTGGTTGCTTCTTATTGATAGCATTTAAGGTTATATTAAATGCCAATTGACTGATTATATTGTAATCCTTGGGATTTAAATGAGGGGATGGATTTTCTTTTTTCTTTTATGTTACAAATTGAACTTTTAACAGGTCTATGCTAGAAGCATACTATAAAATTCAGGGTGTTTCAACAAATGGCTAAATACTAAAATGAAATAGACATGAGACAGCTGAATGGTACCTATAGCCATTTTAAGGTATATAGCAGCCGGTCCTGTATATAAACTAAAATTGAAATGTCAATGAGCTAATCAAAGGTTGTGGTTAAAAACTTGCTTTTTTTTTTTAACATACTGGTTACTCAAAACCATGTCAATTCCATAATGTTGCAAATTGCTGTTGATGTTATATTGGGACTCTTAATTGACTGGGATGATATTCTACCAGCTCTAACTTCGGACCAGAAATGGTCTCCCCAAGAAACTGTTCAACCCATCTGGACAATAAGTAGCTGGACTCTATGCTTGGTATACGTTTGCAAGGAAAGAATCTTGATTGAATTTGAACTGTAATACTGCATCAAGGTGGAGGAATCCACCAGGGGGGAGGGGCGTGGGGAGGGGTGGGGGAATTCCCAGAGCCTATGAAACTGTCACATAATGCAAAATAATTAATAAAAAAAAAGGAAAAAAAAATTCAGGGTGTTTGCAGAACAAAGATTATTTGAAATTATAACTAAAATTGACTCATTTCTTCTCTGGCTAATATAGGCAAATCTACAGGGACCTTTTTTTTTTTGCCATTAAATGGAAAAATCCTATTTTTAGGAATCCACTCTATTTTAAAATAGTTTTGGTCCTTACTTAATCAAAGAAATAGCTCTTGATGTTCTCAAAAGATTAAACCCAGAGCTCTGGGTTCAAGTAAAATGTTAACAAATGCCTCATACACCTTAAGTTAAAAAGGTCAGCCTTGTATAACTCATTAATGCTGGGGCGTCTGCAATACATTTATGTGGCACTCATCACTTATTTTCAACTTTTTTGTGTATGTTTTAATATACTCATTTAAAATGTTATAATCTAAAATAACCTGGAAAGCATCCAAATTCAGTTTGGTAATGCGTTGATGTCAAGGTTTCTATCACTACTGAATCAAGTCCGGATATGGCTAAGACATGATTTTGGAAGTCTGCTGTGTCAAATTGTGATCAAGATTGATGGCCGTCTGAACTTCCAAATTATACCCATGCCTTTAGCCTAAGTGTGGTTTAATTGACTGCAGGTTGAATAGCAAATGGAATTGAGATGCAGTGGAAACTTGAAGCTAAGGCAGATAAAGAACACTAGTGTTCCACTCAAGTGTGGACCAGGGTAGAAGAGGAAGCTAGGATCTTGGTGTTATGATAGCTCTCCCTGAAACCTGATACCCTCTACCTCTGCAGACCTGACCGCCTGTGTGCACAATATTTCAATATGACTGTGTAAAAAGACCATCTAGGAGTATCTGGGAGCTCATAGAGCTCATCATGAGTGCACCAGTCTTTTTATTTATTTAGTCACTTATTTATTTATTTATTTATTTATTTATTCATTCATTCATTAATTACATTGTATTATGTGTCACAGTTTCATAGGTACTGGGATTCTCCCCACCCCTCCCCAAACCCTCCCACCCTGGTGGATTCCTCCACCTTGTTGCATAACCACAGTTCAAGTTCAGTTGAGATTCCCTCATTGGAAGCATATACCAAACATAGAGTCCAGCATCTTATTGTCCAGTGCACCAGTCTTTTTAAAAAAGAAAGCATGTTGTGTGTGTTCCAAATGGCTAAAATTTATGCTTTCTTGCTTAGCAAATACGTTTCTGTATCACGTAGAAATTGTAAAGAGTCAGAAGCAGCCTCAGGATCATACAGCATATATATGAGAACAAATTTTGCCCAGCTGAAATGTGCACTTGTTGATTAAAACATTTTCGTTTTTTTTACTCAACAATTTTTCTTTTACAGCCATTAAAGTCAATAGGAAGCCTGTGTGTGTGTGTGTGTGTGTGTGTGTGTGTGCGCGCGCACGTGTGTGTGTGTGTTTTGGTTTGTTTTTTGGCTGTTAGAACTAATTCTTGGCCTTTTGCCATGTTAGGTACGGAGATCATAGAACACCAGGCCCAAGAATGACCTCCTGCCAGGTTCAAGGGTAGACCTCACACAATGCTAGGAGCAAGCTGTTATTCTGAGATTAGCAATTCTAACATTTTCCGACCTTAAAATGCAATTTCTGTAGTAGCGTGTGGTTCAAATTCAAGTTATTCAGAGCAAATTTAGAATTTTCAGATAGTTGTGGATTGAAGTTTACTTTGAGCTGAGACCTATTCCTAGGTCAGAACATAAGCTCCGAGACGCTGATAGTCGTGCACATCCAAGCTGTCTTGGGCATTTTGGTGACTGTTCCTGAATCTGTACCTGTGCCCAGCAAAGTTTATGTTTACTTCTAAATTTAAGAGATATGTAGTGGTAGGAGAGTATAGATGTGTGTCCCAGATGCAGCAAGTTATTTATAAGTTTTACCTTGAAACATGACCAAATAGAAGGCAAACAATATTAAATGACTGGGATAATATAATTAGCCTAAGGTCATTGCTGTTAATTCCTGCACACTCTGGAGTTGATTATTCAAGTGAGAGGTTGGCAACATGTTCAATTGCTATATTTACTGTAAGAAAAGAAAGAAACAAGGCCTGGTGCAGTGGCCTAGCAGCTGAAGTCCTCACCTTGAATGCGCCTGGATCCCATATGGGTGCCAGTTCTAATCCCAGTGGCCCCACTTCCCATCCAGCTCCCTGCTTGTTTCCTGCGGGAGCAGTTGAGGATGACCCAAAGCCTTGGGACCCTGCACCCACGTGGCTTGGATGAAGCTCCTGGCTTCAGATCGGCGCAACATCAGCTGGCCATTGTGGTCACTTGGGAGTGAATCATCAGATGGAAGATCTTCCTCTCTGTCTCTCCTCCTCTCTGTATATCTGACTTTGCCGTAAATGAAAGAAAGAAATAGTATGAAGAAGACAACTTTGCTTAAAGGAGAAGCGTAATGAGGGCTTGTGAGGCCTAGGTGCCACATAGGCAGCACATGACCACTGTGGAAAATCATATCTCTACCCAAAGAGATCTGAGCCAAGGTCCCATAGCTAATAAGGAAGTGCACTAAGGATGTGAACATGTTCTTTTTAAAATATCAAACCTTTTTCTAAATTCCTTAGAATGCTCATTGCTTTACTCGAAAGATACTCCCTGATCAATACCTTTGGCTCATGATTTTAAGCAACGTGCTTAGTACTGTATGATGCTGGTGATTGCTGTCTGGGCACTACAGCATCATCTTAAAGACTTCAAGCAGGTAGCACCTTTTCATGGCATGCAGAGACTCTGTGTATACGTTGAAAATACATGTTGCCAGTGACTAATACCCTCCAGATTCAAACATAGCCACAACTAGTCCAGTCAGTCCTTTACTACAGTTCATTTTGTGTGGTGATGGAACAGCTTAATGTTTAGCTAGTATTTATAATGATTAATAAAGACCAGGCTTAATATAGTAGTAACTTCTCAGTAGTATTGTCTGCAAAGGGTCCTGCTGAATATAAACATCCTCAGATAGCAGGTGGATGTTGCACAAATGGAAACTAATTAGCATTTTAAGTAAAAATCTTTAAACTCATGTTTGAGTGTCAGGGAAGAGGAAGAAGCTATACATATTATTTTTAAGCAGAACAGAGGATTTCTTGTATATGTGCTGCCAGCTTTATGTTGATTCTTCTGATGGTTGAGTTCATGTAGCCGTAGAGTGCTTCCTTTTCAGCTTTGAATTCAGGGGGCTTTTAGCTTATTCAAGGTGTCCAAGGTATTTTCTTTTGTGTTTAACAAGACGCAGTATTCCTATGGAAGTGCTCAGAAACACCTAGTGTAGTTTTTGTCATGGGCAGCGCAGTCTTGCTGTATCATCACCACTGTTAGGTTAATTGTGATCTCTTTAGGGTTATCTTCAATCTCTGCCCTACACACAGCTCTATGTGCCTATGGAATGTCAGTGAAAGGAATCAAGAAGAGACAGAAGTGATGTTAGCATACCTTGACTTTAACATCTATTTTAGGAAAAAATAGTTTGAGGTGGAAGAGTTGAAGTAGTTTATAAATTGTTAAATTTTATTTATTTGAAAGGCAGAGAGAGAGAGAGAGAGAGAGAGAGAGAGAGAGAGACAGCAAGACACCTTCCATCCAATGAGTCATGCCTCAAATGCTGCAATAGCAGGAGCCAAACCAGACTGAAGCCTGGAACCCAGAAATCCATCTGTCCTGTCTGTACACTCCAAATGCTTGAGCTGTTACCTGCTGCCTCCCATGGTGATAGCATGTAGCTGGAACTGGAAGCAGAGGTAGGCCTTGAAACCAGGTCCTCTGCTATGGGATTTCCCATGTGGCATATTAACTGCTGCATCACTCACCCCAAAAGTATCTCAAAAGACACGTAAGGAATTGTGCACTATAATCTAATCCCTGTCACCATTTTCGTTAGACACTTTTATCTTGGAAGAATGATGGCAGTTTTCGTCCTTAAGCCTACATTACACTGATAAACCAGTGTTTCCTCTGTCACCACTGGATTTGAGTTAACAGGGCTAGACCTCACCAGCCAAATACCCTAACTCCTTGTGACCAATCATCCATGGCATAGAGCATGTCGCTTCATATTGCATGACCCAGCAGAAGTGACTCCGATGAGACCTTCATGCACAAAAGAATGAGGCATTGTTGGGCACACTGGAAATCTGTTTTATGATGCATCTCTTTGCACATCAGTCCTATTACTGATACTGCTGTAGACACAGTTAATGCATTAGAAATTCATGGTATCAGCCATCTGGATCATGACAGGAAATGGCCCTTATAACAACAGGTTCGATTGGGAAAAACGTGAAAGTCTTGAAATGAATGGAATAAAAGAAGAAAAAGGTTACTCAGAAGGAACAGAGGAAGATCAAAAGAAATGGAAAAAAAGACACACTGCTGTAGTGTCCTGTTGAAATTGAATACCACCCCAGGATTTGATGTAGTAGTTCACTGATCAGGAGGAGTGGGAACCTGTGCAGTTCTCAGCTGGATCACAGGAGCGGTAGGTCACCTGTATTCCAGATGGTGGAGTCTAAACCTCGTGTTTACTTGAACATTACCGTTTTCTTTTTGTTCTGAGTTGATCGCCCCATCTCTTCAACCTTTCGTTTTCCCTTGTGTGTGGAGTGAATGTTGTGTGGAAATGTGTTTCAGCTTACATCTCTGTGACTACCATACCCCAATGACTAGAAACATACATGCTTTCAGTCCATCGCATTTGCTAAAACTGTAGCAGTGAAATACACCGTACACATACAGACACAGACACACACACACACCCCTCTAGGAGGATTCTGTTACTGTTAACTTAGAGCCCCTTTGTGCAAAATCTGCTGCAAGTTAATTTAACAGTCTATCCTGTATTTAATTAAGTTAGAAGTCTTAAAATTAATGTATTCAATGAAATCATAGGAAAATATCCCACTATGAATGCTAAGTATGCCAGCAGTCTTTCAGCCTGTAGCAAAAACAATTGTGAAGAAGTTTTACAGGAATGGATTAGATTTCATTTGAAAGAACATTAAGCAGTACAAACAAGCATGAAAAGCTTATGTTGTAACTTACCAAATTGGATCTTGGAGCAGGAGTTAAGTTTCACAGCAATTTTGGGGTAGGTCAATGTAGTATAAAACCGCTGGAATGTCTTTTATCTTTTCAAATCATGTAAGACCAATGATACCAAATAATTTTTATTTGAGCTGCAAAGTATCTCAATGATTAATTTCCCCCCTTAGGATTGTTTTCAAGCTTAATGAATGGAATGTGTGGTCATGTATTAAGAAACTTACAAGACATAATTCAAATGAGAATTTCTTATGGGGAGACATTTTCAGATATTTTGTGCTAGCAAAAGCCCTAGAGCAGCACTGTTTGGCAGTGTGGCACAGTAGAGTAAGCTTATGCCTGGTGCACCCAAATCCCTGATCTGAGGGCGTAGGAATGAGTCTTGCCTCCACTTCCGAGTCACGTTCTTGTTAGTGTGCTCCCTGGAAGACAGCAGATGATGGCGCAAGTACTTCCGTACCTGTTACCCACTCAGGATGGAGTTCTTGGCTCCTGGCTTTAGCCTGGCTCAGGCCCCTAGCTGTTGCAGGCATTTAAAAAATGAAACATCTGGAACCTATCCTTTTTTTTTTATCTGTCACTCTACCTTTCCAATAAAAAAAAAACTTTAAAAAGTAAAATGGCATTGTATGGCATTTTAAATTTTCTGGTAGGCATGTTAATGAGAAAAAATATGTCGATTTTTGTAACATTTTCTCTTTAGTCCAGTATGCTTCAGCATTACCATTTCAACCTGTTATCAATACAAACTATTTACTGGGACAATTTTAATTTTTTACATCTTTGAGATCCTTATGTGTTTTATTGTGAAGCACGTCTCACTTCAGGCCAGCAACATTTCTTGCAAGCAGTACCACCTGTGGCTGATGGCCACCACATGGCACTACACAGCTTGAGAGCAAAGACTTACGGGACCAAATAGAGAAGACAGATGATCTGAAGATACTGGGGCAACATAGCACCTATTCAAGGGGTTTCCAAAGTGTAGAAAATGTATTAGAATAGGATTTGACTAAGCACTCTTCTTTGTAGCAGAACAGGTGTACTTGGACATTTTTAAGATTGTAGCTCCTAAACAAGGGAAATATGGTATTTGTGGGTCTGGCTTACCTCAAGCTGCAGATGATAGAATTTCAGTCTTTTTTATGGTTAAATAGTGGTGCATGTGTATCACATACTTTTCATCCATTTATCTGATGATGAACACCTTGGTTTGGTATTTTGGCAAAGTGCTGCTACAGACATGATGGAGGTGGTATCTCTTTAATGCCGTGAGTTTATACCTTTTGGGTATACGCTCAGCAATGGGGTTGCTGGATTGTATGGTAAGTCTATTTTGAATTGTTTAAATTTCCTTACTGTTTTCCACAGTGGCTGCACGAATTTTCATCCCCACCGGAAGTGTATGAGTTCTTTCTCCACATCCTCACTAGCATTGGTTGTCTACCTTCCGGATAACAGCCATTCTGATAGGGATGAAGGGCACTGATTTGTATGGTCGTTTTGATTTGCATCTAACAGTTACTGTTATCTAGCATTTTCTCATTGATTTGCCGGTCATTTGTATTTCTTCTGAGAATTCTCTTTTCACATCCTTTGCCCATTTCTTAATTGGTTGCTTTTATGTTGAGGTTATTTTTTTTTTAGTTGCTGATATATTCTGTGTATTAATCCTGTGTTAGAGAAGTAGTTTGCAAATATCTGCTCCTATTTCCTTGGTTGTTTCTTCAGCTATTGATTATAACAGAGTTTGAGTCTGATTCAATCTCAGTTGTCTTGTTTTGATGTTGTTGCCTATACTTTGAGGTCTTAGCTAAGAATTGTTCCCTCATATTTTCGTCTATCAATTTCATCGTCTCAGATCTGAAGTTTAGGTCTTTGATCAATCCTGAGGTGGTATTTTGTGCATTGTGATTTGTAAGAATCCAGTTTCATTCTTCTACAAACGAAAGTCCAGGTTCTGCCAACACCATTTATTGGTGAGACTATTCTTGCTCCAGTGTATATTCTGGACACTTTTATCAGAAATCAGCTGGTTGGATTGACATGTATTAATTTCTGAGGCTCTGTATGCTCTTCAGATGTTGGTTTTAGGCCAATGCCATGCTGTTTTAATTACAGTACCATTGCAGTATTTTTTGAAATCAAGCGGTGTGATATCTCCAGCCTGATCTGTTTTTTTCTTTGCTCAGAATCACTTTGGTCCTTCTGAGTTTGTTGTGATAGAATTTCATTTCTACCACCTGAATGAAGAGTTGTAAGATTTTAGTATTTTATGAATGCATTTTAGGATTGCTTTTTCTAATTCTGTAAACAGTGTTATCAGTATTTCAATAGGGACTGCATTGAATGTGTAGATTGTTTTAAATAGTTGAGACATTTTAGAGATGTTGATTTTTCTAGTCTGAACAGGGACTATATTTTTGATTTTTATGATTATCATTGTAGAGATTTGCCAATTTCTTGGTTATATTTATTCCGAAGTCTGATTTTTTTTTGCTTCTACTGGAATATAGTTTCTTGATTTCTCTTATCATGTTCACATTTGATGGTATAAGAAGTAACTTTTTTGGTATGTTGATTTTGTAACCTGTGATTTTCTAAACAAACCATGTAAAAATGCGTGACTCACCAAATGTAACATTTTTGATTCAGCAAAAGACAATGAAGACCCCCTCCCCACCTTGTTCACAATATGAAGGCATTTGATTCTTGGAATTTGTTCCTTGAGTCTGTTTAGCTCTTGCCAGCTTCTGTGTTCACAGAGCAAAGAGTTGAAAGGTGCTGGGGTGATAAAGCAATCCATTGTTCTAATTAGCCTATTAAACTCTTTAAAAAATTTTATGCCACTTAAAACCATTTGCTCAGTGTTCCTATGTCATGTCAGATTGCAGACTTCTTGAGGGCATACGCAGTCTGTCTTATACCCAGCTCTTGATATGTGCTAGCATTTACCAAGTATGTCTGTGCTGGGAGCAAGTACAGGAAGTGTCAATGCTGATGTGTAGATGTTGCAACCCTTTTGTTGGTAGGAATGTAAAATGGAGCAGGAAAAGGTACGAAAGAACTACCACGTGATTCACAATTTCCTCTTACAGCTACAGACCCAAAATAATTGAAAGTAGGGACAGAAGAGATAATTGTCCACCCATGCTCATAGCAACATTTTTATAATAACCAATTGGTGGAAGTGATCTCTGTGTTTATTGGCAGATGAGTAGATAAACAAAGTATGGCTTATATAGAGGTACTTCAAAAGTTCTTGGAAAAGTGGAATTAAAATGCAGGTTTATTGTAGTGAAAAAGATAGAAATCCATGCACATAGGTTTTCATAATACGCATTTCCCATAAACTTTTTGAAATCCCTTCATATATAAAATCTTAAGTTTTATAAAAGGGTATCCTGGCATATGCAAGTACTATAACATTGATAAATTATTTAAAACAACATTCAGTGAAATAAATCACTTATAAAAATAGAGATGCATGCTTCTGTTTAAATGTTCATTTAGTTTTTTCAATTTGAAAGGCAGAAACATATTTACATGATGGAGATCTCTTATGTGCTGTTATACCACCCAAATGCCTGCAGCTACTAGGGCTGGGCCAGGCTGTGGTCAGATGCTGGGAACTAAGGTGGATTTGGCTGGAACTCCCATGTGGGTGGTGGCAGAAACTCATATACTTATGCCATCATTGCAAGCTCTCACTTGATGTGTGTACATTAACAGGAACTAGAATTGGTAGTGGAGCAGGAGCCAGGACTTGATTCCAACCACACTAAGGGATTTGGAAATTGCATGCTGGCCCCTGATTTTGTCTATGTTAGGCACTGGGAGCCATCAAACTTGTAGAAGCAGACAGTGGGGTGGTTAATGCCAAGACCTAGGAGAAGGGATGAATAATGGAAAGTTAGTGTTTAAAGGGTAAAAGTTTTCAATCTTGCAAGATAAAGAATTCTGGAGATACGTGTAGTCACAATGGCACAACAATATGAATAAATTTAATGCGTCTTAACTCTACATTTAAGTGTGGTTAAAATGCGGTGGGATTTGGCCCAGTAGTTAGGATGCAGTTATAACAGCCACATCCTACATTGGAGTACCTGGATTCAATTTCCTATTCTGCTAATACCTCCAGCTTTTTGCTAACAAAGACCCTGGGAGGCAGTGGTGATGGCTTAGATGGGTTGAGTTCCTTCTCCCCACAAGGGAGACTGGATTTTGTTCCTGGCTGTTGGTTCCTGCCCTAGCCCATTCCCACCATTGTGAGCATTTAGGGAGTGAACCACTAGATGGAGGTGTACTCTGTCAATTTCTCTAACTCTTGTTCACCTCCTCCCCGTTCTCTTGTTTACAACTCAATAAATAATTTTAATAAAAGGTAATTTTATGTATAAATATATGTATAGATGTATTATAATTAAATGCAAATCATGTATTTCAAAATCCAGTAAAGTTAAATGATATACTCAAGGCTACAATATTGTGGTCTTTCAATTTTTAAAATATCCAAGGCTATGTAGAGTGTGTTTGTATATACATTGTTTTTGAGGATACAGAGCAGGAAACCTACACACCAGATCATGATAAATGGTGCTGATACCTTAGTCCCTCAGCTTTGACAGAGCTCAGCCATGTCTTCCTAGTCCCATCTGACCAGTAAATAAAGATTATCTGTAAAATGTATGCGAGACAAATATATATACTAGATTTATCTGGGCTGAAATAATGATACATTGGTGAATTTACACACAAGGGATCCTTTTTTTTAAAGGATTTGTTTATTGCAAAGTCAGATATACAGAGAGGAGGAGAGACAGAGAGGAGACCCTTCCATCTGATGATTTACTTCCCAAATGGCCACAATCACTGGAGCTGAGCTGATCTGAAGCCAGGATCCAGGAGCCTTCTCTGGGTCTCCCACTCGAGTACAGGTTCCCAAGGCTTTGAGTCCTGAACTGCTTTCCCAGGCCACAGGCAGGTTGCTGGATGGGAAGCAGGGCTGCTGGGACACAAAACCAGTGCCCATATGGGATCCTGGCATGTGCAAAGCAAGGACTTTAGCCACTAGGCTACTTGCTGGGTCCACACAAGGACTGTTTTAAAGATTTCTTCAGAATGAATACTAGGGAAGCACCGGTTCATATTTTCTGCATTAAATACAATATATTTATTTTGCAATTCTATTTTTACAGTTTTAAAAAAATTATAATTTAAAAGAATTCCTAGTAATGTAGCAAGTGTGTAAGAGTTGTGTTCAGCTAACATGCTGTTGTGATCAGTTCTTAGCTCAGTTAGCATATTTGACAGAATATAAATGACAGGATGATCGATTGAATTGGATTCTTAATGATGACGAAGATGAACATTTTATTTCATCATCTGCTTGTGCTGAAACGGCCTTGGAGTCAAATTCTCTTCCTGTCCAAGTGAGCAGGAGAGCCCCAGACGCAGTAGGATACCTGTGTCTTCAGAGGCGTAGCCCCACCCAGGGCCCAGCATCTCCAGTGACCTCTCCTGGCCTGGGCTTGCTGGGAATGTCGGTTGCTCAAAGTAACCAGATTTCAAGCATTAGAGAAAAAGGTGCAAGCATTTGGTGTCTTCAGTCTCCAGAGATTTGTTTTGTCTAGAGAGCAAGACTCAATTTTCTGTCAGACGCAGTCACATGCTGTCTTTTTCAAAGAAGTCATCATGTTGAATCCGAGAAAACAACAGAGCTTCTATCCAGTTCTAAATCATAGATGGCCCGATTTACCCACTCATGTTTCAGCAAGGAACACAGCTCAGTACCTGGTCAGTTACCCCTTACAGATAGATTTTTGTTTTTCTGTTGTCCTGAGTGCCTTGAGGCACATCATGTGCTGAAATAAACTCAAGATTGGCTTTTAAAGTTGTTTGCCAAAAACAGAGCCATCAAAATCAAGAAGAAAATATAGATAAATAAATAAATAAATTTTAGTTTGGAGAGAGATTATCAAAGCATGAAATTAATGAAAAAGCACTTTCAAAAACAATTCATGCATTTGATTGAGTTAAGAGGTTCAACTGCATACACATTCTACATATCAAAATTATGATAGAGGATTAACAATGGATTAAAATATTTACAGCCAATATGATAGGCAAAGGGTTAATATGTAAATGAATCATATCAGTTTTTGAAAACCTTACTATTCCAATAAAGAGCATATTTCCTCACAAACAGCAACTAAAAGAGTGGACATTTAGTCTGACTGTTAAAGATGGTGGCAAAGACAGGGACATTGCGGCTGAGTCTCTTTGCTGTGCACCTGCTACAGCTCTGGATGCTGGTGTCCTGCCGGTGCAGGCTTTGGGAATCGAGGCAGTGCATCTGAGTCCCGGCCACCTGTTTAGGAGACCTACATGGAGTTTTCTCTCCTTACCTCAGCTGGATTCATTCTGGGCTCTTGTGGGTGTTTGGGAAGCAAATTAGTAGATGGAACAACACTCCTTTTTGTCTCTCTCCATGCCTGCTTCTCAAATACATTCATTACAGTTGTAAAAAGCAGAAATGTAATTGGTTAATACAATTGGTTAAAAGTTACTTTTTCAATAAATAAAACTTTTAATAATCCATCGTCTATACTTTTATCATTTTTTGTCATGAGAAAATTCAAAATTCTTTCTCTCATATATATATAAGTATATGTGTGTGTGTGTGTGTATATATATATATATATATATATATATATATATATATATATCCTACATACAAGATTTATTTAACTTAGATGAGTTACAGAAAGAGACAGAGGTTGGATGAGGGAGAGGCATAAAAAGAGATTTTTTTCATCTTGTGATTAACCCCCTAGTGGCCACAACAGTCAGAACTGCACTTATCCAAAGCCAGAAGCCAGAAGCATCCTCTGGGTTTCCCACGTGTGTGCAGTTCAAGGATTTAAGACATCCCCTGCTGCCCCTCAGGCCATAAACAGAGCATTGGATTGGGAAGTAGAGCAGCCAGGACTCAGAGTGGTGCCAATGTGGGATGCCTGCTTTGTAGACAGAGGTAAGCCATCTGTGCCATCACACTGGCCCGTCTAGCTGTGTTTTAACTTACACAATGCAGTAATGCTCACTATAATCCCCTGTTTATGCAATTATTATTATTGTCTATTAAAAGTAACTTAATTGAAAAAGTAAGGCCTATTAAATGAACAATTTTTTTTAAAAAGATCACTGTTAATATTGGCCAAGCTACAAGGAGGCACTGGTGTACTGCTGGAAGGTGTGTAAGGTGACACGGTCATCATGGAAAGTATTCTAGAAACATGTGCTAAGACCTATAAATGTATGAATATAGGATGGGTCAGCACTAAGGTAGAGCAGGTTAATGTGTCTTCCAGCCTTAGCTTCCCATGTGGATGCTGGCTCATGTCCCAAGCTTTGCACTTCCAGTCTAGCTCCCTGCTTATGGTCTTGGAAAGCAGCAGGGGGTGACTGAATCCCTGGCCCCCCACAGCCGTGTGGGAGACCCTGAAGAAGAAGCGTCTGGATTCAGATCGACCCAGGTTCTGCTGTTGTAGTCATTTGAGGAATGAACCAGCAGATGGAAGATTTCTCTCCCTGTCTCTCCTCTCTGTGACTCTGTCTTTCAAAACAAAACAAAATATATTTTTTAAAAAAGTATAAATATAGGAGTCTGCTTTTAGGAAATATCTGATATCCACTGAAGAATTATTTGTACCCATGAAAAATTTAAGATCGCCCAAATAAACAATAATAGGAAACTTTATATATAATATTATAATATATTATATATAAAGTTATATACTGTATGATAGAATTATATAATATAGTTATATATAATGTATGTTTTGCTTTTACTGTTACGGTTCACTAATAATGACACGAAAGCTTAGGAAATCAAGGACTGTTTATTAAAATCAGAATAGTTATTAATATTAGTGCTTTTTGTGCATAATTATATAATGAATTATGTGAATATGCACAATTGCTATATACTGTGATATACAGCACAATTCTCATGTTGATAAAGCTACGCATGTGCACACAAGAAATTAAATGAAAATCACCAAGCTGTTAGAAACAATTACTTCTATATAGCCAGATTCCACATCATCTTAATATTCTTTATAGTTTCCTGTCCCAAATGTTCTAGAGTAAAGCTGTTATTTTTATGCAAGGAAAAAACAAGTTTTCAAAGAACTGAACTGCTAACAAAGCCATTTAATGTGAAGACTTTTCCTTCATAATCTTTGTTCTGGCTGCATCGTTCACTTTGTAGATAGTGAATCAGTTCTACCTCCCAACCCCTGCCCCCATGGCCATCAGATTACCATTATCTACCATTGCCCTCCTACTCGCCCAGTGCTTCCTAGGCCTGGTCATCTAGTCCCCTTTCACAGTCAACTCAGTAGTTCAGTTTAGTTCCTCATTTCCTCCTGCCTGTTTGAAAGCCTTCACTGACTCATCCCTGCCCTTGCTTTTGAACCCTGTCTCTAACACAGCCTCTACCATTCTGAATATGATGCTGCTTGCCTCACCTCGAGTGGGTCCTCCAATAGCCGCCTTACACACTGGTGCTCCCAGGGCACTCCTTTTAATAGCTGTACCCTTTGTTCATTCAGTGATTTCGCAGATATTCATGTAACAGGTAGTCTGAAGCACACAAATGAATCAGATGCAAGTTCTCTGCCTTAGAGAGATCCATACTCAACTTGAAGACAGATAGATAATTATTTTGTTGTGTGATGGGTGGCTAGTCAGGTTAAATGTGTTATTCACTGGTGGAGCTGGGATTTGAACCCAGGTCTGCTGGGCCCTGGAGCCGTGTTACTTCCAAATAAAAAGAGACTGGTGATTGTTGTGTGGTCTGATAGCCCCCTGCTGTCTGTCGGGAAGGCACAGGAGACCGGACTCTGTACACAGCTGTGTTTGCCTGGCTTAGGTTGCTGAACTGAACCCTCTTGACAGCTCAGATAGCAGTAATTCATGATACTCTGTGTCATGTACTGTGCTTCGTGGTTTGTACAGCCTAACTCAGTGAATCTTCACAGTGACTTAATGAGGTAGAGCAACTTTTTTGACAGGCCAAGAAACTGAGGCATACACACACTCATGCATTCTTCACTTGTTCTTAGCCAAAAGGCCGAGAAGCGACCTCATGCATCTTTAGCATGTATTTTGGGAAGTGTTTTGTGAGGCAGTTTCATGGTTGTGTAAACATGGGAGTGTCTTTACCCAAACTGAGGTACGTGTTCTAGCCTATTACACTCCTAGGCCATATGGAACAGCCTGCTGCAAGTAGGGTGCGTGTCTATGCAGCATGTTATTTACTGAATACTCAGGCAGCTGCAATCCAGTGGTGTATACTTAAGCATAGAAAACATGCCACAAAAAGTGGATATAAAATTTAAGTGGTGTACCTGTGTAGTATACTGGACCTGTGTAGTATACTTGAGTGAATGGAATTTATAGGACTAGAAGATGTTATGGCTGAGATCATAGTAGAGTGACAATTAAAAGTGAAGGCCTGGGACATTACAGCAAAGGACTGCAGGCTTTATGAACAGGGCAAACATAGGCTACACTAAATACATAGCAAAATTACTTTCTTCAATTCTAAGTTAACCTTAACTTACTGCAACTTTTTTTCTTTATAATCATTTTCCCAACTCTTTTGACAGTAACACCTTAAGATATATACTATACAGCAGCATAAAAATATTTTTGTGAGCTTTTTCTATTTTAGTATTGTTCCTTTTTTTGTTTTACGTGTTAAAACCTTTTGTTAAAGTTTAAGGACTTGCCCCAGACTGTTCTTAAGGAGATGGCACTCTTCTAAGTATGTCCATGGGGTTTAACATACTTTGTTTTGGGCATCATACATTTACTTGTAAATAGATTAAAACACCATGAACACTCCTTTCTATTCACAAAAACCTTCCTGGGGTTAAGGTCTGTGTTTTCGAACTTTCAAAAAGTTTAGTGAAGTTTACAAAGAGCTTCTGCTAAACCTTTCACTGTAGGACTTCTTGGAGCTTCTTTTTTCTTGCCTCTTTATGCATTTACTAGGCAATAGGAGTTTTTGAGGACTTCTTACGTTTGCTGGCCACAACTATGTTGTGCAAAACTATCATTTCCACGTTTTGAGGTAAGAATACCAGACTGGATTTAATCCTCGAATATAGTAAATTGAATTTTATCTCATTTAAATACAGAAAAGTAAACCCCCAGCTTCAAAGAAGTGGAAGCTACATAATTTGGCAGTTTAAGTGATCTGTTTATTGGCAACTGCCTTCCAACGTGATTGATCATTTTTCTAAGTATCATGTGTTCTCAACAGAATCATTTATACAGGAATACTGAGGCTAAGAAATATCAAGTGATTTGTAAGGTATCACATAGTAACTGTCTTCTTGGTATCTGAGCTGTTTATTTTTGTGCTTTATGATAAATAGACTTAGTTGTCTCATTTCTCCAAACATTATAAAACATGGGAAGTCACTTTTGTATCCCTAGCACAACCCTGTGCCTTGGCCTAGATGGGCGCAATCCATACCAAGTGAATAGGTATTGAGCTGGGTTGAATTGAGTTGCACCAAAAGACTTCAAGGGATCTGTGAAATACAGAGCCCCTAACTTGTTTAGATAATTATTCAGACTTGTGTTGATAAGGAGTAAAGAAAACAAAAGGACTATATATTCTACATCTTTGTCAGTGTATGAACTTTACAAACAAATAATGAAAATTTGTTGGCTGAATATATATTGCAGCATGTGGACCCTACCTCAGGGCCAGGCTCTATTCAAGTGGGAAGCCAACTAAAGTAATTGGCTCATTGAGCCTCCCACTCATTTATAACTACCATCTCACTGAAAGGTTCTAAGAGCATAATTCTGGAACGTGAGAGCTTTTTCAATCCTTGTTTCAAGCCTGTACCTTTTTGGAGGGGAGGAGTGAAACCTGCCTGCTCAGATTCCAACCTAGCAAAGTCTTAACATGCAAGTTTAAAGGAGACAGTGTGTAAATGAGCATTTGTCTCCTCTTTGAGCCCAAAGATACAGCAGTCAGGTAGAAACCTGTTAGATTGTGCTTGATGGGTATTGGCTGTTTAAGCTGCACAGCCACAATAGGAATGTCACTAAAGACTTGCAACTGTGTGTGCACAGGGAGTGGAATATATTAAGCCTGTTCTCTTCACCTCCAGCTTGCTCACATATGCCAGAGGGGAGGAGCCAACTGTCAAGAGGTCATGTGAGGACACTCAGCACTTCTCATTCCAACCACAGCATCACCTCGCCTGTAACAGGAAAGAAGGGAGCGGGGAAAACTATGTAGAGAAAGCAAGAGTGATATCACACACTGAACCCCTCCTACCATGGCTTTGTCTTAGCTGTCTCTATCCCAGCCCCATCCCGTGAATTTATCCCCCTTAACCTCTGAGGCCAGACCTGAGAAAGGCCTCCTGTTTAATGAGAATAACTAGCATTCACTGAATGCAAGAATCATGAGCAAGGTTGTCTATTCCCTTCTGGTAATCAGCACAAAATAATTCTGGAGCAAATGCATAGTGCCTGTCAGCCTTAATGGCAGACATTAAGGTTCAGAAGGGTTTGGTAACTTGGCTGGCAACACAGGGCCAATGAGCAACAGAGCCAGACTCCCACCCAAGCTGTCTTACTCCACAGCCCAAGCTGCTTGTCACTGTACTATACTTTCTTGGCCAGGAAACCTCTAGCCTCCCAATCCCCCCTGCTCCTATCTCTAGCCAGAATCATTTTTCTTTCTTCCGGATTCTCACAACACACTGTATTTCTTTTGTGGAGCTTACCAGTTCTAATGTTTTACTATTGTCATTTATGCAAGGCATGCATTTGTCCTGTGAAACTGGGGCCTGGAGGCTGAATCTGTTTCCTATTCCTTGGTGTTTCCCATAGCACCCTGTGTAGGGTGGTACCCTCAATCCTTTGTTTGAGCAGAGCTGTTCCTTTTCAGATCTGTGCCACCTCAGGGCATCTGTCACTCCTCTATGTGACTATGGAAATCTATGTAAACTACTTGTAGTTGTTTAGTTTAGATTTTCCTTTTTTTCTGTGTTTTTAAAAAAGCAGATATTTAATTGCTAAAAACCGAATCATGATTTCCCTAACAAAAATGGGCAAATCGTAAACCATGGCCCACCTTACACCATGTCTCCCTGGCTATGGCAGTGCTGTGTACAATTGTTAATGTCCCTATCTGAGCAGGACTCGTCTTGCTTATGATTCAGATCTGCTGATGCTTTCTGTGGGTCTCTGTTCTGTGGCGGAGTTGGAGTTTCCTTGGGCCCTTCAGGGCAGGCAGCAGACACCCCCATGTCTTGTTGGTTCAAATTAGGATTTAAAGCAATCTACTCATCATTAACTGTCCTTTGAAGTTCTTGTATTATCTAGATTTGTACACCATGTGGATTTCACAACATTCTATGAAATATCTGCCATGGCTATTTTTATTATGCCAGGAATGCTCCTCTTTTTGTTTTTGTCTCTTTCTTCCTTTTTCCCACTCTGCAAAGCTGCTTCTTGCTAATCTTACTTCCTGGACCGTGATAAATGATAAGAGGTTTAAGTTCATATCCTGATTGGGTTGTTTGCCAAAGACAGCCGCTTTGATGATGAGCCCAATTGTATAACACCTCCCACATTTTTCTCTTAAACATCTTCCTGCGCTTATTCCTCAAGATTTTTGTTTATTTTTTTTCTGTTTAACCATTTCACAATCCCTGAGTTTAAGCTACCCAGGCATAGGTCTCCGTCCGTTACAGTGCATTGATATATGTCAATAAATATCTCAGTGGGGAGAGAAGGAATTAACGAAACTAGATCATCCATGTTCACCAGTACAGGCAGTGCCAGCCATATTCCTCAGACTGCAGACCTACACAGCATGCTCAATTGTAGAACTTCAGTCAGCATCCATCCCTGATGGTTTCAGTGAATACCAAAGGAATGTACACTGTCCTCTGGATAGTTATGTCCATGTTGCCTGTTACAAGGCAAAATCCACAGCTGGTCCTGATGTTACTGATGGTGCTTTTACCTCCCTTTTCAGCCTAGCACATTCTAGCCAATAGATCGTCTTGTCTTTGCTCCTTGATGCAGAAAGCCACGTGCTGCCGACCCACAAAGGATAAAGATAGGGGTTCCTCTGCCTTACTAGAAAAGACAGCAAAGTCCCCAAAGCCAGGTTGCCAGAGCCTCTTCAGAGATATCATTTATTCATCATCACGTCCCAAAAGAGTTGAATACCCTAGCACCCCCATGAAGAAGAGGTGCTAGACTCTCATAGCAGGGCCAAGTGCTCCATGGCTGTTATCTCTGAGGATGGAATTATGCTCTTGACATTGGCTGAAATTCTGGAAGACCCCAAAGGAGTGGCCTGGTAGGGCACCAATGGCTCCCAATGCCAGCACACTGGCATGGCAGCAGTCCAAATCCTCTGGTTCAAGGGGACTGCATTGGCTCTCACAGTGCACCCCTCCCCCCAGGATTATGCTCTTGTGAGTGCACTTGGGGGTCTGCCTGGCTGCTCTTGCACACCATCTGAAAGCATCACCCCGCAGCTCTCTGCCTTGAAACATTCAGCTTTCTAGAATGAGCCATTGTGTGTACCTGGAACACCCAGCTGTCTGTACAGATGCAGTTTCATTCTTCACATCTGCTCCCTCTCCCGGGCAACTCTGTCCTGTCACCTCTCTAGCTTTGGTCAAGGTTAATAACTTAGGGAAGGAGCTAGGGTTCAAAAGGTTTCCAAAGGGCCTGTCTCCAATGGGAACAACTAGGGAGAGAATAGGAAGACAGCTCCCCCAGAGCACACTGATCTCCAGCTGCCAGGTAGGAGAGAAAACAGTGCTCCCCCACTCACTTGCACACCCCAAGTCCCAGCCTTCGGTCAGCTGCATGTACAGGCTTGCAAATAATGATCTGTAAATAGAAGCAGATATGTTTGTTGAATCCATGATTTCTTTCAAGTTGGTTAGCTTTTTATTTCTATACATCTCTTAAAAAAGATTTTCATCTGAAAGGCAAATTTTACAGAGAAAGAGGAGGAGGAGAAGAAGAAGCAGAAAAGGTCTTTCATCCCCTGGTTCATTCCCAAGTGGCCATTGATGGCTAGAACCGAGCTGATCCAAAGCTGGGAACCAGGGGTTTCTCCAGAGTCTCCCATGTGGGTACAGCATCCCAAGGCCTTGGAACATCTGCTGCTGCTTCCCAAAGCCATAAGCAAAAGAGCCAGGGAGTGAACCGGCACCCATGTGGGATGTTGGCACCACACAGTAGAGGATTAGCTGGCTCTGCACAAGCTTCTCTGCTCATCTCTTAGAACTTATGCATTACTACTATAAGCTCTTCATGAGTGTGTTGTGACATGAATATTTTTAAAAATGTTTTCATGCATAAAAATCTTTATAAAACTTTGAAGAAGGAGTAAATGCAATCAGCTCACGTTTAGAAGCTAGAGTTGATTAGATACATTTTGATGCTGCTGAGCAGTGTTTTCCGAACAGTGAATTGTTAGCACTGGTCATTTTCAATGATGTAGAAATAGTAGAGGTCCTGGTGCAATGGCCTGATTGGCTAATTCTTCCCTTTCAAGCACTGGGATCCCTTCTGGGTACCAATTTGTGTCTTGGCTGCTCCACTTCCCATCCAGCTCCTTGCTTGTGGCCTGGGAAAGCAGAAGAGGATGGTCCAAAGCCTTGGGACCCTGCACCCACATAGGAGACTCAGAGAAGATTCCTGGCTCTTGGCTTCTGGCTTGAGATCAATTCAGCTCCAGCCATTGGGGCCACTTGGGGAGTGAACCAACAGATGGAAGATCTTTGTCTCTTCTCTTTGTAGATCTTCCTTTCTATTAAAATAAATAAATGAATCTTTAAAAAAAAAGTTTAGAGCAGAACAGAATGGATTGTGTGAGTATGTGCCATTAGTAAGGCTGTTCACATGACACTTTTATTCCAGCTCTGTGTTTCTGTCAGTGTGTGGGTTTACTTACACACATGCACATCACCTACTTACATGTGTGCTGTGGGTCCTGGAGTCCTCGGTGGGGAATGTGTCTTTGGACCACAGCCAAGCTAACTCTGAAAGTTGCAGCTTAGAAGCCCCTTACAGTGTCTGCCAAGCTGGCTCCAACACTACTTTCTTCAGGCCCTTTGGATTCCTCCTCCCTTTCCCCAACTTCAAAGTGAATTTTTTCCTTTCCACAAAGCCAAATCACACATTCCTGACCAATTGTACCATCTTCAAGAATGTTTTCTCACTATTGCAAGATGACCCTGGGGAAAATCAGAAATAGTGATAAGCAGACACCAGATAAAATGGTATTTCAGCATTCCCACTTGAACATCCTATTAAAAAAAAAATGTTTATTGCTATTTAAAAACATTGCTTAAGTTAATGTGGTATTTCTGCGGTTCACATTTTATGCCTGTAGCTGCATAATGCATGCTAGTGCATTGGTATGTAGCCCTGCTTCAGTTTTGTAGTACGCAGCTGCCCATGTGTTGTATGAGGAAGAACAATGTGGAGAGGCCTCAGAAATCCTAAGAAAGTGACAGAAGTGCCATTACAACCGCTCAGTTCCTTGCTGGGTAGACACATGGACACCAGTAGTGCAACACTCGTGAGCAACTCATCAAATATTGTAAACTGAACAAAAACTCCTACTGAGTGCCAGACATGCCAGCCTATGATAATACTGTCATCTGCTGGTGTCCTGCATAAATGAGAGGGCACTAAAGTCTCTGTTTAGGTGCCAGTCCTCATGGCAGTGCCTGGCACGTGTGAAGAACATCATTGTCAGATTTGGCCACTCACGTCCTTAAGACAGAACTTGGAGTTGAAAGGAGGTTAAATGAAAAGAAGCACAAGAGTGCCAGGTTTCCAGACCTCTCTTTAGTGCTTAAATTTTAATTGATACATGATATAAAAACTTGTGAAGTTTTATAATCTTCATAAAGGGGTTCAGTCAGGGCTTCGGGTTGAATGTGCAGCATTCATTCTGCAGGTGCTTGCAGCTGATGACTCAGTATTGCTGTGTATGGATGACGAAGTGACAGTGTAGTCTAACAGGTAGAAGCAGGTGCAGGTGAATGTGTTGTGACCTGGATTTCTTGCCAAGTCTCCTGATCTATGTAAAATGTGAAAGGAAGACAGTGCATGCTAAAGACACTTTCCATATCTTTGCTGAAAAAGATGAACTGAACTCTATTTCGTTGGGGCTAGGAAGTGTGAGCTTTGCATTTTTAATGTGTCAAGAGTGTTATTCATCTATTGCAAGGAGAGAGGAGTTCAAACGTTTCCACCACAGAGAATTGATGAGTGTTCAAGGTGATGGTTCTACCAGTTGTCCTGATCTGATCATCACACCTTGTGTGACTGAGCACACTGAAACTCACACATATGCACAATTACTATGTATCAATTAAAATTTAAAATTTTTTAAATTTAAATATTTAAAAATATCTAAAATGTAAAATTTAAAAATATTTTATTTAAAAGTAGGAATGGATACCCAAACATCACCAAAATAAATTACAAAAGTATTGCAAAAAGTTTACAGAAAAGCAGAATTCACAGATAAGTTTCTCTGATGCAAAAATGTGAGATCTGTGCCCCCCAAATGTGAAATCTGTTCATTTTTTCATGAAATTTCCCATGAATTTTTTTGAAGCCCACTTGTAAAAGGGGTATCTGATACAGTGAAAGGTGAGGCAGAAGGCTTGTATCAACCCTGGTGGCCTTAGCTCAGTTCCTTAACCTCTCAGGCACGATCTGTACAGTCATAGCAACATGCCTTAGAAAGCAGCTCTGATGCACAGAGAAATGCCCTGAGCTCCTTGTCACTTTTTTAAATGTCTTGTTATGATCTCGTTTACAGTATCATTTCAAACCCACATCATTTGTTGTGAAAAGCCACCCCAGGCTTTCACCTTCACAGCATGGTTCCCCATGATTAATAATACAGAGTGCTACAATTGTGCAATATGTTGTCAGCCTTTCCCTTGTGCATTTGACACTTTGTAATGCCTGCCACATCGGGACAGTCTGCAAGTTAGCTTTTCTAATCTTAGACACATATCAATTATTCACCCGGCTGGCTGCTCTTGGATTTTATCTTATAAAATTTGCTGGCGACTAGCACCACATTTCTAAATCTTAATCTGAAACCAATACATCACTATTAGGTTTCTGTGCCTTACGTAATTGTCTATGTCAGCTAGTTCTGATATTTTTTTTCTTTTTCTCCTTCCTTTTTTGTGTGTAATCTTTTATGAAGACTAAGAAACCATTATCTGGCTATTATTTTTCACTTGTCAGTGTCAATTGTGTGATCTCCTGATGTGTTGTTTAACTTTTAAGAGGAAGAGACTGTAGTATACAAGCAATGTTTTCCACTTAAATTTCTTTTTTAAACACTATGTTGTTTGCCATGTTGAGTGAAAAGGCCATAAAATATATTCACTGTGCTTTTCAAATAAATGTAGCTCAAAATTACACATATTGGTTATGACTTCTTAGTGCATAACCAGAAAATTATGTTCTACATAAGATTTCTGATGTTTTCCTGTGTCGAGAATGATTTATAATGTTAAATCTATGACTTCCAGAAAATATATGGACATGTGAAATTTATCCTACTTGTGATTTGCCTTTAAAAAATGGACATTGACAAAGGAAACAAAGCCACATGAGGTGGGGACCGTGTGATGGCATTCATGAGCTCTCCACACATGGTAGATAATTAATTCTCTTTTGTACGCCTTTCTGGAGAGGAGGAGAGGAGCTTCCTCAGACACAGACAGCAGTTGTAAGGTTCATTTTCTTAAGAAGCACATGCTTTCTCTGGGGTGCATGAAGCTCCTGCACCACACGTTAAAGGCCTCCACTTTGTGGATGATGTCTCTTGAGAAAGGTTGCAATCTTTCTGAGATGTCAGAATGGCACCATTAGAGGGCTCCATGTTAATGGGTGTGACTGAAGGTAGGTGCAGGAGTGCTGCCCATCTGTAACATTGCAGCTAGTGACCCCGGGTAAGGGAGAGTCAGTGACCTGTGGGAAGGGACTCTCATGACCTGAATAATTGGATTGGAATTAGAGGCATTGTAAAAGGCAAGATCTAAATAAATCAAGGAGCTGTGAAAGAAACCACTAGTCCTATAGCTGAACATCATGACTACTTTGCACATAGTCTGACATCTTCAGAACAGCATGTATTTTCCAAAAGGACATGTCCAGGGCCTTGTTTTGATATCCAAGGGCCTGATTTTCACTCTGTGCTTTGGAGGCATTGTGTTGTGTTGGGTTTCTACTGGGTCTTAATTTCAACATGTTTATCTGTCCAACACTTTCCATTTCTTCTTAAAAAGAAAATTTTCCCATCTTAAGATGCTAAGGTATAACTAGTTTTGCAGTACATTTTTATTACAGAACTATTATAAGCTAAGCACTGTATTAAGGCAGGGAATATAGGTCCTGCTGTAGAACATTTTATGCAGAAAACTGATACTTAGTTAAATTTGCATAAAAGATGAAATAGAACTCATAATTGAGAAACTTGATGGACTCCTATTTAAAAGATCCATAAGGGGAAAGAGAAAGACATATATAAAAACATCACAATGAAACTTTATTAGTCCATTCGCTGCTAATGTATTGGAATACTGGAGGCTAGGTAGCTATAAGAGAAAGGCAGGCTCACAGTTCTGGATATACAAGGATCAACTTAGCTCTTGTAAAAGTCTCCCGAAGAATGACATTACAGTGACAGGAGGCAGAGACCACATGGGGAGGCAGGAAGCCAGAAAGAGACTGAGTTTCCATAATAATTGCATTTGCCCTTTCCAAGGGCATGTCCCCACTGACCTCATACTAGGCCTTGCCTCGTAAAGGCCCTGCTCTGTTTGAACATCACCACTCTAGGGACCAAACCTCCAACACATGGGCCTTTGGGGACACATTGAAGCCGTACCCAGACCGTAGCAGAAACAGCATGAAAGGCTTATAACAGATTTCCAAAAAGGTGCTGCAACTACAGCGAATGAAAACATCTCCAGACCATGACAGAATCAAGAGATATGTTTTATGTAGTATTTATGAACGTTTTTCTATTTTTATTTTACAGATTAAGCTTCATATCATTATGAAATTATATTTCATTTAGAATGGCATTCATTGATCACTGTATCCAAACCAAAGCAACGGCAGAGGCTTGCACCAGATATGTACTTAACTGATGTCAGTGACAGTGCGTGGCAGAGGAAGCCCCTGAAAGTCACGTAGTGTGGCCCTTAGAGCTGTCTGGTTGGTTGGTTGTATTTTCCTCTGGTAGGCAGCCATCTGAGATCTGGGTACTTTGTCCAAGGCTTTTAGTTTGTAACTTTCTTCTTAGAACTTCAATGTTGTAGACAATGAATATTGCAAGATAAATATTAGAGATACCTAGAAGTGGGAGAGAGTTCTGAACTGGAGCAATTAGAGCATTCTTACAGATTTGGTACATAAAAATGAGGCAGAAGGAAGGGACATTCAGCTTAAGGAATGTGGTTACATGGGAACAAGTACAAAACTTAAAGGAAAAAATATCTTCATGCAATTTTGACAGGGAGACAATCAGAAGTATTCAACCATTTAGAATTGTGTTTTAAGAAGGGAGCTACTGGAAGTGCGCATTTGGTATAGTAGTTGTGTTGCTTTGAGAGGTATCCACATTCCGTATTGAAGGACTGGCTACTATGTTTCTGAGTCATCTTCCTGCTGATTCAGACACCAAAGGGCAGCAGGTGAAAAGATCAACTGCTTAGGTCCCTGCTAGCCATGTGGGGGTCCAGGCTCCTGGCCTCTACCTAGATCAGCCTTGGCTATTCCAGGCTTTGGGGAGTGAGCCAGCAGATGGAAGATCTCCCTCTGCCTGACTCTTTCTTTTTACTTTTTAAATAAAAGGAAAATATGTTTTTAAATTAAAAAAAATAATAAGAAGAATGGAGTTGCAGGATTGTTGTAAGGAGAGTCTTTCAATCATATCCCACCGTAGGACCCTGAATGAGGAATCTCTGGAGGAAGGCAGGCAGCCCCTCATCCTTTTGTGTCTCCCATTAGGGGGCAAGCAGAGGATCCACTCTGAGCCCCTTAGAGATGTGGCAGAGGAGGAAGCAAGGCTGCCTCCTGGCTCACTCAGTAGCCATGGGAACGAGAGCCATTTTCCCACCATCCCGACAGACTTGCCCCAACAGAAGCAAGCAGCCTTCGCAGCTGTCTAACTCAGCAGCCCCTGGGGACTGCTGGGAGCTGAAAACCACAGCAGAGCTTTCTCCCAACAGGGCATGGCTCAAAGACGAGAAAAAGATAATTTTAGAGCACAAATTTTGACCTTTGGAATAGAAGGAGAATGATGCAAACAAGAAAAATAAAGTATAAGCCGTTTATAACAAGCCGACAAATGATACAATTCAAACTGCAGGATTCTGAGAGCTGACGGAGTTTTTACACCTCTCTAAAAACCCATCTAGAGTTTGAATCTTATCCTAACTACTACTACTACTATTTTTTTTTATGATACCTAGGTCAGGAGCTGCTTGATATTATTTGCTGTTTCACAGCTATTTGCTTATTTACATTTTACTTTATGCAGAGAACACACAGTACCCCGTGTCCCCTGCCCCAGTGTTTTTATTTTATGTGGCTCTGTGACAAATCGTCACAATGTGATGACTTCATGCAACACACATTCAATCTTTAATAATTCTAAACATCAGAATTCATGTCTCAGTGCCTCTTCTCTCTGTCTGCAGTTTGGACCACAGTAATATTGGAGGCCCTCCGCCCACGAGGTGCAACTCTGGTCACCAGACAAGCCACAGTCCAGCCAGCTCATTTCCTCAGAGTGCACAGTGTGACTCTGCCTGATATTTAGCATATCAGTGGATTGGCAGCCCTGTCACAATACAGTCACATGAATTCACAGTTCAGCCCATCGCATCCTTTAAATGACAGTAAAAGCTTTTCCAGCGCCTGCTTGTCGCTGTGGATTGTAATCTACTAAGGGAAGTAGAGACCCTGCAGCCAGGGCTAAGGGAACAGATGGCAGGCTTGCTGCAGAGAAGGTCACCCTGGAGTTGACTAATGACTGATGTGTACTGATAGTGCCTGCCTACTGATAGTACTGATAGAGCTGCCTGGAATAACTGTGGAAGTATCACTTCCTGGCGTGTGAGACCAAGGGCTTAGGGTGAGGCACCTGCTACACTTGAAAGCTGGAAAGTTGAGACTAGTTTAATGGAGCTCTGCACAAATCCACACTCTTTTTTGCTTAGATGCTGCAGAGGCTCACAGTCCCTCACTCTACAGGCACTTATGCCATACTTAGGACCCCAAACTGAAATCTCTCCATCCCTTCCTGCCTCTGCCAAGCATGTGAGTGGAGGACAGAACTGCCCATGGCCGCCTCTCTCTCGTTACATAGTGGGAAAAATTCATATGTTGTGTGTTTCCATTACATAATGGAAACTTGGTGTCCCTTGTTAAAATTTAAATGTATCAAGCATTTATTAATGAGCCAGACACTGTTGTTAGGCCTTTATGTGAGTTATAGCATTTGAATTCTCAGGACTACGTGTAAATTCTCAGAACTATATACTCCTCTTGCTTTGTAGAAAATGGGCAGAAAGTGATTTGGTAACTTGCCAAGACCAGGTAGATGTGGGTGGTGAGGTTGTCATGAAACTCCATAGCCTGACATTGAGGCCAACCTTACCTCTTGCTAAATCTTCAGGAACAGATACCAATGCTTTTGAACAGACATCCTTTAGAAAACTCCAGGGGCCAAAATTGAGCTGCAGTTGGATAAACCATTGTTGCAATGCTGGTATGCTATATCAAAGCTCTTGTTTGATTTCTGGCTGCTCTACTCTGATTTGGCTTCCTGCTAATGTGCATGGGAAGACAGCACACCAATATGGGAAACCCAGATGGAGTTCCTGGCTCCTAGTGTTGGCTTGTCCCAGTTGTGGTTACATGGTTGTTGCAGCCATTTGCAGAATGAATCATGAATCAGTGACTGGAAGACATTCATTCATCCATCCATTCTCTCTCTCTCTCTCAACAAATAAATAGATACATTTTTTAAAACTATTTCTAATGAGAATATGGATATCCTTGCAGTGTTTACATATGTTAATTAATTTACTCCTTTGGAAATCCTTGAGAGAGATAACTTTCTGAAGCAAAGATCATCTCTCTTGTCTTTTCACATTAAAGACACAGCCAAAGGTCATAGCAACTCTATTACTTATAGAATGGAAATAAGGATGAGACTATCCTAAGTAAAAAGGAAACCTAAAGATAAGGTGGTAGAAATACCTCAGTATAGTCTTTCTCACTTCTGTAGTTAACGGTATCTCTTAGTTCATTTATGAAAGGCCTCTTAAGAAAATTTCTGTTGTCATCTGCTTCACACTTCATTGTGTGTGTCATGACAGAGACAGAAAAGCAGAAGAGACGTTAATTCACTTACCTAAGCTCAGGCTAGCAGTCATTAGCTGGCAGGATTGGGAGCCTGCCTCTGTACTGTAGAGAGAAACTGTGTTGTTCCTGAGATATGGAGATCACACCCAACTTGGATGTCAACAAGCTAGACCTTGGTAACATTGGGGGAGGCACTGTAATTGATGCAACACAGAAGTGAATCCAAGAAAGATGAAGTCTTTCCTTTACTCCGGGAGCTTTCAGCCCCAGTTACATGACATACACGGAGCCTAATGCAAGCTCAATTTACTTAAGGGACTCAGAAGACACTGTGACAAGAGAAAATGGGGCTTCTGTGTGCCTGAGGTGTGGTGTCAAAACCTTTCAGCCCCTCCTCCTTGAACTTCACTGGTGACCAGTGTGTAGGATGGCAGGATGCTTGCTTGTACCACTTCCTGCAAAAGTTAGAGTCTGCGGAAACACAGGTGATGAGTTTGCTGGCAGAAGTGGTGCAAGGAAAGTGAACTGACACAAGGAAGGAAGTGACCCAGGCACTTGACCCATGAACGGCAATGCAGGGAGGCAGCAGGACCAGAGGGAAGTGATCAGAGGCCAGTGAAGTGAAGGATGTGACAGGGTTCTGTGATGGCTAACAGTGGTGATTGCCTTCGAGCCTTTCACACAGGGAGGAAGGATTCTTAACACTGATACACTGTAACATTTCTTTTTTTTTTTTTTAAAGATTTATTATTATTGGAAAGCCAGATATACAGAGAGGAGGAGAGACAGAGAGGAAGATCCTCCATCCGACGATCCACTCCCCAAGTGAGCCGCAACAGGCCGGTACGCGCCGATCCGATGCCGGGAACCTGGAACCTCCTCCAGGTCTCCCACATGGGTGCAGGGTCCCAAAGCCCTGGGCCGTCCTCGACCGCCCTCCCAGGCCACAAGCAGGGAGCTGGATGGGAGGTGGAGCCGCCGGGACCAGAACCGGCGCCCATGTGGGATCCCGGGGCTCTCAAGGCGAGGACTCCAGCCGCCAGGCCGCGCCGCCAGGCCCTACACTGTAACATTTCTGCAATCCCTCCTTAAGGTTTACGTTTTTATTTAGAAGAGCTTCGTCCTTATTCACTTCTGTAATTAATAGAGTCACAATGAGATAACTTGTGTTGGTGTCCCAGTACTGCTGCAGTAACCAACATCCATAAAATCACAGGCTTAATAGAACACAAATTTGATCTTTTGTAATATCAGAAATCTAACAGGGACCTCAGTGAGCTAAGACAAATAAAGACACACTCTTTGAGAATCCACTTTCTTACTGCTCTAGTCCCAGAGGCTTCCCACCTTTCTTGGCTCAGGACCCTTCTCTCATGTTGCAAGCCAGGCCAAGTCATGCTGCCCAATCTCTAGGGCCTCTCTCATCTAACCACATCTCCGTCCTTTCTCTTTTGATATCTGGATTCCAGAAGTGCTGGTATTGAGATTTTTTTTTCCGACAACTGTGTCACCCGTGGTGTTTGCCCTTCAGCGGATGCGTAGGGGAGGCTGGAGCAGTAAGGAGGAGGAGAGAGGAGAGGACACATTACCAGAAGGGGAAACCTGGGAAGGTGTGAATTGTGTGAATAAGAAAGACCTCATCTGGACCCCCACTCTCCCTCGCAATGACCATCGGGATCGCTCCGAAAACCCCTCATAGCAAACAAACAATCATACAAACTAAAAAAACCTAAAATAAATAGACAAACAACAAAAAGTAGAGCTTAGAATCTGACAGGAAAGAGCTGGCATGGATTGGCTCATGCCTCGCTGGGTGGGACACAAAGATTAGTCACTCCTCACCATGGTCTTGAGGATTTTCCTGCACACCCCCCCCCCCAAAAATGTTCTGCACCTTAATTGTCGACAAATGTCTTGTTAGAGTTACAAGCCAGTCTAGATTATCCTAAAATCTGCCAAGATCAGCAAAATTATACTTCAACACAACAAATGGCTAAATACTAAAATGAAATAGACACGAGACAGCTGAATGGTACCTTATAGCCATTTTAAGGTATATAGCAGCCGGTCCTGTATACAAACTAAAATTGAAATGTCAATGAGCTAATCAGAGGTTGTGGTTAAGAACTTGCTTTTTTTTTTTTTTAACATACTGGTTACTCAAAACCATGTCAATTCCATAATGTTGCTAATTGCTGTTGATATTATATTGGGACTCTTAATTGACTGGGATGATATTCTACCAGCTCTAACTTTGGACCAGAAATGGTCTCCCCAAGAAACTGTTCAACCCATCTGGACAATAAGTAGCTGGACTCTATGCTTGGTATACGTTTGCAAGGAAAGAATCTTGATTGAATTTGAACTGTAATACTGCATCAAGGTGGAGGAATCCACCAGGGAGGAGGGGCGTGGGGAGGGGTGGGGGAGTTCCCAGAGCCTATGAAATTGTCACATAATGCAAAATAATTAATAAAAAAAAAGAAAGACCTCATGAGGATGCAGTCCCATTCAATAAGCTTGGGTCGGTCAGAACTTTGTTAGTGAAAACTCTGCTTTTCAAATAAAGCTGTAATGCTTTTATGGGAAAATAAAGTATGTGGCTTTTATTTTCAGAGAAAATAGTTGTGGCAAAATTACAAAGAAGTCGGACTGATATGTATAAACCTGGATAATGCTGGATAATGGAGCAATGGTTTTTTAGGAAACTCTGATTTCTGTTAGACTCGTAGAAGCTGAGTCATCCATGTTTACTTCCCACTTCTCTGTTCTACGTTATAGCTCTGCAAGCATAGAACAGTTGATCTGTATCAAACAGAAACATGACTCTTGCAGCCAAACAGGTTTCTATTAAAAATGGAGCAAAGTGGACAGAAAGAAGGGGAAGAGAGATTTTTATTGCATTCATTTTTGTCCATTTCCTCAGTTCTTCCTGGTTTATTTTAAAACCCTGCTCACATGATGCCAGGTTTTATATTTATAGCTAAATAAATATATTTAAGTATTTATATGTATATATGTATATATAAATATATATACATATATACATATATACACACATATATTTATATTTATTCATCAGACCTGGCTCCATGTAAGGAAAATCTAGCCTTAGTCCAAGAGGTATTTTATTACTATTTTTTAATTTATTTATTATTTTTAATTCATTAATTACATTGTATTATGTGACACAGTTACATAGGTACTTGGATTCTCCCCACCCCTCCCCAAACCCTCCCACCATGGTGGATTCCTCCACCTTGTTGCATAACCACAGTTCAAGTTCAGTTGAGATTCCCCCATTGCAAGCGTATACCAAACATAGAGTCCAGCATCTTATTGTCCAGTCAAGTTCAACGGCTTCTTAGGTATACCCTCTCTGGTCGGACGACAGAGCCAGCAGAGTATCATCCCAGTCAATTAAAAGCTCCAACATACCATAAAAATTTACATCATTATTGAATTAATTGACGTAGTAATGAGTAACCAATATGTTAAAAGTAAATGCGAGTTCTTAACCACCTTCTATGACCACCTCATTGACAGTTCAATTTTAGTTTATACACAACATATAACATACATAACATAACATGTTATACATAACATCGTATCATCTTAAATTAAGGCAAATTTGTGGTATTTAACCTTTTGGGATTGGCTCATTTCCTTTAGCATTATGGTTTCCAGTTTGGCCCATTTGGCCACAAAGAACTGCATTTTGGTTTTTTTTAATAGCTGAGTAGTATTCCATGGAGTAGATGAACCATAGCTTTCTTATCCAATCCTCTGCTGATGGGCATTTTGGCTGCTTCCATGTTTTTGCAATTACTGATTGTGCTGCTATGAACATAGGAGTGCATGTTGGTTTCTCATAGAACAAGTGTTCTGGATATATTCCTAGGAGTGCTATTGCCAGATCATACGGTATGTTGAATTTGAGTTGTTTGAATGTTCTCCATACTGATTTCCATAGAGACTGTACCAGCCTGCAGCCCCACCAGCAGTGGAGTAGGGATCCCTTTTCCCCGCAACCTCGCCAACAAGTGTTGTTGGTGCTTTTATTCATGTGGGCCAGTCTTACTGGCGTTAGGTGGTACCTCATTGATGTTTTAATTTGGATTTCCCTTATTGCCAGGGAACTTGAGCATTTTTTCATATGTTTATTTGCCATTTGTGTTTGTTCCTTTGTGTAGTGTCTGCCCATTTCCCGTGCCCATTTCTTGAGTGGCTTGCTTGTTTTGGTGTTTTGGCTGTTTTGTAGTTCTTTGTATATTCTGGAGATCAGCCCTCTATCACCTATGTAGTGCGCAAAGATCTTCTCCCATTCTGTGGGCTGCTTTTTTACTTTATTGATTGTTTCCTTTGCTGTACAGAAGCTTCTTAGTTTGATGAGGTCCCATTTGTTTATTTTGGTCTTGATTTCTATGGCTTTTGGAGTCCTTTTTAGGAAGTGAGGGCCTACTCCTAAGTGTTGCAGTGTGTTTCCAACATTTTCTTCCAAAAGTTTGAAGGTTTCTGGATGTAGGTTTAGATCTTTTATCCATTTAGATTTGATCTTGGTGTATGGTGAGAGATGTGGGTCTATCTTTTTGTTTCTACAGGCTATCAACCAGTTGTCCCAACAGCATTTATTGAACAGACCTTCCCATTTGCCTGGGTTGTCGTTTGTCTTTTTGTCAAAGATTATTTGGCTGTATTTGTGTGGGTTCTCATCTGGTGTTTCTATTCTGCTCCATTGATCTTCCTCTCTAGCTTTGTGCCAGTACCAGGCTGTTTTGATAACCACTGCCCTATAGTATGTCCAGAGGTCTGGGACTGTGATTCCCCCTGCTAACTTCCTGTTCTTGAGAATGGTTCTAGCTATTCGTGGTTTTTTGTGTTTCTAGATGAACCTTTGAGTCATTGTTTCCAGATCTGTGAAGAATGTTTTGGGCAATAGGGATTGAGTTGAATGTATATATTGCTTTTGGCAGTATAGACATTTTAATGATATTGATTTTACCTATCCAGGAGCATGGGATGTTACTCCATCTTTTGAGGTCTTGTTCAATTTCTTTTTTAAGCAGTTTGTAGTTTTCTTCAAATAGGTCTCCTACATTTTTAGTTAGGTTTATTCCCAGATACTTCATACTTTTCTCAGTTATTTTGAACGGTATCTTGCTGGTTAGGTCTTTTTCCATCTTTGGGCTATTTGCATACACTATGGCTGTTGATTTTTGTTCATTAATTTTGTATCCTGCCACTCTTCCAAACTCTCGTATAAGTTCTAGCAGTCTCTGTGTTGAGTCTCTTGGGTCTTCTATGTAGAGAATCATGTCATCTGCGTATAGTGAAAGCTTGACTTCTTCAATTCGCATTTGGATTCCTTTGATTTCTTTTTCTTGTCTTATGGCCTCAGCGAGTACCTCTAGGACTATGTCAAGAGGTATTTTAAAATTTGAATATTCTGTTTTGTTTACTGATCTTAGATTTTGCTTCAGTGTAATTTCTAGCTCTTCTTTATATCCAAGGGACATAATTTTTGTCTCTTCCCTACTCGTGTGTAATTCCACTTTAATGCTTCTGTTCCTTTCGACAAAAGTCTTACACTTTTACTCTGATGAATAATCTCTTAAGATCAGTGAAGAAACCAGCTTCACTGTAGCAGTGTTATTGGCCTTGTACATTTATATGCCAGGAATCCTTGAAAATTCCATAATTGTCTTTTAATCAGGTACACTAGCTTAATCCCTACTGTCAGCAAGCAGTATGACACGCACACTCTTCATAAGCTTTTTCAAAATAAAATTCTGTCATTGCTTGTAGTTTGCCACATTCTAATAAAGGACATCAATGGTTCCTTTGATTCTGCTTCATTCATCAAGGACCCTACTATCCAAAATCAGCAGACAGATGACAGAGTTTGGTAACGAGTTACAGAAGGTGAATTTGTTCAGAGAAAAGACCCAGGAGCAGGCACTGGACCTCATGCTAAGATGCTTGTTTGGATGCTTGCTATATCACAGTGCCTGGGTCTGATACTTGCCTCTGGATCCAGTTTCCAGTGATAGTTCAAGTAGTTGTAACCCTGCCCACAAGGGAACTGCATTCCTGTTTCCTGGTTTTGCCCTCATACCCGCTCTTCTGGGCTTCTGGGAAATGACTAGCAAATGGAAGGCTAGTCTGTATTTGTCTGAGGGTCTCTGTCTTGTCTTTTTTTCCTCTGTCCTCCTTCTCCCACCCCAAATAAATAACATTTTAAAAATTGAAGAAGTAGGACCCAACGTGATGCCTCAATTAGCTAATCCTCCCCTTGCAAGATCATTCGCATGCCGTATGGTTGCTAGTTTGTGTCCTGACTGCCACACTTCCCATCCAGCTCCCTGCTTGTGGCCTGGAAAGCTTTGGGAATCTGCACCTATGTGATAGAACTGCAAGAAGCTCCTGGCTTCTGGCTTTAGATTAGCTCAGCTCTGGCCATTTAGGGCATTTGGGGCGTGAACCAGTGAAATCCTCTCTCTGCCCCTTCTCTCTATAAATCTGCCTTTTCAATAAAAATAAATGCTTTTTTTAAAAAAAAAAGTAATAGAACAAAGACCTTATCAAAACTGTGTCTGGGTTGTGTCTTACAACCTAGGTTTCAATTTACTGTGCTAATCTTTCATGATTCATGTGCTACAATCAGAATGCTGGGCAAGTGGTCAGTCATGCCTGCATGGGTGCAGGATTTGGAAGTAGACGCCTAGAAGTGGTATTCAAAAAAGTATTGGAAATAGAATTAATTGATAATGCAAATGTTACATAAATCTTTTTTAAAGGTTTATTTATTTATGTTGGAAAGACAAATATACAGAGAGAAGGAGATACAGTAGGAGGCAGGGTTAGGTGTCCAAACCTGCAATAGCCACAGAGGGCTCCTGGTTCAGAGTTACTGCTGCAACGTGAAGCTTCTGACCAAACCAAGTCCTTCCCTGGAGATTTTGTGAACTGAAGCTGGGATACAGGAGACATTTTCTCCCTATTGGCATATGTGTTCCAAAGCTGCAAGATCTCCCTCCTGGGACAAATCTGTGCAGTGAAGAGGAGAACATCAAAAGGCGGGATCCAAGTCTTCCTCCAAGGATTGGGACCCCTGGAGCCATCTTAGGCCCTTTCCTCCCAAGGCTTGGGTATTTGATTCCTTTAGCTCTACCCCCCATCCCATGTGCCCATATAGGCTAAATATGTCTGATTTCATTTTCCTTAAAACTAGATCTAGAGTCAACATAATTCAGTCTAATATAGTAATCATTATTTTCTAAGAAGTTGGATTTCTCTAGTTGGATGACTGAATTGCCTCATTATTATTCTTAATCTGGGAACAGTGTTCTGGCTGCAGGGAAGCCCTCATACCAAAGTGGCTTTCAAAGGGTTTTCTTACAAGCATACCATATTAAGGAACTGAGCTATAAATATTTACTGATACTGGGAAAATTTGTTTCTTGCTGTGGCATAAGTAAATAAAATGTGTGTCTTAAAATAGGCATTGTTGAGTGATCCGTTAGACAAATATGATATCACACAGCACAGACAAGGCCACAGTGGTTGCTTCTAGTCCTGTTAGGGCATCTTTGCTCTCTGCAAAGAAAGTTGCCCTCCCCGACAGGCTGTGTCTGCCATGCCCTGGTCATAGGACCCATGTCAGCCCAGGCAGGCCTTGGCCAGATGTACCAGACTAGAGGAAGTGAAGCCCAGGGTACTACATCTTTGTCATCCTCGACCTGTTCTAATATGTGCCATAGTTGGTCTTACAGAGCTGTTGGTTTGATTGATTGAAACTGTAGAAGGAGAACAGTACATTAAACTAATGCATCTTCCTCCAGAATCCATGCCCACAGTTTTCCCATGCTCACCAGCGTCTTCAGATGATTTCTGTCTAAAAGCACTTCCTGCACTCAAAAATGCTGTTCATGGCTTTTTAGAACTCTCACTTCACCTTGATTTTCCTTCCAAATGAAGGCAAATCAGATCCATTGCTTTAACTACTGATGCTCACACACACACACAAAAATGATTCTCTCTCTTGGAAAATTCTCTATTTTAGAAACCCATGCAGGTGAAATGATTGGAAAAGCGCAAATTCACAAATTTCATAATCATGAAAACTAGAAGGCAGCCAGCCACATGATAGAACTTTCCCTTTCCTTTGCTCATCTTCCCAGTGCTCAGCATGAGTGGACCAGACAATCCTTCATCACTGTGCACTTTAACAGAATGCTGCACAATCTTTGTACTCTGTTACACAGTTCAACTTTTCATTAATTTGTTAGTTTCCCCTTGGTTGAGTACTGTAAAAGATAAAAATATTCTTTATAATAAAAAGATTGAAAGAGTAGTCTTAATCTTTATAAATTCTTAACTAAATTTGATTTATCTAACATCTCTAGCTTCCTAGATGGACATTAAATACTTTGTTCATAGTGAATAACTGAATAGGGCATTGGAAAATAAGGGTCTTGTAGAAATCCAGGATAAATGTAATACTTTCTGTAATTTTCCCAAGAGCTTTCAAATTAATAATTTAACAAGCTTTCACTGTAAAACTGCATTAGTGTGCATCGTTCAGGGTGATTGAAATAGCTGTGCCCACAGACACCCAGGGAAATGTGCAGTGAGATTGCAAGAGGGAGAATCTATTCAGCAATGTGTTCTAGCTACTGTGATTTCGGAAGCATCTGTCATGCAAGTCCTTCATCTTACAGGGAAACTGAGGCACCAAGAGACGGGCCCTGCCTGGGCACACCCTTAAGTCCTCAAGTCACTGATGAGCCATGTTGCCCTGCAGCTAGGATAACATGGCGTAGGCTCAGCATGAGACTTTTTGCGTTTTGATGTTGGGGGACTATGCTATGATGGGGAAGCAGGAGAGCCAGAAACAAGTGTGGCTTGTTTCCAGTACTCTCTGTTAGTAACTGTGTGACTTCATTGGTGTCATTCTGCCTCTCAGAGCCTCAATTGCTTCTTGTATAGGAAAGTGCAGGCCACCTCACCAATTAGGTCTGAGAACCACCTTTCAGATGTGTGTGGAAGTACTGGGAATTGTAGAGCTGTGGCTGGAGGTGGAGCATTCATAGTTTTGTTGCTGAGATTGACTTCCATTGTCTCCAGGCCTTCCTTATGAACTTGGGCTCTATGAAATGTCTGGCATTTGAAAATGCCACTTGAGGAAATACCAGATAGATTTATTGAATGATGTGGTCTGACTATATTATTTAAAAAAAAAAAAACAAAGGTTGCTTTTGGAAGAAGCTTTCAACAGAAGTATGATTAAAAGAAACTATCCATCAGCTCAACTAAATATCAAAACATCAGATTTTCTTTTTAAACATTTATTTATTTGAAGTTAAAACATCAGAGAGAAGGAGAGACAGATGGAAAGAGACCTATCTTGGCACATCAGCCACAATTAGAACAGCGTGAAACTCGGAGCCAGAAACTCTGTCCGTGGCTGCACATGTGTGCCCAGGGCCCAAGTATTCCAGACATACTCCTCTGCTTTCCCAGACACATGACCAGGGATCTGTATCAGAATTGGAGCAGCCAGAACTCAAAACTCAAGCTAGACCTCCACTGCGGAACACTGGTGTCATAAGTGGCAATTTAACCTACTGGACCAGCATGTCAGCCTAGAAGTAATTTTTTAGCCAAGCATTGTATTTTTTATTTCCTCTAGGAATAGGTCTGTTAACTGTTTCCCATCTCAAACTGAATTTTCATTTCTTTATTCCTGCTCTAATTTGGTGGCTCTTCATAAATATCAGTTAAGGTAAATGGAAACAATGTTGCTCTCTTACCAGTGAAAATACTCCGAGATGTAATTCGTTTCTGTTTGAAAAGTGCCTTACTAAGTTCTTGGGAAGGTGGCTCCTGTGGGGAAATTGAGATGGTCACAGTAACAGTAATAGCTACAACTCCCCATGACAGACAAGTATGTAGGGCAGTCTTCAGATCTTAGGATCACAGCTGAGGAAAAGGGCTGATCCTGGTGACTGTATCGAGTGACTCCCTGAACTGGAGTCCCTGTGACCTTGGTTATGGAGATTGTCTAACATCTAAAGACAACTGAATAACTAAGAATTCTTGAATGCAATACAGTTACCTTTTTCAACATATAGATTCAACTGCAAGTGTAGAAAAAGTAGACCTCATTTTTTGAATGGTCAAGTGGAAATAGTGTATCATTTTACCATTGAAACCCAGAGAAAAAAGCCAAACATTATTTTAGCTGGCAATTTGTAGCTTCTTATCAGGAAAAATGTTTTCTCCAAAAAAATGACATTTTAGTTTTACCTCTTTTTTTCCCTGCATTGGATTTGAAGAAAGTGAGCTAAAGTAGGAACTGCTAAAGACAAAGAAACTTGATAAAACCACGTTTCAGTGTGTACCCAATAAAACATGCGTTTCAGTTTGGTGACACTTCCACACTCCCTGGTTACACTCCCATCATATCTTTTGAAAACACTTCAGAGTAACTACACACATGCCTCTACCCTCTTCCTTCACCTGTTCTCTGGACACACCTGCTCCTGACCTCCTCCTCTCACTGGCTGCTCCCTGTCCATCTTCTCTACTGGTCTTCCTCTCTTCCCCAACTATTAATGCCGAGTGTTCCAAGATGCTGCTTGCCAGGCCCCCATCATTTGCTACATGTCCTGCTGAGCTTGTCTCCTATGTTATATACTCAGATATCGAAAGGTATATCTTTAGTGATGACATCTATATGCACTTTTTTTGATTATTTATTTGAAAGGCAGAAGTTGGTTTTGGAGGAGGAGTATGGAGAGAGGTCTTAACAGCCAGCAAGCGAGTCACTCTTCACATGCCTGTTGTAGCCAAGGCTAGGCCAGGCTCAAAGCATGACATAGTAACTCAATCCAGGTCTCCCTCTTAGGTGCTGGGAACTCAATTACTGGAGCCACGCTGTGCTGCCCCCCCAGGGTGCACATTAGCTAAAAGGTGCATCCGAAGCAGGAGGAGCTTACTCCAGCAGGGGATGCAGATGTCCCCAGCAGTGTCCTAACCGCTGCACCAAAGCCCATTTCCAGCTCATTTTGTAGATGGCCTACTTGGCAATCCCAGCGACATCTCAGATTTAGCATGACCAAAATAAAGTATACTGTCTTTCCTGTTTCAATAGAGAGCACCATCATCCAAAATCAAGACATGAACTCTTCTACATACCCTGAGGATGATTCTCTTACCTTCAGCCTTCACACTCCATCCGTCCTGTCAACCCTGCTTGCTAAACAGGCTTTAGTGGTCCTGTTCATTGTGAACCTCAGGGTTTAGAACAGCACTCATAGAAAGCACTGGAAAAAAAGGAGGGGGGGAGCATATGACTTAAGTTTAAGCAGCCAAATCCATTAAATCAGATTCTTTAATACTAATCAAGAAAATAAAATAGAAGCTTTCTATTATTTTTGCTGATGCAAATCACTGAAATTTCTTCCTTTTGCATTTGAGATCAAGGTCACCAAAAGGAAGAAATACGGTGTGAGAAACCAGACAAATTTCTGACCTGATTCAGGAGGGTTAATGTAACTTGGTGACACGGTCCTTAGGATCTTACTGCTGCTGTCTTTGCTCGAATTTGAACAGAAACACACAGTCAGTTGTACAGACTCCTCCAGTGTATGCTCTGTGTTGTTTTTTACATTATTTTTATTGGAAAGACAAATTTGCAGAAAAAGAGAGAAAGATCTTTCATCTGCAGCTTCATTCCCCAAGTGGCCGCAGTGGCCGGAGGTTTCTGAAGCCAGGAGCCAGGAACCTCTTCCAGGACTCCCAATAGTGGGCGGGTGGGCGGTTCATTCTCACCACTAATTATGTCTTGGGTGCTTGCCTGTGTGGCTAAAGCCACATACATTGTCAGTGTACATTTATCTGACTCTCAGCTAAGCTATGCCATTTCCCTAATGGAGAGTTTGGAGGCCAAACCCAGTGACCCATTTACAGATCCTGGGACCAGAAACCCGGCATTTTATTTACACTAACACAGTTTATGGCATGCTTACCATGAGGCTGGGGGTACTCTCAAGACTGCAGCAACAAAGTTCTGCCTCGGAAGAATATGAACCACTTCTTATTCCTATGTACCCTCTGGGGGTATAATATTGGAAATTGCTTTCCCTTCTTTTTGGCAACTCTCTCAGAGCTAAGTTGCACAAGTGACCATGGCCCCAGTTCCCCATCCTCCCGTTCTCCTTGCACAGTTGCACAAAGTGACTGTGAAGTTTCACTCTGTTTAGAACCCCACCCTTCCTGTTGCTAAGCAGATGAACTGGGTTACATAAATCCTCAATTTCTCAGCTGTGACAGTGAAACAGAACAGCAGTAGCTAGAAATGAGGACAGTTGGAATTAGACAAGTTACTATCAGTAAGAAGTAGTACTTACAAAGGTACCAGCTAAGAGGACTTGGAGACAGAACAAAATACTACTCGGCTCCCCCATTCTAAGATTTTACTTTCATAAAGACCTGGGAAAATACATTCTCCTTTTGTCATATGTGTTTCTTGGAGTTTTTCTTTATTATATGAGTAATTTGCTATCATGGCTAAAAGAAAAAAGGCAAAGAAGAAAAAGACATAAAATTTCACTACAGTCCAAACTCAATTAACATTTGGGTGTGTTTCCTTCAGGGACTTGTACTCATTGTGTTACGATAGATATACTTGTTTATGTATTTGTTCATTTAAGCCTAGCTATAAATTATCTGGACTTTAATCCTTTAATTAGAATAATTATTGAGTTGGGCAGTTATTGGGATGCATCCTAAACACAAAGGATTAAATCTGTGTTTGGAAGGGAGCATGTATACATTTGTTATGCAAATAAAAGTCTAACATCATTTCTGACCACAGACCCTTGCTCATCTCATTTATTCAATTCTCTTTTAATAAAGCAAGCTGAATAACGGCCTGTCTCCACAAGACAGTCTGGGATCATCAGGCCACCTGTGGCTTCCCATGGAAATTTCCATGCAACAAGTCTTGATTACGGATTACAAGAATTTCATTTGGAGCCCTCATGTTTATAGACCATGCTCACCTGTTTGGTTCTCATGAGTCTGATTCAGGCTCCGACTCTCCAGAGCAAAGAAAGCTGTATGTGGGCGTACTTAGCATACCATCTGGTGGTGAGAAGTAAAATCCATGTACCTGGTTGTCTTTAATGAGGCTTTCACCTGCAGACACATTAGTGCCTTCCCAAAGTTCTGCTTTATAAGCAATGATATAAACAGCAGAGAAGCTCAAATAGGCATGCTGTGGACTGGACACCAGGGGGTGCTAGAGTAACGTGATAACAGGCTTCTGGTTTCTTCCGGGCTCTATCATGAAAATGCGACAAAAACTATTTAAAATAATGCGCTACCTTCTGGTGAATATTTATGAGACATTATACAATACAGCTTCTTTCTGTGAGTCAGAGCTTTGTTATCCTTCTCTTCAGTATCTTCTCCAAAGCTGCCATTTGTCTTCCGGTGGGGAATTAAAAGGAGATAAAGTAGTCTTCTAGAATAACAGTAGACTCCTATTAGAATAACAATAGCCACTCAGTTATCTTTTTTCCTTAAGGAAAATGTATTCTTCCAAAAACATGACTTTGCTCTCATTCAGTACACACAGTAGTCCTCACACAAGAGTCACCCGTGTTAAAATTTTCGGGGATGCTAGTCTGCTAGAGAGTGAAGAATGGATTATTTCAGACTCACCGTTAGAGCCAGTCCCCAAAGGACAAACACTGAGTGTTCTCTCCGACACAAGGCAATCTTCAAGCAAAATATGAATAGATATATAGGTAAACAAGTTTATGCATATATTCTCACAGATGAACTCTATAAGGGAGCCTAGCATACTGGGAAGAGAAGATATAATGCAGTAGCCATCTTTACTCCCAATGAAATAGCTAAATACACCCGACAGTATGATACTAGATTCTCTGCCTCTCTCTCTACCTACTATGTCATAACACACTTAAGTGACAGCATGTTAACTTACTAAAGGACTATACTACCATGATAATATGGGGGAAATGTGAAGAGAGAAAGGAAAGGAGGAGGGAATCTTTATGCATAAAAAGCTGTAGCATGTAAAATAATAATAACAATGGGGTGGGGCGATAAAAACATAGGATTAGGTCATTTGGTCAGTACATGCCCACTTTTCAACTTAAAAGTGCACCATGATGAAGTCATAGTCTGATTGTTGAGAAAATTAAACTGGCATTTATGCATTTTATTTAAACCAGCAGGTTTTATTTTTCAACATTGAATTATCTTTTTGGTCAACATAAGTTACTGAAATTCCTTGAATGCATAGAGAGTTTGTGTACTGCTTGACAACGGGGACACGTTCTGAGAAGCGTGTCAGGTGATGTAGTTGTCAGACATCGTAAGATATAAGATGCTACGTCACTAATAAAATCTTAGGGGAACATGATTGTGTGACCTGTGGCTGACCACTTTGGTGCTTAAGATTTGTCTGTAGAATGTCTTTGAATCACCTCTGCCTTCAGTGACCTGGTCATCCATGTGTCACAGACACGTGATGCTGTGTGTGATACAGGGGATACACAGTGTTTCACACTAACAGGAGATTTGCAAGGTGTATTAGAGAAAGTAGTGAGTGTTTAAAGAATGGAGATCAAACAGGCAGAGAACAGCAGGAGAGGATCAGCTTGGGCATGAAGGGAGACTAGGATGTAGTGAGACGAACACGTGAGAGCAGAACCAGCACCTGTGTAGGCAGACAGAGCAGAGAGATAGGCACTTCGTCTCCCACTCCATCAGCCAGGTGCCCGGTGCCCAGCCCCATTGCCATCTTCCCACTGGCAGGAGCCCATCCCTCATTAGAGATGTCATTGTTTTCATGCTTTTTCTTTGATGTTAATGTTGTGGTTTGTTTGGACTTCCCTGCCATTTTCTTTTCGGTTTTAGTTTAACATTTGTTAGGTTTATTGTATCGGTGTTTCTTTTACCAGAACATTTTAAAAATCCCAACAGTCGCTCCCCCTCCCCGATGTGACTGTTACTGTGTTCTCCCAGTCCTTCACAGTTTTGCTCAGTCACTTGAGTGTGTGCTGCTGTAACGCCCAGGGAAGCTGCCCTGGGAGAGAGGACAGCAGGTGGTCAGGGTTCCTACAACGCACGGTCCTGCTGGCTGGCACAGCTCTCACCAGGCTGTGTCTTCTGCATCGGGACCTTGCCCGTCTCCTTGTGAGAACTGAACTCTCCGAGTGAGTTGTGGCCTAATTCCTATTTATACTCCAATTTTATGCACACTGATAAATACCTTTAAGTAATCCAAGAACAGTATGAATGCCTCATGAAAAAAAACCCAGAAAATACATATAAGCGGAGAATGTATTGCAGAACACTAAATTCCTACCCAGTTTACTGCTAACTCTGCAGTATCTATTCTTCCGGATATTTTTCTATATTTCTCTGTATTTATCTATCTTTCTGTTACCTGTCTATGGCTGTTTTAATGGAATTCTATCAGACACGTAGGCCTTCTTAAAACGGGTCATCTCCACGTTTCCTTATTAGTAAGTATTCATCTCCTTAAGAGGATTCAGATTGATAAGCATGGCGCACAGAAGTCCCTCTGGGGGGAAGTTCATGTTTGCTCTAATGCTTAAGATGTCTGTTAAGATGTTCATGTCCCTTATCAGTGTCTGGGCTAGATTTCTGACTCTGGCCCCAGTTCTCAGCTCCCTTCGTCTGGTTGGTGTGGATACATTCAGTTGTTCTGACCGAATCTTTTTGACATCTGCACGTAAGTTACAATCAAATGACTCAGTCCAGTCCACATTATTTAATTTAAAAATTTTAAAGATTTATTTTAAAGGCAGGCAAAGATCTCCCGTCTCTGGAGTCACTCCCCTGTGTACCTACAAACACTTGGGCTGGGCCAGGCTGAAGTGGAGAGCCGGGAACTCCATCCACATCTCCCGACTGGGTGTCAAGAACCTGCTGACTTGAGCCAACACGGGCTGCATTATCAGGCCACTGCAGTCAGGAACAGAGGCAGAACCTGAGCTCAGTCACTCCAGCATGAATGTATTTAATCGCTATGCCAGAGGCTTGCTCACCTTCCTGCTCATATTCTCGTAGCCTAACATGTGTTGGTTGAACTATTCTGGGATACACCACAGAGAAAGTCCAGAGTTTTTTCATAACTAAGTTTCTTCAATTTTTTTGTAATCCTTTAGTTTAGAATTTGATTTGAGCAGCTTAAAATTAAGTGATTAACTCCATGAAGCTTTAGTTATACTTACTAACTGTTCCCTGTGGCCCTTTGGGACACCAGGTGGCATTGAGTTTCCTGGGGGCATTGAAAGACAGATGGTGAAACTCCGGATGCCCTATCATGTATGGAATTTGGATAATTAGGTTAAGATAGTCTTCAAACTGCTTACATAAGCTCGGCTGTATATGAACACCTAGACACTGTTAAGTGGACATTTTGTACTATGGTATTACTGCATTCTGGTTTTTTTTTTTAAAGATTTTTATTATTATTGGAAAGCCGGATATACAGAGAGGAGGAGAGAGACAGAGAGGAAGATCTTCCATCCGATGTTTCACTCCCCAAGTGAGCCGCAACGGGCCGATGCGCGCCAATCCGAAGCCGGGAACCAGGAACCTCTTCCAGGTCTCCCACACGGGTGCAGGGTCCCAAGGCTTTGGGCCGTCCTCGACTACTTTCCCAGGCCACAAGCAGGCAGCTGGATGGGAAGTGGAGCTGCCGGGATCAGAACCGGCGCCCATATGGGATCCCGGGGCATTCAAGGCGAGGACTTTAGCCGTTAGGCTATGCCGCCAGGCCCTGCATTCTGTTTTAACATACTAATTAGTGTTTTTAGGGGAATACTTCAAAAGCTCCTGAAAAAATGAGTATTATAAAAAATGCATGGATTCCATTTTTTTTTTTTTTGCACATAACAAAGTGACCTTTTAATTCTGTTTTCCATGAGCTGTTGGAAGCTCCCTGATACATCCATGTATGTATGATTATGGAGACCTTCCGTTGTCTGTGTCAGATACTACACTAGATACTGGGGGACTCCATGGTAAACAAGAACTGAAGTTCCTGTTGTGGTAGAGTTCACTAGGAAGATCAAAAGCAAACACAGGCAATTCCTAGGAATGAAGGAGAGTGCTCGGACCAAACCATCCAGCCCTGGAGCATCCAACCTCCCTGGAGAGCGATGCACAAATAGGAACTGGTCAAGAGAGGGCAAAAGATGAAACAGCCAAAGGAAGCAGCATTTTGGTGCAAGAACCACCTTCCAGGGGCTGCGAGAAGCTCGCCACACTTCGAGCTTGCCTGGAGCCAAGGCACAGGTGGTAAAGCCGGGCCTACCTCCTGTAATGCTTGGGAGCTCAGGGAAGGATTTGGATTTTTTTGTCCAAAGAATGACAGAGAGCTGCTGAGGAATGATTGAAAAGTTGCTAGAGTTGAGGCAAAGAACAAGGCAGGGCTATCTTGTTATTTACCCATGCCGGAAAACATTAATTAAGTATTTTACATTCATCAAGTCTGACTGTTCAGCTAGTACTACTACACTTTCATAGCATAGGAATTGGCTTATGCTGTTTCTGCCAGAAGCATGTCGCACACAAATAGTCTGTGTCCATTTGTACCTTACCCGCTAAGTAAAGACAGATAATAAGTACAAACATTAGTATTCTGACAACCTTATTCATGATAGTCAGCAGATGGAAACAGTCCACGAGTCCAAGAGCAGTTAAATGGAGAAATAAATGATAGTGTGCAGGCAAGGAAATATTCAGCTTTGTAAAGGAAGGAAACCTAGCACAAGCTACAACATAAATGAACCCTGAGGATATTTTGCCATGTGAATCAGCCAATCACAGAAGGCCAAAAACATGTGATGCCACCCCTGTGAGCAACATATTGTAGTTGGATTCCTAGGAAAAGCAGACAAGTCTTGGCCAGGGGGTGGTGGGAGGAGTAACTGTAGTACAGGTATAATGGGTGCAGAGTTCCCATGTAGATTCATGGAAAAGTTCTGGAGGAGGGTGGTGGTGATGCTTGTGCTATAGTGTCAGTGTGCTTTAGTGCCTTGGAACGGGGCACTTAATAATGTTTGAAATCATACGTTTTTTTCCATGATTGAAAAAATAAATGACTATTTCTCACCACAGACAAACATCCTGTGAAACTGTGAGGCAAAGACAGGCAGAAAAGTATAGCTAGAACTGTACATGTGGGGGGGGGGATTTTCTTTTTTTTCCCCCCAGGAAAAATATAGAGAGTAGAAAATTCTACAAGGAAATAAGGCAGATTGTGCTGTTTGATGAGGCAGGTGGAGGATGGATTCTTTATTTCAGGGACTGGTGGGCTAGTCTGCAGAGTAATATTTAAAACATGCTTTAGTTGTAATTTATCATAGAGCAAGTGAGAGAGAGAACAAGAACACCCTACCTGCTGGTTCACGCCCCGGATACCAGCAGAGGAGGCTGGGCCAGGCCCAAGCCAGGAGGCTGGCACTCCATCCGTATCTCCCATGGGAGTGGCAGCAGCCCTAATACTGGAGCACCCCTGGAGCTTCACAGGGCGTGTGTTACTAAGAAGCTGGAATTGGAGGCTGGATCTTGAGCCTAGACACCCTAGTACAGAATGTGGGTATCTGAACATTGGCTTGGTTGTGGCACCCCAGCACGCTCCCCAGCACGCTCCCCCGTACGGGGATTTTTCAGGTGAATCTTGAAACAAGGCTCGGCTAGACAAGACTGGTGAAGCAATATTCTAGGCAGACAGAGCAGCAGGGAGCCAGGCTGGAAGGCTGCAATGAGCTTGGCAGAGAGAACAAAGTTGCTGTGGGCTGTCAGGAGGGGAGGAATAGAAAAGTGAGGGGCAGGAACTGAGGGAGGCAGGAACCAGATTCCAAAGCCATTACAGAGTCTCAGGGAAAGGGCGTAGTTACTCTTACTGCCTTGGGAGGCGCTGGAGGGTGTTGAGCACATCAGAGATGTGGCCAGAGCAGCGTAAGCAGAGGCAACCTTGCCATGAGGGGTGGAGGTAGATGTCTGAAGGCTGTTGGCAGGAGGCAGGTGATGGACAGAGGAGGAAAAGCAGAGAAGGGCATGGATTTGAGTCACTTGAACGATAGCCCCCATGGGAATTTTGTGCGTCCTTCATAAGTGAAGGGGAAATTGACATGGTCACCTCCCACCCCACCCAGTTTTCGCTGGGTTTCTAGATAAATTGGTACCATTTAGTTGTGAAGTTAGTGAAACTCCAATGAAGCGCCATGTTAGTGAAACTCCAGGTTCCTTTCTTGCCAGCAGTGAAGTGTTTTGATGGAAGCATGTCCAGAGAATTAGAACCTTGGCTTTCAGGTCAAGGTGACTTGGGTTTGAGTGAGCACCCCTAACCAAGTCCAACTCCTCTGATTTCTAGTCTAATGAGGCAAATATAAAATCCTGTTACGGTTCAGTGTGCCCTCTAAAGAAGTGGGGGCGGGTTGCTGCTACTTCCTTCTAAAAACTCCCCTCACCAGACGCAACATAGGAAAAATCTGAGTCCAAAACCAACTACACCAAATATCACCTAAAAGATTATCAAACTGACCTAAGAAAACACCTCCGTTTCCACCTGTCCCTGTAGAAGCGAAAAGAGAGAACTAAAGTGTACGGTGCTGCTGTTTTCAGTGAAGCCTTAGGGAAGCAGTGCACCCAGACTGCCAGATGGAAGGTCCACCTCAACACCTGCAACCGTTGGCAACAACAGGGTGATGCTAACCTATGGGGAAGAGTAAAGCTGTCCTTTGTAATAAGAGAAGCTTAAAGGTACCTAGGAATAAATCTGAAATTCATACTAGTCGTGATGGGAAGTATCACAAAATAACTCCAAATGGAAGGTGAGCTGTCACATTCATAGGTGAAAAGCTTCAAGGTCAAAGTCAATTTTTACCAAATTGACCTTAAAATTCAATGGAATTGGGCCCGGCGGCGTGGCCTAGCGGCTAAAGTCCTCGCCTTGAATGCCCCGGGATCCCATATGGGCGCCGGTTCTGATCCCGGCAGCTCCACTTCCCATCCAGCTCCCTGCTTGTGGCCTGGGAAAGTAGTCGAGGACGGCCCAATGCATAGGGACACTGCGCCTGCATGGGTTCCTGGTTCCCGGCTTCGGATTGGCGCGCACCGGCCCGTTGCGGCTCACCTGGGGAGTGAATCATTGGACGGAAGATCTTCCTCTCTGTCTCTCCTCCTCTGTGTATATCTGGCTGTAATAAAAATGAATCAATCTTTAAAAAAAAATTCAGTGGAATTTCAAACTCCAAGTAGCCTTGGCATGGGTGTGTGAGAGTGTAGAGGCTGAAGTTTTTATGAAAGCGCACATATTCAGAAAGCCCAAGACACAAACATAAGTGTTTGAAGGCCTTGTCTGGAGCCATCCAGTGTGCGTTAAAGCTCTGCTAATTTAGTCATGGCTTTGGTGCACAGACAAAGCTGACCCAAAAAGCACAGAGCATGTTTGTGTGTATATAGAAACTTGAAGTATGGCACTTAGCAATGACCTTGCACATCAATTAGGGGAAATGACTGATATCAGTAATAATGCTGCATATTTGGTTTTAAATTTATATGTATGTGTGTTTGTACATACATACGTGTACATATAAAATCTCATACCAAGCACAAAAATTAAAAATTCCAGATGGATTAAGGAACAAAAGGAAACAACAATAATGTAATAAGTGTATGTTTAGGGCTTGGCACGGTGACCTAGTAGCTAAGTCCTCACCTTGAATGTGCCAGGATCCCATACAGGCACCAGTTGTAATCCCAGCAGCCCCACTTCCCATCCAGCTCCCTGCCTGTGGCCTGGGAAAGCAGTTGAGGACGGCCCAAAGCCTTGGGACCCTGCACCCATGTGGGAGACCCGGAGGAAGTTCTTGGCTCCTGGCTTCAGATTGGCTCAGCTCTAGCCATTGCGGTCACTTGGGGAGTGAATCATCAGATGGAAGATCTTCCTTTCTGTTTTTCCTCCTCTCTGTATATCTGACATTACAATAAAAATATTTTTTAAAAATGTATCTTTAAAATCTTGTGGTAGGGAAAAATTTTTCATACAGCCTATTGAAAACAGTTATAATTCTGATTGCATTAAAATTAAGGGCATCTGATCAAAAATGAATGATGAGCTAAATAATGAAAGATTATATTTGTTTTTGATCATAAATGAAAAATATACTTTAAATTGCTGTTATTCATTTGAAAGACAGTAGCAGAGAGGAAAGAATCAAATCTTCCATTTACAGATTCACTCCTTGAATGACTACAAAAGTCAGCATTCTGAATGCAGAAGCCTGGAACTCCACTCAGGACTCCCAAACAAGTGACGGGAATCCAAGAACTTGAACCACTTATCAGATGCTTCCAAGGCAACTTAGCAGGAACCTGGATCAGAAGTGGAGGAACCAGGATTCAATTGCATTCTGATAGGGAATGTAACCTACTGCACCACAAACAACCGCCTGAATATTATAATCGTAAATCAATGGGATATAGAAATAGCCGAATACAGAACTGAGCAGACAAATGAACATAAATTGTGTAAAATAGATTGAATGGGATTTGAAAATAAGCTCAGTTCAATTCTGTAGATATCACACACAGACCTTACAGATACTCATGAAATTGCTCAGAAACTGTGACATTTGTGAGAAACCCAAGACTTGGGTTTCACAGGGTGACAGTGTGATTGGAGTTTGGCGCCAAGTCAGTACCTTCCTCTCAGCTTTATCAAATCTTAGCAAGTCAGCAACCACATGAGATTTTGGAGGACACAGAGTTAGATGCAAAGCTGGGAAGACAGAAAGTCCCAAGGCCAAAACCATGAACAGCTCAGGGAGTTGGTGGACAGGAAAGGTCACAGCAAGCCAGATTGTGGGTGTCAGCCCAAATACCCATGGTTGAAGTGAAGGTGGGTGCCGTGGCAAGCTGAGCACCATAGGATGGGCAGCAATTCTGAAAATCACTTGCTACTAACCTCTGGCTGGTGGACCACCTCTGTCCTTGCTGCAGCCGCACTGAATCTGAGAGTCAGTGATACCCTTTGAGCAAGGTGGACCCATGAAAATCAGAATTGAGATCTTCAATTTAGTGTGTGGGTTTTGAGGTAATGCCACTCACTCATTCAGTTCCATGATTCAGTGCCTTCCAGGCATGTGATTCAGCTCTGGGTGACAGGAATACATCAATTACCAAAAGAGCAACAGTCTCTGCTGCCCTGGAATCTGCATAGCAGTGGGAAGGAAGAGATTAAAGTAATTCTATGCATTATGTCTCTCCAGCCGCACCTGAGAACTACTGAAAGATTATCTACATTTTAAGTGTTTGTTTATTTTTATCATTTGAATGGCAGAATGATGAAGAGGGAGCCAGAGAATGAGTGATGAAAAGGGGAGGGGTGAGCGAGAAAGAGAGAGAGAATCTTCCATCTACTGGTTCACTTCCCCAAAATGCACAACACCCAGACCCAGGCTGTGCTGCAGCCAGGAGCCAGGTACCCTTCTGGATCTCTCCCATGGGTGGCAGGAGCCCAAACACTTGAACCATCATCTACTGCCTCTCAGTAGATGGCTTAAGAGGAAGCTGGACTGGAAGCAGAGTAGCCAGGACTTAAACCAGCACATCAGTATGGGATGCAGGAATCACAGTGACTGCTGAACTTGCTGTACCACAAATCCCTCTCTCTCTTCCACCTGCACCCCTTCCAAGAATCTACATTTTTAAAAGTGCCTTTAGTGATTTGTATGTGCATTAAAATGTGAGTAAAAGTTTGGGTTTAGAAGTCACTGACTTTTCTGCATGCAACTTCTCAATTAGTTGACTGCAATGCACTTTCTGCCTAAAGTGACACCCAACCTGCATGTTGGTCACTGGCAGTTGGTGGCACCTCAGAGAGAAGGTGATAGGAAGAGTACTGGTGATCAGATGTTATGACAACATTTACCAAGTCATCCTGAATTTAGGGGCTGTGTTCTTTCCTCTAAATGTGCCTTTCTATTGTGCTGAGCAGCTAGCTACTCTAATTCAGGTGACTTTGATGGCAGACAGTGGTTTTGTTATTTTTGGGCAGCTGGCTATTTGAGGGCAGTTTAGTTCTGATATTATCTGGCTATAGTGAAAATACTGAACTCTTTTCCTCATTGCCAACATGAGGAGGGAAGCAGACAGTGCCTGCGGATGAGCAGTTGGAAGAACTGGCTGTCCTCTCTGACTTCCCACTGCAGCTTCCAGCGTTACCACTTCCACAGTATTCTTTTCCTGTTTCATTGCGCATGCACATCCTAACCATTCCTTGATGTCCAGTCTCTTATCAGTCTTTCCACTAATAGTTTTCTTTGCATCTCCAACTGGAGTCATTATTCACTTTCAACTCCTGAACCACCCACTGTCTCTGATTCACAGTCATGCATGAATTTCCAGAGCTCTTCCACAGGTAACTGATGTGTCATGTATATATGATAAAGCACCACTGAAAGCCTGGATTGCTGTTAACATGCTCACACTTGTATCTTCAAGTTTAGATTTTTTGATTACTTAAGTGTCATGTCTTGGTTATCTTCATGTGTGTTTCTTAACACATTGGCTTCTACAAATTAGTCATTTGACAAGCACTTCATGATTTTCAGCTTCTATTTGTTCTATGGGTGAGAAAACTTGTTCTTTGGAAAAGCCAAGGATTTAACCTACAAATTATAGCTGACATTACCTAGACATTTCCATGTGTTTCATTGGAATGGAGCTTTAAGGAGCAGATTAAGGGTTGGAGCTGTGTGATGTTTATCTGGCAATGACATTTCTCAGGTTGCTAAGGAGAAAGAATTCTGAGTAAATGCTTGTTTGTTCTCGTGTGTGAGATGACAGGAACTGGATGACTATTTGGAGAGCAAGATAAGTGTCCTCCATCATCTGAAAACAAGCAGAAAAGGAATTTGGAATTCAAGTTGAATGTCATTTATTTTTAGCCTCATGTCTCTTGTATAATGTCATCACCAAACATTTGGAAGAAAGCTATAGCCCAACTCTAAAATGGCATTGTTGCAGAAGCAGAGAACATAAAAACTGCACAAAGAATTGTGGGTTTTTTGGGGGGAACAGCTTTTGGAAAGGCAATTCTGTACCCAAAGTGACACAATTCCCAAGGAAATGGTTTCCGTCAATTTATGCCTTCATATGCAGTTCACTCAAGAGAAGAAGGGCTGAGCAGGTAAAAACAATTGATTGAAGAATATGCTACAGGCAACATAAAAATGACTTTCTTGCATTCTTTTCTTTCTTCAAGAGATATACACTCTGACTACATCATTTCTTCCCTTTCCAAAGATCTCCCATTTATATTGATGGAATGCAAAGCAGGCTGTCTTACTCTGTCGTTGATTTTTTTTTAAATAGCTTAGCACTTCACTCTGTGCTATGGGCAGGCTGGAATCTTGCTACAAACTGAATGACCAAGTTCTCGGTGTGGTGAGCTGAAGCTCTCAGCTGAACCAGGTTTCTTGAAAATGGAGAAAGCTAGAAATGGATCTAAACACTGCGAGATTATCTTGGAAGACTTGCATTCTCTTTCTCTGCCATGACTTTTCCCAGATTTTCACATTCACTGAAAAGTTTCACAGCCCCAAAATGAGCACCTTGCTCATCTAACCACAGAACAAAGCTGAGCTAGGGCTCTCCTGAATGTGCGTGACAGAATGGGAGAACTCAGGTTTAATTGTTCAGAAAGTCAGTTGGCAGTGCCGCCAAACTTAAGACAGAGAGTGGATGTGATACCAGTGGCCAGTGTGCTAGCCAGTTCTTATAGTCTGAGTATTTCCCCCGTAAAATTTGTTCTTCCTTTCATTTCTCTGGTTCTTCACACTGTAGGTATAATTATCTGCCTATAAACATGGAACAAAGGTGACTCTTGGTATTTTTTTTTTTTTTACAAAATTTTAGTATGATCTTTTCATGAATAGAAAATGTAATGGCTGTGTAAAAGATACCTTAATATAATTAGCATAAACTCCTGTGTGTAGAATAAACTTTTAAAAAATGTATTTTTTTACTGCAAAGTCATATATATATAGAGAGAGAGAGGAGGAGAGACAGAGAGAAATATCTTCCATTCGATGATTCACTCCCCAAGTGACCGCAATGGCCGGTGCTGCGCCTCTCTGAAGCTAGGAGCCAGGAGCTCTTCCAGGTCTCCCATGTAGGTGCAGGGTCCCAAGGCATTGGGCCATCCTCAACTGCTTTCTCAGGCCACAAGCAGGAAGCTGGATGGGAAGCGGGGTTGCCAGGATTAGAACCGGCACCCACATGGGATCCTGGGTGTTCAAGGTGAGGACTTCAGGCACTAGGCCCAGATTAAACTTTTTAAAAAGTCTGCATAACTGATCATTTGATTTTGGAAATTCGAACTATCCTTAGAAGATCACATCCATGCCTCATATATTATTTGAGGGGTTTTGAGCTCAATTTAAAGTAGATTGTCATTAAACTGCATGATATTTAAACCACATTTGTATGACAGAAGACTAAAGTAAATAAACTGATTAGAAGAGATAGCAGACACTTTGGGAGAAGGAAGAACAAGTGAATACTCTCAGGGTTCATTTCTTTCCATGTTTTATTATTTTTTAATGTTTTCATTGTGCTTCCAGCTCCCTCAAATTTCCAGAACCAAACAACCCTACTGCCTTTACCTTATCTTCTCACCTGTGCCCTTAGAAGTACATCCTTTGAGTGGAAGATCTTTTCTCTGAACATGAATAGAGAACAAATGTAGGATGAGAAAAGGTGTTTGGGGCGCGGGGAGCACATTGATAGGGAAGTCAGGCAGCAAGAGGAGGCTGCCTATCCTGTTGTATTAAGTTCAAGTTCCAGAGAAGGAAACTTTGTTTCTGCTAACATGGCCAGCTGGCATTCATGTCTTGGTTCACACTCAACACTTGCCGAATGCCTTTGCAGACCCAGCGCTGTGTTCTGGGAGGGGATGAGATAGGCACACCTCCCATCTTCTCGCAGGTGAGTCTTGAGGAACGTTCTTTTGGATGCCCTGTTAGTTCCAACGGCAGAGTACTCCAATGCCCATGGTTGTACCCAGCCTTTTCCATGTCCATCTCCTTGGAATCTTCTTGAAACAATCTCTTCTCCCTTGAATTCCAAGGTATTATTATCTTTAAGTCTTCTCTAATTTTAGTTGCTGCTCTTTCTTTCTCTTTTACTTGACAAAGTTATGGTTGTTGGGTTTGCTTTCACCTGGTTTGCTATTGTAAATGCTGTCTAGGTGGGTAGAGATGATTTTGATTTTCTGCTTAATCATATTCTGAATCCTCATTAGTACATTGCATATGTTTCTAAACTCTTCATTCCGTTCCACTGATCTTTCTGCTTATTTGTGCAACTGTAGTGTTTTCATTGTTAGGGTTCTAAAATGTGAGTGTGTTCTAAGTTCATACCAATGAAAATAAAAGATGTTTATTTGGCTGCCAAAAAACTTGAAATACGTGAATTTTTTAAAAGATTCATTTATCTTTTTTTATTGGACAGTCAGATATACAGAGAGGAGCAGAGATAGAGAGGAAGATCTTCCATCGGATGATCCCCTCCCCAAGTGACCGCAACAGCTAGAGCTGAACCGATCTGAAGTCAGGAGTCTGGAGCTTCTTCAGGGTTTCCCACAGGGTGCGGAGTTCCAAGGCTTTGGGCCATCCTTGACTGCTTTCCCAGGCCACAAGCAGGGAGCTGGGTGGAAAGCATGGTCACCAGGACATGAGCTGGTGTCTACATGGGATCCTGGCACATACAAGATGAGGATTTCAGCCACTAAGCTACCGTGCTGGGTCCATGAATGGTTTTTTCTGGTGCATGTTTTACATGAACTATTTGAAGTGCTGTCACATGATCAGTTATCAACATGGTGCCTTATTTCCTTTATCCGTCACGTTTTCTTTATTTCTCTCTCCCTCCTTTCCAGTTTCCTTTTCTGCATACACATTGAAACACTTTTTTCTTTCTTGCTTTTTGTTTTTAGCTATTTGAGAATTTCCATTCACCATTGCTATGCAGATACCCTAAATATATTGATGTATATTTCCTAAGGTAATGGATATTCTGTTTCTATAATACATTTTCCAAGTTAGGAACAATTTGGAGATGTTAACATTACATAAACCACGCTCTGTATTCAGCTTTTCTCAATCGCTATAATAATGCCATTAATAGATATTTATACCCCAGCATTACCCCATCTTCCTTTCTCGTCTCCCAAGTCCAGGGACCAGCCCAGCATCAAGCATCGCACGAGGTTGTTTTGCCTGCCTGTTCTCTTTCGTGGTGGGACAGGAGGTCCTCACTCTGTCTGTCTTGACCTTGGTATTTTGAAAGACTGTAGGTCAGTTGTTGAACATTCCTTGCTTCCAGACTGTTTGATGTTTCCTCTTGATTACATTCAGCTTCAGCATTTTTGGCAGGAATATCAGAGTCACCATGTTGTGTCCTTCTCATTATGGCATATCACACAGGATGTTGGTGTGTGCCAGGACTTGGGATGTTAACTTTGAGGCCTTGATGAAGCATGTGTCATCCAGCTTTCTCTCATTATTTTAGAACTATTTTGTCAAGTTTCCAGAAGAATTTAACTGACAAACTGACATTTTTATTGAAAATCTGCCTGATTTACATATTAATTTGGAAATAATAGATGGTTTCTATTTTTGAAGTTCATTTTTTTTCTCAGCAATATTTTATAGCATTTTTTTCTCAGTTTCCACAAATTTCCTGCTGAATCCTAGGTTGTTAATATTTCAGATTGTAGTTGGAAATATAATTTCCTTTTTCTTCAAATCTTTTTTCCCCATTAGTAGGGAAGAAAAAGATTTTTGTATATTTGTATAACTACCTGACCTATCTCTGATTGATTTCTAGTTTTTATGACTCTTGTATTTTTAGGTAATCATATTTCTTGGAAATAATGTTTACCCCCTCCCCAGAATCAGGTCAGCCCAAATTTTCTGATTTTTAGCTTGGATGCTAATATATCCCAGTGTCAGTTTCTTCATCTGTAGAGTTGGTATTGAAATGGTTTATGTCACTGCTGTGCAAAGTCAATGCCATGAAGGTAGAACCCTGAGTTCGGTGTTCAGGAACACCTGAAATTCTTAATACATGTAAGCTAGTCATCACAAACATCTTGTACTCATGTTAAGTTTGTTTTTATTACATATTGAATCTTTGTGGTCATTGTATATGCCAAACAACTCTTATTAGTATGGAAGAACATGATTTTCTCATATCATGATTGTGATGAATATGCTTGCATTATTAATTCTCACGGCTTTTCAGTCAATGGGTTTTACAAGTATAAATTCTCATCTGCAAATCAGTGGTCTTTCTGTATTGTATCTCAATTATCAGAACTCATAATTGTTTAAAAACATCGGTTTCTGATGTTGTTGCAAATATCTGTATTATTTCACTATTTTCTGAATAGTCTTGGCTATTGGTGTTAAATGATAATTTTATCCTATTTATGAATTTTTTCTGGTAATCCTTGCATCCTTTAATTTCTTGGGTCATGAAGTGGTGCTGGTGTATTTTATTAACTACTTTTCAGTAAAGGAAAGATGTCTTTTTCTACCTTTTTGAGATTAATTTCATGAAATTAAGAAATTATTAGCCAGTTTTTATCTTTTCATTGTTTTTTATCTTTTAATTGTTAAGTATAATGGACTAAGTTGAAATTCTCTATACTTGACCTACTAGGTATTTAGGGCTTTGACATATATGCTTCTAATATCAGACTTTAGATTTTTGCTTTGTTTTTGACACTGTCCTTATTTTTGTTGTTCTTGTAAGTTTTATTAAATGGATTTGAAATATTTTGGACTCCAGAGTGACTTGAGTAATACAGAAGTATCTTAGCATTTGTATGTAAAATAATTTTCAACTGTGACTCGAGGGAAATTACATTTTCTTTTTTAATCATTCTTTTAAGTGTACTTCAAAAGGATTGTAGATATGAAATTAATTGATAATTTTATTTTGGTGCAAGAAATTGTTGGAAATAGTTGAATCCATGCATAGATTTTTTTATGATTCAGGTTTCCATATACTTTTAAAAATTCCTGATATAACTTTTTCCATAATTATTGGTATAGTGGGACCTGAAAATTTTTTTCAATGACTTTGTAACAACTTTCTCTAAGATTGTCTATTTCTTACAGATTTTCATATTTGCTAAAATAATGTGTGTATGTTCTTCATACTTACTTGTCCTGATGTGTTTCTAAAGTAATGTATTTGTTCTTCACTTTAATCTTTGCTTTGACAAACATTTTGGTGTTGGTCAAATGATTGGTGACAATCATCTTAGAGGAGCAACTCTGAGGCCAAACATTGTGATGTAGGGCATTAAGCAGCTCTCTGCAGTGCCAGCATCCTGTATGGGTGCAGGTTCAAGTCCTGGCTGCTCCACTTCTCATCTAGCTCCCTGCTAATGCACCAGGAAGTAAGGGGAAGATAGCCCAAGGCAACAGTCCTGGCTGTTTCAGCCATTTACTAAGTGAACCAGTTGATAGAAAAGTAGTCCCCCAGTCTCAATCTCTCCCTTTTTCTCTGTAACTTTGCCTGTCAAATAAATATTTAAAAAGAAACAATTGTTGGATTCATCAGTTTGATGACTTTTTTCTTTATAAGAGTTATTTGTGCTTATTGCTTGTTTATTTGAAAGGCAGACTTACAGAGTGAACAAAAGAGAGTAGACTCAAGAGAAAGCCACAGATCTTCGGCCTTTTCGTTCATTCCCCAAAAGTCCACAACATTCAGCTCTGGACCTGGCCAAAGTCAGCAGTCAGAAACTCCGTGCAGATCCCACATGGGTGGCAAGACACGTTTTTGGGAATCAAGATCAGAAGTGGAGCCACTGAGACTTGAACTGGCGCCCTGATACTGAATGCTGCTGGCCTTGCAGGCATTGGCTTAGCTCACTGTGCCACAACCCCAATCTCCAGGTTGATGATTTTCTAATTCATTAGTTTCTGATTTTATGTCTTTTAAATCTGTCCTTCATTTTCTTTAAAGTTATTTCTTTGTCACCCTGAATCATAAATTTGATTCACATAATTTGTTCCAATTTAAAAACAGAAATCTTAGTTTAAAAATTCTACATCATATTCCTTAGTGTTGAACATATTTGGAGATAAGAGGGAATTGTGGAAACTGTAGGATTCTAAGATTTTTTGTCTTCCACATCCACAAATAGATAAAATGTATTGATTCCCAGCTCACTAGCTGCAGAAATAAAGTAAGCATCAATTTCCATGACCCTCTTTTCCACCGCACTGCTCCTTAACTAAAAAAGACATGAGAATGAAATAGGTGGAAACCGTTTCTAGTGGCATTGTAACCCATTGCCATTAGAGACTAGAAAAATCCTTTGCAATGAGCAGGACTTAAAATAGCCAGCCAAGTGCTTTTAAAGCAGACTCTTTTATTCTTTCAAAGGGACAAAGATTAGTTTGTATTGACACAAGGTGGATAAATAAATAAACCTGTTAGTTCAGAAAGGGTTCAGGGCACCCGACTTAAAGGAGCAGCTGCCTATTCCTTCAAGCATCCAAAGCCAGGCCTCCCGCTGGACTGCATCCCTGCCAAGCCACGTGTCACTGTTCCATCCTGGCCCCATTACATGTTTACCACAAAGTCACACTGGAGAAAGACTGCCCTGTCCTTCCATTGGAGTTCTCCCAACAAGGCCAACGAAGTGAACCATGGGAACAGAGAGCAAATGGGATGGGAATGCCTTAATTCCTGCACAGTGCACCTGCTGTGCTCATCCCCTCTTGCCTCAACTTGTGTTAGTGAAAAAGGAAAAATGGGCAGACAAGTGAGAGACAGCATTTGTGGCCTCACACTTCAATTCTTCCTTTTACTTAGTAAGGGGATTGTGATCAAGAATAATGAGTTACATTTAACACTGGTCCTTTCCTAGGGTAGAGGATGGCACCCTAATTGAACATACAAAGTGGGTGGAGTTTGGGCGGCCTTGAACGCCTGTGAGGTTTGCTGGGAATGTGCAATGGCATCTCCACTTGCAACTTGCATGACAAGTGCTCATCATAGCATCTTGTCCTTCCTGTGCTGGAAGATCCTGAGCTGTCTTGGGAAAGTGTGGTGCCAGGTTGGCATTCAAGGGTGTGGAATAACAAGTGCAGGGTTAGAGATAGACACTGTGGGAAATTTTCTAGGCCATTCATTTCCTATCTATCTCCCTGTCTGGCCCCAATATCAAACTGAGAAATGTTTTGCAATAAGAATTAATTTAGTCCTTCCTTAAGTACCTGTCTTGTCTAGGTTTTCTCCATTTTAGATAGAATGATGTTTAATGTATATTTTTGTTTTGTTTTGTTTTGGCATTGCACAAAACAAACACTTTCTCTTGTTGCCAGAAGCTACTTACGTAATTCCATGAAGCTCACAGAGACCCAAGGTTCCCAATGTGTGTGGAGGGCCACTTCTGTCCAAGTCCTGAACATAAGCAGTTCTTGCTTCCTCCTCCACAGCCCCTGCCTCTTCTGTCGATTTTCTCAATCTTACAGATGAGGACACAGAAAGTTAGCAAGTCAAGTAACTTTTCCTACGTCACACAGCTACTAAATGCCAGATTCTGGACTAAAACCTAGATTTTCTGGTCTCTTGTGTAATGTTTCATGTGCTAACCCACCGCATAGCAATTTCATGCTAGGGAGTAAATCCCAGATGGCCCAGCTAAATGCCTTGTTTACCTTGACACAGAGTGAAATCTGTCTCCCTGGGGAAGACATGCTTTGTGGCTTATTCTATTTTATGGTTTTTAATTTTTATCAAAATATTGCACAAGCAATTCTTGAGAGATCAGATAGCACCACTCTAAGACCTGTAGAAACTGGCCATTCTCTGATCAACTATAACTGGTTCTGGGATTATTCCATGCAGTTAAATTTATAATTTGAGAGGGGAGAGAGTAAGAAATCGTTCTCAACTACCAAATACCATGTCCAAAGGAAAGCAGGTCTTCCTTTCCTGAGAGTTTTCTGTTTAATCCCCCACTCTGTGAATCTCCCTAACTGTTATGGACCTCTTGCCTCTGAATTATTTCTACCTTTCAGGACTGACTCCTAGTGCTAGGAGAAAGAAAAAACACTTTTACTAAAAGTGCTTGCAAATGCATACAGTAATTGTTAATGAAAAAATTATTTTAATAATTTTTAGATGGGAATACTTAAACATACCTAATGATAGTCACTCTTGTAATACATGTATCAAATATTCACTCTGTACACCACAAACATGTTCAACTAAAATCATGAAAAATGACATTGCAGGGGGACATTTGGTAGAGCATTTAAGACATTGCTCGAGGTGCCTGAATCTCAGAATGCCTAGGTTCAAGTCCCAGTTATGTTCCCAATGTCAGCTTGCAGGTGACATACCTCCTTGGAGATAGCATATGATGCTTGGTCCTGCCATACACCAGCAAAACCTGGCTTGACATCGGAGTTCTGGCATCGGCCTAGTCCAGCTCTGTCTGGGACCTGTCATGAGTGAATCAGCACATGAAAAGTTTTCTCCTCTCCTCTGTCCGTTTTTTTCTCTGTCTCCCTTTCAGATCAGTATTTGTTTAAAAGATCATGACAAGGTGTTTTATATTCTATTTGAAAATATATCTGCTTTTCAGAAATTTCCCCTCTAATCATACTAAAAATCAACAGGCTAATAATCAGACTAATGAGTAAAGCGTCCGTCTGCACTCATCAGGTTTTTTGTTTGTTTTGTTTTTGTTTTACAAAATCTGGGTATCAGGTCTTACCCTGTTCCTCCTCAAGTTTCCTTTTAAATTTTTATGGCTGTTTAGAATCTATACAGCTGGCAGAGCTAATTTGAAGTTAGTGTGCTTAATTTGGAATTCACAATGTTTCAATTCATCCTGCAGAATGGCATGTAGATAACTGTCAACTTGAGAGCAGACAACACGGTCAGCTGCATCTCTGAAATTCAGTGCAAACCTAGGTCTTTTGTTGGCACAACTCGTATTTATTAATTTCTTCCCTAATGTTCATTTCTCTATTTAAATTGTGCATTACGTTTCATTTCTTATTCAAGATTTCCCCTTGGTTGTCCTTTGCAGGGGCCAGGCACTTAATTCCATCATATTGCATTGTTTTCTTGGGTTCATTCAACTGTGAATTCCTCTCAGGAACTTTGCCCAGTGCATTGATGGGCACCCTCCCTTCTCCCATGCTGAACTTACAGTTCTGATGCACAATAGAGCCTGATAACATGCTTGCCACACTGGGCAGAATGTGCCTTTGGTGGATGGTCTGCTTACTCTTCCACCTGCCCCAAGTGTGGTAGGTGTTGGCACTTACAAATGGGATACAGGCTCATAGGATTCTTTGTGTCAGCAGAGAAAACTGGGTCCCTCAGTTCCACCTGTTATTCCCTTACTTTTCCCCTGTTCACTGTGGCCTTTTCTCTTGGAATGGGTCTGTTGATGTTGCACAAAGCTATTGCTATCTTCTAGACTCTAGAGGTATCAACTCAATGAAACAGCCCTGCAGTCTGCTTTCTTTTCCTCCTATTTCACATGTAACTAAAAAGAAAAAAAAAACACTTATGCTTTTGGTTTTGCACTCATTCATTTTGAAATGCAAACAAACTGGTTGCTGAAAGTTGTATTTGAGCCATTTGTAAAGTCAAGAAAACCAGTCTTTACAAGATTGGAGTCAAGTGTTCTGGCCATGCCCTTCCATGCCAGGCTTTTAGCCTAAATACTTCTGTTGATCTTGAAATGTTCTTTTTAGTTTTTCAACTGCCTTTCTTCTGCTGATATGAACTAGTTAGGTTTTTATGTTTGGTTAGATCTACAAAAATACAACCCCTATGTCCCAGATTGTAGAAATTTCATACAAGAGAGAGGACAGAAATTTTGCATCCACATGTGTATGTACCCTCTTCTTAGCCTCAAGTGCCTTTTGCCGGAACACACTTGGACCCAAGTGGGCATTTCACATATATAGGGCACCATGCTAGGGATCTCTAGAAAAGTAAGAAATTAGGTATATATCAGTAAAGAGGCAGCTAGCTCAACTGAGAGACTCAGAGATGACTTCTTAATAGAGCCCAAGAAATTGGGGATGGGGGATGTACAGTTCAGGGAGCAAGAGAAGAAAATGAAGGCGATGAGAATAAGGCCAGCAAAGACTCCAGGAGGAGGTGGCAATAAGAACTCAGCTACCAGCTGTATCCACCACACACAGAGGGGTTGCTGAAGAGATCATTGTGAATCAAGTGAGTGGAAGAAGTGAACTGGCGTTGGATTCTTGAGGACGTACTTGGTCACACCATGGTGTCAGAAGGCAGCAAGCATTGGATTCCCGCCTGTGGTTCCATAGGGATCCATAGATAGAGCCATGTGATACCAGTTTGAAGATATGTTTGAGAGGCAGGTGGAAATCGTGTATAGAATCTAGACAGAGGTATATGGAGAGCTGAGTTAAGACCAGGGTGACGAGAGGAAGTTACACATTTAAACAGGTATAATTGATAGGATTTGCTAAGCAATAGATATGGGCAGTGGTGAGAAGAGGGACTTGAGAATGAAGCCCAAGTTAAAAACTTCAATTGCCAGGAAAAAGCAGGATAGTTGACAATTTATAGATGATCATGGCTTAAGTTTTAGAATTGTTGAATTTGGAGAAATACTAAGTATCCAAGCTGATGAGGCCCGTTGTGTTGTTGGCACTGCTTTGTGAATCCAAATTGGTAACACTAACATAGATTTGAGAATCACACGCAGCTAATATTTGGTACTGAAAACACAGAGGTTGACCATGTCATCCATCAACTAACAATGTCTGCTTAAAAGCGCAGGGTTGCTTTTGTCAATGGTATAGGGGTGTGTGTGTGTGTGTGTGTGTGTGTGTGTGCGCGCGCTCTTCCCTGCTAAGGATCGGTATTCGTTTTCCACAAGGCATTTGGTTATAAGAGTTGTCTCTAAGGAATGTAGACAAGGAAATGTAAACCAAAACCCACACACCTTCTCCAGAAGAGAGTGATATGTGTACAAAATAACAGCTATGAATCTTGTTTTCAGGAAAGGTGTTTGACAAGTACAGGCTATGTGAAGGGAGTCAGATGACTAGTCGTTTCATCTAGAGAAAGAACTCGGAATGTTTGTGTCTTCTAGTAGCTGTCATATCAGATTATGGCAATAATATGATTTAAATAAGTAGCATTTGCTGTCTGTGTATTTAAATGAAAGATTTATTATTTATTTATTTATTTATTTGAAAGACAAAATTACAGAGAGATGGGAAAACAGGGGGGATCTTTCGACTGGACACAATGACCAGGGACTGGGCCAGGTCAAAACCAGGAAGCTAGATCCGAAGTGGAACAGCCAGAATTGAAAGACACTCACATGGGATACCAGCATTATAGGTGGCAGCTTATCCCACCGAACTACACACTGGCCCCATATGATACAGCCTTTCAAGCATACGAGGGACTCTTATATCAAATGCTATAAAGAATTTGGTTTATGGTGGTTTTGGCTCCTGGTTTGACAGAAAAAAAATCATTTATAAAAATTGCTAAACATTCCGTCTGAATTTTAAATTTGAATTACATTGAGTGAAAATCCTCTGCTGCCTTTTTCAAAATTCTTGAATTTTCCAAAATTTCCAGATGTCCAGTTTCAAGACTTTGAGCATTCTCTGTCAGTTTAGAAAAGGGAATTTAGAAAAAGCGCAACTTAAATACCTGAACTTCCAGGCTTTTAAAAAAAGCAGAAAGTCCTGACAAAAATAAAGATATATAAAAGCTCAAATTAAGGTAATATTTTGGAGTGTACAGGACATTATTGTGGAGAAATGGGAAAAAAAACCACAAGAGATTTTATTGAATTATTAGGCAAACTTCTCTCTGCGAACATCAAAGTAGAAACAGTCATTCACGGAAAAAACCAGCTTTCCCAATAGGGGAGCATTTCACAAAGGTGGCGTGATAGCTGATCCTTTGCAGAGAAACTTGTTTGACAACAAGAAAAATACAGGTTTGCGTATAGCAGAGCAGTGGCTGCTCAGTGAGACTTCCACGGATTTTCTGCCCACTCCGAGGACACAGTGTAACATCATTTGCTCCTTTCCACCAGTTAATGTCTGCTAGCAAATTCCTGGATCTGCTGGAATAAATTACAGTTATAAACACCATTCATTTGGCCTGAATCAGACTCCCGAGCCTCATTTAGATGACTGAAGATTGCTTTACTTTTTCCCACCTCCTGCAACTCAGAAAAAAAAAAATGAAAAAAGCAAAGGAGTGGATTATGCCCTGGTTAGGTAGCTTTAAGGACTGTTCGTCTAAGGGAACAGTGAAGGCCCATGATGAGGTAAGTATTATTTTAAAGATTTACTGATTTCATTTGAAAGGCTGGTTCACCCCCCAAATTGCCACAATGACTAGGGCTGTACCCTGCTGGAAATGAGAGTTTAGTTGGTGGGGGCCCAAGCACACGGGCCGTCATTTGCCTTCCCTGGCACATTCGCAAGCAGTTGGGTTGGAAGTGGAGCAGCCTAGACACCTACCACTGCTCATAACAGTGCTTATGACTGCAGCTGTTTAACCCACCATGTCTTAATGTCAGTCTCAAAGTGACTTTGTTTTGAGACAGAATGTCCGCAGTATCATTTGAAACAGTGTCAGGGTTGAGGAATGATAATACTTGTTATGTGTGAAGAGCAGGGGAAGACAGTTCCTTATTCCACTAAGTTTAGAAAATACAAGATTGCTGTAAGATTCAAGAATTGGACCTCCTCCTTTTGCTGGTAAATCAGAGACAGAGAGAGAAACAATGTGTTGGATATTTCCTGGATGATTCTTCCCTGAGGAGATTGCCAGAGCTGTGTTGAACCGGACATCACGGTTGGTTTTTTCGGCCCACTTAGTGATTCTCTTTTCTTTCTTTTTTTATTTAAAAATTTAGAAATCAGGCTATTTCAAGATAAAAATACAGGTTACAAGCTTCTGTTGAAAAATTAGAAGATGAAGCAGGTGTGAACTTCAGTCATGCACAACCATAGTGCGCTGGGACCCAGGAGCCCATGATCCCCATAAAGGTGTTGACCTCAGTGTGCACTGTCTGTCATGCCCAGGCTTCCGACACCTGTGTTCTTTTTACACTGTATTCTTACAGCCTTACTCTTATTTCACTTGCATGGTTCCAGAGTTAACTCTCCCAACCATGTGGTACCACTTAAATGGCTGAGTTCATTCCATCAACTATGCACAAGCTCTGAGGTTGATTGTGGGTGGGAGTGGTGACAGAACAAAGCTTGCAAAATTCCACAACCACACATGCAAAATGTTGACAGTACTTGTCTTGGGTTGTGAGACTTTAAAGTATTTTCTGCTTCGGACCCTAATGGCTCAATTAGCTAATTCTCCCCCTTCAAGTGTGTGGATCCCATATGGCTGCCAGTTTGGATCCTGGCTGCTCTACTTCTTATCCATCTCCCTGCTTGTGGCTTGGGAAAGCAGTGGGGGATGACTCAAGGCCTTGGGACCCTGTGTCCGCATAGGAATCACAGAAGGAGCTCCTGGCTCCTGGTTTTGGATTGGCTCAGCTCTGGTTGTTGCTGCCACTTGGGGAGTGAACCAATGGATAAAGATCTGTCTCTCCTTTTCCTGTAGGTTTGCTTTTGGTGTATATATGTGTGTTTATATAGTTTTCTTTCTTTCATTTACTTTTCTCCCCTAAATATTCTGCAACAATGAGATATTCCTTTTGTAATCAGAAGAAATTTTTTGAAACAGCTCAACAATCTGAACTGAATTATGGCTTCTTTTTAGAATATAACTGCAATAAAAAAATCTCCATTTGGGGAAGTTACTTATTTAACTTTGGGCATCTCCTAGCTTCTAGAATAGGATATAAAATAAATCCCTTTTGCCTAAAATAGTAAAAATAAATAGGTAGCTTCATCTGCAGTTAGGAAGAGTGGAAGTTAGAAATTTTGGGTCATCTGATTGGTGGAAATAATTCCTAGATTTGAATAGGTTCCTTGAACTCAATTATGAATCACCATGGCATGCTTTGCTTTAAAATCTTTGGTAACACATGGGTGTGTTTGGAATTCTGAGTTGGAATTTAATTTCTGGGTATATGTAAGGAAATCATAGTTCCTTTCAACACTTGAGGGTAGAAAGGAATTCTACTTTTGAATTCCTCATTTGATTCTATTGCTTTCCCTACTCATGGAAAATGGCCAAGAAATGAGCTGGGTAGCAAGGAGATACTTGGTTGTGGGTAAGGATAAAGAATTAAAAAGAAGGGCAGACATCATGGCACCTCTATTTTACAGATTTCAGTGTTAAAGAAAGGATAGACTTTGAATAATTCGTTCTGGTAGTTTGTTGGTTCCTCTTAATATGTTTTCTCCTCTGTAATAATAAAAGTAAATGAAATACTGCATGAGGACTGTTTGGTACAGGCTCATACCTTGGGAATGCACATAAATTATCATTGTAGGTTTGTGTTGAGTCTCACTGTGAAGACACTCGGTGGGAGCTTCACATCATACACAGTGCCTGGGTTTGAGTCCCAGGTCTTCTCCTGATCCCAGCAACCTGCTGATGTACATCTGGGGAAAGCAAGCAGTGATACCTTAAGTGCTTGGCTCTGCCACTCACGTGAGGGTTCTGGATTGAGTTCCTGGGCAGTTGCAAGCCCTTGAGGAATTAGCCAGAGGGTAAATTTCTTTCTGTCTCATGTGGCTGTCTCTTAAACAAAATAGGTTATTATTAGCACTGAATTAAGATAAAAATTTTTGGTCATTTTTATATTAATTTCAAGTTTCATTGACTAGAGATTAGAGAAGGTATTGCATTCTATCACAGCATAAAACAAATTAGTATTTAGATTTTTTTTTTACTGTCCTGTAGTATAGTCCATTTTTGAGATGTTGTAAACAAGTTTGAAAAGACGGTCTCCTAGAATGAGTCAAGGTTTTTAATTGTGATATTTAGATTTGATTTCTACTAGATATTTTGTTTTCTTCACACTGGTTTCTATGAACTTTGTTTTTACTCTGTATAATTAGGAGGAATCATAAGAAAATACTAATCATTTCAGGTTAAATTGGCATTTAAGCGGTCATGACTTAGAAAGCTTTTTCACTGACTGTACCTGAAATAGCATAGTATAAAGGTGTGTAAGATGATGATCACATTTTAAGTGTTTATTTACCTATTTGAAAGAGAGGGAGGGAGGTGTGGGTAGCAGGGGAGGAGATGGAGTGACAGCGATTGTCTCCCTCATCTCCTAGTGCTTGTAACATTAGGACTGGGCCAAGCCAAGAATCCATTGGTAGGTTGATGGAACCAAGAAACCATCTCTATCTCCTTTAAGGATGCAGGGAGCCAATTCCCCAAGGCATCACCTGCTACCTCCTAGGGTGCACATTATGAGAAAACTGCAGTGACGCTGAGCTGGGACTGGAACCAAGGCATTCTGATATGGGATATTAAGGTCTTAAACACTGCACCAAATCCCTCCCCTAAGGGTTTTTACCAGTAAGTGTATGGCATTGCTTTAGCAAATGGCACAGTCCCAGGATCGAGTTACAAAGGTGGTATGCTGGTACATGCCAAGGGTCCTCACAGCCTCTTGGAGGAACATGAGGCACAGGACAGCAGTGGGCAGGCTGTACAGACCAACCAGCTCATTTCCTGTAGCCCTACAGCCCTGGCATGTCCACACCTAAACCAGGCAAAACAGCAGGTTTTATCCCGATCTTGAAGACCTTTAGGCTGAAGGTTTCCGTTTTTTTCCCTGGTCCTGTGTGAAGAAACTCCTGCCAAGAAATGCTGTCTCTTTTCATTGTGGCTTTTTAACCCATTTATTCCTTAAGCACATTTCCTGGCCACTGACTGTAAGGATGAAGGCATCATCTGGAAATCTCACATGTTTGGAGTTTTCCTGTGTTTAAATTAAAGTGGGAGGATAAGGGGTCACATATTGTGGCTCAGTAAGCTAAGGTGTCTCAAGCAGTGCTGGAATCCCATGTCAGAATGCTAATTGGAGTCCTGCCTGCCCCAGTTTCCATCTAGCTTTCTTTAATATGCCCGGAATGGCATCAGGAGATAACTCAAGTCCTTAGGGCCCTGCCGTCTGTGTTGGGGATTGGGATGGAGCTCTTGGTCAGTCTCATGTACCTCATGCTTTGGCCATCTGCGGGGAGTGAACCAGCAGATAGGACATTTCTCTCACTCTGTGTCTTGCTCGGGCCTCATTGTGTTTTTGAAATAAATAAAGCTTTTTTCAACCATGAAGGATGTAATAAATAATAATATATAAATAGTTCAGTATAAGAAAAATGGAAATGACTCAAAAAACTCTTGGGTAATTGGGCCCGGCCTGATGGCCTATTGGCTAAATCCTTGCCTTGCATGTACCAGGATCACACATCGGCACCAGTTCATGACCTGGCTGCTCCACTTTCCTTTCACCTCCCTGTTTGTAGCCTGGGAAAGCAGTGGAGATGGCCCAAAGTCTTGGGACTTGCATCCACGTGGGAGACCTGGAAGAAGCTCCTGACTTCTGGCTTTGGATTGGTTCAGCTCCAGCCATTGTGGCCACTTGGGGAGTGAACCAGCAGATGGAAGACCTTTCTGTCTCTCCTTCTCTCTGTAAATCTGCCTTTTTAATAAAAATAAATAAATCTTTTTAAAAAGCCTCTTGTGTATTTGTATATTTTTTCATTGATCTTGGTGCGTAAAGTGAAATCAGAATGATCATGTTCATTTTTATTAACTTTGTCAGTTAATTTTGTTAATTGAACTGCAGTCAATGTTTCTGAATCTCTGGTCAGTTGTACCAGGGGACAGTAGTATAACATTGGAGGAAAAAAATTTTATGGAGGCATGATCAACATGTAAAAATTACCCATATTTAAAATATGTCATTGATACCTTTGTTACATGTTCTTCAACTTCATGGGGATGAAGGTTCACCATTTTTTCCCCATGGTGGACTGTACCTAAGGGGATGCATAATGGAAGTGCAACAGAAATTAATATGTTCATAGGTGGAAGCAGAGAGAAGTATGTCCCCATGCATTCAGTGCAAGGATGAACTCACAGAGAAATGACTGATAATCTCCTAGATTGCTGGGAGACACTTCAGTGGCAGCCTGGTGGACTTGTGAAAATTCACAAAAGACACCCATTGTAAGACTGGAGGGGAGAAAAGGGGGGAGTGGAGGGAACTTGGGGAGGAAAAAAGGAGATCCCCGTGCCTGTTAAACTGTGTCGTAAAACAATAGAAAATGAAATCTATCATTTGAATAGTTTTGATATAGACATCTGTGAGTCCCTCACCAACGGTCCTGACATTTCATCCCTTGGTAATTCCCTCCTTTCTGTACTTACTGCCAAGCAGCCATTAGTTTGCCTTCCGCTGTGCAGGTCTCTTTGCGTGTTCTAGAATTCTGTGTAAACATAATTATCTAATATGCAAGCTTCTTGATATAGCTTCCATCTCTCAGTATGGTTATTTTTTTAACACTCATCCATATTTTTATTGCTAAGTACTAGTTTATTGTATGAATGTGCCACAGCTGATTTGTTTACTTGTTGATGATATTGGATTTCCAGTGTTTGGCTGTTGGAAGCAAAACTGCCATTACATCACACTTGCCAGAATAAATATACCTTTTCTTCCTTTGGGTAAATACCCAAACATGGAATAAGCTATAGTTTTAGATTTTCAGAAACTGTCAAAAAATTATTTTCCAAGAATGGTCTTGCCATTTTACACTCACACCAACAATATATTGAATACCAGTTCTTCTGGCTTGCACCCAGAAATTGGTGTGGTTGATCTCTTAGTTTTAGTCTTACAATGTGGACAGTGGTAATTCAATGTGGTTTTAAGTCACATTCCTTTAATGGCTAACTATGCTGAACACATTTGCACGAACTTAATTGCCTTCGGTATTTTGGTGAAGTGTCTGCTTGGATATTTTGCCTGCTTTTAAAACTGTGTTATTTGTTCTCTTATTATTAAGCTTTCCTGACACAGTCTGAATTCCAGCTTTTTACCAAATATCCTGCTTTTGCAAATATTTTCTCCCAGTCTGTGTCTTGGCTTTACATTCTCTTCATAGTATCCTTCAAAAAGATTGAGCTTCTATTTTCATAAATTCTAGTTTATTAATTTGTTATTTGTACATCAGAGGATTTTGCCTATATTTTATTCTGGAAAATTTGTAGTTTTGAATTTTGTGTTTAGGATGGTTTTGATTTAATTTTTCTGTGTGATGTGAGGTACACATCAAAGTCATATTTATGTGTGTATGTGGATATCTAATCATTCTGTCACTATATGTTGAAAAACTGTTTTTCTGCACTGGATTTTATTTGCACCTTTGTTAAAAATCTGCTTACTTATTTATGAGTTTGTTTATCTATTCTATGTTCTGTTTCAGAAATATTTTATGGTACAATATCATGCTTTTTAAGTGCCTACATTTATTTTTTAATTTATTTTACTTGTAATTGTTTTTATTGTTTTTATTGTTTTCCATCATAGAATTTTGTAGGAATAGGGCTTCATCCTTCCCCTTCTTCTTCTTCCCTTCCAATTTTCCCCTTCTACTATTTTACCCCATATTATTGTAATAGTACAGTCCTCTAGTAACAGTTACAAGTTTAACATTCTGCCACGTAAGTGTATTATGGCATTGTAGGCAAAGGCAAAGGCAGGAATTCTGGTATCATACTGTCAAGGTGTATTTAACGGTTTCATTGGGAAGTAATTTGGGGAGTAGAGATGCATACTGCAGTGTGTCTTCACATCTCAGTATGTCAGCAGTCTCCATTATAAAGCTCATCTATGAGAATATATGTATATACTTGTTTACCAAATATCTAGTTCTTTTGTATTTTGTTCAAGTGTTGTGTTATATAAGAGAAAACATAGTATTTGTAATTTTTGGACTGGCTTATTTCCCTGAGCATTATGGTGTCTAGTTGGGACCATGTTGTTTCAAATGGTAGAATTTCATTGTTTTCAATGGCTGTATGTTATTCCATGGAGTAGATGTACCACAGCTTCTTGACATACTCATCTTCCAACAGGCATCTGAGTTGTTTCCCTGTCTTCACTACTGTCGATTGTGCTGCTGCTAAAATATATATGTATATATAGTTGCAGACCATTTCTCATATGTGAATTTCATTTAATTTGGATAGATTCCCAGGAGTGGGATAGCTGGGTCAAACAGTAGATCAATTTTTCACTTTCTGAGTGTTAGGATCACTTTTTCAAATTCTAATGGTTAACTCCCCAAATGGCCACAGTGGTTGGGAATGGAACAGGCAGAAACCATGAGCCTGGAACTCCATCCAGGTCTTTGTGTGGCCAGGGCCTAAGCCCTGGGACCATCCTCCACTGCCTTCATGGACACATTAAGAGGAGCTGGATTAGAAGCAGAGCAGCCAGTACTTGAACCAGCACTTCCCTGGGATGCGGACACTTTTAAGTGGCAGCTTAACTTGAGTGCTGTAACATCAACCTTGGTATTTTTATTCTAATTTCTAAGTTTTCACTGCTATTGTATTCTGGATTTTCTCCCCATATTTACCTTGTATCTTTTACCTTTGTTGATTTCATATGTTAATTAAAGTAACTTTTAAAAATAAATTCCCACAAACTTCTGCATCATTATCTATTTTATCAGCAAGCAGAGTTTTACATTTTCCTCTGAAATTCCCTTCTTACTAGATAGCACTTAAATAGAACTCCAGTGTAAGGTTAAGTGGCAAGTTTAGACCCCTTTTCCCTGAATCTGAGCTTAGAGTGAAAGTATTCCATTTTTTTTCATTGCTAAGCATGATACCAGCTGCAGATTTCTCAAAGATGTTCTTTATTAGGTTGAAAAAGCTTCTGTACGTGTTTTATTGAGTGTCTTTATCAAAAACACCATGCTTCAGGCCTGGCACCGTGGTGTTAGATGTTAAACCTCCATGTCCAATGCCAACACTGGCTATAGAGGCTGGTTTGAGTTTCAGCTGCTTCATTTCTAATCCAGCTACCTGATAATCTTCAAAAAGCAGTGCACAATGGCCCTGGTGTTCGCCCCCAATGGGTTCCTCCTCCTTCTCCTATATATTAATTGATAAAAAAAAACCACAACCACCCATCTAATCTGATGATGCTTATAAAATAGCTTAAATTTGTAAAGTTATTATTTCGCCAGAATAATACTACTAGCATTTATGTGAGGACATTTCTCAAGTTATTTGCTGCCTATTTTGTGAAAATGTAATGTATTTAATCTAAATGTTGATTTAATTAATTCACCCATGTAGATTACTTCTTTTTCTCAACTTGTAAATCAAAATTCCAGGACACTAAATAAATCAGTTTTGTGCAAATGACCTGTTTGTTCATCAGGATTCAAAATTTATAAATTCACATTTTGTAATCAAGAAAAAATTTTTAAATTAAAAAATGTCAAATATGTTTCTGAATTCTGTGCTTTCTGTTCTGACAGCTTCCAACCAAAACAGCAAACCTGAGCTTTAAAACGAAGGCCAGATCTTAAAGCTAAAATGAACAAAATGATTTATAATGATGTAATTTAGAAGACTTGGGGTACATTTCTTGGTTACTCAGGTCCAGGATTGGCAAGATATTTCTTATAAGGCCAGTGTTAATGTTTGGGGGTTTCGGTTCGTCAGCCCACACCAAGAGGAACATATGGCTACAATAAAGTAATTATGTTCCATTGAATGAAGGTATGGCATTTATATCAGCCTTACAATTCTCTGGACTGGTCACTATATTTTGTCCAATTCTTGCCAGCATCCTGAAGTGGAAAGTTGAGTATTTTGCTGTGATATAAAGGAATAGGATACCATGTCAAAGGTGAAATGCTTAAGGAACTAAGCTCAAAAGTGGCCAGACCTGTTGGCAGTCTTGAGATCTGGCTCAGGGAAGATAATGAATGCTTGCACCAGACAGTGACAGCAGACAAGGAGGAGAGAACACAAATATAAAATTGTCTAAGGAGTAAAAATTACATGACTAAGAGTAATCCCAGTGTATCTAACTTGGGTCTCTGGGACCTTTTTATACAGTAAAAAAAATAGAGCAGTTCGGTAGCTGTGGTTTTGGAGAGACTAGGTTTGTACATGCTGAATTCTTGCCCGGAAATGGTCATTTTGCAATTGAATGCTGAGATTTAGAGGCAGTTGGCATGGGCTTGGACACATTGTCATTGGTGCACAGATGAGAGTTGAAGTCAGAGGTGGGAACGGCCAGTGGTGAGGGAGCAGCTAATGTGCCCCAGCTCTCTGATTGAAGTCACTGGCCAGCTTGGTTCTACCAGCCACATTTCTGAGGTTGCACTGTGTAGTAACCAGATGAAATATTTCAAAAGCCTCAATTATTTCACGAATGCAAAACCCAGTGCAGTCCTGTTAACAGAAGACATGGCCTGTCTTTCCTCTCATAGACTGTGTGGTTGTGTCAGGGATGGCATAAAAAGTGAAGTCTGTGTTATACCCTCTCACCAAAGAGACCCACACCAGCTCCCCCAACACACACACACAGAATGTCCTACATGTTACCTTAATTTGAGATTATGCCAAGAAGCAGCTACTGCATTTTGGTGACTCTTACAACATTGAGCAAGAAAGTGTGCAAGCATAAATGAAATTGGGTTTCAAGCCAGTAGGAAATGTCTTGACATTTTTTTTTAAAATGATACAGTCTGAATGACATTGAAAGCTTGCCTAGGTTTGGTTTCAGCAAATCCCTGCATCATAGTTTCTAGAATAAATAAAGGTGGTTTAGCAGAAGCGTTACTTACAGGAGCCAGAATTTTCTAAATGTTATTTTACATTTTATTAGGAATTACTAACTGGTTTTTTAAAATTTGGAGTTAGTTTTGTAACACTAAATTTTTAAATTTTTTTAAGGCTCTCAAAATCCCCCCCACTAATCTCCCCTATATTATTACAGTAGTATAGTCAGTCCTTCATAAGCAATTATAAGTCCATCATTCTTCTATTTAAGTGTATCTTGACATTGTAGGTATGGATAACAGCAGACAGTTCAATGTCCTATTGTCAAGATATATTCAACAATTTCATTGGGAGTCCATCTTTGATCTGGAAATAGAGATGCATACTGCATTGTATCCTCACGTCTGGATATGATGGTCTCTGTTACACACTTATTACTACATCCCCTTAAGTGAAAAGCCATAAAAACGAAACAACAGGAAGAAAGCTAAACAATTTACAATGCCATGAAGCTATGTGTCACTGAAGAAGTGAAGCAGAAAATCAAAAACCTTCTTGAAGGAAATGATGCTACTGTATGACCTATGCATTAGTGAAGAATTTAATAAGAGAAAACAAACTATTTTGAAGAGATGAAAATAAAAATATCAAAACCCATGAGATGCAGTAAAAACAGTACTGAAAGGACTATTAATATTTTGCATGAAGGTCGCCTTAGACAGAACATATGATATTTGTAGCTGTGATATAAGTAGCTATCTTCTAGATGACTAATTTATGCTAGCTTTAAAAAAATATGTAATAATGCCCCTGGCTATTTTTCTTTCAGCCCCCTTTTCTCTGGGACTGTCCCACTATGTTCTTCTGGAATCTACACTCTTGCATTACTAAAGATCCCATTGTAAGTGTGGGTTGTGTCTCTGGACCATCAGTGACTTGTTCTGGGACCCCTTCATTTCCAAAGCCTAATGATGCTTGAGTCTCTTATTTAAGATGGCATTAATTTTTCTGTGTAACCTAGACACATCCTTCTACATACCTCAAATCTCTATATTATTTATAATACTTAATGCATGTAGATGGGATGTCAATGGTCATATATTTTAGTGAAAATAAGAAAATAGATTGTATATGCTCAGTGAGGATGCAAATTTTTAAAAATACTTTTTATCTGAAGTTGAATATTTGGACACAGAATCTGTGGGAGGGTTGGGGGTTGGGGTGCTGCTGGTTGACATTAGTGGACATAGCTGGTTTTGTGTCACACCTCAGTGCCATTTTCACAGACTACCCTGGTAGGCCATATCCGTTCATTCCTTCACAGCCCTCTGTTTCAGGAAAGGTTAACTGGGTGGCTTTTTGTTTTGTTTTGTTTTCTGTAGCACCATCCTTGCATGGAGTGGCCATTCTGTATTGTAGTTGCTGGTTTATTGCATGTCTGCCTCCTCCCTAGAGGAAGAGATTCTCAAGAGTAGAGACCTTGGACTTGGCACGGTGTGAGATAACGGGAGTATACCTCAAAGAGTGGGCGTGTATAGCATCAGCTGGCAGAAGCTGGCACTGGGGGCTAGTTCTGTCAACTTAGGCCACAGAACCACCTGGAGAGTGCAAAATCTGGGAGTGGGAGTGGCCTGGTAGGGAAATGGTGGGTTCCTCCCTCTTGGGCTACCACCCCCCATGGAAGGACAGGAAAACTAGGGCAGGGGCTGGGGTGGCTTGAGAAAAACCCAACAACATCCGTGAAGTCTGGACAGTTGAGCTGGTTAGATGGAACAAGGTTTAAAAAAAAAAAAAAGAGTGGGCGTGTAACAAAGTGGACTTCTAAATTCAGTGTTCTACATGAAAGAATGAAATCCACATGTTTGAGGGAACCTTTCAGAAGGTCAGAGGAAATATGTTTTTAAAAAGACTACATGCATTTCAGCATTTTTTTAGTATCAAAATAAGTGTCTTTCAATTCCATCTTTCCATAAGCTGTCTAAAGTACTCTCATGGATGCTCAGTAGGTGGACTTGCCAAAGAGCGGGGGGGGGGGGGGAATGGGCTTTTATGGGGTCCTGGTGAATATGAGCAGCTGGGACCTGAGACATCAGAAGAAAATGAAGAGCATCATAGAAGCCAGAAGGGCGGAGGATTCTAACAGCAAAGGATAGGGGTCATCGGTATTTGTTACATTTGGCAGCCAATTAATACTGAACATCTTGCTTATATTTTACAAACTGTGAAAAGAATTCCTCAGCCATAATCACATGCTAGGTACTATTACCATGTTCTTTTATTAAGCAGAAGTGCCGTGGCAATGAGAGGTGGCGGGTGGCCTTCTGCAGACAGAAATCCACTGAGCTACTTGACTTGATGACATCTGTCATTCTGTACTGTTGTTTCCTTCAGGTAACAACAACAACAACAAAAATAGATGAGGAGCTCTCGGGTTCAAAACTGAATAGATACTTTGAGAGTGAGAAACAGTTGTAGGCAGATTAGGCTGATACATGGAAGCAAATACTGCAACTTACCAGACGTACAACCTACTGAGAGGGCTGTTTCTGGGAAGGGTAATAGCAATAAGGAAGATTATTGCAATATAAAATCTCAGCATTCTCTATACAATTGACACTTTTTCACAAAGATTAAAATAATTCAGGAATGTCTTTATGTAGCTACTATAATTCATAAGGAAATCATGACTACCGATTCAGAAAAATCTCTTCCAATCAATAATCTCAATGAAGTAAGATAGTGTGTTAACTACCAGGATGAATAAAATATTTATGGAATGGTCACATCGTCTAATATAAAGTACACAACTTATCCATGGATTGCAAATTACAATATGAAAGGGTCCATACTTTGTACTTAAAAGAGAGTGAAGGTGTTGGTACTTAAATGAGACAATGTTCAGTTGCATATTGAAAATCATTTGTTATAAGAGCAGACTTTGAGCTCCATGGTTAAGGTGTTGTTTGGGACACCAGCATCTCATATCCACCTGTTTGGGTTTGACTGTCCACTTCTGATCCAGCTTCATCGTAACACACACACGGAGGATGGTCTGAGTCCTTGGGTGCCTGCCACCCACCTGGGAGATCCAGACAGAGCCCGAGGCTAGTGGTTTTGCCTGGCCCAGCCCAGTTTTTATAGTGTGAACCAGTGGATGCAAAATAGATTTCTCTCTGTTGTTCTCCTCTCTCTCTTTCTGCTCCCCATCTGCCTTTCAGATGCATTAAATACATCAGTCATTCAACCTTTTCAAATAGTTTCTCGGTTATGCTGTAAGTTTTGAGATTTCCCCTACCCCAGAACTTAGTCTCATCATTCTTTTCACCATATGTGTAGAGAAGAATTAACTTCCTCTTGGCTATTAGTAAAGGAAGCAAGAAGGACCTCATATCACAGTTTGGGTATTCTCACTTAAATGGAACCAAGCTAGTGCTTTTGTGGCTGGTCGTCATTCATGTTACTGCCATTTCAGATCTTCCAAAAGGATAATTTTATAAAAATCTGAATTCTTTTTTTTCTGCTTTTTTTCCTCTCTTTTTCCTCACTTTCATCCCATGGACCTCAGCTCCATTACAAGGGACAGGCCTCATGAGTGAGCAGGATCACCCCATAGTCCTACAGTCGATGCGGTGAAAGCCTGCTGAAAACAAAGAGTTACTCTGGGAAAACAGAATGGCTTTCCATTCCTTTGAGATGTCATGCGCATTTATACACCATACAATGCTGTGTAGTGGTGTCATTTAAAGCATTAACTTTTTGGAGTCAGGTAGAACCTGTGTTCACATCTTCCTGTCTGATGGCCTCCGCGTCTTGGTATGCACCTCTATGAAGCAAGGTGATTCCAAGGGATCGCTGAGGTGTAACACATGTCCGGGGCTCAGTGAGAACTCAGCCAGCATAGAGTGCAATCAGTGATGCTGTGATGGCAATACATTCTTGATGCACATATATTTCCAGCCAGCCCTGTAAGAGCCAAGGCCGCGTCATAGGGGCACACTGTGTGTAATAACAGCACCCTTTCCTAGAAACCTCTACCGTGTCTGTCTCAGATGCAAGCGTGTGTAGCCCGTGCTGATAATATGACTTACTAGCTGGAGCTTGGCCCTGCTCAGAGCCACACTTGGCCCCATTAGCATACAGTTTTTTGTGTCCTAGGGCTCTGTCCTGGTGTGAACTGCTAAATTAAACATGGTTCTTGAGGTTCTGAGAACAGAAATGTATATATTTCTCTTATTAAACCATTCTGTCACACTTCAGAAAGGCTTTACTTTTTATTTCTTTACGAGACAAAAGTGTATTTTTAAGAAGGGAGCTAGCAGGCAGTTTTTTCAAAGCATATTGTACACGTCCCTAATTGCTATGAAGTTCATGGTACATTTCTGTGACAAAATAGATTGAAGGAGGAAATAGTATAGGTGATCCTCAGTATTGGTAAAAATGATAGTAATGGCAATGATCTGACGTAAATGGATTGCTGGATCATAACTATACATTGCTGGATTATAGTAGCTGTTCTACTGGATATACTTGTGAAAAATATTATTGTCTTCAAAACATCTATTATTTTTAAAGACCTGCTACTGAAAGAGCTTAAGGATAAATGAGAAATCACGGGCAGTTGTGTTCTTGACTAGATAGGGAGGCCCAATTCTTAAATTTATGTTTAGTTTTTATTTATTTGATGGCTTTTGTTTGCTGACTTGCTCCACAATTACCTACAATGGCTTAGGCTGAGCTGGGCCAAATCTAAGAATGGAGAGCTGAATCCAGTTCTGCCATGTGCGTGAAAGAGACCCTGTCTTTTGAACTATTACCTGCTGCCTGTGTTGGTCAGTATTAGCAGGAAGGAGTCACCAACTGAAGCCAGGTGTTGAACCCAGCTACCCTGATGTGGGGGGCACAGGCCTCTTAACTGCTGGGTCCAAAGCCTACCCCTTAATTGCTAAAGTTTAAAGGGTAAGAAAAACCTACCTTCCTTCCAGGAAACCTAGTAGTGGTTCCTGAAACAACACCTAAATCTTTTGTCACCTTTTATCTCTACTGATTCCAAATGCTGTAAAGAGAAAAGGCAGAGTGTGTCTTCTCAATCCGTCAGCTCACATGGCAGCCAGATGGAGCACCAGGGATGTGTGTTGACATAGACACACACACATTGGTGAGGGCACAGACCTGGACACAGCTGGCCAGGATAAATTGTAGAGTGAGAGTTTCCACACTATCAGCTAACGTAAAGGGTGAGCAGCATTTCCACGTAAATAAAGCCACGTCAGGGAACAAAAATACAGGATCTGGAAGTAAAAGGAAATATGCGATTGGATTGAAGAGGAATCTTTAGGGTAGAATTGCTGATGCCTGTTAGACCGTTACAGCCATTTCAGTTGAAAGTTCAACAGAATTCCTGCAAAGATAACATTGACTTTGTTGGCTGAGTGGGAGCTGTCATCACTTGTTCAGCCAAAGCTGGCTTGCTAGACCTCTGCCTCCCTAGCCAGAAGTGTGAGCTTCTAAAGAAGCCAGATGGAGCACAGGATGGAAGGGGTGGGTCCCCACAGTGCTTTTTCCCGGCACTGCTGCCTGACACACACCCACAACTGGTTCCTTCCTGGTCATCGCCAGTCATCCCTCAACTCCCTCTTACAGCCAACCTTCATCTGGCTACAGGCCAAATGAGAAACTGAACAAAGAAGGATGTTTGTTTTGGGTTTGGATGCAGTTTGGAACTTAAAGGTATGAGGGAGTGTTAAAATTCTTTCTCTCAAACTGTTTAAATTCGGTAAGAGTTTGGACAAACAATAAGAAAAAAAATGAGCCTTGTAATTTGCATAAGCATTCATTCTTAAATAGTAAGTTGTGTTTACCTGATGACATTGCACTGATAAAACAGAAATTTCACGTGGCAGTCATGAACCACTGTTATTAGTATCCATAAGAATATGAACTGGTATGTCCCATCTGCTCAGATTCCCCAGTCCTTTGCACTGATTTTTTTTTTTTTTTGAATCTCCGCTTCCCTGTGCTATTAGCTGTGGAAAGGAGGAGCTACTTAGTAATTCTACACCTGTTCAAGTCCACGCCTATCAACTTGCTTAGCTTCCCAAACAAGCGCAGGGTAAAGCATAAGAACCTTGGAGTCGGGGCGGAGGTGGTGGTGGCAGCGGCGGCAGCAGCTGCTGCTGCTGCTTTTGGCTTTGGGGGCTTTTGCTTAGAGTTTCTCATGTGTCTCCCTATGATGGCAGTTGATGACAGCAATTTATATTCCAGAACGAAGAGCAGATTAAATTCATCTCAAAATGACTACAAATCATCAAGACGGAGTAGCCTGCCACCTGAACTGCTCATAGGAAATGACATTAGAGGAAGACTTCAAAGAAACATTAAGAACCTGGAACCTATTCATCTGAGACGCCCTAAAAAGAGACCATCTATATTTCCAAGTAAGAATTTATTTGTTTGTATCTTGCTGTTCAAACCAAGCAAAACAAAGTAAGAACTCTAGCTGTGTTACAGTCAGATGTTAATGTCAAATGAACTTGGGAGACATTGAAGACTGAAGGAGCCAAATAAGTTTGGTTTAAGAGCAGTTCTTCAATGCTGAAGGCACCCTATGTCTGCCTTCTCTTTATTGATTGTGACATCTTTAAGGATCTGTCAGTTGGAAGCTATTTTATTTCTTGTCAGCATCTGGAAGAGTGTGGAACTGCTTTGTTTGCAATCCTGAGGAATTCCATGCCATGTTTCGTTCTCTGGTGTGTTTTATTTTTGCAAGTTACTGGATTGTTGAGTGAAGCTGGTGTTTGTGTGCACCCAAAATTAACATCATTAAATACGCCAATGCATGCTTCAAATTCCTGTCTTGCATCAGAGCCTAAAACCATTTGTTGTCAAGGGCTCAATTAAACAATGTGGATGGTGAAATGTATGAGAGAACAGGAGACACATGGATTGCCGTCCTGATAAAAGGACTCTGATGTCTGCTCCAGATGTCTATGCAGGATTCTGAGTGGAGGGCCTGTGAGATATCTGTGCTGCCAAATCCTCACTGAGCTAGCGAAGTGATTCCTGGAGAGTCTGAGTGACTTAGTCAACTTGATCTCGGTGCTGTTTGCTTTGGAATTTCTAGGAAAAAAAAAACTATAAATGAAGTTTTTGTTATGATTTGTTGATGGATCCTTGTTTGTAGAGGGTAGATTAGAACCAACTGCTCAGGGTTAAGTCTGTAACAATAGAAATGGAAAATTCGTTCAGTAAGCCTTATTTCACAAAAGTTGTATTGATTCCTCTAATGGTTGACTGTCTATGCTTAGTAAAAACAGCTAGCTGATGATGTAAAGATAGGAAACACAGGGGCACAAAATAAAAATTTCAGTTTCTGATGGAAGGTGTTGCTTTTATGAGGTTTTTCTTTTGGTTCAGTGATGTTGCCCGTTTATCAAACTCAGAAGAAGAAAAGCAAAGCTCAGTGGAACAGGCCAGCAGTATGAGTTTGTTGGGGGCATCATAAGACAAATGCTCCATGGAGAAGCACTTAAGTGTGTCAAGTACCTGACAAAACCCAATCACTCTCTCCTGATGGTACCAGGCAGCTGACACCTGCTTACTTGTGCAGCAGTTGCTTGGCCTGAAGCCCTTTCTGATGAGTCAAGTCACCATCGCTTCTAGAACTTTGTTACAGGCTGTTTTCCATCTTCTGTCTTCCTCTCTTCCTTATACACCTGGGTCTATGTGGGTTGCAATTCATCCTGCCTTTGTCAGCTAACACTGACACAACCCCACCCCGCATCCCAGAAAGGCTTCTCCTTTGACAAAAATCACAGATCCCCAAGAGGGGATCCTCCCTCTAGTAGCCTTAGTTCTGTTCCTGCCAGGTCCTGTGGCCCCTGGGATGTCACCTACTGCCACAAAGTTATGAAGAGATCTCTTAACTTGTATCTTATGTATTACCTTTTCTAAGATCTTGAGTTCGCATAATGAAGCTGGCACAGTTGAGTCATGGAAACAGCATTAAACTTCAGAGAGCTGAGTTCTATTCTGAAGCATGTCACCATGCCCCTGGCTGCCTAGGTGTGTGATCCACTGACCCCCCCATGGCATTCAGCTATGTCTTTTATTCTGCTTGTTTCTGACCTTAATGCTGTCCTTGGGGATGGCAGCAGTTGGGCTTTTCCATTCTCTGCTCTTCTGCAATGGATAAATCAGAGTAAATCTGCCCACAGTTTGAATAATGTCAGACATTTAATCTCTAAATTCCCTTTCAAAGAAACCACAACCCCACTGTCATGTGGGTTCTGCTAGCTGTATTGAACAGTGGATGGTTCAGAAATGCCACTGAGCTAGCCCTCCAGTCCCAGTGCCATCCACACCCTGAAAGAAGGGTCCAGACTTGGAAGCATTCTGATTTAATGTTGCTATGCAGTTACACATAAAACTCATACTTAATAAATGTGAACCTTGAGGATCAGAGAAATTAAGAAGCATCTCAAAATTCATGAATGTTAAAACTAGAGCTCAGACCTAAAATCTTTTGACTCCAGTATTGGAATCATTTTCTGTTCTCTGCCTCTGCACCCCGTGGTCAGCTATTGCTGTCACTTGGCTGAGGAGTTCTGAGCCTTGGGCACACAGGGGGTATTCCCATTAGCTTTCTCTCTGACCCTTACATGCAACTGGCACACCTTTATCTTCACCTGAAGTCTCATGGTCAGTCCTCCTAAAGTGATGAATTGATTGGTTGATAACTTCATTCATTCATTTAAGACTGTTGCCGAAGAACAACACTATCGTAATAATATGGGGGAGAACAGCTGGTGGGGGAGAATAGGGAGGGAGAAAAAGCAAGAGGGTGAAATCCTTATATGTATAAAACTGTATTATGGAAAATAATACAAATTTTAAAAAGTAAAAAATCATAATACTACAAACCAGAATTGTAATTAGCATTTTAACATGATTAATAAGCAGGGATAATAGTATTATGTTAAAATGTATGATTAAATTATTTTTCAAAAGATGAACATTTCAGTAGAAAAATGGATAAAGACCATGAATTCACATGAAAAGAAATCCAAATTAAAAATATGTATATAAAAAAAGAACTGTTCACTTAGTTCTTTTTCTGTGTTGGGGCTAACCTTTCAAGAATCCAGCTTCATATTCCTTTTGTCCTTATCCATTTATCCTCTCAGAACCATCTCACACTGCAGAAAGTTACCTACCTCAAAGATAAATGTGTTTCATTGCCTTGCTTAGGATTCTTTAGCATTATTCCTGCTCCGCAAAGTCCAAACTCCTTAACGTGAATAGCATAAAATACATGCTAAAATGTATCTACTGCTTTCAGTACAACCCCTTCCCTAGCTTTCCTTTGGTGTGTCAATAAATTCAACGAACTTCACATCTCTCGGCCCTCATGCTTGCTTCTCTAGAGTAGCTACTACATGATTCATCTGACAATTTTACCTAACCCCCTCTTTGGATTCAGGTTATCAGTTTGATAATCATCTTCTAAGAAGTTTCTAAGACCCCTCACATTTGGGTTGCCCATTCTATGTCGTTCTTGTAACACCGAGACCTCTCCCTATCACAGCACTTATACCTTCTATGTAATCTTGTCTGCTTGTCCATATATCCCAATAGCCAGTGATTCCAGGACCACATCAGTGTTTTTAAACACTGTATACTTGGTATCTATTGTAGTACCTGAGACATAACATGCACTGTCTAAATATTTATCCAACAGACTCAAATTGTGCTGAATGGAATTGACTCTTGGCGTGCTATGCATGTTGTCCCTCTTTGAAATCCTCTTCATGCCAGCCTCCTCTCGACACACGTACATATCCCTGCATTCCTGTTCTGCCATTTTTTCTATTCTCTACCCAGACCTGGACATGAGCCTGGACCTGTGAAAGCTCAGTCCAGTCTTCCATCTTGTGTAGGTTACCTATCCTCCTTCTTCTGATCTCTTTCTGTTCTCCTCTGTGCTAGCCCCTCCTTGTCTCAGCATTGTGTTATATTAACTTTATATTCTATAGAAAGTTTTTAAAAACATAACTTTGTACTTCCTGGAATGGCCAGTTGTCCATGAGAGGAGTTCATAGAGTACATGTCCAATCAACATCTGGTGGCTAATTGACTGATGTGCTATAGCTATATCAATCCTGTGGAATTTGTTAGATCCTAATTTTAAGAAAGAATTAGTTGGTAGGTGGAGCCTATTGAAAAGCAAAGCCTTTATACTGACTTTTCTTTCCTTTTATCACAATATAATGCATAGCTTTATATTTTTGTTGTTGTTGTTGGGGTTTTTTTGTTTTGTTTTGTTTTAGGTTGGTTGGTTGGTTGGTTTGGCATGGTATCAGTCACTCATTGAAAAATATGTTGGAGTTTTACTAAATTCCAGGAGCCTAGGCCTTGGGGTTAGAACAGTTCCTGGTCTAGGCTAATGGGAAAGTTCTTCTACATAATGCCTTGAATATTGTACAAGTTTCTACATACTTCTAAGAGGAAGAGATGAATGAATCCCCTGGACACAGTGGTATGTTATAGAAGAGAAAGTCAATATATTAGAAAATCTGGTTATGTTTAAGTGAATTTTGAACATTTTGAAGTAATGCTGTTTTGTGTTTGGTGTAAGTTTTATTGGAAATGCTGGCTAGCCATCAGAGTAATGACCTCTCTGAGGGTAGACAGCCTGGCAGGACAAGTGAGGATGAATGTCTGCTTTTTTCTAAACACGGGGATGGCCACTCTGGTGAGGTATGCTCTCTCACTCACAGGCTAGATAGTGCTGGTCTAAAAATTCCCAGTCCCAAGCTTTTTGAGCACCCACATGCCTCCACAAGTGGAAAACTCCACACCAAGTCTCGTGTCATGGTCACAGTCCACTGCAGTGGCACTAACCTTTGGACTCTGGCTAAAAGGTATAAACGAAGCAAGAATTTCCTGTTTAGATTTGGGTCTCTTTTCCCCAACTATCTGTTTGTGTATATATACAGAATTCCCAGATCCAAAGACATCTGAAATTTGAAACACTTTTCCCCCCTAAATATTAAAAAAAAAAAAAAAAAAAAAAGGATGCTTGGCCTGTGTCCCACTCTCTGTTAGAACTCTGGTACCTGGAGATTGGGACACTTGAAGCTGTTTCCATTGAGGTGTGGTAAACTTGCCTGGGGAGCTCCATGGCATGTGCAGTAGAAAGAGTGCTTCCTAGCGTTGAGACTACCTGTCCTTTGTTCAGTAACCACTTTGAGATGTCAGAAGCCATGTTTCAAATACCAGAGTACTTTCCAAACACCCAGAATTTTCCATGTGTACGTGCTTAAGAGCTGGGAAAGTAATCAGGCAGGTAGAAAATGATATACAAGAAGAAATACAGCACATCCATTCCACCAGCGACACTGCTTGCCTATAAGTGCCTTGAATAGTCTCATCAGAGCAGGACACACACACACAGTGCTCAAAGCCATGGGCATTTTGAAGGCTCTCTTCTTACATAGGGACCTCAGCCTGGGGATTTCGTAGTCAGTGTCTGCTTCAGAACTGGGCTCAGTTCAGATCCTTCCTCTTACCACGGAAGGAACCTGGGGCAAGGCAGAACCTGATTTGTCAGCACCTGTTTCATTACCTGTGAAATGGGACTATAGCAGCCAATTTTATAGGTTATAGTAAAGCTAAAGGAGGGAATGTGTGATTATGAAATGATGCGTGTCTGAGGCTGTATCATTCTTTCTTGGTATAAATGATTTGGATCATTGTACGGAATGCTTTTTCTTCTGAAGGCTGGCTGATGGGTGCAAATGTAGCATTGCCAAATTTTCACACCTAGAATGTTACCCAGAGTTGTTCATCAGACTTTTTGTTATTTAAATTCTATATAATAAGACATTACTAAAAGATCCATTGTAACTTTTTTTAAAGAAAAGAATGACATGACATGGAGACTCTTCATACATAAAATCCATGAATTTTCTTCAACGTGAATCATTAAACATAAGAATATCATTCAAAGCCTCTGAAATTTATGCAATATTAGAAACAGCCAGGCCTGTGTTTACTGTTTGTTCTAGCCTTAATATATTTGATGTTTTGGCCTGTTTTTGTCTTTTGAAAGCTTTGCTTTTGGAAATTAAGCCCTTGAGCTTTTCTTTCAACAAATATTGAAATAGGAAAATAATTGACTTCTTGTGATTTTTTAAATGACAGCTTGTATAACATTATAAGTGAATTAACCACTTGAAGTTAAAACATTTGAAGATTCAAAATATATTTTAAGATTCATTTTATATTTTTGAAAGTCAGCTTGACAGAGGGAGGAACAGAGAAATCTTCCATCTGCTGATTCACTCCCCAAATGGCCCCAATGGCAAGTTCTGGGTTGAGTCAAATCCAGGAGCCTGGAACTCCATCCACTTTTCCTGTCTGGATGACAGCCCAGGCATTGGGTCCACCAGCTGCTGCTTTCTCAGGTGCATTTGTAGAAGTATAGTGGCTGGGACTCAAGATGCCAGCACTGTGGAAGGCAGCCTAACCCAATGGACCAAAAGGCCAGCCACCTTCAAAAGGTTAAAAGTCAACTTTTAACATTTTTATTTAAAGATTTATATTGATGGCATTGATTAATAAAAAATTTGACACAAGAAAACATGAAGCAGCTTGCCAAGTTGAAAGAATATTTATTTCTTGAAGAAGTTTCTTAAGGGGAGTGAGTTTTATTTTTGTTTTACTTTGCTTTTCTAAAGAGAAGACAACACATTTAATGAGGTGACTAGTAATTACTATGAGGGAAATCTGAAACATTGCTGGTATGATATTTGTATATATTACTCATAGTCAAAGGGAAATGTTTTCCCCTTTATACAAGCATTGATGATATACCCAGTATATGAATAAGGGTTAGATTTATAGCTCTACAATAGGCTTTTCTCCTGATCGGACAAAAAAATGTGATTCTGGATCCTGCATTCACCATACAAGTAAAATGAGAAGTGCCTTAAAGAGTTTTGCTTAAAAGCAGATAGTTCCTGTGTATCGCTCTACAGCTAATCTACAGCCATAGATTTGACGGCTCCCATCTGCTTTTTCCCTCCCCTTAAATGCTGCATTAGATATATTCAAATATAGACCCTGGAAATGTATTTATGTCCATGGAATTTTTGTGTTTATTCAGCATGTTTTAGTAATATGCTGTAAGCATTTGCAGTTGTCTACATTAGATTTATTTTTTTTAAATGTGTAGAAGGAACAATGGTGATGTGCTTACTCAAAAACATTGGAAGCAACTCACCTCACATTCTTTGTTTCACTTAATTTGGGTAAAGGAGCCACCTAAGAACTCTACTTGTAATATTATTTTTGATACTGCTAACATTTTGTATAATCTAAAAGATGAATTTGTAAATAGAATTTACAAAATTGGATTACATAGGGCCCGGCGGCGTGGCCTAGCGGCTAAAGTCCTCGCCTTGAACGCCCCGGGATCCCATATGGGCGCCGGTTCTAAACCCAGCAGCTCCACTTCCCATCCAGCTCCCTGCTTGTGGCCTGGGAAAGCAGTTGAGGACGGCCCAATGCATTGGGACACTGCACCCGCGTGGGGGACCCGGAGGAGGTTCCAGGTTCCCGGCATTGGATTGGTACGCATCGGCCGGTTGCGGCTCACTTGGGGAGTGAATCATCGGACGGAAGATCTTCCTCTCTGTGTCTCCTCCTCTGTGTATATCTGGCTGTAATAAAATGAATAAATCTTTAAAAAAATTGGATTACATAGATGATCATTTTTAGTTGACACTAATGTGAACACTCTACAAAATAAAATATATTGCATTGTGATTTTTAAAATATTTAGTTATTTGTTTTGAAACAAAGAGCAAGAGAGAGACAAAGAGATGTCTTCCTTCTGTGGTTCATTTCCCAGACGCCCACAATGGCCAGTTTTCAGCAACAGCTAGAGTCAGGAGCCAGAAGCCTCATCTGGTTATCATCCCACAAGTGTGGCTAGGGCCAAAACTTGGACCATGCTCCACTGCTTTTCCCAGGCTATTTTAACAGGGAGCTATGTTGAAGTGAAGCGGCTGGGACATCAACTTGCACCTTTATAGGAAGCTGATGTCCCAGGGCATGGCTTTCCTACTACCCCACAACACTGGCCCTCAGTCATGATTGTAATTCTTTGAATTTTTATTCTAAATGGAGTTAATGCTTTTGTGCTGACCGAGGGATTGTCAGGTGCGTCTTTGAACATCCTGGAAGCCATGTGGATGGTGTATGCTTCTGTCATTGGATTAGCTTTCTGGATGGTGTTTCCCTCACTATCAAATAACTTCTATTCCATCCTTACATTTACCAAAGACTAAAACCGGAAGCCTAAAGCCTAAATTAGTGAATAATTAATCCTGGACAAAGTTTTAAAACAACTCCTCTTTATTAAAAAGGGGAAAAAAGATACAACTTAAAGAATCATTTTTTGAACTTATCAAAATATGTACCCAAGTGTAAATGGCAGGTACACCGGAGGATGGCTACATCTATTCAACAAGTCTCAGCTGTCTTCTTGAAAAGCTCCTAGATGCACAATGCTGTGTGTCACTCTCCATTGACAGTAATCCTTTGTTTTCCTATGTAATTGTTACCTGGAGAGCAAAATATGTGAATTTGGACATCCTTGCTTCTCTGACATCAGTTAATGACAATACTGACAGTGCATTAATGGCCTTCAGAAGTAGTAATGGTATTTCCTTACAAGGAAGTCCCAGGGGCCTCCACTGTGTGCTTACAAGGCTGCTTTGTGGAAGGGAGGGGGAGTTGTTTGTTCCTTCTTTTAACATGTCTTTTCTCACCCATGAAAAAGCAGCTTAGTGGGAAAGAGTCCATATTGGATGTCCATCCCCAGGGTCCGGTTCTGGGAAGGGTTTCTGGTCTTCTAGGAAGATCCTTGAACCCGGCATAATCAGGCACATCCAGATCCTTGCAGGAGCTTTTCCAGGATCGCTGGAATGTTTGATTTCAAGAGAGGGCCCTGGATTCTGACTGCATTGTTAGAACGTACATTTTTGCTGAGAGCTCCTGATGTTTATCCTGACCCCTGGTTGAGGACTACTGAGGTAAAAGAAGAAAATATCCTTAAAGATTAACGTTAGTCCTAGTCTCTTCCACATTTTGCGGGAAGGAAGCAGGAGCTGCCTGACAGGACCCCATCACTGTCCCTCACCTGCCACTATCATGCAGTGCCTCTCCCATACCTACCCACTACCACCCTCAAAACTCCTGCTAAGAAAGATACCAAGGGGTTCTTTCCACAGAAAGTCAGAGCTGGACAATGAAGAGGGCAGATCTGCAATCTCCAGGTCATTGTTCTAGTCCTGTTTGCGCCATAGGGTCCATTCCATCACTGAGCCTCTTTGTGCCCCTGTACAGGTTTTTCTAGAATGGTAACAGTGCCTGTTAGAGCTGATTAGAATATGTAGATGAAAAACATTTTGAATCCTTAAATATAAAAGCTGTCAGCAGTACAAATGATGTGAGGAAATAAAGAAATGCTGAATTAAGGAAAGTTAATAAAGGCCATCCCTGGTGTTGAAGGCTGAGCAGAAATGCCTGATTCAGAAATGAGATAAATTATAGCTGCATATTTTTTCTTTTGTTATTGAGACATTTCCATCCAAAATAAATAGCAGTCTTTGTTATGTCTCAAAAGAAATATTACCAAAATATAATTACTTTTTAAAAGGATGCCATACATCACCAAGTAATAATTTAAATAAAAAGATAATACAGTTTTGGCACCCTAAACATCCTAAAGTTATAGCCTTTCATATTGCCTTCATTTTTGCAAAAGTAGAGTCAGCTCTGCTGTTTTAAATATAGGCAAGTCCTTCTTTAACAAAAAGTAGGTGACTCTAAGCTGTGTTCTAAGTATTTACGCTAATGATAGAAGCCATTTTATTGGCAATAAGTCACTTTCTGATTCCCAGAGCAGACACTCCCATATGTATTAACAGATGGGCAGGAGGAAAGGAAATGACCAAGAAGATTTTCTTCAGGCACAACCTAAAATAGAAACTCGAAATTGCCACAAGGAGAGCTGGAAGGTGACAATGAGAAAGAACCCCAGGAATGTGTCTTAGCAGGAATGCAATAATGAGGGACTCACACTTCAAGGCACCTCCTCCCACAGGAAATATGTGAGGTGGTTTTCCTGTTGCAGGTTTATTGTCTTAGAAAGGGCAAGACAATATGCAGATGGGAAACTGGATTTGGTGCTCATCCTGCAGGAGGGGAAAGCACCCTGACAGGCATCCAGGCGGTGACAAACAAAGGAAGTGGGAATGACATTGCTGCCTCCCTGATTAGTAGTTGGTAGTTGTTCCCCTTGTGAAAGTTTTAATGTTTCAAAGTTCTTGATCATTCTTTTGGAGAATATACCTATTTATTTGAAAGACAGAGGATAGGAGAGGGAGAGACAGCCCCTAGAGGCTGCAGTGACCAGGTCTGAGCCAATGGATCCAGGAATCTGAAACTCCTCCATGTGAAGTTCCTAGAGGAGTGCAGAGACCCAGGGACTGGGATGTTCTGCACTGCCTCACCAAGCTCTTTGACAAGGAGTAAAGTGGGAAGTAGATTAGCTGGGACTCAACCCAGGTTTCTGATAGGGAATACTGACATCACAAGCAGTTTATTCCATGAGCCACAATGCCAGCTCTGTTCTCAACTCTTCTTGACCAGATTTCTAGATATTGTCAGTAATAGTTCGGGCTTTTGTGCAGTTGTTAAGAGGCTGCTTAGGATACCCACTTCCCACTCTTAATGTTTAGGTTCAAGTACTAGCTCTGCTTGCAGTTGTAGCTTCCTGCTAATGTGTCCCTTGGAGAAGGCAGTGATAGATCCAGGTGAATCCCTATAACCAAGTAGGTAGACCCAGACGGAGTTCCAGGTTCCTGGCTACAGCTTGGCCCAGATTTAGCCATCTTAGGCTTGTAGTGGTGTGAACCAGCAAATAATGGGTCTCTCTCTTTCAAATGAATGAATTTTTAAAAAGAAGTAATGATTAGTTAATACAAGATTGAATGGAATGATACAAGAATAGAGGGACTAGCTTTATTCTCTCCACCCCCAAATAATAACAAGCATGAATTATAAGAGAATTTTTCAAAACATTCATGGGGAAAAATTAGAAGATATGTTCATTTTTGGTGCCAGGAAGTTTAAAATATATGCCTAGTTTTTGTTTTGTAATACACACATTTTCTATGAATTTTTAGAGGTGTCCTAGTATGCGTATTGCTACCCGCTGCTTGTGTTTGCACCTTCCCTGCGTCTCCCCTCCTTGGCAGGTCTCCCTAGCACAGGCTGCACCTGGCGCACTTGAGCAACAGAGGTAGACATTGCTAATATGCATGAAATTTAGATGTTGAAACAGAAACCCATCCTTGCACATTGCTTTCATTCTGTTTGAAAATACCGTGTGTGGAAGGAGATGTAAAGTTGGCTCAAACTAAACTCTAATTGCAGTATTTGGTGCAGTGGTTAGAAATTTGCTTGGGGTGCCCACATTCAGTGTTGGCTGGAGTGCCTTGTTTTGGGTCCTGCCTCTGTTTGCCTTCCATTTTCTCACTAATACACACACTGGCGATGGGAGGGGGAGCAGCAGGTGATGGCTCAAATGCTTGGGTCCCTGCCACTCACATGGAAGACTGGGAGTGAGTTCTAGGCGCCTGGATTTAGTCCAACCCCAGCTGTTGCAAGTAAATCTGCAGAAAAAAGATCTACCTCCCTGGCTCCCCATCCCCCCAGCTTTAATCTCTGTCTTTAGCATAAAATTAAAATAAATAAAAGTCTGTAGAAGTCTACCATATTCTTTCACTTCTTTTAAATGTGGACATTTGGGATTAGGAAACATTTTAAATAGATTAATATGTAAAAACTGTTCACAAAATACACGTTAATCAACTGAATGGAATTCGGCCTCTATCCCAAAGCAGAATGTTTATAAACTCCTTGCCTCCTGGATGCTGTAACTAGAATCCCAGGATATCATCTCACTGCCAAACACTCACAGCCCAGCTGAGTGACACGACATCTCTTTAAACGCTGCATTATGAAACTGTGACATACAATTTGCAACTTTAAAATACAAGTTCAAATATTTGAAATACTCTGAGTTGCATTCATAAGTGGCAATAGTTTTCCATTCAGTTTTTAAGGAGTACAATTAGGCAAGAAGTAGACTACAGTTTCAATGTATTTAAATTACATTATTCAGAAAATACAGAGAAAACAACTTTTTTAAGCAGTCACATGGATTCTTCAAACTTGGACCTTGCCAGCCTACTCTGTATATGAATGATTTATCTCAGTTTTTTATTTCATCACTGTTACTTTGTTTAATGATGGAGCATCTTGGGAGACCTCTAGCATTTACTCAAAAGTTTTGTTCTCTCGTAATTTTTACTCACATAAGTGGCTCTAAATCATGGATATTTACTGTTTCCCATACTCAAATGGCAAAGTGCTTTGTGCTTGTCCTGTTGAAAGATTTAAACAAGAAACACAACATACTTACAAGTGAGCCCAACAGGAAATCAAAGACTCCATGGACTATGTGAGAGCATCAGATTCAGTGCAGTTGGCGGTTACACATGAGGGCCCAGCGCTTTGCCTGGGCAGAGAAGCTGGTGTCCTGCATTAGAATATATGCATTTTATTCGCAGCTCTGCCTCCTGGGTCCATCTCTTGCTTACCACACTGCAAGGCAGCAGGAGATGTCTCAGGAAGTTGGGTTCCTGGGTTTTTCCCAGATCCAATGCCTGGTACTACTGGGAATATTTTTTTTTAAAGATTTATTCATTTTATTACAGCCAGATATACACAGAGGAGGAGAGACAGAGAGGAAGATCTTCCGTCCGATGATTCACTCCCCAAGTGAGCCGCAACTGGCTGATGCTGCGCCGATCTGAAGCCGGGAACCAGGAACCTCTTCCGGGTCTCCCACACGGGTGCAGGGTCCCAATGCACTGGGCCGTCCTCGACTGCTTTCCCAGGCCACAAGCAGGGAGCTGGATGGGAAGTGGAGCTGCCAGGATTAGAACTGGCGCCCATATGGGATCCCGGGGCGTTCAAGGCAAGGACTTTTAGCCGCTAGGCCACGCCGCCGGGCCCTCTACTGGGAATATTTAATGAGTCAATGGATAACAGCTCTCCATCTCAATCCAGCTCTCTTTCTCTCAGATGATGTATGAAAAATAAAGAAAGAAAGAAAAAGAAAAATGAAAGAATTATAGACCTAGCTTATCTCAAGGTTTCTTGATTTTCACATTCCAGGACGTTGTTCTTCATGAGATCACCATTAACAGCTGGTTTAAGATTCTCAATGCCATTTTTTTTTTTTGCGGTGAAAACCCAGGATAAAAATAATGCCTACGCTACCCGAGGCCAGTGACCCATGCAACCATCAACCTGTGTTTATTAATCGCTCACATGTCCACCATTGTGCAGCAGACACTGTGGTATCAGGCAGGCTGCCAAGCAGGTGTAGGGGCGGAAGTGCCCGTCCATCCTGGTGGAGGAGACACTTCATAGACATGAATATAGTCTAGAACTCAACTGGCTCTATTCTGCAGTCCTTCCTTAGAGATAAAAAGTCTGTTTCTTTGCTGAAGACAGCCGTAAAGTGAGAGAGAAGGAATTTTACTTTAATGTAACTTATTTAAAACTACTTTTTAAAATGTATTTAAGAGGGAGCATGGGGTAGATGAAGCAAGAGGGAGGATTTGTCCTCTGGGAAAGAGGAGGATCTCTTGTGTCCATGGCCCGCACAGATTCAGATTTGTTGCTGTTTCCTTCCACCTGTGTCCCTGGGCTTCCCTAAGTCCCTGTTTCTGTTAGTGTGTCCCTTGTTCTTTTTGGTCATTTATGGATTTTTTTCACTGTCTTCCCCTTCTGTCTTCTGTGGACTGTGCGGATTCACACATGAAGTTCATCACCCTTCCTTGATTACCAAAAACAAAGATGTTAACTGTGAAGACCTCCGTGTGGATAGTAGATCCCACAGGATGTCTGGAAAGAGGAGGACAAGCGGGGCCTAGGTATTTATTCAGCACAAGGGACCCTGTCCTTGAAAAACATTCTTTTTGAAAGTTGTGATTAGTGGTGAAGTAAGCTTATGAATAGAGAGGGGATTCAAATTATGTCTTTCAGCAGCTGATAGAAGGGGGCAGGGGACTAGAGAGACATTGAGGGGGAGGAACAGGAGTGAGCGAAATGTGGTCATCTTCTTGGAAGTTTGTCTATGGAACACATAACATTTGTCCTCATTATATTAATTTTTAATTTTTTTTTAATTTGGTAAAAACAGAGGAAAAGCTGTGTCAGCAATACACCATCCCATGAGATTTCTCAGTGCCCTTCCTACCAACATTCAACCTCTGGCCATCATGGTGGGTCTTTTATACTTTTCTTTTCCCATCTGTCCTTTAAAATTCTCTAAATTTCACATGTCTTTAGGATTTCACCTTTTTCACTCCCTACAATAGACAGAAGTTCTGCTCTTTTCAGTGTCTACTTCTAAGTTGTTTTTGAGACCTATAATTGCTCATCTAAAGCACATCCTGTAGCTCATCAAAACCAAAGGGCCATCATACACGATTCTCTTTGTTATAGGTAGCTAGATTGGCTGAGCAATTGATTTAAAAGGCAGAACAGCATATTGAGAGAGAAAGATCTTCCATCCACTGGTTTACTCCCCCAAAAAGTCTGGGCCCGGCTGGAGCAAGGAGGCAGGAACTCCGTCTGGGATTCCCACATGGGTAGTAGTGACTCAAGTACTTGGGTCACTTTCTGTTGTCTTCCTAGGCACTTTAGTAGGAAGTTGGATTAAAAGTGGAACAGCCATGACTCCAAGCCACACTCCAGCGTATGATGCCAACATTGCCAGTGGCGGCCAAGCCCACTCTACCACAGTGCTGACCTGTGAGACTGCTCTTTATGTCCACCATCATTGTAACGGCATGTGAGGACCATCGGAAAATATTGTTAAAAGCTGAACAGATTTGGCATTGTCTTGGGAGTATGTTCTTTTCATCCTCATGATTTGGTTCTGTGGGAGGACTCCTTCAGCCCAATTTTTTTTTGCCTAACAAGACTCATATTCTGCAGAGGGCAGCTGGAGTTCAGAGAGCTTTTTGTTTTTCTGCTCTTGTACACATGCGGTGAGCCTTCTTCTGAATAGAGCCCTGACAAGATGACATTGTGACTGGAGCTGAGTATCCCCCCATCATCCAGTTATTTGCTCAGGCCAACATACTTAGCAGGGATTGCACACTTCTTAGAAGCTCTGGCAGTGAAAACTTTAGTACACTCATTAGTAAGGGATAAGGCTCGTATTTCTCCAGTCTTAAGAGGATTTCTCTTGTTAAAAACATGGCTGTATTTATCTGAACAGGCTCAGTGACCGATTTAGCCAAGACCCACAAAGGACAGGGGTTGTTCGGGGACAACACAGGGAACTTGACTGACAGTGTCCCAGTGGATCGCAACAGGGGAAGCCACACCATTCTGAGTTAGTGGAATTCCACTATATTTTATGTTTTTTACACCCAGAGTACTTTTAGATTGTGACAAGTTGATATTCATTTGGGCCATGGGTACAAATAAGGCTAGACTGTATTTTTCAATTCAGTTTACAGGAAAGCTGTGTCCATTTTAAAAGATAACTGAACTACAAATATCAGATCACTGTCATCTGGATAAATTAGCCGTACTGTCAATTAATAGATTTCCTTATCTAATGCATTTCTATAATTTGTTTTACAAAAATATGTGCAGTGTTCAGAAATGTATCAACCTATTGTGTGATAAAATATCTATCCATACTATTCCTAATAAGTGCACTGTCCTGTTGTGCTTCTATTGTCTGTGTATTTTAATTCTTAGGCCTTTGCATGGAAGAGTTCAGTTGTCTTAATCTCCCAGTGATCCCTGCTCACAGCAGATGCTTGGGAGATGCTGCTGTCCCAACCTGCCAGTGCTATGTCACACCCTCCTGGATTCTGTTAACAGTGTATGAAACCAGACAAGTAATTTATTCATCCTTTTAGCCCTCAATTCTTCCAACTAAAGTTGGAGTAAAAATGGCCAATTCTTGGGGCACTCAGATAAAAATCCCCAGATTCCACAGCTGCATTGCCAATGGTAATTCTTCACTGGTTGGTAGATTTTCTCTTGTTCAACAGGAGACTTTCTGGGACTGGCTGCATTTTCCTTTTGTTAGTGCCCCTCTCTGTGCGAAAGGCCCCTGGCTTTCAGAAACAGGCCACACACTTGATCAGACCTGAGAGCTCCAGTCTGCCCCAGGCACAAAGGGAAGGCTTTGTCCCTTACCCTGGCCGCTTTCTGTGTGCTGGCCTGGACACACCTAACCACTGACTGTATTTGGCGTGTGTTTTCAAAGACTCCCCATCTTCCCACCTTGTTTTCTGTGACTCATGTTCTATTTCAAGGCTAAGCTCAAATGTCATCTCATTTCTCAAACTGTCCCATACACTTCTACCACTAGATAATTATTTGTATTTTACTTTTGTTCCCTAGACCTCTGCTCGTCATGTTTTTGTTATATTTAACTCTATATATGTGTGTGGGTATCACCATTGCCAACTCAGGCTCCAAGCATATTGAAAACAAAAACAGTGTAGCAAGTGAATGATGAATGAATGAATATTTGTATTACCTGCCTTTTCTTACTCATTGGTAACACATACAGAGCTATTTTTTGTCTAAGAAGCTTTAGTCTTCCTTAGTATGTATTTTCTATTAAAGTACTTTCTTCTTTCCTATTCCCTTGTCAGCCACACTCTGTTGTCATGATCCTGCTTTAATATATCCCTAGTGAAAGGAACTTGTGTTTTACAATATGACTACTTTAAGTCTTGTGCAGATGTTAAATGATGAATATAAAAACACCATCACTGCACAGCAAAGCCAGTACTACTTTTGCAACCTCTTCTCCCTACTTATTGTGTCTTGGATAAATCCAAAGTCATTTCTTTGTGTGTCAATCAAGTTGCATGTTTTTGAGTCAGTGTTCATTAATTTTATTTTATTTGAGAGACAAAAAGCAAGATCTCATCCCCTGGTTTACTTCCCAATGCCTAGGGTGGAACTCAGTGGATTTTCTCCACAGAGGTGGCAGGGATCCAGGTACTTGAAAGATCACCTGCTTCCTCCCAGGGTCAACTTTAGTTGGACTGCAGAGCAGAGTCAGTACTCAGACCCAGGGACTCTGATACGAAATGCAGGCATCCTGAGTTAGCTGCTCTGCTGCTGCGCCAAATATCTGCTTCGAGTTTGTGTTCTTCACTAATTTATTTTGCTTCTGCATTCTTACTGAACTACTAATGATTGAAAGCTTCTTTTTGGCTAATTCAGATTTAGAAAATCAAAATTTCCAGCACACTTGATTTCTGTGTCTATTACAGAATTCTGTTTTGTGCATCAGAATAAAAATGAGCTTGCAGGAATGATGACTAGGATGTATACCTGCTGTATTTAGTAATCAGATATCAAGTCCTTTTCCTAGGAAAGTATATTGAAATGATAGCTCTTTGATGTATGAAATAGAATGTTTACCAAATGAAGCAACATAACAAACATCTCTGGAATAACTAGCTTTACAACTGACAGCAAACTCCTCAGGGCAAGAACTTTATATGTTTGGCTCAATTACACCTATTGTACACCAGTGCTATTTAAATATTTAATCACAGCTCCTCCCACACTGATCACTGGCAAGAGTAGCTTCCCTGACTTGTCACGCCTATGATCAAATATGTGTTTTACATTCTTCATTTGAGAGGCGGTGCCACTTCAAAGCCCAGCGAGCTGGTGCCATCCTCTATAGATGCGGCAGCTGTTCTGGGTGACTAGAACAGAGATAATTATCAGTGACTATCAGACAGTCCTGATTTTCAACTCTTTTGAAGATACCTTCACTTTTAGCAATAGATCTTCTAGAGTGAGCTATGTTTTCTCCTTAAGGTAAAATAATCACTTTCTGTTTTTAAAAAAGATTTACTTATTTTATTGTAAATACAGATATACAGAGAAGAAGAGAGACAAAGAAGATATTTTATCTGATCATTTACTCCTCAAGTTGCCAAGAAGGCCAGAGATGAGCTGATCTGAAGCCAGGAGTTTCTTCCAAATCTCCCATGTGGGTGCAGAGTCCCAAAGCTTTGAGCCATCTCCACTATTTTCTTAGGCCACAAGCAGGGAGCTACAAGGGAAGCGGGGCCACTGGGACGTGAGATTGTGGCCGTTTGGGTTCCTGACGCAGGCAAAATGAGGACTTCTACTGTGCTGGGCCCAGTAATCACTTTGTATCATTATACACTGGGATTTGGACTCCTTTATCCAGATATATGGATGCCACTTTAGGCCTCTCACCTTATCTCCGCATAGGTCAATGTGGATTGTGTGTTAAAGACTCTTCTGGAAAAAAAAAAAAATCTTTCTGGTATACCTGTAGATGTTTTTCACTTCCCAAGCTTCTAGTTATTAGCTATTTCCGATGCATTATTTGTGCCTTTCTACTCAGTCTCATGTTTATTCACTTGTATGTTTCTCTGGAGATTGACTAAAACCAAGTGCTACTGTGTTAAATGTCCAGCCTGTTCAGTGTATTTCTTTAAAGGGGATTTACCCGGTATTCACTATTATGGAAGAAGAGAGCTGTTATGGCAACAAATGGGAATTTCTAAGCACATCCTTGTGGGTAACCTTTAGTTGTGCGGATTTTAGAAGAATAGCAAACTATAAAGGCATTGGGAAGAACAACATCGCTTGGAACTGGGAGCCAGGCTTCTATTGATCGTGTGAACTCTGCCCTTGCCTTTGTGTATCAGAATTCTAATCTTTCTGTTGACCAGAGAGCAAGAATTGAGTTAAAGGCAGGTTAAAGGAATTTGAGGCAGAAAACTTGACTAACGATGCTGCTACAGCTTGCCGCCTTCAGTTTGTGACAGAAGGAGCACTTTCACCTCCATCCACTCATACTTTCTTGCCCAACCTCTCTTGTAACTTTTGCCACAATTTTCCTACGTCTGGCCAAGTCTGGAGCTCTCATTTGTGCTCATGCGAAGCGATATTTGTTGTTATTGTGGCAGCAGTATTCAACCAGTCCACAAAGGGATTTGATCTGTTGTTTTGATCAATAGGTTATTGCAAAGGTCCAGGTGTATGTGCCAATAGTAAGAAAGTTATAAAGCCATATGAACAAGCTGCTCAAGTACGTTTAGTTTAATTCAGCTTGGCTTCCTTCCTTGTCTTGGAGTTCCCAGTCTCCAGTTGCTTCCTTTATGCTGAAGTGTCCAAGGGTGACTCGGGTGAACAGGAAAATCGCTTGGCCTAGGTACACTTCTGGATCCTTTCTACCTGTAGCCACATTCACTTCTGGAAAATTGAACATCACCAAGGAAATGAGCCTCATTTAGGTTTTTCTGCAGGAACATGGAGAATGATGGGTGCACTAAATACACAGAGTTAAGAAACCTTTAGGGCGTGGTGGTGTGGCCTAGCGGCTAAAGTCCTCGCCTTGAATGTGCCAGGATCCCATATGGGCGCTGGTTCTAATCCCGGCAGCTCCACTTCCCATCCAGCTCCCTGCTTGTGGCCTGGGAAAGCAGTCGAGGACAGCCCAATGCTTTGGGACCCTGCACCCATGTGGGAGACCTGGAGGAGGTTCCAGGTTCCTGGCTTTGGATCGGCGCACCAGCTGTTGCAGCTCACTTGGGGAGTGAATCATCGGATGGAAGATCTTCTCTCTGTCTCTCCTCCTCTGCATATCTGACTTTGTAATAAAATAAATAAATCTTAAAAAAAAGGAAACCTTCAATATTTAACAACTACTGTACTCCCCATTACAGTGATGCATACCTATGTTACTCTCACACCTAGGTTATTTGCTGGAGTCCAGCTCTGGCCCGGGGTTCAGAACTCGTGAAGTGTGCATGGAGTCGGCGCAAAGAGAGAAAGAAAGAGACAGACCACTAGAATTCCATGATAGTGGACACAGCAATAAAGCCGTCCGCTTTATTTACACAGAATCAGTTAAACTCTGGCTCAGACTTTTTACGTCATGATTAAATGGGTGTTACTAAAGATAATTCTGCCATTTGTCTCACCTAAGGCAAGCTCAATCAGTAACACATACCTCTTGAATCAGCTAAGGGAGGAAATGTAACACAGGAGGCAGGACCCAAAGATCAAAGAAAGAAGGAAAGAATGGGTTTCCCCTATACCTGGAAAGTTAGCACCCTTGATTAGCATATCGTCAATGGGAGAGGAAAGGCTCTAAACAAGTTCCCACCACCTAGGGACAGAACACCCTTGATTAGCATATCAATGGGGGCAGCTGTAGCAGCTGCTAAAAGCAACATCAGCAACATCAGCTTCCAAGCTCGCACAGATACCATAGGTCAACTGTTAACTCCCCAGAGGCAGACAATGCCTAGGTAGATTACTGAAAACTCAGTGGGGAAGTCCGGTGTCCAAGCGGGCTGCATTCAGGTGATCAAAGCAACATCCCGCCCCATAGCCCTGCTCAGCGGGGGGTTCCTTCCCGGCCCTGCCTGCAATGTAAGCAATGCTCCTCACACCTTCCTGTCTTCCACATCCATCACACGGACCCCAGCAGTTATTAATATATTTCAATGTGTGGATGCATCAAGAACAACATACATTATACACACAATTGTAAGTGCAATATGTCTGATTTACATCCCCTGAGTGTCTTTTAAAATGTATGCTCCCAGCAATTTCCAGAATATTAATTTCAACCTCTAAAACATTGACTAAGCTTACCTCACCGAAACGTCCACTTTGTGTTAGTAAAATCCATAATATTGGACCTGGTGCAATGACTCAGTGGCTAAATCCTTGCCTGGCATGTGCTAAGATCCCATATAGGTTCCAGTTTGTGTTCCAGCTGCTCCACTTCGCATCCAGCTCCCTGCTTGTGGCCTGGGAAAGCAGTGGAGCTGGCCCAAAGTCTTGGGACCTACATCCACGTGGGAGATCTGGAAGAAGCTCCTGGCTCCTGACTTTGGATTGACTCAGCTCTGGCGGTTGTGGCCACTTGGAGATTTAACCAGCAGATGAAAGATCTCTCTGTCTCTCCTTCTGTCTGTAAATCTGGCTTTACCATAAAGATAAATGAATCTGTAAAAAAAAAACCCATATTATTTTTAGGATAATGCCTTCACCTTTTCCTTGTCATGTGTGGTTCAGAGTTACGGAGATGTTTTCATTCTGCAAACACCTTTCAAGCACTTACCACATGCCAACCATTTACCACTCTGATGTTTGATGCTTCTATGTTGATAATTGTTATATCTTATTCGTAAACTGGTTCTTTATTATATTACATTGTTTTTTGTTCTTACAGTAATTTTTTTAAAGATTTCTTTATTTTATTACAAAGTCAGATATACACAGAGGAGGAGAGACAGAGAGGAAGATCTTCCATCCCATGTTTCACTCCCCAGGTGAGCCGCAACGGGCCGATGCGTGCCAATCCAATGTCGGGAACCTGGAACCTCCTCCAGGTCTCCCACATGGGTGCAGTGTCCCAATGCATTGGGCCGTCCTCGACTGCTTTCCCAGGCCACAAGCAGGGAGCTGGATGGGAAGTGGAGCTGCCGGGATTAGAACCAGCGCCCATATGGAATCCTGGCATTCAAGGTGAGGACTTTAGCTGCTAGGCCACACCACTGGGTCCCTTACAGTAATTTTTTACTTAAAGCCTATTTTGTCTAGCATTAACTATCTCTGCTCTCTGTTGGTTAGCTATTTACCTGAAATATCTTTTTCAGTCCTTTCATTTGTAATTTATATATGTCCTTAGATCTAAAATAAATCTATTGATAAACAATAAATAGCTGAATATTGCTTTCTAAAAAGTTCATTATGGAAATATATGTCTTTTGATTAAGGAATTTAATCCATTTATGTTTAAAATCATTACTGATATGGATGGTCTCACTATTGCCGTTTTGTTTTATTTTTTGTAAGACTTGCATATCCAGCCCTTACTAATTACCCACTTATTCCCTTCCTCCCTGCCTTCTGGGCAATGAGCTTGGTTGATTTTTTTTTTTTTGTGATATACTTTTATTTCCCTCTCATTTCCTTTTATATAAATCCTGTCGCCTTTGTGTGTGATAGTAGGTAACATATCGTAAAGTTGTATGAATCTGTTTTAAAGTGATAAAAACTTAACTTCAATGGTATAGAAACTGCATTTTTACATCACCACCCCATCCAGTTTATAATATCGATGTAAAACTGAGAGCTTTACTTACTGTATGCCCATTATTATAGACTTACAATTCTGTTAAATGATTTTGTGAGTCGAATTAAATAATAAACAGTAGAGTTACAAATAATAGTCATAATACAGCCCTTTATATTTGTCCATATGTTTGACTTTTACTGAAGAACTTTATTTTTTTACATGATTTCAAGTCATTATCTAGAATCATTTATATCTACTTTAAAGAGTTACTTTATAGGGCAGCTCTAATGATAACCCCCTCAGTCTTTATCTGATGATTTCTTTCTTATGTTTGATGAACAGTTTTATTGGATATAGTATTCTCAGTTGACTTTTTTTTAAAATCACTTAACAATATCATTCTGATACTTTCTAGCCTGCAAGCTTTCTGCTGATAAATAAGATAATTTTATTATTCATGAAAAATCACTTTTCTGTAGTGACTTCCATAGTTCTTTTGTCTTTGATTACCTCCAGTTTAATTTTAACGTGTGTTGTTGTAGAGTTCATTAAACCTATCCTGTTTGGAATTTGTTGATATTCTCTTATTTGTAGATCCCTGTCTTTTTTCTAACTTGGGAATTTTGAATCATTATTTAATCAAAGAAGCTCTGTGCCTTTTCATACTTCCTTTCTTCCTGGTATCTTCATATTAGTTCATTCAATGGTGTGGTGTGGTTGCTTAGGTTGTATTCCATTTTATTACTTTCTTTTCCCTTTTGTTCATCATACTCCATGATTCCAAGTGATCTGTCTTCAAGTTCACTGCTGCTTTTCTTCTGTGTGCTGTTCATACATTGCTGTCTTGTTCAGCTTCCAGTCTGTGTTCTCTTTGAGAATTTCTAAGACAGCTGTTTTAAAGTCTGTTAAGTCCTGATGAATGAAGATTTATTTTGTTCCTTTAAGTGGACCATGGTATCTTTTTTTGTGCCTTGTAATCTTCAATTGAAAATTGTCTATTTGAAAGAAAACAGTCTTTGTCCTCATCTTTGAAGGCCTTAACTCAGGGTAAGACTTCTGTGTAGCTGCCCAGTGCATTTCAAGATGCTGTTGTACATTTTGGGAGATGTGCCTTCCTTGGACCTGTGCACACGATTTTGCTTCGGATGCACAGGTGCTTTTAAATGTCTTGATTCACTTAACAGTCTCATGTTTGATTCTTCTCAGGGCCACAGCTCTTTTATTTGTATCCCTGCCCATACTTTAGTGCCTAGTAAATAGCAGATAGCTAATAAAAGCTAATTTTTAAAAATTTCTCATATACCCATTACTGGCAAGAGTAATTATGCAGCTCAGGGGATGGCAATACTAACTGAATAGAGAATATTGAAACATCAAGAGTGGCTTTTAAAATCTCAGGTTTTTTTTCCTCAAACAACTGTGATTCAGCAGTAATACATACTAGACAAGTTCTATATAAGGAACTGTTGTAGTTTTGTTTATTTTTCTCAGACATGCTGTCCCAAATGTCCTAAAATTATTATCTGAATATTTCCCTTAAGTTGGACAAGGTGCAAGGTCATGTTTAACATACAGCTTGGCTCCAAGTGGTAGAGTACATTTGGAGCAAAGTGATAAAAATAATTTGTGTCCTGGCTCTTGAGCCAATATTTTGTTATCAACACCAAGTTCTTTTAAAGATTCTGTGAGAATCTTCTCCAGTGGCTCTAATTTGATGGATTTATAGCTGTATAAATATATATGTGTATTCATGATGACGTTTTAAATGTTATACTTGGAGATTACGAAAGGAAAATTGGAAAAAGGATTTCAATAGTCTGGATTTCCCCTAAGGCACTGACCTTTTTTTTTAAGATAAAATTACATTTTATTAGGCTGAGAATCAAATTTCTGTCAATACTAGAAAATGTACACTTTCATGCAGCTACTGTTGTACATTTACTAGATATTTAGCTTTATAAATATTAATATAGTGATTCTATTAAAATGAGAAAGAGTAATTTTACAAGTTATTTTGACATTATTTTTAAATAGACTAGTCAGTTTGTTTAATCCTTCATAAATAACATAGCACTTATGATTTATGCATATTTTAAAAGATGGAAATTATGTATACAGATATTCCTTTCTGATGGGTGAAAAAATTGTTGGCTGATAAAATGTCAAACCTCAGGGGTTGGGCTGATCCAGATTCCCAGGAGGGCATGATGTGAGCCCTTAGTGTCACTGTACCCTCAGATCCTTCTAATTCACACCCCACCTTCCTGGACCACCAAGAAGTGGAATTTTGCATGGCCATGCATTTGATTTATCATATTGTATGTCTTGAATTATTTTCAAGAGAAACAAACTGTAAAGATAGCAAGCAGCATCTAATTCTTCTCTCATTCCCTACTGCTATAGTACATTTCCTCTACCTCATTTACCTCTTGAAGTAGTCCAATATGTCATCAGAAGGTCACCTCTCCTAGAGAGAGCAACATCCACACTTTTGTGTCTGAAGAAATGACACAACAGTAGTGGAACTCTCATTAGAATCCATTCGCACACACATAGAGATACTGGTGTCTAGCAGAACCCTACTACCTGGAAAGATGATCACCAGCAGATGGCTCAGTCTATGCAAAAATATGACATTATTATTCAGAGATCTGGCTCAGGAACAGTATAGTGCTGTGTTTCTAGGACATGACACATGAACAAACACAGACAGACAATAATTACCTAGTGAAGGCCCTAATCTCCTTAAAGTTCATCTCTCAGATGAAAAGGTTGCCTCGCACAGAGTCCTGATGTAACTGGGGCAGGTGCCTGGCTGGGCGACTGCTGACTCATCTCCAGGCATGCTGAACTCAGAGTGGTAACCAAAGCCAACACCACTTGTCTTCACTCCCACTCAGGCACCTTCCCTCATTTCTGGACTGTTGCAAATGGCAGGAATTGGTCTTCCTCCTTGGTCTACTGATGCCTTGCTTTTTCTGATGTCTCCCAGATCTCTTTTAGAATTTGTTTTAGACCCAAGCCTTCCTGGGGCACTACCTTGACATAGAACCTGGGTTATTTCTTTGCTTAACATCCTCCACAAACCCTGCTGATGGCATTCTGATCATTTGCTTTCTCCCCTGAAAAACCGTAATCTCTTTGATGATAAAAGCCATCTAATTTTTATTTTCATTTGAAATAACTAGAATAGTACCTGGTACCTATGCAAGACTCAGTGAACACTTGTTTATTGAATAAATAATGAATGAAGAATGAATGAGTGGCTACCGACATGTATATGCCAGCGTTGTAGCTAACTTGTACTTCCTTCAGCATGCCAAACATGGTGTGTGGTATTTTAGAAACATTAACTTCTTTAATCCTCCTAACAGGTGAGGGACGTATCTTTGTTTTGTGCTTTTTATAGATGAGAAAAGTACAACCTTACAGTTATTGGCTTCTTTATACTGAAGCAGCTCTTTATTTTGTGGCTGTTCATAATAAAATGGATCAAAGTTATTGCTGCTGAAAAAAATAGCTACAAATCTACTCTATATCCTACTATTGGTGCTAATAGAGAAAGGAAAAAGATAAAATTTTTCATACAGCAATGTTAAATATTTTGGTTGACTTTCTTCAGTCCTTTTTGCATTTAAAATACATTGCTATCTTCTGTATGGTGTGTTCAAGCCTATATATGCATATATTATTTTTAACCCTGTATTTACCAGTTATCTTAAAACTACCTATGTTTATCTTAATACCACATTGTACTCATGTTTATATTTTATCTCCATAACCATAGTAGTTATGATACTAGTGTAATAATATTTCTTGTGAGTGAATGTGCTTAGCCATTACCTGCGATTGGACATTGTGTCTCTTCCACAATGCTAGTATGAAAATATTTGAGTATACAGGCATTTTTATTGAGTGACTTTCTCTTGAATTTTCAGAAGCCGAATTTCAGAAAGAAAACCATGCGGATTATGTAACAGTGAAAGTATCAGGGACCCCGACGTTTAGCAATATTTTTGTAGCATATAGAGGATATCTGTTAGAGAAAAGACCAATTGCAGTGAGCTTTTTGGGTTGACTGTCATTCACTGGGGACTCTGTCTTTGAAGGAATGACCCAGGCCCCACCACCCCGGTAGAGCACAGCACGGGGAAGATCACAGTACAGCGTCTTTGGCTCACTGCCACCCAGATGGGTGACCTGGATGGAATTCCTGGCTCCCTACTTTGACCTAGACCACACAGGATGTTGCAAACATTTGGGGAGTGAGTCAGTAGAGGGGAGATTGTGTGTGTGTGTGTGTGTGTGTGTGTGTCTGTCTGTCTTAGTGTTTTTCTCACTCTATTTGCCTTTCAAATAAATTAAATAAATACCAGTTTGTGAAAGCTGGGGGGTACATGTACAGATGGTAAAACTTGCCTACATTGTACTGGTGATCCTAGGGACTTTATGCTGAAAATAGTTGGATTTATTGGAAGAGAAAACACATCATCAGCTAGTGTCATTGTGTCTGCCTTCGGGTGCAAGTGGCTTCGGAGCCATTTTAGAATTAATTTCTAGGCCTAGCTCAATGGCTCAACTGCTTCATCTTCCCCCTTCAAGCACTGGGACCCCGGAAGTTGCATTTCATGTTCTGGCTGATCTTATCACCTGCCTTCCTGGTAATGGCCAACAAAACAGTGGAGGATGGCACAAAGTTTTGGGACCCTGCAGCTATGGGAGACCCAGAAAAAAGTCCTGGCTCATGGTTCCTGGTTTTGGATAAGCTCAGCTCTGGCTGTTGCAGACAGCAAATGGAGGATCTTTCTGTCTGTCTTTCCTTTCTATAAATCTGCCTTTCTAATAAAAATAAATCTTTAAAAACATTTAAAAATGAGTTTATTTTTAAGGCTGGTTTACTTATTTATTTGAAATATGGAAACTTGGGGGGATGAGAGAGAGAGAAAGTGAATGTTTCTTTTACTAGTTCACCTGCTGAAAGGCCACATCTCCCAGAGCTGAACCAGGCTGAAGCCAGGAGCCTGGAAGTCCATCTGGGTCTCCCACATTGGGGGCAGGGGCCCAAGGACTTGGAGGCCATTTTCTGTTGCCTTCTCAGGTACTTTAACTGGAAGCTGGATTAAAAGAGGAGCATCTGGGACTCAAGCAGGCATTCAGTATGGTATGCAGTTATTGTTGGCGAAATCTTAGCCCAGTGCATCATGCCATAAAACCAGTTCATGGAATAATTCAGAGAATAAACTGTTGCTAACAAAAGGATAGGATACTTTTTATTTTTGTGGTTTATAGCAAACACTGGCAAGTACTTCTCTGTGTCTGGCTTGTAGTAGTTAATGACTACATATTTGTTAAATGAAAGAGTAGAGAGCAGATGCATTATAATTGGAAAGATCTGGGTTTGAAACTTGCATCTATCACTTATGAACATCTGGCATTGGGCAAGTGACTTAACCTTTCATATGTCGTCTTGGAAAATGAAGATAAGGTGAGTAGCTGTTCCTGGTGGTTTATACTTTGCTCATGTATGTTGTGATCAAGAGAAAGGAGAGCCAGAGATTGCCCATAGCAGAATAGTCTCAATAGAAGAAATGAAATAGGTGGGGAGATGAGAAAGAAGTGTTCACAGGAAATGTAACTCCACCCAAAGTTAGAGAGCAACAGGAAAAAAGGATTAGGGTGTGGCAGGAACTCCTCAGATCTACAAAACTGTAAAATGGAACATGAGAATTAAAAAAAAAGTTAAAAAAGAAGTCTTTGTGATTCATTATGATTAGGAAAGCCTAGGAAGATGAATGTATTAGCCACAAGTGGTCTTTTAAGTTCCTTGAATTCTTCCCAACTGTAATGAAAATTTAGAAATAAATAAATGAGATATATGGACAAAAAACAAACACACACACACACACAATAGAGAGGTGATGCAGCTGCAGATCTGCTCGTGCTCTTAGTCCATTTCGGTGAACTTATCTTTTGTACTGGTTCATTTATTTACTTGGATTTCACTTGTAACCCAGACAACAGGGAACTGAAGTATTGTTCTTTAGTAAGTACTGCCACTTAAAAAGCTTGTTTGAAAGAGATGGAAAACGGAGATAAATCTACAGATTCTCTCTCCTAATACCTGCAGCATCTAGGGTTGGACCCGGTTGGGGTCCATGTGGGTGGCAGGGCCTCTTGCCTCCCAGGAGGTGTTTTTTGCAGGAAGTGAAACAGAAACTCAAACCCAGGCACTCACATTTGGGATGCAGGCATTCCAAGCAGCATCTTGAGGCGTACCCCAAATCCTGCCCCATTTTAGGACATGTGGAATAATTTGTTTTGGAACTCTCATAGGGGGAGAGTTCCTTTTAAATATTTGGCATGAGATGGAAATCCTTGCCCTAATTTGTCCCTTGCTCTAGGAGTAGTATACTCAGTACCACAGTGCATGTTTGTGTGTGTATGTGCATGTATGTAATTCAGTCAAATACTGTTACACATTGCAAATGCTGATGAACGCTCTTAAACAAAACAATATACACTAGAAGTGGAAAGCAGCGATGACAACAACTCTCCCAGTCTCCCACTATTGACATGCTCAGCCACCTCTCATTTCATACTCAAGGACTGTTGGCAATGCTGGGCCACTTGGAAGCAATAGATTTCTATCTCCCACTGTCCTTTACTTAAACAGCACCTCCGACTTGAAAATATGAACACTGATTGCAGAAACAGTCAGCTTCCTTGCGGACCCCTGAAGGGTCCACAGTCATCAGCTCAAAATGCCAACTCCCTTGATTCTCTCAAAGATATGTCCTCATAACTCGTAAGGTGTGGTTCTTCCTTGTTTGATTTGTGATTTGCATAGTTCCATCTTTCCCCACAACTACATTAAAAACAGATAATAATTAAAATGAAAAAAAATTAAAAACATAACTGAGATGCCCATCCCAAAATAAAACCATCATAATATTTAAGAAATTAAATCTTGAATATACGGTTGACTTTTCTTCTTTATTCCATCCCTTAGAGTGAATAACCATTGCTTCATGGCAATAAATGCTTCTGTTATTTTTGTGTTTTCACACTGCAGGATCTGGGAGGCAGCAGGTGATGGCTCAAGTCATGGGGTCCCTGTAGTTGTGCAGCAAAGTGAGCTGCCACCTGGGAAAGTGGGTGCTGGTTTGAATGCTGGTGTTCCGCTTCCAGTCTAGGTTTTTGCTCTTTCATCTGGGAAGGCACTGGAGGATGGCTCAAGGGCTTCAGCTCCTGCTGCCCACATGGGAGACCCAGAGGAAGCTCTGGCTCCTGACCCCCTGCCTAGACCAGCTTAGGCTGTTGTAGTCACTTGGGGAGTGAATCAGTAAATACAAAGTTCTCTCTTTCTCTCTCTCTGACACTTGTCACTCTCCTTTTCAAATAAATGAATAAAGAAATATTTTTTAAAAGGGGAATTGGATTCCTGGGTGATCTACATGGAGTTTCTGACTCCTGACTCGGGCTCAGAAACATAACAGGCCTTTGGGAAATGACCCAATGGAAACACTCTTGCATTTGCTCTCTGTTTCCTCTCTCCCCCTTCTCCAACCTCCACTCTGCCTCCAAGTAAATACATGGTTGAACCTGTTTGAACTGTGCACTAGTCTTAGCCAGTGTATGTGTGTGATTTCTTTTTTTTTTTTTAAAAGATTTATTCATTTTATTACAGCCAGATATACACAGAGGAGGAGAGACAAAGAGGAAGATCTTCCGTGCGATGATTCACTCCCCAAGTGAACCGCAACGGGCCGGTGCGTGCCCATCTGAAGCCGGGAACCTGGAACCTCTTCCAGGTCTCCCACACGGGTGCAGGGTCCCAATGCATTGGGCCCTCCTCAACTGCTTTCCCAGGCCACAAGCAGGGAGCTGGATGGGAAGTGGAGCTGCCGGCATTAGAACCGGCGCCCATATGGGATCCAGGCGCGTTCAAGGCGGGGACTTCAGCCGCTAGGCCACGCCGCCGGGCCCAGTGTGTGATTTCAACAGGAAGACTTTCATCTGCACAACACAGCAGAAAAAAATCCCCAACTTCAGTTTCATAAACCTCATCTTCCTGTATAATCCTTTCAAGTTCTGTTTGACTTTTGAAATGCATTTATCTCTAATGGGGAAGTAATAATTGCACGGGATTATGAAGCACAAGTTGATATTTAGAGATATATGTATATATGTATGTTAGATTCACTGACCACCAGGTAAGGAATAACTCAGCCGAATATATAAAAAGAATTTAGATGGCCTTTATCTCAAGGAACCACCGTCACAGACTTACCTTCCCCATGCAGCAGAAAGACAGACATGAAGGAGTGGGCTGCAGAGGAAGCAGAGTGTGGAACGGACTGGGAAGGGGCCTTTCTAAACTCTCCTTGATGCAGAAGCTGAAACAGGGGGTCACCTCGGCCCTTATTTGGTAGGGAGAAATTGGTTTGTGCCCCTTATTGGTGCAACAGTGGTTTCACAGCCTGAGGGACCTGCCAGAATTCTGCCATCCGTTCCGGATTTGGTTGGAGGCAAATTCTGCCCTTCTCCGGTTACTGTGGTAGCCATCAATGTAGATATTGTGAAATTGCTAAGAATCAAATTGCTTTAATACCTTGGGATCTTGGCAAGAAAATGCATACCTAGCTCTCTGTCTCTCCTTCCCTCCATCCTCCTTTCTGCACCCTCCCCTGCCCTCATGCCTCTCAAAAAATTGTTTTTAAATATCATTATTTTGTGTCAGTGTGTGTCTAAAATAGTGAGCCTTTACATAGTATAGTGAATCTCCTAAGTTTCAATTTAACCCAACTGTATGAGTCCGTGATTGTTATGAATTCTAACTTAAGGTAACAAATATGGCGGGGGGGTGCTTCAAAAGGTTTTTGGAAATGGGATTAAAAGATAATTTTATTTGTTGAAAATACTTATAAAATCTCTACATGTAAAAGCTCTTCCAATGGTTCCTGGAAAATGTATACCACAAAAGAAGTATGCCTGGCTTTCCCAATTTTGGGCAAGCATATTTTTTAATTCTGTGTTTCCCAGAATCTTTTAAAAGTACCCTTGCGTTTAGGAGCCAACAAAAAATTTTAAACACAATTAAATGTGAGCATAATACTGCACAAACTCTTTCACAGCAGTTTTGTTATTTAAAATACCCTTTGGTTTCTGCTTTTGACAAGAATACTTCAGAAAAAATGGCTAGTTTTTAAATGGCACGTGATCATGTAGTGAAAATCTTTAACAAGTGAACCTGGTGATCTTAACAAATCATCCCCCTTTTTTTAGTAAAAACTTGGTGATCTTTTTTCTTAACAAAGCTTGTTATACCTATACTGCTTAGTCCAGATCAGTTCTAAGCTTTTAATCACAAGCAATGTTCTTCATACTTGAGGGAGTTGGAGCCTCACTGATTACTGGAAGGGTGAAAACTTAAAATCCCACTTAGAGCTTCACTGGAAGGCATTCTGCTCTGACATGCATCATTGTGCCTTTTAGAAAGTCTGGCCTGGGAATGTATCCCCTAGGCCAAGTCACACCTGTGATGTTCAGGGTCCCTGATGCTTTGCTGCATTCTGCCTGCTGTTTCTTAAAGCGCAGTCACCTTGAGGTGTACAATGGCTTCACACCACAGCAAGAAATAAAATTGAGGAATCAAAACTTCTGCCAGAGAGCCAGCACTGTGGCATAGAGGGTTGTGCTGCTGTGTACAGAGCCAGAGTCCCAGAGGCACGCTGGTTCAAGTTCCAAATACACTGACTCTGGTCCAGTTGCCTGTATAATCTAGCTCCTTGATAATGTCCCTAGGAAAGCAGCAGAAGGTGGCCCAAGTCCTTAAGCCCTTAGACCCAGATGGGAGACCAGCTGAAGCTCCTGGCTTCAGATTGACCCAGCCCGAGCTATTGTACACATTTGGGGAGTGAAGCAGCAAATACAAATTCCCTTTTTGTAACTCTGCCTTTCTAAAATATCTTAAAAATTCTTCCTGGATAAATGTGCTGTTGTGAGCTTTGGGGAAATAGCACATCCCTTAAGCCTCACCCCCACCCCTGCATCCTCGCACCAAGCTGCACAGTCCCACCACTACCCCTGGTTGTGTGCACGGTAGTCTGTGCTTGCCCAGAGCTCCAGAGCCACTGGCCAGGGAAGGGCACGAGGAATGGCCCTTGTCTCCAGCCATAATTGAGGTGTATTTTTTAAATTTAAAAATAGTACTGTACAATCCCATATCCCAATGAGAAAGTAATTTGGATGACATGTCACAGCACCATGGAGATACACACTAGCTCAGGAAAGCTTCTTATGATGAGCAAGACCAAGGCCTTGATAAAGGGACGAAGGGTGAGGTAGTCCTGGCAAGCAGCATTGGAAGGTTTAGAGAAAATTCGAGATCAAACTGCACTGGTCTCAGAGCCTGGGTAAAGATGAATCTAAAGTTCATGTCAGGCCAGAGTTGTGATTGGGGTTCCCTTTGTGTGATGATCCAGATTCCCAGTGGCATCCAAGCCAGAGAAAGACCACCTTCTAACTCTGATTTGCTGCCACGTGACGCAAGGCAAGGTGCAGGACTGTGGTCCATAGCTTTCCTTACCCAGAGTTCTGGAGATGAGCTGTGATGGTGCTGAGTGTGTAGACACAGTGCTTCTCTGGGTAGGTTGCTTTTCACTGTCTTTCCTCAGACGCTAGTCTGCAATCAATGGAAATCCAGTATTCCTGGTCTCTTTGCTTGTTGTGGCTGGACCTTGTGGACTTACATAGGGGGCTGAGGAGCCTGCTGCTCTGTTTCCTGTGGATTCATTATTTCTTCATGTCTTACACATGAAGCAGTTCAAATACTGGCATTAACAGTTTACCTGTCTGGGAGCCAAGATATGTCCGTGATGCCATTGACCTACTTTTAGGTCTTGGGAGCTTTGCAGACTGACTGGGGGCAGGAAATAAAGCCTCGGACACATGGCCAGAGTGTTTTTAATGAATCCTATATCACATATTATGAATATGTATTCTAAACATGTTCTTACCCATATATTCATTCACCGCATTGTGCAATGCTAAGACTGGGTTGCACAATGGACCAGCACGCGTTCGTCAGAGTAGTATACCCAGGCACTGGTGGAGGCCTTCAGGTTGTTATGGCAACACAAAGGTGACAGCTATTTGTTAGATTCCTAAAACAGACAATCTTAACTCTTTGCACTTTTAACTCTTAACCAGTGAAATATCATTCTTTACTTGTTTTCATATTTTGGAATGACTTTGTTCTGCCTCCTAATCCAGGTAGTCATTGAAATATAGTCACTAACTCCTCTGTCCTCCATATAGTTTATTCAGAAAATGGTATTTATGTTTATCTCTCTTTTCTCAAATGGGTTAGCATAAGGAAAATGTCAAAAAAGTTACATTTGAAAACCGCGCCACACAGACATAAAAGTTGGTCCCCAAGACATTATACTTACCATTAGAGACATAACAAAAATATGCATAAAAGTATAGTGTCTATCCAGTTGTATTAAAAGTTGCCCTCCTAGGGCCTGGTGTTGTGATGCTTTGGGGTTAGCTCCCTGCTTGGGATGCCGGCTTGAGCTGCCAGCTTCCCATATGGGAATGGTGGTTCAAATCTTAGCTGCTCTGCTGCCAGCCCAGCTCCCAACTAGGAAAGCAGCAGATGCTTTCCCAAGTAGTTGGCAGTTCCTGGTTTTTGGCTTTGGCCAGGACCAACTCTGGTTGTTTTAAATGTCATTCTAGAAGTATGCCAGAGGAGAGAAGATGCTCATGTTCTCATTCTATGTGTGCTTATTGAATAAATAAATATTTTTAAAACATTTGGCTGACTCATATACATGTGCTCAGTGATCTGTGCTACAGGTATTTCATTGCCTAATTGTGAGGGTAATTGTGGAGATACAAACTTTGTTGACAGTATAACAGTATGTAGATGTGAAGAAGAAAAGCAGAAAAATAAACCTGAAAGAGGCATGCTATAAAGCCCATATATTTCTGAAAAGGCAACCTCTTATCTAGGTTGTTGCACTACTGAAAGGGGCCACTTAAATTTGAGCAAATCACCATAGACTGTGAAGGGGTGTCCTTGAACGCTAACAGGTCTGAGGTAATTAAAATATTATAGAAGGAGTTAGATCCAAATAGCTTAGCCAAAGCAAGAGAGAGAATTCTAAGAGATAAAATACAGTTCCTGTAATGAAGATGGTATGGAAATTTGAAATATATAAACTTGAACACAACAACAGAATCATGCACTACAAGATCATGTGTTGAAGCCAAGTGTTCCGAGGAGGCTGCCTGGCGTCCTCAGCTCTTCTCTCTTGTGACTGAAAATGCCCCCAGTGTATCTGGAGGAGTGCCAAACAACTAGTCAGCCTTTTCTAGAATTTTTCAGATTATGAAAGATATTTGTGACTCACATTGTCAGTTCTGGATTCACTCCTCCTTTGCCTAGTGGATGCCCATGAGTACAAGCTGCATTCTAGATGCTAAGCGTTGCCCTGGTACTCACTCATTCTGCCTTCCCTACATTTCCACTAGTGCTGACTTGGCTCAGGTCCTTATTATTTCTCATCTGTCATCGTTTGGAACAGCTTCTTGAGTCATCTCCCTGTCTCCAGTCATGTCCTTCTTAATCTGTCATTTACCAGGCTGAGTTCCCTGATATGAAAGTCTGACTCACTTTAGAACTTGCATCTGGGGGGATGACATAATAGTGTAGCAGGCTGGGGGCTTGATCTCAGCATCGACATCCCATACGAGCACCAGTTCGAGTCCCAGCTGCTCTGTTTCTGACTCAGCTCCTTGTTTGTGGCTTGGGAAAGCAGCAGTGGCTGGTTCAGGTCCTTGGATCCTTGCACCCGTGTTGGAGACCCAGAGGAAGCTCCTTGCTCTTGGCTTTGGATCAGCCTAGTTCCAGCCCTTGCAGTTATTTGGGGAGTGAACCAGTTAAGAGTTCTCTATGTCACTCCTTCTCTCTCTCCAACTCTGCCTTTCCAATAAAACACATATATACATAAATACACATACAATGTAAAACTTGTATCTCTCTGTCACCTACAGGACAAAGTTTAAACTTGCTCACTGCTGTTAAGGGCTGTCCAAGATCTGGTTCTCCTTCTCCAGTCTCCCTCTTGCCACTAAGTGTTTTTCAGTGGCTATAGTTACTTTATATTTTCTTCATTCTCCAAACATTTCCATTCCATGAGTCTGTAAAACCTTTTGGAACTGAACACTTGTTACTTGACAACTACTGAGCTAGAGCTATAGTAGACATTATTCTATGTGAAATGCGTTTCTTGCACCCCAGCCCCTTCATCTAGCCACTGGCCATTCTTCCAGAATCAGCTCATGTGTCACCTCTTTGAGGAGGTGTTAATTTTCAACACTGCACTGTCCACACACCTCTGTCCCACACAGAGAGGCACCCCTGCACCTGTTCCTGTGGTTACCTCAGCCTCTGTAATCACCACCCTATTTCTGTGTCTGTAATCCCTAGACAAGCATGATCTATTAGAAGTACAATGCAAACTATATACATTATTTTAAGTTTTTATTTTAAGTTTTCTGATGGCAACCATTGAAAAGGAAGCAGCCAAGTTAATTTTTTTAAAGATTTATTTGTTTTTATTGCAAAGTCAGATATATACAGAGAGGAGAGACAGAAAGGAAGATCTTCTGTTCGATGATGATTCACTCCCCAAGTGAGCTCAACGGCCAGTGCTGATCCAATCCGAAGCCAGAAACCAGGAACTTCCTCGAGGTCTCCCACACGGGTGCAGGATCCCAAGGCTTTGGCCCATCCTGGACTGCTTTCCCAGGCCACAAGCAGGGGACTGGATGGGAAGTGGGGCTGCCGGGATTAGAATTGGCACCCATATGAAATCCCGGCATGTTCAAGGCAAGGACCCTAGCCACTAGGACACCATGTCAGGCCCTTATTTTTTTTTTTAAAGATTTATTTTATTTTATTGCAAATTCCTGTATATACAGAGGAGGAGAGACAGAGAGGAAAATCTTCCATCCAATGATTCACTCCATTTGCTTTTCTTTTTCCTTTTTTAATGATTTGTTCTGTCAGCTTTACATAATATCTTTTTTATTTTAATATTTATTGCAAAGGTGAGGACATTACAGACTCATGTGGCCCTCTATTCCAGTTAGGATGGAGAAGGTCAAGCTCAGCAGGAGGGGGAAGGCAGCTGAAATAAGTAACTTTCCCTCCTGTGTCCACTGGGTGTGGTGGAGTGGGGCTGAGAGTGAGGTATACTTAACTTTCCATCATACACAGTCATTTTAAAAATTTATGTAAGAGGGCTCGGCAGCGTGGCCTAGTGGCTAAGGTCCTCGCCTTGATCCCATATGGCCGCTGGTTCTAATCCTGGCAGCTCCACTTCCTCTCTGTCTCTCCTCCTCCCAGTATATCTGACTTTGTAATAAAAATAAAATAAATCTTTAAAAAAAATTTATGTAAGAGAAGTATTTTAAAGCTATCAATATGTGAAAATTTAGACCATGCAAACTGGAAGATATATTGAAATCTTCCTATGCTATTCAGTGCACCCAACAGAATCTTCAGTACCTAATCCATCGCTATCAAAAACCAAGTATGTGTGTATAATATAATTAGGATACAATAAGAAATGAGCAAAACAAGTATTACAGCACAGGGTGACCCCATGATTTGAATGCAGCCCATCATGTTGCAGAGTAGAGGATGAGTAGCATCATTTAAAAAAAAAAAAATTAAGTACCTGGTGCAGTAGCCTAGCAGCTAAAGTCCTCCCTTTGCATGAGCTGGAATCCCATATGGGTGCCAGTTCTAATCCCGGCAGCTCCACTTCCGATCCTGCTGCCTGCTTGTGGCATGGAAAATCAGTGGAGGATGGCCCAAAGCCTTGGGACTCTGCACCCACGTAGGAGACCCGAAAGAAGCTCCTGACTTCTGGCTTTGGATTGGCTCAGCTCCAGCCTTTGTGGCCACTGGGGGTGAATCAGCAGATGGAGGATCTTCTTTTCTGTCTCTCCTCCTCTCTGTACATCTGACTTTCCAATAAAAATAAGTAAATACTTAAGAAAATAAACACAATAGGGTACAGTAATTGTATGCTAGGTTTCTGCCCATTCATGGATGGAATTTTTTGACAGATTACTGCTCTGCTGTTGGCCACATTCAATATGTTGTAACACTCCGAAAAAAATGTGAGATAATAAACAGGAGAATTCTGGGGGTGGGGGGAGTTAAGATTCAGTGATTATTAAGACAAAGGGCTTGTCTGTTACTTGCAGCTAGTAGAAATGATCCCAACAGCCAGGTGGGATATACGGAGTAAAACACACCTGAACAAACACACGTTGAATTTGGAGAGAGCCTGCAAGTCAGCGCTGGGCTGAGTTCCCAGGGCACACTCAGAGCTTACCTGCCCTGCCAGGTACCGCCTGCCTACTCTGTCCCTCCCCGCAGGGAACATTTTCTCCATGAGAAAACCCCAAATCTGATTGTTTCTTACTTTTCATGCTTAATCATCACACTAGTAAGCTTGACTGATTATAATCACTAGTGTGATGATTGATTAATTAATTGGAAGGCAGAGAGATGGAGATCTCGTTTGCTGGTGATCACCTCCGCTCCACCCCACCCTGCAAATACCCACACAGCTGAGACTCAGCCAGTCAATGCCCAGGACCAAGAACTCCATCCAGTTCTCCCACATGGGAGGCAGACACCCAAGTGCTTGAGCAATTACCTCTGCTTTCCAGAGCATGCCTTCTCAGGAAGATGGCATTGGCAGTGGAGCCTGGACTGAAACCCAGGCGGCCTGATGAGGAATGGGGGCAGCCCAAAGTGCACACCTCTGTGAGTAGTTTCTGATGGTGGAATCAGTCTAGTATTCCCTGAAGCTGCCCAAACAGTCCTGTTGAAAGGAAACCTCTCACCCACAGCTCGGTGTACTTTCAACTAAGAAACCAGTGCCAGCTTCTACATTCCGGCTGACTGTCCCTCTGGGAGAATGTAGATGGAGTGAACTAGCAGATGTCATGTGAGAAGCCACCCATAGGAAAAAAAACTGAAGAGTTTAAGTCTTTGGCTTTCTCATAGCCTGCTAATGAGAAATGTGAGAGATTGTGAAATAATGCTATATATAGTTATAGTTAAATATAGTTTATATATAGCTATATAGTTCCTTTTGTCATCCCATGTGATCTGTTTTTTTTTCTTATTTATGACTTGTAGGCAACACACAGAAAGTTGCATCCTCCATTTTTTCCGCAGGCCTTTAACAAATGGTCAACTTTCCATGTAGATGTACCCTCACAGACTAGCACCTGCCATGTGGCAGTGGAGAGCACCATCTTCTCCACTGCATATCCTTTCCCTTAGTGAATCTTCTGTAGCTCATGCAATTAGCTGGATTCTCTGTGTTCTGTGCCTATGCAGATGCTCTCAAGAAATGATGCAAAACTTTCACCTGAAATTGGTGAGGAAAGTGATCAAACCTTGGCTGGTGAACTAACCATTGGATCCTTCTGCAGTGTGTCTGTGTGACTGTGTTGGTTTCTAATATGAATAGGAGTCCTGAGGTCTGTCCTCCGCCTGGACTGAGGAGGATGGATTAAGTCGGGAGGAAGGATTGCCATCAGAACAATAGGCTGTTCTTTCTAAGAATTACAGATCCTGTCATTGTTGGAGGATGTGAGTCCTAAAGGCATGGCATTCCTCCTGAAGAGCTGTCAAAAACAAATGGGATTCCAGTTTGGGTTTGAGTACAGGGTGGGGGTAGAAATGAATGGAAAGTGATGAACCTCCTTATTGATTCCCCTGGGGTAAAAGGAACAGTTAACTAGTCCTGAAAGAGGCAGATCCCAAGTGTGCTTGGATCCAGCCTGTGAGGGGAAGAATGGGACAGCACAGGTGATGGGCTTGACCTCCAGGACAGGTGAGCCAAGGGAGCGGTGAGCTTCAGGCAGAGAGGCTGCAGTCACCATGGGAACGTGTGCTGTTGGGCAGAAAGGGGAGCAAGTGAGAGAATGTTCATGTGGGTGATCAGTGTCAGATAACAGAGTGGACCCAGGCCCCACAGCAGCACCGAGGAATGGCCAGGGCTCTCAGGAGATGAAGTGGGAATTTGTCACTTTAAAATGGTTCATTTGTTTATATTCACCAAAACAGGAGAAAAGGGGGCCTTGGTGGCTCAGAAACTGGAAGTCTGGCAAACCTCCTGGTAGGATTTCAAAACCACCAAGGCTTCACTTATGATTCAAGGGAAAATTCAGGAACATCAGACACCAGGAACAGGGGGCACAAGATCCCACATAGGCTAATTTATTTGGGGAAGATAAACAGTAATATGAACTTGACACTCCCTGCCCCCAAATGTCATGAAGGAGTACAATGTATGATCCTATGAAACAGATAGATGGCTTTCCACTACCCATAGAAATGACAAAGTGTGGTGGCAGATATTAATCCTACTAGTCAAAATACAGATTAGGTTTTGCAACCACAGATTGGGGCTAAGCTACGCACTCTGGACCCTGACTCCAGCTTCTTGCTGATGCAGACCCTGACGGGCAGCAGAAGGACTTGAATAGTTGATCCCCTGCCACCCGTGTGCAGTGACTGGAGTGAATTCTCAACTCCCTGCACTGGTGTGGCAGGCATTGGGTAGAGTGAACCAGTGGATGAGAACTCTCTTGCTCTCTACCTTAAATGAAAAAAAAAAAAAAAAGATAAAAAAAACGCAGAAAGAAAAGGATGATGCTCTTTTGATGACACTCCAGTTCCTCTAGATCTTTCTTTGTGGTCCCTTTTCCTGCCAACTCCCATCCATCCTGCTTCCATTTGCTCTTTCCTCAGTGTGCTCCCTAGTGCTAGTGGAAAGAAGTCAGTCTGCGGTAGTGGATGGGTCCTTTGTGTGCCAAAGAACCTTTGGACAGCAGACCTATTGTGTACCTGTCTCGTTACCTCCTGTCTTTCCCAACTGATGCCTGCCCCCAACCTAGGATCGTTGGAATAAATACTTGATATCTCAGTGAAAAAAAAACACTTTTTATTTTGAAGGAATTATTTTTATTTGTTAGATTTATACATTCATTCATTCACCCAAGAAATAGTCAACAAATATATAATTCACGGTCTGGGGTTCTAAACATATTAAACTTAAAGACATGGTCCCCCAAAAGTCCCACACATCTGAACAAAACTAAGATAGCCTGCTTCTAGGAAGAATTTAGCTGTACAAATTATTTGACTGTATGGTTGTGTTTGAAGGTACAGATGCCATAGAGTGAAAGTGTTTGCCCCACCCTTGACCAAAATAGGACATCGAGCATCACCTGGGTAATAACTTGAGAAAGTTCAGATATGGCATATGAAAATGCTTTTTTGTTTTGTTTTGTTTTTCTTTCAACATAAGTACCAGGAGAAGGAAAAATATTGCATCAAACTGTATCCAGTTAGAATAAACTTGGAGAACACATCCAGAACTTTGATATCCCAAAGAGATAAACCTGGGTGGGCATAGGTGACTGTTAACCCCAAAACAGAAGCTCACTTGGGGAGGTACTGAACTTCTCTCCCAGTGACCCCTCTGGTCGCTTGGCTTTCTCCAACTTCTGTGATGTGATCTCAGTTCATTTCTCATGATCTTGCTCTTTTCTATTGGAATGTTGAATGTGCTAGTCATGCTTTCTTTTACAATGGTAAAAAGTCATGAATGAGGTGGAAACTTACCTGACACAGTCGAATTCACAGCATTGTGTTTGTTTCTGCTGACTTTGCTAGTCCTGGAGTTCATGGGAAGGAAGGTAGGAAGTCTCAGTTCAGATGGCAAAACATCCTTCCCAATATTATATTGGATGGCTTAAGACTTTTACCTGGAGTTTTCTGCTTTAAAATTATGTTTTGTGTATTAATGGTTTTGCTATTATTTGGGGGAATAATCGAAATATTGCTCGCTATAATAGAGCTGCATCTTCTCTGGAACGTGTGAGAATTCAAAAGCTAGCAATAATATTGATATCCTATGTGTGTAACACCACACAGATTTATGAGCAGTGTCTTAACTGTCAGAATAAGCATAGGAGTCAGATGGTATGTAATTCCTGTTTTCAAATTGTAAGTCTAAGACCTTGGGATGTAATATAATTAAATACATTTACAAGTGATAGAGTTGGATTTAAACCAGATTTCTTGATTACAGCATTCCCTGAAAGGTTCTCTGTGACAGTCTAGCTTCACAGTCACGGTCAGAAGAGGTGGATTTGGCCCCAAGTCCATCGGATTATGAGCCACATGGCCTGGAGAAAGTGCGTGACCTCTGCAACGCCCACCTGCCCTGAAGCCACAATGGCCATGTGACGATGGACTTGACCTCACCTTTTGGGCTTTTGCCCAGTTTCAGTCAGGTCATGCCTGTTAGGCATGCAGTAACCACTCTATAGTATTTGTTACTTATGTTATTCTCACAACAGTCCTTAAGGAGGCATGTTTTTCATTTTAGTAAGAGACACACGGTATGTTGTCTACCAGTGTAATCGTATTGAGTGTACAGCTGAGTGGTATTAAGTACGTTTCATGTATTGTGTAACTGATCTTTAGAAATCTTTTCCTCTTGCAAAACTCAAACTCTACATGTTAAACACCTTAATCCCCTATTTCCTCCTGCGCCCAGCACCTAGCAACCACTGGACTACCTTTGGTTCCATGAAATCACTTATTCTGGATACATCATTGAAGTGTGCGCATACAGGATTTGTGTTTTAGTGATGGGCTCATTACAATTAGCAGAAGATTCTCAGTATCACCCATGTGGTAGTGTATTTCAGAATTCCCTTCCTTTTTGAATAATGAATAGGATTCTGTTGTAGATATCACTCATCAGTTAATGAACTTTGTTTCCATCTTTTTGTACTGTGAAAAGTTTGCTGTGAACATCATCATATACATGTTTTAAATTGCTGTAACATATGGTAGTTCTAGTTTTAATTTCTTTAAGTTTCTTTTTCCTAGTGGCTTCACCAGTTGCATCCCTGCCAATTTTATATAAGGGTCCAAACCTTCCCACATCCCCTGTGTCATTCACTTTCTGTGTTGTGTTGATATAGCCATTTTAATAGGTATGATTAAGTAAGTAGTTTAAGATTTTATAAGACTCAGGACAGTGTTATGGTGTAATGGGTTAAGCCGTTACCTGCAACCCTGGCATCCGGTTTCAGAGCCCTGGTTTGACTCTCAACCATTTACACTTCTGACCCACTTCTTGCTAATGTGCCTAGGAAATCAGTGGAAGATGGCCTACTACCTGAGTTCCTGCCACTTACATGGGAGACCCTGAGGGAGTTCCACGCTCCTTGCTTTGTCATAGAGCAGCCCCAGTAATTTCAGGCTTTTGGAGAGTGAACCAGAGAATGGAAACTAACAAGATCTCTCTTGCTCTTTCCACCCCTCCCTCTTTGTCCTTCTCTCCCTCTGTTCCCCTCTTCCCCTCTCCTTCTCTTCCTCCCAACCCCACCCCTAACTTCACCTCCCTCTCCCAGCCTCTGCCTCGCCTCTTCCTTGTTCCACCTTCCAAATAAGCTTTCTGTTAAAAAAAGTTTATATGACTGATTTCTACTCTCTAATGTTCAAAGCCTAAGATGGTGTGTCAGGCTCAACTCTAAGACTTGTTGCTTCTTGTCTTGTTATTTCCAACAAGAAGTATTCACTGGCCAAAAAAAAAAAAAAAAAGTCATCTAACCATGTGTGAGCTCCCAAAAGGAAGGATTTCCTTCTGGTCCTTCTCTTAGCAGTCCTTTCTCTTGTAACATATTCACACTAAAGGTCAGCCCTTCTTTATTGCCATTCCATTCACAGCCTCAGTTTCTTTTGCTTATAATTTAACGTAATTGACTGACACAGTTTGGAAAGAAATCTCAAATAATAAGTCAAATATCAATCCTGCTCTCCTGGAACTGTAATTAAGTTTTTGTTAAAATTTTTTGTTCTACTCTTCTAGTCTGTTAGTGTCATGGATATTTTTTCTGCTTTCCATGCTGAATTTGGAATCATGTCTTCAGATATATCTTCTAGCTCACCAATTTCCTTCCAACAACGTTTAATTTCTTTTAAAATCTATCCATTTATTTGCAGTTTTGATGACTGAATTTTATTTATTTCAACAAGTTTATTTTTCTAAATATTTATGTATTTAAATGTTTTATTGGTTTTTTTTTTTTTAATTTACTTCAGAGGCAGAAATTCAGAATTCCCACCTGCTACCCATTCCTCAAATGCCCACAGTAGCCTGGAATGGGTCAGGCTGAAGGTGGGAGCCAGAAACACAGTTTAGGTCTCCCACATAGATGGCAGAAACATAATTACTTCTGTCATCACTGCCGGCTGCTTGGGTCTCCATTGGCAGGAAATTGGCACAAGAGTCAGAGCAAGGGCTCACACCCAGTGTGGGTACTCCATTATGGGACACAGGTGTCCTAACGCCTTGACTAAATGCCTGTTCCCTATGTGGATATTTTACGGTATTTCTGGTCCCTGCACTTGCTTCCAACACCAACTTTTATTTATTTAAACATGGTAAATCCATTTATTTGGGGTGTGTGCCTAGTAATTCCACTATCTAGAATCCTTGGGAGACATGGTTCTGCTATCTGTTACTCCTGCTAACTGTTCCCCGTGATTTTTTTTCTTTATGAATTTAACTGCTTTGATAGTTAGTGTTTTACTATGAAATATTTATTTCTATTAACCTTTATGTGTGTGAATTCTTCAAATGTGGGACAAAGAAATGTTCTTTCTGAGACATTTTATATGTGTTTTTACCAGAGTGCTATTTGAGGCACTAACAGAGTCAACCAAATGTGGGGGTCTGAGACACTTTGAGCATGAATTTGAGCCCTAGATCTAGAATGAATTTTCCTTGTGAGTTCAGGTTCTCAGAGGTGAACATTTATGATTAATTTATTCATATTAAAGGCAGAGTGACAGGACAAAAAGATATATGTAGAGAGATCTTCACTAATTTCCACCACAAATGGCTGCAATGGCCAGGGCTGTTGCATGAGGAAGCCAGTGAAGCCAGAAGCCCAGAACTCCATGTGCTGGCAGAGGCCTGTTTCCTTGGGCAGGCATCTGCCGCTTTCACAGGTGCCTTAGCAGGGAGCAGCATCAGCAGCAGACCAGCTGGGAGTGAACCAGCATTCTGATATGGGTTGCCTGCATCATCAGTGGCAGCTTAACCTACTGCACAGTGTTGGACTTGGCAGTGATTCTGAGCCTCCGTGCTTGGTGCATGGATTTGAAAATCTAATACTCTGTTGAGATTTTCTGTGGAGGTGAGGATGTTTGTCATTTTCTCTCTCTCTCTTTCTCTCTCTCTTTAAAAAAGCTTTAATTGCTTTTGTTTATTTTTTTACTTTTTTAATTTATTATTATCATTTTATGATACAGTTTCATCCTGGGATTTCCCTTACCTCCTCCCCAGTCTCCTTCTGCCACCACTGAGTTCCCCTATATTATACTATAGTATTTCATAATCAATCATGTCAGTCATTGAGGGCATGGCAATGGCAGAGATCCAGCATCCTATTATCAAGATATATTTAACAGTTTCATTGGGAGTCCATCTTTGATCTGGAAGTAGAGATGCATACTGCATTGTATCCTCACATCCGCATCTGGATATGATAGTCTCCATTACACGTACATCCTCTTAAATGAAAAGCCACAGTGCAAAATCAACAACAGGAAGAAAAATAGAAATTTACAATGCCATGAGGTTAAATAACATGCTATTGGATATGATAGTCTCCATTATACAGCTACTGTACATTTGTTGATTTTAAAGAGGAACTCTGATTACTTTCCATCTGTGGGCAGTTTCTTGGCTTTTCACTCGTGTTTTGTGTATGTGTGTGTGTGTGTGTGTGTGTTCATGAAAATCAAACGGAAGGTCACGTACAAGTTCCCTGAAGAGAAGTTCCAATGCAGAGTTCCAATGAACTCTTACGATTTTTCGCTGAGGCTTTTGATCTAAGAATTGCTCACTCTCTTTATAGTTCAACAGTACACTAAGGTATTTTTGAATATTTTATCTAGGTTAGGCATTAGATGCAATCGTTAAGACATCACTTGGGAATCCTGCATTCATATCTGAGAGCCTGGCTTTGAGTCTCAACTTCTCTCCTTATTCCAACTTCCTTACATTGCACACCCTGGAGGCACCAGTAAGGTCCCAAGTAGTTCGCTATCTGCCACCTGCCTCCAAGACCTAAATTTAGTTTCAGGTTCCTGGATTCAGCTGTTGCAGATATTTAGAAAGTGAACTGAAGATTTCTCTCTTCGCTCACTCACTTGCTCACTCTCTCCACCTTCCAAATAAATTTCAAAAGAAAAATAATTTTTATCCAGAATATTCATTTTCAAGCAAAATTTCATTCTGTATACCTATTCTCCATATTACCAGACACAGAAGCCTCTACTCATAATTTTGCCAGTTCCATGTTTTATTTCACATTTGGGGCAAGTTTGGTAGAATCAACAACTTGTAGGGAAAAAAAGCTGACTCTCCCCCCCCCCCAAAAAAAAACACACACACACAATAAAATGGGTCTGGTATAATGGCCTAGTGGCTGGGTCCTTGCCTTGTACTCGCCAGAATCCCATATGGGCACTGGTTCATGTCCCAGCTGCTCTGCTTCCCATCCAGGTCCCTGCTTGTGACCTGGGAAAGTAGTCGAGGATGGGCCAAAGCCTTGGGAGCCTGTAACCATGTGGGATACCTGGAAGTAGCTCCTGGCTCCTGGCTTCGGATTGGCTTAGCTCTGGCCATTGTAGCCAGCCACTTGCGGGATAGGTCAGTGTACAGATGTTTCTGTCTCGCCCTCTCTCTGTGTATCTGCCTTTCCAATAAAAAATATTTTTTAATTTTGCAAGAAAAATGATTACATAAGCAGCTAAGTTATTCCTTTAACATTCTACCTTTTACACACCTACACTGACTCTATAATTGAAAGGCAACAGCAGACTAATCCTAAATCCTGACTCAGAGGCTAACCTCAGGTGCCAGCTTCTCTGGGGGTGGAGAAACTGGCCTCTGGCTTGCTGGTGTGCAGAGCTGCTGAGTGACACATTTCGAGCTGTCCATCGTGGATGGCCGGGCAACAAGTGCGTGGAGATGGTGTCTTTGAGGCATGCTGGAACATTATTCCAGAAAGAAGATCCTTACTAAAGGGCCAGCAGGGGTCCTCATGAAAAAGCAGCAAGGATCGATGCGTTTCAATGCTCTTGACAGGCAAGCCTTTCGCCTTGACCCCCACTGCCTCCCACCATGGCATTCACCCAGGTCTTTAGCTTTTCTCCAGTCCTTCTAGCCAGCTATCATTCATCAGGAAGAAAAGCCTCTCTCTCTATGAATAGGCCTGCCAGTCTTCCTCTGTGGAGCCCTTGTCATCACTTTTTGAGCAAGACAAAGATGTGTTTGGAGCTATCGGTGAAGGCCAAAGTTGCAAGATGTTTTTTCTTTTTTATTTCCTGGACCAGTTAAATGTTTTGAAAATTATAAAGCCGTACAAAGAGTTCATTCACTTTTTCTTTTGCTAAGAGCATTTTTTTTTGAAATGCTAGTTTCTGCTGCTGTATCAGTATGTTCCATAATGAACCACCCCACAAGCAGTGTCTTAAAGCAGCCCACATTTATTCTTTACTCTTTTTAAATATTTTTTTTATTTATTTACTGTTTGAAAGGCAAAGTTACAGAGACAAAAAGGGACAGAAAACAGAAGTCTTCCATCTGCTGGTTCACTCCCCAAGTGGCTACAATCCCGTTGAAGCCAGAAGCCTGGAGATTCATCCACGTTTCCCACGTAGGCACTGGGACCCAAGCACTTGGACCATGCTTTGCTGCTTTCCCAAGCACATCAGCAAACTGGACTGGAAATGGGGTACCCAAGGCTTGAAACAGCAAACATCCATGATGCTGGCATCAGAGGAGTCCGTTTTATGCCCCACCTCACAGTGCCAATCCCCATTGTGCTCTCCTTGGCTGGGCCCACTCACCTGGGACTGGACCATCTGGGATCCTCTCAGTCACAAAGTTGGACCCTTATTTTGAGCAGCTCACATGACAAGGTTCTCTCCTCATTATGTTAATCCCAAGAGACCAGTCAGGGCAAGAAGCAAAGACCAAGTGAATTGCCACCAATGTGGCCCCCCTCTGTCATTTACCAATGTCAAGTCACACAGACAAGCCCAGATCCAAGGGTGGATAGACAGATTCTTCTTTCTTTCTTTAATCTGAAAGATGGAGTGACACAAAGAGAGAAAGAAGCCCACCCTGGTGGTTGTATCCAACACTACTTATCTCCCAAAGTCTAATCTCACAATACGCTAGGGGCTAATGCTTCAACTGATAAATGGGGGATCAGATTCCTCGTAAATTGGGAAGGTGAGGTACAGATGCTGAGTCCCCACCTGCTTTCTTTCTGGATCAAAGCCCCTGGTGCTTCAGGTCTGTCCCCCAGCCGGAGAAAGCTCTCAGTTTTCTGGGTTTGTGTGGTTGAATCCCATCCTCCTGGAGAATCTCTAGGTTAAGGTCATGTTACATGATCTAGCCATGTAACATGATCCTTAAGTGAGAGCTACTCATTTTCAGAGGCTCAGGGGATCAGGGCAGGGCATGTTGTCATGGGTGGCCCTCTCCAAAAGTGAGAGAACCCAAGAGAAGTTTTGGTGAAAGTCAACTTTTGTTGTATAGTCACTTTGATTTCACACAATTTTGTGTGAGAATGCACTGACAATCCAAAGCCCTCTGGACTCCTGATTCTGATGCCCAGGTCTGTTAGCCTGAGAATGATGGAAATGAGCACAGAGTCATAGATTTGGAGTTGGAAATTCACCTTCACTCTTACAAGCTGCCTGGCCTGAGCTGGTCAGTGGCCTCGAGCACCCCTCTCCTGCAGGGTTTTACTGGTTGCTCCCACTGGGTGCCCCACAGCTGGGGAAGATGGAAGCTCCCTGAGACTGTTTCCCCTGCTACTGGGGCTGACCTGTGCAGTGTTTCAGTGCAGTTGTGGGTGGTGGGGACAGTGGTCTGCGGTACCTCAGAGTTTTCACTCTTTCTCTATCTACACTGACCTGGCTCATGTGGGTAGGGAAGTGAAATGTTGTAGGATGTTTTTTTTTCTTTTTTTAAGATTGACTTGAAAAGCAGAATTATTGAGAAAACAGAGAGAAAGAATGTCATCTGTCCTCTCTTCACTCCCCAAATGACTGCAATGAAGCCAAATCTTAGGAATTCCATCCAGGTTTCCCTTGTGGACGCAAAGGCCTGAATGCCCAGGCCATCCTGGGCTGCTTTCACAGGCACATTAGCAGAGAGCCAAGCTGGCAGAAGAACAGCCAGGACTTGAGCCAGGAAGTAAGGGGATGTCTTGCCCTCTGCAGTGTGGGTTGGCACCCTTGGCACAGACAGAGGTGGGTGGTGTGTACCAGGAAAAACCACAATACTTACAGTAAAATCACAGCTTCTCTCAGGGTCCAAGGTAGTGGTGGGATTCTTTGTGCAAAGCCCTGTGAAATGTGGCTATTGTCATTGTTTTTGCCTGGGTCAAACAAGCTGTGGATTCAGTTATGAGCGTGGCACTGGCAGCAGAGCCACTGTGGACAATTTTAATCTAGAAGCTGCTTCTGGGGTTAATTTAATATATATAACAGCCTTGCCATGGACAGTTCTATCCTGTAGGAAGTAGGGACATGGGCTTAGAAAAAGAAGACATCTCTCAATGTGTTCCTGGTATTCACGTGGTTAGAGTGGAACTGTGGTCTGCAGCTGTGCCACTGTGCCTGCTCCTGCATGGGAAATGTGTAGTATTAAAACACATACACACAACTATGCACAGAATTTGAAATTGTTTTCACCACAATGACTTTTTAGGGTACTTTTTTATTGCGGGGAAAGAGATCTCCATTCACTCTGCCTGCAATAGTCAGGCGGCTGATTTTTTTTTTTTTTTTAGATTTATTTATTTTACTTGAAAGCATTACTGAGAGAGAGGGAGAAACAGAGATCTTCCACCCACTGATTCACTCCGCAGATGGTTGCTTTGGCCAGAGTTGAGGCATCCAAAACTGGGGACCAGGTCTGCCCCATACGTGGCTGCAGGGCCATCCTGTTTTGTTTTCCCGGGCTATTGGCAGGGAGATGGATCAGAAGTGAGGCAGCTGAGATATCAACCAGCACCCATTTGGGATCCAGCACAGCAGCAAGATACTTAGCACCCTATGCCACTGCATCATCCTCAAGAGGTTAAATTTGTTGTTGTTGTTGTTGTTATTAAAGATTTATTAATTTTATTTATTTGAAAGGCAGATTTACAGAGAGAATGAGAGAGAGAGAGCAATCTTCCATCTGCTGGTTCACTCCCCAGATGGCCACAATGGCCGGAGCTGAGCTGACCTGACCTGACACTGGGAGCCAGGAGTTTCTTTCTGGGTCTCCCACATGGGTGCAGTGGCCCAAGGACTTGAGCCATCTTTCACTGCTTTCCCAGACCATAGGCAGGGAGCTGGGCAGAAATCAGAGCAGCCAGGATCCCCTATAGGATACCAATGGTACAGATGGAGGATTAGCCTGATGAGCCCCCATGCTGGTCCCAAGATATTGGGATTTGATCCAGGTCTCTCATGTGATGGCAGGGACTCAAGGCCTTGAGGCATCACCTGCTGCTCCCTGGGGTGCACATTAGCAGGCAGGTGGATTGGGAGCTGAGCTGGGGCTTGAGTACAGGCACTGTGGTATGGGATGCACAGTGTCCCAGGTGGCGCCTTAGCTCTCAAGGCAAATGCCTACTGCCAAATTTGCTTTAATTAAATTTCTCCAAAAAGATTTCCAAGTACCCTTATATGCTTGTTTAGTGCTAGGCCCTAATTATCAAAATTCTGTAGCAGCAATTGCATGTAGTTTTAGAAATCAGTGCCAAGGAGAAAAATACATACTTAACAAATTAAAAAGTTAATTGAGCTAATTCACATAATCTGCCTACCAAAATCACTGAAATTTCAACAAATTGATTTTATATATGATCCAATATTTAGAAAAATATAAAAGGCAAATATATGAAATTATGTTTTTCCTGACTGTGATTTATTAGGAAGTTTGTCTTAAATTTTATTTGGTCATAGATTTTTTTAAGGAGCAGAAGAGCAGACCAGGTCCACCTCACAAATTTTTATTTAATTAATTTGAAAGGCAGAGAGATATGGTAAGAAGCTCTGCTTTGAAAGAGTTCTTGGCTTATTCAGGAACACAAATTCATAAAGTGGCATAAAACTCCATCATCTGTGCTTACACCTGTCCCTTTATATTTTTTTAAAGATTTGTTTTATTTTTAGTACAAAGTCACATATACAGAGAGGAGGAGAGACCGAGAGGAAGATCTTTCGTCCGATGAGTCACTCCCCAAGTGAGCCACAACAGCTGGTGCTGCGCCGATCCAATGCCGGGAACCAGGAACCTCTTCCGGGTCTCCCATGTGGGTGCAGTGTCCCAAAGCTTTGGGCCGTCCTTGACTGTTTTCCCAGGCCACAAGCAGGGAGCTGGATGGGAAGTGGAGCTGCCGGGATTAGAACCAGCGCCCATATTGGATCCTGGTGCGTTCAAGGTGAGGACTTTAGCCGCTAGGCCACGCTGCCGGGCCCTGTCTCTTTATGTTTTTAAATGTGATTTGTAATGAGACCCTGACTCAAGCTTGAGTCAGTGTGTTTTATTATTATTATTTAATTATCTTATGATACAATTCCATAGGTTCTGGGATTTCCTTTATCCTTCCCCTAACATCTCTCCCACTGATTTCTCCTGTATTTTTACAATAGTATAGTCCTTCATAAGCAGTCGTAAGTCTGTCATTCTGCTGTTTAAGTGTATCCTGACATTGTAGGTATGGACAGAAGAAGAGAGTCCAGCATCCCATTGTGAAGATATCATTAACAGTTTTATTGGGAGTCCATCTTTGATGTGGAGATAGAGATGTATACTGCATTGCATCCTCACATCTGGATATGATGGTCTCTACTGTAGTTACTCTGCATTTCCTTAGATGAAAAGTCATAAAACAAAATCAACAACAGGAAGAAAAAATAGAAATTTACAATGCGATGAAGTTAAATTACATGCTACTGAATGGCCAATGTGTCGCTGAAGAAATGATGAAGGAAATGCATGTGAATATTTTCGATGATAAGAGAACTCACTAGTGCTTACAAAGGCAGAAGAGCGCTGTGTGGCATTTCCTTGTTTTTGCACGCGACAGCGCAGTCCTCATGCTGATCCTTGGTGGTAGACGCTGACATTGGCGCCTCAGGCTCATAGAGGTCAGAAAGTCGGACATCACCTGGGTCTGTGCATGAATGGAGCACAGTCTATCTCTGACAGTGCTGTGGGGACATGTCGCAGGCCAGGATTACAAAGGGCATCACTGTCTCTGTTTGCAGGAGGTAGTCTTTCACCTTGGTGTCTTTAGCTAATAACCTCTGTAAAGAAATGATTTTACAAAGCCTCAGTTTCTTAATTGGTAAAATGGGTCTAATTTTTTTTCCCCTACTTAGGACTTCTTAGGCATGTGATAAATCTGGACTGAAATCATGTATGGTCACATGTTCATTAAACTATTTGCGTTACCTCATACCCGATGTTAGTGTTGGGAGAATGATAGTTTATAATTATACATTAATACATAGATGAGACCGAAATCCTATTCGTCTTTGAAATGGCCATGGGATTTTAAAGACATGCTTGTAGATTCTCCTGAGGGTATCTGGCTTAGCTTTTGCTTCCTGACGGATATCTTCCAAAATCTACGTTTTCTGTTGAGCTTCAGAAAGCACTGCACTAAAATCTGTCCCAGAAAGCACGGTTGCTTGTCTCCAAATACTGTTTGATTGAGAAGTTCTGCTCCCAGGGTTCTTCTGACGACGTCCCTCTTCAGCCTTGTGCACGGGAGCATTTTGACATAAATTCTTAATCGTGTAGAGTAAATCCTTTCACGAGCAAAGGCCGGGGACAAATATGCTTGCCGGCCTTAATGATTACCTTATATGAGCATCATAAAAGCTCTCCCATGTAGGCCACTTCTTCTCCCAGAATATTCAAGAATGTGGGTTACATGGTTGAGTTACAAGAACACGAAGAACGTATAAATCAAATCCCAGCGCCGGGACACCCATGTCAGAGTGAATTCAACTGAGCAGAGAACTGAGTGACCAGGATCCCTGCATGGGCTGAGCTAGCTAAATGACCCCACCCCACTCACAGCAGCAGCAGCAATCAAATGTCACTTCAGAGGCCCAGTTCTCTCAGGCCTAACAGTGGCCCACACCTTACGAAAGATGAGGTACAGAAAAAAAAAATAACAGTCGATTTAACTCAGCTAAATTCTTTTTTCCTTTAGAAACAATCCAAGTTGTGTCCATCTCTCAAAGAGCAAACTCTCCTCCAGATTAGAGTGAAATCTGTGTATAAAGCATGTTTATAGTTGATGGTACATCAGAGGACCATTTTTATAGTTCAACGTTTCCTTTACTTCCCAATAAAATCATTCTTTGAGGCGTAACTGTGTTCCAATAATTAGTCAGATTTTATAAGCGTGCTAATGTATTTTTAGCTTGGTGTCGTCTTTAGCTAATATCCACTGCAAAGAAATGGTTTTGTCTTTTTAAAATTCCTTGAATTTCAATTTGATTTAGTTCCTACTTAAACGTCCATGTGCTTGCATCATATAGTAAACCTGAAGTCCAAATTATGCACCTCAAAAGAATCAACAAGGTCATTTAAGACAAAAGTTTCTTCTTTCAAATGCATGGGTTTCTATTTGCACTTACTGTAAACTACTTGAAAAAATGGAATCGTAGGGGCTAGCATTGTGGAGCCGCAGGTTCAACCACCAGCTACAACAGCAGCATCCCATGTGAGCTCCAGTTCTAGTACTGGCTGCTCCACTTCTGATCCAGCTCCCTACTAATGTGCCTGGGAAGCAAAGGAAGCTGTCTCAAGCACTTGGGCTGCTGCCACCCATAGAAGAGACTCAGATGATGACATGCCAGTCTTCTGGCTTGCACCTGCCCAGCCTGAGCTGTTACAGACATTTGGACATGAACCTGTGGGTAGGTGAAAGATCTCTCCCTCTGTCTCTCCCTTTCTGTCACTCTGCCTTTTAAATAAAGTAAAATCTAAAGAAGAAAAAGAAAAGCATAACTGTAGAACTGTCCCCAAAGAATCTATATTATAGCTATTTATAACTGCATGTATTTTATATATAGTTATATAGAAATGATTTTAATTTTGATGCTGATGTAAGATCAGTCATTTCTGGTATTCCTTTACGGACTCTCCAACTTCGTGAGTCAGTTTTTTCAGTAACACTTCCAGGAGCCTGGAACTGCACCTGGGTATCATACTTGAATGGCAGGGTCCAAGTCACTTGGGCCAGCTTCTGCTGCTCTCACAGATGTGTTAGCAAGGAGCTGGATGAGAAGTGGAGCGACTGGGACTCCAGGCTGGTGCTCGCTTGGGATGCTGACCCTCCCAGGTGGCAGTTTAACCTGGCCCCTATTACATATGTCTTAATGGTGTCAATCTTTTATCTTCTTACTCCCCAACTCCTCTCTTAAGTGTTTTCTTTCTTTTCAGGCCAACTAATAATGGTTTATTCAAGAATTTGTCTCTACATCTAGAGATTGTATAACATTTTGTCATACCTCCTGTACTGTCCTGGAATGAAATGCAAAGATACTGTAACTCCTGTCTACGTAGGGCTTCTGTTTTTAAATGCCTGTCTGCCATATCAGGGAGAAAGGTAAAGACAATAATCCATGTGAAAGCACGCTGCGTCTCAGCACGTCACTGCTCAGGCATCGTTATGTGGAAAGACATGCACATAGCTGAGCGCTGCGTGCCTCTTGCAGAGTCGCCAGAATGTGCCCCACCCCCTCACCCCGCAGGCTGACCAGCACAGGTGTGGCCCAGATGCGGCCAGGCTTGGCCTTAGCTGTAGCGTTGTGATTCTCCAAACTGAGCAGTTGTTAAAGCTCCAGACGCAACAGAGTACACAGTTTTGTCTGAGCTCACATGCTAGCTGCATTCCTGGGAGATTTACAAGATCTTACACTTGCACAAAAGTATTTTATTTACATGTAAGACAGATGAAAGACTTAAATCAATAAACAGGTGTTTTCCTGTGTGTGGATTAAAGGGGAGCATTTGGAAATCACGTGGAGGCCACTGTTGTGACACAGCAGGCTAAGTTATTAGTGCATCACATCCTGTGTCCCAGAGCTCGTAGGAGTTCAGTGTGCTCTGCTTCCATCCCACCTCCCTGCTAATGTTCCTGGGAAGGCAGAAGATGGCCCAATGGGACTACCCACCCATTCAGGAGGCCCAGATGGAGTTCTCGGATCCAGCCTTCAGCCTGGCCAAGCCCCAGCCACTGGAAGTGAACTAGCAGACGGAAGGCCTTGCTCTCTTCATCTGTTCATTTCCCTCTTGTAACCCTGCCTTTGAAATAAATCATTATAGGAAAAAAAAAGATGGAAAAAGAAAGTTAGGTTGGGGGCGCATGGGGTGATTTTTTCATTGTTCTGGGGAGCTCCTCACTTAGCAGGACATTGATTAGTTCTGCCTCCTGCTGGTGAAATCTAGGAACATCTATCTTCCCCTAGCACTGACATGACCAAAAATATCAGCACCGCTAAAGAAAAGGGACAGAGCCTGAGATGTTAAACTGGATTGTTTTATTAAAGAGTTGAATCATTATAGAAACCCACATGGTAGTCAGCACCATCCTGAATGAACACCATGTCTCCTCTAGACTGTAAGCTTAGGCAAGATCAAGATGATATATTACAGTGTCCAGAGTGTCTTGTGTTGGTGCCAGGCAGCCGTTTTGTGCTCATTAGCTATCTCTTCACTGAAGGCTGATACACATCCAACTCTTATTTTCAAAAGAACTGACATTACCTCTATTAGTAACATACCACTTTTATCAAATTTCGTTGCTGACATGTTACTAGTAAGCTATTCAGTGCTTAATTGTCTAAACCTAGAAAATAACTAATATTTGTGCCTCACTGAAGCGGATTCTTTTGTATTGAATTTTGCATTTATATTTATGGACACTGTGAATTTTCACTCTTTAAAAAGCATTTTCTTCCATCGTTATAAAACTAGTGCAAGATTCTTGGACATAATAAGGGCAGAAAGAAAATAACACAGACATTCTGTATTCCCAAAGACATTATTATCCATCTGTAGAGATGACTGTATAAATAGGATCATTAAAACTAATAGCTGAGTGCCATTTGGAATATGATATTAACGACAGTGAGAAAGTAGAGATCATGATGAGTAATCAGGATGTTCAGGAGGCTCAGGCATCATCTTTTTTTTTTTTTTAAAGATTTATTTATTTTATTACAAAGTCAGATACACACAGAGGAGGAGAGACAGAGAGGAAGATCTTCCGTCCGATGTTTCACTCCCCAAGTGAGCCACAACGGGCCGGTGCGTGCCCATCCGAAGCCGGGAACCTGGAACCTCTTCCAGGTCTCCCACGCGGGTACAGGGTCCCAATGCTCTGGGCCGTCCTCGACTGCTTTCCCAGGCCACAAGCAGGGAGCTGGATGGGAAGTGGAGCAGCCGGGATTAGAACCGGTGCCCATATGGGATCCCGGGGCATTCAAGGCGAGGACTTTAGCCGCTAGGCTACACCGCCGGGCCCTCAGGCATCATCTTAAGTGATGGAAATGACCTGAACTGGTAGAAAGGACCACATTCTAGCAAAGGAAGAATTTAACAAAGGTTATCATGGAAGGGCTAAAAAAGAAGACATCAAGCAATGTTCAGGGACTTTGATGGGTAGAAGGAGGTATAGTTTGCCTGCAGGAGAAAAATATAAAGAGAGGTAGTTGGCAGAGGAAAGATAGGCCTGCTATGATTGTATTTTATATGTCTATTTTAAATGTTTGAGGTTGATGCCAGGGTTTAGTAAAACTAAGCTTTCAGCTGTGACGACAACATCCTATAGGCATGGGTTTGAGTCCCAGTTGCTGTGCGTCTGATTCAGTTTCCTGCTTATGGCCTGGGAAAATGGCACGACATGGTCCATGTTCTTGGGACCCTGCACTCATGTGGGATGCTTTAAGAAGCTCCTGGGCCCAGCGCTGTAGCGTAGTGGTTAAAGTCTTTGCCTTGAATGCGCCGAGATCCCATATGGTTGCCGGTTCTAATCCTGGCGGCCCTGCTTCCCATCAGCCCCCTGCTTGTGGCCTGGGAAAGCAGTCAAGGGCGCCCCAGAGCCTTGAGTTCCTGCATCTGTGTGGGAGACCAGGAAGATTCTCCTGGCTCCTGGCTTCGGATTGGCTAAGCTCCAGCCATGTGGCCACTTAGGGAGAGAATCATTGGATGGAAAATCTTCCTTTCTGTCTCTCCTCCTCTCTGTATATCTGCCTTTCCAATAAAAATAAATAAATCTTAAAAAAAAAAAGAAGCTCCTAGCTCTTGGCTTCAGATCAGCTTAGCTCCAGCTACTATAGCCATTTAGGGAATGAGCCAGTGGATGGAAGCTCTCTCTCTCAACTCTGCCTTTCAAATAAGAATAAAATAAATCTTTAACAATGCTAATACTTACAAAAATTCTTTTTATTTTATTTTTATTTTTTGTTTTATTTTACTTGTATCAGTAAAAGGAACGTTTTCATATTTAGATTTTGGATTGAAGATTTTTTCCATCTTTGAAAATGGGCACGATACCTCATTCATAAACACACATACGTCTATTGAGCGCGGTAACAGATGTGACACAGTCCAAAACACAGTACATCAAAGACGGCTAAGGGATGTTTTTGATGAGATTAAAATAAGTTATATAGCCCTGCTACACTTGGGAATAATTTGTAAAGTTCAATCATGGACCTGTTTAAAACATCTAAATTCATAACTCATCAGACAAAATATTTATTATGAGTGGTCTGGGATTCTGTAAATTCCAGACTCTTTACCTATAAAAACATGAGTAATATATTAAGCTTATAAGAATTATGATGAGGATTCAAATGTGCATGGAAAATATATACTTTCTCATTCCATCATTTGTGTATGGTTTTTTATAATTTCATTTTTACATGGTTGAGAAGGATGTGGGCCACTGATTAGAGTAGGGAGGTTCAAGGAATGGAAGAAGGAGGGTGGGACAAGTGTTTCTAGTTTTTCTTTTTCTTTTTCTTTTTGTTTTGTCTGTGAGAGGAATGATGAAGAGGAAGGGCCGCCCCTTGCTGCCAAACTACATCAGCACCTGGGGATGGGGGACAGTCATTTCATGTCATCTTTGTGACCCTGATGTGGGGAAGACTGTTCTGAGGGCATTGTTTGTTTTTGATAATTCTGAGAAATTGTTGGTTCCATTGCTGCAAAGTTGAGAAACTTTTTCCAAGGCCTCCTGCTTGACAGAGTGCATCCTATTGCATCCACACACCCGCACACTGCTGCAAAGCTTGGCCAGCAGAGTTTCCATCTTCTGAAGAGGCATTCAGTGTACTCTGCTGGTCTAGATGTGTCTCATTCTATCTTTCCAACCCTGAGGGCTGTGTATTATTAATGCTCCCATTTGTATGGACAGAACTGAAAAACAGTAAAATTGACTTGCCCACTGTCTGGTTGGTTAAATGGTGCTGTTGGACTTGGCATAAAGGTCTTCTGGATCTACACTGGCTTTAGTTGCTATCACGTCCGTGCTGCCTCAAGCCTTTGCAATGTGCCAGGATAGCCCTGTCCTTCAAATCTCCCTGTTACAATGACTCATGTGATACTTTGGAAACTTCTGAGCAGAATAATGACAGTGCTTGAGACCCAGGGATTCGGTGAAGTTTAGGCAGCACCAGTACTGCCTGTAGTCACTTACCCTGTGATGAACATAAAGATGAAGATGAGATATTTTGCTCATAGCAAACCCTCCTTCCTTTCATGCATTTTTATTGTTGTCATTTTTTTCTCTTTAATTTTAATTTTTAATTTTTTTTTCAACTTCTGTGACCACCTCACCTATACTTCAATTTTAATTTATACACAACATATAACATTCAAAACATAACATGTTATACATAACATCATATCATCTTAAATTAAGGCAAACATGTGGTATTTAACCTTTTGGGATTGGCTCATTTCCCTTAGCATTATGGTTTCCAGTTTGGCCCATTTGGCCACAAAGAACTGCATTTTGTTTTTTTTAATAGCTGAGTAGTATTCCATGGAGTAGATGACCCATAGCTTTCTTATCCAATCCTCTGTTGATGGGCATTTTGGTTGCTTCCATGTTTTTGCAATTACTGATTGTGCTGCTATGAGCATAGGAGTGCATGTTGGTTTCTCATAAAACAAGTGTTCTGGATATATTCCTAGGAGTGCTATTGCTGGATCATACGGTATATTGAATTTGAGTTGTTTGAATATTCTCCATATTGATTTCCATAGAGGCTGTACCAGCCTGCAGCCCCACCAGCAGTGGAGTAGGGATCCCTTTTCCCCCCGCAACCTCGCCAACAAGTGTTGTTGGTGCTTTTATTCATGTGGGCCAGTCTTACTGGCGTTAGGTGGTACCTCATTGATGTTTTAATTTGGATTTCCCTTATTGCCAGGGAACTTGAGCATTTTTTCATATGTTTATTTGCCATTTGGGTTTGTTCCTTTGTGAAGTGTTTGCCCATTTCCCGTGCCCATTTCTTGAGTGGCTTGTTTGTTTTGACATTTTGGTTGTTTTGTAGCTCTTTGTATATTCTGGAGATCAGCCCTCTATCACCTATGTCGTGTGCGAAGATCTTCTCCCATTCTGTGGGTTGCCTTTTTACTTTGTTGATTGTTTCTCTAGCTGTACAGAAGCTTCTTAGTTTGATGAGGTCCCAATTGTTTATTTTGGTCTTGATTTCTACTGCATTTAGAGTCTTTTTTAGGAAGTGAGGGCCTACCCCTAAGTGTTGCAGTGTGTTTCCAACATTTTCTTCCAAAAGTTTGAAGGTTTCTGGATGTAGGTTTAGATCTGTTATCCATTTAGATCTGATCTTAGTGTATGGTGAGAGATGTGGATCTATTTTTTTGTTTCTGCAGGCTATTAACCAGTTGTCCCTACAGCATTTATTGAACAGACCTTCCCATTTGCCTGGATTGTCGTTTGTCTTTTTGTCAAAGATTATTTGGCTGTATTTGTGTGGGTTTCCTTCTGGTGTTTCTATTCTGCTCCATTGTCATTTTTAAATCCGTATTTTGTTTGTCTTTAGGAGATAACGCTTTTAGTTTCCATAATAGCCAAAGGCTTAATGACTACAAAATAAACACATGAAAAGTTTAAAAGAAGCATAATCCGGCAGCAAAACAGACAAGAGCAATAGCAGTAGTCAAATGAGAAAATATTCGACTTCATTCATAAAAGGTAGATGGTAATAGTTACAGGATCACTGGAACTAGAATGTCGTATAGTCTCTATCAATTTGACAAAGTTTGACAAGGCACTATCTACAGTAAAACTAGTACACATAGAACTTTTGTGTTTTAAGATATATCTTTTTATTTTGAAAGGCAGAGCAATAACTAGATAGAAAAGAGAGTTTTTGTATCTGTTGTGTCATTCCCCAAATGGCTGCAACAGCCAGGGCTGGGCCATGCTAAATCCAGGAGCCAGGGCCTCTCCTGCGGGTGGCAGGGCTCAGACACTTGGGCCGTCTTCTGCTGTTTTCTCAGTCACATTCCAAAGGAGCTGACTGAGCGATGAAATAGCAGGGACTGGTATCTGCCATCCAGTATGGGATGTGGAGGTCTCAAGTGACATCTTCTGTGCCACAAAACAGCCCTTTGAGTATGTTTTGTTCAGTGCCTCATGCTCACATTGTAAGCTGAGGAAACTGGATGACAAATTTGACTGTCAAGCTTTATTGATCTCAGTTTACCGTTTAGTATTGATCACTGCTTCCTGAGAATGTAAACATGTTTATTTATCTCCACCTGTTACGTGGCCAGGGTTTGTGAATCTCATTGCCCAGCAATGTTAAGAGTTTCTGTGGTTCTGTTTAGATTGAGAATTGCCCCTATGAAAGCAAATATTTTGGGAGCACACCTAGACTTTGAACAAAGTTACTGCAAACCCAGACATATGATGGTCTGTAGAATTTGGTGGCTTGTATCCATATGTGATATTGCCCTTGGCACATAGAAGACTTTTAGCAAGTTGGAAATAAAATTTATGGGAGCAAATGTTCAACATCTACCAAAGCGAATTGTGAAACAAAAAGTGTTATTTACTAAAAGTGCTTATGCTCTTCAGTCACCTGAACATGCTCAGTATTTACAGGTGACATGAAAAGGTCGAAAACAGTAACATTGACATTGGAACTCCAACTCTTCCCTGGGTGGAAGAAAAGGGGTCTATCTATCTCTCAGTCAAGGGCAGCCTTGTGCTTTAAAATCTATAAGGTCATCTAGTGATATTTTTTTATAAGCTGCATGGCTATGAGAAAATATACAGACTCATCTGCTGGCAGAGTCTGTGCCAAGAGAGCCTTTGGAAGAATAATAGCAAAATTCATGTGAGTCCGGTGAATTTCGCTCTGTTCTTTGGATGCTGGCTCCTTGAAGGATCTGCAGGCAGCCACGGGCACAGCCAGAATTAGTCACAGCCAGGATTCACCATCTGCTGCTGCTCTTGGAAATGGAAGATAATGGTGATGATTTTAATACTATTAATTATTTATCATTAGACATTTATGAAGACCCTGCTGCTTTCTCTTCTCGTGCTCTAAATTAAACAAACACGAACAAAAATGCAACCAGAAGTGTTCATCTCCTTAAAAAAAAACAAAACAAAAAGAGTTAGCTTTAAGAAAATTTATACTAAACTTTGACTTAAAATTTATTTTCTATGCGAGGAAGAACAGTGGGAGGATAATACATTCTGGTTGAAGAAATGTAAAATATAGTCACATGACCCTGAGGCTTTTCCTAAAACTCTGAGATTAGAACAGGCATATAAATGTGAACCAGCAACATAGGGAGATTTCAGTCCCTCCCTCTGCTGTTCACATAAATACATCTGAATAAGTAAATTGGAATTTTTCATGATGAATAACTATTTCATTCATCAAAAGTAAAATCAGATGAATAAAATTTAATTGCTTAATTTCAGTAGCTTTGTAAAAAAGACGCTGAGGTCACCTACCCATATGCTTGTGGCAAGACACATCTCATTAATGCCATCATAGTGGATATGGTTAGTTTCTGCTGAAATAGTTCCTGTGACAGGAGACTCTTCACCCTCCCTCCAAAGGAAATTAAGCTTGTCAGCATATTTATCGAACATCTACAGTGTGCGTGATCTTGTAGAACTTACCTGTGGCCAGAGAAATGAGATAAGAAACAGTAAATGCAACAAATACTAAGTCTGTTCTAGTTTCGGATTTTTCTTTTTCTGTTCTTCATATAGTGATCGTTTTGTGTTCCAAAAAGAATGTTTACTGCCCTCTTGAGTCACCTGGTTCTCAAATGCTGTATTCCTGTTGGACTAAGGCATTGATTGTGTATATGCATTTGCTACAGTGGCTGTGACAGAGTACCAGACTGGACAGCTTAAACCACAGACGTGAACTCTAGAAGTTCAAGGTCAAGGTCGGATCCTTCTGAGGCCATCTCCTTGGCTTGTAAATGGCTGTCCTCTCACTGTGTCTTTACATGAGTTTCCTTCTGTGTGGGAATCCATGTCCTTTATTTGTAGAGCCACCAGTCACACTGAATTAGGTCCCACTCTACTGACCTAATTTATTTTTTTTAAAGATATATTTATTATTTTTATTGCAAAGTCAGATGTACACAGAGGCGGAGAGACAGAGAGGAAGTTCTTCCGTCCGATGTTTCACTCCCCAAGTGAGCCACAACGGGCCGATGCTGCGCCGATCCAAAGCCGGGAACCAGGAACCTCTTCCGGGTCTCCCACGCAAGTGCAGTGTCCCAATGCATTGGGTCGTCCTCGACTGCTTTCCCAGGCCACAAGCAGGGAGCTGGATGGGAAGTGGAGCTGCCGGGACTAGAACCAGCGCCCATATGGGATCCCGGGGTGTTCAAGGCGAGGACTTTAGCCGCTAGGCCACGCCGCCGGGCCCTCTACTGACCTAATTTAAACTTAATGTCCTCTTCAGGACTCCCAAGTGCTGCCGTATTGTGAGCTCTAGGACTTTAACATATACATTTGAGGAGCACCCCTGCTACTCTTATCATCCGTTCTTCTTCAGATAGCACCCAGAAGGGAGAGGGTAACCCCATGGGCAGAATCTGATAGGACAGCCCCATCCCAGGTTGGAGACATCCAGCTTAGCTTTGTTACGTGATGTTGAACTCACAGCCAATGAGAAATTCCATCTTTGGAATTCAATCTTTTCATGCTGACTGCCACCCTTATTAAACCATCTTTATTGATGTAAAGAGAACACACATCGTGTAGCTCATAGATACAATTTTTCGTTTCTTTCCTTTTGCCTTTTGTAATTTTGAAATGACATGTGTTTAATTTATGATCTTCTTAGTGAAGTAACACCAACTCAGAAGAGAGAAGTCACTTTTTTATCTGATTTGTGGTAGCTAATATGTGGAGTACAAAAAAAATTCTGTAATGTATGTGAGTGCAATTGACTTCCTGGGGTTTGATTACTGCTTTAAAGTCTGGTCTGTCACTTAGTGCATGGTTTGTTTATTGTAAATGTGTCTATAGTCATTGCCAGATGGTCAGGCACAGACCCTGGTGTAGAGCAGGGAACAAGGTAAATACTATCGCTCTCCCTTTTTAGCTTAAAATATGCCAGTAAACCCCACCAACAGATATGTGAATAGCAAACAGCATAAATTCAGATATGTGCTGTGTAAAATGAATAGATACATCAGGGACAAAAGGCACTTCACTTTTCGTATTTTTTTGGAGAGGAGGGACAGCCAAGTTGCAGAATTTGACCCTTGTTCTGCGATGAAACATTTAAAAACTTTTAGTCTGTTATTCCAGCACGTCTTAAACATGTATAGGTAAGATCTTAGCTGTCAGTGATGAGTGGCCTCTCACCCTGATATTACTTACAAACGTGGTGAGTGTGACACCTTTGCCTTCACCTAGCTCATTAATTAAAACATTCAGCAGGTCAGAACAGTACCAGCAACCATAGCCATTAGTGTCACATAGTTGAAGGTCTCAGCATCAAAGACAGGATAACATGGGACTCTAATTAGAAATCATAACAGGATTAAAGCTGCTTACGGCTAAGTTTTCTGTATCACTAGGCTGCATCTTAAACGTTCCTCCAGTTGTGCAACACTGAATCACAAAAGGCCTTTGAAGTTGTCTGCCTGATGATTCTTAAAGGTCAAATCCATCTGAAGTATTTCACTCATCATGCAGGGATATGAAAGTCATCTTTAGTGTAATCAGAAAGAGCGCTATTGGAAAAACAGAAGGCCTATGTTGGGCAGTGCCAAGGGCTCAAGGCCATGTCGGTTTTAAGTGGATACCTGCCCATATAGGCACACTCTGGAAGCCTGGGGCAGTGTGTGTGCAAGGTTAAAACTCAACCCAGGCGAACTGCAAAGTACACCTCTCCTTCCCCTTGCCTTCAGTTGCCAGGTCTGCACTCATTGCCCTGGCCCAACCTACGCCCCTAGGAGACAGTTCCCACATGCAGCCTCAGCCAGTGTACTGAACTGACTTTATTTTCTCCCCTGACCCAGGATACAGGGAAAAATAATGATGCTATTAGTTAGTGTGAAAACAATGGTATTACCCACTTTCCTGTAGCCCTTGACCTTTTGTGCCCTAAGTAACTAAGTAAGATTATCAAAAAAGTAAATAAATAAAGTAAAATGAAAAAAATAAGAAGATCTCACACAAAAGTGACAGGAGGCAGCCAGTTGAGCCACCAGTGTTTCCCAGGGTCTGCACTGGCAGGAAGCTGGAATCTGGAGCCAAATGCAAGAATCAAACTCAGGCACCACAATGTGGAATTTGGGAATCTCCGCCAAACGCTAGGCTAAACACTCACTCTTAAGTCTGTGTCTTTAATTGACTAGGGAGTTAATCCCAGGGTGTATGTTCACATGTGGGTGCGTAAGGAAGAGTGGGTACAAACACACATGGTTACTCTATAAAATTAGGAGAGAGGTTTGAGCCATACTGCTTTATGCTTGCAGTTAACTGTGAGAGGTAGTAGTGTGACTGATGTGTGGAACCTTTGTGTCGGACGTTGTGCACTCTGTTATTAATGATCAGTCTGACAAGAGCTATTATTTTCCTGCTTCGAGTGAAGCGCCAGAGTTGGCTCACAGCCAGAGTGGCTTGACGTTGGAATAGGAACTTGAATTCTCTACAGATTCCCCTACACCCACATTTACTACTGCCACCACCCAAAGGATGGGTGGCAGGTGATCTCATGAGCAAAACATGGGCAACATTTATTTCCAGAAGCCATTCTTGTTTTCCAGCCTGGCTGTCACCTCTTGCCGTGAACTCCGCCTGGCCTGCTGTGGCCCTCTGCATCCTGGGCAATGTTGGGAGTTTTTTCAGATACTGAACAAGCAAGCGGTTCTCTCCTTCCAAGTGTTTACAGGGGTCAGGTCCTGAAAGAGCGTGGTGTGTGGAGATCAGGAGCAGGTTCCTCTGTGCTAGGACAAGTGTGGCTCAGCTTGTGCAAGCATAGCGGGACCATGGCTAGCTGCCAACCTGCAAGTTAGTGCAGGGAGCTTCATACACACAAATGATTCAGGAGCACCATTTATCCAGAACAAATGAATAAGATTATAGCTGCTCCATACTTAGATTCTGACATGCCATCCACAAAACATCAGCTGGCTGTGAACAAAATGGTTTAGAAAAACAACCACATTTGGACCCTTCTTTAATGATAATTTGTATTTAAATTCCTCGTATTTTTTCCTGTGTGTAACTCCAAGGTATTTTGAACAGAGCCTACCCATGTTATGTAAGTATATGAGACTACATCAAAAGGTTCATGGGCAAGTGAATTTAAAATGTCTCCTTTGATGAAAAAATTTAAATCATGCAAGTGGAGGAATTTTCAGATTTCATGATAGATGTATAATATGGAAAAACTATGCATAAGTCTTAAAAAATGCTCACCAAAATAAGACTACCTTTAAATGTATCTTCCAAGAACTGTGTAGTGGTGGCTACTAGAAATGAAAACCCAAGGCTGAGTAATACACAAAAAAGTGAGGCTGCACTTCGTTTTGGAGGCGAGGTCCCAGGTCGAGCTGCGCCATCTATGCAGCCTCTGCCCAGGGCCCTGCGGTGACAGCAACTGCACAGTGATAGGTCACATGCACACGGAGAGGTCACACAATGAAGCAGGAAGCCAGGGCGAGGCAGACACCAGGCGTGTTGTCTCACTAACAGCCCATTCTTGTGGGAACCAAGCAGGGTCCAGGAGAACAGCATCCATGCCTTCTGAAATAAACTCCCTACTCCTGGACTCCACCTGTGAAAGGCTCCACACCAGAGACCAAGCTGCCAGTTCATGACTTTTTGGAGGACAAGCTTAAGCTTTCCAAACCATTGTAGAAGGTGTGTTAATTTTACCTCATTTCTGGAAAAAGCCTCAGAGTAAGACGTTATGGTATTTCTTGATTAATGCTGCTGCCTTGTGAACCATCAGCTCAGTGAGATTTTTCCAGGAAAACTCTGCCCTGTCACTGACAGGTACTGGAAGAGCAGTGTGTGGTTTCATGGATCACTTTCTGCATGGGCCTCGCTGTCTCCCAAGGCCTAACAATATGGAAATCAAGGAAATTTTGCAGTAAAAGCAAGGGATTTCAAAACTAATCTCTAGAATAACATCTCTCGGGTGGGATATTTTAATCAGAACAGGGTATTCCACACTGTCATCTAATTTCTAGCTCTTGTGTAACTATTAGTTGATCTGTTTTCCACTATTTCTTGAGATTCCTATGAAAATCATTTGGTAGATAGATTGCAAAAGAATGTTTTTATATGGAATAAATAAAAGGAATGCTCTCATACTCATTGCTTCTGGACTCAACCACAAAAATAGACCTCATTTTAAATTTAAATGTGTTTTTTCAGCTAGCATATTTTAGACTCTCCTGTGTGCCAGGCACTAAGCTAGTTGCTGGTAATGCATGGCCTTCCACTTACTTCAGGGAGCTCAGAGTTTAGTGGTAAGAAGAGGACTTGCAGACAGTCCTGTGGCTGAAGCCCAGACTTGCAGGAGATTATACAAGAAGGAAGAGGTCTTTCTTGTACAGCAACCTGAAGATCCATTGGAACACTGTGGCAGCTACACAGAGGAGGAGGGCATGAGGTACTGAGTGACCTGTGAGATCATTGCATTGGGCCAGGTGAAGACTTAACAAATGCCTTAGGTGGGACTATGATGGTGGCAATGAAGATGAGAAAACAGATGCCAGAACTATTTTAGAGGTAGAATCAGTGGCGCTTGCTGAGTCTTTGGATGTGAGGAATGAGAAATAAAGGTGTTACTGGATTTCTAACCTGAATAACTTAGTAAATGGTGTTACCATTTGGGCCGTAAAGGAAAAGGGGAAGCAAATGGCGAGTTGAGATTTAGACTTGTTTGGTCTGAGTTACCTGAGGAAGATCTGGATCAGGAGGGATAGTGCAAGATCAAGAGTTGGAAGTGGAGCTGCCTGTCTGAGCTGGAGAAGCGACCTGAACAATCTCAGGCAAAAGAGGAAGCAGTGAGCTTCAACAGCTCCCTAGATGGATGTACATGTGGAAAGGAAAAGTTCGTCCTTTGTGGATCTCCGAATTATTCTTGCCATTATAGGAACCAGCAGAGGAGGAGCCTCTAAAATATTGAGATCAAGCACAGAGGGGGGAGAAAAAGAGATTGACGTCATAGGAACTGGGTGAAATATCAGAAAGAAACCTTGGCCAGATGCTGCCAAGAGGCCACAAAGGGAAGGACTGGATGCTCCCATGGGATGGGCAGAGGTGGTGGTGACACACTTAACTTGTTCATGATGAGATGGAGTAGCAGTACATGGGAGTAGAGAGGGAGAGCAAATAACTTTCTGAGGAAGGCTTGCGTGTTGTTTAATAAAATGCCACCACATCTGAAAAGCTCATTCTGCCCACCTGACTGAGCGGGAGCAGCAAGGAAGGAATGTACCTGTCCCTCTAACACCTAAGTCCACAAGCTCTCAACAGTGATGGTTTAAACCTTCACATCACAGTCAGTCCTCTTCAGACACCTGCCCTAAAACATTCCCATCTCTCCCGTTCTTCCTAAGAAGAGACAAAACCTCAGGATCACATGAGGCATGTTAGGACTTTGATACAAGCAGTCTTTAGTAGAAACAAAGCCTTGCCTTGAATAGCAAGGCCATGACACCGTTCCTATAGAAATCTCACTTCACATACAGTGACAGGTGGATTTCCCACCTCTCTACCTTCACAGGCATTTGAGAACATTCAGAAGGACACAATATTTTAGTCCATCCATTTCTCTCCCCAGGAGGGATCTGGGATGAGACCCTTACAGTTTTGGCTAGTAGGTTAGAGACTCAACACATGACATGAGCCTTCCTCACCCAGGAATACTGATTCCGTCTTTAGAGTTTCCGTTTCCTCAACTGCCTGGGCTTCCTGCCCTCTGTAATGGCTTCAGCCTCTGCTTGGAATGTCAGCATCCCATTTCAGAGTGCCGGTTTGAGTCTGGCTGTTCTTCCGATCCAGCTCCCTGTTACTGTGCCTTGGAAACACACAGTGGAAGATGGCCTGAGGACTTGGCCCTTGCCGTCCTTGTGGAAGGTCCAGGTGGATTTCCTGACCCCTGGTTTTAGCCAGGCCCAAACATGGCTGTTGCAGCCATTTGGACAATCAAATGGTGGCTGTCCCCTCCGCTCTGTTACTCTACCTTTCAAATAAAATAAAGCTTTTAAAAAAAGAAAGCTGACCAAAAATTGGATTTAAAAGGTAAGTATATTGTGATGCAAAATGTTGAAATCTGTGCACAATTTTTTCATTTGCTTTAACTTTTTGAAGATCCTTTCATATGTGTAGATTTCAGAATTTTTGCACCAAAACAATCAGGTCTTTTGATTCTGTTTTCACATGCTTTTCAGAGTTCACTCATGTTTCCGCATTTATCGTCTGCATCTCTGTTCATCTCCATGTCTAACCAAGTGTGCCGTGTGCTCTGTTTATTGTGTTCACTAGCAGACTCAGGGTACAGGGGGTAAAATGGTGACCAAAATAAACATGGAATCTATGTAATGAAACTGATAGGGAGAAAAACACGTTGAAAAATAATTACACAATATGTGCAAATGGTGCTACATGCTACTGAAGAAAAAGGAAATGTAGCAATAATAATTTTTTTTTTTTTACCATGGCTCTGGATTGAGACCAGTGAGTTTAGCAAGGCCTTCTCTGAAGAAGTAATCCTTGGCATGATAGAAAAAGAAACAGAACTGAGGCAAGAAAACAGCCTGTGGGCAGGTGGAACAATACTGCTAAGGCACCGAGATGGAAGCGTTCAACTGAAGCACCTGTAGAACAGGAAGTGGGGAGAATGTAAGGTGCGCTGGAGGAGACTGGGCGGGGCCAGCCACAGCAACCCTGCAAACCCTGGAAACAGGAAGCTCGAGGTTATGAGGAAGCAAGAGAAAAGTCCTGGAGAAGGATGTGGCCCACCCCTGCCAAGTGCTGCTTAGTTGCCAGTTAAGAACTAGGTGGCTCCATGGAGGCCATCTGTCCCCTTAGCATGAGTGTGTCCCAGAATCCAACCTGGAGGGAAGAGAAGTGTGGGGGCTGAGAGAAGAACTGAAGGCTGTGGGTAAAGGCAGTCGAGGGGGATGGCTGAGTCTGGAAGGGAAGCTGAGGTAAGAAGAGGGTTTCTGTGTCACTGTTTGCTTCCAAGTGGAGAGGTACTCAATGTTTCCATAAAGGCAGTGGAGCTGGGCACTCCTAGGAAAGGAAAGGGTTAGGATGCAAGAGGCTGATGGCAGTGAGGTCCCTGGGAAAGGCGGAAATGGAACCAGAGGTAGCTTTGCACATTTCATAGAACACATGGGGTTGTAGCTCTGTGCTCCCATCCAGGAATCAGAGTCATCCCTGAGAGGGTCCTAGGCGAAGGGGGACAGGGAGGTTGTTCTGTGGATGAGTCAGACAGGACTGTTGCGGAGTGAAGGCTGCTCATCTGACCCAGGAGGCCCTGGCAGGGACACTGCTGCCCTGTACCTGCTGCTCACGCCCTGCCCTGTGGACCCCATCAGCATTCTTAAGAGCCCAGTGGTGTCCCTACCCCAGCTGCTTCTCTGCAGACTCATTTCCTGTGATTTCCACAATGATAGGCCCAAAATATTAAATAGAAAATGTCAGAGATAGGAAAATCATCTGTGTTCAATTGCACGCTATTCTGAGTTGCTTGGTGGTGGTGTTTGCCATCCTACCTGGGCTAGAAACATCTCTTCTTCCAATGGGTCTGCACTGAACACTCTGCCTGTCCAGTACTTGCTCAATAGCTATCTCTGTTATCAAATGAGCTGTGGTAATATCACAAGGCTTATATTCAATTAGCACACAGGGTCTGATGCTCTCCTTGGCTTCAAAGAGCTACTAGGAGTATTGGAACATATCCTCTAAAGGCAAGGAGGGATTGCTACAGAAAGTCTTGCTGTTTTCATTTTGTTTCCTATACTATTCCAGTGCTAACATACCATAGTTTTTAGAAAGCTTCCTACACGTCTTTTTAATATTATGGTATGGAAGCAGGTGCTTCCGACTCCGGTGATTTTATTCCCTGTTTATTTCAAATGAATCTCACAATCCTTCCTTCCCTCTATGTTTAATCTTTAGTTCTTATATCCCTTGCTCTCATCTTTGGAAAAGTCCGTGATGATTTTTTTTCTGGCAATTTTTTTAATATCTCACAGTTCAGTCTGCTAACCATCCCGTTTTTATAAAATGTGATATAAAATTGGAACCTTTCATGTAAGCGCACTAGCAACATTATCCAAATACTTTGTCTCACGTATTTCTCAGCATTCTTTTCACTTTCTCCACTGATTTTCCCACCTGCCTGCCCACTCCCCACAAGCAGGACCTGTAGCAATGAGCAGAATTTCAGCAAGAGCTTCCGGTTTGTTCTGTCTTCCCACACAGGTTCCCTAGCTGACACTCACCTGGTCCTTTTTGTCCTTGCGCCTTGGCTTCATTCTGTAGTCAGTTTCCGCCCTGTGTGCCCTGTTGCTTGTACTCTCTCCTCTCCTTTTCATATTCATCCGAGAACAGGAAGTCATTTTGCTGCAGAAACTCAGTCTTTTTTCTGTCTCTCTTGACAACAACCTGAAACAGGGAGGCAGGAGCCTCTTCCTCGGGCTTCACCAAGGAGATGACACTCCCGAGTACCTGCAGAAATCGTGAAAGTAAGGAAATGAACTTGCATTGTGTACACAGTTGCCTGTGTTGGATGCATGTTGGAAGCTGTCTCATGTTCATCGTTCTACCATTGCATTTAGGAGTGCTGTTCCCATTTTGCAGATAGTTAAGTCAACCCCAGAAAGATTCAGTGAGTTTTGAGAAGTATTTCAGGATTGACAGATGGGACTGGAAAGCATCCCTGTTTCCTGCCTCAAGTTGAAAATGGCTGACAGTTCTGTCACTCTCAAGGGCTGGGCTTGACTGCAAGTGTACCAACTTTCCAGCCTTCTGACAGTACTCAGTGGAAGTCAGGCCTCCCCAGTGCTGGAGTCCAGATGTCATCAGTAGGTGGCAGTGTAGCTGCACCTCAGTTAGGCACAGGGCACGTGGAGAGAGAACCCAGGGATAAGCTTTCCCAGAGCAAGGGTGTTCATCCTTGAAAGAAATAATCATTTACTGAGATGAAACGATGTTTAATGAATCATCTTTGAGTGGCTTGCAGAGCCACGCAATCACTTTCCAAACATTTCAAAATGTAAAACTCCAGTTAAGCAAGTCCTCTTTGCCTGAAAGTCTTCTCCCCTTTGCTCCTGGTGAGAGATGCAATAAATCTTGTCCAGGATTTACCAATTCTGAATAATTCTTAGAAATTGGGTCATACAAAGCATGAGCCTTTGGGGTCTGATGTTTTAGATTTAATGTAACAGTTTTGAGATTCATCCATGTTATATCCTATATTTGTACTTCAATTCCTTTTTATGGCTGAATCAAAGTCCATTGTGTGTAAACATCTTGTTTGTTCATGGATGTTGAGATTGTCTGCACTTTTTGGCTGTGCTCATGCTGTATTTTACACACTTTAATGTATGCCTCCGTTCCATTTCATTAAAAGCTTATCCTAATTTTCACATACCAAATTGATTCCACAACTCAGAGCAAAAATAAATCTTAAAAAATGGATTTAACTATAAGATCATTCACTATCCCAGCATATGCAATAAAATAACACATCATCTTTTTATCTGGGTTATCAATGAAGTCAGGAGATAGTTCATAGAAACTTTCTCCATGCATATTAATTCTTTTAAAGAAGCTTATCTAACTTGTGAAGATGACAAAATTTGCCTGTTATCTCCTCAGACATTGATCAGAGTTTACATTCAAATGCTAGTTATTGTGCATAGGTTTAATGTGTGGACTGTAACTAGCTGGTGTTTTATAGTCAGTCAACTATTTTGGAAGCAAGTGTTACACCTCTGGTTATTGCGACAGATTCGCAGATATATGTCATCATGTAGAGTGGTTCATGTCTTTCAATATCACTTGACTATTTCCTGGAAGAGGAAGATACGTGAGAAAACAGGATAAACAAGAGCAGGAAAGGGAAAAAGAAGTGAAAAAAAATTTTTTTTAAAACAAAAGGACAGTGCAGGAAGCTTCTCAAATGTTCAGTTGTTACATTTGAGCATCTTAGGAGTGGATGTTTGGACCTGTAGCTAAGATATAAGATGTCTGCCTTTCTGAATTCCATGCGCAGTTCCAACTCCTGACTCCAGCTTCCTGCTAGCACCATTTCTGAAGGGCAGCAAGTGCTGGCTTGAGAGAATGGCTTCCTGGCTCCCATGTAGGGGACCTGAGTAGAGTTTCCAGCTGCAAGCTGGAACAGCCCTAACCTCCCGGGTGTTTGGGCAATGAATTAATAGATGGGAACGTGCTCTTCCTCTCTCTCTTTTCCCCTGTCTTCTCTCTCTTCTTCTCAGATAAATAAGCATATAAGATATGTGGTGATCCCTAGACACTGTGCTCCCCTCTCCCCCAAAAAGTTACTGGCTGGTGTCTTAGGAGGAGCAAAGAGTAACGAGTGGTCAGAGTATGCCCCAGAGTGAGTCCGTGGGTAAGACTGAGAGGTTTCTTCACTTAGGAAACCTTTACCTAAAATTTAATATTGGCTTCAATTACATGGATAGGTAGCAAACTATGATAGTAATGGCAGTATCTGACTTTGCTACCAGTTGAAGTGACAGTATATTGATGTGTTATTATGCTCATTCTGTAACCTCCGGACCTCTAACTCATGTTATTTAATGTGTTGTTAAAGAAATAGACATATGCATGATGTCAATTTGGGATTTGCAAATAATAGTAACTGCATTTCAAAGCCATTGGTTTTCTTCCTGATCCTGTGTATCCTGTTTTATTCACATAAATACATTATTCTGAAAAGGTACCCATATGTTTCACAAGACTCCCCAAAGTAGTGACCAAAAAATAGCCAGAAACTCTCTAGTGTTACACTGCCCCAAACAGGAGCCACTAGCCATTTGAAGCCATTGTGCACTTTTAAATAGTTCTTTGTGTATATTGATTTGGTAAACAGGGCAAATGCAAGACAGAGCTAGAGCGAGAGATCAGCCACCCACTGGTAAGATACACCAATGGCCACAACATCCAGGTCTGGGCAGTCCCGTGGCTAGAGCCAGATCTTCCTCCTGGTCTCCCACATGGGGGGCCTAGACTCAGGCACTTGGGTCATCATCTGCTGCTTTTCCGGCTGCTATATCAGAAAACTGAATTGGAAGCAGAGCAGCCAGGACTCAAAACTGCACTATGATACAAGATTCCCTCTGTCCCAAGAAGCAGGCTTATGTGTTATAATACATACACTAAATTTCAAATGTTTACTGCAAAAAGAAAAAATATATATTAAATGTCTCATCAGTTTTTGTACTTATTTTATGTTGGGCTATTTACTTTGGCACGTAGGTTAAACACAGTGTATCAGTGAATTCTGTTTTGCCTGTTCGTTTGTAACTGCTTCACTGTAGCCAATGAAAATGTACAGCTGTACATGTAACTTCCATTGCATTTTATGGTTAGGGCTGAGTCCCAAGCCTACCCGTGTCCCATGACTAGTGTAATACTCATCTTTGTTATTATCATTTCGCCTTGCCCTAATGGTGAAACCCCTTAAGTTTCTGTGTCCTCATCTGTGACAATTGAGAGCCAGAGAAGAGAGCTGCTGTGTGTATTCCAGGCAAAGTGTTTTGACTAATCTGGTTCTCACTGTAAGAAAAGCTGTGCCGTCTTGCCTTTGATCCAGAAGCCCATAGGAGAGCATGTCTATGGCCCTTTTCCTTACTCATCAACTACTCTGTATTTTAATGGTCACAGAACTTAAGTCGTGCATATGAAAAGTAAGGACATCAGCATTCTTGACAAAATTTATTTTTTAAAAATAATTCTCAAGGGTAAGGGAAAGAGGAAAGTTCCTTTGGGGAGCAATAAAAAAAATGATGGAAAAAAAAGTCTTGAAGGAGGGTGGAGTGATGAGCAAGCATGGTTGCCACCCATCCTGTCTTTATGCAGAGAGGCAGGAGTGACATTTGGATAAGACCAGGCAAACCACCAACACATTCCTGAATGTTGCTGAATGTCCATTCAAACAGTTGGACACTCCTGCACATGCCCCCAAACCAAAAGCCGAGAGTTCAGCAGCCCACTCCAGCAAACAGGACACACTGGTCTTTTAATTCTGTTTTCCAAAAACTTTTCAAAGTTCTCTTTTGTTTGTACATTTGTTTACCTGCAGCTGTGTTTCATGAGGGGTGAAGGGCTCAGCAGGGACCACTCCTCGTCATATTTGTCTGATGTCTCTGTACTGACCCAACATCCAAAGCTAGAGCCCTGGGCATGCACAAACCCTCTCAACCCCCAAGTCTCCTTTGAGATCATGGAAAACATGAGCCTACCAGGGACAGGTAGGATAGTATCAGGCATCTCATGAATGAGAAAGGAAACAGGGCAAGCACGTAAATGGATCACTGAAGCCGCCACCCAGTGGGGTAGGGGCTGATCTCACCAGGAGCTTGGGTTTCTCGTGGCCAACACCGAGGGTCACACTCATGACTCCTCACCTCCGCATCTGTGGGCTGCGCCAAGTGACCTCACCCAGCCTGAAGTGTCTGCAAAGATCATTACTCTCCACCTCGTTCCGACGCCTAGGCTGAGCATGTGGCAGAACTGCCGGGCCACCCGCAGCCCCACCCTCCTGCACAAGGCCCGCCTGTCTGCGATTTCCCACCCTTTCTAAACAAACACTTTTTGCAAGACTTTCTCCATCCTCCAAAGTACACTGGCCTCGGCACAGTTGCCTTTTCTCACACGTCTGGGGTGGGGAAGGTGATGGCTGTGCCTCTCGGTTCCACTGGCGTCGGGTGTGGAGCAAAAACTTCTCCAGGGCAGCCCCAGGGGCTCCCTCTGCCCAGACAGCTCAGGGAACAGATGGTCATTTTGCAGACTGGGAGGGTGGACGCTGTGATGCTCAGCAAGGTACACACTCAAAGTGCCAGTGCCAAGTGCAGTAGACCCTGCCTTTAACTCCTAGACTCCACTGTGCTTAAGCTCAGTGGTGGTAGCCTGGCTCTTGGCTGTTAGCTCTCCCCGGTCTGCTCTGAATGTACGCCTCTATCAGTTACTGGTTTTCCTCTAAACCGAACAAAGCATTTTGATGCTGCCTCGTTCATTTCACAACAGATGACTCCATCATTTCTTATCAATATAACTCCTTCTCATTCCCACTTATTTTGAGGTCTTGGTTGCCTTCTTGTGCCATGTAGCTGGAGTGTGTGTTGATCAAAACATTGTTGATAGAGTAATTGCTGAGAAAGCAAACCAGGCGAGACTAAGGATTATACAAGGTAGTATGTTACTGAATGTTCTGCTTCTCCCATGCTGTGATTTCTCCAGAGTGTGTGGGGAAACACAGGTTGCCCCGAGAGATGAGGTAGTTTGAGAATGAGCAGTATCATCTTTGTTAAGTACAGAAAGAACTTGTCTGAGGTGATGATCTGCATGTCATGAGCAGCCGAATGGACAGCTTCTTAATTGTTGGTCCCTCAACCTTTGTTGGGGCTTGTAATTGTAAACATGCAATCATAACTATAGCAAGAAGTGAAAGAAATGAGCATAAGTAATCAAAATCTCAAATATCCCAGTTTTATTGATTTTGAAATTACGGATTTCTTTCTTACAAGATTTACTTATTTGAATCAGAGTTACAGAGAAAGAGAGGTATTCCATCCAATGGTTCAATTCTCAGCTGGGGATCATGTCTGGAACTGGCTGAAGCTAAGAGCCTAGGACTCTATTTGGGTCTCCTGCATGGGTGGCCAGGCCAGCTTCTGCTTCCCCATGCACGTTAGCAGGGAGCTGGAGTGGAAATGCAGTTGGACTGGAACTGGAGACAGGAGATGCCAGCGTCACAAGCAGCAGCTTAACCCTCTGTGCCAAAATAGTGGCCCCCAAATTATAGATCCCAGTAACTATGTACATTGAAATGTACCCTTTTGGAAAAGTTGACCTGCCCTTTTATGACTTTAATGTTTATTTCTGCATATGAAATTGGGAGCATCAGTAGGAACATTCAGTGCTACTCTAGGTGGTCTTTAATATTTGTCATTAACTTGTGGAAACATCTTACTGCACAGTGACTTTACTGCTTGTATGAAAATGATATTTTATGTTTTGTTTTACTCTCATTTGAGGAAGAACCAACATTCTTTAGCTCTCCTTAGATAGTGAACAGTGTTTGGGAAAGGATGATATTAACAGAAATGTAATTGCTTCTTACCCTGTTAAACATTAGTCATCACTTTTGGTAAATGATAATATCCAAAGAAAATACTATTACTTCTTCAGAAAGGACGTAATGTTTTATAAGCATATATTAGTAGTTAACTACTTGTATACCTACTTATATAAGAAATAGTCCAAAAGTCTGTGGAAAAATACAACTTACAGGTAAGTTTATTTTGGTGCAAATCTTTTAAAATCCTTGCATTTTTTTCTGTGATACGTATTTCCCATGAACTGTTTGAGATGTCTTCCTATTGTCTCTCTTTGGATCTGAGTATAAATAATTTCTTGGGTTGCCAATAGCATCTTAAAATACAGAAGTAAAGTTATTGGTAATGTTGTATGCTTCCAGGGGAGGGAATGAAGTGGGGAGATCCTCCTGGGTTTTCTTTATATATATATATATATATATATATATATATATATATATATATATATATATATATATATGGAATATATATATATATATATATATATATATATATGGAATAGTGAGCCTGCCATGCCTTTGTTCTGTAGAAATTAAGGTCAAATCTTTTTCTTGTTTCTTTTGTAAAGCATATATGTATTGTATCATGTCCTCATTTTAGCTGTAGCTTAGTAATATCCAAATATGTCAGCCCTGCTTTGAGAATTTGATAAGAAGATCGCACTGGATAAATATGAAATGTTTCTAAGCTAACCTGAATCTGCTCAGCTGGAGGTTTATTTTGGGTTTGCAGAGTCATAGGTGCACCTGTTCAGGCTGTTTTTTGTCCAACTTCAGTCTGTTGGCAGGTCCCTCTTCTCCTTGGTTGCTGACTAAGGTGGCTGGGATGAGTCCCTTGATGATGAGCAAGGTCCCTCTCCTCTTTTACTACCCTGACCGTGGCATCAGAAGAGCATTTTGTTGTGTATACTGGGTGCATTGTCTGGCTGCAGATCTGCTCCTTAACAGTTGAATGTGTCTTGGTGTCCGTCTGGTTCTTTCAGGACACCTGTGTGATAAGCACTGCTTCACAACCAACTCTGCATTAGCACAGCTTCCACAGGGTAGAGCAAAGACTCAACACTGGGAGGCAGCATCACTCCCCACCCTGCTCCCTTCTAATTAGCCTCTCCTGAATATTTGCTATTGAATTCCTTCTTCGATTGTGTGGAACAGTATCCTGCACTAACAGGCACCCCCATTTCGGTTCTTTCTGAGGATGTGTTCCTGCTAGTGTTAGAGAGGCACCCGACAAATGCCCCCCCCCCTTTGTTTAGCTTTGTCTGCACAGGTCCTCAGTCATACAGCTTCCTGCATAGAACAGTCAGTAAATGTCTAGACTTGGAAAAATGCCTTGGAGGACAGCAGACCTCCGGGAGGGCCTTCCATGTACAGACAAGCAAGCAAGTGGATTCCAGGCTCTCCTTCTGCCTCTCCTTGCTGCCCCTTTTCAGTGTCGTTTGTTTTCTTCTACTTCCATTCTTCAAGATCTTTGCCTTGCACAATACTAATGCCCAATGCTTTTGTTCTGGTCCTCAGTTCCTCAAAATACCTCCTTGGTTGGGCCCAGTGCAGTGGTTCAACAGCCTAATCTTCTTCCCTGTGGCACCAACATCCCATATGGGCGCCGGTTCATGTCCTAACTGCTGCACTTCCAAGCACTCTACTTATGGACTGGGAAAGCAGAGAGAGTGGCCCAAGTCCTTGGGACTCTATGCCCACTTGAGAGATCCAGAAGTAGTTTCTGGCTCCTGGTTTTGGATCAGCTTAGTTCCAGTGATTGCAGCCATGTGGGGAGTGAACAGGCAGATGGAAGACCTTCTCTCTTCCTCTCTCTGTATATACACCTTGCAAACAGTAAATAAATAAATACATAAATCTTGTTTTGAAAAAAAAGTTCCTTGGCTTCAGAGCTGTGCAGTAAAAAAAAATTGGGTTCTGCTGAGATTTTTTTTTCTTTAATGAAAACTATTTTAGGAGGCATTTTCTCCCCTCTTGTTTACATCTGAACTCTGCATATGAAGCTATTATATTAAAAAATGTAGATGTCTTTCAGTTCATTGGAGTATTTTCAAAGCACACGGAATCTGTGTGCAGGTTTGTGCTGGAGATTGGATTTGTATAAGAAATGATTGTTGTGTTGTAGCCTTGTGACAGGAACAGTGTTTGGCATAGTGTCGTATTGTTGTCAACTATTTGTTGGAATGGGGTAGTTCATACCAAATTGTGCATCTAAAGTAGGTCAAAGAGACATTCATTATTTTTCTTGACACTTGCTTCTTCAGGTTATTTCTGAAAGGGCTCCAAATCTCCTACTGCTTGAAGAAAAACCAACCCTCCCTTTCTCCTTGCTTGTCACCCCTGATTTCAGCTGCTGTCTTTCTAACTCAATCCAGGGATGCTTAATTTGATTTGGAGCAGTTCTTCTCAAGATACATTGTATACTAACGGGAATATAATACATTTAGCGCTTCTTAGGAATTTGAACCTACAAATCAAAAAAACTGATAAAGTGATTTTTTTTCCTTACATTAAGTGATTTCCTTTTGGGGGGTGGATTAGGATGCTAACAAAGCATCTCTCTTCCACCCAGCATTCTCTGCATGAATGTGCATGAAACTGTATGACAGTAATTACACATGTGTGCTCACGTGCTCCATGTATAGGGACAAGGGGGCGGACCCAGTCCTAACCCAATCACCTCAGTCAGGTGCTTTGGAATCATTAGGTAATGGCTCTTCATGTTGGCAGGCATCCAGATGGTTTGCTTCACTTGTTTTCACATTTTGCTTTCTAGCATCGCACATTTCAGTCTCAAAAAATTTGTCCAAAATACTAGGAAAGTTTAAGTTAAATACGAATGAAAACACGAACGCATTACATATCCATTGCACAGTTTTTCCACAGGCAGCAAGTAAAACTTGACAGGCATGACAAGTCTATTTCTCTGTGTATGTTCATGACACCTACTGTGCGCATTTCTCTGTGTGTGTCCATGACACCTACTATGCATGAGGAGCCATGAGGGTTAAAGCACCCTCATCCAGCTCAGCTACTCCGCAAGCTGGGACATGGGCCACCACTTGGTCATTCCCTCCTGGAAACACTCTGTTACTTCCTCCTGGACCACTCAGGACTTGCACTAACCCATTGGGTGACGTGACCACCAGTGGACACTCCCTTCTGCTAGACTGACTCTGGGGTAGATGCAAAGGCTGTTACTATCCCCTCTGCAACTGGGAAAGGGAAGTTCAGGCTGGATTCTCAAGACTCGTCGCATCTCCATGCCACACTAGGCATCTTCGTGAAGACATTACCTGCACGGTGAAGTCAACCTACCTGAAAATAGTACACCTTTTATAGGTTTCTTCATGGTAGGGCTGCCAGTCCCAGAAAGCAGTTCCTCGCCCAGACTGTAGTGGGTCAACCAGGTGGGGTGGAAGCTGCTCACCAGGAGGGCCTCCTGCAGAACTTTCTCAGAACTTGGTACTATGATTCTCACCTTGCTTAGGATTGAAAACAACACACACAAATAGGATAAATAACTCAGGTTCTAGAATTCTTTAGACTTACACAATATGCCTTTGACCTTATTTTTTGCCTCTTAGTGTCTCAATTTTCACACCTGTAAAATGGGGCTAGTCACACTAACTATAAATCTAAAGAATTAAATCTTAGTATTAAGAATGCATTTCTGCACAATATTATTATTATTCCATAAATGTAGGTGACATCATTAACTTATCACTTATCTCAAGGTACCACTTTCGGAGTCTTTTTGACAACACCGTTTCCTCAGGTCTTCCATTTTTCCTGAGTTACTGTGTTGCCACCTTCTCAGCCCCTAGCCCTTGTGCCTGTCCCCTCACTTAAAGATTCATTGCTATGTCCTCCCAAGATTTTTATGGAGAAAGCTCACATTTTTACAACTAGGAAGGCTGAGATAGGCTTAGATCATTTTAACTGGTCAGTGAAGTCACGTGGCAAGCCAGAAACAGATTCAGGTATTATTATACCAGTATTTCAAAGTACCTCTGTCCAGGTTCCTGTGATGCCCTTGAAAAAATTTATAAGCACCCCCAGAGAGAGGAGAGACAAAAGGATAAGTGTTTTATCCCAGTTGGCAGCAGGTGTCATTCTGTTTGATTCATGCGCCTTTCAACAAAACAAAAGGCCTTTTCAGTTCTTTTACAATATATGCTCTCTTAAAAGGTACTCCAATGAGAAAAAAAAAAAAAAGCAGAGTCCAGGCTAGATCTCAGGTTCTGACAGAGACTGGGCTCCTGGTTGCCAATTCAGTCTTCACAGGGAAAACTAGATGGAGTGGGAAAATGTTCTTTTACATTTTCCTGACAGTTCCCTTTGAAATATATGGGACATTCTAGCAAGTTATTATGTGGATAGTAGTATCTAAATATGCTTCAAACCAGCCCAAGTCTCATTTGTAAAGTCAACAGAGAATCTGTGTGTTGCATAGCATGTTTGCATATTTGCAGCTGATTTTATGCCACTCACTCACTGTTCCTAAAGAGTTTGCCTTGTGTTCAAAATAAACATCGAAGTCCCATAAATGGTACACAGATGTATTTCTTTTTATTTTTTTCAGTTCTGTTGTGACGTCTTGGAGGGTACACAATAAAAATGTATGCAGCTAGAGTTGAATTAAGCATTTACTATGTGCAGTGAGTAATTTTCATACAGTATTCATGAACTGGTTCCAACAACTCTGGGAAATTAGGTACAACTCTTCAAAAGACCATGGCAGTGAGGACTATGTTGAGTTTTGCATGGATTTCAAATAAACTTATCTTTGAATTATATATATATATTTTAAAGATTTTATTATTATTGGAAAGCCGGATATACAGAGAGGAGGAGAGACAGAGAGGAAGATCTTCCATCCGATGTTTCACTCCCCAAGTGAGCCGCAACGGGCCGGTGCGCACCAATCCAAAGCCGGGAACCAGGAACCTCTTCCAGGTCTCCCACGCGGGTGCAGGGTCCCAATGCATTGGGCCGTCCTTGACTGCTTTCCCAGGCCACAAGCAGGGAGCTGGATGGGAAGTGGAGCTGCCGGGATTAGAACCGGCGCCCATATGGGATCCCGGGGCGTTCAAGGCGAGGAGGACTTTAGCCGCTAGGCCACGCTGCCGGGCCCTGAATTATATTTTTTCCATCAACTTTTCAGACCCTTTTTGTATAATTGCCATTCAACAGATGGGATAACTTAGGCTTTATTGTGTTAATAATGTGCCTGAAGTCTCAAAGCTATGAAGGGCTAGCTGTCCAGTGGCACCCAAAGGTGGTGGCTAGAGAGCCAATGTGACTGTTAATTCCAAGTGCTGCACAGCCTTCCTGTTCGTTCACTACCATGTTAGGTGGAGTGGTACCAGATAAGGTGGATGTGGGAACCCAGTTTGTTTTCACATGTAATTATCATCTCAAAGTAGAACCTTTGGGTACTGTTTTACCTAGAATCCATGCAGAGTACAGGTTTTGAAAGAAAATGTGCCCAGGTCAGGACTACATCCAAATTAGCAGAAGTCAGCTTGAGAAATTTCTTAAGGCTGGAGTTAGGAAGCGAATGGTTCTGGTTCAGTGCTTGCCTTATGTGTAAGTAGAAGATTGTGGAGAAGTGTTTTGTATTGATACAGTGTCTTAGCACATTTCAGAATGTGATTCCAGTGATTGTATTTCAAGTTGATTTTTTTTCCAGTTCTTTGTCTTAAACATAACAGTATATTGTACTTTTTCTCTTCCATTTTCTAAGTGATCTATGAATATAGGAAGTCCTATCTGTGTGTTGGTTTGAGGGGGTTGCCCAACATCTGTTCTGTTGAATAATTATTAACATGGTTTATTAATTCTTTCAGAAAACATTAATCATAAATGTCCTGGAGAGGGGAAAGATCCTGTAGTTTAGCAGGTGGTTGGCTAAATCCCACTTGCTCAAATACAGCCTGTCATTATGAAAATACAATACTCTTTTAATCCCCTCGTCAACCTGAATGATAAGGTGAAGCAAAGCTAAGGGAAATCAGGACACCTGATAGCAAGAATTCAGGCGGTAAAAAGCTATTGTGCAGCAAGCAATCCAATGCCATGGTTCCTTATCCTCGTCATAAAAGTAGAATCAGCTTTCCTGGGCGCGATTAGAAAAGAGATGTTGGAGACAGATCCATGGTGGAGTCGGCGACATTCCGTAAACAAGCACGCGGAGCATTTGACTGCGTGTCTCCTGCAAAGACTGCATTTCGGGGAGGGGGAGGCGCAAAAATGCAGCCCGCATGGTTCCCCGGGACGGGCAGGGAGGAAGAGTTCAGATCTGTCTGCTTGGTGATCCAGTTTCCCTACTGCAGCGGGGCTGACGGAGAGGGCTGTTCAGCGCATGGCTGCAGCCAGATGTAGGGTGCAGTTTAGGCTACCGCAGCGTGCTGCAGTCCTGTGGATTTCAGGGGAAGTAGCAGCCCGAGCCACCCAGGCTGCTCCCAGCAAGCCTGGAAATTCCTCCCCCAGCCGAGGCAGAGGCCAAGCGGTGGCTCAGGTGGAGCTGGGGCCAGGGGCGGTGCTCCCAGCCCATCCCCGGGCCCCCCGCAGCGGCTGTGTGGGCAGGAAGGCCGCCAACACCGTGTCAGGGAGGCCGGCCAAGAAACCCTCCTTCCTGGGAGAAAGCGGATCACAGTTCAGGTGGGGACTTCCTTGGTACCTGGTGCAACAGAGCAGACGGACTGCCGGCGGCAGCAAAGCGTTTCTGGTTATGGCAGCCCAGAAATGAAAGCAGCAGCGGCCACCGCCTCTGAGGGCTGCAGGGAGATCAACACCCAGGAGAAGGAGGAGGAGGAGTGGCCCGGAGCATCTCTCTCCGGCTCCCCAGGGTGTCCTTTAAATGACTTGGATCTGCAGAGCCGGCCTCTCGGCTCCTGACCCCTGGCTGCTGGCACTAACCTGTGACAGGCACATCCCCAGCCTGGTACCTGCTCCTCCAGCAGCTCCCACTGCTAGAAGCTTCTTTGTATGCTGCAGACATGGCCAGCCAGCAGGATTCCGGCTTCTTTGAGATCAGTATCAAATATTTGCTGAAATCCTGGAGTAACAGTGAGTAACAGAATATAACCTTTTTGTTTGTTTGCTGGATATTGCGTAAGGTTGGCGAATGAGCGTGGAAATCTCAACTGGACACATATGTTTGTGAACCGAGGAAGTTTTTTTTTCTTTTTGGGGGGCTTCCATCTGTTGTGAAAAAAAAAAATTTAAATGTCGGAGGCTGAATTAGGATTGCTTAAGTGCAAAGGGTGCAATGGAATTACAGTGGATTTTTGTTTGATTAAATGTTCAAGGGAGATAGCCCTTCAGGCTGGGGCATGGGAGCAGGCATTCTGGGTTGCATTTCCTGCCTTGGTGTTTATTGGCTGTGCTCCAGATTTATCTAAATATTTTTGTGAAGTACAGTTTAATCAAAGGGGTGTGGCAGGGTTTCCGAGGACTTCATCATTGTTTGATTAGGGTATTGTCTGGAGAAAGAAAAGTATTTCAGAGTCCAAAGCCCAGTGCTCACTCTCAGTGCAGACACAGACGGCCCCAGCCTTGTCTCCTCTCCTGCTCCTCCGTGGGCAGGATGTGCAGAATGTCATTTCATATTCGCATTTAAAAAGAAATCTCGATGTTTGCCCTGGTCCACAGAGCGTGCCTGTCTGTAGCGTGAACGAGGGAGGGTCTGCCCCTCATGGCTGATCAGACTCCCACAGACTTCCGCTGGTGACCTACATAAAGACTTGAACCATATGCTCCTTCAAAAAGCCAACCTCTCGGCTTTCGGATCTGGAATCAGATGCGACTGAGCTCCCCCCACCCCGGGAATTTGTGATGCCTTGTCTTGTCCCAACATCTTAAGAGCAAACTGTTCTGCATTTCACCACCCACCTTTGTGCTTGCTTCAGAAAAGACCCCATCAGATAGTTCTGATTTTGAATGGTTTTCAATTTTTAAAAACATCATTCTTTTTCCAAAAAGAAGATATTGTATCGTGTGCATATTAATTAACCTATCTGTACTTCAAGAGTGACAGTTAATAACCTCTTGCACAAATGCCCTCTGGCCTAGATTATTCTTATGTAAACAAAACCTGGGTCAAACAACCTGTGTCAGGGTTGCTTTGAGCAAAGAGCCAGCGCATCTTCAGCCTTAGGTAGTCAGGTGTGTGTGTCGCTGAGGATGGCCACAGAACCCATGACTTCTCTCCAGGCCATTTTACACCGCTGTACACATTGGGTGGCTTGTCTGTAACTGTTTGGCTACAAATGCGAAGCCATTTGGAAATGATCCGATTGCTCAGACAACATCCCTTTACTGGTGATAGCCATACATCATCAAACTTGGAATCATGATTTGTGTACTTCACACTCGAGGATGAACCCTTCTTTGTCTCTCCTTTGACTCTTGAAGAGAAGTTGGTATAGAGGATTCTTGATAGAGCAGTTTCCCAACGACTGAAATAAACTCACTTGTGAGTTGGGCAGGAGTAAGTATGTGCTTTCTCATCATCCTTTGATTATTCTAAAACCTGACTGTGGTCTCCTGTCAGCTTTTGTCATTGCCTAGTGAAATAGAAAATTATGTTGTGATGACACCAAGGCCAGTGGGATCTCCTTTTAAAAAAAAACCTCTCTCGTCTGATCTTTTGACAAAAGACTCTAGACAAAGTGTGTGCTCTCTGCCTTCTCCCTTCTGTCCCACATGCACACATCAGAAATGGTTCAAAGTGATTCTTTCTGCTTTGAGAAAATTCATGGTATAATTTTGAAGTCTTCCGACTCATTCCGTCAACAGTTACTGAAAACCTATGAGGTGCCGGGTTGGGAGGCTCCAGGAGAGGCAAAAGACACAGTTTCTTTCCTCTCCTCATTTCTTTATTTCAAAAGCATAAAGTTGGTGATTCTGCAGGGTTCCTTTATCAGACAGTCCTTTCTTGAAAGAGGAAGAGGAAATAAACTTTGTTTATCTTCGTCAAGCTTGTTACAACACTAACCTGCTTACAGCCCAGCATAGCTGTCATTGCTGAGTTTCACATCTCTTCCACAGCAGAGAGAGAAAGGAACCCACATGGCGGGGAGCACGGACAACAGAAGCCTTGGGGCCTAAGCTGCTCTGTAACCTTGGTTAAGAGCAGGTACCATGGGCAAGCAGCTCATTGTGCCTGCACGTGCACGTCTAGATCACAGGTTGGAGAGCCGAGCGTGCCCGCCCACATACCTGCATGGAGAATCAGCTCCTAATTATACAGTGGCACTTATTCACAGACGCGCAACAATTAGAAAGCAATAAAAAAAAAAAAAAAACCCTCTGTCACTGGGGTTACCTGCTGTGCAAGGTAGTAGTAACAAGAAAGATGAATCTCTTAAGTATTTCGAGGGTAGGATTTCCCTTCTTCTTCTTCTTTTTTTTTTTTTTTTTTTTTGTAAACAAATGCCACACTGTGTGTGGGGGGGGGGCAGAGGGAATGTAGCTTTGTGTATAATTATCTCCTCTGAAGACGTAACAAACCCATGAAGAAAGTCACTGCCTATGTTAGTTTTCACTTGGGTCCTTTTGCCATTCCGTTCTTCATTGACACACCCACTTGATGAGGCTGCTCTTTCCTGTGAGTGGTACTGGGGTCTGAAATGGCCTTTGTATCTGGGAAGAAGGTGTCCTGTGCTCTTTCCCCAGTCAGTGAGTGATGCCTAGAGCTGTTGTCCTTTGGTGTTGGTGACCATAGCCATCATACAGCCTTCTCCATTTAGCCTGGTTGTCTCATGGTCAAAGACATCTGCCCAGCTCCCTCTCACCTTGAGTGTCAGCTCCTGCCATTTAGGCCTCTCTGAGCTCCTCGTCCATGCTCTCTCATGCTGTGTTCCCACTGCAGCCATGCTCCATTAATCACCTTCCTCTGCATTTAACTGCCTTGCTCCCCAACCCATGCTACTCGCCTAATCTGACACACTCCCCCGTAATGCACAATCTGCAGGTCTCAATAGATGTGGTTCAGATCTCTACCTCCTGCATTCGTATAGCCTTGCACGCTTAGTTAACCACTCTGCCTTGATTTTCTCACCTGAGAAACTGAGGCAAAAATAATGGATCCCATTAGGAGTAAATAAAGTGATGAACTATAAAACAGCTAGCCCAATATCTGGCATGTTGCAAGAACTCAGTAAATATTGAAATAATATTAGCTTAATTCTAATGCTTGCCTCTGTTCTGAAGCCACTTGCTGTCAGACTTGGACCACTTTTCCTCTTAGCCTTGGCATGCTCAGTGATTATTCTCTGAGCAGTCAGCACTTGCCACACCCCTAGAGAAGAGAACTGAGCAGACGCCCGTATGAATTGCTTTCTTTGGGCCACTGTTCCCCCAGATTTATGTTTTTGATTTTGCCTCCTTTTCCACATCAGCTGCTATCAGAATGTCCCTCCCTTCCTAATACATGCCTTCTGGCAGCCTGGGAGTTGTCCTTGGATTTTCTCAGTGACACAAACTCCCCTTGGCATTTTGGATTTTCTGGAGAAGTGTAGGGCAGATAGCACTAAGCTACTGCGCAGAAAAAAAGGGCTCACTTTGTACTGCCAAATAGAGCAGGCATGTGGGCTGCTACTGCCCTCTGAAAATAGAGCTCTAAATGGCTTTCTTGGCTTTCTGTCTACCTTATGACATGCAGTGAACATGGGGCCCAAATACATGAAAGCACCAAAATCTATTCAACATCTGCCTCTTTCCGGAAAAGTGTGTATCCTTCCTATAACATTTGGCAAACTCTCACAATACCCTCAAGGAAAACTTGTGAATACTGGGTAGCCATTTCAGATGGCTAGAGTTCTGGTGGCATTCAGAATGCTCTGGGGAACCAACCAATCTCTTTGCAAGAAGAGGACGGGACTGCAGTCCATTGTGTAAATGTCCAGTGTTGCTCTAGAAAAATGCCGATAACAACTCAAGAGCTGAGCTGATCCAAAACCAGGAGTCTCTTCCAAGTCTCCTATGCTGCAAGCAGGAGTCCGGAATTTGAGCCAAGTCTCCCATATGGGTAGTGGGGACCCAGGCATATCAGTCATCACCTGCTGTTTCTTAGGGTGCATGTTAGCCGGAAACTGAAATGGGAAATGGGGCAACCCATTCAGTGGTTCTTGGTGCACACACATTCCGATGCCACAGGTTCCATCTGCTAAAGGAATTTACAATCCTGTAATGGAATGTAAAACCTGAGTGGCATATATGCCCTCCACATAGAAAGAGCATCTATCCCAGGGTTCAAAGGAGTCCAAGGTAGATTTTTCTTTTAAATGTGTCAGTAGTCTCAGACTAAAAATAACTGCTACTCTGTCTAATATTTAGCTCAGTAACTCATATATAGGACAATTATGTAATTGTCCAAGCTGAGACCATTTTGAGAATAAAGGTAGTAATGCCAAGATGTTGGATTTCAACTGGGATTAAATGGAACAAAAGGGAGCCACGTGACCTTTCTGTTCATTATCTTTACTCTTTAAATAACCCTACATTATCCACATTTTACAGGTGGGGAAAAAAAGCCCCATTTGCTCAAATCCAGGATGCTGGTGCATGCCATAGTTTCCCCCTCTAATCCCGCTAAGTGGTTAAGTAGTGCATTGTTTTGGTTGGTTTTTTTTTTTTTTTTTTTGGTTGTTGCTTCCCAAAGGGGAAACTCGGTGTTTTATGGCTACTTGAGTTTTTGAGGGATGGTGTATATGACGGTTCTATGCAACCCTGAACTCTGTCTCTCCTCCTGGGCAGTACTGGAGAGCACCATGCCCGTCTAATGGGCTGGTTAAGGGAAAACAACAACAACAACAAAAAGCTTACGTATTCAGAAGTCTTTGCCATCATTATAATAATATGAAGGCAAATAATATGAAGGCAGCTCAGTGTCCAGTGGTCACTTCATTTAATGCACCTGTACATAGTCACAAAATAAGGATTTAATAAAAAGGTACATTTATTCTGCCAGGAGTACGTTACGTTGACCTTCATACATGTACAGAAAGATACATAGATACAGCTGTAATAAATAAAATAATTAAATATGTAGAGATGAGCTGTGCCTCTCTTAGAATGGCCCTAGGGTTACTTTACTGAAGTGGTCTCTGCTGTGCTATGTACGTTTTTCTGTTTAGGAAATGGTGGCAAACTCACATTCATACTTTGTAGTATGAGCAGGGAAAGTACTGCGATGGGATAATGGAAATTTATCTATAATTCAGGCATCTCATTTCACCTGATAGCTCTGGTCAACTCCACCATAAAACCAGCTAAAGGAAAGACTGCACAAAATGGTTGAATATCAGCTTTTCTACCTGCTTTTGCATTCTGTCTAGTAAAGTTGCTAGCAAGAATTGAAACAGCAAGGAGAAATGACCTGGATAATTTTACAATCTGGAAACAGCCCAGGGTATTTGAGAAAGTGGCCAATATTTAGATATTTCCACTGATAGACTAAGAAAATATTCACTTTATTTGAAAGACACCTGTTTCAGAACATTTTGATACCCATGACTCATTAGTTTACTTTTGGGTACAGTTCAGGGTCCTGAATAGATTACATATGCCCTCGTCTTGACAACAGCCTCTACTTGTGTGTTTTTCAGGTTTATATCGTATTTCATATTCAGAATGAGCTGGGCACAGATGTGAGTTTGGGCCAATAAAAAATGGTGTTTTGCTCTACTGGAGTATATTCCGTAGCTTGACAACCCCACACAAAAGCTTTTTGTGCAGGTCTTGTTGCTGGTGTTCTACCTTCCACTTATTTAGGGCCCAGAATGTTCACCAACTGCAGGCACACTGCGTTATTTGATGAGGGAGGTGCATTGATTGTGAATAAACTAGTTTCTTGTACATTCCTGATTTAGGCTAATAAGTCTTCATTTTCTCCATGTTCTATGATATGAGCTGTCTATAGAGCATCATGTGGTGACATTTCAAAATATACTTGAATTAACAAATTGTGGACTCAGCACACAATTTTCTTGATTTGGACTTTTAAAAAAATTGATGTAACTTCATATTTGTCGTGTAACAATATACAGAGACGAATCCATCCAACCCACCTGTGCGTCGAGACTTCTAGATTTATTTGTATCCTGGCATTGCTCTTCGCCCTCTTGTTTAAACGCTTGGAGATTTCTAATTTTCCACAATGTGGCACCTTTTGGGAGCCAACCATTATTTGCACACTGCCATGAAACTGCTTCAGTAAGCAGTCACTTCTTGGAAACATGAATGGCATCTGTGGAGTAAGATAGTGCACACCTTAATCTCATCTTTTCTTAGTAATCTGTCATATGTGATAGAACTTACTCATCATGCTTATTTAAATGCTGTTCCATCCTAGAACTTTCACCTACATGACTGAGGCAGTGATCTTTTGGGCGGATAGGTCCTATCTCTAGACCTCAAGAAGCAGTGGAGGAAGAGTCTTTTCCATAAGCACATCTGTATTTACTTTTCAATAGAATGTTTCTGTCTGAGCATGAGTTTTTCCGGGCTATTGCTCCAGCATGCCTTGTTATTCAACGGTGTCAGCAAGACCCACACTATTTGATACCTGTTTATTAAACATTCCCCATGGGCAAGACATACTGTTGTTTGAGGAGCCTCACAGATGCATCTCACTTGGATCCCACAACAAGACTCGCAGAGCTTCCCTGCTTTCCTCTCTGGATTCAGAAATTTGGAGAATTAATGCAGAAGTTCCCAGGATTTAAAGATTCCCCAGGGAGTGGTAGCTGATGATCTTTACAGCGGCAGTCTAGGCCCAGGGAGTTTTGTTTGGGAGGAAGTGTTTGACAGACACTGTTGGCTTTCAATTCATGGAATTCTGTGTTCACTATATCAAGAAAACAATTAGAAGCTGCTTTCTGGAGGAACACTTCCAGGTGATGCTCTTTGCAAGACGGCTGACAGAGGAGAGGAACCCTCGGCCAGCCTTCAGCATATGGATGTCAGATTATCATTCTTAAAGTTAGAAAAATGCGAAGAGGAGTTACTGTGCTTACAAGAATTTTGCTCATGGATAAAGGAGGAAGCCGATTATCCTTCCTTTTGTGTGATTTTGTCATCTTTCTAAATATGTGAAAATTAGAAGTGTGTGTGTGTGAGAGAGAGGTGCACATCCGTGAGTTTAGTAATCATGAATATCACCTATATTGTTACAAATATTCTTTCTTTTTTACACACAACACACACCACAGACCCACCCCCACACACACTTAAATGTCAGTCACCCAAAACTCCAGATGCTAAGCAGTGAAAGTTTATATTCTGCCAGCATATCAGACTCTGTAATGAGTCTGATTTGGTTTAATTCCTTTCTAGTGTGTAGTCATTTGATGAGCTGCAGATGGAAATTTAAGCCGAAGCTATAACATTTCGGCTAATACTTTTTATAACGTGTAAGAATTTGTTGTCATGTCAATTTAAAGGAGTTGAAATCTTTTTCAAGAAAGCATTCAAATCTGTATTTAGTGCCTTTATCAGCTCTAATTCGATATACAGCTCTGACTGCTTTGCTGTGTTAATCAATTGCCAAGTGCAAAGTAGCCGTGCAGGGAAAGATAGTTTTAAAATTCCAGGATTTCTCATCTAAGGCCCCAAGTACAACATGGAAATATACAATTAAACTTCCATTAATGTTTTTGCCTAAGCCTAAGAAAACTAAGTTGACTTCTTTGAGTTTAGCCTTAACAGGTAAATATGTGTTTTGGCAGTCATAAAAAAAATAGGGTATTCGATTAACTAGAGCAACACTTCAGTAAAATTCCATTTGAATGTTATATGTATCCAGGAGAGATTTGACCAATCAGTAAAATGGCTTATTACATAAGTGTCAGATCAATAAAATGCTGCAACTGTATTAACATTGGGTTTTTCTTCCCTGTTTTTCTGTTACTTTTCTGTGTGTGACCTTGGTTGTCTCCTTCTCTCACTTCCTTATACGAAAGGAACAAACTTGACACTTGGTCTCTCACTGATTAATGTGACGGGTTTTGAATGCCTCCACTGAAAACGAGGTTTATGTAAACATCATAAGAGTTGACAGTTAATTCTTCCATGAAAGCCAGACTGCAGGAGGTTGAGTCATACATTATTGAACCTGAGAGATAAGGATAGGCTTAGTCTCCAACCTGACTTTCTAAACTTGATCAACTTTTAGACTAGCTTGCTTTCCAGTATTCTGAAAAGAATAAGAAAGTAAGTTTGCACTCCACACAGCCTGCCAAATTCTTTCTACTATTATTCTTTGTCATAAGATGACCGAGTGTCCAATCCAGTGAATTTGAATGGGACTGTATCCCACCTGAAGACCTGTCTTCAGGGTCAGTAGATGGGCCCTCCCCCTCGCCCTCTGCCCGGCCTACATAGTGTTAATGAAAATTGTTGGCAGAGTGGGAGTTTTAAATATATGATCATACAACTAAAGAAAACCCTTCCAAGTTTTCAGTTGACACATGCTAAAATTGACAAGGTTGTAGGGATGCATAATACTGTAATAATTGTTTGGTTTTTTATATTATCTATCTGTGATAACCACAGAAAGGTAAAAAGGTCTGTGATAGCATCAAAGGATTTTTAAATCATACCAAAAAAAATTGTTCAAGGTGGACAGATTGCCTGTGGACTGAGCAAAGTGTGTAAGCATTTTAATACGTTTTCACAAGTAGGAGCACCAATTGGAAGACAGACTGCAGCTTTTCTAACAAGCCTACTTTTCAACTTGTAATTCCCAAACACCACATTTTTCTTTATTTGAAAGAGAAATAGAGAGATACAGAGAAAGAATCTCTTATCCACTCTCTTCCTTCCCAAATGCCCACGACAGCAGGGGTTGGACAGGCTAAAGATAGGAGCTGGGAACTCAATCCAGGCTCCCACATGGGTAGCTAGATCATCACTGCTTTCTCCTAGAGTCTGCACTTACAGAAAGCAAGGCTCAGGGCAGAGTCAGGACTTGACCAAGGCTCTCAAATGCAATGCGGCTTTCCAAGAAGTGTGCTAACTGCTATGCTAAGAACACTACCCGTGAGCGTCACATTCTTAGCAAATCTCCCCTAAAAAAGATGACTTACCCTTGAAGGACACCATGATCTTAACTGTGGTATTTCTTGTCCTGTGGTGTGTACCTGGAAGTTAATCTTCCATGTTTCTGATGAGAATTTCAACTTTTTAAAGAAGTGTCGGGAGCCACACAAAATGTTGTTTTATCTTCAGTAGGACATGGTGGTGGCCCTGAGGCCAATTTTCAGCTTCTCATCCAGATTGAGACTACAACACCTTCTGTGTCTCCCCTCCATTGGACTGAGTTTATTGGACTGAGTACAACTGTGAGAACACAGAGAAATCAGCGACATTTGTCTGTCCTGCCTGCTGATTTCTCTCCACTCACACAACTCTTAAGTGTTTATAAAAAAAACTTGTCCTAGCTTTTGCTAATTGAGATTTCACCTTGGAGGTGTTGAAAACTTTGGTCATTCTAATGTGGCAAGAGGAACTATTTTGTTTTTTCTCTAACAGTTTAAAAAGAACTTCAGAAAGATTATCCTAGCACATTTCGTATGCCCCCAAATCTGCTTAATTATGTTACCTGCTGTTTCTTTTTCCTGTTGTCTAGTTTGCTATCTGTTTCGATCCTTAGTTCACTTTCTTAGATGGATAGGGTTGAAATTCAAATAATATCTTTCAAACTTAATCAGTTCTTCTACAGAAAGGAAGGAAGTGAGAGGAGAAGGAAGGGAAGAAGGGAAGGGAAGGGAAGCTGCAGATTGTAATGATTGGTTAAGATTCCGCAGATCCTTGATTTCCATTTTGAAATCCCTCATCACTAATCCCAATACAATAGCATGTTCTTCACAAGTTTGATATTCAGGTTAATACGTGGACTGTGTTACTGCCATCTAGTTCATTTGAAATAGATACCATTTTAAGATGCGGTATCTGCTAGAGTAACTTCATAGTGGCTGAAATAATAGATTTTTTAGTTAGTTTACCCAACTCTACAGCTTCAGAAATTGAGCAGTTCCCAGTGGGTTTGCAAGCCCACGAATCCAGACCAGCCCTTCTTTTAGACTTATAAGTGCATGCTCAGTTCTAAGTGTCCTCACTTCATTTCAGACTCAGGAAGCAAGGAGGCCCTGGTTAGGGCTTTCTTCTAACAGGAAAAAGATTTCGATGAAGGACCCAGCACACTTCCCCTTGCATCTCTCTGATGGGAGTTGGGTTATAGGCTTTCTCTTAGACCACATCTGGCAAAGCTGGATGAAGTTGCTGCATTGGTTTAGGTGTAACACGATTCATGCCCCGTCACTGGGCTGGCCCAACTTCTGTGAGAAAGGGGCTCTCCCTGCTACCTGAATAAAGGAAGAAGGGTCAGCATCTACCAGTGACTGATGTAAAATAAAAACTACTGCTGGATGACTGTTAGTAACTCATGATTTGTAGCTGTATGAAATTGCATTAAAAGCAGTAACAGAAGCTTGTATTTCTAAGCACTTACAAGATGTCAAGAGCTATGCTAAATTGTTTTATATGCTCTAATTTTCACTGTGACACAATTTTACTTATGAGGAAAGATGAAGAAACCGTTTGTACTCTAAGTCTAAATCCACACTCTAGTATGAGCAGTGAAGTATACTGCCTATCATTAACTCACAACATTAACAACAGATAAAGTTGATGACCCTCAGATAGAAATTGATATATGCACAGATTCTTCCTCATGAATTACTGAGTGGTACTTGTCAAAAAGCATAGATGAAGCGTTGTGAGAATACTCAAAGATCATGTATCTCTTTGCCTCCAGTTTCGGCAGAAAAGGAGGGACATTGCCTGATGCTTGCTTTCTTAGGCCTGCTCAAAAACAAGCCAAGTTTTTTCGTGGCTTACCACAGGGGAAAAAAAATTATGTTGGTGAATGTGTTGAGATCAGGCAGTTGAGCCTTTTATACCCAGTTTTCAGAAAAGAAGGAGAAACGAAGAAAGATATTAGATTCATAGAAATCTATAAAGATTAGTAAGTATAGCATAGACTTCTTTAATTCCAACTAGTAGGAGTAGGCGAATGTCCTTAATATCCCTTCTCATACCAAATGCCATGGTTCTTACTTCCATTTCATATGGAATTACAGAGGCTTCTATGTATCTCATCATTCAGATTTAGCTATTAATTTGAAAGGTTTTAATCATTCATTCACTTTAGCTATCTATGACCCACACAAGCTAGGTCCTGCATTGATTCAATAACAAGAGTAGCTGAAATTCATGGGTTACTCTGCTTTAGCTTTTGTGCTAAGCATGATCTCAGCTAAACTTCATCAAATCCTATCGAGACAAATACATTTCATGCATGAATAACTAACATCCAATAAATAAATAAATAAGACCATCCAAAGGAAGTGTGTCAGTTAAGTGGTGCTGTTGGATTCAAGTCTGATTCTGGTTCCAGAGCCACTGGTTTGGTATTGCCATTCTAACCAGAGTTTTTCTCAGTCCATTTTTCTCTACTCATTTTGCACCAAGACTTCTGCAAGTGTCAGATGCTCATTTTCTTCGCATTCAGTGCAGGCTGGAAACTGGAATTCAGTTACTGGGGGAAAACTTTGGCCACCTACTTGACTTTGCTTCCAACCTTTGGATACCAATGGTGAAGACAGCAGAAAATTAAAACAGAATTCCAGTACTCAGATAGTTTAAGCTGAACAAGAGCCAAGTCTCTGCCCTTAAGGAGAGTCAGTTGAATCAATAATTGCAATAAAATGTGACCAGTCATCAATCCATGAAATATTAACTGTGTGAATATTAACATGTGAATAGCAGTGAGTCTTATTAATATGATACTCTCATTATTGGCCCCGAAGGCCAGCTTGCCCCTGTTTCCTGGGTTGCTTATACATATCTCCATAAATGGGACCTTTGTTCACAAACCTGATGAAGCCAGGACTTCATCTTTCCAAGTCCCTTCTTGGGCTCAGCTTTCTCATTCTAAATACTAAATTTCATAGTCCATGATTTCCAGCCAGAAGCTGGAGTCCTTTTCAGTCCTTCAGTTGCTAATCATCCAAATCACTGCTAAGCCTTGTTATGTTTATCTTCCCGACTGACATCTTCCACATCTGGATCCTCATCACCATCACCCCTGCCAAGGCCTGTTCCAGGCCTTCATCACCTTCCCTCCAGAGCATACAAAACGTGTCCTCATTGGTTTTTTGCTACCAGTGCTTTTCCAGAACAGCCCAGTGCTTTCCCAGGGCTTTGAGTGTTGGGCTTTTTAAAAGATTGATCTATTCTTATTGCAAAGTCTTATATACAGAAAGGAGGAGAGAGAGGAAGATCTTCCATCCATTGATTCACTCCCCAATTGATCACAATAGCTGGTGCTGTGCCAATCCAAAGCCAGGAGCCAGGAGCCTCTTCTGGGTCTCCCACATGAGTGCAGGGTCCCAAGACTTTGGACCGTCCTTCACTGCTTTACCAGGCCACAGGCAGAGAGCTGGATGGTAAGCAGGGCTGCCAGAATTAGAACCGGCACCCATATGGGATCCCAGCACGTACAAGATGAGGTCTTTAGCCACTAGGCTATCATGCTAGGCCCTTTGAGTGTTAGTTTTTATCCTTAGTATTGCACTGTGTGTCAACTCTGTGAAGGAGTCTGTCATAGACACATGCTATTGGTATCAATGGTTATAGGCACACTGACTAAGGATCATTAAGAAATAGTCATTTTCTGAATTATGTGTATTAATAACATCTGTCCAAGCCATTTGTTTTGGTAGCTTTAAGAAGTTGATGGGATGCAGAAATGGACCCCATCTCTGGTCCATAGTCTGTAATCTAAAGGTCAGTGATAGTCCCAGAATAATAGTCATAGTTATTAACCAATGGGGAGGTAGAAATAATATTATAGTTCTAGAAATGCAATTAAGGATGAAAGAAATGAAATCTGCTCCATGTTTTTACGCTGCTGAGGTGGAAAGAACCTTGATCTCAAGGAACATGATAGAGAAATTGAGGAAAAGCTTACCTGAAGTTAAGTGCAAGACCCAAAACTAACTACAGTTGTCTGGTTAATATATTAAGTGAGTGGAAGCAGAGGATGTAAGTCCTCATGAAGAGTACACACTCCAATGATGGAAGACTCACTCAACAATTCTCAAGTGTCCCTCGTACACAGTGTAACAGCCATCAAAATGGGCTTGATGTGCTCATTAAATATCATATTGTTCTGCCAGACAAGGCCCTTGTTTTGGAGAGTGACTAAGAGACTGTCACTTCTTGGGCCAGGAGAATAAAAATGCTCTCTGGGCTCTGGGAAAAGGATAGAGAGAAATTGTTGATGCTGTTTCTAGGCTGTCCCACCCCATTTCAGTTGCAACTTGGGCCATGTTTTGTCCTGACAGATTGATGTATTCAGCTCAGTGTTTTCTTGAAAGTTCTTTGGTTAACCCACGCAAGGGAGAGAAGGTTAGAAGGTTCTATGGGCAGTTCTAAATTATTGCTGAGAAGACCTCCTCAAGCCTATTGCTGCAGGGGCTGTCAATATCATGGGAGCTCAGAGCTTGAGCCCAGGGATCTGTCTCCTTCACTTTAAGTGGAAAGTTAACGCAGCCTGGAAGAACCAGCCAGGAGGACATGCCGTCTGGGTTATTTGCTTTAACATTTTCTTGCTGAAAACAGAAGTGAATCACTCTCTTCACCCTGCCCTGCTGCTGAGGGAAATGATGCAACAGTGGTCACGTGGCACCAAGAAGAAAGAGCCATTATGCAAACTCGGTTCTTCATTGTGCTCCACTGTAAGGGGAGGTTCAGCATCCACGCCGGGCAACAATACAGAATCATGGTTCTGCCTCTTGGGTTCTTGTCTATGTTCCACATTAGAGCTGTGATGCTATGGTTTTGTTGTTCTCTGTTTTAGCTTTGCTGCCTTTTTTGACCACTAAAATTCACTCATTGTGATTAGAATACCAAATATGGGAAGAATTCAAAAGATTGTGTCACTTGCTTTTGACTTAAGAATATTTTTTCTGTGTGATTTGGTACTGTTAGAAATGTATGCCTTACCTTAGTGACATACTTGTATGGATATTGAGCAAGTTACTTGAATTTTGGTTGTTTTCTAAAATGTTTGGATTATTGAGGATGTTTTTATTTATTTCTATGAGAGAGAAAGAATGTATGTGTGGTTTGGGGAGAATGATGGAGAGTAAGAGAGGGGGAACACACTCGAGTAAATTGGTTCACTCCCAGAATTTCTGTGATAGCTGGGGCTGGACCCGGTTAAAGCTGGGAGACAGGGACTCAATCCAGGGTTCCCAAATGGATGGCATGGACTCAACCACTTGAATCATCACCATCCTCTTCTGGCATCTGGCATTAGCATGAAATTGGAATCAGGAGCTAGAAGTGAAGTGGTTATCAAACCTGGTACATAGTCATCTATTAACCCATTGTCTTAATTACTACATCGAGTGCCCACACTGTAAGTTCTGATTCTCAGAAAAGATAATATATAAGCATACTATATTTGATTTGCATACTATTTACATCTCTAGTTTTATGTTTGTAAATAATAATACATATATCTGTATACCTACTCATAGAACCATGAGTTAAATTTATGAAATATCCTGCCCTTTGTCTAACTCAAGTTACAGCAAACTCTGCTGTAACTGTTCAATAAATGATAGGCATTATTACTAGCAATTTGCTCAACAAATGTTTGTCTGAATGCTTCTATGATTCCATGGTTTAGTCATGTTTGCTCATTACCAAGACCATGTGACCAGGAACCAGGGAGTTCCAGGGTCCATCTGTGACATTTTCTTGGCTTGGTGATCTAAACTGTACTGCTCTTTAGAGAGGACATTTTGATAGAATAATGTGTTTCTGAACTTTGAAAAAACAAACCATGTGATAATGTTCAAGATGGAATAATGTCCTTCTAAGCTCAGAGCTGGGCAAAGTGTCTAATAATGTAGCAAGTCACCAGTATTTGCTAGAGTTCAAGAAGTTTCTGCAAGCTTCAAATGAATTAAACCTGAAGCAAGGCTCCTGTCCTGTGTGTTGGTTTAAGTGTTACCCCCATGTCCCCTACAGTTGCTTCCCACTTCCACTGCAGCAATAGCAACATTGTGTAACTGTGCTTTGCCTAAATCTCTCCTGTGCTAAGAATCAACCTATCTTCTCATTTTTATGTGCCCTAACACATTGCAGGACATAGTGACCCTTGCCCATCATTAATGCTGCCCAGGTGAACTAAATTACTTGAAATGGGTATAGGAGGTGTTTTTTTTTTAATAAAACATAACTAATGTTTATTCCAACAAATGTGTCCCCACCTAGCAAGTGAAAGTATTTTTTTTTCCTTTGTTGAAACTTTCATTCCAAGCAGGAACTCAACATCTGATCTCAGCCATGTTTTTTTCCTCTCAACCTCTCCTGTTTCCTTGACTGAATTCAACAACCTAACTCTCAGAGTGTGCTCATAGAATTTGGTCTGATGTTAAAGTGAAAGAATTTTTTATGTCTGTAATGATCAAAGTGAGGGGCTATTTCTAAGATAGATTGTTTCCAAAACCAATAAACATTGCCAAGGATTACTGTCTATAAAAATAGTAACTCATTCCTACATTTTCCTTGATGTCCTTTGTTACATGAATTTAATTTATCTGTTGTTTATACTTTTCAGCATCTTACCAATGGGAAAATAATCATGTTCCATGTAATCTACTGAACTAATGGATTTCCTAACTGACTAAGGTCTTTTTCCATGTAAAGGATGCTGCTGTTTGATAATTCTTTGAAGAAATGAATTACCTTGTAGGAAAGAAAGTTTATATTCTGCAAGCATGTACACAGGCTAAACATGCCTGAATAAGCTTCAGGAAGTGTCTGAGTAAACCAATACTGCACCTTTTCCCTCTTCTCAATTACTGACATGCTTAGGTTTGGAGGGCCCTGAGGTCGATAACACTTGGTGATTCTGCAGGCTTGCCTCCATATCCTATATGTTTCACCAAGATGGCCTGCATTGATGAAATAAGGGGATATAAAGAAGAGAGAGGTAAACAAAATCGCTGATTAACTCAATGATGTGCCTGTGCCAAGTGGTGTCCTGGGACCCAGGGATGCTGACCTACATTCTCATTCAGAGAAGGAAGTGAGTCATCATTTTCAGTGGGAGGGAAGAGGCTGGGAGTAGTCGTTTCACAGAGGCCATGACATTTGAACTTGAAGAATGCTAAAGAAAGAAAGGGAAAGGGCATTCACAGTGGTGGGAAGGGAGGACAGTGTGTGGGCCGGTTGGCACACAGAGGCCAGTTGGTCCCCATGATGAGCAGGACTGCTGAGGGATTTGGGCTTTGATGTTATCCTGTCACTAGACAGCCAGTAGGCTTGTAAAAAGCAGGAAGCAACATGATCACATCTCCAGCTTATTTGGGGGAGTCTTGGCTGAAAACGGAGGGAGGGAGAATTCCCTTGAGGATGACCTTAAGAGAGAGAGAGAGAGATGTCAAGGACTCAAAGTAAGGGTTACAGTAGTACAGGTGGTGGAGGAGGGAACAGAACCAAGCTGCTTGCCAATCGAAGGTGTAATGGCCATGATTGGAGTGTCTTCCCTAGATCCAGCCTGTGTTTAATTTTAATGTGTGGTGAAACCTTTTTGTGCCATTGCCCACGACACCACCATTCCCTGCTCAGCACTGGTTTGTTTCCCAGCTGCTCCACTTCTAATCCAGCTCCCTCCTGATACGTCTGGGAAGGAAGCAGAAAATGGCCTGAATATTTGAACCTTTGTCTCCCATAGAAAGACTGGGAAGGACTTCCTGGCTCCTTACCCTGATATGGCATTGCAGTCACTTGGGGAATGAACCAGTGGATGAAGAATTTCTCTTTTTGTTATGATTATTTTCCATTATGTGGTTTTGTAGGTTTAGGGATTCTCCCCTTCACATCCCCTTTCTCCCCTCTACACTATTTTCCCTCATATTACTACAGTAATACAGTCACAAGTCCAACATTCTTCTATTTAAGTGTATCATTTCATTGTAGGTACAGGCAGTGGTAGAAAATCTGGTATAGTATTGTCAAGATATATTTAACAGTTTCATTGAGAATACTCCTTTCATACATACTGCAATATATCTTCATGTTCCAGTATGCTAGCTCATTAGTGAACAGTACACAGGTCTTCTATGAGATTATATGTGCAGACATGTTTACCTATATATATTTTTTTGCATCTATGTTGCCTTATATCAGAGAAAGTATTATATTTGTCATTTTGGGACTGATTTCATTGAACATACTGATTTTTTTCTTTCTTTTCTAATAATGTGGACTATTTTGTTGCAAATGTACAATTTCATTCTTCTCAATGGCTGAGTAGTATTCCATGGAGTAAATGTACCATAGCTTCTTCATCCACTCCTCTCTCAGTGGGCATCTTGATTGTTTCTATGTCTTCACTGTTGTCAACTGTGATGCCATAAATATTGGGTTGCAGGTCACTTTCTCATATGCAGGTTTCTTTTGTCCTCTCTCTCGCTGTCTGTCTGCATTTTGAATAAAATAAATCTTAAAATATGTATTGGGCCACTATTGTGGTACAGCAAGTTATGCTGCTGTTTATGAACCCGGCATTTTTATGAGCGCTGGTTCACATGACTCCTGGCCACTCCACTTCCTGTACAGCTCCCTGCTAATGATCCTAGGAAAGCAGTGGATGATGGCCCCTGCTCCCCAGCCCCTCCTGATGTGAGAAACCTACATGAGTTCCAGTCTCCCATTTAGCCAAGCTCAGCCAAGTCTCTGTGGCCATTTGGGCAGTGACTAGTGGTTGAGAAACCCTCTCTTCACTCTGTTCTCTCTCTCTTCTCTTCTCTCTTTCACTCTGACTTTGCTTTTCAAATAAATAACTAAATCGTTTTAAAAGTATCACTTCTTTTAAAAAAACAAAAGTAATTGAGGAGTGAAGTTTTGTAATTATAGTTTGAATAGAAATTGTGCTGTTTAACATAATATTTTTGTTGAGGGTAAAAGATGATATTTTGATAACACTAGATTGCTATAATACACCAAAGTAGCAGGGAGTTATTTCCTTTAAGAATAATCAGCTGCATCCAGCCCCTTATTCTTTCATTATTATCTTCAGGGTATAAATTGACAGATTTTTAAATTACTTTGATTTTTAATGAAATATAAGACTTAGATAATTAAATGACGTTGAACCATTCAAGTGTCAGATAGACTCTAGACTCCTACTAGATGTTGCTTTGCTGACAAGATTCTTTTGGAACAGTTTTGGGTGTCACTTCATAAAGTTGCCTATCCATGTGTTGTATATGACCATCTTCCAGGAAAACTGGGGTGTAATTTTCACAGGAAACCAAGGCATTGTAAAAGTTCCCGAAGATAGTATGTGTTAAATTCAAGATGAATTCTACCAACTGCTTTTGTTTCACTCATGTTCGTATCTGTAGATATGTGTGTCCTGTTTTGACCTACAAGCATTACCGGTGTTCACCCTTCTTACTAGACAGAGAGTATGTATCTTGCTTTTTGGATCATATATCCTTGCATAAATCCCCCTAACAGAGAATGTCTCCTAATCTTAGGTGAATTCATGAACACATTTTCCTGTTTTAAGCCAATTCAATCTCTATCCCATTAGAATAGTTGAATCACATTCTTTCAATGCACCTATTTGAAAAAGCTTCTAGAAGCTCTCCTGACTTTTATAGGCTGCCAAAGCATGTCTGACTCCTCGGAAAGCCATAGAGAGCTCCAGTAACAATAAGTTATGCCACGTGTTTAGTCATCATATGAAAGTCAGTTAAAGGTGTACCCGAATTGTCATAATAAAGCAACAGGTTTTAAACTTTACACCTGTACTGTCTTCTGTATGCTCATCTGTTTGAATGAATATTGAAAAATAACAAGTCTTACAATTAAGTTGTAATGGTCATATCCGTGATAGGCACATTTCAGGAAGACATGTCAACGGACTCTGAAAAAACTACTCATGAGAATTAATCAAGTAGACAAACCTATAGCATTGCAGATGAGAGCCAAGTAAAGAGTCAAATGGAGAGCTTGTGCGACAATAAGACCACATTTTTTATGGATAATCAAATGTTTCTATTCCTTTCTCCTCATTCTCACCCCAAAATGTAGTTGGGTGAGGAAATTAACTGTTTTACTTTTATTTGGTTAAGGGAAGGTTTTTTAACAAGTGAGTTTTTAAAGAGTTTCTTTGATGAGGATGGTTGGCAAAATTGAGGGAAAAGACCAAGTAATCTAAAATATGCAGTTGGGAGTAGAAGAAGTGAGGAAGCGGATGGTGACTAGACTGCAAGAGCCAATGACGGGAGTGGAAGATACACCTACTGGATGGAAGAAAAGGCCAACTATTTTGAAATTTTTTTTATTTATTTTCATTTTACTTGATAGAGAAATAAAAAAAGAAAGATCTTTATCTGCTTGTTCACTCTCCAAATGCCCCCAACTGCAGAAGTTGGATCAGGCGGAAGCCAGGGGCCAGAACCCCCATCTTGGCCTTTTGTGTGTGGCAGGTACATAAGCGCTTGTGCTATCACCTGCCAGCTTCCAGGGTGTGCATTAGCAGGAAGTTGGAATCTGGAGTGAGCTGGGACAAAAACCTTCGTACTGCTCTGTGATGCCCCAACTGTCTTAAAACCGAAGCCAAATGCCTGTCCGTCTACTTAAATATTGAGGATGCTTTCCTCAATGTTTGAATGACTCCTAAAGTTTCAGATGGGTGTTAGCTCCATGAAGCCACTACACTCTGTGTAAACACTGTAAATGATTGTGCTGTGGTGGTGGTGGTGGTGGAAGTCAGAGTGGTGGTTTGCCTATTGTTATAATGCAGCACTGCATGTAGGTACTTCGTGAGTAATGAAATTAAGAAATCAGTTTTATGTTAGTCCAAGAAAATTATACATCACTTTTTTCATAACATAATCTCCATGAAAAGATTGCACATTTACATAGATTTCTATCTTTTTTTTTTTTTACCAAAATCAAGTCATCATTATTTTTTAAAAGATTTAGTTTATTTTTTATTGGAAAGTCATATATACAGAGAGGAGGAGAGACAGAGAGAAGATCTTCCATCCGTTAATTCACTCTCCAAGTAGCTGCAGTGGCTGAAGCTAAGCCAGTACAAATACAGAAGCCTGGAGCCAGGAACTTCCTCCAGGTCTCCCACGCAGACGTCAGGTCCCAGGGCTTTGGGCCATCCTCGGCTGCTTTCCCAGGCCATAAGCAGGGAACTGGATAGGAAGCACGGCTGCTGGGATAAGAATCGGTGCCCATATGGGATCCTAACATATGCAAGATGAGGACTCGAGCCACTAGGCTACCACACCAGGCCTAAGTAATCATTATTTTAAGAGATTATTTATTTGAAAAGCAGAGTGATACAGAGGGAGACCTAGAGAAAGTGTGTCTTCTTTTGTGTCTTCCATTGCTAGATCAGGTTCCAAAAGTCTGTGACAGCTGGAACTGAGCCAGGCTGACGTCTCTTAGATGAAAGACAGTGGCCCAAGGATGTGGTCTGACACTCGCTACTTTCCCAGGTGCATTAGCAAGGAGCTGAATGGGAAGTGCAAGTGAAAGAGCAGGGCTGGGAACCAGCACACCCATGGAAACGCTGGCATTGCAGGCAGCAGATCAACTTGCTGTGTCCTATTTCTGGCTCCACATGTAATCTGTTCATTTCTCCACACAATTTTCAAGTACCTCCCTACTAAGAATTCACAATTTTTCAGCAAAGTATTACCAGTTTAACTTCTCACCTGAATTTTCAAAAATGGAAAATATATGCAAATCAACATATATTCCTTGATGATTTGCTGTGTACAAAACTTGAGGTGGAAGCCTGGTGAATAGTGAAGTGTAAGGTGCTTTTTGGAGAAGAGTGAAGTGGCAACTCATGTGACATTAGTAAGGATAGAGATGTCTCAGGGAATAGCACAAGCCAGTGGCTGATCATTGTAATGTGGATGATGCAGTTAGAGTTCAGGGAGGATTAAGATACTTTAAAAATCTGTTTCATAGTCAGCTTGATATTTTTGGTCTTATGTAAATTTGGGTGCCATGTGGAAGCATTTAATATCAGAAATCTCTCTGACTCTCAATTCAAGAAGGCAATCTGGTACCCACGAGCTGGAAAATCTGTGCTCCAGTCCTTTTGCCTGGCATCTCTTAGGCACACAATCTTGAACAATGTGCTCTAGTTTTCTCTGCTAATCTCATTTCACCTGATTTCATCTCATTTTTTGAAATGATTAATAGCTGTATCTTGTTGAGTCGGTAACTCAGTGTTTTTATCTATTGTTTGTCAATACACATGATTATGTGTGCTGACTAATTAATACATAAATACAGAAAACAGGCTTTTCCTGAGCAGCTTTCCATGTTTGTTTGCAGCAGTTTTTCTCTCTGTGTCTAATGTTGCAGAAGCAATAATTGGTCTGGAGCTGTGGTCCGCAGCAGAAATAGAATGCAAGACACCTGTAATTCTAAGATTTTTTAGTGCATGTGAAATAAGTTTAATAACCAGTATTACCTAACCTAATATGCCAAAAAATGTTATCACTTTTATATGAAAGCAACTTCAACTTTAATGAATATTTTGCATGCTTTCTTCCTGAATAACCAATAAATCAGCACATCTCAATTTGAGCACCAGATTCACCAAAAACACTGATCTCTGTTTAGATTTTATAAAATTTATAGTTGGAAAAGTAGCTTCTTATTTGAAATTTGTTCCATATGTACTGAAAAATTTTCCCAGGAACTGAATCATATGTGAGTTTTTGAATGTGAATTGTGACTAATTACAAAAAATATTCATTTCTTCAGTTGCACTAGTCAACTTTCAAGTGCTCACTGGAGTTGTGTTATGGCTACTGGCTGTTGTATTGGACAACGCAGGAATAAGCATTTTGAATGTTTTTCTTTTCAGTAGATCCCAGACTTTTAGCAATTGGAATCATTTCATAAAGAATGATGACATTCTAAATTTGGGTTTCAGTTTGGGAGTTTTCTTCTCCTATGCTTGGTCATGTCACTGACGCTCGGCTTGTCATTTCTGCCTGTAAGCCTATGACACCTCTTTTGAATGAAGATCTCTAATTGAATCTACCCACTGTACCATTATTTCTAACCTGATTCCAAACAGTTGCTGCTTTTCAGAGCACGCTTCTGGGTGCATCATCTTTGCAGATGAACAGTCTTGGTTGTCAGCCTGTGATGCTTGTTCAAGACTCCACACTAGTTAGTGCAAGAAATAGCTCTGGGGAGCTGTTGCTGTGGTGCTGCTGGTCAACCTGCCACCTGCATTGTTAGCATCCCATATGATCTCCTGTTCCAGTCCTAGCTGCTCTGCTTCCAATCTAGCGCCCTGTTAATGTGCCTAGGAAGGCAGTGGAGGATGGTCCAAATGCTAGGACCCCTCTCAGCCAGGTGGGAGACCTGAATGGAGTTCCTGGCTCCTGCCCTTTGTCTATCCCACCTCTGACTAGTGTGGCCATTTGAAAAGTGAATCAGCTGATAGAAGAGCTCCATCTCTTTTAATGCTGTACTTCAAATAAATAAAATCTTCAAAAGAGAGAAAGAAAAAGAAAACAGCCCTTAAACATGGATTTAGGAGTCACTGTTGCCACAGAATCTATATTTTGCCTTATTGATAAGGTCAAGATGGGTCCTGATATTTTGCTTTGGCTAGCCTGAATTTTATCTGAAAAAGAACCCCCCTTTGAATCCACATTTTCTAATTCTCCAAAATATCAGCAGCCCAAAAGAGGAGTTAGAATTGAAGAAAATATGATATAGATGGATGCCAGAAAGAATCCTTCCTAGGTAGAGCAAGACTGTGGGGCTGATGGAGCAAAGGGGAAGCTTGCCTCCAGCAGAAAGCTGCTACTTTACTATATTACAAAGATGCACTTTACTGTGATACAAAACAACATGGAAATCGTGGTGCTCTCACACCACATTGCTATGAATTTGCTTCTAAAGATAACTCACAACATTGGGTGGTGATGCCAGGGAACTCTTTGCTGAATCTGTCCAGTTCTGAACACTGATGGACCAATACTCTGCACACCTGGATTAACCATTTTACCAGAAATGACACATTTTAGAGACAAGGTTAGTGGTTTAAGGAACAAAGCTTCAACTTTAGAAATTCTTCTCTTAACTCCACCCACTTGAACACTAGTGAACTACTCAGAGCTCAACTCTCAGTGATTTCTTTCATTAAGATTTGAAGGCATATCTGGAAATATCTTGGCTATTGGTATCATAAGTTGTGTGAATGCTCTTTATAATGAAGACATTTATCAAGTGATCTTTTTTTTCTTTGTTTTTTTTTTTTTTGCACTCAAGTAGCCACTGATTTAAAACTGAAGACCAAAACCAAAACAAAAAAGAAAAAAAGAAAAAAAGCTTGATTAAACTGCATGTTAGAACTATGAGTAATTTGCGTGTATCAAGTACATAGGTTTTGTGGCATCTCTTTGAGAGTGATAAACAGAACCCATGAGCCTGTTGAAAGAGAAGAAACATAGCAAAGACACCACACCCCCAAGGTGTTTTAGCTCACTTCTGATTCTTAATTACATTTTCAGTAGATGTAAAGTTGCTAGTGAGATCACTCTATTCAAGATGATAATTGTAATAAGGCACATATGTGTTCCTCTGCCCAGGGAGAGATTTTGCTGAAAACTCACTCAGTTGTTCATTTATCATTAAATATTCCTGAGGGTTATGAAAAGCAGGCAAACCTGGCTGCACATTAGCATCACTGAAAAGACAGGTTCTCATCCCATCATGGATTGAGATGCTGTAAGCCTTGCTTAGTCCTGGAGTCTGGGCTTTTGATGGAGATCCTAGATCTGCCTAAACTTGGAACCTTTTTCAGGCCCTTCTCCAAAAATAAATATGAAAAAACAGGGTCAGTGGAATAGTTTTCTAAAATAGTGTGTTTAAGACAGAAGCCATGGAAAGATCAAGGTAAGAATTACATACGTAAGGCCTGGCACAATAGCCTAGTGGCTAGATACTTGCCTTATAAGCACCAGTATGGGTGCTGGTTCGCATGCTGGCTGCTCCACTTCCCATCCAGCTCCCTGCTTGTGGCCTATGAGAGCAGTAGAGGACGGCCCACGGCCTTGGGAAACTGCACCCATGTGGGAGACCCAGAGGAAGCTCCTGGCTTCAGATCATTTCAGCTTGTCTCCAGCTGTTGCAGCCACTTGGGGAGTCAGAGGATGGAGGATTTTTCTCTCTCTCTTTCTCTCTGTATATCTACCCTTCCAATAAAAATAAATAAATCTAAAAAATGAATTACATACGAAGCAATAGAATTGGGGCAAGTCTTTCAGCTAAGCTGATCATGGAAAACATCAGAGGACACTTTCTGGAGAAAAAGCATTTAAAGAATTTTTAACACATTTAAGTTTTTCACTTATTAATATTTCTTGTTATTATCCTCTCAGATGTTAGATATAAATACATGTGATAATTTGCCAGAGAATGAGATGTCCTTGGAGGTTTAAAGTAAGCCTGTATGTAGCTTTGGTCTGTACCTGGAGTGGCACACCTGGTTGGTCAACACTGGCTGCTTTACCCATAGCTTGTTCCAGAAATGCCCTGTACCCAGCCAAACCAGTATTTTTCCTCAAGGCCCTCGTGATAGATATTTTCGGGTTGTGTTTATTTGCTGCATATGTCTTTAGGCCATGACAGGCTTGGCAAATGCTACTGACAAGAAGCTAGTGTTTCCAAACACAGTGACACATTATCTTATAGGTCCCCTGCCCTTGTTAGGCTTCCACAAGGAAGAGGTCAGGCTGCAGGTGACATTTGCTTATGTTCTGCTCCATTTGGTTCCTTCCTTAAGACGGCCTCAGGGAATCCTTGTCTCTGAGAAATCTGTCATTACAAGGCTATGAATATGTTCTGTACTGTACTGTGTGGCACTGGCATCTATTATCAGTTTGCATATTTCTATGAGGATTCATTTTATTTATTTGAAAGGCAGGTTACAAAGAAAGAGGAAGAGAAAGAAAAAGACGTTCCATCTGCTGGTACACACACACACACACACACACAACCATGATGGCAAAGGCAGGGCCATGTCCAAACCAAAAGTCTGAAATTCCATCCCAGTGTCCCAGGTGGGTGGCAGTGGCCCAGATAAGTGTTTATTAGCAGGCACTTCAATATGAGATGCTGGTGTTGAAGGAGCAGCTTAATAGGCTGTGACAAAATGCTGGAACCCTCCGTGCCAATATCTTTTTTTTAAAGATTTATTTGTTTTCTTTATTTTTTGCATTTTTTTACATTTTGTTATTATTGTCATTTTATGATTCAGTTCCTTATTCCCTTATCCCCTCCCCAATTCCCTCCTCCCCACCTAGTTCCTCTATATCATTACTAACACATAATTCTTCATACACAGTCATATGTCCATCATTGCAGGCATGGACAATGCCGTGCCAGTATCTGAACTTGTATTTACTGAATTTCTAGGACGACTAACATGTATGTGTTTATACAAAGGAAGTGTAATCATTTTATTCTTGAAACATTTCATTAAATGCTTACATATCACAAACTGGTTCTAAAGCCTCTGTTTTGAGAAATAATTGAGTTTTTAAGAGTAATAATGAAACCTACTAGAATCATTGTCAGCTTACTTTCTTCAACACATCAGGGAGCCTGAATGATACAACTATCACAGCCATATCATTTTACACGTTGACTGTTTCTTCAACCTGTAAAAGTTGTCTTGAGTTGGTGTCCAAATGAGATTTCTCGTTTCTCATGAAATAATAGAGCAGATAGTCTCAGAATTAAGTGAAGCAGGCAGAATTCCATAGGCTTCATTTAATGGATAATTATATGTGGAATCCTCAAATCCTTGATGGAAAAAAATGTATTATATTGGATTCCAAGCTTATTTGCACCTGAGTGAGCTTAATTTTCTTTTTCCTATGAAGTTTTTGAAGTACCCTTCTATCAGAGAAGAGAATGGGGAGTAACCTTCATTCTTTCCCATTGCTGTCAGCCTGAGCACACACCTTCCTGGAGGCTGCGAGGAAGCTGAATGCTCTTGGCTCTGAGCTTCTGCTCTAAGAACCATTGGGCCTGACTTTATTTTTGAGTCATGATGCGAAGGCCACACAAAGCAGAAAGGAAATCCTTATGAAAATTAGACTAACTGGGCAAGAAAAACATTCTCAACTTTAAAGTCATCCATTCTGTGAATACTTGAGGGTTACTAGGAAACTTCCAAACAAGCCAGTGAACCAGTTTATTTTTATTAAATTTCAGATTACATTAACAAAGTTTGAAATACATGGCATTTATTCACAATCATTGGGGAGATAGCCATCTATGAGCAAATCTCTCCCAATCATGCAATTTATCTCTTGAAGTGACAAACATTTCAACTTAAGAGATGAAGACATTCGAAACTGTGTTTTATTCTCTTTCTCTCTGTGTATTTCTGCTACAGAATGTTATCCTAGTTTAACCCTGTCTGAATAATTTAAATTATTGTCAAATTTATTAGTTATTATTAGAGTTCTACAATACTCTTACCCACCCCTCTTTATAAATTTTAAGAATGTTTTGGTTTTTTTTTTTTTCCCGGATTTTTGGAACACTGTGAGCCATCAATTGACCACAATTGCTCATATTGTTGTAAGAGAAGTCTCCAAAAAGTTTATGGAAAATTAATGCATGAAAACATAGTGCATATGTTTTAAATTTTTACAAAATTATTTATTTTTCCTAATCTTATTTTTCATAAACTTTTAAAGTATTATTGGATGCCTGTCCTTTCCTAAGGTTCTTGAGCCGTGATTTGTTGCTTTGCAGTTGCCATCCCCTGAGTTGGAGGGGAAAAGATTGTTAGAATTCTGTGTAAGGCAGGAGAACTAGGTCCAAGCTGGCAAGGGATCAGTGAGGTGAAAGATATCAAAGGAGGCTTCTGTCTCTGGAAGTTCTGGAGATGCAACATTTCTGAACACAGTCAAGTACAAAGTTTGAGAATGACTGTTCATTGTCTACAAAGAGGAATGCTCTAAGGTTATAGTGTGTAGGAGTCTCATTCATGTTAAGGAAAGTGCTAGAGTGAATATTAGTAAATGTGATAATGCTGGATTCGGGGTGACCTTGGGCAGTCCTTTTTAAATTTTCTTTCATCAACTCTAAAATGGAAATGGCAACCTACTCTATATGCTTGCTATGAAGACATCATGAACTATTGCATGGAAAACACCTCACATGGTGTAAGGCAAGGCCAGTGACCGGGGCATGCAAGCTCCCTTTTCTGCATTTCTTCTCACACTTCCCTTAAGTGTTGTTTGTTCATTGGTATCTATTAATAGAATGGAAAAGCAAAACAATAAAACGTTTTTTTCTTATTTTTATAAGACTGCAACATTCTAGTAGTTGAACAGCAGTCACATCATCTGAGAAGTTGCTCTAATAATATAGCATGAGAGACTTGAGACCAACAAAGTGCAAATTTTCAATCTGCTGAACGCCAGTTATGATATAGAAGGAAAAGTCCTTATTTGTCCAAACACATAGACCTCCATAGGCATGCTATTATTGTAGAGTTGTTTTGAGCCTTTTCATCAAGTGTGCCCAAAGTGTCTCGTGTCCCCTCCAGTCAACACTTTAAGAAGCATGCCTGGCCCTGATTGTGCAGAAATGCGGGGAGACCCTGAGCCATTCTCACCAGACCAAGCAGGCCAGAACCACTCCAGGTGTGCCTTCCGGTGAACTGCAGTTTTCCTTCTCACGAAATGTTTCAGCTCATCAGTCAGTTCTCCCCCCATGCTGTCTTGTAATTTCTGTCTATGTACTTAAAGAAAACCTTTAATTATCCTGAGTAAATCAAGACTAAAAAAAATGACTTTGGTTTCTCAGTCTTCACAGCTGTGTGAGTGAAGAAATGGATTTTCATCGGGCCTCCTGGAATGCATCCGTCAGAGTTATGCACACTGGCAGGCCCATTGGTTACACTTTTAGTTTGTGTTTAAGTAAAATGTGCATTTTTCCTTGCTATCCCCTCATTAGCCTGACCCTCTTTGCTTTTAAAGGTGAGAGCTTAATGCTGCTACTGGCTGCGGCTTGGTTTTATGAACTAGGTTTCCCACAGGTTGGTTTAGTCTGTATCATTTCAAATCAGATGGCTGCAGATTTGAATCCAAATTTCTTTATGAGTTATACGAGTTATGTCAACAGTTGTTCAGTGCTTGCTTTTCCCTAAGGGTGCATGGTTTCTCAGTGGCTCTTGGCCTCCAGTGGGAATTCTCTGCTGTTGGTATTGTCTGGAAGAATACAAGCTGTGTAAAGCCATTTGTACTTGGGGACAGGAGCCCCAGTTCCCAGAGCAACGGTTTATCACCCTCCCTGCGTTATCTTTGCCCTTACATTTCTGCAGTCACGGGACCGTGTCCTCAGCCAGTTAAGCGTGCAGGGTCGCGCATGGGTTCAGCATGCATGGACTGTTTATGAAAAGCCATGTGGGTTGGGCTCATGTTCCTGGAGTGCTTTGAACAGCTTTATTAATCTGTCAGCATAGTATGTTCTTGTGGATAAATATAGACATACGGGCACTATGTGAGTTGTAGGTCACGGTCTTACTGTGCAGCTAAAAATTGTCCCATTGGTTTGAACAGTCTGCCCTGGCCGGAAGGCCTGTTTGAGTATATCTTCTACTGTAGCTCTTTCGCACCTGACTAAAAATACATCTTGGACCAAAAATACAAGAGCACTACCTTGTGGCTGAGACACTTAGGGTGTCAGTGAGCAGTTGGATCATGGAGCCCGTCATTATGTTTTTCTGCTTTGGAACATAGTCCGTGTAGCCGTCCCAGACGTGCAGTTTGGGTTTCTTTTCAGGCCCATGGAGATTACAACAGCTTGTTGGAGACGGTCCTGTGTGGTCAGCTTCATCAAAGGGCTCGGTAGGTACAGGAGGCTGATGCCGTAGGTGTAGCTTCTCATGTATTATTCAATGCAAAGGCGGGAGGATTTGCTTTAAAAGTCTCGTTGGGCAGGGGCCGGGGAGCAGTTGTATTTACTGGCAGCGGCTTGCGTAGAGGAAAGCCATTGTTGGGAATCGAGAGTAACGGCTTTTACATCTTGAGTTGGGATTTGTAGTATTTCAGGGGTGAGATCTCCTTTTTATGTCCGAGGCTATGGAATAATCAGCTGTGATGGAATGGAATTTTTCTGTGCGCTCAGCTTTCATGAAAAGATTTGTTGTGACCGTACTGTAAAGTGCTGATCTGTAACAAGAGCTAGTGTATATTTGGAAAACAATTCATACCACCCTATTTAATATTACAGCAAAGATAGGATTTTAGCTTCATTCTTCTAAATACTAAGGTAAATACCCTCACTTGGCTTGTTCTAAGTATTGTGATCAGCCTGAAGCAGTTTCCCCTCGGCTTTGGCCTAGGTTACACCAACATTTAAGCAATAAATGGTCTTTTTTTTTATGATGATAAGAAATCCCTGAGTCTATGGAACTGTATCATGAAAAATAAAAATTAAAACAAACAAGTAGAACAGAACCTCAACCAACATTACATGGATCCACAGTACATGCCACCGTGTTTCCTTATCAGAGTAGTAGTGTGGTTACATTAGTTCTAGCAGATCATTTTAAACAATATTTTGCAACAAACAAAAAAAACTGATGAGAGGAAACATCCATGACAGAGTTAATTGTAAGTGTCTTGGACATTGGCTGTGTGACTTTCTATGTCATGAAGGCAAGGGAAGATCATTTCTAAGTGGCAGAGGCATAGCTCTAGGAGTGGAGCAACATTCTGTTTATTTCAGGTTTGGGAGACTGAATTGCCTGTTCATTAGTCTACTGAGCCACCTTTTATGAAACTATTCAATATTTACAGCTGGTAGCTACTCATGTTAAGAACAAAATCCTTATTATTCCCTTTTTGTGATGTACAAAGAGGAACATTTTGCTCTCAGAAATTTTTGAATGTTTAACAAGCATATAAATTATAGGATTAAAAATTAAAGTATTAGGTGTTGGGGAAAACACTATATCATAACAGAACTCGTGGGAAATGCTTGTTGTTTCTATTAGGTATCCCTTGGAAATGTTACTGACCCTATTATATTTTATCTCAACAAACCTCTTCCATGGTCTGCTAACTATCTTGACTTCTTTTCCACTCGTTGCCTTTCTTGTTCGTGATATATAAACTTTGCTCTGGTAAGTGATCCCCAACAGCTAAGCGCTGTCTGTGTCTCGGTAGGTTTATCACCATCTTAAATTATATAAACTTCTGGCAGGCCTGCATCCAGTGATTTGTATACTGGACGTTTCCATGCCTATGTGTGCATCAACAAAACCTAAAATCTGTTTTTATTAAATGAGCATCTTCATAAATAATCCCATAGGGACCGGAAATTCAATAAATATTTTGGTGTGGTAAAAATCAAACACTAACAAAACAATAAAAGATTTCAACTGTGCATTTACTTCATAGAGCAAGTGTTTACTGAGCTACTGTTTGTATCATACCGGAAATCCTTTGCTTGCCATAACGGTTGGAAATATGCATTATATTGTAATATCATTAATAACATTAAGTTGTATGTGTATCATGTGTAATCATAATTGCATTTACACATCATAACATATGTAGGTATATATTTTATAACAGGATATATGTTGTAATGTGTATTGTACCTGCTCATAGGTGTATAACTTTAAGATATAATGCATATTGTGTTAACAAAGATATTGTGGGAGTAGATGCTCCTTCAGATTCCTCACCCCCATCACATAATCTTCAAGAGGAGTAGCTAGAACTTTGGTTTACTGCCTTTGTTTACAGCCTCTGGCACTGCCCTAGTGGTAGGCACCCACACACCATTCGGCACAGTTTCATGCAGGGACCCTGCATATCCCCACCAACTCAGGTACAAAAAGTCACTCCTATTATTCTCTTGCCCTCAATGCTTGACTTCAATGTGCGTCTAATGGATTAGCTCAAGAAGCAGGTTTGTTAACTGTCAGACCCCAGGCTAATGCCCAGGGAGCTGACCCCTCAGCCTCCATAACCTTTTTGTCCTTGACTCACAGTAAGAAGGACAATTTACACTGCGTGACACAGAGAATACACACGTATGTGTCCTAGACAGGCTGAGAACATGAACTTTGTAAAATAGGGCTTACCTCACTGTGCAGCATGCTGTCACGCTGCTGTTTTCTCTAAGTCTAGCTGGTTAAACCAAGCTGGTCAGAACCCACTTATCGGTTCCCTGAGTCAGTACTGGGTCCCTGTTTGCAATGTAACACATTCTCCTTTAAAGATCCTGTAAGCCAAGTGTTCCCAACACAGCATTAATCACATTCTCAGCCAAAGAGGTGGCTGTTGACCTTAATAGAATTTTCTGCTCCTAGGCAGGTTGGTATTTTAATTGTCAGAAAGCATTGCTTGGTAGCAGAAATAACTCTCCCGGCGCTCCTGATGTGAGTCATGGGTTGAATGAAGGGTTTCTAAGCTGTGGATAATTTGTAATCTTGTTCATCTTTATGCTTCCTTACTCCTTGATACCACAAATATTCACAGTGTGCTAAAATATGACAATACAAAGGAATATAATGGGTTCTTTGCCCTGTGGCACTTTAATATAGAGGGGAGATGCATAGAAAACATATGAATGAGGTGTCAGTACGTCAAGAGGAAGCCAGAATTCTGGATGACTGGAAAGGCCATAAAGAAAATCAACAAAAGGAAGGACCAAGGACTAGCTAGCCAGAACAGCCTATCAGAACTCCAAGAAAGTGAGCCACCATACCCTTCTTCTTTGCCCGACTTGTATCATTTCTCTAACCCTCGTGCTCCAGGTCTTTCACATTGAAGCCTTCCCTACCGGTGACTTTCAGGTTGTAGCTTTCGCGTTCCCACCCCCAGGACTCTTGAACCTACAACAGATAAACCTCCCTGCTTCTCTCTCACAGCAGCCTTCCCAGGTCTAGTTCTTTGCGTGTTTCTTAGATAATGCTTGTCGGCCCGCAGATTGATACAGTGTGAGGGCAGGGGCTGTGCCTGTTTTGCTCCTGCAACAGAGAGCCACATGATTGGAGTGGCATGGGCCTTCAGAAAATATCTGGTGACTGAATGAATGGCCACATGAGTGGATGAATAGTCTAAGTTCTTGTGTTCTTCCACTAGGTGTCCAATGTTGTGGCATTTTTGTGACTGAATATATTAGATTTTTTTAAAAAGCCTTCAAGAATCTGTGTCTTTGTATTTCCCATGGAGCTTTCAGGGTGCCTTGTATGTACTAGGACATCAAATGAAATTTGTGCTCAATGCAGTAATTAATCCTACTTTTGTAGTCTTTTGAAACAAAAATACTTCTGAAAGGACCCAAACTATTTTGTAACCCAGATGAGAAAGAGTGCCCAGGCAAACTAGAACACACCTGCATTTGTCCCTGCTGTACATTAGGAATAAGAAGGATCACAAACTTGCAACTTAATTAGAATTTTGCATTGCTACCGCTATGAGATGCAGGCAACTTTTTACAAACATGCCTTCACTTCAAGAAGATAATCCAGACTCCCAGTACATAATATTGTGGTTTTTTTAAAATTTAATGTATTTCTTCAGCTGACAGCTAGAGGTAAAGACAGGTTTCCTTATGTGTATGCTGCAGTTTAGGGAGTTTCTAGTCTGAAAAGGTGAATGACACTTATAAAGGAAGCCACTCCATAGCTGGAGATGCCACTATTTTTGCAAAGTTTTCCACTACAAGGGTGGGGAACTTTTTGTCTGCCAAGGGCCTTTTGGATATTTGTGACATTGTTCAGAAGCCATACAGAATTGTCAGCTTAATTATTAGCCTGCTATAGATCTATTGAATTTTGAGTCCCCTATTATAGTTGCTTTATCCAGGGCCAGACCAAATTATTTGTTGGGCTAACATGGCCCAAAGGCCAGGCATTCCACACCCCTACTATATGACTGACAAATGACAGGGCCTCAATAATTCATATCAATTCAAGGAAAAGGAATGGAATCATTATTAAATATTTGAACTGTGGATGTTTAGAATAAGTGATGTATTTTCACAGCATTTCTGGTATAGTCATAGGTTACACATATTGAAATGATAGCCTGTCCTAGCTGCTTTAGGAATAACAGATAATGGAGCCAGCATCGTGGTACAGAGTTAGGCCACTGCTTGCAACACCAGCATCCAACATGGAGTGCTGATTTTAGTCCCAGTCATTCTGTTTCCAGTCATGCTGCCTATTAATTGCGCCTTGAAATTCAGCAGACGACAGCCTACATACATGGGCCCCTGACAACCTGGATTGAATTTTAGGCTCATGGCATCAACCTGGCCTAGCCTAGGCTTTTATAGGCATTTTCAGGAATAAAGATGAAACATCTCTCCTCTGTCTAGCTCCCTCTCTCCACTGTCACTCAGATCTTCAAATAAAATAAATAAATCCAAAAAGACTAACAAGTGATGATTCTAGAGCCCAGTTAATTCAAGTTCCTTCCTCAAGGTCATGTAGAGCCACACTGGCTCTCCGACCTTTGACTCCAAATCCACTGTTTTTTCCACTGTATTTAACCTGTAAAGTATAAGCTTTGTTGTGGGAGCTACAAAGCTACCAGTTGTTTTGGTAGACAATTGAAGTTGAAAACAGTTTTGTCAACTGGATTAGTTGTTCTCCTTTGCTTTCGTATTTATTGACACCAGTGGTATCAGGGTAAACTTTGTGCCGGGAGCTCTGGCATTCCCTGGGAACTGATGAGGAATGCACACTTCCCAGCCCCACCTGAGCCCCTTACCTGGATGCAGGAGCCAGCCCTCCAGGTGAGCCTGACCTGCTAAATAAAGATTCTGAGCGTCAAGGAGTCCCATTGGAAGTCAATAGATCTTAAAGTAAACATCGAAACATTTGAAGTCTTGTCCAATTGATCACAAATTTTGAATTTGTGGAGTCCAAATTAATGCAATTTTGAGCTCATAGAAAATAAGGAGAAGCAAATGATAGAAGGAAGGGGGAAGGACCAGCAAGGAGCACATGAATGAGGGCACTTTGTCAGTTCTCTTGGGGAGAAAGAGGAAGTTGAAATTCAGGATTATCTGCCTCTGGCAGGTTATTCAATCTCCTTTTGATGAGAAAGGACCTTGAAATGTCAGTGTAACCTCATCTTCCTTTGCTCCCAATCTTGGCAGATGTTCTTTCAGGCACTGATGACGGTGCCTACTTTGAAAATCAGTGAAAAGTCCCTGTAATTGCATCTTAGGGGATGACAGACACTTATAAAGGAAGCCACTGAGGTGTTACTGTCATCCTCGATGATAAAGCTTGGGAAGGCAGAGGAAGAGAAAAAAGATAACAGGACAGCAACTCCATGCTCACTTTCTCATCATCAAACTGCTTGGCTGTTTCCCAGACATTTAGTCTTTGGGAAAACAAAGTGGTTTTGAGATGGACTCAGATGGAAGTAAATAGAGAACTAGGCCTTGAAATACTCTGACTCTTAAGAAAACAGACAGGTGAAAGCTCTGTCACCTAGGGAAGGATGGAGTCTAAATATTTCTGAGATACATCATTAATCAGATTTCATATTTTTGTTCTAGATCTCAATGCTTGATTTTTTTGTACTCCAAGACTTTTCCAGAGCCCTTGGAATGGCTAGAACTTTCAGTTGAGTGGTCAGGCAGCTGGATGTAAGGATTCTCCTTAGGCCGAGGATATATTGATCTTTCCTGGAAGAACTCTTCCTAGGAAACCTCATTCTCCAAATCACATTTACTTTTTATTTTGCCATCCCCTGAAGACCCAGAACTAGCTTATGCCAAAATAAAATTTCTATGTAGACTAATAAAATCTTAAGTAAGTAGCTGGTTTGCTTTTGTTTTGTTAAATGAGATTTTCTTTTTTAAAAGATAGACTTCTTTATTTGAAAAGCAGAAAGAGAGAGAGACAGAGAGAAGCACAAAGTTCTTCCATCCACTGGTTCACTCCCTAAAACCCAAAGCAGACAGCCGGGAATTCCACCTGGCTCTCCGATATGCATGGCAGGAATCCAAGTACATGAGTTATCAGCTGCTACATCCTAGGAGCACTGGTAGGGAGCTGGATCAGAAGGATCAAACAGCGGAGACTCAATCCGAGTACTTGGATATCAGGATGCAGGAATCCCAGACACCGGTGCCACAATGCTCTTTTTTTTTTTTTTAAACACAGTTGAGAAGCTACTGTGATAACACTATATCAGCACATATTGATTGTGTAAAGAACATTGGGAATATACATGCAACAGAACGTTAAGCAGCCTTTAGGAAGAAGGCAGTTGTTGCAATATAGCTATTGGATAGACCTTGAAGATATGATGCTTGAGTAAACCTGCCACAAAAGGACAAATGTTGCATGATTCCACCTGTATAAGGTATCTAAGAGAAATATTCACAGAGTCCTAGAATAGAATGGTAGTTGCCAGGAACAGGAGGGCAGTGGTTATAAGTGGATAGAAAGGTTTGGTTGAGCAAGATGGATAAGTTCCAGGGCTCTACGGCACAGTGTTGTGACATCATCAACAGCAATGTGTTGTAGACTAAAAAGTCTGTTGAGCAAATAGACTTCATGATAAGTGCTATTCCAATACGTTTTCAAAAGATTTGGAGGTAAGGGAAAGCGTATAAGATATCATCAACAAATAAAACACATGGACTCAGATCTTGAGTTAACTACTTGAATCTTCTTCAGTTGCTCAAACTAATTGCTTCATCTTATCCCAACATTTTCCACTTTTTAATAATGGTCTTCAGAGGAAAATATTGCTGTCTGACATGTTTGGAGGATTTTTTTATTCTAATTTCCTTTGCCTTATTTCCTGGATATTTGCTTGGCTTGAGTTTGCAGTACGTTTGCTTGGTTTGCAGTACGTTTTAACATATGATTTCTCAAGCACCCTTACAAATGCATTAATAGACAGTTTATTATTGTTCTGTACTCAGTTTGACATGTTCTCACAGTAGCTGTGTCATCTTCCATTTATGTTTCATAAAATGTTTCTGTGATAACCATAAATGAAACAAGCCCTGTGGAAGAGGAATTTTGGAGCACAAGTGTAGACCTAAAGAAAGATCCCAACCCTCAGAATGCACGGAATACACCGGGAACTAAAACTTGGAATTTTCTGTTTTGTTGAACAGTTACACTGATCTCTAGAAAGTAAAGCTGTAGAAATAGTCTACCATTTCTAGAAAGACTACCTACTCTAGACCATTGGTTACCACTTGGAATCTCAAGGGGTTTGAATAGAGTTGTTGTGGTTTTTAATTCCCAGTGCATATGAATTTTAATAATGAGAACAACAGAAAAAGCATTCAATATTTTTGTAAAACTGGTCCTGTGCATATCTGCCTTTGCAATCCAGTAAAAATCAGGCAAAACATCACTTTTTCAAGGAGAGTGGTGTAGAGTGAATTGGGGAAGCTTTGTGCTTACTGAGCATTTTGATTAAAATTCCCATCTCCACATGAACTATCACATAGGCCAAGGGGGTGGATCAAAAGGTGGACCCTGCCTGCCAGGAGTGTCTGAATTTTCCTGGGTAGTATCAAGAATCTATGCAGCCTTCATTCCTCTTTGAAGCAGCTCCAAACTGTAGCATCTGAGGACTTTGGGCAAGTGAGGAGGAACAGGTACCTCTAGCTGCTTGTTCTTACTCTCTTTTCTGTTAGTCTTAGTTGCAGTCTGATGTGTGTGTGTGTGTGTACACACGGAACAGTTGATGCTGCCCCATCTTAGCACAACGTAAATTTCCTTAAAGCAATGCAAAGCTGCCTTCCCAGTACCTAAAACAGTGCTTGATGGTTACAGATTCATTTGATGGATATTACTGGAAATGAATGAATGAGTGAGCAATGAATGATACCTTCTGAGAAGCTGTTCTGTCTCTAAAAATATGATTGGAAGAAGTCAGTTTCCCTGTAACATTGATTGTAACTATTAGCCTCGCAGACTGTTATGTGAAGAAACTCCAGTTAATGTTTCCTTTCAAATGGTATAATACAAATGTCACTGAACTACAAATTGCAGAAGGATGCCTGTATTGATGATGCATTAGTTAGAAAATAGTCATTCCTGGAAATGTTGTAACTTAAGGAAACTGTACTGATATTCTAAGAGAGTAGAAAGCAGCTGACCCACAAATTAAAGTATCAGTGAAATTAGGGCCAGGAGTCAGGGGCAGAATCGCGTTTAAAAAGTGATCATCTGTGGTCAGAAACTATTAAAGATGAAATGAATGTCCAAGAGAGCTAAAACAGAATGCTTGGTGTAGATAATAAAAATATAAAATGCTACTAAAACCACCCAGCAACATCGAAAAGGAACATAGTTTGGAATAAAATACAATGAAGAAAATCAACAAAAAGGAAGACAATGGAGAAAAATAGAAACGTGCTAGTCTAAGAAAACTTCAATGGGGAAGTGTGAAGAGGAAACAAATTTCAAAACAATTCGTTAATGCAAACCCTAATGAGTAAGTGAAATAACGCCCTTTCCTGTCCACCCAATCAGGCCCCACCCCAGAAGCGCTGGTTGGATAAACTTCCAGAGTAAATGAACTATTACATGAGGCTAGGATGATGGGATGAACAAAGAAGAAAATACAGCTGAAGCTAGAAAATGCTTCACATGGCTGTTCCCAAGCCATATTTTTAGAAATGACTCTGTATCAAGGAACTGAAAAGCCTGATATGCTTTTAAGACCCTATGTAACCATAATAGGTCAGGAGAGCAGAGAAATCTTCCACCTTCTTAGAGTGTGTGAGGAAGATGTTAAGTATAACCTATCAAGATTGTAACAGGTAACTTACAGACAGCAGACTCGAATCTGTATTAGACATTAGCAAAAAGTATAAAGGCATACAGTGGGTTCCAAGAGCCATCCTGACAGCCCCTTAACAAGAGGTCATATTCACAGAGCAGGGTGGGACACCAGAGTGGAGCAGGAGGACAGAAGGAGGCTTGTATCCCAACCCTGGAGACTCCCGGATCCTCAACAGGGGCTATCAGTACGGGCACCAAGGACTACATCCCAATTCCCAAGGAGACCTTGGGGAAATGGAGTGCTCTCGCAGGCTGAGAACTCTGAGGTAAGAAGCTCAGATCCTTCCTCACAGGATCTAATGTCACCAGAATAACAGCCAGGAGCCCTGAATGGTCCTCAGAAACCGAAGAACAGTCAACTTCCTTCGGGATTCGGGAGAGGAGCTTTCTCTGGTCCTAACAGTTCCAACTTTGGCTCCCCTACCTCTCTTGCAATGACCATCAGGGTTACTCCAGAGCCCCCCCCAAAATTGGATCATATAGACAGAGACCAATAAGGAAAGCTAAAAACAGACAGGAAACAGCTTGGACTCCCATATACCTTACGGGGTAGGACACAAAGTAGTTGCTCCTCATTAAGGTATTGAAGATTTCTCTGCACGCCCTTCCTAAAACTGTTCTGCTCCTCAATTGTTAACATATGACTTGAGTTATAAGCCTGTTTGGACTATACTAAATTTTGCGTAGTTCAGTAGAAATCATGCTTGAATACTTTAAGCTGCTAAATATATAAATGAAAATAGACACACAAAAAGAAATGACTGTAAGAGGTATATTTTAGATGTGTTTTGTGACAATTCAAAATAAAGTAAAACTATTTCTTTAAAATAATTCATCCTATGCAAGAAATTTATCTTTTTAAAATAGGTTTCTTCATTTGAAAGAATGATAAAAAGAGGGAGAGAGACAGAAAAGCTCTTTCTTCCACTACTGGTTCACTCCCCAAGTGCCCCACAGCCAGGAATCAGCTCAGCTGAAGCTTAAAGCTCCGAACACCATCTGGGTCTGCCATGTGGATACAGGAACTCAAGCACTGGGGCCATCGTCTGCTGCCTTCTTCCAGGATGCATACTAGCAAGTAGCTGAATCTGAAACAGAGGCAGAACTCAATCCCAGGAACTCTGCTATGGGATGTGGGCATTTGTGGTTTAACTTCAGTGCACCACAGTCCCTACCCATAGGCAGGACATTCAAAGGAAGTTTTCAATACAACAAAAAATTGTTCCTTCAGCACTCATGAGAATACTTTAGAAAGTTTGTGGATAAACAGAAGTAACAGATAAGCTTACTTTGGGGCAATGAAAAATTTTAAATCTGAGCGTATTTTTTCATACTATTTATCTTCCACAAGCTTTTTAGAGACCCCTGTATTTGGGTGGGGAAGATGAGCTGGACAAACTGTCAGGACCCTTTTATGGCAAGTGATTCCATTTTCTACTTTCAGCCCTAGAATAAAGAGCAAGCTGGCCCTAGCTCAGAGCAGTTGAGTGGCACTGCAAGTGTAGGCCCTATTGAAGAGGAGAGCCCCACCTAGCCCCAGCCAGGTGACAAGGAGACTCTGATGTGCTCCTTGAGTGGTAAACATGTGCTTGTCAGGAGTAAGGAGCAGGGAAGCACCTCAGGGGGAAATAGAAAATCTCATCACTTCTAGCCTTAGCAAAGTTGAAAACAGGGCCTAAGTGTGGCTGTTCCAGAGCCCATGTTCTATTTTGCTTCTGCAATCAAAAGTAAATTTCAGGGCCCAGTGGCGTGGCCTAGTGGCTAAAGTCCTCTCCCTGAATGCGCCCCGGGATCCCATATGGGCGCCAGTTATAATCCCGGCAGCTCCACTTCCCATCCAGCTCCCTGCTTGTGGCCTGGGAAAGCAGTCGAGGACGGCCCAAAGCCTTGGGTTCCTGCACCCGCGTGGGAGACCTGGAAGAGGTTCCTGGTTCCTGGCTTCGGATTGGCGCAATACTGGCCGTTGCGACTCACTTGGGGAGTGAATCATCGGATGGAAGATCTTCCTCTCTGTCTCTCCTCCTCTCTGTATATCTGACTTTGTAATAAAAATAAATAAATCTTTTTAAAAAAAGTAAATTTCAATTTAAAGGGAGATCCATGAAGAACTAGATTTAATTCTTAAAAATGTTTTTAAATTTCTCTTACTCAAAAAGCAAAGTGATGGAGAAAGAGGGCAGGGGGATTTTCCATCTGCTGGTTTGCTTCCACTTATGGCCACAACAGCCTTTTGACCTGAGCGAGAAAGAAGCCAGGAGCCAGGAACTGCATCCTGATCTCTATGTAGATGGGCAAGGAGCCAAGTGACTGGATCATATTCTGCCTGCTCCCGTGTATTAGCTGGAGGTTGGAATGGAAGCGAGTAACCAGGACTAGAACTCGCACTCTGATACAGTATGCTGCTGCCACATGCAGCAGCTCAAGTCACTGCACCACAGTGCCTACCGTGGATTTAAGTCTTGGGAGCTGGATCTTTAGGGGCATGGATTGATCTGTATTACACAATAAAAAAAAAAGTTTACATCTTTTTGAAATGGAAACCTTTTGGCAATTTATTATCAATCTTTTACCCACTTATTTTTACCTTTTTGTGGGACTTAGGGTCATCCTCATGAAAATGAATTAAGAGCACATGCTAGATGGAGTCCTCAGTGCCTTCATCCTTGGGGACCAGCAGGTTCAGGCAACTGCGTCTTTAAGTTATTCCATTCTTTGTCTCTTCTATTGTTTCTAGTGTTTCTACCCGTAGGAGTAATACTTCTTCTTTAGAACTTTCTATTTCCAGATTATCAGTGTCTGCCAATATTCATGTGGAATGTGGATAAATCTACCTAAATTCTTTGATGATGAAGCTCCTTATGTAAAATGCTGTAGTAATTGTATAGAACCTATACAATCATCCTGTGCACTTTAAATAGCCCCAATTTATTTATACTCACTACAGTTTAAATAACATGGAAATTTTTGTCACACTGTATAGGGGAAGAAAAAAATTTATGTGTTCAGTAGAGGCATTTTCTTGGAATATTTTCCATCCAGTTGGTTGATTGAATCTGGATAGATGTAGGATATGTATATGAACCAACTCTGTTTTGACCTTAGAAACTACATATACCGTGTAAGTTATAGAGTGAAAGCAAACATTATGTCAATGGGAGCTAAGGATTTTTTTTACAAAGATTTATTTTTATTGGAAAGTCAAATTTACAGAGAGAAGGAGAAACAGAAAGATCTTCTTTCTGCTGGTTCACTCTCCAGGAACCTGCAACATCCAGAGATGAGCCAATCCAAAGCCAGGAGCCAGGAACTTCTTCCAGGTCTCCCATGTGGGTGTAGGGTCCCCAGGCTTTGGGTCATCCTCGACTGCTTTCCCAATCCATAAGCAGGGAGCTGGATGGGAAGTGGGGCAAACGGGATACAAACCAGCACCCATATGGGATCCTGGCACATGCAAGGTGAAGACTTTAGTCAATAAGCTACCACGCTGGGCCCCTAATGATCTTTTTTAAAGGTAATTTTCTAATTTTTAGACTAATGCAGACTTTGTCACTCAAATTTGATGGTCAAGGAACATGTGTTTTTTGGTTTTTTTCTTTTTTTTTCTTTCTTTTTTTTTTTTTTTTTTAGCCCTTAACTGTATTGTCACCAAATAATCTGCATTCTTGAAAGGTGCCATGTCACAAGTCACAATGTTTAGTTTTGAAAATTTAGCATTCATAACAAAATGAATGAATATGGTAGAATGAATAGGAGAAACTGAAACTTGAAGTTGATTGGATTCAAGGAGACTTGCCCCAGTATCCAATCCTGTGTCTCCATCTGCCCCGGAGATTGGTGTTTGGAAGAATGATGGGCACTGTCTCCTTAGTTGCTGTCTAAAAGGCTAGCATAACTCCAGCGTACTAAGACTCTTCACTCAAACATTTGTAGTCACAAAGTTATCTGGCTTTGGAGTACAGGTGCTTGTTTTTGACAATAGCAGTGAATTAGTTCTTTGACCTCTGAAATGGAAGATGTGTCTAACAGATAATATGGTGTCTGGTTTTTAGCTACTGAATTCGAAATACACTCTTGGGGAAGGACTGCCAGAGGTCATTGTAATGGAAATTCTCTCACTACAGTTATGGCTTGTGGGCCCTAGAGCCCTAGACTTATGAATCTGTTCTTGCAGTTCTGTGTTCCATCAGCCCCTTTATTTCTGTAACCTAGAAATGGATTTCAACCTGTGGAAAAACTAAGAATACATAGTTGTACTTCAAGTACACGTTTCAAGTTTCCAAATTCCAGTCTCTGGTGTAATGCCCTCAATATGTTAGGGAGGTACCTTGTTCCAACAGGAGGGCACTCTGTCTTAGAGTCCAGAGGCCTTGTAAGGTGTCTACGCCGTGACAATTATAGGCAAAGCAAGGGGAGTGGCCAGGATTTTATTGTCATCGCCTGATTTTTTAATATGTAGCTTGAGGATAAGTAGCACCTTTTAGTCAGCTATTTCCAGTGCCATTTAATTAATGACTCTTATTGCATATGCTGAACCCTGTTCATTATTTATTTATTTGTTTACTTGCTTGCTTGAAAGGTAAGAGTTACAGAGAGAGAAGGAGACACAGAGGCAGAGAGGTCTTCTCTGCTGGACTATTTCCCAGATGGCCTCAATGGCCCCTGCTGGGCCAGGAGGAAGCCAAGAGACTGGATTTCCTTATGAATCTCCCATGTGGGTAGCAGGAGCCCATGCACTTAGCTCATCTTCTGCCATTTTCACAGGCATTAGCAGGGAGATGGTCAGAAGTAGAGGAACAGGGGCTAGAATCCATGTTCTGTATGGGCAGCTGGGTATCACAGGCAGTGGATTAACATGCTTTACCACAACACCAGCCCTGCACCCATTCTTGAAGACACTGGCCTACTGACACCCCATGAATGACTCTGAGACCTACAGAAAGAAACCAAGATTCCATTTATAGTTAGGAAAGTAATTTCTTATCTGTGCACAGGTTCCATGTCCATGGACTCAGCCATCCTCCAATCAGAAATACTTGAGAAAAAAAAAAGTGTACTGAACTTGCAGTGTTGTCTTCTTGCCTTTATTATTTGAACAATGTAACAATTATTTGCATGGCTTTCATGTTGTATCAGTTCTGTAAGTCTCTTAGAGATGATTTATAGTAAATAACGTAATGTGTATAAAGACTTATTGTGTTGCACTTGGGAGAGCACACCATTATAATGGAACTTTCCAAAGGCTACAGATGAGAAGGTACTTAGTTCAATTATACTTTCAGGACCAACTCCAAGTAATAACAGGAGGATTTAATGAGTAAAGAAGGAAAGATGGAAGCAAAAGGGCGAAGCCAGGAAGCCTGAAGTTAGAATGGAATGCTGGTGGGTCATTTAAAGCACCAGCAAGGCTTGGGCACAGGGTCCAAGAAGGCTGCCAGGGGAGCTTGAATCTAGGCTCGTGTATTTGGGATCTGATATGGAAACTGAATGCTCTTGACAGTTCAGAGGGAAAAGGTGTTTCAAAGAATATCAGGCAGAAGACAGATTGATTTTGTGTGTAAATGAGATGGGATAAAGTCAGCCAAGAGGCTGCGTTCATAACCAAAGCCATCGATTTCCATGCACCTAGACTAGGATGTGTTGATGCAAATGGTAAGATGAAAGAAGTAATACATAGTCCATGTTCTTGTTCTGCCTTGAGGGCTCCTATTGGTTGTTAGGCTGTAGAGGTAGTTGGAGATCTGAAAGGACCCTCAAAAAAAAAAAAAAAAAAAAAAAAAAAGAAGTGGTGCTTCCTCTGTAGGTCAGGTGAAATGAACTGGAGAGGAAGAGGAAATGTATGTCAGAGGAAACGAACTGGAGAGTCATCCACAAAGCAACTGGGGATATGTTTGTGATTCAATAAAGGAAACAAAGTGCATGTGTGTTTTTCTCAGCGCTGGGCTTGAGTTAGAGCTGTCTACAACTGTAATTTTCTAAAGGATGTTCAGCTTTCATGTAGAACTCTGCTCCTTTTTGGTCCATGACATCCCTCTCATCTTGGTTTCCAAACTGCAAGTCTCCTTTTATCTCGACACTCTTCCTTGAACTTTGTTTCCAATCCTGTAAAACTATTCTATTTTAAAATCATATTTTATCATTATCTTGTCCTCAGCATTCTCTTAATACCTACTGTGTTGAGAGTGAAAAGTAAAACCCATTCTTTAGATGGCATTGAAATACAATGTTAGTTCCTTTCCCAAGCAAAAGCCACAGGGCTTCTGAAAATTGGTTCTTAGAGACCTCTGGAAGCCCCAGAATCTTAACATGTGAATAGGAGTCACAGAGCTCCTGTTATTAATAAAACTTGGGCAACAATTACTTTTTTCTCATATACATTTCCTTAGTCCTTTTGCCTGATACATAAAAAAATGATGCCCCAAACACCTGAAATATGATTGATTTATCAGTTTGCAATAAGCTAGCAGTGTGATTTGCCTTAAGTAGTGCTGGTCAGAGGAATTTTGATCTATCTGGTATGATGCAAATATGTGATCAAAAGTTAAATTCTAATACCATTTCTAAAGAATAAAACCAGGTTATGATATAAAGTATGACATTTTTATGTGATTCATATCCTTGTACTTATGGTGGAATGCAACCCATCTGAATATTCATGATGTTATTTTCAGCCAGTAAGAACATCCATTCTGTTTTTCAGCATCTCCAGTTGGCAACGGTTACATCAAGCCACCAGTTCCACCTGCTTCTGGCACACACAGGGAGAAAGGGCCACCAACCATGTTACCCATCAGTGTGGATCCAGACAGCAAGCCAGGAGAATATGTCCTCAAGAGTTTATTCGTCAACTTCACCACTCAGGCTGAGCGCAAGATTCGCATCATCATGGCAGAGCCCCTGGTAAGTGTGTGCCCTGAAATCTACCCTTCTCCCTGTCTGTCTGTATGCTGAATCCAGTCGCTCCTCTGCATCCACATCCTTGGGTTCCACAACTCTGCATTCATCCAACTGTGGACCAAAAATCTTGGGGGAGGGTGGGATTGCATTTGTAGTGAATTTGTACAGACTGTTATGTTTGTCATGAATCCCCAAACAATACTACAATTTGCATGCATTTGCATTGTATTGGCTAGAATAAGTCATCTGAGGATGATTTAAGGTGTTTGGAAAGGTGTGTAGGTTTACTGCAAACACTATGACATTGTATTGGAGAGCTTTGAGAAAGGACAAGCTGTGGAACCAGAGATACCAAAGGATGACTGAGCACAACACTTGACCTCCTCACAAAAAGTGAATTACTTTTTCCTAATTTGTAAAGGTGGTTTTTTTTTTTGAAGATAAGTTTCACTGATAACTTTTGAAAAATAATAGTTAGGCTTCTTGAGTTAAGAGGGAAAAAAAATACTGTGCCTGGATGGCTCAACTGCTTAATTCTCCATCTCAGGCGCCAGCATCCCATATGGGAGCTGGTTTGTGTCCAGGCAGCTGTGCCATCCATCCAGCTCCCTGCTTGTGGCCTGGGAAAGCGGTCAAGGATGGGCCAAAGCCTTGGGACCTAGCACCCGCATGGGAAACCTGGAGGAGGTTCCTGGTTCCTGGCTTCGGATAGGTTCAGCACCAGTTGTTGAGGTCACTTGGGGAGTGAATCAATGGACAGAAGATCTTCCTCTCTGTCCTGCTCTCTGTATATCTGACTTTCCAATTAAAAAATTCAAAGATTTTTACTAAGTGTATTTACCTCAGGGTTATTAACTATTATTCTTTTTAAGTTTTTATTAGGAAACTGGAAGTTATTTTTGTGTGTTCTATTTGTAAAATTCCATACATCTACTGAATTTCTCTAATTATGGAAACTTTTTCTTACTTTGGTAGTTTACTCATATAGCTTATTCTTAATATAGTGCCTCTTTCTCCATTCACTTATGGATTTTATTTCTAGAACCCTTAATAGCAACAATGGTAACTATCCATAGTATACTTCATATGTCTCAGACACTGTGTTTAACTTCTCATCTTGCTTCTCATCATTTTGGATAGGCAATATTTATCTGCTTGATAATAGAGAAAGTGGCCCAGAGAAGGTTAAGTAGGTGACTTCAGCCCACTTCTGAACCACTCTGCTCCGCTGCCAGACTTTGCCACGGTCACTGTCATGTAGAGATATCTTTGTTCCCTCTTTTACCTACACAGGGCTCTTTTGTAACTCCAATCAGCCAAGTCAAGCACCTAACTTTCTATTATCTAGAACAGTGTTGATCCTTGGAAGCCTCTTGTGAGACAGCAAAGAGCCTCTCCCCAGACAGAAGCAGGGAAGGAAGCTGCCTGTGTGTGGCCCAAAGCTCATGGGACAGTGGGAGAAGGAGAGGGCGGTGAAACACAGAAGAGTCCCTTCATTCCTTACCACTGGATAAGTGTGCAAGTGCTTGGCGAAGGCTCTCTGAAATTGTGAATCCTCCTGACTTTTCCTAAGGAACTGGCAAGTTGAGTAAAGGTTGAAAGATGCTTTAAGGACTGCATCCTGACTCTTCATTTCACCTGTTTTTGAAATAAATATTTAAGAGTAATTTTGTATGAGTTTTTCTTGAATTCAACATTACATCTGAAGTCTCTGGACCATAGCAGTCCTCTAATTAGAGGTAAATATTTTGTTCCTGACTCCTGAATCCATGTGTGAGACCCAGAATAAGCTCTTGGTTCATAGCTCAGATTAGTTGAGCACTGACCACTGTAGCCCTTTAAGGAGTGAACCAGTGGATGGAAGACCTCTATGTCTCTGTAAAAATCTGCCTTTCAAATAAAAATCAATAAAAATTTTTAAAAGAAAAATCCCACGTGCCCTTCATCAGGAAGTCTACTTGTGTGCCTCATGTAAGAGGTTTGGCTAGGTACTCAAAAGACATGCTTGATGGTTTGAACTAAACAAATGTATTCAATCGATTTTTGGAAATTGTTATCATTTTCTAAAAAGAGACCATTCATCTATTCCTTATCTGCTGAAAAATATTTGGTAATGTTTTGTCTGTTATTGCTTATTTGTAGGACAGTAAATGTGAGTGACTTTTATGTCTTGTTACCTAATTCTAAAAGTACAAAAGTAGATATTTTTTGCTATAGCCATAGAAAGAATTGTTATTTTGAGGTATATAGAGATAATTTAAGTGAATTTTAAAAACTATCCCACTGTTTGTCGTGTTGAGTTAGATTTATGGAGAAAGATATTGAATCCTTTAGAACTGAATTAGAGATTAGTTTGTATCAAATTGCAAATTATATTCTCCCCTGACTAAAACTTGAGATAGCAAAAGTGGTATGTGCAAGTTTGGAAGCATGCATTTATGATGTGAGTGCTACTGAAGAATCTGCACTTTTCAGTGTTGTTTTTGAGAGGCCGACTGAGAATTCTACTGTGAACATTGTGAATGCAACATCAAATTAAAGTTTGAGTTTTATTTGTGACTTTCCAAATTCCAAATACCTAAACTTCATTTTGGAATAAGGGGACAACAAAATGAAAGTGTTTGCCCAAATCAAATTTTGGAATTCTTTTCTGTATAAATATCTTTCTAAACATCTTTCCCTTGATCAGCAGTGTTGCTGTTTGTACCCAAGGGACACTCAGGTCATATTCATTAACATTGATGGATAAGTCAGTAATTCAATTCTATTTTTATAGCTTCATAGAGACATTTGATAGCATTTGCTCCTGTCCAGTCATACCAATTATTTCACCTTCCCCAAGCACAGTGTTCTAAATAATCCAAATGGGACCATCTGTGTCTCTTTCAAGTGTTTATTTTTAAAATGACATAACGGATATGATGTTTTTTCTCCTTGCATTGAATTCCTTGCCTGTAGTTTAAATTTTTTCCTTCCCAAAGTGCATATAAATTTGTTTAAAAATCAATGTTGATAATTAGCAAGTCACTCAGAGTTGTATATATAAATGTCCTTATTTCGCTCACAATTGTTAATGGTGGTTTAGCTGGCCATTGGATTCTAGCTCAACATTAAGTTTCCCTCTTTTGTAGTAATACTTTTGTGGTATTGCCTCTGTCTGTGTTGAAATGTCTGATTGATTGATTATATTTTCCTGAATTGTTTATTTTTTTCTCCATTTGCTTTTATGATTTTTCTTTGTCTTTGGTGTCTTGCAATTTTATTTCACTGTTTTTGGAGATAAATTTATATATTTTTTTCCTCTTGGAGATGCTTGTGCTATTGGAATTGGGTATTTATGTCTGCCATAAATTATGAAAGTCACTCCATATGTAAATATTCATCTCTTCACGTTCCTTCTTCTCTTCTTCTGGAACTCCTGTTAGTTGTATAATTGGCCATCTCATGCTATATTACATATATATTTAACTTTATGTGTGTATGTATATACATACATATATTTAACTTTAATTTTATTATTCATATTTGTATCCACTGCATTCTTGGTTTTTTCAGATCTTTTAATTCACAATATTCTCTTTTGCTTTGTCTCACCAATTGCTTAACACCTAGTGATACTTTTAAATTTGTCCTATTTTTGATTGCTAGAAGAGTTATGTTTCTCTTGTAAAATGCTTTTTTGATTTTTTTATTGTGTTTTGTTCCATTAAGTTTGTGCGTTTTCTTTCATGGCTTCAGTCACCTTAAACATACCTTCTGTCCTCTTGTAGACTACAGTTCTGTTATGAAGCCATTTGAGATTCTACTTTTCTGTTTCTGCAGGCTAAATTTGGTCTATGGTAGATGGCTTGCCGTGTACTTTGACAAGTTTTTAAGGAGTTCTTTAAATGAGACTTGGTTTTCTATGAATCTTCCTTATAGTCATGAATGTGGGATGTTTCTCTAGCATGGCTTTGGTTTTGTATCTTTATATTATCCCAGAATTATCACTGTTCAAGGCTAGATATTCTGTTGGTGTCTTGACTTGGGGATTTCTGCACCTGGCAGGTGACATAGATAGAGATCCCTACACTCTTGTAAAACATTAGCCAGTCCTTTCAAATTCCCTGTGATGACTTTTTTCTTGTTTTTGCCTAGGATCCAGGCAGAAGCTACTTGAATATCTATTTCACTGTACTGATGGATAGGTTTTTTTTTCCTCTAGTCCAGTACATTTCTGTTTAGAACCATATTTGTGGTTGGACATCTGGTTTCCAGTGTCCTGCTTCTCCAGTCCACAATTTCCTGCCTGCTGCTAGAGGATAGAAAGGCCTGCAGGATAACGAGACAGTCCTTCTGCTGGGCAACCATTGCACTGCTCGCTTTGCTCCTCATCTTCCTTTCCCTTCGTCTTTCTGGTGATTTCATTTTCTCATTTAAAAGCTTTATTTTTTTTTAATGTTTCGAATTTATTTGAAGGACGTAGAGACAGAGCAATAAAGAAACAGATAGATACCACCTTTGCAAGGCCCACACACCAAATGCCTGCAATATCCAAGACTAGAAACTGGAAGCCAGGACCTCCAGCCAGTTGTCCAAAAGCAGGAGGTGCGTTAGGGGCAGGTGGTCAAGGATCTAAATACCTAGAGCCACTAACTGCTGTCTTCCAGGATACAGACTAGCAGAAATCTGGAAATGGAGAACAAGAACTTAAACACAGGCCTGCCAATTTGGGTTGCGGGCATTCCAAACAACATTTTAAGCACAGAGCCAAATGCCTGCCCCCAAATGATGCGTTTCTTTTAAAAATGTTATTATCCTATCCAATACAGCCACATGTTTATTGCATGTGAGAGTTTGGATTGTGTTAGTCCATCTTCCTGCACAAGTCCTCTGCAGAATTCTTGGATTGTTTCTCATGCAGCTAAAGCCAAGGGGAGCCTTTGTGCTGTGAGAACAATGTACAAGCAAAGGTTTCAAGGGCAATGGAGGGGGCCCCCAAGATAAATAAAAGGAAAAATGAGGAATTTGTCGCTAATTCTTTCTCCTCAGTTCTAGTCTAATGAGTCTTTTCCATTCCTTTCACAAAACCATTTCTCACTCTTCCACACCTTATAGGTCACAGCCTGTCTTTGTTCCACCATGCACTTGTGGTTCTCATCTGCCAGCAAACATGTATGCATATGGCACTCTCTTCCTTGAATACCATTAACATCCTCACCCTGTCTTCTTGCCAAACCCCAACTCCAATACCTCATCACCTTAATTTCTTCCCTGGTGTTCCTTTAAAATCATGTTTATGTCAGTACACACTCACATAGAACCAGAAATCTCTATCTGAAGTACCATCCTATTCTTTCACACACCCTGGTTTGTTGTTTTTGGATTAATTAAAAGACTAGACTACAAAATATTAAGTTTGAGGAGTAAAGTTTATGTTACAAAACTTTCAGTTATGTGTCCTTAACAGTTTATAATGTAAAATGCATTTTATGAAGATCAGGCTGAGGTTGTTTTTAAGTGGAAGCTGCAAATCACTTGGAGGCAATATCTGTGTCTGGTACATCATGTCTCTCTCTCTCTCACACACACACACTCACACCCCACATCCATGTAGTGAGAGCAGTACTTTATATATCATAGATAATAAGTGTCTTTTTTGAAATAAAGGAACAATTACATACAGGAATGAATATAATAGGAATATGTTAAATTACAGGAACTTGTGTATTTTCCAGAAGTCTTCTTGCTTGCAGAGGTATGTTAGTAATAATGGATTTTGTCCTGATAATAATGGATTTTTTTCTATCCTTTGTTCTGGGCAGATGAATGTCCTACAATGTTCTGAGTACAGAGACATTGATTTTCAACTTCTTGTATTTGGGCATCTGAGTATACCTCATTATTCCCTTTGTGGTCACCTGCACTAACTCCCACCCAACTAATGGGTAAAAAATCAGGTTAAGTCTTACTAGTCACAGTCTCAAAATGTTCACTCTCATATCTATGAATTTCTCTTTGTGTAGCACCTGCCACTATAGCTAAAGGCATTTAGCATCTTAAAACATTCTTCTCCAAAAACAAGACTCTCCATAATTTCAAAATTCAAGAGCACCCATCAGTTTTGACTTTGTGGATTGAATTAACAAGAAGTAGTATAGATCATCTACTTTGATCTAGGTTTGAATCTTCATTCTACTCTGCTCCTACTGTGTGCTTCTGGAAAAATCACCTAAATGTTACTCATCATTACTTTTCTGTAAAATGGTGGCCACCGCAAAGCTAGTTTTTGGCACTAACATGTGTGACAACTGAAGTACACCTATTTACTCCCTTATCTCTTGGTTTACAAACTGTGGCTTAGTGGTTCGAGGCTGGTTTAGTCTTCCATTGTCTCTGCAAAAGGCTGCAGTGGATGCTGAATCAGAAATTAGGCCAGGGATTCCATCTGGACCTAGCCATTCTCATGCTTGACAGAGCCACATAGATAAAGACTATTGTCTTCTCTTTCTGCTTTGAAACATGAACACAGGACAAGATCTTCTTGACTTTAGGGAATGATAACAGAGTGGGAGAGGGCTGTGATCTTCCTCTTCATGTCCTGGAGTGTAAACCCACTTTTAGGATGAAATATGGTGTGAGAATGGGAGTGGCTTTATTATTAGGATTTCTTGAGACTGATAAACCTTTGCTAATAAAAAAGAATTAATGAATGGGATGTGGGCAGGACTTTTCAGACATTGCCACCGTGCTGGGTTTGGCTCACAGGTGTGGGCTGTCAGATAGGTGCTGACCATGTCATGTTGGAATGGTGGCTTAAAAATAACACAGAGTGATCAGGCTGGCTTGCTGGCATGAAAGAACAATGGAGGAAACTTCCGTTTCAAAACAAGACTAAAAGTAAACTGGAAATAACATAACTTTTTTTCTTGGGTAACAAACTCTGGAGAGTGCAGGGTGCCAAATTCTGCACCACACAGCATGAATCTGTAATGAGGTATGTCATGCCGTAAGACCAACCTGTATGAACATCAGGCATGGCCAGCTGGCACACACACTGGAAGACCAAGCAATTAGCTAATGAGAGCATTACTGCATGCTAAGGTTGTTCCAGGTTCAGGCACTAATGTCTGTCAACATGCCTTTGTTCCTTGGCCCTGTGTCTCACTTGGGCTTGCTGCTCTTCCTGGTTCTGTTACAGAATTGAGTTCAGGACACTCTTCCCATCATGCTGAAGTCAACAGGGCACTGTGCTGTTCCAGTGACACTGATGGCACCACCAACAAACTTAGGATGAATGGCTCTTTTTGTCTGATGAATTTGTTTGTGACTGTAAATCATCAGGGAGATACACACTCCCAGCAGTTTCTTCTTTTGATTTTAGACCCTCTCGGGCAGTGTGAAACAGCTTGAGATTAGTAGGCACTCCACTGGTAGTGATAAAAGAGATCACTGATTTTTGCTATGCTTTGGTTTGGTTTTGCTTAGGGACCCATAGGGAGGTCAAGCTCTTAGCCCTCCCTTTGCATGTTACCTCTTCACATGTGTGACTTGTCTGCAGATAACTAGCTGTGAGAAATTATCAGACCTTCCCCCTTTGCTTTAATATTTCAGGAGTATGGCAATTGGGAAACCCCACTTTTCTGAAGAATGGAAGTAGTAACTCTTTAGATCAAGTTCAGGTCTTTATCACGTGCAGGTCTTCATGAAACCTGTTGTAACTGGCCTACATAGAAGTCTTACAGTGATTCACTAACCTCAGCCTTTGCACAGTTAACTTGTGTTTCATCGCACCCACGACTGTAAGTTAGTGGTTTTCTGCATTGTCATGCATGCCAGTCTTCCTGTACTGAGCAAATGTTATATGCTTGTTGACTAAGGCTGTGTAAATAGCAGAAACGCCAGCCTAAATGTGTCACTGCTCCTTGGGTTCCAGTCAGCTTCCCAGAAGGGCAATCAGCTAATCTCTTTGGCCAAGCTCCTCCTTAAATAGAGGTCACTATTGCTCTGACTGACCTAATAAGGGAAATACGAAGGGAATAAAAATAATATATAGATATAACTCCGTGTGGAGTGTCGTGATAGAATCAAATTAATGCTGCCCTGAGTGCAGAGTGAAAAGGAACTGCTCACTTGGGGAGTATTTATATCATACTGCTCCAAGTACTGGCTTCTCTTCAAATTAGATAAATAAATACATACATAAATAAATAGCTTAAAATAGCTGTTCTTAGTAAAGCTGTTTGAACTGGCCTCTTGTTTGCTTGCTCCATAAAGGCAATCTCCAGAACCCTGAAAACTCACCCAACCGAGAAACACATAGAGTTAGTGGCTAACATCAGTGATAATTGTTGAACAGATCCATTTAGCTGCAGAATGAGGTGATTTCTCAGGTGAGCTCATAATCCACTTGTTTTTGTACATGGTTAAACTAGTTCCTTTTCTTTGTGATAAATGTGCTTGGAATTACGTACATCGAAAACTTTTTTTTTTTGATGACTCCCAAATGAGACTTTTCAGCTGTGAGATTAGATTTTAATATACCACCATAGCGAAAGTCCAAGTGAAGCTTAAAGCAGATAAACCATGAGAAAAGTATCACAAAGAAATAGAAAATATCAAAAGGGTTTTGTACTTCAATTTAATAATGTCCAGGCCAATCCATCCATGGGTAAGATAGTCATTTTGATGCCCAGTGGTCTGTTAAAAATGCGAAACTAAGTGATAATTTCCCAACTTATCAGTTCTGTTTGATAATTCACTTCTCTTTATAATTTGTATAGGTATCATTTTTTTAATATGAAGAAAATATCTGGGCCCAGTGTGATGTCTCAGTGGCTAAGTCCTTGCCTTGCATGTGTCAGGATCCCATATTGGCACTGGTTCGTGTCTTGGCTGATCCACATCCCTTCCAACTCCCTGCTTGTAGCCTAGGAAAGCAGTCAAGGACGACCCATAACCTTAGGGTCTTGCTCCTGCATGGGAGACCTGAAAGAAGCTCCTGGCTCCTGGCTTCAGATTGGCTCAGCTCCAGCCATTGCAGCTGCTTGAGGAGTGAATCAGTGGATGCAAGATCTTTATCTCTCCTTCTCTCTGTAAATTTTGACTTTCCAATAAAAATAAGTAAACCTTAAAAAAAAAACAAAAAAGATATCACTTGAAAATATATTATGTTGGTGAGAAATAAAATATAATGTGCTGTAATAATAACATAATACTTAGTACTGAAGTTCAGTCCTTACCATCTGTTTGACTCATTTTTGCTATTTTCATAATACTGAAAATAATCAATGAAACTTTGGGCAGAATCTTAAATTATGATCAGCACAAGGTCATGCTGAAGAACACTTATGATCTATTATATTTTTAGATATTTATTTTATTTGAAAGAATAACAGGGAAAGGGAGAGGTAAGGACTGGACTTTCATTTCACTAAGTTGTGTTTACAGATTGAAGGGGGTAGGATTGGAATGTGCTAGTAAGTTTTCCCAAGATGATTCAGCCCTGTGGCATATAGCTAAGCCGAAAGACTGGCCTATGGAGGCCACAGAGAAAGTGTGCCTGAAAAAGTGGGAGACCAGGTGGGAGGCGGTGTGACTTACGTGAAAACAGGAGGATGTTAGCTAGCAGTAAGACGCCAGTGAAGATGAAACATTGGAGTGCCTGGGTTCAGTTCCTTGCTCTTGTGCGTGATGCAAGTGTCCTGCTAATGTAGGCTCTGCAAGGCTACAGGTGATGGCTCAGCTGCTTGTGCCACCACAGCCCTGGTGTTTGTGGGCATGTATGCAGCCAACCAGCATGTGAGAGCAAGCACACTCACTCTCTCACTGTATCTCATCTCTGTGCCTCATTTTTTTTTAAAGTGGGAAGACATATTGGTGAGTAGCATTGCTGAAGCTGAAAGTCCAGGAAGAAACGAAAAGTGCTGTGAGCTGCCCACCAAATCTGTCACTTGAAAATTTATGAGGGTCTTTAAGGAGGCTATTTTTACTGGTGAAAGAAGAACCATGTTGTGAGTGGTTACAGAGTGCACAGGGAAGATAAGTGTAGACCATTCACTGCAGGACTGAATTTGAGGAGAGCTGGATAGGAAGAAAAAGCCAGGGCTGGGGGTTTAGTCAACCAAGGCATCACGGTAAGGTGGTTTAAACATGTTGACAGCTGAGGGGCAGACAGGAGGGGACAGGAGTTAGACTGCACACAATGGGAGGGAGGAACTGCTGATGGAGCATCATCCCAGAGGAGTCAGTAGAGGACCGCTTTACTGCCAGTGTGCTCACAGTCTGTTTAGCGCATGCAGCAGGCACGGGAGGCTGAAGCTGAAAATTCCATGATGCTGACATTGTGATGCGGCAGGTTAAACTTTGGCCTGTCATGCAGGCATCCCATACAGATGCCAGTTCAAGTCCTGGATGTTCTGCTTCCCATCCAGGCCCCTGCTAATACTCCTGGGAAAGCAGTGGAAGAGGAACCAAACCTTTAGGCCCTCTGATACCCTTTTGGGGGACCTGGATGGAGTGCCAGTCTCCTGATTTTGACCTGGAATGGCCCTGACCATTGTGGCTATTTGTAGAGTGAACCAGCAGATGGAAGATATCTGCTATTCCCCTGTCTCCGTCAATCTACCCTTCAAATAAATATTGCTTAAAATTAATGGTACTTTCCTATGAAACTGTGTCACGTAATACAATGTAATTAATGAATAAATTAATTTAAAAAATTAATGGTACTTTATATCCAAAAGAAAGGAATATAATACAAACACAAACTAGTGAAAGTGCTATCTTACACTCCTTGGTGAGTGCTAGAATTCATTGTTTTGTGTGCTTGCTTTTTTATAATTAATTTTGTAAAAGATTTATTTATTTTTGTTGGAAAAGTAGATTTACAGAGAGAAGGAGAGTCAGGAAGACCTTCCATCTGCTGGTTCAATCCCCAAGTAGCCGCAATCGCTGGAACTGAGCCAATCTGAAGCCAGGAGCCTCTTGTGGGTCTCCTACGTGAGTACAGGGTCCCAAGGCTTTAAGGTGTCCTCAACTGCTTTCCCAGACCACAAAAAGAGACCTGGATGGGAAGTGGAGCAGGTAGGACATGAACTGGCACCCATATGGAATCTCAGTTCATTACTTTAGCTGGTAGGCTACTGCACCGGGCTCTTTTTATTTTTAATACCTGTGAGAGCTGTTCTTCTGTTCAATTAAAATGAAGATTAACTTTGTAGCCAAATTTAATTGAAGTTTCCCTCCACTCTTCACATAGTGGATTTGTAGTTGGTATTGTTCACTTTGGAGGAGAAAACAGCTCTCCTCAAATCAGCAAAGCCAGCTGTAAATTGGAAAGAATAGCTCAAGAGTTTCCAGTTAAAAATTGGTTGCTAAAACAGTTCTGGCAATGTTCACATTTCATATCAGCGCCGCATCTTAAGTGCTACTACCTTTAGTTTATCAGAAATACTCTCTATTATTCTTGTGATGTAAGTTTTTCTCTCTGTTGTGAGTGAAAATCAGCATGCATTGCTCTGATTACAGATATTTATCTTAATAATGAACTGAAACAAAAGAGAATCCACTTTGTCAGTTTCTTCAAACATCCTTTATAGAAAGATCTTCAAGGGTTGTAACAGCAGTTAGCTGTTAGTTATTGGGCGATTGTTCATTAGCTATTAAGAGGAACCTGGCCCTTAGTTTACCTGTGGGTCAACTGAGGCAGGTTTGGTAGGGACCCAGTCAACATGAGTGGAGGATGTTTTCAAGATGGTTTATACCCCCAGGTCTCTGATGGCCTCTTCTGTCTTCAAAGTTGAGTCAAGGCTGGTACAACTTATTGGAAAAGAAAATACATATATCCAGTGTGGTTTTGTTTTTTTTTTTTTTTTACATTTTTATGTATGTATTTGAAAGGCAGAGAGTCAGCTAGACAGACAGAGCTCCCACCCACTTGTTCACTTTCAAGATGCCCCCAACAGTTGCAACTGGGTTTGGGCTGAAGTGGAGAACTCAGTCCATGTCTCCCATGTGAGTGGTAGGAACCCAAGTACTTGGCTGTCACTGCTGCCTCCCAAAGTCTGCATTAGGAAATGATTGGCTGGAGGCAAAAGCCAGGGGCAGGTGCAGAACCCATGCACTTTGAAATGGGACTCTGGTGTTCTCACTGCCATAAGCAGCATTTTTCTTTGGTTCCAGCTGAAATAGGGCACCCACAGCTTAGTTCTGATGGTGCTAGATGAAACACCTCAATGTCATTGCAGCAGATTGATCCACCGAGCTCCGCTGTCCGATGAGGTAGGGGAAGTTCACTGGGCAGTTTCATCCCACATTCTGCGGAACAAAGAGCACCAACCACAGTAGCTCCATTATGAAATCCTTTGCTAACTGCTCAGACCACACATGTAGAGTATAGAGTTTCACTGTCGGTGATATCAAACCCCTCAGTTAATTATCTGTAAACTTGTTCTTAGCATCAAATGCACTGTGTAGTCTCCAGCCTGGAGAAGTTGGTAATGTGTGAAGAATAGGAATGTGTTGCTCTCAGTGTTGGAGTCTTGGGTGTCCCTTGTCAAGGCACCTGTACATTCAGCAGGTGCCGAGGGCCTGTGCCTCAAAGGGAGAGCTTCATCAGTGTATCCTACCTGCTCGAGGAGCAAACGGCCACTGTAAGGCCTCTTCTCAAAGGCACCAATTCCATCCATGAGAATTCTACCTTCATGATTTAATGCCTTTCCATGGTCCCTACTTTCTAACGCCATCACCTTGGCGAACAGGAATTTTGAAGACACGTTCAGACCATGTTATATAATAAATCTCAAAAACACATTCCTCTATCCAGCCTAAACTCTGTACCCTTTGACCCGTATTTCTTCCATCTACCACCCCTACCACCAATGGTCTGTGGTAACCACCATTCTATTCTGTGCTTCTGTGAATTAATTGGACTTTTTTCAATTCCACAAATGAAATTTTGTGTAGTATGTATCTCTCTTTGCCTGGCTTTGTATCATAAGCTCCACTTTGTCCATGCTGTCAAGAATGACAGTATTTCCTTTAAAAAAAGGCTGATAAGTATTCCATTGTGCAGTTAAGTGACATTTTGCTTATCCATTCATCCAGAAATGCACACTTAATGTGCCTATTGTGAATAAAACTTTAATGAGCATGCACATGCAGCTATCTTTTTATTATGTTTCATTTCCTTTGGAAGTAACATTGCTGAATCATGTTAGTGCTACTTTTAGTTTCTTGTGTAACCCCCATTCTGTTTTCCATAATGAAAATCACTAATTTACATTCCCACCCACCGTATAAATAGTGCCCTTTCCTCCACATCCTTGCCAACACTTGTCGTCTTTGTTTTTGTTTTTATTGATAAGTCATTCTGATGGGTATGAGGTCATATCTTACTGCATTTTTAACTTGCATTTCCCTGAGTATTATTTCCTTAATGTTTTTGAAACATTTATATGTGTTAGCATCACGAATATTAGTGGTAATGATCAGACACTGTATGCTAAGGTCAGACTAGCAAAGGAAGAATTTCTCACACATTTAAAAACAGTTGCCTCCTCATTTCATAAATACAGAAATGAATAAAAACAATTACATTAAAGAGACAATGTTTCAGAGCCTGTAATAATTTCTTTTTTCTTCCTAGGAAAAGCCTTTGACAAAATCTCTACAACGTGGAGAAGACCCCCAGTTTGATCAAGTACGTGATGTATTATGTGTGTTGTGTCCTGGTTTTTATTTATTTTGATGTGCACAGAAGACAAGATGCTGGCTTGCAATTGTGCTGACGAATGTCCTCGAAGAGAATAGTAGTAGATGGCCTAAAAATGTTCCCTGGGCACCATGCAATGGCTCAGCTGCTACTTGCTCCACTAGTAAGGACCAGGATCCCATATGGGTACCAGTTCATGTCCCACCTGTTCCACTTCCCATCCAGCTCTCTGTTTATAGCCTGGGAAAGCAGAGGAGGATGGCCCAAAGCCTTTGGACCCTGCACCCACATGGGAGACTCAGAAGAGGCTCCTGACTCCTGGCTTTGAACCAACTCAGCTCCCGCCATTGTTGCCACGTGGAGAGTGATCCATCAAATAGAGGATCTTTCTGTCTTTCCTAATCTCTGTAAATCTGCCTTTCCAATAGAAATTCATGAATGTTTGAAAAAATTAAAAACTATGCCCTATGGCATTCAGAGATGGGCTTTCCAGTGGATATTCAGCACATACCTATCAGTTTGAATTAGAAATAGCTGGAAAGTGATGGAAAATATAAGTCCCCTACTGAATGTTTCCTAAATCTTTGTAGCACCAGAATTAGGGAAACAGAGAAAAAAAAAGGTATCTCAAAGGAAATTTTATTCCAAAATAGATGATTCTGTTGAACCAGTACTAAATCATATTCAGATGTCTCCATTAGAGCTTATACACATTCTCATACCTACTCTTACGTACTTGCCACATTGCTGTCATTGGTGATACAAAATTTATGATGGGGGCCAATGCAGTGGTGTATCAGGCTGGCCCACTGCCTGTGGTGCAGGCATCAAATATGAGCGTTCAAGTCATGGCTGCTCCATTCTGCTCCCTGCTGTGGCCTCAGAAAACAGCAAATGGGCCCTGCACTCACATGGGAGACCCAAAGGAGGCTACTGACTTCCAGTTTCATACCAGCCCAGCTCTGGCTGGTGCAGCCATGTGGGGGATAACTCAGAGAATGGAAGATGTCTCTTTCTGTCTTTCCCTCTGTCTCTGTAATTCTGACGTTCAAGTTATATAAACAAATCTTTTTTTAAAAAATTCAGATGAACTTCAGTTATTTAATAGTTCATAATGCTGTGAGAGAGAGGCTAGCTCAACCATAATTTATAAAACAGTAAAAAATCTTAGATTCAAAACAAGAATGTAGCAGGAACAGACCAATTTAGGACGATGGCTACAATGAAAGTGATTTGAAACCAAGTCAGGACTAATAATGGGATCTTTACCTATTAGAATAGGTAGTAAACGTAAGAAATCAGGATCTGATAGATAATATTTGAAAGTCTTGAGGAAGGTTTGAGGTCTGTTTATAAGAATGAGAGATAACAGGGCATTAGAGAGAGGTAATAACGTACCTACTGCAGCTGATGACCAACAAGAAAATTTAAACCACCTTGAGTAGTTCTGTGGCCTGTTCTGCCTTGGTGATTTATTATGGTCTCTTGAAAAATACACAGTGTATAGGCCTTTGAACTTGACTTGAGTATGGAATGCAAGGAAGATATCTCGGCTTTGTGTGACCTAGAAATACTACCCTAGACTGCAGAGTCAAGATCGTCTGTCTGCATTGTTTATTACTGTGTTCCCTGGGAGAGACCTCAGAGTTCATATTAGGCCAGCCCTGCAACACCTCTGTGGCTGCAGGCCTGCTCTCCTGTTTCTGGTAGAGCTGCGTGTTTCTGGAACACTGCTGAAATGGAGGCTGGGCCTCATCTCTGTGTCACAGGGCTGCCTTCGCTAGTCACACTGTCAGTTGCTATGGTTACATGACAGGAGCTGGAGTGGTCAGAGATGTGTGCAGATGGTGTACGATGCTTGGGGTCACCATTTTAGAACCGTGGCATGTTGCAGCTCTGCTCCCTTTAGGAGTATAAAGGTGTATTATCTATCTACTAAATGTTTCCACTATTTTCTATTCATTGCCTTTTTATTCTATTACCATTGCCCTTGTCTCCAAAAAAAAAATTGTTCTCCAACTTAGTGTACCTCTTTTTTATTATCTGAGAAAATAACTCTAAATTTTATAATCATGGGTAACCATTATTCCGAAATAATTAGGCTTCAACACAATTTCTGAATTTTTGTTCGGCCTTTAATTCTGCATCTCAGCATTGTGAAAAAGAGATGGCCTTCAGAATTAGATGGACCTGGGTTTAGGTTCCTATTTGGGCACCTCATTGGCTAGATTCCCATTAACCTTGCAGCTTAAAGACTTGCCTGTGGCCCTGCAGCATCAGACTCACCTGAGGCCTGGGTAGGCCCAAAGCCACGCAACCAGCAGCTTAACAAGACCCACAGGTGACTCCAGATCTACCTTTAGGTTTGAGAGCCGTGTTACCTGGAGAAGCTTCGGCAGGAAACCAGTAGTGAGGGGTCACTGAGAACTTTCAGGAAAGGCACAGCAAATTGACCTCTGGTTACTAAATCATAAATTCACAGAACCTACAAAAGGTAGCTCGCTTTTGGCCATAGCCTGAGGCCCAGACCATGTCGAAGCTTGAAGTTGGTTCATCTGTGGATTCCATGAAAATGAAGGCAGCAAAGGAGCTTTCAAGAGTGTCTGCTGTGGTTTGACTGTATTGTGCTCAAAATTCAGGTGTTGCTCATGGATGGCAGTAAGACACGAGGCCTTTAAGGGTAATTAGGCCCAGGTGATGGCTTGCATGTAAATGAGACAAGGTAGTGTTGTAAAAGGGCTTGCAGAAGCAAGTGGGTGCTTTTGACTCTCTGCCTTGTGAAGACGCATTACTCTGGAGGTGGAAACAGGACCTCAGTAGAGAGTGAACCCAAGTCAGCCTGCACTTCAACTTCTGAGCCTCCAAACCTGTAAGTTTACGTTCTTCATAAATTACCTGGTTTCAGGTCACTCGTTAAGTAGCACAAAACCAGCCATGCAGTGCCCACCCACTGTTTCCACCAATGAATTATGAGAATTATCATTCTGTTAATCTTAGTCACTTTCCCTTAATCAAATCATGTGATTTCTCTTGTTCTGATTCAGTAGAATTTTGATCTGGAATTCTGCAGGAGTTTGTGTATGGGAAAGCGCACGCTGGAGAGTCTACCTTGGTACAGACTCCATATGCTAGGAGCGATTCCATACCCCAGGAGCGGACCCCATACCCTAGGAGCTTTTCTTTTTCTTCAGAAGGGCAATTACTCTTTGTTATTTGTTTTTCTCTTTCCTGTAAAAGAACTTCTTGGGTACACTTTGAAGCTTCCAGAAAGCTGGGGCTACAGTTTTAATTAGTGGAGGTATGCTTGACCCCAGGAAAATACCTGGAAATTAAGTTCAGCTTCTGACCATTATGAAAGAGGTAACACATTTCATCCTAGGCAATTCTGATAATGGTGTGAACAGAAACTCATCATAGCAATGGCAATCAGTTACTGAATGCTTTACCGCCATTGGTCTGTGAGGGTGTGCTTTATCCTACCCAAAAGATAACTGGGAAAAAGAGATGAAGTGAGGTCTATATGATGTAAATGAAGCAAGGTAGGGACTGTCGAGAGAGAAAGTTAGAGGGAAAGTTAAAGGGCAACCTGGCCTAATGGGGTAATTGTGAATATATGCGCAACCTTATAGCAACCTTAGAGTGACCCTATAGCCTAAAAGGACCCTGCTTTTTTTTTTTTTTTTTTTTTTTTTTGCTATATTGCTTGTACATTGTTTCTAGTCCTGCACCAAATTTGGGGTGAGAATAAAGTTTCATAGCAAAGTGAAGAATACAATAGAAATTCTTGTGAAAGGTCAGTTGAGGTTTTCTAATGTAAACAAAGCTGTGATAATTAGGCAGAATGATTTCTGTAAACCTTTGTCAGTGCTCATATTACTTGTGCAAAGAGTTAAACGTAGGACAAAAATTTGTGTCATTCAACAAGGAGAAGCAAAGGGCAACTAAGGTTTTAAACCACAATTTGGAGCTAATTCCATTTAAATCAGCAAATTCTGTGTCAGAAGCATGCTCGGATCACATGCAAGAATTAGATAGTTTCTGTCCTCCAGAAATTCTGTTGCAGATGGAAGAGAGATTCCTCTGGGACACTATGCTGTAAACACTACAGGTGTTTATGCTCTGGAAATCAGATAAGTTAACCCTTTAATGCTAGGAAGATGAATTAGCTTGAGTCACAAGTAAGCAGATGATCCACCAGAATTAAAATTTACCTGGGGGCAGGTCTTAGGCATAGCACATCCCATACTGCAATGCCTGGTTCAAGTTCCAGCTCGACCTCTGATCCCGATTCCTGCTAATGTGTCGCTTGAGAAGTACCCGACACAGCTAAGTACTTTGTACCACTCACATGGGGATTCCTGGCTGGAGCTCCAGGCTCCTGTCTTGGTGGCTGCATGCATTCTGAGAGTGAATCAGAAGATGGAGGATGTCTCTCTTTGGGTCACTCTAGCATTATCTTTGAAATGCATTAATTAAAAACTAAATAGAAATATTTGTTAGGAACAGACATTTGGCCAAGCGGTTAAAGTTTTTATATCCCTCATGGAAGCGTGTTGGTTCTGTTCTCAGTCCTGGCTCTTGACTCCAGCTTCCTGCTAATGTGCACAATGGATTGCAGCAGTGATGGCTCAAGTATTTAGATTTTTCTGCCCATGTTAAGAGACCTGGATGATGCTCTCATCTCTAATCCTGCCCTGTCCTCCACACAACTGCCATTGTGAGCAGTGAATAATCAGATGAGAGTTCAACAATAAAATATACCTTCTGCATAGATGAACATGATGTCGCCAAGGGTATATTGAAGAGGAGGGCTCTTGGTGGATAAAGGAGAAGTTGAAAGTGAGAAAGAACAGAATATAGGGGAGTCACTGGCAAAGAGGTGAACTGGGGCTCATTGCAGCAGGTGCTAGGGGCCAGCTTCGCCTAGACACAGGTGAGGAGCTCAGCTAATAAAGAAACTTGACCTGCAGAGGAGGCAGCTGAAGGAAGGCTCTGCATTGGTTTATATGTTCTGATTTTTCAAGAGAACACCTCAAGAGAAGTAACCGGGACTCATCTATTTTTGTGGTCACTCAAACAGAGTGGAGCACGTGAATGAAGACAAAACTGAAAGAATTTAGAATCAAGAGGTGGGATCCACAAAAGAGTGGCCAGAAACAGGAGAATCCTAGGGAGAGGCTCTGTGGGGCAACAGTGGCCCAAGTGGTGAAGGGACCTAGCAACAGGTACAGGTGCAGGTACTTAGGAGCTCATCAGAAGCCAGCTTGGAGAAAGCCTTTCTGTTCACTGAGGTGTGGAATGCCTTCTTACTATGGATACATGGCTGTTAGTGTGACACATGCTTTCGCAGAAAAGTTACCATGCCCTGTTGTGACTGGCAGCACTTGAGGAACAAGTGTCACAGCATAGTCATGGCACCAGGTCTGGAGAGGAGCTCCCTATCTGTGGAGAGTGAGCTGAATGAAAGGCAGGTTGCACTCATCACTTTTCTTCCAGTGGTTAGCTTCTAATTGGCATGTTCTGCAGACTTCTTTTTTTCAGTGTAAAGGCTGAGACGTTGTGTTACATTCTCCAGAGGAAAAGCACCCTCTCTCTGAATGTGGTCTTGAGTGGGTGGTGATCAGAAACAGCTCCAACAGCAACCTAACTCAACCTCAATGGAAAGTAATACTTTAACCCTTTACAGAGGGAGGTGACAATGCCTGCCTGGTAAGGGATGAGTCTGAGGAAGATTCTGGCTGTTAAACAAAGTAGTTACTCTACTGTTCACATATTTTCCAGCTACATGCATGTGCTGTCTGATTTTCTGTGCCCTTGGAAGCATACCTTGCCTTACGTAATGAGAAAGATAGCTAAATCCATGTGAAGAATCCTTAATCTGAAATGCTTGAAATTGGGTGTATTGCAGATTTAGATTTTTTTTTAGGATTTCAAATATTTCCATACACGTATGAAACATTTTGGGGATGGGACATCTTTGTTTCTAAAATTCTAAAAATTTTATAAAATATTTTTAGCAGCTTTGTTTCATGAAAAATCGTTAGCTCTCAATAAGATTCAGAGCTATTAGGGCTGTTCAATCAGAGCGATTGTATAGTATGTATTTTATGTATTTTGCTGTGAAAAGTGTTTCTCCAACTTTGTCTTAAAATGGTCTCATATTTTGAGTGGAAGCTATTTTCTCTTTGCAAAGTGAAATACTATTAATTCCCAGAGAAGCTTGTGCTAGAACAGTTATCTCCGATAGGTTATCTTGCTATGCTGTACACAGAGAAGCCACTGGAGGCTAAGTCAGCTGCACTGTAGGATCCTGGGCAGAAAAACCCCTCATGGGGTACCTGGTAACTTATGCCATTTGCTTAACAGATTTCAAGAGGGAAAAAAGTCCATTGGCTAGCCATTGAATTGGTCCCTGATGATCTTTCAGATAAAGGCGTGAATAGTCTGTGACAAGAAAAAAAGTTGGGATTTAAAGATCAAGAGTAGTTGGCAGTGAGGCAGGAAGCAGAGACGCATTGCTACTACAATGCATTGGAGTTAGAGGAGATGGGGAGACCAAGTATAGGTACGTGGTGTGTGTTTCATGGAACCCTCCTACATGGATGGCCCCAGCTTATAGCAGTTCCACTGATCAATTTCCGGCTTTACTTTGATGAGAAAGCAGTACATGTTCAGTACCCTCACACACTTCAAATGTTGACCTTATCCTTTTCCCTGAGCCTAGGGCTGTGTGGTCTGGTCCTCTCATGATGCTGGGCAGGAGGAGCAGCTGCAGCTACAATTACAAGCTGATATAATCGGTGCTTTGCAGCCTGTGAGTGCTAGCATGTGATGTGCAGTAGGTTAAGGGTAGGAAGTGCACTTGTGTTTTCATCTTCCAGCATCTTCTGCTTTCAGTAGATTTGTCAGGAACTAACCCCATGGCTAGTCACAGAGCCTCTGTACTGAATGAAATACGGGAGCTTCATGCTATACCACCCTGCCAACCGTTATGTCCACATTGCCCATGTAAAATTAACACATTTTTCCAGTGTGGTTGAGCTTCCTGAGAGTCTGACATGAGGATGAGTCAGATATATTACAGTAATTGGTTTTATTCAAGTGGTGGAGTCTGGTTCCAGAATAGGGACAAAAGTTGCCATGCTATGGTAAGTGTCTCTTTCCATTAGCCTTGAAGTGAGCAGTTGCCTGCAGCAAACAGGGGAGCCAGGTGTTCACTGCTTTTTGCATATGAGCTGAAGATAGAACTCCTATCACTCAGCAGCTTCTTTGGATAGCATGTGGCAGGCTCAGGGAAGAAGGCACTGTGTTTCCATCTGCAGAAAGCATAGAAGAGTGGAAACACAAACTCAGTGGAGAGCATTGTAATGAAAGCACCTGTGGCTTGTGCTTGGATGGTGTATGGTTTGTTACCACCTACCATACCCCTAAAGTCGCATTTATCAGGCTCAAATGAGCAAAATTCTGTCACCACCTTGTGCCATCTGTTCTATAATTCTCTTAGTCTGTGAGCTCATTGAGTCATTATAGGTGCTTCAGTTTCAATATTTAGAAATGGAAGGAGGAGACAGACATTTTGGAAGTTCTTTATGTGCCCCACAATTTGACAACATCTCATTTTGTCATCAGAACAGTCCAGGACACTCAAGATTCTTAGTCTAGTTAAGAAGGGACAGAGCTGCAACCTGACCCTGAAGCTACCTGATTTCCCCGTTAGCTTACTGAAATGACGGAAATGTGGCATGTTGACCTGTCAGGAGCACATATTGGGCTCTGACATTAATTTTAGAAACAGCTGTTTGAAATTTAGTGTGGCTGGTCTCCATGGATGTCATCTATATTTGATACTTTGCTCAAAAAGGAACTTCTCTTGGAATTTTCTTCTATATGTTATATATTTTATGCACTTATTTCTGTGTTACATACTTATTAGTTTTTTCTGTTCTTTTTCATACTACTAATAGTTCTGCCTCTCATCTTTAATGTTTATTTTAACTGACACATAAAATTATATATGTATGGGGTGCCATATATTGTTTCAGGAGAATTATGCATATTTCAGTTTCTTAATATATTTAAAATGCCATCAGCTAACAGGGAGCACATGGAAAAGGAACCATCCATTTATAATATATTAAGCTAAAATAGCTTTTTAATATCTTGGGTAGTAACAATTTTCTTTAAGAGGAAGTAGATGAAATTTTAACATTTCAACATGGATCCTAATGTTGCAGTCCAATGAAAATGTATTTAAATTATGTAAGTGATAATAATAGGCAGTAGAGAGTAAAAACAAATAAGCCAGCATTGGACTTAGAATGTTAAATGTTTTATGCAGCATTTCTTAATTATTCTTCAACAAGGCAGTGTATTATATTCTGAGATGAACCAAGTCATTAAAACATAATAATGAAGATGTTCTCTTTACATGTAGGCAAATATATTTAGATTTTTGTATTTTTGATATTATGAAATTAGTGTTTGTCACTCAGCATGCCATTGTCTAGCAGCAGTGTGATACATGATTGAGTCAAAATAAATTGAAAATTACTAGATCAGCATTTTGTGTAATTGCACAGTGATTACCCTGGCCCATAAGATCGTTTTACCCCAGGACTTTGAAAAATCAAACCATCAGTGAAATTACATTACAGTTATTTGTTAAATACAGCACTCATGAGAAGTCAGCATGGTTAATGAGAAATATAGAAGGACTCCAAGGAGGAATTATTTAAATATTTCTGTGTAACATTTTCTCCTTTACATTTAGCAAGTGAAATAAAATGCTGCTGACAAATCACGTCTTCTCTGCAGCATAATGGACAGTGTCTTTCAGCCATTTCTACATAAAAAGCTAAAGTAAACATTGAAACATTTGCAGAGTACATTTAGTGTTCTCCTCCGTCTCCCCGCCTGCCAAAACAAAACACCGGCATGAAATCACTCTGTGACTCTGAGCACTTCATCTCTTCATGCTGCCCAGCACCTAGCTCATGCGTGGTGGAAGAATATAATCATTGAAAAGCAACAAGAGCATCTTTGTAGTGGCCCTGCCCACTCTGCACAGCAGCACAGAGCCAGAATTCAGCTCCCCATTGGCTCCACTCCCCGTAAATGAAGGACTTGAGTAAACCAGAAGCCACTAGACCTTCCTCCTTCCTGAGCGTCAAGGGCCAGGTCTCTGCAGATTCCACCCTTCCTTCCTGAAAGCCCAGGCTCTGAAGAACAGCACCAGAAAGATGGAAAAAGCACACACACACATCCACCCAAGGCTAACCTTTCTTCCCTCCTCTGATGGTCTCAGTGCTCTTGGCCATGCCCAAGGACACCCAGTGACTCTAGTCTGGAGAATGACTGTTTAATCAGTAGTATAAATTATTTTCATGATCATACCTGAGAATTGATGGGTTATGCCTAAGTAAAGTGGTGGGTCATATGTGCTTAACAGTCCAGCTGAAGTTTCTTTTGAAGACAGAAATGTAACAGTTCTGTAATGGAGCTTGTAAATATCCCACCCAAATATTCTGTACCTAACCTTATTTTAAAATGGTTTGGGCTTTACAGAGTAGTCACAGTGACAGTGCAGACAAATGCCAGGGATGGACAGATGACAATTTCCCTATTAACATTTTACATTACTGTGGTCCATGTGTCACAACTGAGAAACCAGCATGTTGTTGATGAAACTCCACATTTTATCTGTTCCATTTTTTTTTACCCACTTGTTTTTTAAATTTTTTTCTTTTTATTGTATTGTTGTTCACAATCTTTACATAGTTAATCACAGTTAAAGGAAAAAGAAGAAAAAAAAAGAAAAAAGAAAAAAAAAGGTTCAGGGGGATAGGAAAGTGGGTAATGCCATTATGTCCATATGGTTTCCATCATGCATCTGAGGTAAAGGGGGACATTGAGGGAGAAGCCCCACCCGGTTTCCCGCCCACCCCAAGTCCCGGGTGTGGGGCATGCTCTGAGATATGTGCCCAAGTGGTGTTAATAGTTCTCCAGTTATGAATCGCTGCCAGTTTCGCTCGATGAGGTCGTCCACTGATTGATATGGCCCATCATAAAGTCTCCGTTTGCCCCATAATTTGCTGCCAATATATAGCTGAGATGAATGACTGTCCCGTTCTGTCTTCTGTCTTTTCTTGGTTAGAGTTCTGAGTTCAGCAGTTCGATTGGGGAGATCTCCAAAGATACTTGGAGGTATTCCCATACCCACTTGTTTTTAATCCCAGGATACCATCTAGGACACTCCTTTACATTCAGAGTTCACATCTCCTTAGGCAGTTTTTTTTGTTTGTTTTTTGGGTTTTTTGTGGGGTTCCCCCCCCCTTTTTTTTTTTAGACAGTTTCTAAGTTGAGTTAGAAGAGGAGATTCTTTGGGTCTTGCTACCCCATCCCTGGAGCCTCTGGGCTCTGATCCCTCTTTCTCTTAGGAACTTTCTTCATTTCCTAGTTTAAAACATTTTAAATAATGAAGACTCATGTATATATCCTTTCTTGTGCTGGTATAACTTTAGATAAAACCTAGTAACTTCTAAGCAGTTATGGCAATCAAATTCACAACCAGGAAAAGTTTGTGGATATTGCTCAGGTTGGGGGAGAGTGGAAGGGATCCTCTTTTTTAAAAAGGTTGTTGTTTTTAATTTAAAAAAGCTAACACTGATAGGTTCATAGAGCAGGTTGAATACAATGGCCCATTTCTTTTCCCTTCTATTTTTCCATTGTAAAGATAATGTACAATTTTATTTGGACGCTTGTAAGCTCTCATGGGTAAGACAGCAAGAAATAAGCTAGCAAGAGATAGGAAGAGGCGATGAAAGCCATGGGTGTCTGTTTTACAGCTGCTGTTAAAGGTGAGAATGGAAAGTTCGGAGGACTGGAAGTATGTCTGCTCCCTTCAGAGGCGTTTCCTGTTTTATAAAAGGAGGTTGGGCCTGGCCTGCTAACTGCAGAAGTGTGCTAAGTTAACCAAAAATTTCCATTTCTTCCACTACTTCCCCAGCTCCAGCCGAGAAGATCATCTCGCCTGGCACTGTGGCAGGAATCTCATTCAATTCAAGTGTTTGTTTTCTCCCACACATCTCTGCTAGAGTGAACCTCCCAAACACCATTTTTATGGGCCTACTGCAGAGCTCTGTAGAGACTTCACATTTTCTAGAAAAGAAACTTTCCAACAATATGTTCCTCTACTCTGTCTTAACCAAACTCTTTTCAACTTCATCTCCTGAATCAATATGCAGTCATTATGGAACACTCTTACATCATTACCATTTCCAGCTTTGGATCTTTGTATAGTTTAGTTTATAGTTCTTATCTCTTTATGGTTGTAAAAACTTTTAAATTCATACAAAATACTTGTGTATTTTTATGAGATAATGCAATATTTCCATAAATATATATCATAAGCTGCTCACATTAGAAATTTGGTTTTTCCAGTTATTTATCCTTTGTTTCTAAGGTTGACTTATTTACTTGAAAGGTGAAGTTAGAGAGAGGGAGAGACACAAAGTGATCTTCCACCTGCTGGTTTGCATCCCCCCCAATTGACCACAACAGCCGTGCTAGGCCAGGCTGAAGCCAGGAGCTTCATGCCTTACTTGAGCCATTTTCCACTGCTTTCACAGGTGCCTTAGCAGAGAGATGGATCAGAAGTGGAGCAGCCAGGACTGCAATCAGAATTTATCCTGGGTATCAGTGTCTCAAGCAGCTTAACCAGCTGTGCTGTAATGTCAGTTCCCCTTTCCTTTGTGTTCTTAAGTTACCAGCTCTTGCTTTCAGTTCTTCATGGTGAACTAGTCAGCCCCCGTGCTGTGACTCCAAGAACCTGTTACTTCTAGCTGTGTGTTTTCTTACTGGTCATCCAACCTTTCTCTACTCTCCACTCCCAATCCTTCCTAGCCTCTCACAATCACTGTTTCCAGTTCAGATCTACTTTCCTTACTTCCACAAATGGAGGGAGGACATGTAGTTTGTCTTTCTGTGTCGTATTTTTTCATTTAACATTAATTAGCTCCATCTCTCTCTCTGTTGTTTCACACACAAGGATTCAGTTCTTGTGTCTGAATAATATTCCATCATGTGTATGAACCACATTTTATCTATTCATCTGTAAAAGATCACCTGGTTTGGTTCCATATCGTGACTCCCCTTTCTGAAGCAGCCCAGGTAAATCCTTCCTTCATTTCCAGCTCCACTTACCCTCTCCCAAAGCCCCTCTTTTCTATATATATTCTTTGTTGGTGTGTGTGTGATATGTGGGTACTTCAAAAATGTTCATAGGAAACCAGGACAGGTGACTGTTTGGCTGCCTCTTGGGATGCCTGAGTTCGAGACCTGGAGTCAACTTTGAGGTCCAGTACTGTTTCAAGTCCTGGTAGCTACTCTACTTTCTATCCAGCGTCTTGCTGATGCACAAGAAGTTGAGTCCTTGTCACGTATGTGGAATGGAGTTTGTAGGCCCAGGCTTCAGAGTGGCTCAGACTTCTCTGCTGAACATGTTTGGAACATAAACCAGAGGTTAGAACATTCATATTCTCTCTCTCTCTCTCTCCCCCTCCAAACTCATGAAATTTAATTTTTTTCTGCGTGTGCATGGAAAGTGGAATCAAAAGATGAGTTTATTTTGATGACAAAAATGGTTTAAATCTATGTATGCACACAGTCTTTAAAAGCTCATGGAAAATGCATACTGTGAAAGTTATTTATGAATTTTAAATATTCTACAACAAAAAATTATTTTTAAAATGATGTGTTTCTTCTTATTGGAAAGGCATATTTCCAGAGAGAAGGAGAGACAGAGAAAGATCTTCATCCACTGGTTCACTCCAAAATGACTGCAACAGTTGGAGCTGAGCTGATCAAAAACCAGGAGCCAGGAAGTTCTTTCAGGTTTCCCACACGGTACAAGGTTTTGGGCCCATCATCCTTTACTTTCCCAGGCCATAAGCAGGGAACTGGGTGGGAAATGGAACAGCCAGGACATGAACCAACACCCATATGGGATGCTGGTACTCTAAGTTGGTGTGTTAGCCAGTTGAGCCATTGCACCAACTACCCACTCCCCATCCAAAAATGTATTTTTAATCCCATTTTCCCCTAATACTTTTTTGAAATCTCATATCAAAAAGATTGAGTCTTCTTCATATATGTATACTTAACACAGAATCTATATCAAGTTGAGATCATTACCAATTAAATGACAGTATTATTTTACATAATACATCCCAAAAATTTTTATGTCAGAAACTTTTGAGAAATAGATGGGATATACACAGCACTCTCATTTGCTGTTTATTTCCCAGATGATCAGAACTGGGAAAAGTTTTAACAAAAACTTAATTCGAATCTCCCACGTAAGTAACATAAACTGTATTGCTTTGGGTCGTTGAGGCTGTGCTCCAGGGTCTACACTGGCAGGGAGCTGGAATCAGGAACTGTGACCAGGAAGGATCCCAGCGACTCCTGTGAGGGATGTGGGCATCTCAACACTGAGCCACAACCCTTTGTCCATGATGTATTTTTGAAATATGAGTCATAATATTTGGAGTGTGCACCAAAATCCACATATTAAGGCGTTTACATATTCATTAGGTATTTGGGTTTAATTTTTTCTTTGTAATGAATAAGGTTCACCTTCCTCAATATTCTTTTTTTTAAAAAAGATTTATTTTTTATTTATTACAAAGTCACATATACATAGAGGAGGAGAGACAGAGAGGAAGATCTTCCGTACGGTGAGTCACTCCCCAAGTGACCGCAACGGGCCGGTACGCGCCGATCCGAAGCCGGGAACCTGGAACCTCTTCCGGGTCTCCCATGCAGGTGCAGTGTCCCAAAGCTTTGGTCCGTCCTCGACTGCCTTCCCAGGCCACAGGCAGGGAGCTGGATGGGAAGTGGAGCTGCCGGGATTAGAACCGGTGTCCATATGGGATCCTGGGGCATTCAAGGCGAGGACTTTAGCTGCTAGGCCAAGCCACCGGGCCCTTATTAGATTCTTGATATGGGATTCTAAACTACCCTTTAGATGTGTTATGCCTAATGTTTATTTTTATTTTGTAATTAGGAGCCCTGTCAACATTAAGAGATTTAATCTCTTGGAGATGCACTAATAAAGGTTATAAAATAAGGGACTGTAACAATGTTGCAGTAAAGATTGCTTGCAGCTCTGACATGGGCATTTCTTCATCACTGGCAGTGCCACACAGACTTTTTCATCACTTACCTCTCTCCCTGCAGGTCATCAGCTCCATGAGCTCCCTGGCTGAGTATTGCCTGCCTTCCATCCTGCGGACATTATTTGACTGGTATAAAAGGCAAAATGGCATTGAGGATGAATCCCATGAATACAGACCAAGAACAAGCAATAAATCTAAAAGGTACTTTTCTGTCTGCCTGAGATTTGGGAATTTCTTTTCTCTTTTATTTTTAAGAAGTGTCACCCAAAACAGGAGTTCAGAAGCATCTCGGTGTTCCTGCCCTTCACCAGGGTTCTAGCAGGTGCTAAGGGGACCCTGTTGTCCATTGAAGGTGATGCATTTGTAGTATCCGGTGGATGCCAGATGCTGTGGGTTAAAAATCACAGGAGCTCTTATTTTGGCATTGATGGAGACAGGGTATAAAGGGCCCCAGGTCATCCTCTGTCTTCCATGGACACACAAGGTCTTGTGTAATGTGTGGGGATATTTTAGTCCTCATGCCAGTTACCTTGAATACTCAGTGCACAAGAAGGGTGCTGTGCTGCACGCAGTGGGAATCCTGACACTATCGCTCAGCCGTGTGACATTGGCAGCTCCCCACCTCCCTGTGCCTCAGCCCGCTTGAGAGCAAAAACTGGAAAGTTTGATTGCACCATGGCGACTTCTCCTTCCAGCTGATTGTTGTTTAATCTGGGTCCTGCTTTTCTTACGAGTTTGGAAAGTGGAGCTTGCCACTCCATGAATGTGTTAGCTACTGCACAACTTAAGATTCTCATGCACTCCAGGTAATGTGCATCTGCCCAAAATTTACAAAATAGAGCTTCTTTTAAGGCTACTTCAAAAAGTTCATGGAATAATAGAATTAAGTAAGTTTATTTTATGCCAAAAAAGACTTGAAATCTATGCAAAGTATTCTCATGACATGCGTGTTTCAGGAACCATGAAGACCCTGTGTATACAGAGGTGTCAACATTTTTCTGAACCAAAATGAACACATAATTCAATTTCCACATGTTAATCGAAGTGCCTTGGTGTGTTTGAACTGTGAGAACTATACAATCTACACAAGAACACTTAATGTACTTGCATTTCTTTAAAAAAAAATACGAGTTTTTATAAGCAGTTATATTTCTCCAAAAAGTTGATTATGCATTTTTAATTATTTTGAAGATAAGTAGAGGCCAATCACTCAATGAAACATTAACTCTGATTTTTGCTCTTATTTTTCTTAATCTAATGCTTTTCTAAGAGTTCTCTTGACACCCAAGACCTGCAATTTTGTTAAATTATATTTCATCCACATTTATATTTTTGTTTTATAAGATACTTCAGTTTAAGCAGAATTCATTTGCTTATCATACTAAATAATTTTTAGCTGATATTTAATGGGATAGTTCACATAACATCAGAGTGACTGTTTGCAGTGTTTGTAATTCATGAGCAGGGTGGCACAACCTCAGTCACTGTCCAATTCCAGAACATTTCCATCACCCTGTAAGAAACTCGAGCTCTTAGTAGTCTTTCCTTGTAAAAGCATTGCTGTTTATCAGATGCTAAAGGTGGAATTTCATTCTATGTCTGAAAATAGTTCAGTCGGGCTCGGCACCATGGTCTAGCAGCTAAAGTCCTTGCCTTGAACACCCCAGGATCCCATATGGTCGCTGGTTCTAATCCCGGCAGCCCCACTTCCCATCCAGCTCCCTGCTTGTGGCCTGAGAAAGCAGACGAGGACGGCCCAAAGCCTTGGGATCCTGGACCTGTGTGGGAGACCTGGAAGGGCTCCTGGTTTGGATCAGTGCAGCACCGGCCATTGCGGTTACTTGGGGAGTGAATCAACAGATGGAAGATATTTCTGTCTCCACTGTGCAATAAAAATCTTCTAAAAAGTAGTTTAGTTTTAAAAAAGTGCATAAATAGGATCATTTTACTATTTTATACACCTCACTTACAGGCTATTTTAACTTATCTGGAGATAAAATGTGGCATTTTAATTTTGTCCTTTTGTCAACATATAGTTACTAAAAGTAGATTTTTTTCATGAATTTAAAATGTGTTTTGATTGTGATACTGATTATTTCTTGTAGATTAACCACTGAACTCTACAGAGAATCAGGACAGTAAACTTTAACTGAGCATTTTAGCTACATCTGGATGTTCCGATAACTCCTGTAACTGCTGTTTTCATTTCGTTTGAGTACATTTACAGGGTTAGACCAGTGGCTCGCAGGGTAGATTGGTGGCCAGGTGTCAGAGGAATCTCCATACCATTTTCCGTATTGGCTTCACTAGTTTACATTGCTATCAACAGGTTACTAGGGCACCATTGTTTCCCCACATTTGCACCAGCATTTGTGGGTGGTTTTGTTTTTTGTTTTTTGGATAATTACAATTCTAACTGAGGTGAGGTAAAACCTCATTATGGTTTTTATTTGCATTTTTTTCATGACTAATGATCTTGAATGTGTTTCCTTGTATCTCTTGGTCATTTATGTTCATCCTTTGGAAAAAAAAAATGCCTGTTCGTATCCGTAGTCCATTTCTTAACTGAGTTAAGAATTTTGACTTAATTGTTAAGAACTGTTGAGTTTGGTTTGGTTGTTTAGTTTGTTATTTATATATGCTGGATATTAATCCCTCATCCAATGTATAGTTTGCAAATATTTTCTTTGGTTCTGTCAGTCATTTCTTTTCTTTGTTGAGTATTTCCTTTGCAGGCCCGAAAGTGCTTAACTTGATGTAATCCCATTTCTATGTTTTGTCTTTACAATTTATGCTTCTGGGACCTTATGAAGTTCTGCTTATGCCAGTGTCTGCAGTATATTTTTTTTGTATTTTCTTCTAGTAATTTGATAGCTTTGAGTCTTAGGGCAACTCAACTCACAATATTAGGACATGAAATCAAAGCAGATGTCCATCAACCAATGACTGGATTGTGGTAACATATGTAGTATTTTTAATGTCATATGTATAAGCAAAATTGAGATTTTAAGACTGTAGTATTTGTACTCATGTCTCTTCCCTTTAGAAACAGTGATCTTCCTATTTACTATTTGATTAAGTCTTTATTCAGTGGAGGGTGAAACTTGTAGTTGTGAAGTAAATTGGAAGTATGTCATTGTGAGAATTAACAGAAAAGTGAGGTGGGAGTGAGAGGGTTGGGTGAGAAATATCACTATTTTCTTAAAATTGCATATATGAACTGTATGAAATATGTTCCCCTTTTATAAATTAAAAAGATTTTTCAAGAAAAAGAATCTGTGCCTGGGAAAAAGCCAAATGAATGAGTCTCTGAAGCATAGTGTAGCTAATAATGAGACTATCTTACAAGGAAGAATAAATAAGGTACTGTAGGGAGACACACACACAACCAAAATAGTAAAATAAGAGAGTTATGCATTGGGCTATGATTTCTAAGATTAGCGTAATATCAACATCTTAACTGCCAGCTAAATTTGTCAAATGCCTCCAGCCTCCTAGCAGTTAGACCTCAAAGCAGCTATAAAACAGACTTCATTATTGGAAAAATATGTCTCTGTTTTATTTGAAAGCATACCTTGGCTTAGTAGATATAAGAGGGTCAGAAGCACAAATTCTTTCTGCCAAGAACTGCTTCTTCCTCAGAGTCCTCTGGCCACTTTCAAAGATACCAGCCATATCCAATTCAGAAATAGCCCCTCTACTGCTGTGGGCTGCCTTGGAGAGTCCTCCTTCCTTTTGGACTTCTTGTTTGCTTATTCTGTGCTGTTCTGGATAGAAGACAAGCCTGTGAATGCCTTCATTTCTAACACAGCTCTGTACCATTCCCTTCCACCCAGCTAGCACTACTACTGCATAGCCCGCTAGTGAATCACAGGGGACTTTCTCTGGTTTTATTCACCCTTCTTCCTACTGGGAGGGCTCTTCATTAAGGATTCTAAATGAATGAATTCCTGCCCTGTGAATTCTCTTCTCCTTGAAAGACAAAGCTTCTACTTTCCTGTTAACCCACTCTGCAAGGTCACAAAGCACCACCAGGAGTATTTGGTATCTGACAGATGGTAAGGTTCCATTCTTTCTCATGCCCTCTTGATTCAGCAACAACAACAACAACAAAACGCTCCATATTTAGAATAGTCTTGAATAGGATGCATAAGCCAGTAGTTAAGATGCCCACATTCCACATTGGAGTGCCTGGTTTCAACTCCCAAATCTAGCTTGCCGCCAGTGCAGATCTTGGGAGGCAGCAAGTGATAACCAGATGATTGAGTGTCTGCCGTCTATGCGGGGGTGGAGGGGGTGACCTAGGTTGTGATTCTGTTTCACAGTTTCAGCCCAGGCCCAGACCTCTTTCTTTCTCCCTGTGTCTCAGGTAAACAAACATTAACAAAATAGTCTTCATTGATTCTGATATATCTTCCTGACAATTCCAAAGTCCAGTCATCCTTCTACATTGCTGTTATCTAATATGCAAGTTTTTGACATTTATGTGCTCAGGAGATTATGCTGAATACTTCACCTGTCTTATCTTCCCAAACCTTTATTTAAGTACAGAAATCTAGAAATCTAGAATCCAATCTAGAAATCCAGAATCCCAAATCTAAAATTGCGTTAATGCTGGCATGGTGCCACAAATAGAAAATTCTGGAACTGACCTCAGGTAACAAGTAACAAGGTACACTCAAAGGATAGGTGCAATAGAAGTATCATGATCATCTTCAAGCCATGTGTCTAGTGTCTTCATAAAACCTAAATATAGTATGTTCAGGTGAATTTTGATGAAGACAAACCTCTGAAATCCAAAACACTTCTGGTCCCAAGCATTCAGATAGGAGAAAAGCAAGCCCTATATAATTATTACACTCCTTTCATAGATGGAGAAATTACAAGTAGAGGAAATGTATTTTTAAAAAATTATTTATTATGTTGCATTATGTAACACAGTTTCATAGGCTCTGGGATTCCCCCATCCCCTCCCCGTGCCCTCCCCCCATGGTGGATTCCTCCACCTTCTTCCAGTATTACACTTCAAATTAAGTCGAGATTCTTTCATTGCAAACATATACCATGCATAGAGTCCAGCATGCCGTTGGCCAGATAAATTCAATAGTTTCTTGGGGAGACCATCTCTGGTCTGAAGGCAGAGCTGGCAGAATATCGTCCCGATCAATTAGAAGCCCCAACACAACATCAACAACAATTTACAACATTATGGAATTAATTGACATAGTATTGAGTAATCAATACATTATAACAGTGCAAGTTCTTAACCACCTCCTGTGACTACTTCATTGACCCTTCAATTTTTGTTTGTACACAGAACCAGCTGCTATACACCTTAAAGTGGCTATACAGTACTATTCAGCTGTCTCTTGTCTGTTTTCATTTTAATATTTAGCAGTTTATTGTGTTGACACATAATTTTGCTGAACTTGGCAGATTTCAGGATAGTCTAAACAAGCTTATAACTCTAACAAGGCATATGTCAACAGTTGAGGTGCAGAACAGTTTTAGGAGGGGTGTGCAGAGAAATCTTCAATACCCTAGTGAGGAGTAACTAATCTTTGTGTTCTATCTAGTAAGGTATATGTGGATCCACGCTGATTGGAGGAAACGTACTTTTAAGCCAGGAGTGTCCACAACAGAGTCAGCATTCTTGCATTCTTGTCCACTGCTTTGTGCCAAGAAGATTGTCAGTCATTCCACTTGTCAACCTTGCTCAATTCCAGATGAGCCCTCCTTAGTCGCGATGCTAAGCAAGCAGAGAGTGCGATGGAGAGAGCACTTCTATCTTGACTGTGCTAATTCTGCTCTCCAGCTTTTGAACAAACTTGAAGGACTCAGCTTTCTTCCTACTGCTCTTCATTTGTTCTTCCAACACCTCTTCATTGTTTCTTTTTTCTTTTCACTAAACCTCAAGGGGCAAAAAGTAAAAAGAAGAGAATGGGGACAGGAGAAAAAAAAGGAAAACCATTATTGGTACTTTCTTGGCTCTCTGTTGTCCCACTATGATTGGAAAGCATCTTATTTGTTAGATTCTTTCACAAAGTCCTGCTTATACACTTCCAGCATGACATCCCTGTCTTTGGAGCATATTTTATAGGTGATGAAAATCCTGGTATGCAAGAAGCCTTAGAGAAGTCCCAGAATGAAATTATGGACTCATAAATGGCTCCTGAAGTTAATGTGCTTGAAGCTCTTTAATTCAAAGTCAAAGATTCTTCCTTCAAATCCAGTGTTGTCTTATAATACAAAGAATGCTAGCATGCACCGACCACTGCCATCTTGTAATACAAATGAGTTTGCACTCTACTTATAGCATCTTTGGTGTGATTTAATGTGAATATTTTCCATTTTACAGTGATGAACAGCAGCGAGATTATTTAATGGAAAGACGGGACCTCGCCATTGATTTTATTTTCTCTTTAGTATTAATAGAAGTTTTGAAACAGGTAAGCAAATAATTTGCTGTTACTTTTAGTTTTTGTCTCTGCAAATATTACCTAAGTTTTTGAGAGCTCAAGTTTATTGGATTGTGTATGAACTCCACATGTTTATAGGTTGCTAGTGGTCATTTTACAGTTACTAAAAGCACTGTTACTGTCATTCTTTAATGGCCATGTTTTTTCCCCTTAGATTCCACTTCATCCTGTAATAGACAGCTTAATACATGATGTTATTAACTTGGCTTTCAAGCACTTTAAATATAAAGAAGGGTAAGATGTTGAACTTGAGTACTTAGAACTTCATCAATAGTTTGTTCCTTTTAGAGACTGGGATCCATAACTTGTCTGGTTATATCTTTTTCAGATACCTTGGTCCTAACACTGGCAATATGCACATTGTGGCAGATCTGTATGCAGAAGTCATTGGCGTGCTGGCACAAGCTAAGTAAGTGAATTTCAGAACCTTGTAAGTTCTTAATAGTCTGAAATTCTTTGTGTGTGTATGTGTGCCCATCCCTGAGACTAAATAGAAGCTTGTCAGCAGTAGCCTTCTCATTTAGGAAATGGGCCAGAGCCTACTGAGTCCATGGCAATCAGATTCCTCACTCAAAAAAGGAGTTGGACTAAACCAAATCACTTTTCCTTGTACCCAGAGTGCAGCAGCTTTAAAGCTTTGCTCTCTGCAGTCCCTGAGCAGTTACCACACATCAGCCATAAGTGGGAAAATTCCTTTCTAGCATGGCCTCTCTCTTATAGATCTCACTTAATTCAGCAGAGCTAAAAATGTCCCAGACTCTGTCATGGAAACAAGTCAAGGGAAAGTTCTCATTGCTAAATTTATCTGGCCCCATAATGCCACTTAGCAGGCTAGAACAAAGTGGTGTTAGACTATTAGCCATAATACAATTCTTCCAAAAGTGATATCACCACCCTACTTACCTGTCTTCATTTTACCCAACCTTGAGGCAAATTGGACAAAATCCCAATGCGTGGGTGGAGCAAAATGAGCCAGACTTAATAGGATTTCAGGCCAAAGGCTAGCTTCAAGCAGCGGTGATGCTCCAATCCTTGAGAAATAAAATCCTCACAGATTTTTATCCTGTTAGACCAAAAAAAAAAAAAAAAAAACCACCACGACTTATAAGCTTATATTTAAAAATTTTTATTACTTGGCAACCATTCCTAGTCAAAACGTAGAGATGAGCTCAAGAAGTAAACAAGGAGAACTCTTTGGCGTGGCTTAACCTAACACAGTTCATCTGCTCATCCTAACCATTCTGTCTCTCTCTTTTTTTCTAACACATAATGCTTCAGTGTTAAGAAGAAGAGAAACTTCTGGGGAATGATACATGGATGCCAGTGAGAAATATCAGGCTCAAGGGCTGACAGCAACAGGCAAGGAAGAAACTGGTCAAAACATACATAGAACTTACCAGTAGGCACATGCATTGGGCATAGTGGTGAGGATGCCTGCAACCCATGTCCCCACGTTGGAAAGCCAGAGTTTGATTTGCAACTCGGGTTGCTGACTCCAAGTTCCTGCCAGTATAGGCTCTGACGGGCACCAGGTGATGGATCAAGTAGTAGAATTTCTGTCATTCATATAGGAGACCTAGAGTATCTGACTCCTAATTTCACCCTGCCCCAGTCCTGGCCATTGGGAACATTGGACAATAAACCAGTAGATGTTTGTCTCCCTGCCTTCTGAATAAAACCTTAAATACACATATCAGTTACAAAAAACTAGTGATAGGGCCTGGTATGATGACTCAATTAGCTAATCCTCCCTTTGCAACCACCAGTATCCCAAATGGGTGCTCCGCTTCACATCCCACCGCCACTTATGGCCTGGAAAACAGAGGAGGAAACCCAAAGCCTTGGGGCCCTGCACCCATGTGGGAGACCTGGAATAAGCTCCTGGCTTCTGGCTTCAGTTTGGCTCAGGTCCAGGTGTTGTGGCCCTTGAGGGAGTGAACAATAAATGGGACATCTTTCTTTGTCTCTCCTCTCTGTAAATATGCCTTTGCTATTAAAATACATATCTTTTCAAAAACCTAGTGGTAGTATGGGCCATTTTGCGTCAGAGTATATTATACTTTCAGCTTAGACTATCCTGCTAATTACAGTTCATGAGTCATTAAAGACAAAAAGGTACAATACATTTTGGAGAGATTTCTATTGCAAATGAATAGGGAAGATACTGACATTTTGAATGGATAAGCTGCAATTATCTGAGAAATTAATTCATGCATATCTACCCCATTCCTGGGAAAGAGTAGAAAAATGAGGCATTCATATACATATTTGCTGATATGTCAATCCCTGAAAAGCTGAATAAATTCCTTAGTAATTCTTTTGCAATTTTCTTACCATATTTCTCTTATGCTGTCACTGGAAAGTTTAATGTGCCAAAAATGACCTTTGGGTTTTTTTCTTGGTTTTTGTGAATTTTGTGTAACACTATCAGATACTGTCAGATGGTCTAGTAAATTGATTGAGAAACGTTGTCATAGCTAAGCAACATTTAAGGTTGTAGGAATTTCCATATTAGGTCAGATTTATGGTCCACCACTTTCCCAGCAGTAGCTTTCATGACATCAGTGTCTGTCGTGGGTCTGCAGTTGGCTGGCTGGCAGTCAGGCCTCTGTATGGACAGTGCTCCAGTACTTTGCAGTCCCCAGCACAGCCCTTCAACCCTCTCACTAAGGGGAAAAAATTTGTTGCTCTTTAGTATTTGCCTTCTTCAAAATCAATTAAATTAAAATTAGATATTCTTAAGTACCTTTGTTAATTAGCTGTTGTAGTAATTGCAGACTCAAATAATGCATTTAATGTTCTCAACCTGGTGATACATTGTTACATTTTATTAACAGATGATGTAATCCTAAGCTAGTGTCTCACCATGACTTGTCACATTACTTCTTTCACATCAGGACCATTGGTTGATCATTATCTCCGAAAACCACTGCTTTCTTGTGTACTTGGGAGAAGAAAACGGTGTGTAGTTATTTAGTACAGTGAGGCTAACTTTATTCCTATAAAGTTCACTAATAACCCTAAGTTGGATTATTAATCTAGTTCTCAGTGGCGATGCATATGAAATATTTTCTTCATTGTGATTTTAGTTATTGGAATTTAGGCCTTGGCTTCTCGGCCTTTTGGCTAACATTAAGCATGAAACATAGGTCCCTAATCTTAGTCCCACTGGTAATGGTGATGCTTAGTTCTTGGCATTAGGGAGAACATATTTTGTTAGTAAATTACACACGTGTTGATAAGTTTTTACCAAGTCAGTTACATTAAAATTCTGTTTTTAATTGCTTTTGTGTATGAGCTTGAATGGTGATGATCCATTCTATGATCCAGTTTGATTTCTTTCCCTGTATACTACACACCTTTATATATTCTTATGCTCTCGTAAAATGTATTATAACTTTTAAATGCGGTTTATTTTTATGTAAGTTTTATGATATACTAGAAAGCAGGTAGTCGTGTAGTTTTATTGTATTTACTGTATTCAGTACTAAACACAGCAGGGAAGGTCCTAATTTTATTTTTGCCTAAGGCCATTTTAAAGGGACACAGATTTTAAGTGCTAATAGATTTTTGGATTATTTTTGTGCCAAAATAACACATTTTTGTTATTTTGAACTTTTACAAGTAAAAGATATTTATTTTCAAGTGAGAAATAAACTTTTAGTCACCAACTCCTGAGCATATGAAATGCAAATGACACACCCTTTTCTGCTTTTTGTTACATTCTTAGATTGATACATGAAAACCAATGTTAATACGTGAGCCTTCTCTGTGGGGAAAGCCTTTACTGCCTTCTCAACAGAAATCAAATCATAGGGATAAAATTTCAAGTTTGATAAAGGACCTTGAATAGCCTAACCAAGTGCCCTTGAAAGAGCCATCTCTGTAACATGGATAATGTATTCAGCTGCTAAAATACTTCATGTGACAGAATCTTTGCCCTTTGCGGAGATTAATCTCAATACGTTTACTGAGCACCTGCTATTAGTTGGTCTTGTGGCATTCACATCTAGTCAGACAACAAATAATATATTCAACAACTAAGTTATATGACCAAGATCATTCTATTTTCAAATGTGTTTCTGCAGGTTTTTCTCTCAAAATGTTTGCGTAGGTGCTTGGAGAAAATGCTCATTGTTCCTTCAAGTCACTTCTTTTTTTTTTTGTAAGATTTATTTTTTATGGAAAGACAGATTTACAGGGACAAGGAGACAGAGAAGGGACATCCATCTGCTGGCTCACGCCCCAGTTGGCTACAATGACCAGAACTGAGCCACACTGAAGCCAGGTGCCAGGAGCTTCCTCTGCGTCTCCCATGTGGGTGCAGGGGTCCAGGGACTTGGGTCATCTACCACTGCCTTCCCATGGCTTAGGCAGGGAGCTGAATGGAAAGTGGAGCAGCCGGGGCATGCACTGGCATCCATATGGGATTCCAGCACTTGCAAAGTGAGGATTAAGCCACTGAGCCATCATGCCATATTTAAGTCACTTCGCTTTCAAACTGAACACTTCTATTTAGCGAAGCAGTTAGATGTCTCTTTGCTAGTATGGCCATAGTGAGGTACAGAACCAGAAAGCTTAAACAGCCAATCTTGCGGTTATTGAGGCTGGAAGTTCAAAATCAGCACATTGGTTTCTCCCTTGGCTTGAGGTTCTGTCTTCTCCCTTTATCTTCATCTGCTCTTCCTTTCGTGTGTCTATATATTCCTCGCCTCTTTGTATAGAGGCACCAGTCCAGTTGAATTAGGACCCACTCTATCAATACTTTATCTCTTTAAAGGCTTTATTTCTAAATAAAGTTTCATTCCAAAGTACAGAGGCTAGGACTTCAATGTGTGAACTTGGCAGAAAACACAGTCACGCCTGTAACAGTAGCTTGGGGACAGGGCGTAGGTTGTCAGTGTCCACAAACTCCTAGTGATGATGATGCTCGTCTTGGGATCACACTTGGAGAAGTCGTGGTGTAGGTGTAATTGGATTTAAATTCCAGCTCTACTTATCAACTATGGGATTTTATCAAGTTACAAACTGTCTTGATTTTGTTGTCTGTGAAGAGATGCAATAATATTACTTTGTTCATCCTGTTGCGAGTATTAAATGAATGACTCTATGTAAAGTGTGCCCTATCATGGCTATCATGGTGGTAAATACTGTGTATTTACTTACTACTCTCATCAGCATCATCATCGTTTTCTGTAACAATGAGAAAAGAGTAGTGACATTGGAGTTTAGAAATTACATTGCAAAATGTGAAGACTAGAGTTTTAAATTTTCAATTAAATAGATATTATCTAATGCAAATCAATTTTTAATGTTTCTTTAAATTTTGCTGATTTACTCATCTGAAAATCAATATATACTTTCTCAGTATTCATATTTTACTTATAAAATAAATGTAACTACTGTTTCTGATGTTATTTTAATAGTATTTTTTAAATATTGCAGTGACTAGTCTAGAACGCAATCTTGAAAAATGTTTTGTAGAAATCCAGAAAATTCTACCATAGATCAGGAATGTGCCCTGGAATATTCTTAACTATATTAACAATTGTTTAGAAAATATCACACTCATAATATATGTAAATCTTCTTGAAGCTATTCCTATTTTATTCTCCATTGGCTTTGTAAAATCATTTTATTATATCGTGAGATATGCAGCAAGTATAAAAACAAAGACAGTTGGAAAAAGTGCTACCAAGCAAACAATGTGTAATTTCTCCACGTAAAACAAGAACTAAGAAATTGGTAGCACTTGCAGATTTCCATCTGAAAGCCTCTCATACCGGATTTTGCTGAGAGAATTCCTATGTGTTTCCTACCGATTTTGTTTGTCCTAAAATTTCTACTTGGAGGTGCCAAGGATTTATTCTAAACTTCTGGAATTTTATTAGTTTGCCCCTGGCCTTTGTAATTGCTGTTACCTCTTGTAGTAATGTCTGGAGCTTAATTAACAATTTTCCTCAAGCTAGAAACCTCAGGAGGCAAAATACAATGAGCCCTAGCACCTTTTCCTGGTGTGTGTGTGTGTTCATTATTAAATTAAACATCTTGAAAGCAGTTTTTATCTCTCTCCTCTGAGATGCTTTTGAGTTTCCCACTACTTTCTTCTTAGCATAAAATCTATTCTACTTTTAAAATATAGTATAGTTTTAACAAATTTTTTATTTTCAAGGAATACAAATACTTTACATGCATGAGGATAAGAACTGTGCCTTTGTTTTGCATTCAACCAACAAAACTGCAAAAATTCCATGCATCTAGTACATGATCCCTTCATCTTCATTTTAGATGGGATTTAAATGTTCTCATTACTACATTTTTCCTTTGACCTAAAAATACTTTTTTCCACAATTATTCACCTAAAACTATAAAAGCAGCAGCAACAGAAGCTTTGGGAACGGATGTAGGAATCTTTCTTGGCTTTATTTGGTGTGTAAGTCCAAAAATCATTTGCTGTGTTTGTCAGAAATAGCTGACCTAGTGTGTAATTGCTCGTGAACTCACAATGTGATCCCTGGAGCCCCCAGGGTCTGCACGTTGCTTGGAAAGTGCTGAGCCTGAGACTTGTAGCTTGTGAACCTGTTCAATTTAACAGCTAGACTATTTTGAAAGAGTCTGATTCACCGTAGAACTATGTCTCTCACCTGAAGGAGATGTTGAGTGCTTGATAGAATAGGAAGAGGAAGGAGAAAACTGAACTCCTTGCCAAATTCAAAGCATCAAGTCCTAACAATGACCTTTATGCCTTGTTGGAAGGACCGTCATGATCCCCATTGCAATGACTTTCCTGTCCATATCTTTGCTTCACTGTTACTCTTGGTAATGTGTCCTTTTAATTATTATTATATTTTTGACAAACTTTACATAGTTAATTAGGGGAAAAAGGTTCAAGGGTTATAGGAAAATGGGTAAGACTATTATTTACATATTGTTTCCCTGATATCTGAGGTAAAGGGGGATATTGAGGGAGAAGCCCTACCCAGTTTCCCACCTACCCCAGGTCCCGGATGTGGGGCATGCTCTGAGATACTTGCTCTAGTGGTTTTGATAGTTCACCAGTTATGAATCGCTGCCAAACTCACCACTCCAAGCACGATGAGGTCACTGAAGAATCCACTGATTAACATAGTCCATCATAGAGTCTCCATTTGGCCAATATTTCGCTGCCAACATATAGCTGAGATGGTTGATTGACCTGTTCTGTCTTCTGTCTTTTCTTAGTTAGGGTTCTGAGTCCAGCATTTCGATTGGGGAGATCCCCAAAGAAACTTTGTCTGAGGTGTTCCCAGACCAGATTCTTGTACGTACTAGCAAGCACAGTGCCCGGCACAGTCCATTACCCGGATCAGCTGGTGGTTGCAATTGCTGGGTTGGCTCTGTTTTTAGCCCTGACTTCCACTGGAACCAATGGGTGTTGCATTCCAGCCTGGTTCTGCCCAGCACATACTTGACCCTCACATAAACCAATGCGAGCTGCAGCCTAGTCAGAGTGACCCAAAATAACCCCCACCAGGCCTGCCCCCTACCCTGGTTTGCCAGTATGTGTAGCAGACTAGTTCAGTCTGTCCCACATCCCATTTGGCTCTTGTACTTGTCAATGAGTATTAAAGCTTAGTTCCATCTAACCAGCTCAACTATCCAACTCTCATGGATGTTGCTGAGTGCCTCTCTGTCTAGCCAGCCCAGCCCCTGTCCTAGTTTTTGTGCCCTCCCATGGAAGTGATAACCCAAGAGGGAGGAGCCCACTATTGCCCTCCCAGGCCACTCCCACTCCCAGATTATGCACTCTCCAGGTGGTTCTGTGCTTTGAGTTGACAGAAGTAGCCCCCAGTGCCAGCTTCTGCCAGCTGATGCTGTGGCTAAGCCCCAACAACCCTCACCCACTCTAATTTTGTTTGCACCAGTAGGAATAACCACCCCAGCCTGGCTTTTCCCTGATCTGGTCCTCATGAGGCCTACAGGTGTTGTAGCCCTGTTTAGTCTGGTTTGCCCCCATCCTAACTCATGCTCTCCAGTGGGAGTAGCTGTCCATCAAGGCAATGCCCCCATATTCCCCCTGCGGGCTCTGCCCCCTCCCTTCCTGGTTCTCACGCTTGGTGGTTGGTTGCTGCAGTCACATCTGGCACAGGCAACCTCACCTTGGCATTCCGTATTGTGCACTGGTTTTTGTTGCTACCGAACCTGGCTCGACCCACACTCTTTTCTGGTGCTTGGGTTTGCTAGTGGATGACGTAAACTGATTCAGCCTGGTCTGCCTCCAACCCGTGCCAAATATATGCCAGTGGGAAACTTTCCATGGCCTGTTCTGGGCTGTTTCCTATCATGCTTCTTGTGCTTACCTGCAGGGTCTGTGTCCTGCCAGAGAAGTTGCCCAGGCTCCTCCATCAGAACTCTTCCCAGTGCCAGATTTTGTGAATACCAGTCGGTCCATGAGCCAGCTCTACTCAGTTCACCTCCTGTCCTAGCCGGAACAGTGGCTTTTCTTAACTGGCATTCAACCCAAGCTGATTCTTGTTGTTGGATGTTTCAGCCCAGCCATGGCTCATCCATACCCAGACATGGCTCACACATGGCTCAGTAGGGGTTGAGACCTAGCCTAGTCTGTCCCACATCTACCCTGGTCCTCCAGAACACCAGACGGTATTGGATTCTGACCCGGTTTGATACATTCAATCCCAGTCCACACTTGTGTGCCAAGGGAGACTACAACCGTTTCCTGATCAGAACGCAGTCCCCATTCCAGGCCACGTGCCCCTTGGTGGGAACCTCAACCTTGCTAGAGTTGTCCCCTTAGCTTCCAACTGGGCCTGTTCCCAGCCGTAGATCACGCGCCTGCCAGTGGTTGCTCTGACTCAGGTTGGCTCAGCCCCTCACCTGTCCCGACCTCTGCCTTAGACACTGTGGCTTAGCTTTCCTGACTCATGCAGACCAGTAGGTGCAAGAGCCTAGCTCGGCATGACCTGTGCTCCATCCTGGTTTCTAGTTTCGCTTGTGGCCTAAGGTTGCTCAGTGCTGCCTGGTCTACCCTGTGGCAATGTGTCCTTAATAGGAGAGTAGATTTCAGTGTAGTTCATGGTTAGAAATCTAGGGACATAATGATATTCCCTCGTTTTTATCCTTCTCTGTCTTAATTTTTAAGATAACATATGTGTGTGTAAAGAGTTAAAGATTTAAAGCTTTCCTAAACAAGCTGTTTAGCAAGTAAGAAGACCCTAGTTCAGCAGGAACAAAGAGTATAAACAAAAATCAAACGAAAAGATGCTTATTTCACTTTGTAAATTTGAGAACAATCTTACCCACTATTTGATAAATCACTTCTGTTCTCTTCCTAGGTTCCCTGCTGTAAAGAAGAAATTTATGGCAGAATTAAAAGAATTACGGCATAAAGAGCAGAGCCCGTATGTGGTGCAAAGTATTATCAGCTTGATAATGGGAATGAAATTTTTTCGAATCAAGATGTATCCAGTGGAGGACTTTGAGGCCTCGCTCCAGTTCATGCAGGTAATGTCTTGGAGGACTTAGCCCAGGGAATAGCAGCTGGAGCAGTTTCCTTAGTCCAATGATAGACCTGCAATATCGAAACCTGTTACAGATGGTCCCTGACTTTCAGTGGTCTAATTTACAGTTGTCTAACTTTGCAAAAACGCGAAAGCAATCACCATTCAGCAGATAAGCTCCTGCACACTCTGAGTTGAGGTCTTTCCCAGGCTGGTATAATGCAGTCCAGTCCTCTGTACCCTGTTAGGATGGCTCCATCGAAAGGAAAAACAAGAATTAAAAGTGAGAATGTAGAAAAATTGTAACTGTTACATTCATACCAGCAGTGTATAATTAGCACAACCACTTTGAATAATGGACTGGGAGTTTCTCAAGTAGTTGGACCTAGAATTACCATGTGATCCAGCAGTAACCCTGATTATGTAGTCAGCTCATAATGCACAGGGAATCAATCCCTGAGCCTACTATGTTTATCAGAGTTCTTAGATGCACACATTATCACATTAAAAGATGTAGTGTTACATATAACCTACACCTATCATCCTATATACTTATGTCATTTCAAGATTATTTACATTATCTAGTATAATGTACATGAGGTATAAATAATTATCTTGTACTTTTTAAGGGAAAAATTACAAGAAAATAGTCTTTACATGTTCAATACAGATAGAATCACCATAGGCCTAATGACCTAGTACACGTTAACAACAACCTAACATTTTGTTTCCCAACGTTTTCAGTCTGCTCTTGGTTGAATCTATGAATGCAGAGCCCGTGGCTATGGAGGGCCAACTGTATGCCCAATAGAAGTAAAAATACGCATCCCTATTAAAATTCAACTACACAAATGTTCACAGCAGCATGATTTATAGTCAATAAAGTAGAAATAACCCAAATGTTTATAAGCTAGTGAACGGTAAACAAAATTGGATTGTCCATATGCTTGTATAAAAATAACAAACTACATGCTTTAAAATACATGATCCTTGACAACATTGTGCTGGATAAAAGAAACAAGACACGAAAGATCACATATTACATGTTTTCATTTATATGAAATGTACAGAGTACAAACCCACAGAAACTGAAATGAAATGAGCCAATTCCTATGTCTGGGTGTTGATGGATAAGGAGATAGACTGCTAAGGGGCATACAGATTCTTCTTCAGAGCATTCATATGGTGTAAATTTGAGTGTGATAACATGAACAATTGCAAATATATTAAATCCCAATGAATTGTACCCATTAAATAGATAAATGATAGTATGTGAATTACAACTCAAAAATGAGACAGACTCTGTCCATATTTCAGGTCTAAATTCAGGCTCTGGCATAGATGAGCTCTGCAACCTTGGCCAATCCTGCTACTGTGTCTGCAGGTGGCAGTGATGGCACTGACCTTTGAGAGTGGTTCTGGCAAGCATTAGTAAAGGGCAACTGTCCCATTACTTTGTATCCCACTCACTGATGAATTAATAATGCAGGTGTCTATGTAATTAAATGGCAACATATGCGAAATAATTAGGCAAAGAGTCACAGTCCTGGAAACTTATGCTCCATTCTATTTGGGAAAATGGTCTCTGTGACTTCGCATGTTGGTGTTACCCATCTTGAGTTGCAGGTATTGGACTGAGTACTTTAGGAACTACGTTCAGTGATTGTCCTGATGCGAACTGAAAATAAAAGATAAAGCTAACATAGATATTAATGATTGCATCATCAAGTGCCTATAGGCTTGGACTCCTGAATGAAAGCAATTAGCTGATATAGTCCGTGGTATGTTATTGCCAATGAGACCCAGAAGGAGGAGCTGGCAGAATTCTGGGCAAGCCAGCTCACCCACAGAATGAGCCCCCTGAGAAACCAAAAGTGCCCTACAGCATCCACCAGCAAAGGTATACTTGCCCAAGGAAAACTATTCCAATGGTTTCCCCGCCTGAGCTGGAGAAGGGAAGCATTCCAGACTTGCTTATGAAACTATCCGAATAATAAACACACCTAAAATGTCAAGATGGACAAGTAAACAGCTCTGTGCCCAAGACTGTCAGGCACAGGGCCTAAAATAAGTTTAATGTCTTCAACCTCCTCCTCTGTTTACCTTCCCTGGGAATTAGTATTTGTGGGCTAATCAAGAACCCAGGACCCAACACACAGTAAGTAATCAATAGGAATTTGTTGGAAATGAGTGGTTGAATGAATCAGCTAGAAGTTCTGTGGATAAGTCTGTGTGCTTGCTGGTTAAAGCTACCCTATCTTTTTCAGAATAGTTGACTGAGATAGAAGTAGAAAGAGATTAGAAAAAACAGGTTTACTATCGCCGGGGCCATTGCACACATTTAGTTTTCAAGATAAATGCTATCCACTGATTTTCCGTAGGTTTTTAGGGAATATTTTATGTTGAGGTGGATGAAATATGAGCTCCTTAAATACGTTTTATTTGCACATTTCCATCTACTCTTCCTCCCTTTATTATTTTTTTCCTCCCTAGGAATGTGCACATTATTTCCTGGAGGTCAAAGACAAGGATATCAAGCATGCCTTGGCTGGGCTTTTCGTTGAAATCCTGGTCCCAGTTGCTGCTGTGAGTTACCTTTTTATTGCTATGAAATGTTTCTAATTAGATTGCCAGAGCAACACCATCAGACAAGTGTTATTCACACACATCTCTCTTTCAGGCTGTTAAAAATGAAGTGAATGTTCCCTGCCTTCGAAATTTTGTGGAAAGTCTGTATGATACCACACTAGAACTTTCTTCTCGAAAGAAGCATTCCTTGGTTAGTAATTCTGAGAAAATCCAAAGCATAAACAAAAATTGCAAACACTGAAACTCCTAAGTCGAGTTGATTAAGGATTCCGTAAATGGGAGAATTAGCTGTGGTTCCTCAAAAACTTATGGTGTTTCACACTAGAGCTCTCGTTTAGTACTGCCCATGATTTAGCCTAGAAGTTAGGCTGTGTTTCTCAAGGGGCCCCTACTGGTTCTAGAGATGCTGTTGTCTATTGTTAAGATTGGCTTAATTTGATTTTTGTTTTAATTTCTGAGAACTTTTTTCTGTCTGAAGTTCATAACAGCTTTTCAATCACCTGGAGCCTCCTCTGGCTAATTTCTATCCTGAATCACAATTACAAGCAGAGAAGGGGGTTGGGAAACAGATAGTTGCCCAAAGCAAAGGTTCTCTAAAATCTTGAAAAACAATCTTGGGATGACTTCAATACAAAAGGACAGCACAGAAAATTGTTTCAAATTACCACTGCCTTTTACTCTCTGTGGTATGTAGGCCCTAGTTTAAGAATTAGGAAGTATATGGTAGCTGTAATGGTGATGGTCAGGCAAAAGCAATTTGCATAGGTGGCTGGTGACCTGCGTGGTTGGCTGGTGTCCCAGCACATGAACATCACTACCGTGATTTGAGCAGCTTTTCAGGTAGGAAAGATGACTTTCCTTATTTGTCTACATGTTTGTTGTCCTTATAATAACTGCAGGCAGATAACTGATGGACAGTGGAGTTGTACTCGGTCGTAGCAGTTCAAAGTTGATTAAAGTTAAGGTCATGAATTTGTGAACATTGAGTCTCATCATTGTGATTGTCCCTTGCTAATTCAAGTTAGTAGTTGACCCAGTTATGTTTTTGCTTGAATCTTTACTGTGCTTAAATTTGGGTGAGGGAAAAGGTATCCAGAAGATGTATATGCAAAAAAGGAATGGGTGTGTGTGTATGGTGTGATGTATTAGCTTTTCTATTTGCTCCAGTTGCAGTGGGAAGCTGGCCCCATTAGACAGGAAAAGCACAGTAGTACCTCTGTTTATATGGCCATAAGCAAATTCCTCTTGTGGTTAAATTTGTCTTGGTAGAGTTTACCAAAATGCAATAACAGTTCTTTCAGGAATCTTCCTTAATTATAGGAAGGTTGCATGCAAAAGAAAATATATACGCCTACCTCTAAGACAGAGACAAACTAGTGCATGTTTATGTGTGAAAAGGCCAATAACATTTACGGGATTAGAGTGCCTTTCTGCTTCTAATTTTTTTTCCAGTCATAGAGACTGATCTATAGTGCTGTGTTTTTAAAATCTGTGAGTGCAGATTGCATTAGGGAATTACATTTCTGTAGTGCTGAACATGAAATGTAATGTTATAAACTGTGATCCTGAAAGAGTTCATCCCCACTGTTATCAGCAAGCTTCTACGGGCTAACCAGCAGCCACCTCCTCATCCCGGCCTGCCTGGCCCGAGAGGAAGATGTCCATGGTGGGTGTGGGGAAGGTGTGTTACCATCCTATGACCCGATCTCCTTTCTTCTCAGGCTTTGTACCCCCTCGTGACCTGTCTACTCTGTGTCAGTCAGAAGCAGCTGTTCCTCAACAGGTGGCACATTTTCCTCAACAACTGCTTATCCAACCTCAAAGTTAGTATCTTTTTTATTTTTATTTTATTTTTGTAAAAATCAACAGTACCTTTCTTGGCCAGGATATGGAATTCTGAGAGTGATTGTGGATATCTGTGCTATTGGAATGAAAATGTCTATATAACTTCTTATTCCTTATAGAGTCAGTTTTAGAAAATGAGTAGGGATAAAAAAAATACTTAGATTTGGTAAAATAGATCTGATCTGATAAGCATCACTTTAAAAGGGTAGAATTAAAAGCATCTGCTCTCAGTTTATCAAATAATTTTAAAATAAAGACCACTGTTAACTGATGGAAATGTGTGAGTTTATTTTGGAAGCTCACATATAAGTCTTCCATCATTCCTCTGTCCCCTCCAGTCCAGGAAAATATTTGAAGATATAAAAGCTCCATTCAACCAAAGGATTGACCTAGCACACTGAAGAAAGCATGCTGCTGTCTCAGTCCTTTGTAACTATTAGAAGGAATTCTGTGCGAGCTACGGGGCAGCCTGTTAGTCCCAAGCATTTACCGCTCTGTAGCTGGCAGGAGGAACAAGGTCAGGTTGCTGGAGACCCAAGAGTCTACAGTTCAGATTATGATTAGGTTGATATTGGTTCATAGGATTGGAGTGATAAATGTGGCAATTTTTCTGACCTGTGGATGAAAAATAACTAAAAATCATCCTTAATTATAAGTACAAATAGAATGAATTTTACACACTCATTAATAGTTAAGATGCAGTTCAGTTTCCTTTACTGGTTTGATTTTGCTGTTTGAGTTTTGGCATCTAAAATCTTGTATCTGTTTATACATGTTACCTTGTTTTTTTCCTAAAACATTTTCATTTGGTGATGTGGTTAAGATTATGTTATTTTAGCATTTACCATAATTACACAATAATGAGCATTAGCACTCTCTTAAGCACCAACCTTGTACTGGCTCTAAAAGCTGATTGTGAAATCCAAGATTAGAATCATTCATTTCCTTCAAATTGGCAGTGAAATATAATAACAGTGGATAGAGAGTTAAGCTTTAAGTGCTCTGAAAAATGAAATGCATTTCAAGGTTATCAACTGTTACACAATGACCACCAATTTCAGGTGTTTCACTTGAAGGGCTGTTCTTCTGTCATAAAATGCTACCATACAGTCCAGTCTCCTTTTATTATCTACCCAACTTTAAAGTTAATCTAGTTATTAGTTGCAGTAAAGTTAGGCTTTTTCTTTTATATTTTATACAAATAGAAAAATAATAGTTCTGTTCAAAAAAAGAGAAATGGGTAAAAATTCTGGTTGTTGGTTGTTGTTTTTGGTCTGTATGTTTAATGTATCTTGGAATTTTTGGTTGGAATCAACCAATTTTTGAGGTTGATATGACAATGTATTCTTATAGCCAAAAAGGCCAAAATGTCTTGTTCAAAGTTGTTTTTGAAATGTAGAAGAGTATCTGCTTCAGAGTTTAATTGCTTCAGTTAGAAAACTTCGGAATTCTTATTGCCAGAAAGACATAAAAAGGGGCCTGGACTCTGCGAGTATTTCCCTGTGTAAACATGCCACACATATAGAATTTCTGGGAGAGACAGTAAGATTAGAACATGTGGGTTGAGTCAGTACTGGAGAGAGGCAGAACCACATTCCAGAATTCAGAACAATTCATCACACGATTGTTAAATGCCCCACTATTTGTGTGAGGTATTGCAGGAGGAGCTGGAAATGGAAAGGATGGAGAAGGCACTGCATAAAATTCAGAGAATGAAGTCTTTCCTGGAAGAGCTAAGCATTTCAATGGGGGATTTGTAAGGAACTTTCATGGGGCACTGAAGATTGAGAGTACAGAGACACCTTTGTAATTTTTAGAGCTCTCATATCCAGGGAAGCATGAAAGAGGTAGTTATGAGGCAAAGTAAAGGCAACAATATTCTGCTTTATGGATCATAAGCTATTGGAATTCATTCCCCAAAGTTAACTGATATCTAAAAATATCTCTGATAGGTTTTGGTGGTATAAACATTATATTGCATATACTTACAACTAAACCCAGTGGGAAAGTGAGTAGGATCCTTTATGAAAACTCACTAATGTACAGAAGACTTTCTAAACATCATCAATGTCAGTAGAGTGTAAGTGCCTGGGAGAAAATGAACATGGCTTCAGAAGGAAGCATTGTCTTGAGTGCTTTAATACTTTATGAAACTTAGACCTACCCTATCATTTCGTAAAAGATCACCCACCTACACCATACCCCTCTATGCCTTCCAGCCACCTTCTCTCCTTGTAGCCCCATCCCACTCCAGATTTTGGGAAAAGTGAGCTTAGTGGTTCTAGTCCTGCACTTGATCTTAGCTAGCTGTATTTGATGCAGTCAGCACTCATTTAACTCATTTAGCCAGAAACAAGTGTACTTCAAGAAGTTGGTGAAATAAAACTAGAATTCTAGGTAATGTTTATTTTGGTGTAAAAATCTTTGAAATCCGTGCATACAAAGAGTCTTCAGAAAGTTCATGGAAGATATGTATTATGAAAAAGATTCTGCATTGACTTTGGCTTTTTTATACCAAAAAAGAGCAATCATTTAATTCTGTTTTTCCCTGAGCGTTCTGAACTCCCTCCCCATAAACACTACGCCATCATCAAGTCCTGAGAAATTTGTACCACTTTCTCACCAGGACTTTCACATCTTTCCAGAACTCTACTTGGGCAGTGATAACCAATATTTATCTATCTATGTACTTTTTGTGAAAGTCAGTATATTGAGCTCAAACAAAACATGATTAATTCCTTTCCTGTCTGGTATACAAGACCCAATTTGGGGGGAAAAAGAATGTGTTTTGCTTTAAGTTCTTTTAAAATGTAACATTTATTGTGCTCATAAAAACTGCTGGTTTATTGTCTTTTAAAATACAATTGGTAGGATTTTTAATGTATTTTTATTTTATTAATCATACATAGTTGATAGGGCACAGAGGATCAAGGGTTACAGGAAAGTGGGTAAGACCATTGTTTCCACACTAATGCAATTTTCCCCCTGTACCTGGGGTAAGGGGAAAAACAAAGGGAAAAACCCCACCCAGCCTCGCACCCATCCCAGGTCCATCATGTGGGGCATGCTCTGAGGGTCCTGCTCAAGCAGGTCTTTTTTTCATTTTTTATTATATTTTTGACAATTTTAACATAGTTAATCAGGCTAAAAAGGTTCAAGGATTATAGGAAAATGGGTAAGACTATTATTTACATATTGTTTCCCTGATATCTGAGGTAAAGGGGGATATTGAGGGAGAAGCCCCACCCGGTTTCCCACCTACCCCAGGTCCCGGATGTGGGGCATGCTCTGAGATACTTGCTCTAGTGGTTTTGATAGTTCACCAGTTATGAATCGCTGCCAAACTCACCACTCCAAGCACGATGAGGTCATTGAAGAATCCACTGATTAACATAGTCCATCATAGAGTCTCCATTTGGCCAGTATTTCGCTGCCAACATATAGCTGAGATGGTTGATTGACCTGTTCTGTCTTCTGTCTTTTCTTAGTTAGGGTTCTGAGTCCAGCATTTCGATTGGGGAGATCCCCAAAGAAACTTTGTCTGAGGTGTTCCCAGACCAGATTCTTGTACGTACTAGCAAGCACAGTGCCCGGCACAGTCCATTACCCGGATCAGCTGGTGGTTGCAATTGCTGGGTTGGCTCTGTTTTTAGCCCTGACTTCCACTGGAACCAATGGGTGTTGCATTCCAGCCTGGTTCTGCCCAGCACATACTTGACCCTCACATAAACCAATGCGAGCTGCAGCCTAGTCAGAGTGACCCAAAATAACCCCCACCAGGCCTGCCCCCTACCCTGGTTTGCCAGTATGTGTAGCAGACTAGTCCAGTCTGTCCCACATCCCATTTGGCTCTTGTACTTGTCAATGAGTATTAAAGCTTAGTTCCATCTAACCAGCTCAACTATCCAACTCTCATGGATGTTGCTGAGTGCCTCTCTGTCTAGCCAGCCCAGCCCCTGTCCTGTTTATCATGCTTTCCAGTGGGAATGGTAACCCAAGAGAGAGGTGCCCATTATTTTCCTACTAGGCCACTCCCACTCCCGGATTATGCACTCTCCAGGTGGTTCTGTGCTTTGAGTTGACAGAAGTAGCCCCCAGTGCCAGCTTCTGCCAGCTGAGGCTATGACAAAACCCAACCAACCCTCATCCACTCTAATTTATGCTTGCAACAGTCAGGAACAGTCAGCCAAGCCTGTCTTTTCCCTGATCTAGCTCACATGAAGCCCATAGGTGTTGTAGCCCTGCCCAATGTGGTCTGCCCCCATCCCAACTCACACTCTCCAGTGGGAGTGGCTGTCCAGCAAGGTAGCCCACATTCCCCCTGCCGGCTCTGCCCCTTCCCTCCCTAGCTCTCACATGTGCTGTTTGGGTACTGTGGCCACATCTGGTATGGCTCACCTCAGCTTGGCACTCCTTAATGTGTACTGGTTTGTGTGGCAACCAAACCTGGCCCCCGACCCATACTGTGTTCTGTGCTCAAATTCGCCAGCAGGTGATGTGAAGTGGTTCAGCCTGGTCTTCCCCCGACCCACGCCAAATGTATGTCAGTGGGTATCTTTCTTGGCCTGGTCTGGGTTGCTCCCTATCATGATTCTTGTGCTCACCTGCAGGGATTGTGTCTTGAAAGAGGAGTTTCCCAAGCTCCTCCATCAGAACCTCTCCCAATGCCAGATCTTACGCATACTTTTAGGTCCATGGACCAGCCCTATGTAGTCCACCTCCTGTCCAGACAGAAACAGTGGCCTTTCCTTGCTGGCCTTCAAGCCATTCCAGTTCTTACTGTTAGATGTTTCAGCCCAGCCAAGGATCGTTCATACTCAGACACTGCTCACACATGGCTCAGTAGGGGCGGAGACCCAGCCTTGTCCGTCCTACATCTACCCAGGTTCTTAGAATGCCAGATGGTGCTGGCATCTATCCCAGCTATGTGCACCCAGCCAAGGTTCACATTTGTGCCAAGGGAGATTGTAGCCATATCCAGACCAGAACGCAGTGCCCACTCTGGTCCCCACACCCTCCCATCGGAATCCCAACCCAGCAAGAGTGTTCTCTCACAGCTTCCCAGCTTGGTCTATTTCCAGCCCTAGATTATGCGCATGCCAGTGATTTCTCTGACCCAATTGGCTTAGTCTTCACCTGTCTCAGCCTTTGCCTTTGATGCTGTGGCTTAGCGTTCCTGGCTCATGCAGACCAGTTAGTGTAAGAGCCTAGCTCAGCATGACCTGTGCTCCATCCTGAATTCTGTTCTTCCTTGTGAATTGAGGTTTGCTCGGCCCTGCCTGGTCCAGTTGCAGCTCAGCCCACCCCACTTCCTGTTTTAGGATGCACATTTGGGTACTGCTGCCTTGACCTGCCCAGACTGTTCTCGATTCCTTTACCTGTAAGTGATGGCAGGTTCCATGGTGACACCTAGCTCAGCCATCACCACCCCAGCTAGCCAATGGAACTTGTATTTCCACAGATTTAGGCCTCCCCCCCCGCAGAATCTTCCCCCGCAGAATGTGCCCTCCGACCTGGTTCTCTCACGTGCCAGTTAGTGTCTTGACCCTATCAAGTGTGACCCATCCACTGTTCCACCACTCAGTCAGGTACTGGTACCTAGCCCTGCCAGACAGGCCCCCAAGCCATAGCTTTCATGTGGACTGGTGTGTGGCAGTCAGTGATGCTCTACACTAACAGACCATCTCAGGATTCCCATGTGGGCTGGTGAATCAGTCTGGCCCAAATAGGTCCTATGGACTCTCCCCTCCAAACCACCAGGTCTCAGTCCCCACACTTTCCAGAAACTTCTGTGACGCTGTCACTGGGAATCACACAGGAATCATCCCTCACCTACACTCACACTGGGCTTATCTGTGAATCTCCCTAGACGGCAATTACATACCTTAAAAACCCCAGAGTTCGCCACCAGTGGCCAGCAGGCAGAGCCTCGTGTCAAATAGGCACACTGACTGCCCAAAGCCTAGGACTTGGTTACCACTTGGCAGCAGTGACTATTGCCTGAGTTAATTTGGGAGGGTTTTTACATTTATTTTCCAAAAATACAGTAGCTCTGTAAGGCTGTGTTTCATAAAATGTATTATGAAAAGAAAAAATCTCAACCTCAGAAGTTAAGAAATGCATTTGCTGACTGTCGAGTAAAGATAGCAAACATTGTTGTTAGCTGGAAATCTGTTCTCTTTTGAATTTTTAAAAATTTTATTGGAAATGCAGATTTACAGAAAGAGAAAGATCATTCATCTGCTGGTTCACTCCCCAGATGGTCACAACAGCTGGAGCTGAACTGCTCTAGAGTGAGGAACATCTTCCAGGTCTCCCATATGGATGCAAGATCCCAAGGCTTTGGGCCATTCTCCACTGTTTCACCCAGCCATAAGCAGGGAACTGGAGGGGAAGTGGGGCATCCAGGACATGAACCATATTCTAAAGGAATATCAAAAAAAGTACTATGATATGTAATGAAATATAACAGAAAACAGATTCATTTAAATGGCTGTATTTGGAATGGAAGAGAAAACTAAAAGGTATTTGATTATAACAAACTCAATGGATGATTAAAACAATTTGCCCACCCATGTCAGTAAGCATCACATTATTTTATAGGAAGTCTCCAAGGAAGCCTGCTGTAAGTGAATTTAGTGAAACTCACCTCCGTTGGTTCTGACTGAGAAACCTAAGGAAGAAGAAGAGATGCATTGGATCCAGGGAGGAACCACTCTGAAGCCCCCTATTGTCTCAGACAGCTTTATCAGTGAACCTCAGGACCAAAAAGAATATAGAAACACATTGTTATTTAATTGAAGATGCAGAGTCCAATGAGAGAAAGGTCTTTGTCCTTGAAGCAGAGAGCTTTGACACAGAAGTCAATGTTCCTACACAATTGTTACAAATGTCATTGTCATGAAATTACAAGTGTACTTGCGCTATCTCTTGTGTTAGCTGCTAAGGGAATACTGGGACAAATGAAGAAGTCCTAATTTAAAGAAGAGTACAGTCCAGTAGATCCAAATGGTATGTTTGAACAGCCTCCATATTAAGCTAAAGCATTAATGCTTCAAAGATTCTACAGCCAGATTGCAGAGGTCCAAATCTTGACTCTGCTATTTATTATTTATGCTTCCTCAGGAATCTGTTTCAGCTCTCTGCCCTAACTTCATCCTCTATAAAATGAGACCAATAGCAATATCTAATCCACACATGACAATTAAGATGGCAGACATCATTGAGAGTGCTTGCTGCAGTAATGTTGTAATACACACATTCCAGTTTCCAAGACAGCAATACTTAAAATTCTACTCCTGTTCCAGCTGTCATTCACTGATCTTCAGATTTTGAGGAATTCATTAGGCCCCTCTTAATTATCAAATCCCTGAATTAATGTCATGTGAGGGGACTCCTGGAATACCAAAATGTCATACAATCTAAGACATTGATTACTATCACTATAATAGCAAAGATTAACTTCAACTAGAAACCAATGGTCACTTCCTGTACAGGTTCTACATAGAAAGAAAACCTTGCTGGTGCCCCAAGGTTTTGAACTACTCAAATAAGTTTTAGTTTTAATGTTCAATCTGCTCTTTGTAGTCCCTGAGGATACAAAAATGAATCAAAATGCGTGGAGCTTACAGTTTGGTGGGAAGCATTCAAGAAAAAAGGTGGAATGATACTTGAGGAAACAGAAGCAGAGGCATTCAACAATATCTCTGGAGGATGCAGGAAGGAATGGAGAAATAGGAGGAGGAGAATGTAAGAGCGAGTGACATCCAATTGCATCTTCCGGGGAGTAAGAACAGGCAGCCATTCCAGGCCCAGGGACTTGTAGGAGGGTGGGGCAGTGTGGAGTGCACCTGCTACAAGTCAACAAGAGGCTTCTCACTTGCCATGTTATAGAATTCAGATGCTGTTCAGTAAATGATTAGAAGCCACTTAGACTTTAAATGCATGGGAGTAAACAATCATGTTTATTTTTTAACTTGTATTTGACTTCAGGGAATGAAAGAGACGATGAAATTGGTTTAGTTGGCAGTTGCAGTAATCATGATACCATCTTGAAATGCTCAAAATCAATTGTCAATAATAAGCCACAGGCAAAAAAGATTTTATAAATATGTATATGTATAAATGTAAAATTAAAACAGCTCCTTTGCTCCTCTATCTCTGCGGGAGCACAGTGGTTCATTTTCTGTATTGTTGTATTCCTAAAGAGTGTAAGGACATCAGTCACAGAGGCACCAAAAAGGTAAGCAGCAGGAACAGAGAAGACAACAAAAAAAGTTAAAACAGAGCGCCAAGATGAATACTGGCCTCTGAAGATTGTGGGTAATGTCCTGCCCTTTCTCATCATGCTTTACAAAATCAGTTAACAAATGTGTATATGTAAAAATGTCAATTGCTATGCAAATATAAAACCCCAACATATGCCTACTGCCTGAAGTACATGAAAAATGGTGTTAAAAAAAGTTTGGGTGCAAAACAAAAAATATTTTAGGCCATGTGCCTCTGTCACCCACATGGGGCGTGCCTCTTCCAAGCATCCAGAGAAGGGTCACCAATTCATCAGCAGTCTGATCATTTCATTTCTGTTGTAGAACAAAGACCCCAAGATGGCTCGAGTTGCACTGGAATCACTCTACAGACTTCTCTGGGTTTACATGATTCGAATTAAATGTGAAAGCAACACAGCTACTCAGAGGTAAAGAGTTGGCTAGGGTTCAGGTAACCACCTCAGTTAGCTACTGTGGCGGGTGCTGGCTTTAGCTGTTTAGAAGCTGTCTGAAGCTGACCTAAGATCCGGAACATTTGGAGGCCTTCCTTGGTGGTTAGCCCAGCAGCCAGTGCAGACTCCTGTCTGTGTCAGGATCCGCAGTGTCCACTTCCAGACTGGCATTTGCCATTTTCACAAAGGAAGCATCTTTAATCTTCCAACAGCCCTTCCTTCGTGTCCAAAAACACTTTTCTCAGAGTAATTATGCTAATGAAAGGGGTGAGGTGGTGTTTGTTCTTTCTCTGGATTCTCTGTGATGCTCAGATAAGATGGGACAGCTGCAACCCCCTTGAAGAGCTGGAACTCGGCCAACCTTGCTTGTTTTCTCTTCCCCACCCCCTCTTTTTTTTTTTCAGCCGACTTATAACCATCATCACCACGCTTTTCCCCAAAGGGTCCCGCGGTGTGGTGCCAAGGGATATGCCTCTGAATATCTTTGTGAAAATCATCCAGTTCATAGCCCAGGTAATGGGGATGTTACTAGCAGTGAGAATGGTCCAATGGTTTTTAAGCAGCCAGTCTCCTCCGTCAGTATACTTTTCAAATATGGAAAGCCTAAAATGTTATCCTGGGTGTGTAGACCTTTCAGAAGGGTCCTGAGAACTTTCACATTTAGCTGCTGCTTTTTCATTTCAGAACGAATGATGACATCCATGGCCCCAGCAAGCGTTTTCAGCATCTGACAAATGAAGAAACATTTGTGACTGTCAGAGTGACTCTTTATGAGGTCACAGAGCCACTTAGTGAAGGAGTCTCCTGACTCTTGCTCCCTGTGTAATTGTTCTGTTTGTGTGCTCTCGGTACTGAGAGTTAGGGAGGAATAAAGGCTCTCATGTTTGCAGGAGAGCAAAGACATAACTCCTGCCCTGTAAGAAAAAAAAAGGAATTGAATTGAAACATTAGCATTTATCCAGAACTCATTCTTCACCAAAAGCCATTCGAAGGATGTTATCAATGTGCTTCCAAATTGGTTCTAGGATAGGCCACTGCTTGCACACCAACATCCCACAGCAGAATGACCAGTACTGAGTTTTTCTCCCACTTTCAAACCCACTTTCTGCTCGTGAGACTGGAAGGTCGCAGATAAAGGCTCAGGTACTTGGGTTTCTACTGGTCATTACGGAGATCCAGATGGAGTTCCTGGCTCCTGGCTTCAGCCTGATCCAGCCCTGGTTGTTGGCGGGTGTTTGAAGACCAAATCAGCAGATAAAAGACCGATCTCCCTCTTCCCTCCCCTCCCCTGCTTTGCCTCCTCTTTCCTTTCTTTAGAGCTACGTGCTTTTAAACTCAATTTTAGAAAGTTACCAACATTTGTAGTACAGGTAGAAAGAGTTTGGCCTACTTGTATGGCCAACCAAATAGCTCAGGTGTTACTTCATACACCGTGTGTGTGAGAGAGGAAGATTGCCATTCTGTACTTTAACAGCTGATGACAGACCTTATATAATGAAGGCCTCTGTGCACACTGGACAGGCCCAAGCGGCTCCACCAAGGGTGCAGCTGGCCCTGATGTCCCTCAGGGAATCCCTGCACCCTGTGAGGCTCAACCCATCTCCGCTTTCAGCAGTCAGCATCACATATCCGGTGCATATAGTGAAAATATCCATTTCCTGCTAAATTTGGGTTTTAACACTTTCCTTTTGTGTTCTTGTCCCTCCAGGAACGTTTGGATTTTGCAATGAAAGAAATCATTTTCGATTTTCTTTGTGTGGGAAAACCAGCCAAGGCGTTCAGTCTCAATCCCGAGGTATGAATGCTCCTTTCATGCACTTCTAACAGAGCCCATATTCAGTGTTACCTTGGCTTGGCCACTTATGGGAGGGAGGCAAGGTACATCTTCTCTTAAAAACTCTTCTCTTTGTTTCTGTCCATGTCCAAATCCAGATGGCAGCATTTCAGAAGTGACATTTTTTTTAAAGATTTATTCATTTTATTACAGCCAGATATACAGAGAGGAGGAGAGACAGAGAGGAAGATCTTCCGTCCGATGATTCACTCCCCAAGTGAGCCACAACAGGCCGGTGCGTGCCAATCCGAAGCCGGGAACCTGGAACCTCCTCCGGGTCTCCCCCGTGGGTGCAGTGTCCCAATGCATTGGGCCATCCTCTACTGCTTTCCCAGGCCACAAGCAGGGAGCTGGATGGGAAGTGGAGCTGCCGGGATTAGAACCGGCGCCCATATGGGACCCCGGGGCATTCAAGGCGAGGACTTTAGCCGCTAGGCCACGCCGCCGGGCCCCAGAAGTGACTTTTTGGATGAGTAGACTTAGATTGAAGCACATCTGCTGCTGTGTCTGTTCTTGTAGAGCAGGTCTTGCCCACCAAGTTCTGCCGTGCAGTACCAATGTTTTCCATTTGAGAAAACTAGGTGCTTTTACTGAAACTCTCTGGTGTAGGTTAACAATTTTAATATTGGGAAAATGATAAAGAAGAGTGGATACAGGTAGTAATAAAAAATACTGAAGCACGTGAAACTAGACAATGTATGCACAGGGAGGTAGCTGTGAAGTCTCCCATCACAGGGGCCAGACTCATCATGGACTCCAGTGCATGGTGGGCATTTTGTGTAAGGTGGAACACAGGTGATGCAAATGGACACCACATTCCATTTTAAACTTCTGAGATCACTGCCAGCCAAACCTAGCAGGCTGCCCTTCTGGAACCCATTCCTGCTGGATTCTAGAAGGAAGAGCAGTGGAGTAGACGTTCGGCACAGCAGTTGAGACTCTTGGGACCCTCACGTCTCATATCGCAGTGCCTGGTTCTGGGCCAGTTCCTGTGCGTCTGACCCACATTTCCCATGGGACATAACCGTCAGGCAGCAGGTGATGGCCCAAGGGCTTGGGCGGCTGAACCCAGGCTGAGCTGCAGCTGCTGGCCTCAGCCCTGCCCTGCCTTAATGGGCACAGGCAACTGAGCAAGGAGCCAGCAAATGGAAGCTTGCCCCACCCCCATGCAAATACAATTAAAATGTGTAAATAAAAGTGAAAATGAAGAAATAAGAAATACCAGTTCAAGAGTCAGCAGAATTGAATTTTCCTCCGTGAATCTCAAACAATATCTAGCAAAACTAATAAAATGATTTTTGGAAGTTTGTAAGAGACTTTATATATATGTATGTATATATAGATACTATATATAGTGTATATTAATGAATAATTGGAAAGTGAGCAACTTAACAATAGCAATGATAAACAGCATTAACACTGACGGAAAATTTTTGCACTGAAAATTATTCACTATTGCAAGAAATTTATGTATAATGGAGTTCAAGGTGCGCTATAATGTTAAACAGTGATCAGGACAGTTGGAATACCACATTCCAAATCAGAGTACCTGTTCACAGAGTACAAGTCATGGCCCACTTCCACTTCCAGTATCATGCTAATTGCCTGAGAGGCAGCAGATAATGGCTTCAAGTGGTGGGGTTCCTGCTTACCTGCCTGGGAAATCACAGTTCTCTCTCTCTTCCCTCCTCTGTCATCTCTCTCTCTCTCTCTCTCTCTCTCTGTCTCTGTCTCTGTCTCTGTCACTCCCTCTAACTCTTTCAAGTAAATAAATTTTAAACGTTTTTTATGAAAAGCCTAACTGTAAAATCCAGTGCTATAAATCTTCCAGAAGACAAGAGAAAAATCATTGTGAGTTTTCAATTAGCCAAAACTTTTAGGACATGAAAATTTTAACAGAAAAACCTGAGTAATTGGTCATCATAAAAATAAAAATGTCTGCGCTTTAAAAGATAATAGGAAGGCACAGACTGTGACAAAATTGTTTACCAGTTACAGAGAGAAACCTGATACGATCTTGTCATTTGCAACAGCATGGATGATTGTGAAAGGCATGGAGATAGGCATAGACAAATTTTTTTTAAAAGGCATGATCTGAGCCATATGTCTGACCTAGAAAAGTGAATCTCACAGAAGTGGGGAATAGCATGATGTTTCCAGAGGCTGGAAGGGGTAAAAAAGGCAGCTGAGTAGGGAACAGTACTTAACAGGAACTAAGTTAGAATTAGTAGGAGAAAGGTGTTCTGAGATTGTGTTGTACATATCTAAACTGAATACTTCTATCCAGAATATGTAAAGAGCACACGCAGCTCAATAAGAAAATTACACAACTCGATTTTTAAGTAAACAAAATGGGCTTCTTCACAAAAGAAGTATCATTAAAAGTATCATTTAAAGTATCATTAAAATGATTTTATGAAACAACTAAATGTGGATTTCAAGTTATTTTACACAAAATAAACTTTATCTTGCAATTCCATTTTCTGTGATTTTGTGAAGTATTCTTGCAGTAATAGTTAATAGGACCATGAAAAGATATTCAACTTCATTAATAGTTGAGGAAATGAGATGTGCTGGGGAAAAAGATAAAGAATGCATATGATTGTGGTGTTAATGCAAAAAATTACAAAGCAATTTGAAAATTTCTTACAAAAGTAAACATATACCTACAGGAACTCCTCCCCAGAGTACTTATCCAGGGGAAATCACATGTCCACAAAAGTTTGTATGAGTATCTTGTAGGAGTTTTATTCTTCACCACTGAAATTATGAAAGCAAGTCATGTCTAAAAATTAGTGTATGCTGAGCAGTTTCTGAATCATCAATGCAATGGGATACCATTCAGCAATTAATAAGGCGTGAATGAATGGTCTGCACACCAGCATCTCAGGGGCAGTTCACTGAAGGAGAGCAGCCCAGACCAAGACCCAAAGGCTTTCTGCTGTGGAGTCCACACATGTGAAAGCACTAGGCGGTGATAGGGTTAGGGGACAAAGCTGATTACAGAGAGGCAGGAGGAAATGTAGGGGGATTGTACAGGTATTTGGATGTTGATGGTGATGGCAATAATCTGTATGGTTCTCAAAACTTACTTAGGCAACTACAAGGCACAAGTTTTTCTACACATGAATTCTATCTCCATAAATCTGACTTTCAAATACGAGGTGGATATTTGGACTGCCAATACGGATTTGCCAGCAATTATTTGTCAGCTATCTTCTTTAATCCTGATACCAATCCTAACCCTATGTGATTCAACAGTGTTATCTTCCTCATATTACAGAAAGGAAGCTGGTACTTGGACTTGGCAATGTTATATAATGTCCCAAGACAGACAAATTATAAACAGGAAGAAGTATGATGTAGAACTGTATTTGAGAAACTCAATAAATTATAATTACCATAATCATTAGTACTGATACATTATAAGATATATAAAATTAATATAATTATATGTATGTATGTAATCATATAACAACATATGGTTATATAATATAATTATAAAATCATAATTACTATTACTGATAATTATAAGGCTTTCTTCTGTAGGTAGTATATTTGGGAGCTTACTACTTTGTGAGGCTTGAAGACATCAGTGTAGGTGTTTTATATGTGGTTGTTCAAGGAAGTACGGGTGTGTTGATACCTTCTGATCTTCTCAGAGCAATGCTGTGGAGAGCAGCTGCCTTGCTAAGTCACCTGCCCACTCCACATGAAGCCTTATCGAAGCCCCAGGAAGATGAGCTCTGATCCTGAACAGCAATTCCTCTTTGACAACCACATGCTTTCATCAATATAGGTTCTGCAGCAGTGGCTTCCAAAAACTTATTCTCTAACTTTGCTGGTCTTTGTGGATCACAGTCAAGTCTGAGAATTAGATGTTAGCAGTTCTCATTTGGGACTCCGGGCATTTTATCTTGACATGTTAAAACATGTGTCATCTCCCTTCTTGGAGGCGTAAGAGCCTTTTGTTCACTTCCTTTGCCATTGGTTGCATCTGATCCAGTGGGTATCCACTATCCCCCTGAGATTCATTCAGCAATCCTGCACAAAATACAATTTCTGAGCATCTCCCACATGTCCTCCAAGCCTGATGAAAATCTCTCCAGCTGTTTTCTTGTGATGCAGCAACAAACACTGGCAGAAACTCAATGTCTTGTTCGTAAGATTAGCCTACACTTTGGTGCCTTTTAATGATGTTCTGACCTAGACCACAGGCTAATCTTCTCCATAAGACTAATGGTTTCATTCCGCTACAATCATTGGGCCTCTCCTTTCATCGTGAACATGTTGTCTTACAGAGAATGAACATTGGTTTACGGGCCTTCTTGGTAATAGCAGATAGCCTCCAGCAGAAAGATGGGGAGCCTCCCATGCCAGTGACTGGAGCTGTTCTTCCTTCCGGAAACACGTTGAGAGTGAAGAAAACATACTTAAGTAAAACGCTAACTGAAGAGGAAGCCAAAATGATAGGTAGGTTTCCAACATGTGTTTTAGCAGGGCCTTAAGCCTCTTAAATGACCAGTAGATAATGACTTTTCGCTGAGATGCATTTAAATCTTTACACAGTAGCTGTTGAAACATTCCAGAATTGATTGTTTTCATTGATTCATTCTGTGTTTTGTTTCACTGCCCTTTAAACTTCTTGGAACTTCCTGGTAAATACAAGGATTTTGCCATTTAAATGTAAGACTTTTTAACTATGGCTTTTGAAAACATCTACCATTGGTTACCTACATTTACAGTAACTTTGCAAAACATCTGTGTATTCTTGTAGGTAATCTCTCTTATAATTAATTTTTTGAATTCTTATGGCTCATTTCCTTTTTTTAAAAAATTTCAGTAGAATTAGTCCAACCTGTGCTTTAACCACCCTATGTCCTGTGGTTGTACTGTGAGTTTAACAAAATTGTATTTTTAACTTGGCCATCTTATTCCAAAAAAGGTGATTGTGTGTGTGTTTTCTTATGAAGTGCCCAAATTTAGAAAACTGCTACAAACTTTGTTATTTCCTGGATTCCAAAGACAAGAAGGATAAACATGCTGAAACTTTTTACTTTAAAATATTTAATCTTTAATGACACAGTGCCAAAGTAAGTTCCAATGATTTTAATGCAAGAGCAATAATGGTTAGTAATTATTTAATTGAGGTAGAGCTTTGTGTTTCATTTATTTTAACTTTTTTGCTGAAGTATTAGAATTCCTACTAATTTAAACTGAATGATTGTTTGGAAAGCATTCCCTCAGTGCAGGGCACAATAGAGGTGCTTTGAAAAGTTTATGGAAAATGCATGCTATGAAAAGCTCTGTGTGGACCTCTAAAGTTTTGCACTGAAAGCTTACCTTTTTATTTCCCACGGGCCTTCTGAGGTAGCATTCCATGCCAACAGGCCAGAGAGCGAATCTGATTCACTTCTTGTGCTTACAGAAGGCACTGATTGCACATCCTGACTAGATAACGTTAAAGGATGCATCTGCCACAATGCCACTGTTTGACAGATTTAGCCAAAGACTCAAGTGTAACACATGCTTTTCAGGAATGTCTTTATACTACTCTCAAGTACGAAAAGCAGTGGACAACATTTTGAGGCACCTTGATAAAGAAGTGGGGAGGTGTATGATGCTCACTAACGTGCAGATGTTAAACAAAGAGCCAGAAGACATGATCACGTGAGTACGATGGGAACTATTACCAATCAGGCATTACTTACTCAGAAGATGCAGATAGCAATTTTTTTTCTTTTAGTCTATGAAGTTCATTCTCATTGGAATCAAGAGTTCTAAGAAAATATTAAGGTTAGTCAAAAAAATACTTCATCAAGATTTGACTAACTATAAAAATAAGGTCTGAGATAGGTCTATTTTGGTTGCATCTCAGTGTCATTAGGCTAGGAAGTTAGACTATGGGGCCCATGGCTCATTTACTAGTCCACATTTTGCAGAAGTGACTGTTTCCAAGCTGCATCACAATCCATGTGAAAGAATGATATCGCCAAGTTACTAACATTCCAGCTTCATAAAATGCAGGTTGGTTGGTTTCTAGTGACAATCCCTGCTTAGTCGTTTCTGTGTCATCCATCTTAAGGAAGAATGAATCATTCTGAATGAGTTCTCCATGTGATAGAGCTGGACTTCATTCAAACTCCAGGCTTTGGTGGCCCTCGAGGAGTGAAACAACACGTGACAATCCTTGTTCACTATCTGTCTCTCTCCCTTTTTTTTTTTTAATCTCTGTCTCAGCATTGTAACTTAAAAAGTAAAACTGCTGCCTGCAGTGATGCAGGGACCCAAATGGGCACCTGTTCCCATCCCAACTGTTGTAGTTCTGATCCAGCTTCCTGATAATGCTTCTGGGAAAGCAGCAGAGAATGTATCGGTTGCTTGGGTCCCTGCCACTTACATGGAAGACCTGGCTGAAGTTCCTGGTTTCTGACATCAGCCTGGCCCTGTGCTGGCTTTTGTAGCCATTTGGGGACTGAACCAGCAAATGGTATCGATAATAAGTCTCTTTCTCATGTGTGTGTATCTGCCTGCCTATAACTCTGCCTTTCAAATAAATAAATTAAATCTTAAACAAAAAAGAAATTTAGAAAGAATAAGTGCTATGTGATAGAAACTCTGTAACTGATGAACAATAAAGAAAATTATATGTAATTAGTAAAATTTTTAAAATAATAAAAATAAATAGCAATAAGGAAATTAAAAGCTATGAAATAAAGCTATACAATTAGTAGACATCACAAGATAGAGGACCAAAACTATTGGACTCAAAACCAGAAAAGAAGCAGTTTTAAAGGTAAATGTGGATGTTCTAAGAAATACTCCACACTTTTTCTATGATGATTCTTTCTTTATTCATATTCAATCAGTCTTAAGATACCCCTCTTCAAATAGGGTGGAAAGATTTTTCATAGTAAACTTTAAAGCAGCTCCCTGGGTGGAAAATAACTCACAGTTTGATTTCTGAAACACTAAGGGAAATGTTAGAGAATCTGAGACGTGTTTAGGGAACAGGGCGAAGGCCACACAACACTGATGGGTGCAGTCATCTCAGCTGACGTCTGAGGTTGACCCACCAATTTCCCAAGCCCTGCTTAGGAGGTGAACTTCAACATTGCACATCCTGTGTTGCTCAGTCTTTATTCCTCAATCCATTTGTGGTTCATGCTAGCAGGATATTTTTTTTTCATTTAAGCATCTCAATAAATTTTCTAAAGTATGTTATTTTGGGGATTCTCATTGCTTTCCATAAAAGTCCAGAGAGCAGAGAGTATGGCAGGAGCCGGAAATCATGCATTGGTTGGTTTCTAATCTAGACTTGGAAATCTGGCAACATCTCCCTTAAGCTTCTGGCCAGTCAGGGTCATTCGTTTTCTGACAGATATGAAAATGGTTCCAAGCTGTTTAAAAAATCTGGTGAGCAAGCTAGGAGAGCTGTTGAAACTGGGAGTGAGAGTGAGGCTTTCGCGTTGTTGAGCTATCAAGAGGTCTCCCTGTAGACAGCTCTCCATGAGCTGGTTGGAAGACACTGCGCATTTCCTGCTTCTCATGAGTCCTCATCGAATTCACGCCAGAGGAGCTAGAAGGAGAAAACAATTCTGAAGACTTTCGCAAAAGCAGAGCATCTGAGAAGTCAACACTTGTTTTATTTTAGGTTCATTTTAATAAACTTAGCACACTAAAAAATGATGTCACAGAGCACAGTGGCCGTTTGGTTGTGCTCATTAGAGAGGATGAAGTCGGCTTGCTGGATTTTCATTCGGATCTTAGTCACTGTGCCAAAAGGAAATCGCTCCTATATGTCTGTGCTACTTTGCATTTCTTAAAAAGAAACTTTGAAAGATGCTGGTCTTCCATCTACTGCCTCACTTCGCAGGATCCTAAAACTCAAACAGGTCCCCACAGTTAGTGGTGGGGGCCCAAGTGACTGGGCCACTGTCTGCTGCTTTCACTGTGCACCAGCAAGAATCTGGATGTGAACCAGAGCAGCTTAGACGCAAACTGACACTCCAAGGATGAAATTGAAGAAACTAGGGCAAGTAAACCCAACAGAGCACATTACAGGCCCTTGCAGTTGAATTTCACATTCACATTCTATGATTGTACTAATTTAGTGCCAGTTTTCTAGATTTTTCTCAGAAGATTGAATCGTCAAAATGTAGATGATGCTGCTATATTGTCATTTAAGTTTCTTGAAAGAGTTCATGGGTGGCTTAATTTCTCCATGGAGGGTTTTGACAAAGTGATTGAGAATCTAATATTTATTCAAATAATCACATCTAATTTTTTTTAATTCTTACAATCTTTTGACCTACGTTGACATTTTGCCTTTGAATTCTAGGGGTGAGAGAAAGCCCAAAATCGATCTTTTCAGGACCTGTGTTGCTGCTATTCCTCGACTGCTTCCTGATGGGATGTCAAAACTTGAACTTATTGACTTGCTGGCTAGGTAGGTAAAAGCCATTGTAACTATTTGATAAAAATTGATGTTAACTCTTTTTCATGATTCCGTTAAAAATATATAGTGATTATAATATGCAAATATTTGTTAAATGTGTTATATTAGGTTATATTCCTGTCTGTATTTAAAATTCAATTTAGAGCAAATTTCTAAGCTCATGAAATAACTAAGGAGCCAACATCTGAACTTGTGCAAATTGGTGGCACCCAAGTGTGACCCATGAGTTTAGTGGGTAGGTAGAAGGGTAACTATGGACTGAGCAGCTCCTGAGATCCCCCTTGGGAGAAGGGGAAACTTGATGTGCCTGCTGCAGCCTACTTTTGCTTACTACAGTGAATACCTGAAGCAACTGATTTTGTAAAAAGAAGAGTTTATTTACTTCACAGTGTTGTGGGTTCAACTGCAAGGTGGGATAAGTACCTTGGTTCAGCACCTGCGGAGGGTGGCAGAGCCTGTGTGGAGGAAGAACCACATGGTAATCCAGGAAGGTGTCTCTCGAGCTGTATGACCAGCCCTCCAGAAGTTCACCTGAGGCCCACCTCCTTCCTAAACACCATTGCATGATGTTTCTGCCCACTTAGTGTCATTGACTTAGGATTGGGGGTTTAAATGTCTGCATTTTCAAGCTGTAGCACTGCCCTTTGAAAGGAGGCGGATTTCAGAGAAACTAAGTAACATTAGCAAAGGCATAGACACGTGGCCAGCCAGTGGGATGCTTCTGGCTGGCAAGAGCTCATCAGTGTCTGACTCCAGACTAAGCTCTCTGATCCCCACAAAGGGGATCCTAAACAGTTTCAGTACTTTGGAAACCTACCCCAAACCATATCTGTTACCCTCTTTACCCCTTCGAGAATGAGCAGTCCATCTAGAACCTGAAATTTACTTGCTTTGAATAAAGTGACCTCTTTGGAGGGTAAGCTTAGCTGTCTCCTGTTGATCTGAAATTCCCTTTGACAGGTTTGCATTCCTTTCATGTAAACCTCAAAAGTGACTTGTTACCTAAATATACAAGACAGAATCCTTAGATCCATGGGACGCATGGCATAAGGAAGAACCAAAGTCACCACTGATTCAGAATAAGAGTTCAGAAATCCATTGATGAAATAAAACTAGAGTCTTTATTCTTTAAAATTAGCAGAGACATTTGCGCTGATGAAGTTTTAATTAGGGAAATAACAGGAAAAATGGCATTTCAGTCTGCTAAATCTGAGAATGGTAGGTAAAGGGAAACCTGATGAATATTGACCAAATGAAAGCTGCATCATCTATGGCCTCGTTTATGCATCTTCAGCTATCCAGGAGTACATTTCGTATCAACACCAGATTAGTAATGCAGCTCCCATATGTTTCTGCGCGCACACAGTGGCCTCCTGAGGCCCGTGAGCATCACCCCAGAGCCTCCTGTATCTTCACTGTTGTGCTCACAGGTTGGGTTCCTCTAGTAATCAGCTCTGGCTGTCCAGTCCTATCTTTGGTCATCTGCTGTCGATCCCCATTCCTCTTTGTTCCACAAGTGAGCACAGCCATTTCTGTCTTCCCCAGGACCACTAGCACAAGGTTTACGCATCCTGTGATGTTTACAGAAGATCCATGAGCTCCAGAACCACTGTTTCCTACTTCATTACCCTCTGGCCAAAGCCCTGTACTTTTCTAGCAGGAGCTTGTCACCTATGTACCCCAGGACATGTTTGTTTGTTTTGTTTTGTTTTTACTGCCATGAGGCTGTGGCTCATTCTTCTTTCTTCCATTTCATTGTTCAGAACATACTTTAAAGGAGAATGTAAGGTTAAAAGCAAATTAGAATCTAGGGCCTAATTGTTAAGCCCCAGTAACAAAAATGTGACCAGAGTACATGGAAATAGCAGGAAAAGGGAGAAAATAAGAGATTTCCACTTCTCAGTAAAGAGAAAATCCAAGAGGAATAAAGGGTGGGTCTCCAGAAAACAATACAGTGGACATGGTGACTTGAATGAGCAGGAGAAAATAGACTAAGATACCACAAAGGTCATCCATGCTGACATTGAGCCTCACAGGATCAGGAAAGAGATGGACAATGAAGAAAAACTGAGTCAGGGGCCAAAAAGACTTAGAAACTGTAAGCCATGGACCATAGTTGGGAGGGTGGTGTGAGGAGATGTTTCTGGAAGATAGATCACATGTGTGAAAAGGTCCCTGTGGTCAGGTGAACTGATAAACCACTGCATGATCCTCCCGGACCACCAGAGAATGAGAGCCCATCCTCTGAAAAGGTGGAGGAAGCACACTGGTAGAGACAAGATAATGGAATCATCCAGAAGGCCTGCGCATCCCAACTCTGCCTGCCGTCACTTCCTCTGTGCAAGTTATCAGCCTGTCTCTTCCCATGGGTAAAATTGAGACAGTACCATGTGCCTTTGGGGACTGATGATGGTGCTAAATAGCACCGGGAATATTTGCTTTTGGTTACTGGAGGGAAAGGGGTGTCTTCAGGGAAGTCAGTCATCAGTTACACTGAGGTAGAACAGGTGTCAGTTTCCTTAGTGAAAGTGTCACTGCTGGTTAGATTCAGGAAGACCTCTGATATACCGAGTTTGTAAAATGGCACACATCCTTCAAGTGAAATCCCCGATGCCCTTTTGTGATGAATCTGTATAGGAGGCTCTTCCCTTTGGAATCACCTTGCTAGTAACTGGGCACACAGGAGTATGCAGGCCATGGTGCCAGGCATGCAGGGAGGGAGTTCTGCTAGACGTGATGGAATGTCCATCCTATTTCTAGCACGTCCTGTTTATGATTGCGTGCAATCTTAGGATGCCCAAAGGTGAATGCTGTTTTATTGAGAGCAAAGAACAACAATCAAAAAATCCTTGAGAATTCTAGAAAATTACTGGACTATATGGGAAACTCGTGAAGAAGCCTTTCATGGGTTTTAAAGGAAGCCGGAGGTTTCTTCTAGTCAGAGGGATGTGAGAACTTTTGTTTCAGATGGTTTATACTCACATCCGTGATCCCTTTTGAACCTGAAAAACTTGGCTTTCTTCACCATTGGCCACAGAAGACTAAAGCTGACCTGGGCCCTCTGGCCCTCCTAGCTCGGTTCCCTGTTACCTTTAAGATGTGTCCTCTGTTATCACACCGAGGCTTTTCCAGTAAAGTAAAATACCACAGATGCTCACACCTCTGGCTGACCTTGTTGTGGCCAATAGGTAAATGGCCTGTGGAATGGAGCAGGCCACCCTCCCTGTCCTAGCTACTAAGTTACTGACTTTCTACACATTGTCCAGCCGGCATTATGAGCCAAGAACCTTCCTAGGGAAGCTCTGAGAGCTGTGCAGCCCTTCCTGTCAGCATGTAAGCTCCCTGGGGGTGCCTCCTTCCCACTTGTAGCAGAGCCTACATTGCTCTCTTGTCTATATCTTTACATAGAAGCAGGAGCTCGCTTCTCCGCCAGGCAGTTGCCACTTTCTCTCTGGCTCCTCTCCCAGATGTTTCCTGCTTCATCTCTGACCCCTGGATCGGCCTTTTCCCCAACACCCCACACACTCCTGCCTCTACTCGCTTCCTGGAGCCCCACGTACACAGTGAGGCTTTACTGCTCAGTGTTTTCTCTCCCCTTTCCAGACAATCACCTTGTGATATAGTGAGAACTAAATGCATGCAGACCATTTAGGATGAGCCCTCCTATCCAATCAGGGCATAGTAAATGTGGGTTGCTACTTTGGGGCATCTTCACAGACCATGCTCTGCAGCACATCTTTCTACGTTATTGTTAGGTGAGCTGGTTACATAAACATTTTCAGATAAGGAGATTGACTTCATAGAGTAAATAAAGATGCTTGCCTAAATTCACATAATTTTCCTGAAATCAGATATCCATGGTTTTATGCAAAATCAGTGAATATCTTTCTGTGCAATATTTTCTACCACTTGTGGATATTTCTAAGATAATGCATATGTCAACTCCTTGATCTTCTAAAGTATCTGAATATTTAACATTTATGCTGCCTCATGTTACAGTGCATTTCGCATTGGTAGAGGTGGTTAGTTGTTCTGAGTAGCTAAGAAGGAAGTAGACTCAATTGTACTTTTGTATTGCCCCAGTCATTCGCTTCAATATCCTTTCAATCGAGTGCAGCTCAATACTTTGTAAGTATATGGAGTCTGTTCTGTAATCCCCACTCCCAGAAGAAATTGTTGTCATTGTTGGTGAGCCAGTGCAAGGGGACAGCATGTTGGTGTGCAAGCCAATTCTTTTGGAAACCCTGAGCTTCACCTTGGAACCTTTGCTCTGCTGCCCTCAGCAGCTTTAGGAGGCTGTAGATTCCATGCCTTTCGAATAACCTGTGGTTCTTCTTGGCATTGTTTAGAGGAGGGCGTTTCTTTCATTGACCTTTTCTTCTGAGTAAAGTTTATAAACTTGAACTTAACCCCTCTGCTCAGTGCTTCCAATGCCAGCAGCATGGGAGGGACCGCTGCAATTGATGTTGACAGTGCTGAATTATTTTGGTATGTTTCATTGCTGTGTCCTTGTGGGAGCCTCTTGAACCCCCTTAGCAGTTTTATTTACATACATGTATGCATCTTAAATTCTGGGAGCCAGAGCAGCTTCTTAGATAAAGTGCCTGAGGGCCTGGCGCCATAGCCTAGCCACTAAAGTCCTTACCTTGCATGCAGCCGCCAAGATCCCATATGGGTGCCAGTTCATATCCCAACTGCTCCTCTTCCTGTTTGTGACCTGGGAAAACAGTCAAGGATGGCCCAATGTCTTGGGACCCAAAACCCCCATGGGGGATCTGGAAAAAGCTCTAGGTTCTTGGGTTCAGATCAGCTCAGCTCTGGCTGTTGCGGCCACTTGGGGAATGAGTCAGCGGAAAGGAGATCTTCCTCTTTGTCTTTCTTCCTTTCTGTATATCTGACTTTCCAATTAAAAAAAAAATCTTTAAAAACAAAAAAGTGCCTGAGTCCTCCAAGCTAGTCACATTTCTACCTGGTTGTTTTCTCATACAGCCTCTGCTGTCTGTTGCAGTTGTTGTCGCCAAACCTGAGTTGTTTTTGTTAGCATTGCACCTGTTAATGTTGCAGTCAAGGCCTATTCTTGCTTCTGCGGTCCAGTTTCCCTGTGGGATGGCCTAACTGGGAGCTGGGAAACTCCTTGCTCCTTACCTCCATCTGAAGTAGGGGCAACCCTGCCTGCAGATCCTGAGTACTCAGACTGGGTCAGATGTCTCTCACATTGAATTCTCAGTCTTCCCTTCTGCTTTAGTTAGCTGTGTTGTGCTTCATTGTGTTAAATCATATGTGTTTCATAAGAGGATCTTTGATCGTCAGCTTTAAATCAGTGTAAGAATGAGAAAGATGTGGGTGAAGGACATAACTCCCAGTTTTCCATTCATGGGCTTTAAGGAACTACCGTGGGGATGTCTCACCCACGCCTCTCACCACCACCACCACTACCACCCCGCCTTCTCACCCCTTCCCCTTGCTGATGGCTGCACAGACTTACCTTAATGGCTCATGGGCCTTTAATTTCGATTCCTTGACCAGCCTAGCCTTGTTCTCTAGACATTCCACTTTCAAGATCAGCTAGGCTTCTGATCCCTAAAGCCCTTTCCCCTCGCTAGTCCTGTGTCTTCATCCTTCAGGAATCCTTTTATGACCCTTCACTTCATCATGTACATGAACACCGTCATGCCAGGAAGTAGTCATCTGGAATAATAAGCACCACGTAGCCCAGGGGCTCACAGGGGACTTGCGATGATCCTGCCCAGTTGTGGGTTTAAAACTAAAACAGATTTGGGTGGTAGATTATGCATGAGAGCAAAGTTACAGGAATTGCAGAATTAATCTCATTTACAAGGCGGTGAAAGTATCTGGCCCTTACGTAAAGGCCCATTTAAATAGACAGCAACATGGCTTGTATTCCTGGTACAGGGCTACAGTCATGATTATATTGCTTTCAGAGGGTAGGAGGCTTCAACAACAGAAACTGTTGTACTGATTGTGGAGATCACGGTGCAGATGGAGTTGCTTGCTTCTGACATTGAGCGAGAATCTGTTCCTGGCCCCTCTCCTAGCATCGGATGCTTGCTGGCAGTCTTTTCATTTATTTTTTGAGATTTATTGATTTATTTTATATGAAGTGTAGAGTGACAAAAAGGGATTAACAAGGAGGATTTTTTTATCCATGGTCCACTCCCCAAATGCCTGATGCAGCCAGGACTAAACCAGGTCAAAACCAGGAGCTCCATCTGAGTGTTCTACGTGGACAGCAGGAAGCCAGGTACTTGGGTCATCATTTGCAGCCTCCAGGAACCTTGATCTGAAGCACTTAACACAACTACCTGTCCAAAAATGGGAATTTCTTGCCCATGGAAGCTTATTTTCTGACATTAAGGATTGCAAATTATCCATGCAGTAAAGAACTATAGTAAACTTAAGAACAGGCAACAACTTTAAATGCTTTTCACAAACCAGCATTTTCAAACTGTGGACTGTAAAGATGACTCAGAGCTGTTCCGGCAGTGGGTCTGTTTCCCAAACAAGTGGGCTTTGGGCATTTGAACGGAGCAGCTCAGAGAGAGAGAGTGTAAGTATAAGGAATCTGAATAATTATGGAGGCTGGTAACTTCAAGGTATGTAGGGCAAACCATCAGGATAGAGACCCAGAAGAGCCAAGCTACCAGCTGGTAGAAGACTGTCCACAGTAGAACCAGGAAAAAGAAAAGGTGCAGAGTCAGCCTGACCCAGCCCTGGCTTTTACAGGTATGGGGGTGGAGGGCAGAACAGCAAATGAAAGCTCTCATTGTGTGTGTGTGTGTGTGTGTGCTTGATTTCCAAATTAAATACATTTTAAAATCATTTTTCACTTAAAAAAATACCTTCTCACAGAAACACACAGAATATCAGGACACAAATATCAGGACACTGTCCCAGCCAAGTTGACACATGAAATGAACCATCTTGAAATTATATAAAACGTTGAAAAAAAAAAAAAAAACATGTCTTGTGCTGATTGAAATAGAGGAAGCTGAGAACTTGTGCTTTAGACAACCTGTCATTACAACTCTTAGTGTAAGCCCTCTCTGTTTTCTCTCAGCGATCCCGACCTATTTAGTAACTATAGATTAAGTTGTCTAAAGCTGGTCTGAGGAATAAGCATGGATCTTCCTTTTCAGTAGCCCTGTAAAACATTTTGTACTATAAAGACAGGAAATATATTCCCTGGCTCAGGAAACGTCTGCCCACTGAAGAGCTTTGCATCTGACTTATACAATTTCAATATCCTTTATCGTAAATGGGGAATGGAAGTATTTCAAAGTTTTATATATTTGAGGACTGGGGACTATTTTTGTTTGTACAATAAAATATCTTGATAATGAGACCCAAATCTAAATTACCAAGCCTCATTTTTTGTATTTATTATCCACCAAGCCAGCCTAAAGTGATTTCATGCAATATTTTTAGTGTGCCTGTATCTAAACTGTGGTCCCATCACATAAGGCCAGGTGTGGAATTTTCCACTTTTGTTCTCATGATACTGCTGAAAAAATGGTGGATTTTTGAATTTTGGTGCATTTCTGGTTTTGAATTCTCAGGTTAGGGACGTGCAACTTTGGTTGTCAAATCTAGTCCAATTAGTATACTTCATGGTTTAGAGAATTGAATAATGAGTCTCCTTATCAAATCAAACTTTTAAAATACTTTAATAATATGTAAGTGGAACAACTTCTACTAGACTTACTCTGGGGAGAGATTCTGTATTAAGGAATCCTGGCTGTCTTTCATAGTTACCAGGTGAGTTTGATCAAATTCCTTAGCCAAGCTGCCCACAACACCCTTCTTCTTTGTTGGTGATCATTTTGGCCATGTTTATAAGGGTACCCATTGAATCAATCGCCGCCTTCTTGCACACATCCAGGCCACTCAGTCTTAGAAATTCTATCTTCCAAATGGCTTTGATTTTCATCTCTCACTTCCTCACTGTTTCCTTGCTGTCATTGTTTGTTTCCTTGCTGTCATTGTTTGTTTCCTGAATCTTGGCAGTTACCTACTAGCTGGTCCCTAGCCTCAGTCTTGTTCATTCAGCAAAGTATCATCCCCTTTCCTGCCAAATTCTCTTTTCTCAACTCACTTGAATCCCATTTCTTCCACTGTAGCTTTCCAAGTGAAGCTTACTTTCTTCTAATAAGAAACTTTTTTAATTTATTCATTAATTACATTGTATCAGGTGACACAGTTTCATAGGTACTGCTCACCACCATCACTGTACATGGATCATTTCTGAGACCTTCATAACAGTTAGAAAATACAGCTGCAGGCCTGGAGTAGTAGCCTAGCAGCTATAATCCTCGCCTTGAAAGCGCCAGGATCCCATATGGGCGCCGGTTCTAATCCTGGCAGTCCTGCTTCCCATCCAGCTCCCTCCTTGTGGCCTGGGAAAGCAGTCAAGGATGGCCCAAAGCCTTGGGACTGTGCACCCGCATGGGAGACCCAGAAGAAGCTCCTGGCTCCTGGCTTTGGATCAGTGCAGCTCTGGCTGTTGCAGTCACTTGGAGAATGAATCAATGGACAGAAGATCTTCCTCTCTGTCTCTCCTCCTCACTGTATATCTGTCTTTGAAATTAAAAAACAATTACAGCCACAGTGAGTGGCCCCTTTCACAAAAGAGATCTGAAGCTTAGCAAGACTGAGTAGCAAGTCCAAGGTCCCATGGTCAAGGAGCTGACAAAGGACTGGAGCAAGGCACTCCCTCTGGGTCTCCCACACGGTTGGCTGTGACCTCTATGTGGGTGCTTCAAGAAGTTTGTGGAAAAAAGAGAGTTAAAAGATAAATTTATTTTCATGAAAGAAAAGGTTTGAAATCCATGTGTGGTTTTTTTCATACTATGAATTTTTGACACCGTCTGCTACCTGTTATTTTGTAGATATAGGAGAAAAACAAATGAAGTAGATGGTTTTCTTTTACTTACTTTATAGGCTTTCCATTCATATGGACGATGAGCTGCGACATATTGCCCAAAATTCTCTTCAGGGTTTACTGGTCGATTTCTCAGACTGGAGAGAGGATGTGCTATTTGGCTTTACCAACTTCCTGCTCCGAGAGGTCAACGACATGCATCACACCCTTCTTGATTCCTCCCTCAAGTTACTGCTGCAGCTCCTGACCCAGTGGAAGCTGGTCATCCAAACGCAAGGAAAGGCCTATGAACAAGCCAATAAAATCCGCAATTCAGAGGTAAGTTTCACACACTCCCTAGCAGTGGAAACTCCTTTAGGTCCCCCTCTGGGAGTGAGTAGCAACCCAGGGAGCCTTTGCAGTTTACTGAGGAACTGCTTCTGGCTTTGCTGAATGCTGACTGAAAAACTCAGGCTTCATGTCCCAACAAAGTTAGATTTTTAAGACTAACCAGGCCACTTCGGGAGTAGAATTAGGTTGGGTTTGTTTGTTTGCCTGATTATAAATTGATTCTCAAGCTAAAATGAATATAGGCTATGAAGCTGGAGTTAGATATAGATACCAATATGGAACATGGATTTTTGAAAGCTAACTGATGTCCAGTGTTTGAAGTTTTCCTGGTCAGCAGCATCTTGGCTGCTTTGACCAATATGCACAGGAAGGAAGTGCAACCTTGCAGTTCCCTGTGCCTTTCATGCCTGGGGCCTGCATGCTAAAAAATAATGGCAAAATCTTGGAGAGCAGGTTGAGGAGGACTGTTGACAGGGGAGAACCAGGGTCTTCGATGCCAACCAGTGAGTTGGTGAGGATCCTGAACAGATGGAGAGTCAAGGATCTGTCCGGAGGTGAGCATGGCAGACGGATGGAGGTCTATGGAGCCTCAAGGCAGCACAGGGAGTGGGGAGGACCCCAGATGGGCAGACATCAGAGGGAAGCTGCAGTCCCCCTCCTTCCTTACATTCTTCAAATGCCAAAAATGCTAGACAGACAAAGGAAGATATGCTATTAAAATACGCTTGTAAAAGCAAAACAGAAACGAAGGAGAAATCTCCCTTGAAGCCTGACTTCCCCTTGCTTCAGATCAACTTGGATCTAGCAGTTGGGAAAAGTTTAAGACCCTTCTGGACAATGTGCCAAATTTAGATTAGAACCCAAGAGGCAGACAAATAAGCACGTCTGAAGAGAAAGTAAATGTTCAAGCTCAGCTTCCTAGTATCCAGAAGTCTACAGGAAACTCAAGTGAAAACCAGTCAGTCTGTTTTGTATGTGCGGTGGAATCCCAAGTGATATGGACAGAAGCAGTTGCGTTTCTAATACTGTTAACCGCCTTTGAAAAGTTCTTTCTCAGCAGAGGTAACAGATGGTCACAAATGATCTGAGAGAGAAAAAAGAAAAGGAGCTAGGACAGTTCATGAATAATGATGAATTCATCTTGTCTGGGTCTAAGCCATTGTCATTTAAGTTTTACACGATGAAGTATTACAAAAGATCTGTGTATCAGTATTTTCTGCTTCTTCCATTGTTACTTTTTGCTGAATGTAGCATATTGTTCTTGTTACATGGCAGCTAATCCCAAATGGTTCGAGCCACAGAATTCAGGCGGAGCGAGGCCCTCACTGCAGTGTCCTGCATGCCGTGGAAGGGTTTGCCTTGGTGTTGCTCTGCAGCTTCCAGGTGGCCACACGCAAGCTGTCTGTCTTAATACTCAAGGAGATCCGAGCTTTATTTGTTGCCCTGGGTCAGCCTGAGGTATGGATTCTTCTGAATTTTTCCAATCTTTGTCTTCAAACTGTTTTGAAATGTAGACCTAAAATTACAAATAATATATTATTATTTCATGTTCTTGTATGTCCTATATGTTATCTAAAATTACTCATTTTGAATTTTTTTTACATATGTTATTTTAAAGATAGAGTGTCCGGGAGCATAAGAAAGGGAGGGAGGGGAAAGACCTCCTAACCACTGGTTCTCTCCCCCATTGGCCATAGCTGTCAGAGCTGCAGCAGGTCAAAGCCAGCAGCCTGGAATTACATCTGGTCTCCCACATGGATTGTAGAGGCCCAAGCTATTAGTCCACCTTTCCAAAGCACATTTCAGGGAGATACGTTTCCATTGTTTCCCAAAGCACATTAACAGGGAGCTCATGAGAAGTGGAATAGCCAGGACTGGAACCCATGCTTAAGTGGCATTTTTGCACTGCTGTTCCTAATTTGATATTCCACAAGGTTGGTCCCAAATGCTTGGCCTTTAATTGTGCAGTAACATTCATAATCTACTAAAGACATATCCCATATATCAAGAGCAATAAAAATATTCTTGGGTTAATTTTGGTTCTGGATCATTATCTTTATAGTGTTAGCATATACTTATGAAAGAAGATATATGAAGAATAATGTTGGAAAAAGAGTTTACCCCATTGAAATAATCGAGGTAACAGACTGGCTGATGAAAAGTTGTATAATCTCAGTGAAGGAAGAAAAATGGCTTTACAAGGACATGTCCTCTTGAGATGGGAGAAAGAAGCCTGTTACTAAGCATGATCGAGTTTGGCTAAACTTCCTGAATCAAGAGCTGCACACATAGTTAAGGTGTTGTGGCTTAGCCAGTTGTTAAGGGTTGCCAAACCTTATCTATAAGTTGTTGAAAGACACACAGATTGACTTACGTCATGTCATTCTTCAGAAAAACGTCACTTTCTAGCCGTGTTTTAAACTACAAATGATTGTTTTACCATTCTCAAAATTGTCCACAGTACTACAAAGCATTTGCAAACCTCTCACATTCCTTTTTATAATCTTGGCTATAGATAGCTCTGTTGTATTTCAGGACCATTTCTCCAATTTATGATCAATGTGTCACTCAAGACATGCTCCATTTTAGAAGCTGCCCCTGTGTTTCAGATGATGCAATAATGACAGTAGGAATTACTATGTGTATGTTGGACACTGTGCTAAATGCTTCCTACTTAGACCTTGTTTTGTGATAACAGAACAATGCCATTGTTATTATCCCAATGCACAGATTGTGAGACTAAAGTTCAGAGAGGTTCATGCCAAAGTCAGCAGTGAAGATGTGATAGGTGCCCCTGAACACCTGCTTACTGCTGTTCACTGGGCAGCTTCAAGGGTGTCACTCGTGTGTTCCTTTCTCTAGCAGCCAACTTTGTTAAATCATCCTCATTTATACAAGAATACAGACATTCCAAGGTTTTCCTATAAAGCTTAGCACTTAGTTTTATATTTACAAATTTCTCTGTAAGTAAATGATAGGAAGTGATTATGTAATTCATATATCAAAAGTCATCTAAAATGTTTGTGGAAAGGAGAGCTACAGGCTGAGGCTGGAGCAGCTAGTTGGTGTGGCAGCGAAGACACCTCTTGAGCTACCTACATCTCATATCAAGAGTGTCTGGATTCAAGTCCTGGCTCTGCTTCTGACTCTAGCATCCTGCTAATGCATGCCCTGGTTGGGGCAGCCAGGGTAGGGAAGGCAGCAATGTGGGCTCAAGTACTTGGTTTCCTGTCACCCACATGAGACCAGAAAGGAGTTCCAGGCTCCTGACGTGAGCCTGGCTCAGTCCTGGCCTGTTTCAGGCATTTGGGGAGTGAAGTAGTGGATAGTTAATCTCTCTCAGGCTCTCTGTCCCTATCTTTCTCTACCCTTTCAAATAAATTTTAAAAAAAAATTCCAAAAGCTGATTTCAAAGGAATTTGGAATTCAAGCATTTTTATACTAGACATTTTTCATGAAGTATATCAGCACAGTCTATAATAATAGCAGTGATATGGAAAACAACACAAATACCCATCAAAAGAGGAGTGGATAAAGAAACCGTGGTATACCTACTCTATGGACTACTACTCAGCCATTAAAAAGATGAAATTCTACCATTTGCAACTGAATAGTCCCAACTAGAGGCCAGTATGCTCAATGAAATAAGCCAATCCCAAAAGGACAATTATATGTTCTTTGTGATATAAGGCAACCTTCATGCAAAATACAAGATCAACAGCCCTTTCAATATTGTTTTTACTACATCTCATAGGTTTTGATAGTTTTGCTTTATTTCCATTCACTCAAAAATTTTTTTATTATTGCCTCACTGACTCATAGGTCACACAGTAACATTGTTTGCTTCAAGAAAGTTTTTTATTTTCTTTTTCATTTCTTCAACACTTTGGTTATTCTGTAGCATGTTACTTCCTGTTGTTAACTTTCTATTTTTTTTCTTTGTTTTTGTTTTTATGGTTTTTCATTTAAGTGGATATATGATAACTGTAATAGACTGTCATATCCAGATGTGAAGATGCAATGCAGTATGCTTTAACTCCAAATCAAAGTTGGACTCCCAGTGAAACTGTTAAACATATCTTAACAATAGGATGCTGGACTGTCTGCCATTGTTCCTACCTGCAATGTCAAGATACACTGAAGTAGCACAATGATGGGCTTATGACTGCTTATGAAGGATCATAGTGTAAAAATGACACAAGGGAAATCCGGAGGTGGGGGCAGGCCTTGGGGATATGGAGGGAAACCCCATAGCCTATGGAATTGTTTCATAAAATACATACATTTAATTAATTACAGTAATTTTAAGTACATCAAAATAAACTTACCTTTTCACTCCATTTTCTACAAGCATGTTGAAGTACCCTCATATGGCCATATATATTAATCGTGTGGAGGAACTTTCAATGAAATAGTCCATCTCATACCCTTTCCAATTTACTTCTTTTAGCAAAAGGCTGTGCACTGTGTAGATACCACAAAGCGTGCATCTGCTATCTCTGGCAAAGTTTGAGACTAAATTTCAATCAGAGGCAGCAGTCTGTGTTAACAGATCAGTGGCATTCATGGGCCTGGCAAGGCAGCTTTCCGTCCGTAACATTACCGACTACGTGAACACTTCCATGGATAGTGTTCGACAGGGGTGTTTAGATTTTTGTGTGGCGTATGAGTCTTTGAACTTCTGGAATATGTCTTTTCAGTACAGTGTGAAACGGGGGCTATAATTATCTTCCTCTGAAAGTTCCAAGAGTTAGCTCAGCGGCGCAGGGAGTCTGATTCAGGCCCTTTCGCCATCTTGGCGCTCACTTTTCTGTGAGAAAACTCTTACACTCTGCTGCAAGCTGTTCTGCTTCAGGGACGAGGTGAAGACAGTGGGGCAGGTGGGAAGGCGTCATCTTCCCGTAGAGGGTAATCGCCTGTCCTTTGCTCACAGGATGATGACAGACCCATGATCGATGTCATGGATCAGCTGAGTTCTTCCATTCTGGAAAGCTTTATTCATGTCGCAGTTTCAGATTCAGTAAGTACACATTTGATCCTAATTACTAATAGCACCTTAACCATAGTTCTCATCTTGTCTAAAAAAGAATCAGAGAAAAAGTGATCTGGAAGAATGAGGCTGGGTGGAAAAGATGGGAGCTGTGTCGGATGAATAAATCGGCACAAAGCTACTCCAGACAATGAATGCCGGCTTAGAAGACAGAAAAATTTCAACCGTAATTTCAAACTTTACAAGAGTTGCTCAAGATGTTTAAAATGAATTTGCTTTTCTCAGCATACTTAACACTTTCTATGTACTTGGAGCTATGCACAAGACTTGATGTTCTGCTTACTATGTAACTTCTCTTTGTTTGGTGTTTATAGTTTACAAGATACTTTTGCATTTGTCTTATTTGATCCTCACATTTAGTGAAACTCACGCACATTGAGTCGGTAGTTGCAACCCCAGTAACATAGAAGCAAAGTGTCAGAGCCATACTTAAGCCTCTTTGGGTTCAGAATCTCATTTCCTAAAGAAGTAGAAGGGACATGGAAACTGGTTTCAGTTACCTTTTTACAAATAAAAGTATCACAGCAGAACCCCTATTCATTTCAGCTAAAGTAAAGCAGGGCATATCTGAGATTGCTTGGAGAATCCACATTGCTAAAGCCTGGTGCAGATGCTTGTTAATACAAGAAAAGCATCCAGGAAAGCATATGTTATGTAAAAAAAAAGATGCATGCATTTCAGAAAAAGAAATTCACACAAAAATAAATCTGTATTGTTTTCCATGAACTCTTGGAATTGCCTTCCTAATTATAAATGACCATAAAGACATTTGTGTGCTTTTTATTCCTTTTCCAACTGAAATTGAACACAGATTCCTGTTTTTAGTGATCTTCTTGCTTAGCGTCGTCATCATCATCATCATCATCGCCCACACTGTTCACCAGGCACTGCAGACCTTAAGAGTGAGAGTGACTAGTCTGGAAAAGTGGTCACCTCTGTTTCATATGCATGTCTGACTTCCCTGCAGATTTTGTTCACATGATTTTGTTCCGGGTTTAGCAGATTCAAAATCTGAAGCTACAGGTAACTAGGTCAGCAATGTTGAATTTAGGAAGATGCACAGAATGTGGCGTGGAGAAATGGCGGAAGCAGGGTCAACTTTGTGCCTGGTGTGTTTACATCTGTAATCTCCTACAATTTACTGAAGGATCAGGCGAGAACACCTTTATAATTCCCAAGTAATCAGTCAGCTTGAGACTGCAGCATTCATTTCCCCAGGTCATGGACTTCAGACAAAGCTCATGTTGGAAACGCAAGCCTCGGCTTCGACCCTCACAGCCCATTAGCCACCAAGGCCACTACTGAAGCACACTTCCCCTTGGGAACTCATGAAGATAAATCGTTCACATTAAATGCCCAACAAACATAAAGGCCATTTCCTCCCCTGGCACAGTAACTAGACCATTTGAAAATTAGTGTGTCTTATACTTTAATATCTGAACTTAAGAGAGAATGAACTACAAAGGCTTATCCATATCTTAAATGCCTATAGAACAAAATCACAGATTTGTATCTAGAGGTTTTAAACTATATGCTGTTTTGAATACATTCAATATACTGCCTACCATTGTCTATATCTACAATGTCATGATACACTTAAACAGCAGAATGCTGGACTTGTGACTGTTGCTGAATGACTATACAATTGTCATCATAGAGGGGAAGGGCAGTGGAGAGAGGAATGGGGGAATCCCTGTGCTTGTGGAACCATGTCATGAGAAATAACAGTGCACTTGATCTTAGCCAAAAGGCCGAGAAGCGATGAGAAATAACAATAAAAAAGAAAAATATGCGTATGTATTTTGGTCTGACAGCATAAGTCAAAAATAAGTAGTTATCTGAAAAAATATCTGTTGCATTCATGAAAGGAATTGGGTTCAGCAATCTCTCTATAGGATAAGGTTTTTGATCTAAGTAAAAATAAACTCATAGCAAAAAATATATATATGAGAATTGCAGGGATTCAACCATACCTGTGAATTTTGAAGATAAATAACAGAATTTTTTGTATGATAAAGCTATCACTCACCTTTACTAATTTCAGGGTTTCTTTTTTTTCCCCCAACAAATCTCTGCTAAGCCACTTCTAGTGCTATAGACATGAAAATTATCACAATGTGACCCTGGTCATTAAACTTTGCACTTAAGCTGCTTACTATCTAGCAGGAAAAAAAATCTTTGATGAGCACCCATTAGGACCACATGTGGTAGGTGCAGAGTGAGTGTTTTGGGTCCCAAGCTGGCCCTTTGCAGAGGTGGCCAGCAGGAGCCAATAGAAGGGGCCCAGCTTGTTGAGCCCCATTGAGGCCAGATCCCTTGAGCTGAGCTTTGAGGCACTGTCTCCTTCCTGTTCCCACAGGCAGCATTGCCCTTGACACACAATGTGGATTTGCAGTGGTTGGTGGAATGGAACGCCATCTTGGTCAATAGCCATTACGATGTGAAGAGCCCTTCCCACGTCTGGATTTTTGCACAGTCTGTCAAAGACCCTTGGGTCCTCTGCCTCTTCAGCTTCCTACGGCAGGAGAACTTGCCCAAGCACTGCCCCATGGCCCTCAGCTACGCATGGCCTTACGCCTTCACCAGGCTCCAGTCGGTGATGCCTCTGGTAGACCCAAAGTAAGGGAGCTCGCTGTTCTCCCCTGATTTGCTGCTTTTGCCATTTTCTCTCCTAAATTGTCATTCTGTCCAAAGGATTCAGTTGTTATCATCTCAAATTTGTAAACTTCACACTGCAGAATTCTTAAAGCTGAAAAAAACAATCTACAGTTTTTGTCTAGAAAAAACTGTAAAGGAGAAAAATATTTGTCTTAATAATAACTCTGGTTAATTATGGGTCTTACTGAACTTCTAATGGTTGAAGCCATCTTAACATCAGTTCACCTGCTCCACTTCTCATCCAAGGCAGGTATTTCCTAAACCATGCCCCCAAGTCCTTGAAGGACAGCTGTCTCTGAGTACCTCCTGTAATTTTTATTGAGTAAGTGATAGTTCAAACCCAGAACTTCATCTCACTTGTGTTTTTGACTGCTCTTTTTTTCTAGCAGCCCAATTAATGCCAAGAAAACCAGTACTGCCGGCAGTGGGGACAACTATGTGACGCTATGGAGGAATTACCTTATTCTGTGTTTTGGAGTCGCAAAGCCCAGTATTATGAGCCCAGGACACTTAAGAGCTTCCACTCCAGAAATAATGGCAACCACCCCTGATGGTACAGTGAGCTACGATAACAAGGTGACATGACATGCTTCAGAAGAATTCTTCTGTAAGGTTTTTTTTTAGCTTGTTTGTCTAGCATTCCCAGTGCAAATTGCACTGTGCCTGCCATCTGGAGTATTGTGGGATCAGATTTTCATCCTGCACATTCCTGAATTCCATTGAGTGTTTATGTGAATAATTTATGACTCCTCCCTGACAAGTGGGAACCAGAGATAAAGAGAAGTTGAACTTGTTTAAGACCATCCAGTGGCTTGTATTTATGGGATCCCGGAGGTCACATTCGTGTCGCCCATGTCACATTGTTCTCACTCCTCACCACCTTTAAAACATGCCCTGAATACTTTGTTAAAGATGCTGTTGTTAACTGAGCTGAGTTTTTTCTAAAACAGAAGGAGACTACCATAATTCTTTCTCTTTTAGAATTTGTGTTCCAGATGAGAAATATGTTTGTTGTGATACATCTGTAGGTTTTTTTTTCTTTCTTTTTTTTTTTTTCTGACTTGATGGCAGTGCCTTGGGATGTGGTTCAGTACTTTGGAAGTGTTCTGTGGAATCCTTGTATGATTTAAAGAACCATCAGTTAGCATACTGCTTCTTTTTCACGTTGAATCACCTTGTTTCAGGCCATAGGCACCCCGTCCGTGGGCGTTCTCTTAAAGCAGTTGGTGCCTTTGATGAGGCTGGAGAGCATTGAGATCACAGAATCCTTAGTTCTAGGATTCGGAAGAACAAACTCCCTGGTGTTCAGGTACAGTAGTTTTGATGAGTTGTGCTACATTCAGACATGCTACTGCTCTTGTAGTCCCAGTTGGTGACAGGTTGGGTTTGCGTTCTGGTGTTTGGAGGATCAATAGGTATTGCATGATCTCCTTTTTCACCTTCAGTTGATGTGCGTTTAACAAGCATGCCTTGCAAGTGGCTCACATCTTGCTTTGATTTTGTCTCCTAGTTTATTCAGTGTATGACTTTGTTTCAGATTACTGTAAGTGAGGATAATTGTGTGTCAGTCTCCAGTTAGGTTATACAGAAGCGATGATATCAAAATCATAACTGTATGTTAAAAAATGATAATAATCTCCTCTGCTCATCGGCCATTTATACCACACTCTCAAGGCTAAAAAGTGACAGAACCCTTTTGGTATATTTAATCACGTGAGTTGATGTTCCTGGAAGCCTTTTGCTCTTCCTTAATATGAAGGGACGTCAAAAGGTTTGTGAAATGTGGAGTTAAAAGTAGGTTTATTGTGTTGCAAAATTTTTTGAAATCTATCTGTAGACATATTCATGATATATATTTTCCTGGACTTTTTGAAGAATTCTTGTACAGGTAGATCTCAAAAATTTTTGAAACAAAATAAGTTTGCCTTCTAATTCCATTTTCTGCATATTTTCTGAAGTCCTCTAAGACAGCCAGTATACCTGAATTTTTAGATTCCTGTATTTTTTTAAAGATTTATTTATTTTATTACAAAGTCAGATATACAGAGAGGAGGAGAGACAGAGATCTTCCATCCGATGACTCACTCCCCAAGTGAGCACAGCAGCCAGTGCTGTGCTGATCTAAAGCCAGGAGCCAGGAACCTCTTCCGGGTCTCCCACACAGGTACAAGGTCCCAAGGCCTTGGGCCGTCCTCGACTGCTTTCTCAGGCCACAAGTAGGGAGCTGGATGGGAAGTGGAGCTGCTGGGATTAGAACTGGCACCCATATGGGATCCCGGGTCACTCAAGGGGAGGACTTTAGCCACTAGGGTCATTCCACAAATGGCCACAAAGAGCAGAAGTGGAACAAGTCAAAGCAAAGAACCTCAAGCTTGACCTGGGTCTCCTGCCTAAGTGCGGGGCCCAGCCACCTGGGCCATCTTTCATTGCTTTCCCAGCATGCTAGCAGGAAGGTGGAGCAGAAATGAAGCAGCTAGGACTTGAACCCGTACCCATATAGCATCACAGGCCATGCATTAACTGTACCACAACTCCAATCCCAAAAACTTAATTCTTAATGTTTCCATGTAGATAGAAAATGGAAAGTTCCATGCATCTCTGAAACATAGTGTTTGAAAAACAGAGACAATTAAAAATGTTGTTATTCATGTTTAGAGTCAGTTCATTTTTTTAATTTTTTAAGGATTTATCTTATTTTTCTTGGAAAGTCAGATATACAGAGAAGAGGAGAGACAGTGGAAGATCTTCTGTCCGATGATTCACTCCCCAAGTGACTGCAACGGCCAGTACTGCGCCAATCTGAAGCCAGGAGCCAGGAACTTCCTCTGGGTCCCCCGCACGGGTACAGGGTCCCAAGGCTTTGGCCATCCTCAGCTGTTTTCCCAGGCTACATGCATGGAGCTGGATGGGAAGCAGGGCCACCAGGATTAGAACCAGCGCCTATGTGGGAATCCCAGCACGTGCAAGGGGAGGACTTTAGGCACTAGGCTACTGTGCCAAACTCAAGAGTCAGAGTTTATTTTTAAAACAAGTTGTGGATTGTAACTGCTTTGGAGCTAATTAACCAAAGTTTTAACATTATTAATTAGTTAAGACAAAGCATTATATAGACATTTAGCAAGATAACCAAAACAATGCTGGAATTAATAACAGTCTTTATGAAAGAAACAGGTGCTCTTTTGCATGTCTTGTCCTCTCCCTTTTCTGAAAGTAACATGAAGTAACTAACATAGCTTTATGAACTGGGAAAACTAAAAGTGTGGGTTTCAGTTTTCTCAACTGCAAAATTGGTATAGTAAATAGAAATGAAGTATATGTAAAACAACAAAAGCAATAAGAGTAGAAGAATCAATCTCAGATTAACAGAGGGCATCTATTAACTGTTATCATACCTTGTAAATATTTGTAAAGGGTACCTGTTTGGTAGAGAAGACCATTAATATTGTTCCTATTTCTTGATGAAGAGATGCTAAGCTCTCATCTGGGGGAAGCAGGAAGCATAGTAGAACTTTTAGCTGTGTAAAATTCCTGTCCTTGGAGTTTTCTGGGAGATGTCATCTAAAAAGAACACAGTGTCCTGCCAGAAACATGACACAGATTGTAGGCAGAATGCACAGAGAGTAGTCTGGCATTAGCCTAGATCCCATATGTTGATGTGTTTTGACATGGTAATTCCGGAGTTATTTCGTAAAGAAGAGACTAACTAGATTAGCAAATATCAAGCTGGGAACCAGAGAATGTGAGAAAGGCTAAACTGCGTATTTTCAACACAAGCTTCCTATCAAAATGGCCTAAACTTATATTTGTCCCACATCAGAGAAAGAGGTTGATAAGAATTTTAAGGAGCACGCTAATCCTATACCTGTTGATGCTGGTATCATATATGGATGATGATGTCCCGGCTACTTCCCATGCAGCTGCAGTATGGCCTGGAAAAGCAGCAAAGGATAGCCCAAAATCTTGAGACCCCGTGACCACCTGGGAGACCCAGAAGTTCCTGGTTCCCAGATTTGGAGCAGCCCAGCTCTGGCTGTTGCAGCTAGTTGAGGAGTGAACCCGTGGATGAAAGATCTGTCTCTCCCTCTGTGTGTAACTCTGACTTTTAAAGAAAGTAGCAAAATAATAAAAATTTCAAAAACATTTAAACACTTGTCCATAGTTTGTATTTATTATGTAGCTCAAAGAGAAAATTCACCTCTGAAATCCAAAAAGACTCTGTGTATTAAAATGAACTATGAACCAGTCTCCAAAGAGCTCAGATCTCACTGGCCATTGCAGAATGGCACCTGTGTCTTCTCCTCTGTGGGGGCTGAAAATTTCTTGTGTGCAGGACTCGAGCATATTTTCAGCTCCACAACTTATAGTAAAGTACGTTGATCTTTGTAAGCACTTGGACAGTATTGTTTGATGGTTCAAGTGAGAGGTTTTTGCCATGGAGATTTTTTTTTTAAGATTTATTTTATTTTTATTACAAAGTCAGATATACTGAGAGGAGGAGAGAGAGAGAGGAAGTGGAGCTGCCGGGATTAGAACCAGCAGCCATATGGGATCAAGGCGAGGACCTTAGCCACTAGGCCACGCTGCCGAGCCCTGCCATGGAGATTTGCAAATAACTAAATAAAATCAAGTCAGCTGCTATGAACTGCACCAGTTACAGCACAACACTGGGACAGGGACAAATAATTGAACAACAGGCTGACACATCTTTCCAGTTCTGATGGGAAAAGCACAAGTCAAGGAAGATAATGTCAGAAGCAAAGTAAAGAATTTTAAAATGCAGTGATGGGGTGCTGAATAGATATATTTGTTCCAAGTTAGTTGTCAGTAACAGTGAATACCAAATGTTGATCTTTTTCTTCATAGAGAATTGGTGGAAGAACTTCATCCATTAATGAAAGAAGCTCTGGAACGCAGACCAGAGGTGAGATTCTGAATTTAAATAATTAAAACTTAATTTATGTGGACAAGGATGGGAATTTAAGTCAAAGTGAAAGATTTACCCTAAAGAGTATGAATACCCTGAGGGCCAGCACCATGGCGTAGCTGGCTAAGCCACTGCCTGCGACATGCGCGTCCCATATGGGAGCTGGTTTGAGTCCATTCTGCTCCACTTCCAATCCAGCGCCCTGCTGATGCACCTGGGAAAGCAACAGAGGAAGGCCCAAGGTTTTGGGTCCCTCATACACATGGGAGAGCTGGAAGAAGTGCCTGCCCTGGCTTTGAACTAGCCAAGCTCCAGTCATCATGACCATTTGAAGAGTGAACCAGAGGATGGAAGATCTCTGTGTCTCCTTTTGCTCTGTAATTGTGCCTTTCAAATAACAACATACATGCTTTTAATTTTGAACGCTCAATGTCATTTTCATTATTTTTTAGAATATAGTTTGATTTGCTTCCATTTGAAAGATTTTTAATGAAGAATTACTTATTTACTTGAAAGACAGAGTTACAGAAAGAGAAGTCTTCCAACTACTGGTTCATTCCACAAATTAGTGCTGGGTCAGGTCAAATTCATGAGCCTGGAATTCCTCCTGGGGCTCCAAAGTCTGGGATAGGAGCCTACCCATGTGGGTCGTTTTCTGCTGCTTTCCCAGGCCATGAGCAGGGAGCTGGATTGGAAGTAGAGCAGCTGGGACTTTAAGAGGTACCCATATGGGAAGTCGGAATCTCCCATACCATCTGAACCTGCTGTGTCACAATGCTGGCCCCTTAAAGTATTTTCATGTCCTAACCATCTAACTTCAAAACAACTTCAGAGATTAAATAGGAATTATTCCGTTGTTCTGCAAAAGGTTTACATTTAATTTTGGTTTGTAGACTTTTTCATAAGGAATCAGATGACCAAGAATATCAGTTGTCTGCCCATGTATGACATAATTTCTCTGAAATGAATCCACATGTTCTAGCATATAAAAGAAACTTATAATGTATCAGAATGAAAAAATAAATTAAAATATCATCAAAAAACTTCTCCTGAGGTATATTTGATGAGAAATAGCAGAAATTGAGCAGATTGAAACAAAATCCAAGCTGCCTCCGAGACCAGAGCTGATGGGATTAGCAGTGTCCCCTCCGTGTGTTTCCGATGCCGAAGCCTTTCAGCAGGTGCTGGGAAGGGAGGTGTGCTAGCCCTAAGCATTCCAGCCTTAGCATTTGTGCTGACCTGCTTAGGATCTGTTGCTCTCCTAGTCTGGGATAGCAAGGACTTTCTCAGGAGATGAGGAAGAAGGCAAATGCCTGTTGCCTTTCGAGCTTAGTAAATTGCAGTCGACTTGATACATGCCTCACCTTACCACACTTTCCTAAGCCAAGGTAACGCAGCCCTTCACTGTCTGTTACCTCCCAACATGCAGAATAAGAAGCGCCGGGAACGGCGAGACCTACTAAGGCTGCAACTACTCCGAATTTTTGAACTTCTGGCTGACGCTGGTGTCATAAGTGACAGGTGGGTCTTAATTCTACCAAACTGGTCAAAATTTTTTTCTTTTTAAAAAATATATTAACCTTTAACTCAGAAAAAAAAGAAGTACTTTCCCTTTTCATAAAATTAAGCAGCGAATTTACTTTTTTTAACATATATATATACACGTATATATGTATACATATATATTTATGTATATTTAAAAATTTCTTTATTTTGAAAGCCAGAGTTACAGAGAGAGAAAGGGAAAATGTAAAGTGTTCTTGCATCTACTAGTTCACTCTCGAGATGGCCACACTGGTCAGGGCTGGACCAGGCTGAAGCCAGGTGTCAGATGCTTTAGCCAGGTTTCCCACTTGGGTCTCAGAGGCCCAAACACTTCGGCCAGCTGCTGCTGCTCAGGTCATTCACAGGGAACTGAGAGTATCTGACATTGGAGGTATAAACAGCGGTAGGAAGCCTAGCATCCTAGTGTATGTTCAGTTCTCGATATGTTTGTCTCCCTTGTACAGTTCCTCTAGATGAATATATGTGTGTGCATGTTTGTATACATAAACATATATGTACACATATGTATGTATATCCTATATATATATACGTATATATATATATCCTGTATTTTGCATGAAGATTGCCTTATATTAGAGAAGATATATGATATTTTCCTTTTGGGATTGGCCTATTTCACTGAGTGTGATGGTCTCTAGTTGAGACCATTTTGTTATACAGGATATATTTCATTTTTTAAAATGGCTGAGGGTATTCCGTAGAGTAGATGTAGCAGCTTCTTTATCCATTCCTCTTCTGAAGGCATCTAGGTTGTTTCCATGTCTTTGTTATTGTAGATTGTGCTGATGTAAATATAAGATTACAGATCACTTTCTCATGTACAGATTTCCCTTCCTTTGGCTATATCCCCAGAAATGTGTTAGCTGGGTCATATGGCAGATCAATTTTCAGTTGTCTTAGCACTCTCTAGACTGACTTCCTCAGTGGTTGTACTAGCCTACACTCCAACCAACAGTTAAGTAGGATACCTTTTTCCCCACGTGCATGCTAGCCAGTGTTGTTAGAAGAGTTCTGAATGTTGGCCAGTCTCACTGGAGTTAGATGGAACCTCAATCTGGTTTTTTATTTGTATTTTTCCTAATACCTAGTGAACCTGAGCATTTTTTATATATATTTGCTGTTATAGCAGCAAATTTAGTGTCTGGTTTCTGTCATGCATCTTGTATTCCATGAGGCATGCACTGCTTTTGACATGAAGACTAACCACCTAAAACTTTGTTTCCTTAATTTCAGCACAAATGGAGCCTTGGAACGGGACACACTAGCCCTGGGAGCTTTGTTCTTAGAATATGTGGATTTGACCCGCATGCTGTTAGAAGCTGAAAATGACAAAGAAGTTGAAATTCTTAAAGATATCCGGGCACATTTCAGTGCCATGGTCGCCAACTTGATCCAATGTGTTCCAGGTAGAGTGTCTGATCACTGCAAATCACCTATCTTGTTTGCAAACATTCATGCTTTCCTACTGAGCCTTGCTTGTTAATCCTAAGGGCCTGTATACAAATGTAGGATCATTTATTGAGAAATTTGAAAATACACATGAGAACAAATTATAACTCAGCACAGGGTTGGAAAAGGGAACAATGGAAATTCCGTTTGACTTTTTACACATCATTTCTCTTTGTTTTTAATTTCTACCTGAAAGTGAACTTGTGTGATTTCCATAAGAATTAACTCCGAAGGCCCATTCACCCAAATGTCATTTTTTCCCACCGTGTTTGTGCCAGCCTGTAAGCATGTAATTTCAGCAATATCGCTGCTCCCTGACACACTAAATAGAATTTTACATAGATTATTGCATGTTATATTTCATTAATTATTACTTTATTGGGAGAATTACCTTTCAGAGAGCAAGTGGATGTAAAAGCATTTTCATTATGATACAAGCTTGGAAAACAAAACAGCCAGTCAATTGATATAAAAAGAAATTGAAGGGTTTTAGGTATAATTTCAAAAAGCTGCAACCCCAACTAATACTTCTGCTTCTGGTGGTGTGTTACATCTTATCAGTCCTCATGTTGGAGGAACCCAAATAAAGAGTTAGATCAACGTTTTCGGATGACGTGGATTTGTTTGAAGCAGTCTGTGCTGTGCAGCCTAGCTCTCCCTAAAAGTAGGCAGTAGTGTCAAGCAGACATTTAGTGTATCAGCAGCAACTAAGTGGCAAGTATTGCAGTTTCTTAGATATTAAAGCATGGTGACATTAGTTCCATTTTTTATTTGTGTTCCTTACGAGTGTAGCTGCTACTGACTACTGTGGCAGGAGGCAGGAGATGGACTTCAAAAGTTCTGCTTAAGTTTCTAAGATAAGCTTCATTCCCTAAAGAAAAAATAGCACTATGGAATGGAATTGCTCAAAAAACTTAGGAGTATGTCACAGGAGTACTTCAACACATTCCTGGGTATTGAGCCTAGCAGTTAAGGCATTGCTTCTGAGTCCTGTGTGCCTCAGAGTACCTAATTTTGATCCCCAGCTCTGCTTCCTACTAAATGCAGACTCTGGAAGAAGGTGTTGATGGCTGGAGTGGCTAAGTTCCTGCCATTGATATGGGAAACCTGGATTGAGTTCTTGGCCCTGGCTTTGACCCAAGGCTGGGCTCTGCCCCATGTGGACATTTGGGGAGTAAACCACAGGGTGGGAGCTCATCCCGCCTGTCTTACTCTCTCTCTTTGTCTCTTTCCTTATGTGTGTGTGTGTGTGTGCATTTGCATATATGTCAGCCTTCCAAATTAAAACAAGTTCAAGGCAAAATAAGAATCAATCATGAATCTATTTTGATTGTAGAAAATTGTGATATCCGTGGATTTTTTTTTCTTACTGTGAGCTTTCCATATACTTTTTTTTTTTTAAGATTTTATTATTATTGGGAAGCCAGATATACAGAGAGGAGGAGAGACAGAGAGGAAGATCTTCCATCCGATGTTTCACTCCCCAGGTGAGCCGCAATGGGCCGGTGCTGCGCCGATCCGATGCCGGGAACCAGGAGCCTCTTCCGGGTCTCCCACGCGGGTGCAGGGTCCCAAAGCTTTGGGCCTCCCTTGACTGCTTTCCCAGGCCACAAGCAGGGAGCTGGATGGGAAGTGGAGCTGCTGGGATTAGAACCGGCGCCCATATGGGATCCCAGGGCGTTCAAGGCGAGGACTTTAGCAGCTAGGCCACACCGCCAGGCCCATCCATATACTTTTAAAGACCCCTGCTAAGGAAGCAATCCAAATTTTTGGCACCGAAGTACATTTATCCTCTAATTCCGCCTTTTTACACACACTCTGAAGCTGCTTTATGGAATAGTGATATGGACTGTGCTGCATAACAGAATCTAACTCTTTGTTTTTCTCCCTAGTTCATCACCGAAGGTTTCTCTTCCCCCAGCAAAGCCTGAGGCACCATCTTTTCATCCTGTTCAGCCAGTGGGCAGGACCCTTCAGCATTATGTTTACTCCTCTGGATCGATACAGTGACAGAAACCATCAGATTACAAGATATCAGTATTGTGCATTGAAAGTAAGTGTCATAAAAAAAAGTATCATTTTCCTCACTTATTTTTGCCAGATCAATGTTTTGTTTCTTCCAATGCACAACCATGCCTAAAATAGAAGTCTAACATAAATAATGCAATGTGATTGATCTGGCATGTGATAAAATATAAGTGCACATGCAAAAGAACCCAGTGGCATACACACAAAGGTACACGCGCTCACATGGACTTCAAAGTGGACGTATCCACGTTGATAACTGTAGATATTTAGATCCAAGTATCCCAGATCTGTTGCCAATTCCACAATGCAAAACTTTGGCAAGTTCGCACTTTTCCGATGTTTCTACGATTGAAGAACCATATGACTTTTCTGATTTACCCTTTAATAGTTGCTCTACCCAGGAACTTTCACCCTAAAGCACAAAGTGACATTCAAGTTTGAAATCGAACAATAGCCATGCTTCCCTTTTAGCCTCCTACCTTTCACTCTTGTGATTGGCAGAAATAAATTTCCACACCTTGAGGACTGATGTAAAGCTTCAACAGTGTGACTCTGTGTGGCCGCTCTGTGCGTTCTCCAACTGGTTCAGTTGGCCTTGGTCGCAGTGGAGCTGATGGAAGCCCGTTAGACCTGGTGGATGTGCATGCATCAGGATCGCCCTTTCCTTCATTCTTTTCCCCTTTGTAGAAAGCAATTTCTGCATTTTTCAGTTTTTTGCTTTTTCTTAAGGATCATGAATACTTTTATATTTTTCAAAGCTTGCCAACTCAGAAAATTAGTCAAAATTCGTTAAAAAGGCAACATTTGAAAAAGTGCTATTTATCCTATAAGCACAATTTACTCAAAATCATTACTGAAAAATATGTTTAGATGTGGTTGTTAATTCCCTTTGAGTATGCTTTCATCCTAAAGATTGGTTATAGTCATGAAATTACATGTCCATGAAAAATAGACTTCCAATGTTTTAACTCACAAAAAGAGTCAAATCACTTTTTTGTTAACTCTACTCTTGAAGTCTTTAAAATCTTGAAAGAATAACTGCTTTAAGAAGTCTCTGGCTTACGAATCAGTTATGTTTTAGAAAAACAGCTGCATATCATTAGATCTTTCTTGGTTTTATTCTCATGTTTTGTTGTGTCTTATTGTTAGGCCATGTCAGCAGTATTGTGTTGCGGCCCTGTGTTTGACAACGTGGGCCTTTCTCCAGATGGCTACCTCTACAAGTGGCTTGATAACATTCTAGCCTGTCAGGATTTACGAGTAAGTACTACGCAAGCATGCATTGTTTTTAAAAGCATTGTGGATAACGCATCTCTTCATAAACAAACTATACAAGTTGTTTGTACAACTATGATGCAGCATCAAATACACAGTAACATGTACTAATACATGTTATAAGTTAGGTTGTCAGTAAAGTCTTGACCAAACTCATCCTGTGTTCACAGTAACATTGAAGTAGTAGTGAAAAATAAGATCGCTGAAAGCAACATTTGTAGGACCAGCACTGTGGCACAACAGGCTAAGCCATTGCTTGCAACACCAGCAGCCCAGATTGTACGTGGGAAGGCAGTGGATGCTAACCTAGACTGCTTGGGCCCCTGCCACTCATGTGGGAGGCGCAAGGAAGCTGATGGCTCCTTGATGCCCTGGCTCAGCCTTGACTGTAGTGGCCACTTGGGCAGTGGACCAGTGCCTAGGAGATCTCTTTCCTTCTGTCTCTCTCTCATCCTCTCTAATAAATAAATCATACAAGAAATGTTTCCAGATAACCAGTGAGTCAAAGAATTAGTAACAATGGAAAATATATAAATCAAGAATAATGAAAATAACAAGCCGTGAGCTTTAATAAAGTCTTGCTTGGAAAGAAATGTGTAGACTTAAAAAAATACATTAAAATAAAGACTAGCTATCAGTCCCCATTAATATCAATCACCACATAGCATATTAATACCATACCAAACTCCTGAAAAATGGATTGGATAAAGTGACACTTAAAAATAAAAATTCCTAAATATTAGTGTCTATAAAATCAAGTAATCATCAGAAAAAAAAAACAGTTAAAAGCCTAATAAGATTAATAAATCCATGACAAGTCTGATCCAGAAAGAAACTAATTTTAGCAGATGCAGGAAAAGTATTTGATAAAATTCTGCATTCATGAGAGCATTTCCTAGAAAAACTAAATAGAACATCTGTAGCCTGGTTAAAAATGTCCTAGGAATCCCAATGTAAGCACTGTTTTTAATAATTAGTATTAAAAGGCTGGTGCAGTACTTAGTGGTTAAAGTACTCACCCTGCATGTGCCAGGATCCCATATGGGTGCTGGTTCTAATCCCAGCAGCTCCACTTCCCATCCAGCTCCCTGCTTGTGGCCTGGGAAAGCTGTCAAGGACAGCCCAAAGCCTTGGGACCCTGTACCTGCCTGGGAGACCCGGAAGAGGCTCCTGGCTTCTGGCTTTGGATCAGCTCAGCTGCAGCCATTGCAGCCACTTGGGGAGTGAACCAGCAGATGTGTCTATGTGTCTCCTTCTCTCTGTATATCTGCATTTCCAATAAAAATAAATCTTAAGAAATAATAATTAGTATTGAAAATGTTCCCCCTGAGATTAGATTAACCAAGGAAACTCACTTTCAACACTTCTTTAATATACTGTCAAGTATTCCATGGTTCAGGAACAAAGAAATATGAGGAATGAAAAAAAAATGTTCATTACTCACAGAGGATGCTTTTATGCAGGTGGAAATCGAAAATAATCTGTAGATAAAGTATTGGGATTAGTAATCCAGTTTAGTTTGGTGGATAGTTAGAAGATAAATAAATAATTTCAATATGGCAGGAATAAGCAATTAGAAAAATCCTATAAAATATAATAACATTCAAGTTATGAATTAACATTAAATATTTCTGAATAAATTGTATAATTATATAATACCAGGCCTGGTGCCATGGCTCAGTGGCTGAATCTTCACCTTGCATTCACTGGGATCCCATTTAAGTGCAGGTTCATGTCCAGGCCGCTCCACTTCCGATCCTGCTCCCTGCTTGTGAGCTGGGAAAGCACTGGAGGATGGTGGACACAAATGGGAGACACAGAAGAAGCTCCTGGTTCTTGGCTTCGCATTGACTGTTGTGGCCACTTGGGGAATGAACCAGCAGAATGAATATCACAGTATCTGTCTGTCTGCTCTCTGTAAATCTACCTTTTCAGTAAAAATACATAAATCTTAAAAAAAAAAACCTTGATTTATATTTCTCCTGCATAGCAGGATATAAACACTAGCGAGAAAAACTAACAGATATAAATGGGAGAATATATCATGCTCAGGAATTTGAAGATTTAATGTTGTGAAGATGTCAGTTCTCTACTATTTTAGAGACAGTATAACCTCAAGCTTCAAAAAGATATTTCTTTTAAATTTTTATTTACTCATTTTTAGTTGAAAGGCAGAGACAGAACCAGATGGACAGAAATGTTTAACTACCTGGGTCACTTCCCAAATGCCTGCAGCAGCCAGGGAAGCACCAGGCTGAAGCTGGGAGCCAGAGACTCAATGGAGGTTTCCCAGGGGAGCACTGGGCTGAAGCTGGGAGCTGGGGATTCAATGGAGGTTTCCCAGGGGAGCACCAGGCTGAAGCTGGGAGCCGGAGACTCAGTGGAGGTCTCCCAGGGGAGCACTAGGCTAAATCTGGCAACCGTGGACTCAGTGGAAGTCTCCCAGGCGAGCACTAGGCTAAATCTGGGAGGTGGGGTCTCAGTGGAGGGGTCTCGTGGGTGGCATAGAACCCCTTACTTGAGCCTCACTGCTGCCTATCAGAGTTAAAATCAGTGGAGAGCTAGACTCTTACGTAGAGCTGGAACTTGAACCGAGACACTTGGATGTAGGATGCAGACATGCCAAGCAGCATCTTAACTGCTAACACCGCTGACCAAACACCCTAAGAGATTTGTTTTAAGATAAACATGAATTGCAAAGGACCAAGCATCACTAAGACAAGTTTAAACACAAGCAAAGTTAAAGCACTTGTTTTAATAGACTAATTATAAACCTACAGTGATTAAAACACAGTGCCATTGGTTGAAGAATAGATAAATACGGTCAGTAAAATATAGAAGGCAGCTAGAAAATGACCAACCAGCATACAAGGAGATTTATTTCATATCATAGGTGACAATAGAAAAAGGAAGTTTTTTCAACAAGTTGAGTCAAGCGGATAGCTGTATCACTCCCTACTGAAATGATTGTGGGTGGAGTATATACCTAATCATTTAAGTTCAGATACTACAATTTCTGAAGAAAAAATACAGAATAATATCTTCATCCTGGAAATTAGGGTAAAACTTCTTAAACAGGATATAGCAATCATTGGCCATGTGCAAGAAACAAGTGCTAACTTTCACTCCCTGAAAGACACCTGTAGTAGTGAAAACAGCCGTAGAATAAGAGATGCTATCACATAACCAGCAAAGAGTTCTTTCCTAGACTATGGAAAAGACCCCTACAAATTAATAAGGTCAGACTGAGTTAAAAAAAAATAAGCCAGAAACCGAATTTATAAAAGAGGTTCCTTAAACGGTCAGTAACTGTAAAAGGTTCTCAAGCTCATTCATAACTGGTTCATTCAGATGGCTATTAGGAAATCCCATAGAACTGGGTTAGCAACAGGAATTTATTTCTTATGCTTCTTGGCCGTTATCCTGGCTGCACCCTCACATGGCCAAAGGGTAAAGGGAGTCAGAGCACTAAACCCAGTCCTGATGACACTTCCAAAGCCCTCTGCTGCACGTGCCAACACAGTTCTGGCAAAGATGTGGACAAAGGGGGGGCTCTCTTACATCAGCGATGGGAATGTAGTTTAGTGCAACCCATGTAGAAGCCAGTATGATTACTAAAAACTCTAGGAAGAGACTTGTCATATACCCAGCAATGCCATTACTGAATATATAGGCATATGCCAAAAAGATACAGTGTATCAGAGAGATGCCTAGGTCTACATGCTTATAGCAGTATTGTTCACAGTAACTGAACTGTGGAATCAACCAGGGTATCCTTCGTTAGATGAATGGATAAAGAAAAGTGTGAGATACACACACAATAGGATATTATTCAACCATATAAAAGATTAAAATTCTTTGATTTGCACAAAATAACAGGAGAACAGCATACTGGGTGAAATATACAGGAGTCACAGACTACCTGTTCTCCCTTAGAGGTGGTAGTTAAAAAAGCAATCAAAGAAATGCCAGTATCTGTTTTAGTGCTACTATAGTGTCTTGTCAAACTTTGTTTTGAATCTTCATCTGGACTTTTGACCTGATGGTGGCCACAATGACATATTCAGTTAATTTATCATATCCTCATAAATTGTATGCTGTATCTATTTCATTCTCCAACACAGATTTTCTGAAGTGCAGTTAAAAACCAGCTCATTTTCCTTCAAGTCAAACTAACTTGTAAGGAACTGTTATTTAAAAACCAAAAAGATTTATTTACTTTTATTGGAAAAGGGCAGATACACAGAGAGAAGGAGATACAGAAAGATCTTCCATCGGCTGGTTCACTCCCCAAGCAGCAGCAATGGCTGGAGCAGAGGCAATCCAAACCCAGGAGCCAGGAGCTCTTCCAGGTCTCCCACATGGGTGCAGGGTCCCAAGGCTTTGGGCCATCCCCTACTGCTTTCCCAGGCCACAGGCAGGCAGCTGAATGGGAAATGAAGCAGCCAGGATACGAACCGGCACCCATATGGGATCCTGATGCATACAAGGCGAGGACTTTAGCTACTAGGTTACCATGCCAGCCCCAGGAACTATTATTTTTAAGTCCTTGGGTGTGATGGATTCCGCTCTGATTTTACTGCTCATCACTTAAACCCGTCAAGGAAACTCGATTGAAGATGTCTGGCCAGCCAGTTAAAATATATCTCCCATCTTGACTCAAACCCCACAAGAAAAAAAAAGGTCAGAACTGTTGCTTCTCCAAGTGGGTACAGCTTACAAGGAGAGTGGGAATTTCCTAGAACGTGGTAATGGGGCGGGGAGTGTGGCCTCCTGGCACCAGGCTTCTCCTGGACCACTCTGTACCTTCCCTTTCTGATCCTGTATTCCTAGGAGATTTAGGTCTCATCAGCTAGCAGTCTTCATTCTGCTTAGCATACGTTTCAAATGGAAACCTCTGGTCAAGAAGAGTCTCTTGGGACTGGATTTCTTTTTGTAAAAGGTTCGCACTCAAGCTTCATGCAGTGCATTTATTAATTGAGCCTCTTAATAATATTCTGATTTTCCTTAGAAGATTTTATGTAGAAAGAGGATAGCTTTTTTTTTTTACCAAGCACATATGTTCTTCAAGCAAATGTTAAATGCAAGAAAAAAATATTGCCAAAAATGTCTTTGCCACCTTTCCAGACTTAAAAATTGAAAATGAATCGATTATATGATAGATTTAGATAGTCAAATTTAATCTGTACGTTTTAGATTTCCATTGTAACACTGCACCCTCCTCAGAAAGAATGTGTGCCTTAAAGTCAACCAAAATAGATTTTACTAAGTTTATCTTGGCTAAGCTTGACTTTGTGTCTTTCTGTAGAACATTCGTAACTAGCAATGATTTTCTTCCTCTGTTCAGGTTCATCAGCTCGGCTGTGAAGTTGTTGTCTTGTTACTGGAACTCAATCCTGACCAAATAAACCTTTTCAACTGGGCGATTGACCGATGCTACACAGGTTCCTACCAGCTGGCTTCTGGCTGCTTCAAAGCCATAGCCACTGTGTGTGGAAGCAGGTATGAATCTTAGTGATCGGCAGCAAATGGAATTCATGATATATCTGTTTTGCAATAATGTGAGCGAGTTTTGAGAAAATACAAAATGCATGTCCTCAGCAGATGAACTATTCTGCATACAACTAAGCTTGTTTTCTCATTTTCTTGGAGGAGTGAATTATGGTTATTGCATGCTACCACCACTACCCCACCACTCCCCAAGGAACAGACTGATTTACTCCTTCCAAATGCCTGCAGTGACAAGACTGGGCTTGTGCCAAAGCTAGAAGCTAGGAATTCCAGGTCTCCCTTATGGATGGCAAAGACCAGTTTCTTGAGTCGCCACAGCTACCTGCCAGGGTCTGAATTAGCAAGAAACATGGACTCAGGAGCCAGAAGTGGGAATTGAGTGCGGGCATTCTGACATGGGATGCAGGCTTCTCAGCTTCTCAACTAGGAGAGTGACTGTCCAACCCAGCGTGCATTTCTGTAATTGCCTCAGAATTCACAGTGAAACACTGGATATGTATTTGAAAATCATTTTTTAAAAGATAACATTCAAAGAATTGAAAAATATGTTCAAAGCATTTGTGATAAGCATGAGCCATAAACCTGTTAGCTGTCTTCAGATCCATCTCAGGAAGTAGCCTAACCATAATAACCCACATTTGCCCAGAACTTCAGAAAAGAAACGAAAAGTATAGCACTGCAAATTCCACAGATTACACTTTCAAAATCACTCCCCAGAAGAGCAGGCACTTGACCTAGAAGTTAAACCCCAGCTCCCCACAGCAGCATAGTTAGATTCCATACCCAGCTTTGGCTCTTGACTGCAGCTTCAGTGTAGACCCTAGGAACCCACAAGATGACTCAAGCAATGGAGTTCCTGGCCTGCACCCCTGGCTCCTGGCTTCGGCTGGCCCAGCTCAGACATCCCCAGCACTTGACAATGAAACAATGGGTGGGAACATTCACAATCTCTCACTCTCCTGCTCTTTTTCTCTCTCGTTCTCCCTTCCCTCCCTCTCATCCCTCCCTCCCTTCCCTCCCTCCCTTCCTCTCTCCCTCCTCTCTCTCTCTCTCTCTCTCTCTCTCTCTCGCTCTGTTTACTCTCTCATATTAAAAAAAAAACCTGGTTATATGTATTAGCCATTCAAAGCTATAATTTATTGAGTGAAATTATTTCATAGCAAAGATGCTGAATAGGTAAATGTAGATTCTCTAAGTTGCATAAACTATTGGCAAGAAAAAATTATATAGCAGGAAAATTGAGGGAATGCAGCTCAACTTTATTTTTAAAAAGACTTTTCATAGATTGAAATTTTTCCTTTTAAATTAAATGTATTTTAAATAGCAATCTTGAACTACTGGAAGAAGGGAACAAAAATGAATTTGTTTTAGATTCTAACCTGTTATAGGACTAAGTTAATAAGAACAGTGTTTAAAAGACAGCTTTTTTTTAGTAAACCCAAAATGAGTATGCTATTTAAAGGTATAAGTTTCTATTTAAAATATTTATTTTTTAAAAAGTCACAGATATCATCCTATGTCTGAAGCTTTTATTTTCCCTAATCTTGGTAGTAGAATTTTTACTGTATATCTCCAGAAAAGCTACAGCAGATGGATACAACCCAAACTGATTTTCTGTTCTATTTTGTTTCCTAATAGAAGCATTATTTTTAAATTATTTATACCCATAAGACATTGCCAAAATAATATTGTTACAAAACCTCTCCTTCCAGATTGTTTTTTTCTATTTTCAGATATCTCAACATTTTAAAAATAAAAATGATGTCCATAACAACTTGATTTCAAAATATATGTGTAGAATCTACAACTTGTACCTTTTTTCTCTGACAAATGCAAGCAATGAAAGTTTTGCCTCTTAGCAGTCTTTCACCTAGTGAACTTGGCTGGAACTATCATAATCAAACTTGTTTCATTACATGATCATCTCATAAAATATCATACTACATTCCTCTTACTGAATCTAGGTATTTTTCCTTAAGGAAAAAAATGAATGCTTTTTGAATTTAGCAATATTGTCCCAATCTCAGTAATCTCTCTAATCACAGAAATGTTACTTCAGAAAACACTCCGTGCTCCAAATAGATCTGGTTATTTGAGGTATGCTAGGTCACCCCTTAGGCTTCTTAGACACACGTCGCATGTCTGTGTACATTTGTGATGCTTGTGGCTTGTCCAGGAAGGACACCGGGCCGGGGACCCCAGGACCTCACAGTGGCTAACACTCCTGCCACCTCTCACCATGGGCAGATTCAGAGTTTGAGTTATAGCCGAATTTGTTCTTTCTCGGCTCATGTAGTCTAGACAGGCCTCCAAATATGTGCCATCTTTGAAGTTATGTCTCAAAATATTTTTTTAAAGAACAACAACTCTTGTGTTCTAAGCATTGACTTGATTTGTTCTCTGTGAGTTTACATCTGAGAAGCAATTAAGCACTTTATCTTATGAAATATGGTCCTGAAGAGTCATTTCCATGATGAATCATGCTTTAAATGTCTTATCTGTATAGTAATGCCTGCAAGCCATTTTCCACAATAAAGAATGTTTCTTGTAAAATAATTACCTCCTTTTTTCAAATAAAAATGATCACATGTTGAATTTAGTTTATGAAAAGATTCCTCTTAAAACTGGGTCATCTTAAAAGATTAGGCACTGTTAAGTGCTCTTGTCAACTTAAATTTTTTACCTTTAGTTTTAGAAGAAATCTTTCATTTTTAAAGATTTATTTTAATTTTATTGGAAAGTCAGATGTATAGAGAGGAGGAGAGACTGAGAAGAAGATCTTCCATCCATTGATTCACCCCCCAAGTGAACGCAATGGCTGGAGCTGAGCCGATCTAAAGCCAGGAACCCTGACAACCTCCAGGTCTGCCACATGGGTGCAGGGTCCTAAGGCTTTGGGCTGTCCTCGACTGCTTTCCCAGGCCACGAGCAGGGAGCTGGATGGGAAGTGGAGCTGCCAGGATTAGAACCAGCACCCATATGGGATCCCGGGGGCATTTAAGGCAAGGACTTCAGTCAGTAGGCTACTGCACCGAGCTTGAAATCATTCATTTTTACATTTAATTACATCAGTTACTTTTGTGATTAGCTGTGATGATGAAGAAATTCATCTTCTATGTTCTTTTTTGTGTATTTACAGAACTAGGGCAGTGTGTATGTATGTGTATACAGGTTAGCTACAGGAGGCTATGCTATGATCTGGGAGATGGGAAGGCAGAGTGGAGCTAGGGAAGTGAGGATGAAGTAGCAAATGTAACATTGATTTTGAACACGTTATCATGAAACAGGTTTATGTGTTTGACTAGGAGCTGTTAAATGTTGGTCAGGACTGTAATACTGCATGAAAGGAAACAGCTTACCTGCCAGATAGCTTTAGTTCAAAGAAATATTTGGTTTCTGTGCATGTTCTTACTAACTTCCCCTCAACTCCCTATGAGATCAGGGTGGAACAGATAAGGAAACTGAAAAAGAGACCAAATGGCTCTCCAAGGATATGAATCAAGCTGAAAGGTACATTTCGTAGGCCATTTGAAATCCCTGGCTTAACCACCAGAGTTCCCTGCACGTCTACTTAAATACGCCTTTAAATTCTTTTTTTAGTTTTTACCCTTTAACATAATCTTAAAGTGTTTATTAGATATTTTAGAATCTTACATAAGGTCAAAATTTTAGTTTTTAAAGAATGTGTTTGCTTTGTTTTGGGGGAATAGTTCTTTCGCTCCAAGTTAACTTTCTATAAATCAGACCTGGTAAAGTTGGATTCTTAAAAGTGCCTCACATTTCTTAAGGAAATCCCACCCGTCTCCAGGCAAGGAAGGCACAAGATTAGGATTCATGAATCGCTGTGGCACTCTGTACCTGGTGACAGAGCCACGTCCTGTCAGCCTACTAGAGTGTTTCCGGAAAGCACAGTGGAGGTTTGGGCCCTGGAAACCGAGTATCTTTGGTTCACCTCTTTCATATTTAGGTTCCTATTTGATTGTTACCCTGTATGATCACAACTGTTAATTCTTTTTAACCCTTCCTCTAGAACATTTTATTCTGTTGTTCACATCTAAGAACAACCTTATATTTATGCTGTTTTGTTCATTTAAAGTGTTTCTTCTTGCTTTGTCTGGTTTTCTCTCACTTCCTGGATCTGTGCATGAATTCCACACTCAAACTTCTGCACCTCATTCAATGCCCTCAGTGCCTGATCAAGTGTATCAGCAGGAGGGTTTGTCTCCCCCTTTTCTGCCTTTAAGCCCCCAATGAAACGACAGTATTTTCCAGTGAACTTTAATGTATAAATATGTTATTGAATCCCAGAGCCTGGAGACAAAGCTGTGGGTCTGGCATCTCTGCTACTGTGGGACTCAGGAAGGAGTTCCTTTCTACTTTCTCAGAGAATTTTGCTTCTAGATACTGCAGTTTGTAAGAATGCCAGATTGGATGGGCTTATAGGGCAGCCACCATCCTATTCTGGGTTGTCTGCAAGGCTGAGAACACCATGTATTAGACCTTGAATACTTTGGAATCAGACCTGAACAGAGCATAAGCCCCACCCCTTCTGTGTGCTCTTGGAAGAATCCTCAGCTCTCTGGGATTACGGTAAATGAAATGGAGCCAGAGGCATTGGTGAAGCGCCTGGCACACAATGAGCACCTGGTCTTGGCCGTGCTGTCATGCCCACTGTTGTGTGGAGGCTTTCACTGTTACCCAGCAGACACACTAGCGTTTCACTGTGTTTGTTTCAAGTAAAAGTTTCAGAGACATAATCATTGTAGACTGCACATAGACACAGCTATTTTGGAGGGACAACATAGCCATGTCTACCAAAGCTAAAATGAGCCTTTGGCCCTGAAAGGGTTCTTCTAGGCATGTTTCCTAAAGAAAGAACATTTGTGTTTGTTGCTCTACGATAGTGGGAAGTTGAAATTAGCCTAAATATTGTCAGTGTATGTCAGAGGTTGACTTCCCCAGGACACAGACTCTGAGATGGAAGTTGCGTTGCAGAAAATGTATTGCGGAGTGCCCTTGGGGCTGACGTTAACAGAGAAGTAATGGAAGCAGGACTGAGCAGAGGAAAGAAAATCGTGGTTAGTGCCACGGTTCTAGTCCTGGGCGGCAGGCCTGACTCCGGCTTGGGCAAACTTCTCTGGCTGAAGTTATTTTCAGAGAATTCAGCTCAGCAATGTCTACTACAGAACCTTAGTTGATGAGTTGAGTACCTCATTCTTAAAATGAGAGAGCATACAACAGCATCAACAACATGAATTGTTCTTTATGGTGTATCCATACTGTGGAATACTATGCAACTAGTAAGAAAACTGAAGCAAGCCTTATAGTTCAGTGAAAAATGAAATCACAGATATTCCACACACAGGTAGCAGAGCTACATTTGTGTTTAAAATCCTGTGCATTGAGGAAAAAACACTTAAATGTACATGTATGCCTACATGCTTTTTTAAAAAGCTAGGAACACACATGAAAATACTGCCTCCAAGGTAGGAAAGAGCATATGATAAAAAGAAAAATACACAGAGTACATCCACATTTCATTCTATACATTTACCTATAGCCACCAACAGCTTGCCAGCTGTTTGAATGATGCGTCTTTAATGGGTTCTTCAGCCCTGGTGTACTGCTTAGATATTTTAGAAGAAAAATATATTAATGTATGAACAGTATTGTAAAAAAAAAATACATGATAATACTAAGTGGCCTTTTTGTTGTGTGTAACCAGTTCTCATTCTCTGTCACTAGACTTGCTGGTAAATGGGATATCATCATAGTAAGATTATGAGTTTTTTAAAGGCTTGTTGTGCTAGAACAAAACTTTTTAAGCAATGTTATTTTCTAGAATTAAGTAATAGCATATAAACATGAAAATGTAATGTACTATTATATATGTGTATGTTCCATAATATATGATTATGTAGAATAGAATTAAAAATAGAAGCCACAGGACTATCTGCAGACTATCTGCAAATTGCCTGAAATAAACATCTATCACTACCCTCTGCATCTAGACCATCATTTGTTTTTCCCACCAGGAGTTCTGGATTTATCCTCCCTTTTTTACTGTAAAGAAATACAGTGGAAAGAAGTCATGCCTAAATATCAAGGAAAAAAATTCAATCTCCATATTCCATTTGGTTGTACTGCAAAGGGCCGCATCATCTATTCAGTGTGTTCCCAGTCCCTTAGTGCGAATCTGCTGGCTAGTTCCGTAGTGTCTTACAGATATGCCTCCTCCCTCAGGTCGCTATTACCCCTGCCCTGATTCAAGCTCCTCATCAATTGCCTTTTGGATTGTTGTCACTCCTTCGACACTTGGGGCCTGCTACCTGTTCTCCCACTCTACCCCACCCTTTGCACCCCTCCTCCCGGCCTCACCAGCTCTGCCTCATTAGTACCTCGCGCTGTATTCCTTATCATTATCTAGCACTTTGTGAATTTGGGTGAATCCAATGAAAATATAGATCAAATGAGCTGTTGGTGTACACATCTCCTCTCCTATCTTCTCACTCGTATTTGGTTTTCATTAATCTATTTGCATGAGATAGACTTTTGTGTTCTTTTACACTGGCACCATGATAGTCCAGTTTAGACAAAAGCAGAGAATAGTCACTTTCCTTCACTGACTCCAAGCGAAAGACACAGGTAAAAATGGGCCTAGGACTGTCACTGGGATGCAACTGAGATCGTGGTGCCATCTAGAATTTGGGGAGGTGCTGATCTATCAGGATGACCTGCCAGGCTGTCTTACGAACTCTGCTGCTTGTGTGTATTTTTTAGGAACTATCCTTTTGACATAGTGACACTGTTGAACCTGGTTCTGTTCAAGGCTTCTGACACCAACAGAGAGATCTATGAAATCTCCATGCAACTCATGCAGGTATGTTTACTGCGGTCTCATTGGCTAAATTCCCTTGAGCAACAGAAGGAAATAATATCTGATTGCTGCTGCCTTTTTTGATACACATTTATTCTTTTGTGTTTATCACTGTGGATGTGAAGAGCAGAAAACGAATTTCATAATCTCTAAACAAATTCATGAATGCTTTTCCTGAAATACCGTATTAAAACAGGAATTCATTTATCTTGTAACTGCCGACTTGAAAATACAAATATTCCTCAGACTCCCAGCTGATTTTTCTCATACTGTTTCTTGTCTTCCTACCTCTTTGTAGATCCTTGAAGCAAAGCTTTTTGTATATTCAAAGAAAGTTGCCGAACAAAGACCTGGCAGCATTCTGTACGGAACCCATGGCCCGCTGCCACCCCTCTACAGCGTGTCGCTCGCCCTTTTGTCCTGTGAACTGGCCAGGATGTACCCGGAGCTCACTCTTCCACTTTTCTCAGGTACCACAAAGCAGTCAGCAGTGAGATACATGAGTGACTCTTCTGTGGGTGTAATTTTAAACACAAAGTATTTGATGCTATATTCGCAGATCCGAATGCTTCCAAGCTAAATCTGGCTACCAACAATAACTTTAAAAAATTTTTTTATCAGAAGTGATCTGAATCAGTTTAGGTATAAGCATACATAAGACAAGTACAAAGATGCTTAGATCAATAATTCTGCTACATGTATTTTGCTTGTGTATTTCCCAACTTAAACCATATATGCCTGCTCATGTAGCTTTTGCGAGTTGGTTATTCCAAAGCGTCCGTGTTGCTGTTACTGGGTTGTGGAGAACTTGATTGGGGCACATCTTTACAAGCATCCTCATGAATAACTGCTGAGAATCTGTTCCTAAGGAATTGGATTTCTCAGTTAACTTCTTGCCTAAGCTCATGTGGCTGTTGGCCACAGGGCAGATCTTGGTATCTTGAATTCATATTCTTTTACTGTTGGCCTCAGCTCAGCCTTTGTCCAGATCCTCATTGAACCCTTGCCTCGGACAGCCCTGACTGGAATCCCTCCTTCAGGCTGCAATCTGCATTCCTGGGCAAAGCCAGAGATGCACATAACCTCTCAGTTCTGCTGTCCTTTCCTACCTGTCCTATGTGTAACTGCCTGCAGTAGCAGGTGCCATTTATTGAGCATCAGTATGCTGCAGGCTCTGCAAGTGTTTTAGGTGCTCACAATCCGTGCGCCCCATCAGGACTGTACCACAGTGGTGAGGACAGAGGCTGTGGAGTGAGGTAGCCTCAGTTCAAACTCTAGTCCAGACAATCACTGGCTGTTTGACCTTGGACCTGTCACAGATTCCCTCAACTCTGTGTCCTCCTCTGCAATGATAACCACCTTAGAAGATGTTAGGACCAGCATGAGCTGACAAAATTCATGCAGCTGGCCCAGTGGTAGTGTGGAATTATCGCCAGCATTACCACCGTCATATGTATTTTACAGGTGAAAACTGAGGTTTAAAGATATTACAGAATTTACTCAACAAACTGGTGCCATAGTATAGTGGCTAAGGCCACCACCTGTGCTGCCAGAGTCGCGTGGGGACACCAGTTCATGTCCTGCCTGTTCCACTTTCAGTCCAGCTCCCTGCTAATATGCCTAGAAAAGCAGAAGATGACCTAAGTGTTTGGGTTTCTTCCACTCATGTGGGGGACCTAAGTAAAGCTCCTGACTCCGAGCTTCAGCCCAGCCAGCGCTTCTAGAGAGTGAACCAGTACATGGAAGATTCATTCTCATTCTCTCTCTCACCCCTTTCACACATAATTTTAAAGCATATAGAAATATGCTTACTCAAGACCTTATAGCTAGGAAGCAGCCAAACCAGAATTGTTTGTACAACTGTCTTCCTCCATAGTGATTACTAGAGAATTAGACCTCTAAAAATTTTTTTTTCCCAACATGTCGTCTAACTTTCATCCTTCCAGGGTTCTACAGTAATCTCACATGACCTCTAAGCAGCATGCTGGGCCCTCTCACATCCTTGCTGCTCCACATGCCGTCCCTTTGTTGGGAATCCCCCCACCCAAGCTGTAGCCTCCTCAAATCTTCTTTAAATCCACCTCTTTGCAAGCCACTTTCTCTGTCTTAAGCAGTTAGTCACATCTTGCCTGAAACAGTGAAGAGGGAGAAAAGTTTTCTTATTGAATCAATCGATGCTTTTTGGAAAATAAAATTTATTTTTATTTACTCCAACTGAGGTTTGATCTTTAGAAGAAAGAGTGTATAGGACTGTCTGTCTCATCAAAGGACCATAGTCTAGTCATGAAGATAACTGTGATACAGTGTGAAAAGTGCAATTTTTGTAGAAAGAATGTGACATGTAAGAGACAGAAGCCGAGAAGCAATCAGTAATGGAGTTAGGATAAGGTTTCCCGGAGAAGTTGATGTCTGAGCTTTAGTTTGAATGCAGAGTAGGATTTTCAAGGTGGACAAATTCTTGATAGACATTGCAGATCAAGAGAAGTACAGAGGCATTGGCTTCCAAGTAGAAAGTGGCACCACCAAGCATTCTGGGGGTCATCAGAGGTCATTGTGGCTAACAGAACATGTAGGGAGTGGGTGGAACTAGCCATGATCATGGACAGATGGAGAGGCAGGTGACAAGCCTTGGAAGGGTATGTGTTGGTTGGCAATTTTCTGCTGCTGGGGTTTTGAACATCACTCGTGAGTTACAAACCAGAAGAGGGTGAGCCTAAGATCAGCTTGCCTTCTGGAAAGACTGGCTTCAGGGTGTATGTGTCTTGGCAGCAGAGAGTGGAAAGAGGAAAATCCAGTGTAAAGAAAAGATACCAGTTAAGAAACAATGACAGTGGGCCCAGTGAGGTAGCCTGGCAGCTCAAGTCCTCACCTTGAATGTACCGGGATCCCATATGGGCAGTGATTCTAATCCCGACAGCCCTGCTTGCCATCCAGCTCCCTGCTTGTGCCCCAGGAAAGCAGTTGGGGATGGCCCAAAGCCTTGGGACCCTGCACCTGTGTGGGAGACCTGGAAGAGGTTCCTGGCTCCTGGTTTCATATTGGCACAACTCTGGCCATTGCAGCCGCTTGGGGAGTGAATCAATGGATGGAGGATCTTCCTCTCTGTATTTCTGACTTTCCAATAAAAATAAAATAAATCTTTAAAAACTGAAAACAAACTGTCAGTGATCCAAGGAGGAAGATGCTAAATGGACAAGAGTCAAAAGCTGCTGGGCTGCGCACTGAAGAGAGGGCCTGGTGTGATATCTGGGTGGGGCTGGTGGTGAACACTCACCCAGAGAGTCAGCACAGTGAGAGGAGAGGGTTTAGGGGGACACAGACCTTGTATGTGCAGTGGGAGGTGTTGCGTGGGAACTTCTACTAGACATCCCCGAGTCTAAACTGGCCAGGACTTGAGAGAAAGCCGACACCACTGCTCCTCGACAACAGGAAGGTACAGAGCCAAGAACCCAGGGAGATCCGGAACAGAGAGAGCACAGTGGGAAGGAATGCTGTACTCCACACTAAGCTCTTTGGGGGTGGGGGGAAGGGAGAAGGCCAGAGATACAGAGAGAGGTGGGAAAGAGAGAGAGCTTTGATCCACTAGTTCACTCCCCAGCTGATCAAAATGGGCCAGGCTGGGCCAGGCAGAAACCAGGAGCTCCTGGGTTTCCCACATTGGTGGGAGCCCAAACACTTAGGCCATCCTCTGCTGCCTTACCCAGGCTATCAGCAGGGAACTGGATTGGAAGTAAAGTAGCTAGGACATGAACTGGCACACATGTGGCATGCCAGCAGTGCAGGTTTTGGCTTTACCTGTTATACCACAACACTGACCCTAATACTTAGCACTTACCAGCTATACCAAGGAACAGCTAAGGGTTCTGAAAGGGGAAGAAATCATATTCAGAGAGGAAAGAGACCAGCCAGGAGGTGGGTTTCCTAAAAACCCAGAGAAGAGTGAGAGAATGAGCATTCCACATCTTCAACAGACATTACCTTCCAGGAATTGTGTAACGATGACCGTCTGGATCTCACAGTTCATTGGTGAATGTGGGTTTTTCTCTGGTAGGAGGTAGCAGAAGTTGGATTGCATTGAGTGAGACAGGAACAAGGAGACTCCTGGAGATGGGAGATGCCCATCAAGTGGGAGAGAGGAGATAACCTGGCATGTTTAACAAGATAAGAAACTCGAGTGATAAGCTACAAGCAACTTCAGCCTACACTCTATGAATTTACCTTTTGGGCATTTTGACTTATGAGTAATTCCTTTTCAAAATAGCAAGGAAAAATTAAGTGGTTTTAGTGGATTCACGCCTGTTGCTTTTTATGTCCTTTACTCTTCTAAGCCCTGTGGTGTTTTTTTTTTTTTTTAATGGCGTATCATTTCGGGTGACCTGATTACCCTAAGCAACGAGATAAGTTATTCAGGTCCCACTCAAAGGAGGCAGCAGGTGCATCCGGCAGCCCACTGACACCAAGCATACATTTTCTTTGTTTCTGAAGACACCAGCAGGGGGGTTGCTCACATGTCCCTGGCATTGGCGTTTCCTTTTTTCACTTCCAGAATGCCTCTGTAATCAATTTGCTTGGAGATGCTTAGGGTGATGTCGCAAAGAGACATCCTTAACCCTTTCTGGTCTCGCATCTGAGAGACAAGGTGTCAGAACATGTAAGCAGTGATAACCCAAATATGTCCTTGCATTAGAAGGTGACCACTGCTACAAAAGAAAACCTACAGATTCTTACACCAGTTTAAAAACGGTGTCATTTGTCATACATTCACTTTCCCCAAAATTGTCATCGTAACTTGTTTCCTTCATGTACTGTTTGCTCATTCCCCTGAGCCTTCCAGGGGCAACAGAGAGTTGCCCCTAGAAAAATGCCCCAAATCTTGGAATAACAAAGTTTCTAAATTCATAAGGGTCTGAGAATACATCATTGCCTCTATAACATCAATCTTGACAGCCATATGCTTAAGCAATCAAGTTAATTTTGAAATGTTCTGTATAAGACCTAACAGCTTAGTTCTTTCTGATTATTATAAAGAACATCAAAATATTCTTTTTTTCTTCCAAATAAACTTAATTCTGACTTTCATTTTAAGAAAAGGGCCAAATTAAATAAACTACTTTGGAGGAGGGGTTCAACGGGTTATTTGAGTGTAATTTTGACACTCAAAATTGGTGTTTCGGTTGTTTGTTAGCCATGAGCACCCCCAGTGAGGGGACGTGCCACTCTAGATAATAACAAGTGTGTGAGACCAAGCGTTCTAATTTCCCAAAGGACAAAAGTTTCTTCTCTAGACACAAGGAGGTAGATGACTTCAGAGCCTACTGCTTACACCCAAAGCTATGCTTCCGTATCTGTGGGCACCGTGATGAGATTACAAAATGAAATGCTGAGGGCAGTGAAATAGGGCAGAGGTGCTCGCAGCGAAAGTGATGGTGAAATGCAGGAGGGACGCTCCCCTTTGGATCTGCTTACTGCACGCAGTGGCCGGCAGCCCTTCCAGGCACCTTCCACCTGTCCTGCAGTTTTTAGTAGATGCCCAGAACGGGGCTTGTTTCATCACTGGATTAGTGAAAAGATAATAACCATCTCCAGTGTAATCCTAACCACACTGACAACCTGCTGAGAGTGCGCTATCCACAGTATGGTTATGGCTTTAGTAAAAATTTTTATTTGTGCATGCATGATTTATTTTTACGTGAAAGGCAAAGCTGCAGAGAAAGACCCAGACAGAGATCTTCCATCCACTGGTTTACTCCAGGCTGCGGTCAGGAGCTCAGAACTCAGCCCGAGTCTTCTCCATGAGAAGCAGGGTCCCAAGGGCTTAAGCTGTGAAAGCAGAACCAGAACTCAAACCTTCAGGATACAGGCACCCCAGGGAGCACCTGGACTGCTGTGCCACATTTCTGCCCCTGTTTTTATGCAGCATAGTCCTCACATGAACCCCCTGGGAGACCCCGGGGAACCCATTTTAGACAAGAATTCCGAGGAGCCCATAGTCCTTGCAGCAGTGTGTGACACACATGGATCCACACACTTGCCCTTTTGGCTCCAAGTGCCCTGTTTTGTCCACCCTAATGTACCGCCCTCACTAGCAGTGGATTTGAACTCATACAGCCTTCCTGCTCACTCCACTCCCTCCAAGCTGGTGCTTGTCCTCGCTGTGCCGTGGCCCTTTCCCAGGCCGAGCACTAGACATATAGCGACAGGCTTGAGGACAAGGCTCGGTCTGAGAGTTTGATGGCCTAAGGTTTCAGAAACCTGCTTGTTTCCAAACACACTGCAAACGGAAAGAACTCTTCCATTGGCAAGAAGGTGCTGGCAAGTTGGGATAACACACGGCTCCCCATTCCTACACTTCTCTGTAGAGGTCAGCCAGCGGTTCCCCACGACACACCCCAAGGGACGTCAGACCATGCTCACCTACCTGCTGCCCTGGCTGCACAACATCGAGCTGGTGGACAGCAGGCTCCTCCTCCCTGGCTCCAGCCCCAGCAGCCCGGAGGATGACGGCAAGGACCGGGAAGGAGAGGTGACTGCTTCTCAGGGGCTCAAAGGGAATGGCTGGGGCTCACCGGAAGCCACATCGCTGGTCCTCAACAACCTCATGTACATGACGGCCAAGGTAAGCTCAGAGCCCCGCATAGCAGGGCTACATCACCAGAGAATGCCCCGTCTCAATAAGACTCCGTACTGCAAACCCGGGCAACATAGTATTCACACCCCCCGGGGAACAGGGTGGGAATGATTGCCTGGGGTGGTTGCCCAGTATTGTGGGTGTCTTTAGTGCCAGTGAACTTTGCATGTGAAATGGTTGGGATGGCAAATGTTGTAGCATGTGCTTTTTATCAGTTTTTTTTAAAACCTAGCATTTTAAAAAATCTCCTGGATAGCCATTATACATGTGTGATTTGCACATTTTAATTTGCCACCTGCTGAAAATGGCATCTTCCTGATGACTGATCCTGTCTTCCCCGTGTCTCGGGATTTTTCCTGAGACAGACATGACACTCAGAACTGCTTACCATCATGCATTTGTGCACCCTTTCATTTTTCACCTGGGTCACTTGGTCCGGTTTTCATGTCATGTGCTATGCTGCAGTATGGAGATGAAGTTCCGGGGCCTGAAATGGAAAATGCTTGGAACGCGCTAGCCAACAATGAGAAATGGAGCAACAACCTAAGGATCACCCTGCAGTTCCTCATCAGCCTGTGTGGGGTCAGCAGCGACACGGTCCTCCTGCCTTACGTAAGAGTCTCCCAGGCTTAGGGCTGTGGTCATTCTGGGTGGGTGGGAGGGCTTCTGTGTGCACCTCCCCAATTAGAATATATTTTTTGTTTCATTGTAAAAGGAGGAGATGGCCTTGTCCACTCATCTCTCCTGAGCTCACCTAGATCTTACGTGAATGTTCCCTCTGTCCCCCCTGCCTGAGATGCAGGGTGCACATACAAGGGACATGTTTGTCATCCCCTTGCTTTATGCCTTGAGATGCAATAACCTGGAAATGAAGGAATGGGTATTTTTGTAAGTTACCGAAAGCTGACTTCTCTAAACATTGGACCCATTATGGCAGAAGCAGTAGGGAACAGTTTATGTGATTAATATAAATGTCTCCTATGTATATCCTAATGCTCTTGAACTGGACTACAAAGGCAAGTAAGTCCTCAGGATTTCCACTTCAAATTCAGATGGCAGAAGAGAAATGTCAACAGAGGAAAGTTCTCCTGGGATGTCCAGTATTTGCTGTTTGTATTTAAAAGTGATAGGATCAACAGAGCAGCTGCATCTTTAAAAACCTAAGCACAGTAGGCCTCTCTGTTTTCTTGTTTGCATGAGAGAGTTTATGCCTTCCTGGTGTTTGGAACTACATAATGCCTCACAGGGCTTCCACTTCGTAGGTCAGGCTAGGGGATGCACAAGGCTTTAATCCACAGGTATATTTAAGATCTCAATAAAAACAACCAAGACTCATCCAGTTCTAAGAAAGAGGATAGCAGGGGACTGGATGCCTTTTTCAACAAAAGCAGCTTGCTGTTTTTCCCCCAGGGTTTGTGCTGATAAACGTGTCTTCTCCAGATAGTACGTTAGATGGCAGTTTTAAATTCAGGTGGAATTGACGTGCTCTGTAAAGGAACTTTTTGAAAATGAAACCATTAGAAAAGACGGGACCTTGAACAATGTTTGTCAGATGTAAATGCGCAGCAAGGTGATTGCGGAGCCTGTGGCTCAGTTCCTCCCGGGGTGGCTCAAGAGGAGCCATCGGGATGACAGCTCCTGGTCGTGATGAATGAATGGGTCCCCAGCCAAGCATTCTCGTGGACTCTGGGAAATGTGGCTTGTTCTTTTTCTGCTCAGATTAAAAAGGTGGCCATCTACTTGTGCCGTAACAACACCATCCAAACCATGGAAGAGCTTCTCTTTGAGCTGCAGCAGACTGAGCCAGTGAACCCCATTGTCCAGCACTGTGACAACCCGCCCTTCTACCGCTTCACGGCCAGCAGCAAGGCCTCTGCGGCGGCCTCAGGTAAGCAAAGACTGGCTGCCTGGGTAGATGTCTTGGCACAAGATTCACTTTTGGGGAAAGAAGCACCGGGCTGTGAGAACGTGTTACTCTGCTTCTTTCCTGGGTACTCGGTTATTTCAGAGATGTTGTGGGCATCTTGTGACTAGAAAGCTTAGCATGTTTGTGTAGTAATGAAGTGATCTCTTTGGATGACCAAGAATCAATGACACACTCCGGTGCCATGGTAGAAGTTGACTTTATGCTGATCTCCCCCTTAGCATTCCCTGTTTTTGTATGTCTGAGGGGTTCCATTGGCTGATACTCTGTAAACATCTCACTTTGTTTTGTCAGCCACACTGGCTTGAGCATCTTTATCCTGACAATCCAAAATCTGTAACTTTTGGGAAACCCATATGATACCTTAAATCCAGTGGCTTCAATGTATGCAATCTGTTTTTCATGCACAGAATTATTAGGCCGTGTGTATAAAGTATATACTAGTATTTAAGAGGGTTCATAGGAAAGTGGAATTCAAGAATCTTTGTGAAAAAAAAATGTGGAAATCCATGCAGATTTTTCAATAATACCCATTTTCATATAAAACTTAAGTGATTTTGATGTACGTTAGACAAGGTTTCCCTTCCCCAATATGCAAATATTCCAAAATCCTCAAAAGAAAAAAAGAAAACTCAGAAATGCAAAGTACTCTGGTCCTGAGTGTTCTGGGAAAGGGCTCCTCAACCTGTATAATCACTCTGAGAAGCTGGATACGTCAGCATCCCTTCACCACAAGCATACTGCCAGCCCCCCTGGACTGTGCTGCCCCGGCCTGACTCCCCCAGGCTCTGTGTGCTCCCTTTGCCCTGCACTGCTGCCGGAGCAGTGTTCCTGCAGGGAGGCTTAGAATTCAGAAGTCTGGCAGTTTGTACTTGCTTCACCAGCATTAGCTGCTTGGCTCCTGGGCCCAGAAACCCTAAGGCAGCTCACAGCAGGGCACCCACTGAGCTCCTCACCTACGTAACCTAAGGAAGAGGTTTCAAGAACGCCCTAACCTCCCTTTGGAAGGGAGCTGAGGGTTTGATCATAACAGGTGCCTGGGATTCTCTGATTTGGGTGGTACAGGATTAGAAGATTGTTTAGAATGAGAGTGCATAGAAGATCCAAGGAAGCTCTACAACGGGGGCGGGGGGGGCGGTGTACAGGGAATCTGAGACTTGAGCTCATGTCTTTCTCTAAGCGTCTCTCTTATCCCATCTACAGGAACCACTTCCAGCAGCAACACAGTGGTTGCTGGCCAGGACAGTTTCCCAGACGCCGAGGAGAGCAAGATACTGAAAGAATCTGATGAAAGGTCAGTGCCTGCATTCCGCTGGCCGTCTGGTACGGCTGGCAGCAGCCGTCGCTACCAAGGCATCAGAACGCGTCTGTGGGGTTTCCAAAAGTTCACACACCCGCTAAAAAGCCTCCCTGGTTCTTAGAAATACAATCTGACTTTCAGCTCTACTCTATGTCTGTAAAGATCACAACTTCTTGCCTGCACATAGGCAGAAAAGATGAATAGGGGGAGGGATGCAGACCTAGTGCTGAAACCACAGGTCTGAAGACTGATAAGAATCCCTAGCTGTCAGGTAGTGGGCATGGACCTTTGGGAATTACAGGAGACAGCCATAGAAAATTTTCAAAGCTGCTTGTTGGCTAATTTCCTAGAGCTGGAGTGGCTGGCTGAGACAAGCTCTTTACTCGGTCCCTGTTCTTTTTGACTCTTTTGTTTGTCCCATCTCAGTTAACCAAGAGCACTGCCTGCCTTTTCTGACTCAACAAAGCCTCCGCTCCCTTGTTTTTCACTCCTTAAGGGAAATATTTCTCTTGCCCACATACCTGTCTTCTCATTGCCTACGGACCACTCATCAGTGTATAAAATCTGGCTTAAACTCTTTTCTATTGATTGGAAAGAGCAAGGGGGCAAACCCAGAGTGGAAGAAAAAGGCCTTGCATGTGAAAGTAAGGACCATAAGGGGGCTTCTCGGGGCACCGGCCCCTACTTGGCTGAACCTCTGCTAGTGAAAAGTAAGGGAGCTCTTTCCCTTAGAGAGACAGGGAGAATATTCAGTGAGTCCAGTAAGGAAGCCTCTCACTTCTGCCAGAAGGCTCCACAGTGCTTCCTGACCCCGCCTTGGATTTCTTCCAGAGCCCTGGAGCCCAGCAGGAGCTGCGGTGGGAGCTTCCCTGATCCAGGACTGGCTGGTCTCTGGAGTTGCCAAGGCTCATTCTCTGACCTCCTAAGTCTTGCCCAGGGTCCTAGGCTGCTGTGGGACCTTCAGGCACAAGAGCATCCCCAAGCACTTCCTTCAAACTAAAAAGCTGATTCCCAAAGGCCGGTGAAGTCCATCCCTTGTCCCTTTGTAGTTATCTAATAAAAGCCTTTGATTCCTTCTGTCTGAGAAATGAATAAAGCTGTTCATATGTCATGGACAGTGCAATGTTACTAAGTAGTATGTTCTTTTTAAAATCTGTATTCACTGCCTCTGTAGACAACTACCTCATGGTTAAAAAAAAAAAGTCACATTATTTCTCTAAAGATATTTCTACTTTCTGATCATTGATTGCTCTAGTCTGAGATTCTCATCTGAATTTTGGGTAGAAAGGCGAGCTCTCTTCTGTTTACAACCTGTTCCCAGGGTTTCTTTAGGACCAGAGCTGTAAGGGTCATAACCAGGTGGCCCTGGCGTAGGAAGCAGGCTTTCTCTGTGACAACAAGGTTGGCCCTGCTCTCGCTCTCCCTCCCCACATCACTGCCGGCCCTCCAGAGGCCTGGTGCAGACTTTCACACTAACTGTTTATACATATTCATACTCATCAGATTATTTAATACTGAGCATGCCAGGGTACTTACAAAAGGTTTTGGAGAATGGAATTAAGAGATATGTCTATTTTAGTGCAAAAAAACAATTTTGGAACCCGTGTCTGTGAGGGCATGTACAAAAAGTTCATGGAAATGCATAGTATGAAAAAAGCTTGCATGACTTTCAACAGTGGAGGCACCAAAAGAAGCTTATCTGTTAGATTTTCCCACTAATGTTTGCAGTATCTCTGTCTCTACGTATTTACCTATAAATGTATTGATTGATTTTGCATGTGTTTGTCAGTGTACATATATACACAAATCTGTGTGAAAGTACATACATACACATATGTAAACCTACATGTGCGTGTTTGTGAATATTCTACCCAAAGGATTTCGCCACTCCTCTGATACTATTCTCTACCCACATTATTTCTTCATCCTGTTAGCCCATGTCCTTAACCTGAAATTTCTCTTCTCTTTCATCTGCTTGTACCCTCCCATGTCTGTAGCTGGTCACTGTCATGTTAATTTCCAAGTGTTTGTACCCATACTTGCCTCAACCACTGAATGTTCGCTTCTGGAAAGCAGGGACTCTATCTCCCACACCTGTCATGTCCTCAGTGATCATTGTATTGTTCTGCACATAGTGGACTTTAAAATGCTTATTCAGTAAGTGAATCAAAACAGGAGAAATATCACGACCCCAGGGGCGGATACAATTGCCATCCATTGCCCCATTGTTCCTTCTTTCTCACTAAACCTTCACACAAGACATCCGTTTGCTCTGCACTTTCAACCCTTGCAAACCAAGAGGATACAGAGACCGCACTCTGCAGAGCTGCCATGTTACCCAGCACCCAGAGGCACTGGGCTCCAGTGGGTACCAACGAGGTGAGCCCAGCGGGCATCCTGACATTATGTCCTTTACCAATAGATCAACAGTTGTTTGATGTGAGTCGGTAGCACAATGCCAGATATCATCATTCCTATGGACTGGGGAAAAAGACATAGCTTATAGTGAAAGAATATCAGACGAGATGGGGTGCGTTCAGGGTGGTATGGCCGGACTAGTGAAGGAATACCAAAGCAAGGGTAATACAAGCCAATCTAAGAGGAGGATACAGCTGTGCTATCAAAAATCTTTACTGGATTTCCATTACAATTTAACATTAACCTTAGTTAAAGACACCCCAAGAGCCAAAATTAAGAGAGAACTATAGGGCCCAGCACGGTAGCCTAGCAGCTAAAGTCCTCACCTTGCATGTGCCAGGATCCCTTATTGGTGCCAGTTCTAATCCCAGTGGTCCCAATTCCCATCCAGCTCCCTGCCTGTGGCCTGGGAGAGCAGTCGAGGACAGCCCAAAGCCTTGGGACCCTGCACCTGTGTGGGAGATCTGGAAGAGTCTACGAGCTCAAGGCTTCGGACAGATCAGCTCAACTCCGGCCATTGCAGCCACTTCGGGAGTGAATCAATAGACAGAAGATCTTCCTCTCTGTCTCTCTTCCGCTCTGTATATCTGACTTTCCATTTAAAGTAAGATAAATCTTTAAAAAAGAGAAAGAGAACTATAGCAAATTTTCTAACCTTCGGTGTTTTTTTTTTTCAGTTATTCACTAGGAATTACAGAAAGTACTCCGAAATTCCAAGAAAATTTATTATATCACTTACCTTATTACTCATTATAATGAATATACATTTTAATTAAATAGCTACATATAGTAATTTAAAACATGCAGAAACAAATACAAATATTTTTACTAAAATCATAATAAAGACCTATTTTATAAACTTTTAGTTTCATAAAAGACTTATTCCTAGGGAGCTAAAAAATATAAATTCAAATATAAAATTTTTTAATGTATTGATACAGTGATAGAGATTAGGATATCTTCGTCAATAGTGATAATCTTAGTATAGATTAGCAAAGTTCATATACTATTCATTCAATGACATCAGCTTAATTTTCACTAAATCAGCAAGGTAAAATTTAGAAATTTCACTGCTCTAGTTTGCTCTTATCAGATCTATTTTCATGGTATTTTTGTTTCAATCTTTACTCATTAATTTCCATTTTATTTGAATGTATAGGAACAGTGACCAATGGAGACAGATCTTTTGTCTGCTGGTTCACTCCCCAAATGCCTACAACAGCCGGGTCTGGGCCAGGCTGAAGCTACAAGCCTGAACTCTCTCACCTGGGGCCAGGTCCAAATCCTTGAGCCATGTTCCACTGCGCCCCAGGGTGCACATCCACAAGAAGCTTGATCAGAAGTGGAGTAGCCAGGACTCCAACTAGACATTCCAGTATGTGATAGGACATCCCAAATGTTGACGTAACTGCCACCTCAACTACCTGCATAAATAGGTTTTTTTTAAATGGTATAAAGCTTTTGTATTGAAAGACTATTCAGTCTGCTTAATCATTGAAGTTTCTCTCGGGCCCAGACCCACAATGCATTTGCTCAGTCTGGGAAAGCAAAAGGAAATAAAAGACGTTCATGTCATGAGTCAGCATTTTCCTGTTCCCTTTCCAAGCATGCACTCACTGTGTTGCTCTTCTTTTTTTTAAGATTTATTTTATTTTTATTACAAAGTCAGATATACAGAGAGGAGGAGAGACAGAGAGAAAGATCTTCTGTCCGATGGTTCACTCCCCAAGAGGCCGCCACAGCCAGGAACCCGGAGCCTCTTCCAGGGCTCCTATGGATCCCAGTGTGTGCAAGGCAAGGACTTGAGCAGCTAGGCTACCACACTGTGCCCTGTGTTACACTGCTCCAAAGGATAGAGAAGGGCCTGGAGGAGGCTGATGCTTGGCCTTAGTAACTCTACCCAACACTCCTTAAGATCTGGCTCAAAAAGGAAAAGAGAAGGCTCACCATCAGTCTGTCATTCCTCCCTGCCTGGCTCTCTGAGTACAATTCCAACCTGACGTCCTCCACAAGCTGTTGAGCAGCTAGGAGGGCACAGCGACCCCAGGCAGGTGGAGAACTCTGTTGTAGAATTCTTCTGTCACCCTGCTTCTGGTCCTGACTGGGTGATATTTGAGCTGTACTTATGCCATTTGTAACTTCATGTTCATCAGCAGAGGTGTGATTAAAGAACTTCTTTAAAAGGAATCACTTTATCGTTTTCCTGATGTCCTCACTGCTAGTCTGATTTAGATTATTGCACTGCCCATTTCATATGAAAACTACCAGATGTGCTAGGTATCCTGTTTTAGGAATTCTCAAAGCAATAGCCCCAAAGACATGATGGTAAAGAATGTTTGAAGTGTAAGGTTGCAGGTGCCATAAGAGGGTGGGTGTCATGCTGGGTTCAGCTGTTAAGGTACCACTTGGAATACTGGCATTCCATACCCAAGTGCCAAGGTTCAGGTCTTGATAATGCTTGATCCAACTTCTGGCCAGTAGAGTTTCCTGTGAGTTTAATTCACATTACTTTATACATCACTTGGTTTTTTTTTCACATGCACTTTTAAGGATCTTTTCTTTATGTTAGATTGATGATCATGTGCCATGGAGAAGATCACTTTTAATTAAGCCTGTTGGAAGTTCTGTGCCCCTCCTGGATGTTGTTTCCCAATTCTTTCTCTAGATTAGGGAAATGTTTCCTTACTATTTCATCAAATACATTTGTAAACCCAGCTTCTCTTTCTGTACCTTCTGGGACTCCCATAACTCTTATATGAGGCCTCTTAATAGTGTCTTTCAATTCTTGAATACTTTTTTAGCTTGACCCAGCTCTGCTTCCAGCTTTTTGTTTGTTTCCTCTTGGTTACAGGAAATATCTTCCAATTCTGAGATTCTTTCTTCCGCTTGCTTCATTCTATTTTGGAGACTCTCCACTATACTTTTAGTTTGCTCTATTGTATTCTTCATTTCTGATATATCAGCTTTCATTTGATTCATTTCCAGTGTGATATATCCCTTAAATTCCATGAACTTCTGTTTTACATGCTTCTTGTAGTTGATAACAAGTTTGGTAACAAGTGTTTTGAATTCTGTATCCCACATTTTCTTGGTGTCTTCCTCAGTGAACTCTGAGATTGACAAAGGCTTTTGCTCCTTTGCAGGCGAGTCTTTAGTAATATTCATTGTGTCTTTGCCTCTTCTTTGGCTGTTGGTCATTGTAGTCCTGGTTTCAGAATCTTCTGCTTGGGGCAGGTTTCTAAGCTGTGTCACCCACAGGTCTACAGTATGATTTTACTTATTGCAGTTGGTACATGGCTCTTTGTTTGCAGTTACTTGTGCCACTCCTTCCAGTGAGTTCCAGGTCTAGGTTCTTATGTTAGATTTCCACATGGTCTCCATAGCCCCAGCACCTGGCTCACCAGTTTCCACCTCCTGTGATACCGTGCTGAGGCTGCACTGTTTTCTCTACAACCTTTCTCTCACGTCCAGTTGCAGCAGGTCCCAGGATTAGGGACACACTAAGTGTCCCATATAGCTAGGTTGTTGTTGGTGGTCATCTTGCGGGAACCTGTTGGCTGTTAAGTTGAGGGCCACACGGACCTATTTTGAATTGTAAGATTTCAAAGTCATTATTATTTTCCCTGTGGGACCCATGCGATGCACTGAGCTCAATGAGTTTACTCCCAGCTCAGCGCATGTGCAGCTCACTGTTGTCTCTGCAGTCTTAAAGCCTTTGCCACACCATACAAAATGGCACCTGATGTGCCACTACTAGAGTTCTTGATATGCTCACCATAAGGTCTAAGGGCTACCCGGACCTGTCTTGGGTGGAAACTGTAGGATGCCATGTTGTTGCAGTTCGCTGAGCCAGGAATGAGTTTACTACCAGCTCAGTGCATGCACAGCCCTGTCCCATAGCCTTTACCTCCTTAAACAAAATGGCATCTCTTATGTAGATATCTAAGTATGACATTTTTGGGTCATAATAATTATATGCATGCTGTATATCATCTTATATAAATAAATATGTGCTCAACAATAAACCTGCTTGTCCTAGGCCACAGCCTTGCCCTGTCTTCTCAGTAGTTGGATAATAAATATGCTGTTGATTTTCAAAAGCCTGAAAATAGGACCTTCTAGAAAGCCCAGATAGAAGCATAAGAATTAACACAGTAGAATTGGATGTTGGTTTGCAGTTTAGGAAATGTGCTTGCATCATTTGATTCTTGCTTAAAAAGAAAGCGATAAATAAAAGGTGAAGCTTTATTCTTTACTGGAAAGACGGTAACCAAGCAAATGAAGGTCTTGGTCATGGTTGAAGATCCTGTGAAGAGCTTGGTCAACTTGATCTAAAAGTCACATGTTCTGCCCTAGCAGAAGCAGCATGGCATTGCAGGTGTCTCTGCAGCGCCCCCTACCTGTCATTGACAATGGACAAATGAGTTATACTCACGCGACCACAATTTCCTTGTTTGGAAAGTAAATAATGCTTATCTTGTAGATACATGAGCAGAATAAATAATATGGCAAATATAAAGCTATTTAACCTTTCTTCTTCTATTTTTGGATTCCTTCTTACAAAGCCACAAGACAGATCAATCAAGTCTTTGGTTGTATTACATATATACAACTGTCACCTTTCCCTGAAAACTCAGAATGTGAAGCTGGGTAGAGTCTAAGACTTATGAAGAAATTGTCTTTGTGTCTTCCAGTCCTATCTGTTTGAGGGCCAATGGCCACACCTGTTCAACCACAAAACGCCATTGGCCCTCAAATAGGAAGATACTTGGGGTAAAGTTGTTGCAATGTTTCTTGGTCGTCGGAATTAAACAGTAAGCAGGAATGTGTGTTGATGCGTTGCAGCAGGTGCACATGCACATTGAAATTTCATGTGGTTGCTCTTGTCTTTGAAGGTTTAGCAATGTCGTCAGGGCCCACACCCGCCTAGAGTCCAGGTACAGCAATAGTTCTGGAGGATCCTATGATGAAGACAAAAGTAAGTACCAAGAGGCTGGGGGCTTCCAGAGTAAATGCAGGTGGCTGGGTGATGGGAAACTAAGATTTTGATCATTCTAGTTCTAATTACTAAAAAGGACCATAAGTATTTAATACCCATTTAGTCCAGCTATGCAAATCAACGTACATCAACAACTTAAACATTAAAAAAGCCAAGAGATAAACAAATCAAAACTAAAAATTCAAATTATTACCCAATCCTCCCAATCGCATGTTTACATATTCTTGCCATGGTTCACTGGCGATGCCATTGGGGAGAGGCAGGTAAGATACTGTTGATTTAGAGAGCAAATACTGTGGTTCAGTTTTTCCGCCTGACATGGGAGTGGGTTTAACCTTTAAGCTTTGTGACTCTGCCTGCCCAGGACAGGATCTGATTGCACATCGAGTCTCTCAGTGCTGTCATCTCAGTAGCTGAGTGAACACTGTGCTAAACTGGGAGATGGCTTTGTTCCAGTAATTTCTTTGTACTTTGGACAGCTGGGAAAACGAAAAGGTCAGTGCGCACTCATTGACTTTGTGCAAGCCATGGATGGTTTCTGTGGATACACAGCAAGTGTAGGGAATTGGTTGGTCATGAGTTACAGAAAGTCTGGAACTGAAAAAACACTCCCCATGATATTTAGATATGCTAAGGAAATCCATTAACTGTGCTGTAGAATTAATTGCACTTCATTTCATTCCAAATATGGTGGTGGTTTAAGGGTTAAATTTATATTGTAGGGTTTTTTTTATTACTTTTATTGGAAGGTCAAATATACAGAGAGGAAGAGAGACAGAGAAGAAGCTCTTCCGTCTATTGATTCACTCCCCAAGCAGCTGCAATGGCCGGAGTTGAGCTGATCCATCTGAAACCTGAGCTCGCAGACTCTTCCAGGTCTTCCATGAGGATGCAGGAACCCAAGGCTTTGGGCCGTCCTTGACTGCTTTCCCAGGCCACAAGCAGAGAGCTGGATGGGAATTGGAACCACTGGGATTAGAGCTGGTTCCCTTATGAGATCCTGGCACATGCGAGGCGAGGACTTTAGCTGCTAGGCTGCTGCACCAGGCCCTGTAGTTGTTATTTTGAGTAACTTTCTTTTTAGTGAAAATGTTCAATTTCTGGTAAAAGCTAAGTAATCCCAATGACTCTATATTATAGCTCATAATTGCGATGCCTCCTATTGCATAGACAGGCAGTTTTCTGCCATCACAGATAACAATGGAAGAAGCATCTAGAATCCAAATGTAATCTTTGCAATCTAGGTCTGGTTGCTAACTCTGCCCCTCTGGACCTGTTTCCTAGAGCCATCATTACTCATTTCTCATCATTTTAGAAACAGCCAACAATCGATTTTTGAGGATAACGCTGACTTTACCCACCAGAACTCCCTTAGCTCATTTCGCTAAGCAGGAAGGCTGTTCTTGATTCTAGCATGTGGCATGGCTTGAATCCTGAGTTGGCATGACAGAAGGATTCTCCTCTGCCAGCTCTGACACCTAGTAAGATCAGAGTTATACCCTGGACCCAACAGTGTTGAGCCAGCCAAGCACCACAGAATGACCTGTTGGTCAACAACGGACTGCAGCTATGACGGGAACTCTGCTTCACATTGCAGGTGTGTGGTAGGCAGTCCCATTCAGGTTTGTGTAAGTTTATAATATTTGTACAACAACAAAATCACGCAAGACACATTTCTCTGAATATGTCCCTGATATTAAGCAGTACATAATTGTACGTCTTAATACCTTGCAGAAGTCCAACCAAGAGACTGGGGAGGGAAGAGCCTAAAGATGATGTAATGCATCCTTCACTTTACACCTGTCCCGAGGTCAAGCCAGCTTGTCTTAAGACCTAGACCTTGGTCACTATCAAGTGCCCAGTGAAATTACTTACCTTGAATGTCACAATATGAGAGCATTAAAAAGTAACTCTTTATTGCTATACTTATTTGAAAAAGTGTTGATGAAGTTCATTCATTTAAAAAAAAGATTATTGGTTCCCCACCATGGACCAGGCATAGTAGTGGTGCTTGAAGAACAACAATGCGCAGAATAAAGTCCTTACTCTCTTGGCGCTTGCACTGCTGTGAGGGGAGGTGGTGCTGGTGAACTGGCTATCCAGCCTAAGAGAAGAAATTTGAGGCTGAAGCAGATTAAGAGGTGATACGGGAATGGGTTTAAATACAGTAGTCAGAGAGCCTCTGGGGTGAGGTGACAGGGATCTGAGTGAAGTAGAGGAAGCAAGGCAGCATTTGTGGAAGAGCATTTCAGCCATAGGGAACAATATGACCACCCTGAAGGTGTTCAGAATCTGGCCTGAACACAGAGCAGCAAGGAAGCCCGGATGACCGTGTGTAGAAGATGAGCTACAAGAGAAACAGGGCCAAGTCAGGTGAGTCCTCAAAGGCCATGGTGTGGACTTGAGAGGAGAAAGGGAAGCTTTTAGATAGTGTTGAATGGAGAGACATACTTTGTCTCTCTAAGCTGTCTTGGAAGGATTGCTCTGTAGGTCATAGTGTGGAGGGGCAAGGATAAGAGTGGGAAGAGAAGAAAGAGGCCCTTGCAGGAACCCTTGTTCAGAAAGGGTGGTAGCTGAAACCAGAGCACATGCTTTGAAGTCACAAATGATTGAATATGATGATTACAGTAAGAGACTTAGCCTGAGAGTCCCCTCTAAAAAATAAGGATCATAATAATAGGTACCTAATTATTTGCACTATGTATACTTAAAATGCATAGAACAGTGCCTAATGCTAGGACTTTTATTGTAATTTCTACTACTGTCATCATCATATGATTATGATGGGCTGTGGGATGTGGATGGGAGCTCAGGCTCCTGAAGTGCACAATTGTGTTTCACTTCAATGAGAAAACTGGAGCAGCAGTTTGTGCAATGCTCGGCCTTCAGATGAGTTGCTATTTTTCTTTGCTGTATAATAAATGCTATAAATTAGTAAGCAAGTAATAACTAATTAAGCAATTACCTAAACAAGTCATTCTAACTCATTTGATTATTTGTTACAAATATGCATTTTTAAAAATCCTTCTGAAAACACCAAAAAGGGAAAACAGAAATCTTGTCTCTTTTGCCCTGCAGATGATCCGGTCTCTCCCTACACAGGCTGGTTGTTAACTATTACCGAAACCAAGCAGCCCCAGCCCTTGCCGATGCCCTGCACGGGAGGATGCTGGGCACCCCTGGTTGATTATCTCCCAGAGACCATCACACCCCGGGGACCACTCCATAGGTAAGTTGCATGTGTCAGTGGAGGGAAACAGCCTGTGAGGCAGAGAACCTGCTCTAGTTCCCATCAAGTCAAAGGGAATTTTAGTAGGACTATGTGTGAGAGCTGCCAGCATGTTAGCAGAGCTTGGTCAGCTGCGTACCCATGTGCAAAGCTGCCTTGTAGGACACTGAGTTTTTCCTTGGTGTCCCCTTTTTTTCTTGGTGTCCTCTTGATGTGGATATTTATTCTGTAATGCTCTTAAGACTGTAAACAACTTGAAGAGAGGCTTTGTCTTCAATATCTCCATCACTTGGCTCCTAGTAAACTCTCCATTATGTGATCAGCTAAACCAATGTATCTTTTATTTACGGGACTCTATGATCTGTCAGAATTTAACCTTGGAGGGGCTGATGCCATGGTATAGCAGGTACAGCCACCACATGTAACACCAGCATCTGACATGAGTGCCAGTTCAAGGCCCGGCTACCCTACTTGCAATCCAGCTCCCTACTAATGACCTGGGAAGATAGTAGAGGAGAGCCCAAGTGCTTAAGCCCTTTCAGTCATATGGAAGACCAGGAAGAAACTCCAAGCTCCTGGCTTCAAACTAGCTCAGCTCCAGCTATTGTGGCCATTTGGAGAGTAAACCAGCAGATAGAAGGCTCTGCCTCTCTCTCTCTCTTTCTATTATTCTCTGCCTTATGGATGGATGGATGGATGGATGGATGGATGATGGATGGATGGATGGATGGATGGATAAGTATTTTTTTAAGAAATAGCCTTGGAAAGGGCATGTAGTTAGGAGTTCAGGTGCCTTCCAAGGTTCGATCCCCAACCCTGGCTCCTGTCTCTAGCTTCCTACCAATGCAGACTCTTAGAAGCTGCAGTGATGACTCAAGTGGGTGTGTCCCGGCCACATACATGGGAGACAGAGGTTGAGTTCCTGATTAGAGCTCCAGCCCAGCCCGGTCTGGTCCTCGTAAAGATTTAGGGAATGGATCCATAGATGGCAGCTCTCTGTGTATATCTTCACCCCTCAACAAAAACTTTTTGCTTTAAGATTTATTTATTATTTTTGGGAAGTGAGATATACAGAAAGGAGAGACAGAAAGGAAGATCCTCCGTCCACTGATTTACTCCCCAAGTGGCTACAACAGCCAGAGCTGAGAGGAGCCTAGAGCCTTGTCCGGGTATCTCATGTGGGTGCAGGGTCTCAAGGCTGTGGGCCGTCCTGGATTGCTTTCCCAGGACACAAGCAGGAAGCTGGATGGGAAGCAGGGCCACTAGCATTAGAATCAGCACCCATATGGGATCCCAACACATGCCCTGGTGAGAACTTTAGCTGCTAGGCTACCACGCCGGCCCCCAAAAACTTCTTTTTTAAAGAAGTAGACCTGCTTCCCTAGATGATGAGGTTTATGTAACTCTTGAATGAGGCCTCATAGTTGTAGCTAATTGTGACTTAATGATGTTATCAACACATTTCAGTCCTCTCTGGGAGTGGCATTCATTTTATCATTTCGTTGCACAGGTGCAATATTGCTGTCATTTTTATGACTGAGATGGTGGTGGATCACAGCGTACGGGAAGACTGGGCTCTTCATCTACCGTTGTTACTCCATGCTGTCTTCTTAGGTAAGAATGGATCAGTGGGGCCTTTGACCACAGAGATTTCCTTTCATTGAGATTCTGCTCGCCTCTCTTCTGAAATATTTTAGTCTCTTTTCTTTTTCGTTGGTCTTCTGTGACACCTGCTGTAAATTTTTTTTCTGAGTCATTGTTTGAAATCGTCCTGTTTCTGAAATGTAAGTCTAATAGTATCTCACGATGCTATATCCATAAAGATAACCATGCTAAGTTGGGCTGTTTTGAGGATCTGTAACTAATGTAATACACTTAAAAGCCATGAGACAGTACATAGAGAGAATGCTGAGCATGGAGGACCAAGCCCTGGGCTTCAGAAATACCTCAGTTGTGGTGCAAAATGTAAAGGAACTAGTCAAGAAATCCCGTAATGACAGGAATAAAAAGGCAAATCCTATTAGAATCCTTCACTAACAGAGAGATCCAAGGAAGAGACTATGTCAGGAGGAAGGAATGCTAACCATGCTAAATGCTACACAGAGGTCAAGAGAAGCCCGTCTGTCAGCATTTTATGAGAACACACGAGTTGAGGAGTAAAGCATTTTGTTTTTCCTAAGCCCAGCTTCTTTATGTCAGTAACACAAGCATGAACAAAGGAAACTAAACAGTCTTTGAACCTGTTCCTCCTCTGTATCTTGGAATCTTTACTATCCCTGGAATCTAAATGAGATTAGCGTTTGTTTATAGTAAGAGCCTGCATGCTTTTGTTCCAGGTTTGGATCATTACCGGCCTGAAGTCTTTGAACACAGCAAAAAATTGCTTCTTCACCTCTTGATTGCCCTCTCTTGCAACAGCAATTTTCATGCCATTGCTTCCGTGCTCCTGCAGACTCGAGAGATGGGTGAAGCTAAAACCCTAACTGTTCAGCCTGCTTACCAACCTGAATATCTCTACACAGGTAATAAAAGAAGCAGAGGCTGAGGCAAACAGGAGAATGTCAGTGGAGCCCAAATGCACCTTTCTCCTGTGATTGCCCCAGCTTCCCAAGTGAGAGCAAATCACAACACAATGAAATACGCCACGTTTCACTTGATGTGAACTTACTTCTGAGAAATCTTCATTATTCAATGTTTTTCATATACCCTTATAATTGTGATCACCACTCTCATTACCATGTTCCTGTTGATGCATTGGAAATTAAAATGTTCATTGGCCAAGATCATGAGTTCAGAACACTGAGGATGAGAATGGAAAAAACCTTCTGAGAGCAGCTCTTGGCCAAAGTGCCAGCTGTACTTCCCAGCTCCCCTGAAGCAATTTTCACTTTAATGAGTTTTTCTGGATGGCACAATTTAGTGGGAGCCTATTAAAAGTCATTGTTGCTATTTTGAAATAAAAATTATCTTTGGGTAAGTGGGAATAGAAGACATTAGCTGAGCCAAAGAAAGGACTGTGCCATCACAAACTATGAAAATAGACCATTGAATTTTCACCAAGTGGTTACTTGTTTTGCTGTTTGTGAAGACATAGCCAAAAGGGTTAACCCATAGTTGTTATTTAAAATGAAAATGTCTTAAGTGTCTTAAAGTGATAAAGATTGCCAACTCACAGAACTCAGGAGGTATTTTGAAACTAATCATATTATATATCACATGGGCGCTGGATATGGTCTCCGGCATTTCCTGTACTGTATGTGCTACACCACAGGGGCCAGCTGACCAAGTGGTTCCTCACTGCTTGGAAAAGGACGTGCAGTTCACTCATCAGGACTCCACTGTACTGTCTTGTCTTCAGGCCCACATTAACATATTTCTTTGAGAAATAAATCAGAGTGTGTTATTGAGATCTCAAACCCACTGCGTACATCAACAGCTTCTCAGACACAAGCAAGTCTTTGGACTCCAGATGTTTAAGAGAATCTGGAGAGTTCTAGAGCTCTAACGCTAATTTCTGGACATAGGATGGTACTGCACAAAACATGGACTGAGGAAAATGTGAAGTCCTAAGTTACACATCGCTGAATGCACCAGTTTTACATTTATTATACCACCGATGTTAAATCAAATGATTTAAGGCAAGAACTTATCATTGACTCTTTTATTTAGATAAGGTGAACAAATGTCATGTATCTCACCGTACAGCCTTAAAAGCATGGTGATGCATCTAACCTCCCTCCCTCTTACCCATGGTCTCGCCCTCCTCTGCCTTCTTTGTTATTTGGTTAGGCCATACCTTCAGTTCACTCACAGGCTTAGCGCTCCATAGGGTGAAGAATTCAAGAAATAGCAAACAGGGAAAAAAATAACACTGTTCCTCAAGAATATAGACAAAAGCTACAAACAATAATCAAATCTCAAAGTGTAAATTTTGTTCATACAGCTTACATTTTTTGTACCATGAAATCAGGGAACACACTTATCTTTGGCAGACTGGCTTATTTGACTCAGAATGGTGGTATCCGTTTGCACCCAATTTGCTGCAGATGATAGGATTTCGTTTTCTGCATGGCTGAGTAGCAGCCCATCGTGTATGCCTGCCATGTTTTCTTTATGGTCTGGGTGTCTCTGTTGATCCCGTCTCTGCTATTGAGCTGCTATAGACACGGGAATAGGCTGGCTCTTCATGTGCTGTTCTCATTACGTACGGATGAATTACCAGGAGTGAGATGGGGTCATATGGCATATAATATTTTCAGATTTCTATCACTGATGAGATTTTAAATTAAAGATAATGATTTTACTTTTAAAAAAAAGAATACACACAATATCCCTAGGTGAAACAAAGCTTAAAATGATGAAAGATCTTCTTCTTTATATGCATTTATTAAACACCTGGTTTTAATTATAGCTGCTAAAACCTGTCTGACAGACATTATCTTTAGCTTGTTCCAATAGGAAACTAAACTTGGGAGAATTATGTGAACTCCCTGGGGTGAAGCTGTAACTAGCAGAGAACGTTATTCAAACCCAGGCCTCTCCTTCTTTCAGTAAACCTGTCAGTAACCCAGGACTATGTTCTTTTTAATGATTACTATCTAGAAAGAAAAGAGTGTCACATGTATATATTGTCCTACTCACATAATAGCCAGAGAAATACAATCTTAATTTAAAAAATGGACTAAGAAAAATCAAACCATAGTATTTGTGTATATAAGACAGCCTCAAAAAATTTCCATGGAAAATGTGGTGATTTAAATTTTGGCACCAAAGTATTCATCTATCTTTCCATGACCTTTTTGAAGTTCCCTTATACCATATTTCTTTGAATATCATGCAGCGTAATCAGTTACATGCTAATATACATATAATATTTAAGCCTCTGGAAAAATTTACTCAAAAGCACTAAGCATAACTTACTCATCAGCCACTGAGTGACTGGTACCCTGAGAAAAGATGGTCCTGTTCATTTACAGTTAGTAATCAGACTACCTTGGTCTGGCCCCAGCACACATGCAAACATGCCTGTTCTGTTCTTTCACAGAAAGCATCAACTAAAACAGCAGAGGAGAAAAGAGCAGATCGCTCTTTGTTCCCAAACACCTGCTGATTGATACAGCAGCATGAGTGGTTCCATGACCTTTAATGATAGCCAATATCAAAAATCAGGGATTTTCTGCCCCAGCCTTCTGTAACTGCACACTTGTGTTTGCTCACTGTCAGGCCCCATTACGCATGCTGACAGTCCCCCGTCGTCTAACACACACCGCTCTTGTCCCACCAGGTGGCTTTGACTTCCTGCGGGAGGATCAGTCTTCGCCCGTGCCGGACTCGGGGCTGAGCTCTAGCTCCACCTCCTCCAGCGTCAGTCTGGGAGGCAGCAGCGGGAACCTGCCACAGATGACACAAGAGGTGGAAGATGCGGACACCGCTGCTGAAACGGATGAGAAAGCAAACAAACTCATAGAGTTTCTGACCACCAGGTAACCAGGGGATGGGCTGAGTAGTGTTGCCATTTTCATCTTGGTCTTGTAGAAAAGTGCTGAGACCTCAAACCACACACATGGCAGTGTGGCCCTGGAGCTCTACGCAAGGGCTGTTTGCTTAGCTTAGTTGCATTGACTAGTCTGCACCAAAGGTACACAGTGAAGTTACATTGGCTGCACTGACGTGGAAGCTGATGGACCGGGAGGACACAGGTACAATCCTGATGCAGCAGATGGAGGCAGGGAAGGGGGGGAGCACCCCGTGATGAGCAGGGCTTTAATCAACCATGGGGGAAGCCAGGAGCTGGGTGTTTTGAGACTTGGCAAAGAGCCTCACTGTGGAAAGCAAGGGCATTTGCCAGTCACCCAGGGAGCAGCTGTCTGCTTGGCTGCTCCAGACAGTCATTTGTGATTGAAAGTCAGACATCAGAAACAATGGAAAGCATCACAGGAAAGGAATCAGATGAACAGATCAAAACCCAGACAAACTGAAGCACTCCTGTTATTTTCGCATCTTCTGATTAGCGATTGAACTCAGAAAGCTGCTAAGTTTGTAACATCCAGAAATCCAGAATTTGCCCAAAGGCCTTGCTTCCTGTGGCCTGGGGCGTGCCTTCTTTCCTCAGTGTGTTGCTGGCTGCCGAGTCCAGTCTCTGTAAGTTTTAAATCCCCCAAGATTTTTTTCTTTCTTCAGCTAGTACATCCGTGAATGCCAGCACTGTGGGCAAAAGCATTTTCTTTTCTCAATGAATGATTCAGGTTACACTACATGTCAGCCTATATAAGAGACAGGAAGTTTAGGAAGGAGCCTGGGGGGTCCTACCCACAAAGTGTGAGGAACGTGTGGGCTCAAGAGCTGAAAGGTTTGTGCAGGCTGTCACTGCCTGGCTGGCTGTCCCACGTGCCGGGAAGCTCGGCTCTTGGAAGTCCTCATGCTTGGCTACGTCTCTTGCCCATTGTCGAAAGCCAAGTAGACAGCAGAGTTCATGGCTTCGCCGCGGTTCCTCAGTATCTGGCAACTTTCTGACATGTTCCTGCTCGGTGCCTTACCTCCGCAAATGCCAAGAGGTGGAAATGGAATCTGTGTCTCCATCCATATTTTAGTCACCATTGTGTGTTATTTTGTTTGGCAAGTGTGTAGCAAGAACACTATGGCAATAACTAGTCTGATAAATCATGAGGTTTAAATTTTGTAAATAAATGTAACTTTTTTAAAAAACCTGAAACATTAGCTACATGGATTTTGTGTATACTGGTAAGTTCTGTAAAACAAAAGTGTACTTCTAAATTTGTTGTTAAAATTTTTAAAAAAACACATGTTATACCTTGATATCTGAACAGTATTATGATTTTTATTATTCAAAGCGATTTCTGTTCGTGCCCATTTGTGTGCCTTGTTTAGGGCATTTGGTCCGCTTTGGTGCCATGAAGACATTACTCCCAAAAATCAAAACTCAAAGAGCGCTGAACAGCTCACCAATTTTCTGCGTCATGTGGTGTCCGTCTTTAAGGATTCCAAATCAGGTACTTGATCCTGCTGGGTCCAGTTCTTCTTCGTTGCTTTTCAGTAATGGAACTTGTCTCCCTTTAGGACTAGATGTCTTCTGTATGTGGCCCTGACACTTGGCATTGAGGGCTTACAGCTCATTTCAGATACTGCTAAACTGAGTGATCTTGAACAGTATGTGTATTTGCAAATAACTTCCCAACCCCACTTGTTCTGCTTCTTAAACTGCCCATATGAATCTTGTTTATAAAGGCCATAAGAAATAAATCGGAGTAACTGCCAGTCTCACCTATAAAAATGGCCAATGGGGGCCCAGCACGGTGATCTAGCTGCTTAAGTCCTTGCCTTGAAAGCTCCGGCACCGATTCTAATCCTGACAGCCCTGCTTCCCATCCAGCTTCCTGCTTGTGGCCTGGGAAAGCAGTCAAGGACGGCCCAAAGCCTTGGGACCCTGCACCCGTGTAAGAGACCTGGAGGAAGTTCCTGGCTCTTGGCTTTGGATCTGCTCAGTACCAGCCATTGCAATCACTTGGGGAGTGAATCAATGGACAGAAGAGCTTCCTCTCTGTCTCTCCTCCTCTCTGTATCTGACATTGCCATGAAAATAAATAAATATTTTTTTAAATGGCCAAAGGGAGGTATTGTAGTACAGTAGTTTAAACTGCCAGTTGGGATGCCCACAGCCAATAGCAAGACCAGTTTTAGTCCCAGCTACCTTTTCAGCCCAACTTCCTGCTAATACACCTGGGCTGCAGAACATGGGTCTCCGCCATCCACATAGGAGACCCAGATGGAATCCTGGGCTCCTGGCTCTGCCCTGGCCTAGCCTTGACTGTGGAAGCATTTTGGGGAGCAAACCAGTAGATGAAAACATTCTCTCTCCCTTGTCCTTTCTCTCTCATTCTTTCTCTTCCTCCACCATCTTTGTCTTTCCAATAGATGAAAATAAATATATTTTAAAAATTTTAAATGCTCAACCTGCTGAATTGGTCAAACTGCTTTTTTTAATTATAAAATATTTCATTTTAAAAGTATTTGCAGTTCTTATGCAAATAACCATTCAATATTCTAACACTGTAGAGGGATCACTGTTTTAACCATGAAAGCATCATAATATTTGAGTGTTTGTTTTCCTCAATGTTCTTTTCAGATCCAACTTGGCCTGGACTGATTTGTGTGTGAGATTTAAACTGGATTCCTCAACACGATGTAAAAATTCTGCATTTTTTCTCACACTGTGCTGACAATGCTAAGTCCGTTTTGCTGGTTTTCCCAGCTGCTCCTGGCAGTGAGCACATTTGGCTAGTTGCAGTGTCTTTCAGATAAACCACATGTCTTTGTAGTATCATAGGATATCTACTAAAAAAAACAAACTAAAAAAATGCTGATAAACTGAACTAATAGTCATCCCAGGAACAGGATTCCCATTTATTTTAAATTTCTCCTTTGGCATCTGTTTTTGAAATTCAAAACCTTAAAAAGTCATCATTGTAGTCAAACGGGTAAGAAATACTGTTGGTATATGAGCTGTTCATTTGTCCAAAACTTTAATTGTATAAATATAATAAAAATGAGGATGCATATGAATGTCTTATATGGAAGCCTCAGAAGATAATTCAAGCTGCTTAAAGTTCAGTTATTTTGGCACCTTGATCAAGTTATTTTCCATTTCCCAGTTCTCCTTGTGCAACCCTGCTTGCCTGCAGTTTTCACTGTGTGCACACTTGTGCGAGCACACGCACACACATACATGCACACACACATACATGCACACGCAATCACGCTCTGTACTCCTGGAAATATTGTATAGTTCTCAAAACAGCATGGCTGCTGTGCAAACAACCGCTGGAGCACACAGGCAGAACAATAACAGAGGGTAGACCTGGATTGTGTAACAGGTCAGTGTGGGTGATGGGTGGGTGTCCTCAGGTCGCCTAAAGGTGAGCTGGCCCCTGTGTGCTGGCTATACAAACCTTTTGCATCCAGCCAGCAGGTAGACATGAGAGCCTGAGTGGACGGCCACTGGGGATGAGCTTATATGCCAGGCTCCCAGGGCAAGGATCCCACACTGCCCCCTGCATCCTCTGGCTAGAAGTCAGGCACATACTCCTAACTCCATGGGCGGCTAGGAGATGAAGGCTTACCATGGGGAAGGAAGGAACCCGCTTCCTTTCCCCAGAGGGCACTGTTACAGGGCCTGCTGGGGTTCTGCAGGCCTCTGTATAACTGTTGCCTTGGTGTTCATGCAGAAACAGATCAGCTTTTGATCATTGTTAAGAGTTAAGTAGTAGTAATATGTGTTTTGAAAAACAAAGATATGAATGAAACTCTCTCTCAAAACATGAACCATTCCCCAACTGTGACCCCCTTACATGGGTTTCATTCTGTATTTAACCCTCTGAAGGTGTCCGAGTTCGTTTTTCAGGACTCTGGTTTGCTCTGCAGGAAGAGTTTTAGACTAAAATCTATCCTTAGGGTTAAACATCCAAGCTACAACCAAGGACACTGTCATGAAATAGCCTGGTGGTCCACTTTCCTGTAACAGCCAAATGTGCCTCGAGGCCTCTGGGTCATGGCGGGCAGCCAAGTTCCTTTATCTGCTGTTTGAGATTCTGCCTGCTGGGAGACACGGCGAACTTTGCCAGGTCTCCCCCATGAGTAGCAGGGTTCTACTTAAGCCATCTTGCATGGCTTTTCCAGGAGCATTAGCAAGGATCTAGATAGAAAACAGACAGGCAGGACTCAAACCGGTGCTCAGATGCAGGATGCCAGTGGCACAAGCAGCGACTCGGCCCGCTATGCAATACCACCAGTCACTTACATTTCAACCTTAGCACATTTGTTCTGATAATGTGGGTGTTTAAACTACATCTGCCTCCCAGAGCCACAAAGCCTCAAGTTCAAAACCAACACCACCTTGCTCCATGGCTTCTGGTTTCTTTTTTTGTTTTCTAATAACACTTTTCCTCTATAAGATTTATTGAGGATTTTCAGAGTTGAAAGATGAAGTGATGGTAGTGGGAGGCCAGGCAGCGTATGTTCAGCTGCTGATTTATTCCTGAGTGCCTGCAGTTTGCAGGACTGCGGCAGGCTGTAACTCATACCCCAGAACTCCATCCAAGGAATCCTGCGTAGGTGGCAAGAGAAGTGGCCCAGTGCTTGAGCAAACATCTGCTTCCCAGGATACATCAGGCGGAAACTGGATCAGAAGCTGAGTAGCCGGGCCTCAAACAGTGCCCCAATAAGGGATGTTGGTGCCCAAGGTGGGAGTTTAGTCCACTGTGCCAACACTTGCCCCCGTGTTTAAATGGTGGGCTTCTCAAATGAGCACCACCAGAGTAGCTCTGGGCAGTTAGCCTATTTTAAGCTGTAATATGTAAGTGTGCCGAGTAACAAACAACCCACTCTCTGGCCCTTCCTGTCTAGGTTTCCACCTGGAGCAACACCTGAGTGAAGTTGCCCTGCAGACAGCCCTCGCCAGCTCCTCCAGGCACTATGCCGGCCGCTCCTTCCAGATATTTCGAGCCCTCAAGCAGCCCCTGTCGGCGCATGCCTTGTCTGATGTTCTATCGAGACTCGTGGAGGTCATCGGAGAACATGGAGATGAGATTCAGGTAAGGAAGGAAGACCACTGAGGTCACGTGACACAGGGCAAGCTCTCACTTCCCAGAGGAGTCACTGACTTCGTTTAATCTCCCCTTTTATTTTCTCACCAATTATTCCAGCCATTTGGACAGTTTGTAAAATTGACAAAAACCACTCCGGGGGGTGTGGGGGAGGGCGGGAGGAAACACTGTTCTAAAAATTAAATGAATAGTACCTTTTTTATGCCAGCCAATAACTGGAAATGCCATGGTGGCCCCTTCTTTGTAGTGATTGTTGGTGGTGTTACTTAGCAGGGGCAGTGTTGATTTTCTGTTGTTTTTGTCACCACCCCAGGATGCAGCTCCACAATCACCCTTCCCGGAGCAGGGGTCTCTATCCTGTCTGTGAAGCACTAACCCCTTGTAGGCTGAGCCTGCAGCCAACTGGCGAGCACTTTAGAAGAAAGGGGAAGAATAACTGCCAGGAGATTGGGAGATGGACAGGTGGCAAGCCAAGGCCGTTACCAGCTCTGCGGCTCCCGCCAAGCCTTACTTTCCCATCAGACATGTTCCCACCTCTCAGGAAGCCAGCACCTGGGGGTTCTGCTTCTCTTTCTCCTTGTATCAGAAGTGCTGCTGGAATTGTTGCTGAGTCACAGCCCTTCCTCATCTCTTCAGACACGGCAGCTCTGTAGCGCACATGCCCAACCTTCCCCTCGATGGGGGGCCATGCTTACCGCTTCCCGTAAGGTGTCAGTCTCTGGGGCTAGTGGTGTGGCATGATAGATTAAGCCATCGCCTGTGATATAATCCCGTGAGTGCTAGTTCAAGTCCAGGCTGCTCCCTGCTGATGCAGCTGAGGAAGCTGCAGATGACGGCCCAAGTGCTTATGCCCTGGTCACCCAGCTGGGAGAGCTCAGTGGAGTTCCAGCCTCCTCGTTGTGGCCTGGCGCAGCTCCAGCCATTTGAGCCATTTGGGGAACTAGCAGATCGAAGATTGTGTGTGTGTGATTGTGTCATTCTCTCTAACTCTGCCTTTCAACTAAATAGATCTTTTTAAAATTGTATTTCTATCCCTGATGAGGCTTTCAGCCCCAGGCAAGTAAATGTTTATGATTATCTGCTAGCTCCTGAATTTCCTAAGTGGCCTTTTCTATTGGTCTTTAGGCTCATAATGGAAGCAGCTCATAAGCTGTCTGTCTTGCTTTCAATGATACTCATTATTGGTATGAAATTTGCATTGGTTAGCTGTATCTTCAGGAAGTTATTCATTATTGGTGTGAAGTTTGCATTGGTTAGCTGTATCTTCAGGAAGTTATTCATTATTGGTGTGAAGTTTGCATTGGTTAGCTGTATCTTCAGGAAGTTATTCATTATTGGTGTGAAGTTTGCATTGGTTAGCTGTATCTTCAGGAAGTTATTCATTATTGGTGTGAAGTTTGCGTTGATTAGCTGTATCTTCAGGAAGCTAACAGTGGCAACAAGTAACACCAGATGCTGTCTGTGTTTGGCAGGGCTATGTGATGGAGGCGCTCCTGACCTTAGAAGCTGCCGTGGACAACTTGTCTGACTGCTTGAAGAACAGCGATCTCTTAACTGTGTTATCTCGGTGAGAAACATTTTAATGATATTTTGACATCAAATAGACTTGAAATGAGTATTTGAGAATCTTAGACTTTTGGCAGAGCTCAAAGAAGAAAAAAAATCTAGTTTTTGAAGTTTGTGACCCAAACAGTGTATATGTTGTTTTCTTAATTTAAAAAAAAAAGTTAAAAAATAGAAAAGGGGGGGGGCTAGCATTGTGGCACAGTAAGCTAATCCCCTACCTGCAATGCCAGCATCTCACATGGCCTCCAGTTCATGTCCAACGGTACTCCACCTCCAGCCCAGATCTCTGCTAAGATGCTTGGGAAAGCAGCGGAGGATGGCCCAAGTGCTGTGAGAAAGTGTAACACGGAGTTCCTGGCTCCTGTCTTCCGCTTGGCCTCACCCCAGTCATTGTGGTCATTTGGGGAGTAAGCTAGCAGATGGAAGGTTCTCTCTCTCTCTTGCTTTGCCTGTCAAAAAATCTTTACATAAGTAAATACATAATTTACAACACATACTAGGTTTATCATATTGGTAAGTAGAATCTAAATATTATTTGCAAATGAATATATCCAATCTGAACCACTGTTACAAAAATATTTGGAATAGATAATGGCTTTGCATAAGAGAGACCTACCTTGTGTGATCTGTTTTCTGCTGCTTATGTTTGGTAACACATTTCAGTTCCTTCAGTACTCCACATTCTGTTGATGTAACGGAGCTTATCTTAACACTGAGTCACTAATTTTATTTTATATCCTATTGAACCTTGTTTCATTTTTAAGATGAGCATTTTTAATGGATAATCTTGACATGATTACTGATTTCTTACATATTTATGTGAACCTGTGGAGTATCTAAACTGGTAAAAATTGGCAGAAATATTGAATTTTCAGCACAAATAGAAATTATTTCAATGAATTTTTATAAGGGGAAAAAAATTCTTTTGGCTTACTAACTTTAGGTAGTAATTTCCATTCCTTTTCCTCTTATCAGCCAACAGAACATTTAAGTTTGCATCTTGCAAGCACGTTTTGTTTCGTGATCGCTGATACCCAAATTTAAATCAAACTAAATGCAAGATCGATAAAATCTTAAGATCAACTGGTTTTCTTGCAAGGGTGTTGAACATCCAGCCCATGTGCTGGGTAACACCCATGAAATTATCTGGTTTGGCCCTGCCAAGACAATTGTATGTGGAACTAAAAATTCAATAAATCAAAGCAGGCTCATTTTTAAGTCAATAATTTCATACCGCCTGTATGGCCCTTGAAAAAATTTCCCAGCACCACTCAAGTTTCAGTAAGTGAAACCAGCACTGGAATTCGTTCTTGTTTTGCTGACAAGGGTTAATCATCTTTTATTTTCCATAGCTTTATCAATAAGGAAGATAAACTAATTAGTAATCCCAAAGAAAAGCTTCCCTTCATTGGTATTTCTTGATGGGCTGGAAGGGACTGGTCTTTTCACTGAAGTACATTGTCGTTCTGTTATACTTGTTTTTATACCCAGTTCTTCATCACCGGATTTGAACTCCAGCACTAAACTAACAGCAAGCAGAAAAAGCACAGGGCAGTTAAATGTGAATCCTGGAACTGCCAGTGGCAATCCCACGACTGCAGAACGGAGCCGACATCAAAGAAGCTTCTCTGTGCCCAAGAAGTTTGGAGTTGTCGACCGATCCTCCGACCCACCTCGAAGTGCCACACTGGACAGGATTCAGGCTTGTACCCAGCAAGGCCTGTCCTCCAGAACCCGGAGCTCATCCTCCTTAAAGGACAGTCTCACGGACCCATCCCACATAAACCATCCAACCAACCTGTTGGCCACCATCTTCTGGGTCACAGTTGCTCTGATGGAGTCTGACTTTGAGTTTGAATATCTAATGGCCTTAAGGTTGCTCAATAGACTACTGGCACACATGCCACTGGATAAAGTGGAGAACCGAGAAAAGCTTGAGAAACTCCAGGCACAGCTCAAGTGGGCTGACTTCTCAGGGCTGCAGCAATTGCTGCTGAAAGGCTTCACCTCCCTCACCACCACAGACCTGACTCTGCAACTTTTCAGTCTGCTGACGCCGGTGTCCAAAGTATCCATGGTGGATTCATCCCAAGCTATTGGTAGAGCCAATGTCGTTCATTCTTGCAGTTCTGACGGTTGCTGTGTTCATTTTTACTGTAATGAGATAATCTAAACTTACTGCTTTCAACAGTTCTGCTTAGAACTGGTTGTTTGGGAATAGTTGGGATTTTTTCTTTAAATATTTGGCATGGTGTAACCTTTTATATATGCTGATAAGAAGCAAAAAAGGGCAGAAATTATATCTAAGGTATTAGAGGTATTGGTGTGCTGCCCAGATCACACTGCGATCACCATTAGTTTATCCCATCGCTCTAAACAGACCCAGCACTAAGCTCTTTTTTTTCTTTGCTTTCCTCGAACATATTCTTTTCTTTTTCTTTCTTGGAAAATTCTCTTGGCTCCTGATTGTTTTGAATTCAGCCAAATCAGCAAACCAGGTTTTTAAGACCATAGCGTAAAGCCTTGACTTTAGGTCATGATCCCAGAGTGTAACACAGAGATACCAAGCCATTCTTCATCATTTTTAGAGTTCTGTTTCATAATTAAAGAATTAATAGTGTGTTTTCCCACACAAATAATTCTTAAAATTCACTTTTTGTAAGCTCAGTTCAATCTGGGCCAGTCACCCTTTCACAATGAGGCCATTGCAAGAAACACTACAGGTCGGCTCCAGCTGCTCCTTCATAACTGGTATCACTGTGGTTGTGCGTTCCTCGGTGAGTTTGTGTGAGAGGACGTGTAAGCTGATGCAAAAGAATGCTTGCAGCATCTCAGAGTCAAGCCTGTCACATGCCTTTCTGCCGTGCAGAAGTAAAATGGGCTCTGTCCAGGCCCTCATTGTGTCTTCTCTTCCTCAGGGTTTCCACTGAATGTCTTGTGTCTGCTGCCACAGCTGATTCAGCATTTTGAAAGCCCTAATCAGTTCTGTAAGGATGTAGCAGAGAGGATCGCTCAGGTACGAGTGTCGGTTCCACATTCAGGTGAACGCTTAACCTTTCCAGACCCAGAGAGTCCCTGACATCCAGCGATGTACGTCTCAGGGTGGCTGATGTAAAATGTCTTGTTTACTAACTGTTTTAAAAATAAGCAGAAAGAATTGGTGAGATTTTTGTTAGCTAAGCAGTTGTATAAGTGCAAAAAAAGTGTTCATCGGTGTACTTTCCAAACTTCTAGGACTTGCAGCATAATTTCTAACATTTCCATTTCATCTCTAAGTGTATCTTTCATTGCTTTTCTTACCTTAAAAGGTTTGTTTAGAAGAGAAGAACCCTAAACTTTCGAATCTTGCACACGTTATGACGCTTTATAAAACGCACAGCTACACGAGGGATTGCGCCACGTGGGTCAATGTGGTCTGTCGGTACCTCCATGAAGCCTATGCTGACATTACCTTGAATATGGTCACCTACCTGGCAGAGGTAAGCATTCAGACTGAGGATAAAACCTATCATAGCTTCCTTGAGTCCATATAAACACACCCACAAAACCGATAATATACTCAACTTCCATTTATTGAGCATCTGTTACAGAATAACGTAAGAGCTGATAGAGACAGAGCTCCAGTCCTCTGGTTTACTGCCCAGATGTCTGGATGGCAGGGGCTGGGTCAGGGCCAATGTCAGAAGCCATCACAGGTCTCCATGTGGGCCGTCGTATGGGCCATCAGCTGCCTCATACAGTGCACATTGGCAGGAAGCTGGACTCGGGGACACAGCTAGGCCATGACCGCATGGTCCTGCAGGCTTCCCAAACAGCAGGTCAACCTCTACGCCATACGCTACCCTAACAGAATCATTTTAATCCTTATAACAACCTGTGGCTGTAGAGACCAGTAAAACAAAGAAACCAAGACAATTGGAGTCATTTGGCCAGAGTTGTAGGCAGCAGAGCAGGCCTTTCAGCCTAGCTGTAGCTACCACAAAGCAGAAACTACAACTAATAAATACATTGATACCTGTGGGTGCATGGTAGAGCTAAGAACATTTGGTCCTCATTGTTTTGTGTGCTGAAATATGGATTTACAGGCTTCACGGCTGCTTGCTCTAAACTAACATCATCAATTATGTAATCAAAATTTTTTATTTCTCTTGTATGTTTTTGTTTTTTTTAAACCTAGAATGGGATTTTTGTCGTCACCCAAAAGTAGTCCTGGCACAGTTGTTAGAAAAACACTATTCTTTTATTAACAATGGTACTAGAAATACAGAGCATATTGGGCAAGTGATAAAATGTGTTCTATTTAGCATCTCCAGCCTTCAAAGTCATATACGAAACCATAAAATGTATGAGGTACTGGTAACAGCCAACTTGTTTTAGATGGTCCATGTTGATGTGTCCTACAGGCATACGCATCCATACCTCTTGTTAGAATCTTCTGAAAAAAGATAAGAAGAGTCTGTCCTACTTTTCCTTTCAGCTATGTCGATAACCCATGTTCCAGCTAGGTTAGTAAAATGCACTATGACCTCAAAGGCGCCACACGTCCAAGATGTCTGCCTACCATACGGCAGATGCCACATCCGTCAGCATTTCTCACTGGCCCTGCAGGACTTTGATTTGCAGTAAGTGGATGGCATTCAGACCATGAACAGCCCAGGATTCATTAGCTCTCTCCACACTGCGCCCCTGGCATTTTGAAGAACATCTGCTTTCAGTAGTCACCTGGCCACACCTGTTCCCACATACATCCAGCTCAACCCAGCACTGGTGTCGGGAGGACGGTGCAAATGCGCTACTGTATGAAGGCTGGAAATGCTGGCTTTCAAAGGTGAAGGGTGAGACAGCAATAAGACATTCTCTGGGATCAATAACCATAAAAATTTCAGAAATGCAGAGGGAATGCGGTGTATACATTCAATGCAGTTGTAGGTGGCTGTGAAAAGAGAAATCCTGTCATTCTGTTCTATGAATGAAACCTTTCAAGGTATTATGCTACATGAAATAACCCAGGCACAGAAGGATGCTTTCATGATTCTAGCTAGAGGAGATACATAGAGACATAAAGCAGTGGTCACCAGGGGCTGGGAGCAGTGGGTTTTAGGGGCTATTTCATGAATATTTTGTGAGTACTGAGCAAGTTCTGGAAATAGTTACAATGGTTACACAACAATGTCAATGCACCTAATATCGCTAAATTGTACACTTAAAATGGTTAAGTAGTATTTTTTTGTTTACATATATTTTACCTGGATAAAAAGTTAAAAACCTAAAAACCTAATTTGTTTTTTTTCAGCTGTTTTAACAAAATTGTCAAAATCTATTTTGCAAAATTGATTTTTTTAAATTGGAAAGTCAGATATACAAAGGAGAGGAGAGACAGAGAGGAAGATCTTCTATCTGCAGGTTCACCCTGCAAGCAGCCGCAATGGCCAGAGCTGAGCCAATCCAAAGCCAGGAGCCTCTTCCAGGTCTCCCATGCCAGTGCAGCGTCCCAAAGTTTTGATCCGCCCTCGACTGCTTTCCCAGACCACAAGCAAGGAGCTGGATGGGAAACGCGGCCGCCAGGATTAGAACCAGCAGCCGTGTGGGATCCCAGTGCGTCCAAGGCAAGGACTTTAGCTGCCAGGCTACAGCGCTGGGCCCCAGTTCCCTAGTTTCAACATTTAAACTGCTTACAGAGCATTCTTGCTTTTCTTTTTTTTTTAAAGATTTATTTTACTTACTTGAAAGACAGAATAATAAGAGGCCGAGAGACACAGATATTTTCCACTGTCTGGTTCACTCCCCCAAATAGCTGCAATGACCAGGACTCTGCCAGGCTGAAGCCGGGAGTCAGGAATTTCTCCCAGGGCTCCCGCACAGGTGCGAGGGCCCAAGTACTTTGGCCTTCTGCTGCTTTTCCAGGCACATTATCAGGAAACTGGATTGGAAGTGAAGCAGCCAAGACTCAAACCAGTACCAATGTGGATGCCAACATCACAGGCCACACAATGGTCTGTGATTTTTTTTTTTTTTAGCATTTTAAATCATGCTTTGGGGGCAGATGTTTAGCCTAGCAATTAAGGTACCATTGGAGAGGGCCCAGCAAGGTAGCCTAGTGGCTAAAGTCCTTGCCTTGCATTTATCAGCCTCTCATATGGGCACCGGTTCATGTCCTGCCTGCTCCACTTCCCTTCCAGCTCCCTGCTTGTGGCTTGGGAATTCAGTCAAGGACCTTGTACCTTCACAGGAGACCTGGAGAAGGCTCCTGGCTCCTTGCTCCGGATCAGCTCAGCTCCAGCTGTTGCAGCCATCTGGGGAGTGAACCAGCAAATGGAAGCTCTTTCTCACTGTCTCTACTTTTCTCTGTAAATCTGACTTTCCAATAACATAAATGAATAAATCTTCCAGTGGAGAAACCCAGATACCACATCACAACACCCTGTCCGATGCCTAGCCTCAGCTCCTGAGTCCAAATTCCTGCTATTGTGGCCCCTAAGAGCCCACAGTGAGTGTTCAAGTAGCTGGGCTCCTGGCGCCCATGTGAGAGAGCGGCACTGTGTCCCCAGTCCCAGCAATTACAGGCTGGTTCTCCCCCCGAGATGCCTGCAATCGCCGGGACTGGGCCAGTTGAAGGGTTCTGTTAGAACTCGGTTTTCCCCTTGAGGAGACGTGCAGTGGGGTGGTGCTGGCAAGCCCAGTGCTCCCGTGTGGACCTGTGTACACAGCTCATGCCAGCTGCCCTTTGCCTCCACAGCTGCTGGAGAAGGGCCTGCCCAGCATGCAGCAGCCCCTCCTGCAAGTCATCTACAGCCTGCTCAGCTACATGGACCTCTCTGTCATTCCCGTCAAGCAGTTTAATGTGGAAGTACTGAAGACGATTGAGAAGTACGTGCAGGTGAGTATATGGATAATTCCATGGAGCAGCCCGAGAGTCACTCCAGAAAGCCAGAGGCTTTGCCCCCGTTCATGCCTTGTATCCATGACCCACGCCGAGCGGTAGCCTATGAAGGAAGACAGGACAAGGCCCCGACCTTCAGAGGATGTAGTTCCACCTGTTATGGGTTTCCTGGCTGGGTGTCAAAGTACACACATGGGGGAGGGCAGACACAGGATTTCTGTTTCATGTGCTGCTCAGAAAAGCAGCAGGTTATCCGAATGTGTGCCAGGTGTCCCAACACGTGAGGAGGCAGTAAGATGTTAAAAATCACCACCTTCAAGCTAAGGGAACTAAGGTTAAGAAATTTGCATGAATATGCTTAAAAATCCCCCCCAAAACAAACCATATATTGGTGGTTATAACGACAATGGCAGAAATGAATCTGAAATGTTCCTCTGTTTGTTCCCTGGGTACTTAGTGAGTTTCAGAATTCAAGGGCAAACATGGCAGTTTTTCTAGGCTCACTGGTAAATGCATCCAGCCTACCAAACACATTTTTTAACAGAAATTAAAAGTGTTTCCAAGCCAAACATCTTGTGTCTCAAGTCATGCCATGTGGTAGATAGGAATAGCTGTTTCTCACTTCCTCTCACAGGAGACGCAGGGTCAGGTCCCTGCTTTCTGCCTGTCCTGTGTTCTAGGTCATGGTTTCACTGGGCTGTCCACTCTGTCTCGGCCTGTAGGCTGGCTCTGACACTCAGCACCTTACCTTGCGTGGTAGCTAATTTCACAGTCAAACCATGACCTCTTTTTTGCAGTATTTGACAAGGCAGGAAATGTGTTTTGCTTAGAGAACTTTGACTCCAAGTCCTAGGGAAAAAATAACACCACCTTCCAACATGTTTATCTGTGTTCAGTAATTTATAGGAGAAGCGCCTCTCCCCAGCCCCAGTCTAATTTATTGGGGAGGTAAAAAGATGGTCAAAGGAATAGTAGGTATTTGGGGAACCAATCAGGAGAAGAAAAGCTGAACAGGTTGAAGGCAGGGAATGAGTTAAGACACAGAAGCTGAGAGCTTGCTTGGTGCGGGGGAACTCCAGTGGCAGCGCAGGAGAGAATGACCCCTGCAGGCCAGGCTCAGGGACTGTGGGTGCCTCTCCAACTCCTTCCACCAGAGGGCGCGCTCGAAGGAGGCTAGGCAAAGATGTGGCTTGGCCCTAGGCATTCTGTAAGTATCCCTAAAGCTGAATAGGATAGATAGCTGAGACTCTAAACAGGCCGATGCCAACAGGAATGGAGTGCAGGGAACAAATTATCAGGAAAAACAAAGAGTTAGAACAGCCTCCAGGTCCCAGGGCTAGATAGTGAACAAGATAAGATAAGAAGGAAAGAGGGCCAGAAAAAGAAATGCTGGTGCCCAGGAAGAGCCAGGGCCATGGGAAAAGCACCAGGGAAACAGGGCACTGGGAAAGGAAGAATGTGAGAAGCAGCGAGCAGCCAACCGCAAAATATGCATTGGGGGCCTTATCAGCAAACATCACACCTCATCACGGTAAACTTATTTGAATACGGACAGCATTGGTCTTTTATTTTTGGCATCCAAAATATAGCTCATCTGATGCATCAGTGATCTTTTTAGTATTTGCCATTTGCCTTTTAGTGTTTGTGAGTTCTGACTGCTGGACACCAGAGACGTGTCCCTAGCAATGCGTTAGCTGTAAGAACCAGAGCCTTTTTCACACTGGGATGTTTTATTGCCCACAGACTGTGCACTGGAGAGAAGCTTTGAATATCTTGAAGCTCGTGGTGTCTAGATCTGCCAGCCTCGTTTTGCCTTCATACCAGCACAGTGATCTCTCAAAGATAGAAATCCATCGCGTGTGGACCAGTGCTTCAAAAGAATTACCTGGGAAAACCCTGGACTTTCACTTTGATATTTCGGAGGTACTTAGCTATGATAACTGTTGTGGTGAGCGTTAATAAGAATCTGTACTGGCAAGATCAAAACTGTTGCTTGTTGAAAGGAATACCTATTTTATACTTTTTTTTTTTTTCTTGAGAGCCAGAGCCAGAGAGCTCCAGTTTTCTGGTTTAGTCTCCCAAATGCTTACAACAACCACAGCTGGACCAGGCCTAACGTGGAAGCCAGGAAATCTCTCCAGGTCCCCCATGGGAGTGACAGGGACACAGCCACTTGAGCCATGAGGATACATGTCAACAGGAAGCTGAACCCGAGAGTGGTGCTGGCGTCACTCCATGGCACTCTGATCGGGGATGCTGCTGCCCCAAGTGGGTTCTTAGCTATTAGGCCGAATGCCCATTCCTTTAGATTTTATTTTTAAGTACATTTTAAGGCCTAAATTAGTTTTTCTACATTTTGAAAGTCGCATCAGGCAGCATGTTGACCTCACTATTGACAGCTTCTAAGATGGAAACTAAGCTCAGAGATATGAAAAAAAGGGACTTGAGCATATTAAGCCATGACTTTTTACTCAGTCCTTATCAGAAAATTGTCATGTCACCTCCTTCCAGCCACAACATTTTCCCTTCAATTACAACCCAATAGCAACTCACTGGGCTTCACAGGAATAAGCCATCTAGCTGGCTTCCCCAGGTCACAGACCGAATCTGCCTTAATAAAGAGGCAGGAAACCTAGGACATAAAATGGCCTGATCTTCTCTGACGGTCTGTGAATAGATCATTGATGATAAACAAGATCAACAAACACTGCCCACAATACTAAAAGAACACATTCACCAGGAAATGAGCCAGGTCCACATATATAGCACTATTTAAACAGATTAAGCCAAGCTGAGTTTTCTGATGAAGCCCAAACTCACCTTTTTTCTTTCTAGTATTCAGAAGACGATGCTGGGTTGCTGCCATGTGTTAGTAAAAAAAAATTAAGAAGTTATTTCAAGCTGAAACACACAAACTGATTTTGCTTTTCTGCAAACTTCTCGTCTTCATTGGTTGTTTCTAGCATGTTCAAGAACAAGCAGCTGGGTTTGCTGTGGAGGTGCAGAATTACTCCGAATGTGTATTTGAATACTAGGGGGATGGAGTGTCCTTGTCACACTGCACTCCCATCTTTTATCAAACAAGCAGTTTGTGGCCATTCTAGTTGGAGCAATCCCATATACCATATTAGTATTCCTGAGATAGAAGAAATGTGTGTTGTTGTGTTCTTTCTTCTCAAGACACCAATCATTGGGAGGCGGTATGATGAACTACAGAACGCCTCTGGGCGTGATGGCAAGCCCAGAGCCATGGCTGTCACTCGGAGTGCATCCTCCACTTCATCAGGCTCCAACTCCAACGTCCTTGTTCCTGTGAGCTGGAAAAGGCCTCAGTACTCTCAGGTACATAATCTGATGTTGATAGCATTCAGGCGGGAGCTGGGACCTGTAGAGCCCATCAGCATGGTTCATACAAGATCCTGCCACTTGCCATCCCAGCAGTGCCCGTTAAGGGTGCAGCACTTCAGGGAGGTGCAAGGGAGATCTGAAAACAAAATCTGATCCCTCACATGACAACCCTTTAGTCACTCCAAGAAATCTGGGTCTTCTGTCACTTACCCCAAAGTTGTCTTTTCTGCAAAGAGCACCGCCTTAATTCTTCCAACCGATTTTATAGCACAGGGCTGCAGAGCTGCCATCCTCAGAGCATACACTTCAGCCATGGTTTGCACATAGGATGAGCTGTGCAGAGTGGAAGGAAGAGCACCCATCACAGTCCAGGCCTGTTCATGTTCACGGGTGACTGGGTCACAGTATTCATGCTGTCAAGCTTGCTGTCCAGGGAAACATCTGCATTATTCAGCGGTCTTGTGGCAACACACGACAAAACCCACCAAAAAGTTAGCAGAAAAGGAATGTGTTGATTCATCATCTGTCATTGCTTCCTGTAGAGATGGGTTCTAGTACTGGATGATTAGACCTTCCACAATGCCCACATCCCTTCTAGGACAGTAGGATACTTATAACCTATGTACATCCTGCCACATCCTTCCAAACATCTCTAGAAGACTCTACTACCTAATGCAAAGTAACTGTCATGCAAATATTTGTCTTTATGCATTTTTATGGAATTTTTCTAAAAAGTCTGTACATGTTCACTAGAAACACAATATTTTTTATTCAAATATGACTGACTCATGGCTATTTTCCAAATACACCCACCCTTGGGATAACTTAGACCAGTACAGTCCAGTGAAAACATGACATAGGCCTTATTTTATATATTCTAAGGGTCACCTATTTAAAAAGTAAAAATAGGGACTGGTGGGGGAGGCCCAGGTGAGTTCGACTTTGGGGCTTGGGTAAATGGAACCCCTGGCAGCGTGGCGGTTGCTGGGAGGACTCGGACTAGGTCAGGCTCAGTGCTTGAGGCCTGAGCCCTAACCACCACTGCCATTCAGTGGGCAAATCCTGGCCTTATAGGCAACCAGAGTGCTAACCTGCATCGGGCTTCACCCAATGGCCGCCTGGCAGCAAGTTCTGGAGTCTTGGGAGTGTGTAATTACTGCCTAGGGACATTCATGGATAAGGCCACAGTATGTGTAGGTGAGGAGTGAATCCTGAGAGACTCCCAATGACAGTGCCACTATAATTATAGGTAAGCGAGGGGACTGAGACCTAATGGTTTCGAGGGGACAGACCTTAAGATTTTTATAGGTCAGACTGATGCACCAGCCCATGAGAAAGCTAGGGCTGGGGGCCTGTCTAGCAGGGCTATATCCCAGTGTTGAAATAGGGGACAGGTCACATTAGGCAGGGGCAATACACTAACTAGCACGTGAGAGAAACAGGTCCAGTAGTAGATTCTGTGGGGGATATGTGGGCCCAACCCTGTGGAAAAATAAGTCCTGCTGGTTAGTTCAAGAGTTGGGGGTGGTGATAGACTGAGCTAGGTGTGACCATGGAACCTGCCAAAACTCTTGGGTACAGGCACTGAGAATAGTCTGGGCAGATCCAGGCCACAGCACCCACATGTGCATCCTAAAACAGGGTGTGGGGCAGGTGAGGCCGTAACATCCTCCAGCTCATACAAAAGCCAACTCGGGCAGGCTATGCCAGACAAGAGCCTAGCACCCCCTGGCATGCATGAGGTCTGGGTCTTGGAGTAGGCTGACGGGGGAACTTGGGAAACTCCCCCAGTGGGTCATAGCTTCTACTGGTGAGCACGTGGTCCAGGCCTGGAGATCAGACAGGCTGGGCAAGGTAGCTCCAGCTGCTGGCAGATATGTGGGTTGGTTTTGGAAGGGGGTGGACCAGGCAGGGCCAAGCAAACCTTAGCTCATTGACAAGTGCAGAAACCAGGCTGGAGTGCAGGTCATGCTGGGCTAGACTGTCATACCTACCGGTTTGCATGAGCCAGGGATGGGAGCAGACTGAACAGGGCCAGGTTCCAGCACCCACCAGCGAGAGTTGGAAGTGGGGGCAGACTGGGTCAGGTCAGGGTACAGCATCCAAAGGCAAAGGCCAAGACAGGTGAGGGACTGTGCCAAGCTGGGTCAGAGCAACCACTGGCATGTGCAAGATCTATGGTTGGGGAACAAAGGGTACACCCCGGGTGGGATTTGGTTCCCACTGGTGAGTGCAAAGGCTAGAGTAGGTGCTCCTGTCTGATCTGGACATGGCTGCAGTCTCCCTCTGCACAAATGTGGGGGTCTGGAGTGTGCCAGACTGGGCTAGACTCCAGCAGCCACTGGTGATCATCAGAACCAGGGTAGGGATAAGACAGGTGGGGCTAGGTCTCTGCCCCAGCTGAGCCATATGGGGGCTGTGTCTGAGTGTGGACCAGGCTTGGCTAGGCTGTAACACCCAACAGTAAAAACTGGAATGGGTAAAGGCTGGTCAGGAAAGGCCACTGCTCCTGCTGGGACAGAAGGAGGACTAATTAAGTAGGGTTGGCCCATGGACCCACTGACAGACACGAGATCTGGCATTGGGCGAAGTTCAGATGGAGGAACTTGGGGAACTCCTCTGTTGGGAAACAGTCCTTGCAGGTGAGCACAAGAACTACAATAGGTAGCATCCCAGACCAGGCTAGGTCATGATAACCACTAGCATACAATTGGCCCAGGTTGGGGGTGAACCAGGCTGGACCAATTTATATCACCTGCTGGCGAATCCAAGCACCAGAATGGAGTGTGGGTCAGGCCAGGTTGGGGCGCAACACAAGCCAGTTCACAAGAGGTCCGGGACCGGAGGCTAGGCTGTAACCCCCACCAACTTGAGCGGAAATAGGGGTGGGCCAGGCCTGGCCAGGCTACAGCACCCGCTGGCAAATGCAAAGTTAGGCAGACCATGCAAGACTGGGCCGCCACACCCAACCAGCACATGTGAGAACTAGGGGGAAGGGAGAGAATCTGGTAGGGGCTGCGTGGGGCTCCCTTGCTGGACCACCACTCCCACTGGTAAGAGCTGGGAGGAGGCAGACCAGGTCAGGTGGGGCTGTAACACCTGTTGCCTTCATGTGAGTTGGACCAGGGGAAAGCCAGGCTGGGTTGACTGTTCCTACTGGTGCATACATAAGCTAGAGTGGGTGTGGATTGGTTGGGCTTTGCCACAGAATCATCTGGCAGATGCTGTCACAGGGAGCTAATTCTGTCCAGTTAAACTGCAGAACCACCTACAGAGTGCAAGAACCAGGAGTGGGAATGGGCCCATAAGGGAAACAGTGAACGCCTCCCTCTTAGGTTGCCACTCCAACTGGTAGCATGAAAACCAGGATTAGGGCAGGCATGGTGAGACAGAGTGGTACCTGCCAGCACATGTGTGAGCTGGATAGTGGGGCAGGTTGGATTGAACTAGGCTTCAAAACCCATTGACATGTAGGAGAGCTGAATGGGATATGGGACAGACTGGACCAGTCTGCTGTACATACTGGCAAGCATGGGAAACAGGACAGAGGGCAGGCCTTGTGGGGGTTATTGTGGGTCACTCTGACTAGGCTGCAGCTCCCATTGGTTTGCGTGAGGGCCAAGTGTGTGGTGGGCAGGATCAGGCTGGGCTGAAACACCCACTGGTTTGTGTAGAAGACAGGGCTGGAGACAGAACTGACCCAGCAATTGTAACCAGCAGTGTGCGTGCAAGCTGATCCGGGCAACCATCTGTGCCAGACCCTGTACTGGCAAGCACTCAAGAATCAGGTCTGGGATCACCTGAGATGAAGTTTCTTTGAGGATCCCCTGCAACTGAACTGCTGGACTCAGAACCCCAACCATGGAGAGAATTGCAATTTCCATGGTCCGGCTGTAGAGTGCATATGTGAGTTGGGCCTCCTCAGTGGCCTAGACGGAGCAGTGGACAGCATCACCAGGTGCACATGAAGGATATGGCAGTACATTGGAGTCTGCGGAGGATACCTGGTACAACAGAGGACAGAACAAATTAACCACCACAGCCAAGTGTTGGCAGTGAATATCCAGGCAAACTGTAGAGTGAACTATGTCAAACCAGTGGATTCTGGAGAGATTTCATTGTCCTTTGGTAAAATTGACAGCAAAACAGAGCTGTTGAATTAGGAAAGCCTCTTGAACAGGACCCACAGAGCATGCCCCATACCAGGGACCCTGGGGTGGTGTCAGGTGGCTGCCCTCCATTCCCCGGGTGCAGAGGCATTTGGGAGACTGGGTGTGGTTTCTTTCCTTATCTGTACCCCCAGATACAGGAAGGAGAAAAAAAAAACGTGGAAATAGTGGTCTCAGTCACCTTCCTGTGGCCCTTGACCCTTATCACCCTAATCAACCATGTAATAATCATCAAAAATAAAAATAACTATAAAAAATAAAACCTTAAAAAAAAAGAGGGGCTGGCACCATGGTGCAGCAGGCTAAGCCTCCACCTGTGGCCCCAACCTCCCAAATGGGCAGTGGTTCTTGTCCCAGCTGCTGCACTTCCTGTCTAGTTCCCTGCTTATGGTTGGGAAGGTAGCAGAGGATGACTCAGTCACTGAGCATATACTCATGTGGGAATCTAGAAGAATCTCCTGGCCAGCTCAACTCAGCTCTGGCCAGTGCAGTGCGGCCATTTCGGGAGTGAAATAGCAGATGGAAACTCACTCGCTCTCCTTCCCAACCTCCCTCCCTCCCCTATTCTCTTTGTAAATTTTTTGAGTAAATCCTTTCAAAAATCAATTTAAAAGAAACAGGAAAATTCACTTTTTTATGTTTTTCAAATTTATTTTCATTGAAAAGTGTTTCCACTTCTCAAGTCACAGAATAACAGATCCTTGACACACTGATTCACTCCCCAAATGTCCACAAGAGTCAGGGCTGGACCAATCTGAAGCCAGGAGCCCAGAACTCAGTCTAGGCCTGCAACCACTTGTCTTCTAGGTGTGTGGTAGCCAGAAGTTGGATCAGAGGTGGAACTGGCACTCCAACTATAGCACTCTAATATGGGATTATGGACATCCACGCAGTATCTTAACAACTATGCTAAACACGCACCTTCATAATTAATTGTAGTGACAAATTTTACTTACCTTAATCTAAAATATTTCAATGGGTTTCCAGTATTTTACTATGAATGAGATACTTTGCATTCTTTTTCCTACTAAACCTCTGTGTATTTCACAGGCCAATTCCCACCATGTTTGCTGTCCCTTTGTGGCTGGGGCTTTGCTGTAGGACCTGAAAGTAAAAACTTGCTTGTCTATTTCTTTTCCAGAAGAGGACAAAGGAGAAGTTGGTACACGTCCTCTCTCTGTGTGGCCAAGAAGTGGGATTAAGCAAAAACCCATCAGTGAGTTCTGTTGCATATGTCCGTTATTTCAGTATTATATCTTTTTTGTCTTTGATCTGTTTGAAAGATTTAATTTATGAATGGCAAATGTGATATCGACCATGTAGAAAAAATTGCTCAGTTTTTCACTCACATCATGACTTTTAATCTCACTGGGTTCAGAAATAACATTTTGTTGTTGTTGTTGTTGTTGGATGCTTGTTCTAGTTTGAGAATACTCAGTCATTTTCATTGTTTTGACTTTCTGGGCTTTTTTTTTTTAAAGACTTATTTATTTTATTACAAAGTTAGATATACAGAGAGGAGGAGAGGCAGAGAGGAAGATCCTCCGTCCGATGATTCACTTCCCAAGTGACCGCAACGGCCAGTACTGCGCCGATCCAAAGCTGGGACCTCTTCCGGGTCTCCCACACAGGTGCAGGGCCCCAAAGCCTTGGGCCGTCCTAGGCTACTTTCCCAGGCCACAAGCAGGGAGCTGGATGGAAGAGGAGCTGCCTGGATTAGAACTGGTGCCCATATGGGATCCCGGGGTGTTCAAGGCGAGGACTTTAGCTGCTAGACCACGCTGCTGGGCCCCTGTCTGGGCTTTTTTTAAAATAAATTTGCCCAGTCTTCCTTATAAAACAGATGTTTATCTATAGCACTTCTCCATAAGGATTACACAGTATTACAATCTTTTAAAAGGATGTGAAAATAGAAATTAGTCAAACTATGCGGATTTCAAAAAAAAATTTACAGCAAAATGAACTTTTTTACTTTTAATTTTTTCACAAGCTTTTTAAGGTATCTTCATAAATATTAATTCATTTTGGATATAATTACACCCTGACCACACTTTATGTCATTGTTTTACTCAAATTTAATAAAGATGAAAACAATTGCATATTATAGTTTTTCTCATGTACACATTAGTAAAAAAGATCATGCCACTAGACTTTAAAATGAACAAACAACTGAAGTATTAAGTAGTAGCATATAGAGTTTTCAGAAAAGTTGAATTGTATCAGTATACTTGCAGCCTAAACTCATAAAAATGTCAGTCTTGGTTCACTAAGTATTGCTTTTTCAAAAAAATTTCCATTTTGGGCCTAGCACGATAGTGTAGTGGTTAAAGTCCCCACCTTGCATGTGCCAAGATCCCATATGGGTGCCAGTTCTAATCCCGGCAGCTCCACTTCCCATCCAGCTCCCTGCTTGTGGCCTGGGAAAGCAGTCGAGGATGGCCCAAAGCCTTGGGACCCTGCACCCGCATGGGAGACCTGGAAGAATTCCATGCTCCTGGCTTCGGATCAGCACAGCACTGGCCGTTGCGGTCACTTGGGGAGTGAATCATTGGACGGAAGATCTTCTTCTCTGTCTCTCCTCTCTGTATATCTGCCTTTCCAATAAAAATAAATAAATCTTTTTTTAAAAATTTCCATTTATTTGAAAGGCAGAGGGGTAGACACAGATCATCCATTGGCTGCTCTACTCCGCAATGTCTACAGCAGCCACAACTGGGCGGGCCTGAGCCAGGAACTAGGAACCCAGACTGAGTCTTTCACATGGGTGACAAGGACCCAAGTATTTGAGCTATCACCTGCTGCCTCCTAGAGTGTACACCAGCAAGAAACTAGAATCAGAAGGTGAGCCAGGGGGTGGTGTAATGGCTTAGAGGTCAATCCTCCCTCTCCACGTGCCATGACCTCATATGGACACTGGTTCGTGTGCCGGCTGCTCCACTTCCCATCCAGCTCCCTGCTTGTGTCCTACGAAAGCAGTCGAGGACAGCCCAAGGCCTTGGGACCCTGCACCCACATGGGAGACCTAGAAGAAGCACTTGGTTCCTGGCTTCAGATTGGCTCAACTCCAGCTGTCGCGGCCATTTAGAGAATAAACCAACAGATGGAAGATCTTTGTCTCTTTCTCTTCTTCTTTGTGTAAAATCTGCCTTTCCAATAAAAATAAGAATTTTTACAAAAAATTTTTTAAAAGGTTGAGGCAGATAATGAAGCCATGCACTATGAGTTGGATGCAGATGTTTCAAGTACTGCCCCAAACACCTGCATCTCACCAGGTACTTTTATTCCATCTATATTATAGTACCTGTATTGTTTATAGAAGAAAAAGAACATGCTGGGGTGTGTGCACTGTGGCTCAGCAGGTTAGGCCACCACATGGGAGGCCTGTATCTGATCATATCTGAGTGCCTGGAATCGAGTCGTACCTTCCCCCTCCACTTCCAGTGCAGCATCCTGCTAATGCGCTTGTGAAGCAGCTGGTGGCGGCTTAAACACGGGGTCCTTCCTTGCAATGCAGGAGAACTGGATGAACCCTGATTTCAGCCTCACCCAGCCCTGGCTGTTGCAGCCATTCGAGAAGTAAACCAGCAAGATGGAAAATGCAAAACCCACACCTTCAAATAAAGAAAGATGAATAAACAAGCACTTAAACTATTTTTACAGCACAGTTGATGAGGCTCATAAATACTTGCTAAATTGTTATTTCTTATCACTTGGGAAAATACTCAGCCGGTCATCATCCAAGCATGGCGTCCATTTCAACTCACTTTTAGCACTGTTGATCTGTGGAATTGTGGCTGCTCCTGCAACTTTATTTCAGGCAAAGGGCAGAGTGGCAGGGAAACCAAGCCCCCCAGGTCACAACAGGAGACAGAGTTGTGCTTCTGCAGTGCGGCACGCTCAGCCGGGGAGAGCTGTTTCTTTCTGTGCTTGTATCTGGTGCTTTCTCCTCCAGATTCCTACTGTCTGCCCCGTGCTGAGCCTTTGGAGCTAGAAATGATAATCACAGCAGCACTGCCTAGGAAAGAGAGCCTTTTCCTGAGGAGGTCTCTTAATATTTATTTATTTGAAAGGCCAGAGGGACAGGAGGCAGGGGAAGAAACAGACAGGAGAGAGAGAAAGGGAGAGATCTTCCATCTGCCATCACTCTTCAGATTGCTTCGACAGCTGGGACTGAGACAGGAGTCAGGAACACTGTCCAGTGCTCCTCCGTGTGTAGCAGACACCCAGATACTTGGGCCATCCTTGTCCCTTTCTGAGTACATTACCAGGGAGCTGGATGGCAAGTGGAGCAGCCAGAATTCAAGTCAGAGTTGCAAGCATACACTCAACCCACTCCCCCAGGCAGGAGCTAATAATCAGAGACCTTATGTCCCATCTCTCACAGACTATTCAGCTGGCCCTTCCTCACATACAAATTTGCTATTCTATATGCAAACTATGTATGATGCACCCTTTGATGCTATATCTCATATGGCATTCTTAAACACTAACTATATATATATATATATATATATATATATATATATATATATATATGAAACCCATTCATTTAAAAAAATCATTTGCTTACTTATTTGAAATGGAGAGAAACAAAGAGAAAGCTCTCTTCTATCTGCTGGTTCACTCCCCATTTGCCAACAACAAACAGGACTGGGCCAGGCAGAAGCCAGGAGCTGGGAACTCCATCCCAATCTCCCACATGGGTGTCATGAACCCAGGTCTTTGGGCCATCGTCTGCTATCCTTTCAGGTGCATGAGCAGGAAGCTGGATCCCAAGCAGATTCACCAGGGCTCCAGCCAGTACTCAGTGTGTATCCCGAGCAGTGGCTTAGCCTGCTGTGCTGCAATGCCCACCCTTCTGTGTACTTTTGAGAGATGTCTGTTACACATATTTATATGCTGATAAATGATGTAACTACTTTTCAAAGCAGAGTAAAACATTATGAGAGTGCTTTTTAAAAGTTTGTGCAAATGTGTGTTATGGAAAAATTATGCATAGGTGTCAAAAAATTGCAACCAAAGAAGCTTACATTTTAATTACACTTTCTGCAAACATTTTAAAGTACTTTGATATAAAATACATGTTCAATGGAGGCAGAACAGCAAAACATGTTGGTACTTTGCAGTTTTTCAATACTGGCTTAGGGGAAAGAGCCTAAACATAGAGGTTAATTTTAAAATCTTAATACACTAGAAACTTGAAAGATACGCTTGGTTTAAATCAACAGGACAGGGATGTAGATATAAGTTATGTTTCCTGAGCCACTCTTCTGTAACTGAAATGAGCAAAGCTTTACTTTCTAACTACTGTTTAACTTTACCAGTTCCTGGTTTATCTCTAAAAAGGTTAAATCCTTTGCTCCCACAGTTAATCCTACAACAACCCGTCTTGATATCAGTAGTCCTTAAACTGTTAACAAGTATTTGGTGTGTGTGTGTGTGTGTGTGTGTGTGTGAGAGAGAGAGAGAGAGAGAGAGAGAGAGAGAGAGAGAGAGAGAGAATATGTAGTTTCTACACTCAGTTCAGAACAGTGGAAAAGTTGTGAACATACAGTTGTTACAGAGAGAGGACCCACTCTTCAGCCATTAAGCAGCAGCAGTTCGACTCTCGGAACATTTTCCTGTGTGTGAACTTGCGACTCTGCCGCGAGTTTAATCTGAAGGCACCTGTCCAACATAAATAATAAAAGAACATTCTAAAAATACCCACTTAAGGAATTAGGTGTGTACTGGAAATACAGTGCTAGGAGGAAGGGCCAATTACCGTTTTCCATTGCACAAACAAGGGAAGGAAAGCCAGTTCTCAGGAGCGGACTCTCCTCGGTTTCTAGGTGATCTTCTCCTCGTGTGGAGATCTGGATCTGCTGGAGCACCAGCCGAGCCTGGTGTCCTCCGAGGACGGCGCCCGGGAGCAGGAGAACATGGATGATGCCAACAGCGAGCAGCAGTTCCGAGTCTTCAGAGACTTCGATTTCCTAGATGTGGAACTGGAGGACGGAGAGGTAACCCTGTTTTTCTGTCGGTCAGCCCTGCCACCCTTGCCTTCATAACAAATCAGTGTCCATCTCGCTGGAGAGTGGGTTTTCGCAACAAAGGCCTTCTTTCATTGGGAAGCTGTGAACTTGATTCTGAATCAACTTATTCAAAGCACTGCCACTTACTTAACTGTGGCAAAAGTCACCACACCCTTCCTGCCGGAGCCCAGGGCCAGAGCTGCTGAGTTATTTCTAAATGGGCTAAGACCTGAGTTTAATGACCACAGAGAGGCTCTGCATGTGTGTTTGTGTGTGTGGTTAAAAAGAGAACTTGAGGAAAAAAATATTACAGGGACATTTCCATTCGGAGCCTGTTCCCCGGTACCTGGATGACATTTGCTAAGCATGTCGTGTGAAATGAGAAGGTGCTCAAAGTTGGTAACTCCAGAGGGCCTCAGTACTTATGTGTAGTGTTTGACGAAATCATTAGAACTTGAGACAGAGTGCAACACACAGGAGAGAGCTCTTTACTCTGCTCTATGTCAGTGGCTGGCATTCCAGACACCTGGAGCGGCTGAATTCAAGCCTCAGCAAGCAAGTGCAGCTATGCTTATTTTGGATGATAATCTTGGTAACAGATGCTGTCTGTGATGAATCATGTTTTTTAAAACTAGGATAGGCAGGTGGAACATCTCCCCTTCATTCAATACCTAAGGGATGTTCCAGCTGAGAGGCAGCCCTGCCTCCCGGCAATGAAAACTCAGTCTACTTCAGTGAGATTGGCTTTAGTAAAGATGCCCACTAGTGAATCTGGCTCACATTTAACTAAGTGCACTGTATTTCTTAGAAGGCTTTCTACTCATCTTAAGATTGAGATGGAAGTCAAGCTTTACTAACATGTACTATGGCAGCTAGCAGCCTCCTAGCCTCCCTCAAAAGATGTGATTGATTGATACTCGACCCTCTTTGGTCTGGTGGAGGCCCAAGAGCTGTTTTTGTCCTCTCTGCCTTACTCACTCCCCAGGATTGTGTCTTCAGAATAAACAATATTCTTCTCATTAATCCTATCCCCTGGAAAAAAATTGAGTAGACTTGGTGCTTAAGGGGCATAAAAAAACACTGAGCCTTAAATTAATGGCTGATGTAATGGTTACCTAGAATTGTCTGAGAACCAGTAAAAAGTATTAGAGTCTTGCTTTGACCATAATTAGCAACAGAGAAAGCAAAGCTCTCAGGATTGCTTTTAAGATGTAATACAAAGCAGTGCTGCTTTGAATACTTTTTAAATGTCTCAGAACTCATGTCAAGAGTAACTTTCCTACCACGAAACTGACTTATGCTTGTTCTGAGACTAGAATTTCAGCTTAAGCACCTTCTACACTCTGGAAGTTAAACTTAGGGACAAAATTGATGCAGCATGAGCGGCAGCATGAGCGGCAGCATTGTCCAGTTGCAGAGAACACGACATGGCAGAAATGCTGTGAAGTGGAGGAATCAGGAAAAATGAAAACCAACAAATTTATTTTTGCCATTTTGTGCATTTCTTTTTCACCTGATTGAGAACCAAAAAGAGATAGTCTGAAAGCTCCAGCCTGCTGGCCTACTCCCCAGATGGCCACAGCGGTGCAGGCTGAGCCCAACCAAAGCCAGAAGCCTGAAGCTATTTGGTCTCCAACTTGGGTGGCAAGGAGCTAACAGCCATCACCTGCTGCCTCCAGGGTGGTCATTAGAGAAAAGCTGGAGGAGAGCCGAGCGGGGACTTGGACACAGGCACTCAGGGAATGAGATGCAGGCATCCCCAGCAGTGTTGGCCAACAACCAATTCCTGATAAATGCAATTTCCATCAAATCTCCATGAAAAAACAGCATAGATGTCCAGCACTTATAAATATACCACTGTCTTTCAGAGTCAACACATAATGAATACTATATCTTCCCTCTAATCTTCTCTTGGTTGTGTTAGACCACAACTAAAAATAAAATCAGTGATTAAGATATTTACAAATTCAACAGTTTGACAGTGGACATTCTATCCAAATAAAACATCCAGGAATGCTTTTGTATTTCTATATAAATTTTTAGTAAGTGATTCTAGCATGCCTGTAGTGTAGTAGAAGGACAAGGCTTGGTGGGATCCACACTGAACTTCATCTCTGCCAATGAGCTAACAGTGCTGTGACAGGACACACTCAGTTCCTCTTGCTTTTGGCTTCCTTGTCTATTCAATGACCTTAACATTTCCCCAGAGTGTTGACATAGAATTTGATGCCATTACCTATGATCAGCTTGTAGATTCTTACCAGGCACATGGTTGGCAATAGTCTTCTCATACTTTCATTGGTGAATAATTTTAGTATTTCCTCACTTGATTAAGTTTGGCTTCCTGATCAACATATAATTTCCCTTTCCTATTTAATATTAAACTGTCCCATGAACTTGCTAAATAATATCTGTAAAGGGTTTGCCCTTGACTTTTGACTATTTTTTTTTTTTAATTTTATTTTAAATTCATTAATTACATTGTATTATGTGACACAGTTTCATAGGTACTGGGATTCTCCCCACCCCTCCCCAAACCCTCCCACCATGGTGGATTCCTCCACCTTGTTGCATAACCACAGTTCAAGTTCAGTTGAGATTCCCCCATTGCAAGCATATACCAAACATAGAGTCCAGCATCTTATTGTCCAGATAAGTTCAACGGCTTCTTAGGTATACACTCTCTGGTCTGAAGACAGAGCCAGCAGACTATCATCCCGATCAATTAAAAGCTCCAACATACCATCAGCAAAAATTTACATCACCATGGAATTAATTGACATAGTAACGAGTAACCAATATGGTAAAAGTAAATGCGATTTCTTATCCACCTTCTGTGACCACCTCATTGACATTTCAATTTAGGTTTATACACAACATATAACATTCATAACATAACTTGTTATACATAACATCGTGTCATCTTAAATTAAGGCAAACATGTGGTATTTAACCTTTTGGGATTGGCTCATTTCCCTTAGCATTATGGTTTCCAGTTTGGCCCATTTGGCCACAAAGAACTGCATTTTGTTTTGTTTAATAGCTGAGTAGTATTCCATGGAGTAGATGAACCATAGCTTTCTAATCCAATCCTCTGTTGATGGGCATTTTGGTTGCTTCCATGTCTTTGCAATTACTGATTGTGCTGCTATGAGCATAGGAGTGCATGTTGGTTTCTCATAAAACAAGTGTTCTGGATATATTCCTAGGAGTGCTATTGCCGGGTCATACGGTATGTTGTATTTGAGTTGTTTGAATGTTCTCCATACTGATTTCCATAGAGGCTGTACCAGCCTGCAGCCCCACCAGCAGTGGAGTAGGGTTCCCTTTTCCCCGCAACCTCGCCAACAAGTGTTGTTGGTGCTTTTATTCATGTGGGCCAGTCTTACTGGCGTTAGGTGGTACCTCATTGATGTTTTAATTTGGATTTCCCTTATTGCCAGGGAACTTGAGCATTTTTTCATATGTTTATTTGCCATTTGGGTTTGTTCCTTTGTGAAGTGTTTGCCCATTTCCCGTGCCCATTTCTTGAGTGGCTTGTTTGTTTTGACATTTTGGTTGTTTTGTAGCTCTTTGTATATTCTGGAGATCAGCCCTCTATCACCTAAGTCGTGTGCAAAGATCTTCTCCCATTCTGTGGGTTGCCTTTTTACTTTGTTGATTGTTTCTCTAGCTGTACAGAAGCTTCTTAGTTTGATGAGGTCCCAATTGTTTATTTTGGTCTTGATTTCTACTGCATTTGGAGTCTTTTTTAGGAAGTGAGGGCCTACCCCTAAGTGTTCCAGTGTGTTTCCAACATTTTCTTCCAAAAGTTTGAAGGTTTCTGGATGTAGGTTTAAATCTTTTATCCATTTGGATTTGATCTTAGTATATGGTGAGAGATGTGGGTCTATCTTTTTGTTTCTGCAGGCTATCAACCAGTTGTCCCAACAGCATTTATTGAACAGACCTTCCCATTTGCCTGGGTTGTCGTTTGTCTTTTTGTCAAAGATTATTTGGCTGTATTTCTGTGGGTTCCCATCTGGTGTTTCTATTCTGCTCCATTGATCTTCTTCTCTATTTTTGTGCCAGTACCAGGCTGTTTTGATAACCACTGCCCTATAGTATGTCCAGAGGTCCGGAACTGTGATTCCCCCTGCTAACTTCCTGTTCTTGAGAATGGTTCTAGCTATTCGTGGTTTTTTGTGCTTCCAGATGAACCTTTGGATCATTGTTTCCAGGTCTGTGAAGAATGTTTTGGGCAATTTGATTGGGATTGCGTTGAATGTATATATTGCTTTTGGCAGTATAGACATTTTAATGATATTGATTTTACCTATCCAGGAGCATGGGATGTTACTCCATCTTTCTAGATCTTGTTCAATTTCTTTTTTAAGTAGTTTGTAGTTTTCCTCGAATAGGTCTCCTACATTTTTGGTTAGGTTAATTCCCAGATACTTCATGCTTTCCTTTGTTACTTTGAATGGTATCTTGCTGGTTAGATCTTTTTCCAACTTGGGGCTGTTAGCATACACTATGGCTGTTGATTTTTGTTCATTAATTTTGTACCCTGCCACTCTACCGAACTCTCGTATAAGTTCTAGTAGTCTCTGTGTTGAGCCTTTTGGCTCTTCCATATAAAGAATCATGTCATCTGCATATAGTGAAAGCTTGACTTCTTCATTTCCCATTTGGATTCCTTTGATTTCTTTTTCTTGTCTTATGGCCTCAGCGAGTACCTCTAGAACTATGTTGAATAGCAGCGGAGAAAGCGGACATCCCTGTCTTGTTCCAGATCTCAGTGGGAAGGGTTCCAGTTTTTCTCCATTCAGTATGATGCTGGCATTGGGTTTTTCATATATTGCTTTGATTATGTTGTGGATTTTTCCATCTATGCCTACCTTGGTTAGGGTCTTTAGCAGGAAGTTGTGCTGAATTTTGTCGAAAGCTTTTTCTGCATCTATTGATACTATCATGTGGTTCTTGTTTTTCAGTTTTTGGATGTGGTGTATCACATTTATGGATTTGCGAATGTTGAACCATCCCTGCATTCCAGGGATGAATCCTACTTGATCTGGATGAATGATCTGTCTGATGTGTTTTTGAATTCTGTTGGCTAGGATTTTGTTGAGAATCTTAGCATCAATGTTCATCAAAGAGATAGGTCTGTAGTTTTCTTTCTCTGTAGGATCTCTGCCCGGTTTTGGGATTAAGGTGATGTTGGCTTCATAGAATGAGTTTGGAAGGGTTGCTTCCTTTTCTATTGTTTTGAAGAGTTTGTAGAGGATTGGAGTTAGTTCTGTTCGGAATGTTTTGTAGAATTCTGGAGTGAAGCCGTCTGGGCCTGGGCTTTTCTTTGTTGGGAGGTCTTTAATCACTGATTCAATCTCTGCTTCAGTTATGGGTTTGTTCAGGTTGATTGTTGCCTCTGGGCTAAGTTTTGGCAGGTTGTGTGAGTCTAAGAACTTTTCCATTTCTTGGTGGTCTTCTGATTTGTTGGAGTACAGTGCTTTGTAGTAATTTCTGATTATGTTCTTAATGGTTGTAATGTCTGTTGTTATGTTGCCTTTTTCATCTTTGATGCTGTTAATTCTTGCTTTCTCTTGTTTTTTCTTTGTCAGACGGGCCAGCGGGGTGTCTATTTTGTTTATCTTTTCAAAAAACCAGCTTTTTGATTCGTTGATTTTGTGTATGGTTTTTTTTATTTCTATCTGGTTGATTTCCTCCCTTGTTTTGATGATTTCTTGTTTCCTGTTGTGTGTGGGGCTCATCTGCTGCTGCTTTTCCAATTCCTGGAGGTGTGTGGTTAGTTCCTGTATTTGGCGACTCTCTTGGGCCTTGACATGAGCTCCAATTGCGATGAGTTTACCCCGTAGCACTGCTTTGGCAGTGTCCCACAAGTTTTGGAATGTTGTGTCAGAGTTTTCATTGGTTTCCATAAATTTTTTGATCTCATCTTTAATTTCTTCCCTGACCCATTGTTCGTTTAATAGCATATTGTTCAGCCTCCAAGAGTTTCTATATTTCCTGGGACATTTTGAATTGCTGATTTCCAGTTTCATTCCGTGGTGGTCTGAGAGGGTACATGGTATGATTCCTATCTTTTTGAAGTTATTTAGATTTGCTTTGTGTCCTATCATGTGGTCGATCCTGGAGAAGGTGCCATGCACTGCTGAAAAAAATGTATAATCTGTGGTCTTAGGATAAAAAATTCTATAAATGTCTACCAAGTCTAGTTGTTCTAATGTTTGTACGAGCTCTGTTGTTTCTTTGTTGAGTTTTTGTTTTGTTGATCTGTCTATAGTTGTTAGTGGGGTGTTAAGATCACCCACTATTATTGTGTGTGTATCTATGTCTCCCCTTAAGTCTGTAAGTAGTTGCTTCACGAAGCTAGGCGCATTGGAATTAGGTGCATATATGTTCACGATTGTAATTACTTCTTGATGGATCAGTCCCTTCACCAATATATAATGTCCTTCTCTGTCCTTTTTGATGTCTGTCAGCTTGAAGTCTAGGTCATCTGAGATTAGAACAGCTACGCCAGCCTTTTTTTCTCGTCCATTGGCATGAAATGTCTTTTTCCATCCTTTCACTTTAAATTTCTTACAGGATTTTCTGGTTAGATGTGTCTCTTGTAGACAACATATAGTTGGGTGCTGTTTGATGATCCATTCCGTTAATCTATGCCTTTTGATTGGTGAGTTTAAGCCATTTGTGTTTAGAGATAATATTGAAAGGAATTGGTTTTGGGCTGCCATGAGTGTAAGTATGCAAGTGTGTATTTGCGACTATTAGAGTTCTTGATTGGTTGACTTTTCTTGTATGGATTTTAGTGGGGAGGTCTTCCCATTTGCCATCTTTGATTTTGGTTTGTATTTTTTCTTTCTGGGTTTAGCACCTTCCTGAGGAGATTTTCCAGAGCTGGTTTCGTGTTGATGTATTCTTCGAGTTTCTCTTTACTGTTGAAGTATTTAATTTCATTCTCAAATATAAATGAGAGCTTTGCTGGGTACATTATTCTTGGTTGGCAGTTGTTTTGTTTCAGGATTTGATAGGTTTTACCCCATTCTCTCCTTGCTTGGAGCGTTTCTTCTGATAGGTCGGCTGTGATCCTGATTTCCCTTCCCCTGAAAGTAATCTTATCCTTTTTTCTTACTTGTCTTAGAATTGTTTCCTTGTGTTCACTTGAAGGTAGCTTGAGGACCACATGTCTGGGAGACGATTTGTTTGGGTCGTATCTCCTGGGGGTTCTTTGCCCTTCCTGGATTTGTGCTGGATTTATATTTCCAATATTCTGGAAGTTCTCCTGTATTATCTCATTGAGCACCCGTTGCAAGCCTGTCTCCTTTTCCACTCCTTCGGGAAGGCCTATTATTCTAATATTTGATTTTTTGAGGTTGTCTTTCATTTCCTGTATGGACCTATTGGCTTTCTCTAGATTTGTCTCCAACTGTTTGATGAGCTGCTGCCTTTCATTCTGATTGTCTTCCAATTCTGATATTCTGTCCTCTGCTGTGTTCATTCTGTTGGTTAGGCTTTCAATTTTGTGCTCTATATCGAGGATTCCCTTTTTGATTTGATTTATTTCTGCAGTGATATGGTTTTCGAATGCCTTAGACTCTTCCCAGCGCTTTTCACTCTCTCTGACGAATTTCATCATTAGCTTCTTAAAGTCCTTATCTGATAGTTCCTCTATGTCTTCATCTTGCATCTCAGATATTGAGATTAGTTTTTGGTTGTATTGGGAGGGAGTGCTTGATCTTTCCTCTGGGTCATTGCTTTTTCTGATACTTCTCCTCATTGTGTTTTTGCTTCTTGTTGTTTTGAGATTTTAGCGGTGATTCAGCTGAGCTGGCTCTGGTTTGGGGCCTCCGGCTGAGCCTAGCAGGGCTTACTGCCTGAGTCACCAGCTGCTTTCAGGGTCTGTAGATCACAGCCCTGAGCTGGGTCAGGAGGCTTTGTGGGCCAGCCCCAGTGCCAGGCCCCTTCCCCTGTGGCTCCCTCTCAAAGGCAGTGCCCTACAGATTCACTCTGCTGAGCCGCGCCTGGGCTTTGGGTCACAAGGCTAATACAGCGGGGGTCTCCGCCTCAGTGCTGCGCCGAGACTCTCCTTCAGGGCTTGAGGTTAGCACAGCAGGGGCTCCTGCTGCTCGGAGTCTAAAATCCCCAACCCCGGCCTGTGCTGGGCTGGAAATCTCCTCGGTCCCAGTGCCAAACTCGGAAGCGCTGCTCCGCTGAGGGCTGCAACACCACAGGCAGGTCTTTCCGAGTGGGCTCCTGCTGGGAAAACCTGTCCGGCCAGTTCAGCTGAGCCCGCTCTGGTCTGGCCTCTCTAGCTGAGCCCGGCTGGGGACTCTGCCCTGAAGAAGCCACTTCCTCAGCTGCACTCTCTCAAGGGTAGAAGCGGATCTCTGAGAGGCACAGAGCCCTTGAGGTGAAATGTGCCCCCACTAGTCTGCTCCTCTGACCAGGACGTGAGGCCCTGTCGAGCGTTGCCCAGCCTCTGGGGCTCAGGGCTAGTCCAGCAACAGGATCCACTGACTCTCCCACAGCCAGTCCACAGCTCAGAGCCGATACGGGGATCTCTGAGCCCCAGTCCCACAGCGCCGCTCCTGTTCCCTCTGCACTCTCCCTCAGCCGCTGAGCAGCGGGTAGGCAAGCCTCTGGGAAATCTCCCCTGCTTTTCCTCCACTTCTGCAGGGATGATGCACCCAATGATCAGTCCAGTAGCCTCCTCTGGGGGCTCCTGCCTTCCAGGGGACTGGTGCCCCTGTCGGTGTGGGCGCCTATCCTTCCGGCCGCCTCTGTTTTCCCTGGGGCGGTAGAGCCTCCGCCGCCTTCCCCCTGCCTGGGATCATGACTCACCAGGTTTCTCGCGGCGTGCTGTATTTTCTTTCCTACTTTTTGCGGCTGTTCCTTCACGCTGTGTAGATCTTCTTGCTTTAGTGAACTCCAGTGACCTTCTCGTTCTTCTCCCTACAGTTTCGCACCTCCTGGCCTGTTTCTCTGCTGGATCGGCTCCCCTCCTTCCCTACTCCACCCTACACCAGCTCTCTGCAGTCGGCCATCTTTTCTTTCCTGTCGACTTTTGACTATTTTTAAAAGCTGCTGCATCGGGCTCGGCAGCGTGGCCTAGTGCCTAAGGTCCTCGCCTTGATCCTATATGGCCGCTGGTTCTGATCCCGGCAGCTCCACTTCCTCTCTCTCTCCTCCTCTCAGTATATCTGACTTTGTAATAAAAATAAAATAAATCTTAAAAAAAAAAAAGCTGCTGCATCTTTGCTGTTCATCGCACTCTGCATTGAACAGATCATGATCACCAACACTTTCAGCTTTGTGAGCTGGATCAGATAAAAATGTTACCTTTTTTCCCCCAGTGGATAATTCTCTTTAGTTTCCCATGGCATGTAACAATATTCTCACAAATAATTAGGCATCCTGAGGGGAAAAAGAAAGTGTTGAGGAAACCAAAATTGGCCCTGAAGGACAAGGCTATTTCAGAAACTGTCCTTGTGAATTTGCTACCCTAATGAACCAACATCACAAGGAAGTGTGGAATTTCTGGTGTTGCATACTGATTTGTCTCTTTGGGTTTAGTGTATACGTACCTTGTTTTTAAAATTGCATCTGAGGAAATATAGATTGTTAGTACTGCTGGCTGTTGTTAACACTAAAACAAATGCACTTGACTGTGTTTAATACAACCACTTTAAATAGACCTTTTGTTTTTCTGTCCATTCAATCTGCTACCCAGGAACTTCAGGTAAGGTGATGCTACTTTTCATTTGGATATGCTAGCAGATGTTTTGCATCATAGATGTGTAGCAACGTAATTGCTTTTTCCTCCCTTCCAGCATATGTATGCTTATTTGTGTGTTCATTTCAGTTTAGGTGTGTGTGATAGAAGACCTATTTTTCATGGTAACTATACTATGGAGCTATTTTAAATATAAGTGCAAGATTTTTCTAAAAATCTCTCTAAGCATAGTTCTAGAAGTTGCATCATTATGTCTCTTGAGAGAAAGTGAATTTTTCT